>NC_087480.1:29265021-30515021 GCF_036417665.1 Passer domesticus | reverse complement strand
ATTCGTTTTGGCGGGGTTTAAAATATTTTGGCGGGTATTTGGAATGTTTTGGTTTGCTTTCATTTGTTTTGATTATGTTTTGGCAAGTTATTGAAAGTTTTGATCACTTCTGACTGGTTTTCTAGTATTTTGGCATCTTTTCAGAATGTTTTGATCAGTTTTGGCAGGTTGTAAACTATTTTGTCGGGTTTTTGGAATGTTTTGGTTGGTTTTGATTTGTTTTTATGATGTTTTGCCAAGTTTTTTGAATGTTTTGATCAGTTCTGGCTGGTTTTCTAATGTTTTGGCATTTTTTCAGAATGTTTTGATGAGTTTTGTGGGTCTAAATTATTTGGGCGGGTTTTCGGAATATTTTGGTTGGTTTTGATTTGTTTTTATGATGTTTTGTCGGGTTTTCGGGAATGTTTTGGTTGGGTTTTAGAATGTTTTGTATTCTCTTGAGTTGTTTTTATTGTGTTGGCAGGTTTTGGAATGTTTGGATTCCTTTTGGCGGGGTTTAAAATATTTTGGCGGGTATTTGGAATGTTTTGGCGGGTATTCGGAATGTTTTGATTAGTTTTGACGGGTTTGGAAATATTTTGGCCGGTTTTTAGAAGGTTTTGATTCTGTTTAGCCCAGTTTTTGGTGTGTTTGGATTAGCTTTGGTGGGCTTTATCATGTTTTGTCAGCTTTTTTCGAATGTATTGATCACTTCTGTCTGGTTTTCTGTTTTGGCGGGTTTGAAAATATTTTTGGATGAGTTTTGGCGGGTTTTCAAATATTTTGGCTCTTTGCGCAGAGACGACGGTGCCGGTTGCGGTGCGCTCCGGGGCGCTCCTTCTGCGGCAAGACGCCTGGCAGCGGCACTTGGGACAGCTCCGCGTCTCCGTATTCTGCGTTTCTTGCCCTCTGCATCTCAGCAAAATGCTTTCCCACTAGGTCTAGCAAGGAGAAACTGTGGCAGCTGAGTAGATGTAGCCCGGCCCGCCCTTTGAAGTTGACAAGTTCTTGGCATCTCAGAGCCTCAAGGGAAGAGCAAGGTTATCTATGGTAGGCTGGGGCAGAACTAGCAGCAAGCAGAGCAAAGTTGTCCAAGAATAGCTTCCATTGGAATGCTAATGGCAATTGAAGAGGCAGGCCAGTGGCAAGCCACTAGCTTCTAGCAGTTTGAAAGTTGCAGACACAGTGCAGGTGTTGTGCGGCTTCCTTCTTGGCCTCCTAGAAGGTGCCGCGCTCTCCGTCTCTTGCTTGCCAATATGTTGCCGTGTTCCTCCTATTGTTTGGTTTGTTTTGATTTGTTTTGATGATCTTTTGGCGGGTTTTCGGAATGTTTTGGTGGTGTTTTAGAATGTTTTGTTTTCTCTTGTGTTGTTTTTATTGTCTTGGCAGGTTGTGGAACGTTTGGATTCGTTTTGGCGGGTTTTAAAATATTTTGGCGGGTATTTGGAATGTTTTGGTTTGCTTTCATTTGTTTTGATTATGTTTTGGCAAGTTATTGAAAGTTTTGATCACTTCTGACTGGTTTTCTAGTATTTTGGCATCTTTTCAGAATGTTTTGATCAGTTTTGGCAGGTTGTAAACTATTTTGTCGGGTTTTTGGAATGTTTTGGTTGGTTTTGATTTGTTTTTATGATGTTTTGCCAAGTTTTTGGAATGTTTTGATCAGTTCTGGCTGGTTTTCTAATGTTTTGGCATTTTTTCAGAATGTTTTGATGAGTTTTGTGGGTCTAAATTATTTGGGCGGGTTTTCGGAATATTTTGGTTGGTTTTGATTTGTTTTTATGATGTTTTGTCGGGTTTTCGGGAATGTTTTGGTTGGGTTTTAGAATGTTTTGTATTCTCTTGAGTTGTTTTTATTGTGTTGGCAGGTTTTGGAATGTTTGGATTCCTTTTGGCGGGGTTTAAAATATTTTGGCGGGTATTTGGAATGTTTTGGCGGGTATTCGGAATGTTTTGATTAGTTTTGACGGGTTTGGAAATATTTTGGCCGGTTTTTAGAAGGTTTTGATTCTGTTTAGCCCAGTTTTTGGTGTGTTTGGATTAGCTTTGGTGGGCTTTATCATGTTTTGTCAGGTTTTTTCGAATGTATTGATCACTTCTGTCTGGTTTTCTATTTTGGCGGGTTTGAAAATATTTTTGGATGAGTTTTGGCGGGTTTTCAAATATTTTGGCTCTTTGCGCAGAGACGACGGTGCCGGTTGCGGTGCGCTCCGGGGCGCTCCTTCTGCGGCAAGACGCCTGGCAGCGGCACTTGGGACAGCTCCGCGTCTCCGTATTCTGCGTTTCTTGCCTTCTGCATCTCAGCAAAATGCTTTCCCACTAGGTCTAGCAAGGAGAAACTGTGGCAGCTGAGTAGATGTAGCCCGGCCCGCCCTTTGAAGTTGACAAGTTCTTGGCATCTCAGAGCCTCAAGGGAAGAGCAAGGTTATCCATGGTAGGCTGGGGCAGAACTAGCAGCAAGCAGAGCAAAGTTGTCCAAGAATAGCTTCCATTGGAATGCTAATGGCAATTGAAGAGGCAGGCCAGTGGCAAGCCACTAGCTTCTAGCAGTTTGAAAGTTGCAGACACAGTGCAGGTGTTGTGCGGCTTCCTTCTTGGCCTCCTAGAAGGTGCCGCGCTCTCCGTCTCTTGCTTGCCAATATGTTGCCGTGTTCCTCCTATTGTTTGGTTTGTTTTGATTTGTTTTGATGATCTTTTGGCGGGTTTTCGGAATGTTTTGGTGGTGTTTTAGAATGTTTTGTTTTCTCTTGTGTTGTTTTTATTGTCTTGGCAGGTTGTGGAACGTTTGGATTCGTTTTGGCGGGTTTTAAAATATTTTGGCGGGTATTTGGAATGTTTTGGTTTGCTTTCATTTGTTTTGATTATGTTTTGGCAAGTTATTGAAAGTTTTGATCACTTCTGACTGGTTTTCTAGTATTTTGGCATCTTTTCAGAATGTTTTGATCAGTTTTGGCAGGTTGTAAACTATTTTGTCGGGTTTTTGGAATGTTTTGGTTGGTTTTGATTTGTTTTTATGATGTTTTGCCAAGTTTTTTGAATGTTTTGATCAGTTCTGGCTGGTTTTCTAATGTTTTGGCATTTTTTCAGAATGTTTTGATGAGTTTTGTGGGTCTAAATTATTTGGGCGGGTTTTCGGAATATTTTGGTTGGTTTTGATTTGTTTTTATGATGTTTTGTCGGGTTTTCGGGAATGTTTTGGTTGGGTTTTAGAATGTTTTGTATTCTCTTGAGTTGTTTTTATTGTGTTGGCAGGTTTTGGAATGTTTGGATTCCTTTTGGCGGGGTTTAAAATATTTTGGCGGGTATTTGGAATGTTTTGGCGGGTATTCGGAATGTTTTGATTAGTTTTGACGGGTTTTGAAATATTTTGGCCGGTTTTTAGAAGGTTTTGATTCTGTTTAGCCCAGTTTTTGGTGTGTTTGGATTAGCTTTGCTGGGCTTTATCATGTTTTGTCAGGTTTTTTCGAATGTATTGATCACTTCTGTCTGGTTTTCTATTTTGGCGGGTTTGAAAATATTTTTGGATGAGTTTTGGCGGGTTTTCAAATATTTTGGCTCTTTGCGCAGAGACGACGGTGCCGGTTGCGGTGCGCTCCGGGGCGCTCCTTCTGCGGCAAGACGCCTGGCAGCGGCACTTGGGACAGCTCCGCGTCTCCGTATTCTGCGTTTCTTGCCCTCTGCATCTCAGCAAAATGCTTTCCCACTAGGTCTAGCAAGGAGAAACTGTGGCAGCTGAGTAGATGTAGCCCGGCCCGCCCTTTGAAGTTGACAAGTTCTTGGCATCTCAGAGCCTCAAGGGAAGAGCAAGGTTATCCATGGTAGGCTGGGGCAGAACTAGCAGCAAGCAGAGCAAAGTTGTCCAAGAATAGCTTCCATTGGAATGCTAATGGCAATTGAAGAGGCAGGCCAGTGGCAAGCCACTAGCTTCTAGCAGTTTGAAAGTTGCAGACACAGTGCAGGTGTTGTGCGGCTTCCTTCTTGGCCTCCTAGAAGGTGCCGCGCTCTCCGTCTCTTGCTTGCCAATATGTTGCCGTGTTCCTCCTATTGTTTGGTTTGTTTTGATTTGTTTTGATGATCTTTTGGCGGGTTTTCGGAATGTTTTGGTGGTGTTTTAGAATGTTTTGTTTTCTCTTGTGTTGTTTTTATTGTCTTGGCAGGTTGTGGAACGTTTGGATTCGTTTTGGCGGGTTTTAAAATATTTTGGCGGGTATTTGGAATGTTTTGGTTTGCTTTCATTTGTTTTGATTATGTTTTGGCAAGTTATTGAAAGTTTTGATCACTTCTGACTGGTTTTCTAGTATTTTGGCATCTTTTCAGAATGTTTTGATCAGTTTTGGCAGGTTGTAAACTATTTTGTCGGGTTTTTGGAATGTTTTGGTTGGTTTTGATTTGTTTTTATGATGTTTTGCCAAGTTTTTTGAATGTTTTGATCAGTTCTGGCTGGTTTTCTAATGTTTTGGCATTTTTTCAGAATGTTTTGATGAGTTTTGTGGGTCTAAATTATTTGGGCGGTTTTTCGGAATATTTTGGTTGGTTTTGATTTGTTTTTATGATGTTTTGTCGGGTTTTCGGGAATGTTTTGGTTGGGTTTTAGAATGTTTTGTATTCTCTTGAGTTGTTTTTATTGTGTTGGCAGGTTTTGGAATGTTTGGATTCCTTTTGGCGGGGTTTAAAATATTTTGGCGGGTATTTGGAATGTTTTGGCGGGTATTCGGAATGTTTTGATTAGTTTTGACGGGTTTGGAAATATTTTGGCCGGTTTTTAGAAGGTTTTGATTCTGTTTAGCCCAGTTTTTGGTGTGTTTGGATTAGCTTTGGTGGGCTTTATCATGTTTTGTCAGCTTTTTTCGAATGTATTGATCACTTCTGTCTGGTTTTCTGTTTTGGCGGGTTTGAAAATATTTTTGGATGAGTTTTGGCGGGTTTTCAAATATTTTGGCTCTTTGCGCAGAGACGACGGTGCCGGTTGCGGTGCGCTCCGGGGCGCTCCTTCTGCGGCAAGACGCCTGGCAGCGGCACTTGGGACAGCTCCGCGTCTCCGTATTCTGCGTTTCTTGCCTTCTGCATCTCAGCAAAATGCTTTCCCACTAGGTCTAGCAAGGAGAAACTGTGGCAGCTGAGTAGATGTAGCCCGGCCCGCCCTTTGAAGTTGACAAGTTCTTGGCATCTCAGAGCCTCAAGGGAAGAGCAAGGTTATCTATGGTAGGCTGGGGCAGAACTAGCAGCAAGCAGAGCAAAGTTGTCCAAGAATAGCTTCCATTGGAATGCTAATGGCAATTGAAGAGGCAGGCCAGTGGCAAGCCACTAGCTTCTAGCAGTTTGAAAGTTGCAGACACAGTGCAGGTGTTGTGCGGCTTCCTTCTTGGCCTCCTAGAAGGTGCCGCGCTCTCCGTCTCTTGCTTGCCAATATGTTGCCGTGTTCCTCCTATTGTTTGGTTTGTTTTGATTTGTTTTGATGATCTTTTGGCGGGTTTTCGGAATGTTTTGGTGGTGTTTTAGAATGTTTTGTTTTCTCTTGTGTTGTTTTTATTGTCTTGGCAGGTTGTGGAACGTTTGGATTCGTTTTGGCGGGTTTTAAAATATTTTGGCGGGTATTTGGAATGTTTTGGTTTGCTTTCATTTGTTTTGATTATGTTTTGGCAAGTTATTGAAAGTTTTGATCACTTCTGACTGGTTTTCTAGTATTTTGGCATCTTTTCAGAATGTTTTGATCAGTTTTGGCAGGTTGTAAACTATTTTGTCGGGTTTTTGGAATGTTTTGGTTGGTTTTGATTTGTTTTTATGATGTTTTGCCAAGTTTTTTGAATGTTTTGATCAGTTCTGGCTGGTTTTCTAATGTTTTGGCATTTTTTCAGAATGTTTTGATGAGTTTTGTGGGTCTAAATTATTTGGGCGGGTTTTCGGAATATTTTGGTTGGTTTTGATTTGTTTTTATGATGTTTTGTCGGGTTTTCGGGAATGTTTTGGTTGGGTTTTAGAATGTTTTGTATTCTCTTGAGTTGTTTTTATTGTGTTGGCAGGTTTTGGAATGTTTGGATTCCTTTTGGCGGGGTTTAAAATATTTTGGCGGGTATTTGGAATGTTTTGGCGGGTATTCGGAATGTTTTGATTAGTTTTGACGGGTTTTGAAATATTTTGGCCGGTTTTTAGAAGGTTTTGATTCTGTTTAGCCCAGTTTTTGGTGTGTTTGGATTAGCTTTGGTGGGCTTTATCATGTTTTGTCAGGTTTTTTCGAATGTATTGATCACTTCTGTCTGGTTTTCTATTTTGGCGGGTTTGAAAATATTTTTGGATGAGTTTTGGCGGGTTTTCAAATATTTTGGCTCTTTGCGCAGAGACGACGGTGCCGGTTGCGGTGCGCTCCGGGGCGCTCCTTCTGCGGCAAGACGCCTGGCAGCGGCACTTGGGACAGCTCCGCGTCTCCGTATTCTGCGTTTCTTGCCTTCTGCATCTCAGCAAAATGCTTTCCCACTAGGTCTAGCAAGGAGAAACTGTGGCAGCTGAGTAGATGTAGCCCGGCCCGCCCTTTGAAGTTGACAAGTTCTTGGCATCTCAGAGCCTCAAGGGAAGAGCAAGGTTATCTATGGTAGGCTGGGGCAGAACTAGCAGCAAGCAGAGCAAAATTGTCCAAGAATAGCTTCCATTGGAATGCTAATGGCAATTGAAGAGGCAGGCCAGTGGCAAGCCACTAGCTTCTAGCAGTTTGAAAGTTGCAGACACAGTGCAGGTGTTGTGCGGCTTCTTTCTTGGCCTCCTAGAAGGTGCCGCGCTCTCCATCTCTTGCTTGCCAATATGTTGCCGTGTTCCTCCTATTGTTTGGTTTGTTTTGATTTGTTTTGATGATGTTTTGGCGGGTTTTCGGAATGTTTTGGTGGTGTTTTAGAATGTTTTGTTTTCTCTTGTGTTGTTTTTATTGTCTTGGCAGGTTGTGGAACGTTTGGATTCGTTTTGGCGGGTTTTAAAATATTTTGGCGGGTATTTGGAATGTTTTGGTTTGCTTTCATTTGTTTTGATTATGTTTTGGCAAGTTATTGAAAGTTTTGATCACTTCTGACTGGTTTTCTAGTATTTTGGCATCTTTTCAGAATGTTTTGATCAGTTTTGGCAGGTTGTAAACTATTTTGTCGGGTTTTTGGAATGTTTTGGTTGGTTTTGATTTGTTTTTATGATGTTTTGCCAAGTTTTTTGAATGTTTTGATCAGTTCTGGCTGGTTTTCTAATGTTTTGGCATTTTTTCAGAATGTTTTGATGAGTTTTGTGGGTCTAAATTATTTGGGCGGTTTTTCGGAATATTTTGGTTGGTTTTGATTTGTTTTTATGATGTTTTGTCGGGTTTTCGGGAATGTTTTGGTTGGGTTTTAGAATGTTTTGTATTCTCTTGAGTTGTTTTTATTGTGTTGGCAGGTTTTGGAATGTTTGGATTCCTTTTGGCGGGGTTTAAAATATTTTGGCGGGTATTTGGAATGTTTTGGCGGGTATTCGGAATGTTTTGATTAGTTTTGACGGGTTTGGAAATATTTTGGCCGGTTTTTAGAAGGTTTTGATTCTGTTTAGCCCAGTTTTTGGTGTGTTTGGATTAGCTTTGGTGGGCTTTATCATGTTTTGTCAGCTTTTTTCGAATGTATTGATCACTTCTGTCTGGTTTTCTATTTTGGCGGGTTTGAAAATATTTTTGGATGAGTTTTGGCGGGTTTTCAAATATTTTGGCTCTTTGCGCAGAGACGACGGTGCCGGTTGCGGTGCGCTCCGGGGCGCTCCTTCTGCGGCAAGACGCCTGGCAGCGGCACTTGGGACAGCTCCGCGTCTCCGTATTCTGCGTTTCTTGCCTTCTGCATCTCAGCAAAATGCTTTCCCACTAGGTCTAGCAAGGAGAAACTGTGGCAGCTGAGTAGATGTAGCCCGGCCCGCCCTTTGAAGTTGACAAGTTCTTGGCATCTCAGAGCCTCAAGGGAAGAGCAAGGTTATCCATGGTAGGCTGGGGCAGAACTAGCAGCAAGCAGAGCAAAGTTGTCCAAGAATAGCTTCCATTGGAATGCTAATGGCAATTGAAGAGGCAGGCCAGTGGCAAGCCACTAGCTTCTAGCAGTTTGAAAGTTGCAGACACAGTGCAGGTGTTGTGCGGCTTCCTTCTTGGCCTCCTAGAAGGTGCCGCGCTCTCCGTCTCTTGCTTGCCAATATGTTGCCGTGTTCCTCCTATTGTTTGGTTTGTTTTGATTTGTTTTGATGATCTTTTGGCGGGTTTTCGGAATGTTTTGATGGTGTTTTAGAATGTTTTGTTTTCTCTTGTGTTGTTTTTATTGTCTTGGCAGGTTGTGGAACGTTTGGATTCGTTTTGGCGGGTTTTAAAATATTTTGGCGGGTATTTGGAATGTTTTGGTTTGCTTTCATTTGTTTTGATTATGTTTTGGCAAGTTATTGAAAGTTTTGATCACTTCTGACTGGTTTTCTAGTATTTTGGCATCTTTTCAGAATGTTTTGATCAGTTTTGGCAGGTTGTAAACTATTTTGTCGGGTTTTTGGAATGTTTTGGTTGGTTTTGATTTGTTTTTATGATGTTTTGCCAAGTTTTTGGAATGTTTTGATCAGTTCTGGCTGGTTTTCTAATGTTTTGGCATTTTTTCAGAATGTTTTGATGAGTTTTGTGGGTCTAAATTATTTGGGCGGGTTTTCGGAATATTTTGGTTGGTTTTGATTTGTTTTTATGATGTTTTGTCGGGTTTTCGGGAATGTTTTGGTTGGGTTTTAGAATGTTTTGTATTCTCTTGAGTTGTTTTTATTGTGTTGGCAGGTTTTGGAATGTTTGGATTCCTTTTGGCGGGGTTTAAAATATTTTGGCGGGTATTTGGAATGTTTTGGCGGGTATTCGGAATGTTTTGATTAGTTTTGACGGGTTTGGAAATATTTTGGCCGGTTTTTAGAAGGTTTTGATTCTGTTTAGCCCAGTTTTTGGTGTGTTTGGATTAGCTTTGGTGGGCTTTATCATGTTTTGTCAGGTTTTTCCGAATGTATTGATCACTTCTGTCTGGTTTTCTATTTTGGCGGGTTTGAAAATATTTTTGGATGAGTTTTGGCGGGTTTTCAAATATTTTGGCTCTTTGCGCAGAGACGACGGTGCCGGTTGCGGTGCGCTCCGGGGCGCTCCTTCTGCGGCAAGACGCCTGGCAGCGGCACTTGGGACAGCTCAGCGTCTCCGTATTCTGCGTTTCTTGCCTTCTGCATCTCAGCAAAATGCTTTCCCACTAGGTCTAGCAAGGAGAAACTGTGGCAGCTGAGTAGATGTAGCCCGGCCCGCCCTTTGAAGTTGACAAGTTCTTGGCATCTCAGAGCCTCAAGGGAAGAGCAAGGTTATCTATGGTAGGCTGGGGCAGAACTAGCAGCAAGCAGAGCAAAGTTGTCCAAGAATAGCTTCCATTGGAATGCTAATGGCAATTGAAGAGGCAGGCCAGTGGCAAGCCACTAGCTTCTAGCAGTTTGAAAGTTGCAGACACAGTGCAGGTGTTGTGCGGCTTCCTTCTTGGCCTCCTAGAAGGTGCCGCGCTCTCCGTCTCTTGCTTGCCAATATGTTGCCGTGTTCCTCCTATTGTTTGGTTTGTTTTGATTTGTTTTGATGATCTTTTGGCGGGTTTTCGGAATGTTTTGGTGGTGTTTTAGAATGTTTTGTTTTCTCTTGTGTTGTTTTTATTGTCTTGGCAGGTTGTGGAACGTTTGGATTCGTTTTGGCGGGTTTTAAAATATTTTGGCGGGTATTTGGAATGTTTTGGTTTGCTTTCATTTGTTTTGATTATGTTTTGGCAAGTTATTGAAAGTTTTGATCACTTCTGACTGGTTTTCTAGTATTTTGGCATCTTTTCAGAATGTTTTGATCAGTTTTGGCAGGTTGTAAACTATTTTGTCGGGTTTTTGGAATGTTTTGGTTGGTTTTGATTTGTTTTTATGATGTTTTGCCAAGTTTTTGGAATGTTTTGATCAGTTCTGGCTGGTTTTCTAATGTTTTGGCATTTTTTCAGAATGTTTTGATGAGTTTTGTGGGTCTAAATTATTTGGGCGGGTTTTCGGAATATTTTGGTTGGTTTTGATTTGTTTTTATGATGTTTTGTCGGGTTTTCGGGAATGTTTTGGTTGGGTTTTAGAATGTTTTGTATTCTCTTGAGTTGTTTTTATTGTGTTGGCAGGTTTTGGAATGTTTGGATTCCTTTTGGCGGGGTTTAAAATATTTTGGCGGGTATTTGGAATGTTTTGGCGGGTATTCGGAATGTTTTGATTAGTTTTGACGGGTTTGGAAATATTTTGGCCGGTTTTTAGAAGGTTTTGATTCTGTTTAGCCCAGTTTTTGGTGTGTTTGGATTAGCTTTGGTGGGCTTTATCATGTTTTGTCAGGTTTTTCCGAATGTATTGATCACTTCTGTCTGGTTTTCTATTTTGGCGGGTTTGAAAATATTTTTGGATGAGTTTTGGCGGGTTTTCAAATATTTTGGCTCTTTGCGCAGAGACGACGGTGCCGGTTGCGGTGCGCTCCGGGGCGCTCCTTCTGCGGCAAGACGCCTGGCAGCGGCACTTGGGACAGCTCAGCGTCTCCGTATTCTGCGTTTCTTGCCTTCTGCATCTCAGCAAAATGCTTTCCCACTAGGTCTAGCAAGGAGAAACTGTGGCAGCTGAGTAGATGTAGCCCGGCCCGCCCTTTGAAGTTGACAAGTTCTTGGCATCTCAGAGCCTCAAGGGAAGAGCAAGGTTATCTATGGTAGGCTGGGGCAGAACTAGCAGCAAGCAGAGCAAAGTTGTCCAAGAATAGCTTCCATTGGAATGCTAATGGCAATTGAAGAGGCAGGCCAGTGGCAAGCCACTAGCTTCTAGCAGTTTGAAAGTTGCAGACACAGTGCAGGTGTTGTGCGGCTTCCTTCTTGGCCTCCTAGAAGGTGCCGCGCTCTCCGTCTCTTGCTTGCCAATATGTTGCCGTGTTCCTCCTATTGTTTGGTTTGTTTTGATTTGTTTTGATGATCTTTTGGCGGGTTTTCGGAATGTTTTGGTGGTGTTTTAGAATGTTTTGTTTTCTCTTGTGTTGTTTTTATTGTCTTGGCAGGTTGTGGAACGTTTGGATTCGTTTTGGCGGGTTTTAAAATATTTTGGCGGGTATTTGGAATGTTTTGGTTTGCTTTCATTTGTTTTGATTATGTTTTGGCAAGTTATTGAAAGTTTTGATCACTTCTGACTGGTTTTCTAGTATTTTGGCATCTTTTCAGAATGTTTTGATCAGTTTTGGCAGGTTGTAAACTATTTTGTCGGGTTTTTGGAATGTTTTGGTTGGTTTTGATTTGTTTTTATGATGTTTTGCCAAGTTTTTGGAATGTTTTGATCAGTTCTGGCTGGTTTTCTAATGTTTTGGCATTTTTTCAGAATGTTTTGATGAGTTTTGTGGGTCTAAATTATTTGGGCGGTTTTTCAGAATATTTTGGTTGGTTTTGATTTGTTTTTATGATGTTTTGTCGGGTTTTCGGGAATGTTTTGGTTGGGTTTTAGAATGTTTTGTATTCTCTTGAGTTGTTTTTATTGTGTTGGCAGGTTTTGGAATGTTTGGATTCCTTTTGGCGGGGTTTAAAATATTTTGGCGGGTATTTGGAATGTTTTGGCGGGTATTCGGAATGTTTTGATTAGTTTTGACGGGTTTGGAAATATTTTGGCCGGTTTTTAGAAGGTTTTGATTCTGTTTAGCCCAGTTTTTGGTGTGTTTGGATTAGCTTTGGTGGGCTTTATCATGTTTTGTCAGCTTTTTTCGAATGTATTGATCACTTCTGTCTGGTTTTCTATTTTGGCGGGTTTGAAAATATTTTTGGATGAGTTTTGGCGGGTTTTCAAATATTTTGGCTCTTTGCGCAGAGACGACGGTGCCGGTTGCGGTGCGCTCCGGGGCGCTCCTTCTGCGGCAAGACGCCTGGCAGCGGCACTTGGGACAGCTCCGCGTCTCCGTATTCTGCGTTTCTTGCCTTCTGCATCTCAGCAAAATGCTTTCCCACTAGGTCTAGCAAGGAGAAACTGTGGCAGCTGAGTAGATGTAGCCCGGCCCGCCCTTTGAAGTTGACAAGTTCTTGGCATCTCAGAGCCTCAAGGGAAGAGCAAGGTTATCCATGGTAGGCTGGGGCAGAACTAGCAGCAAGCAGAGCAAAGTTGTCCAAGAATAGCTTCCATTGGAATGCTAATGGCAATTGAAGAGGCAGGCCAGTGGCAAGCCACTAGCTTCTAGCAGTTTGAAAGTTGCAGACACAGTGCAGGTGTTGTGCGGCTTCCTTCTTGGCCTCCTAGAAGGTGCCGCGCTCTCCGTCTCTTGCTTGCCAATATGTTGCCGTGTTCCTCCTATTGTTTGGTTTGTTTTGATTTGTTTTGATGATCTTTTGGCGGGTTTTCGGAATGTTTTGGTGGTGTTTTAGAATGTTTTGTTTTCTCTTGTGTTGTTTTTATTGTCTTGGCAGGTTGTGGAACGTTTGGATTCGTTTTGGCGGGTTTTAAAATATTTTGGCGGGTATTTGGAATGTTTTGGTTTGCTTTCATTTGTTTTGATTATGTTTTGGCAAGTTATTGAAAGTTTTGATCACTTCTGACTGGTTTTCTAGTATTTTGGCATCTTTTCAGAATGTTTTGATCAGTTTTGGCAGGTTGTAAACTATTTTGTCGGGTTTTTGGAATGTTTTGGTTGGTTTTGATTTGTTTTTATGATGTTTTGCCAAGTTTTTTGAATGTTTTGATCAGTTCTGGCTGGTTTTCTAATGTTTTGGCATTTTTTCAGAATGTTTTGATGAGTTTTGTGGGTCTAAATTATTTGGGCGGGTTTTCGGAATATTTTGGTTGGTTTTGATTTGTTTTTATGATGTTTTGTCGGGTTTTCGGGAATGTTTTGGTTGGGTTTTAGAATGTTTTGTATTCTCTTGAGTTGTTTTTATTGTGTTGGCAGGTTTTGGAATGTTTGGATTCCTTTTGGCGGGGTTTAAAATATTTTGGCGGGTATTTGGAATGTTTTGGCGGGTATTCGGAATGTTTTGATTAGTTTTGACGGGTTTGGAAATATTTTGGCCGGTTTTTAGAAGGTTTTGATTCTGTTTAGCCCAGTTTTTGGTGTGTTTGGATTAGCTTTGGTGGGCTTTATCATGTTTTGTCAGCTTTTTTCGAATGTATTGATCACTTCTGTCTGGTTTTCTATTTTGGCGGGTTTGAAAATATTTTTGGATGAGTTTTGGCGGGTTTTCAAATATTTTGGCTCTTTGCGCAGAGACGACGGTGCCGGTTGCGGTGCGCTCCGGGGCGCTCCTTCTGCGGCAAGACGCCTGGCAGCGGCACTTGGGACAGCTCCGCGTCTCCGTATTCTGCGTTTCTTGCCTTCTGCATCTCAGCAAAATGCTTTCCCACTAGGTCTAGCAAGGAGAAACTGTGGCAGCTGAGTAGATGTAGCCCGGCCCGCCCTTTGAAGTTGACAAGTTCTTGGCATCTCAGAGCCTCAAGGGAAGAGCAAGGTTATCTATGGTAGGCTGGGGCAGAACTAGCAGCAAGCAGAGCAAAGTTGTCCAAGAATAGCTTCCATTGGAATGCTAATGGCAATTGAAGAGGCAGGCCAGTGGCAAGCCACTAGCTTCTAGCAGTTTGAAAGTTGCAGACACAGTGCAGGTGTTGTGCGGCTTCTTTCTTGGCCTCCTAGAAGGTGCCGCGCTCTCCGTCTCTTGCTTGCCAATATGTTGCCGTGTTCCTCCTATTGTTTGGTTTGTTTTGATTTGTTTTGATGATCTTTTGGCGGGTTTTCGGAATGTTTTGATGGTGTTTTAGAATGTTTTGTTTTCTCTTGTGTTGTTTTTATTGTCTTGGCAGGTTGTGGAACGTTTGGATTCGTTTTGGCGGGTTTTAAAATATTTTGGCGGGTATTTGGAATGTTTTGGTTTGCTTTCATTTGTTTTGATTATGTTTTGGCAAGTTATTGAAAGTTTTGATCACTTCTGACTGGTTTTCTAGTATTTTGGCATCTTTTCAGAATGTTTTGATCAGTTTTGGCAGGTTGTAAACTATTTTGTCGGGTTTTTGGAATGTTTTGGTTGGTTTTGATTTGTTTTTATGATGTTTTGCCAAGTTTTTTGAATGTTTTGATCAGTTCTGGCTGGTTTTCTAATGTTTTGGCATTTTTTCAGAATGTTTTGATGAGTTTTGTGGGTCTAAATTATTTGGGCGGTTTTTCGGAATATTTTGGTTGGTTTTGATTTGTTTTTATGATGTTTTGTCGGGTTTTCGGGAATGTTTTGGTTGGGTTTTAGAATGTTTTGTATTCTCTTGAGTTGTTTTTATTGTGTTGGCAGGTTTTGGAATGTTTGGATTCCTTTTGGCGGGGTTTAAAATATTTTGGCGGGTATTTGGAATGTTTTGGCGGGTATTCGGAATGTTTTGATTAGTTTTGACGGGTTTGGAAATATTTTGGCCGGTTTTTAGAAGGTTTTGATTCTGTTTAGCCCAGTTTTTGGTGTGTTTGGATTAGCTTTGGTGGGCTTTATCATGTTTTGTCAGGTTTTTTCGAATGTATTGATCACTTCTGTCTGGTTTTCTATTTTGGCGGGTTTGAAAAGATTTTTGGATGAGTTTTGGCGGGTTTTCAAATATTTTGGCTCTTTGCGCAGAGACGACGGTGCCGGTTGCGGTGCGCTCCGGGGCGCTCCTTCTGCGGCAAGACGCCTGGCAGCGGCACTTGGGACAGCTCCGCGTCTCCGTATTCTGCGTTTCTTGCCTTCTGCATCTCAGCAAAATGCTTTCCCACTAGGTCTAGCAAGGAGAAACTGTGGCAGCTGAGTAGATGTAGCCCGGCCCGCCCTTTGAAGTTGACAAGTTCTTGGCATCTCAGAGCCTCAAGGGAAGAGCAAGGTTATCCATGGTAGGCTGGGGCAGAACTAGCAGCAAGCAGAGCAAAGTTGTCCAAGAATAGCTTCCATTGGAATGCTAATGGCAATTGAAGAGGCAGGCCAGTGGCAAGCCACTAGCTTCTAGCAGTTTGAAAGTTGCAGACACAGTGCAGGTGTTGTGCGGCTTCCTTCTTGGCCTCCTAGAAGGTGCCGCGCTCTCCGTCTCTTGCTTGCCAATATGTTGCCGTGTTCCTCCTATTGTTTGGTTTGTTTTGATTTGTTTTGATGATCTTTTGGCGGGTTTTCGGAATGTTTTGGTGGTGTTTTAGAATGTTTTGTTTTCTCTTGTGTTGTTTTTATTGTCTTGGCAGGTTGTGGAACGTTTGGATTCGTTTTGGCGGGTTTTAAAATATTTTGGCGGGTATTTGGAATGTTTTGGTTTGCTTTCATTTGTTTTGATTATGTTTTGGCAAGTTATTGAAAGTTTTGATCACTTCTGACTGGTTTTCTAGTATTTTGGCATCTTTTCAGAATGTTTTGATCAGTTTTGGCAGGTTGTAAACTATTTTGTCGGGTTTTTGGAATGTTTTGGTTGGTTTTGATTTGTTTTTATGATGTTTTGCCAAGTTTTTGGAATGTTTTGATCAGTTCTGGCTGGTTTTCTAATGTTTTGGCATTTTTTCAGAATGTTTTGATGAGTTTTGTGGGTCTAAATTATTTGGGCGGGTTTTCGGAATATTTTGGTTGGTTTTGATTTGTTTTTATGATGTTTTGTCGGGTTTTCGGGAATGTTTTGGTTGGGTTTTAGAATGTTTTGTATTCTCTTGAGTTGTTTTTATTGTGTTGGCAGGTTTTGGAATGTTTGGATTCCTTTTGGCGGGGTTTAAAATATTTTGGCGGGTATTTGGAATGTTTTGGCGGGTATTCGGAATGTTTTGATTAGTTTTGACGGGTTTGGAAATATTTTGGCCGGTTTTTAGAAGGTTTTGATTCTGTTTAGCCCAGTTTTTGGTGTGTTTGGATTAGCTTTGGTGGGCTTTATCATGTTTTGTCAGGTTTTTTCGAATGTATTGATCACTTCTGTCTGGTTTTCTATTTTGGCGGGTTTGAAAATATTTTTGGATGAGTTTTGGCGGGTTTTCAAATATTTTGGCTCTTTGCGCAGAGACGACGGTGCCGGTTGCGGTGCGCTCCGGGGCGCTCCTTCTGCGGCAAGACGCCTGGCAGCGGCACTTGGGACAGCTCCGCGTCTCCGTATTCTGCGTTTCTTGCCTTCTGCATCTCAGCAAAATGCTTTCCCACTAGGTCTAGCAAGGAGAAACTGTGGCAGCTGAGTAGATGTAGCCCGGCCCGCCCTTTGAAGTTGACAAGTTCTTGGCATCTCAGAGCCTCAAGGGAAGAGCAAGGTTATCCATGGTAGGCTGGGGCAGAACTAGCAGCAAGCAGAGCAAAGTTGTCCAAGAATAGCTTCCATTGGAATGCTAATGGCAATTGAAGAGGCAGGCCAGTGGCAAGCCACTAGCTTCTAGCAGTTTGAAAGTTGCAGACACAGTGCAGGTGTTGTGCGGCTTCCTTCTTGGCCTCCTAGAAGGTGCCGCGCTCTCCGTCTCTTGCTTGCCAATATGTTGCCGTGTTCCTCCTATTGTTTGGTTTGTTTTGATTTGTTTTGATGATCTTTTGGCGGGTTTTCGGAATGTTTTGGTGGTGTTTTAGAATGTTTTGTTTTCTCTTGTGTTGTTTTTATTGTCTTGGCAGGTTGTGGAACGTTTGGATTCGTTTTGGCGGGTTTTAAAATATTTTGGCGGGTATTTGGAATGTTTTGGTTTGCTTTCATTTGTTTTGATTATGTTTTGGCAAGTTATTGAAAGTTTTGATCACTTCTGACTGGTTTTCTAGTATTTTGGCATCTTTTCAGAATGTTTTGATCAGTTTTGGCAGGTTGTAAACTATTTTGTCGGGTTTTTGGAATGTTTTGGTTGGTTTTGATTTGTTTTTATGATGTTTTGCCAAGTTTTTTGAATGTTTTGATCAGTTCTGGCTGGTTTTCTAATGTTTTGGCATTTTTTCAGAATGTTTTGATGAGTTTTGTGGGTCTAAATTATTTGGGCGGTTTTTCGGAATATTTTGGTTGGTTTTGATTTGTTTTTATGATGTTTTGTCGGGTTTTCGGGAATGTTTTGGTTGGGTTTTAGAATGTTTTGTATTCTCTTGAGTTGTTTTTATTGTGTTGGCAGGTTTTGGAATGTTTGGATTCCTTTTGGCGGGGTTTAAAATATTTTGGCGGGTATTTGGAATGTTTTGGCGGGTATTCGGAATGTTTTGATTAGTTTTGACGGGTTTGGAAATATTTTGGCCGGTTTTTAGAAGGTTTTGATTCTGTTTAGCCCAGTTTTTGGTGTGTTTGGATTAGCTTTGGTGGGCTTTATCATGTTTTGTCAGGTTTTTTCGAATGTATTGATCACTTCTGTCTGGTTTTCTATTTTGGCGGGTTTGAAAATATTTTTGGATGAGTTTTGGCGGGTTTTCAAATATTTTGGCTCTTTGCGCAGAGACGACGGTGCCGGTTGCGGTGCGCTCCGGGGCGCTCCTTCTGCGGCAAGACGCCTGGCAGCGGCACTTGGGACAGCTCCGCGTCTCCGTATTCTGCGTTTCTTGCCTTCTGCATCTCAGCAAAATGCTTTCCCACTAGGTCTAGCAAGGAGAAACTGTGGCAGCTGAGTAGATGTAGCCCGGCCCGCCCTTTGAAGTTGACAAGTTCTTGGCATCTCAGAGCCTCAAGGGAAGAGCAAGGTTATCCATGGTAGGCTGGGGCAGAACTAGCAGCAAGCAGAGCAAAGTTGTCCAAGAATAGCTTCCATTGGAATGCTAATGGCAATTGAAGAGGCAGGCCAGTGGCAAGCCACTAGCTTCTAGCAGTTTGAAAGTTGCAGACACAGTGCAGGTGTTGTGCGGCTTCCTTCTTGGCCTCCTAGAAGGTGCCGCGCTCTCCGTCTCTTGCTTGCCAATATGTTGCCGTGTTCCTCCTATTGTTTGGTTTGTTTTGATTTGTTTTGATGATCTTTTGGCGGGTTTTCGGAATGTTTTGGTGGTGTTTTAGAATGTTTTGTTTTCTCTTGTGTTGTTTTTATTGTCTTGGCAGGTTGTGGAACGTTTGGATTCGTTTTGGCGGGTTTTAAAATATTTTGGCGGGTATTTGGAATGTTTTGGTTTGCTTTCATTTGTTTTGATTATGTTTTGGCAAGTTATTGAAAGTTTTGATCACTTCTGACTGGTTTTCTAGTATTTTGGCATCTTTTCAGAATGTTTTGATCAGTTTTGGCAGGTTGTAAACTATTTTGTCGGGTTTTTGGAATGTTTTGGTTGGTTTTGATTTGTTTTTATGATGTTTTGCCAAGTTTTTTGAATGTTTTGATCAGTTCTGGCTGGTTTTCTAATGTTTTGGCATTTTTTCAGAATGTTTTGATGAGTTTTGTGGGTCTAAATTATTTGGGCGGTTTTTCGGAATATTTTGGTTGGTTTTGATTTGTTTTTATGATGTTTTGTCGGGTTTTCGGGAATGTTTTGGTTGGGTTTTAGAATGTTTTGTATTCTCTTGAGTTGTTTTTATTGTGTTGGCAGGTTTTGGAATGTTTGGATTCCTTTTGGCGGGGTTTAAAATATTTTGGCGGGTATTTGGAATGTTTTGGCGGGTATTCGGAATGTTTTGATTAGTTTTGACGGGTTTGGAAATATTTTGGCCGGTTTTTAGAAGGTTTTGATTCTGTTTAGCCCAGTTTTTGGTGTGTTTGGATTAGCTTTGGTGGGCTTTATCATGTTTTGTCAGCTTTTTTCGAATGTATTGATCACTTCTGTCTGGTTTTCTATTTTGGCGGGTTTGAAAATATTTTTGGATGAGTTTTGGCGGGTTTTCAAATATTTTGGCTCTTTGCGCAGAGACGACGGTGCCGGTTGCGGTGCGCTCCGGGGCGCTCCTTCTGCGGCAAGACGCCTGGCAGCGGCACTTGGGACAGCTCCGCGTCTCCGTATTCTGCGTTTCTTGCCTTCTGCATCTCAGCAAAATGCTTTCCCACTAGGTCTAGCAAGGAGAAACTGTGGCAGCTGAGTAGATGTAGCCCGGCCCGCCCTTTGAAGTTGACAAGTTCTTGGCATCTCAGAGCCTCAAGGGAAGAGCAAGGTTATCCATGGTAGGCTGGGGCAGAACTAGCAGCAAGCAGAGCAAAGTTGTCCAAGAATAGCTTCCATTGGAATGCTAATGGCAATTGAAGAGGCAGGCCAGTGGCAAGCCACTAGCTTCTAGCAGTTTGAAAGTTGCAGACACAGTGCAGGTGTTGTGCGGCTTCCTTCTTGGCCTCCTAGAAGGTGCCGCGCTCTCCGTCTCTTGCTTGCCAATATGTTGCCGTGTTCCTCCTATTGTTTGGTTTGTTTTGATTTGTTTTGATGATCTTTTGGCGGGTTTTCGGAATGTTTTGGTGGTGTTTTAGAATGTTTTGTTTTCTCTTGTGTTGTTTTTATTGTCTTGGCAGGTTGTGGAACGTTTGGATTCGTTTTGGCGGGTTTTAAAATATTTTGGCGGGTATTTGGAATGTTTTGGTTTGCTTTCATTTGTTTTGATTATGTTTTGGCAAGTTATTGAAAGTTTTGATCACTTCTGACTGGTTTTCTAGTATTTTGGCATCTTTTCAGAATGTTTTGATCAGTTTTGGCAGGTTGTAAAATATTTTGTCGGGTTTTTGGAATGTTTTGGTTGGTTTTGATTTGTTTTTATGATGTTTTGCCAAGTTTTTTGAATGTTTTGATCAGTTCTGGCTGGTTTTCTAATGTTTTGGCATTTTTTCAGAATGTTTTGATGAGTTTTGTGGGTCTAAATTATTTGGGCAGGTTTTCGGAATATTTTGGTTGGTTTTGATTTGTTTTTATGATGTTTTGTCGGGTTTTCGGGAATGTTTTGGTTGGGTTTTAGAATGTTTTGTATTCTCTTGAGTTGTTTTTATTGTGTTGGCAGGTTTTGGAATGTTTGGATTCCTTTTGGCGGGGTTTAAAATATTTTGGCGGGTATTTGGAATGTTTTGGCGGGTATTCGGAATGTTTTGATTAGTTTTGACGGGTTTGGAAATATTTTGGCCGGTTTTTAGAAGGTTTTGATTCTGTTTAGCCCAGTTTTTGGTGTGTTTGGATTAGCTTTGGTGGGCTTTATCATGTTTTGTCAGCTTTTTTCGAATGTATTGATCACTTCTGTCTGGTTTTCTATTTTGGCGGGTTTGAAAATATTTTTGGATGAGTTTTGGCGGGTTTTCAAATATTTTGGCTCTTTGCGCAGAGACGACGGTGCCGGTTGCGGTGCGCTCCGGGGCGCTCCTTCTGCGGCAAGACGCCTGGCAGCGGCACTTGGGACAGCTCCGCGTCTCCGTATTCTGCGTTTCTTGCCTTCTGCATCTCAGCAAAATGCTTTCCCACTAGGTCTAGCAAGGAGAAACTGTGGCAGCTGAGTAGATGTAGCCCGGCCCGCCCTTTGAAGTTGACAAGTTCTTGGCATCTCAGAGCCTCAAGGGAAGAGCAAGGTTATCCATGGTAGGCTGGGGCAGAACTAGCAGCAAGCAGAGCAAAGTTGTCCAAGAATAGCTTCCATTGGAATGCTAATGGCAATTGAAGAGGCAGGCCAGTGGCAAGCCACTAGCTTCTAGCAGTTTGAAAGTTGCAGACACAGTGCAGGTGTTGTGCGGCTTCCTTCTTGGCCTCCTAGAAGGTGCCGCGCTCTCCGTCTCTTGCTTGCCAATATGTTGCCGTGTTCCTCCTATTGTTTGGTTTGTTTTGATTTGTTTTGATGATCTTTTGGCGGGTTTTCGGAATGTTTTGGTGGTGTTTTAGAATGTTTTGTTTTCTCTTGTGTTGTTTTTATTGTCTTGGCAGGTTGTGGAACGTTTGGATTCGTTTTGGCGGGTTTTAAAATATTTTGGCGGGTATTTGGAATGTTTTGGTTTGCTTTCATTTGTTTTGATTATGTTTTGGCAAGTTATTGAAAGTTTTGATCACTTCTGACTGGTTTTCTAGTATTTTGGCATCTTTTCAGAATGTTTTGATCAGTTTTGGCAGGTTGTAAACTATTTTGTCGGGGTTTTGGAATGTTTTGGTTGGTTTTGATTTGTTTTTATGATGTTTTGCCAAGTTTTTGGAATGTTTTGATCAGTTCTGGCTGGTTTTCTAATGTTTTGGCATTTTTTCAGAATGTTTTGATGAGTTTTGTGGGTCTAAATTATTTGGGCGGGTTTTCGGAATATTTTGGTTGGTTTTGATTTGTTTTTATGATGTTTTGTCGGGTTTTCGGGAATGTTTTGGTTGGGTTTTAGAATGTTTTGTATTCTCTTGAGTTGTTTTTATTGTGTTGGCAGGTTTTGGAATGTTTGGATTCCTTTTGGCGGGGTTTAAAATATTTTGGCGGGTATTTGGAATGTTTTGGCGGGTATTCGGAATGTTTTGATTAGTTTTGACGGGTTTGGAAATATTTTGGCCGGTTTTTAGAAGGTTTTGATTCTGTTTAGCCCAGTTTTTGGTGTGTTTGGATTAGCTTTGGTGGGCTTTATCATGTTTTGTCAGGTTTTTTCGAATGTATTGATCACTTCTGTCTGGTTTTCTATTTTGGCGGGTTTGAAAATATTTTTGGATGAGTTTTGGCGGGTTTTCAAATATTTTGGCTCTTTGCGCAGAGACGACGGTGCCGGTTGCGGTGCGCTCCGGGGCGCTCCTTCTGCGGCAAGACGCCTGGCAGCGGCACTTGGGACAGCTCCGCGTCTCCGTATTCTGCGTTTCTTGCCTTCTGCATCTCAGCAAAATGCTTTCCCACTAGGTCTAGCAAGGAGAAACTGTGGCAGCTGAGTAGATGTAGCCCGGCCCGCCCTTTGAAGTTGACAAGTTCTTGGCATCTCAGAGCCTCAAGGGAAGAGCAAGGTTATCCATGGTAGGCTGGGGCAGAACTAGCAGCAAGCAGAGCAAAGTTGTCCAAGAATAGCTTCCATTGGAATGCTAATGGCAATTGAAGAGGCAGGCCAGTGGCAAGCCACTAGCTTCTAGCAGTTTGAAAGTTGCAGACACAGTGCAGGTGTTGTGCGGCTTCCTTCTTGGCCTCCTAGAAGGTGCCGCGCTCTCCGTCTCTTGCTTGCCAATATGTTGCCGTGTTCCTCCTATTGTTTGGTTTGTTTTGATTTGTTTTGATGATCTTTTGGCGGGTTTTCGGAATGTTTTGGTGGTGTTTTAGAATGTTTTGTTTTCTCTTGTGTTGTTTTTATTGTCTTGGCAGGTTGTGGAACGTTTGGATTCGTTTTGGCGGGTTTTAAAATATTTTGGCGGGTATTTGGAATGTTTTGGTTTGCTTTCATTTGTTTTGATTATGTTTTGGCAAGTTATTGAAAGTTTTGATCACTTCTGACTGGTTTTCTAGTATTTTGGCATCTTTTCAGAATGTTTTGATCAGTTTTGGCAGGTTGTAAACTATTTTGTCGGGTTTTTGGAATGTTTTGGTTGGTTTTGATTTGTTTTTATGATGTTTTGCCAAGTTTTTTGAATGTTTTGATCAGTTCTGGCTGGTTTTCTAATGTTTTGGCATTTTTTCAGAATGTTTTGATGAGTTTTGTGGGTCTAAATTATTTGGGCAGGTTTTCGGAATATTTTGGTTGGTTTTGATTTGTTTTTATGATGTTTTGTCGGGTTTTCGGGAATGTTTTGGTTGGGTTTTAGAATGTTTTGTATTCTCTTGAGTTGTTTTTATTGTGTTGGCAGGTTTTGGAATGTTTGGATTCCTTTTGGCGGGGTTTAAAATATTTTGGCGGGTATTTGGAATGTTTTGGCGGGTATTCGGAATGTTTTGATTAGTTTTGACGGGTTTGGAAATATTTTGGCCGGTTTTTAGAAGGTTTTGATTCTGTTTAGCCCAGTTTTTGGTGTGTTTGGATTAGCTTTGGTGGGCTTTATCATGTTTTGTCAGGTTTTTTCGAATGTATTGATCACTTCTGTCTGGTTTTCTATTTTGGCGGGTTTGAAAATATTTTTGGATGAGTTTTGGCGGGTTTTCAAATATTTTGGCTCTTTGCGCAGAGACGACGGTGCCGGTTGCGGTGCGGTCCGGGGCGCTCCTTCTGCGGCAAGACGCCTGGCAGCGGCACTTGGGACAGCTCCGCGTCTCCGTATTCTGCGTTTCTTGCCTTCTGCATCTCAGCAAAATGCTTTCCCACTAGGTCTAGCAAGGAGAAACTGTGGCAGCTGAGTAGATGTAGCCCGGCCCGCCCTTTGAAGTTGACAAGTTCTTGGCATCTCAGAGCCTCAAGGGAAGAGCAAGGTTATCCATGGTAGGCTGGGGCAGAACTAGCAGCAAGCAGAGCAAAGTTGTCCAAGAATAGCTTCCATTGGAATGCTAATGGCAATTGAAGAGGCAGGCCAGTGGCAAGCCACTAGCTTCTAGCAGTTTGAAAGTTGCAGACACAGTGCAGGTGTTGTGCGGCTTCCTTCTTGGCCTCCTAGAAGGTGCCGCGCTCTCCGTCTCTTGCTTGCCAATATGTTGCCGTGTTCCTCCTATTGTTTGGTTTGTTTTGATTTGTTTTGATGATCTTTTGGCGGGTTTTCGGAATGTTTTGGTGGTGTTTTAGAATGTTTTGTTTTCTCTTGTGTTGTTTTTATTGTCTTGGCAGGTTGTGGAACGTTTGGATTCGTTTTGGCGGGTTTTAAAATATTTTGGCGGGTATTTGGAATGTTTTGGTTTGCTTTCATTTGTTTTGATTATGTTTTGGCAAGTTATTGAAAGTTTTGATCACTTCTGACTGGTTTTCTAGTATTTTGGCATCTTTTCAGAATGTTTTGATCAGTTTTGGCAGGTTGTAAACTATTTTGTCGGGGTTTTGGAATGTTTTGGTTGGTTTTGATTTGTTTTTATGATGTTTTGCCAAGTTTTTGGAATGTTTTGATCAGTTCTGGCTGGTTTTCTAATGTTTTGGCATTTTTTCAGAATGTTTTGATGAGTTTTGTGGGTCTAAATTATTTGGGCGGGTTTTCGGAATATTTTGGTTGGTTTTGATTTGTTTTTATGATGTTTTGTCGGGTTTTCGGGAATGTTTTGGTTGGGTTTTAGAATGTTTTGTATTCTCTTGAGTTGTTTTTATTGTGTTGGCAGGTTTTGGAATGTTTGGATTCCTTTTGGCGGGGTTTAAAATATTTTGGCGGGTATTTGGAATGTTTTGGCGGGTATTCGGAATGTTTTGATTAGTTTTGACGGGTTTGGAAATATTTTGGCCGGTTTTTAGAAGGTTTTGATTCTGTTTAGCCCAGTTTTTGGTGTGTTTGGATTAGCTTTGGTGGGCTTTATCATGTTTTGTCAGCTTTTTTCGAATGTATTGATCACTTCTGTCTGGTTTTCTATTTTGGCGGGTTTGAAAATATTTTTGGATGAGTTTTGGCGGGTTTTCAAATATTTTGGCTCTTTGCGCAGAGACGACGGTGCCGGTTGCGGTGCGCTCCGGGGCGCTCCTTCTGCGGCAAGACGCCTGGCAGCGGCACTTGGGACAGCTCCGCGTCTCCGTATTCTGCGTTTCTTGCCTTCTGCATCTCAGCAAAATGCTTTCCCACTAGGTCTAGCAAGGAGAAACTGTGGCAGCTGAGTAGATGTAGCCCGGCCCGCCCTTTGAAGTTGACAAGTTCTTGGCATCTCAGAGCCTCAAGGGAAGAGCAAGGTTATCTATGGTAGGCTGGGGCAGAACTAGCAGCAAGCAGAGCAAAGTTGTCCAAGAATAGCTTCCATTGGAATGCTAATGGCAATTGAAGAGGCAGGCCAGTGGCAAGCCACTAGCTTCTAGCAGTTTGAAAGTTGCAGACACAGTGCAGGTGTTGTGCGGCTTCTTTCTTGGCCTCCTAGAAGGTGCCGCGCTCTCCGTCTCTTGCTTGCCAATATGTTGCCGTGTTCCTCCTATTGTTTGGTTTGTTTTGATTTGTTTTGATGATCTTTTGGCGGGTTTTCGGAATGTTTTGATGGTGTTTTAGAATGTTTTGTTTTCTCTTGTGTTGTTTTTATTGTCTTGGCAGGTTGTGGAACGTTTGGATTCGTTTTGGCGGGTTTTAAAATATTTTGGCGGGTATTTGGAATGTTTTGGTTTGCTTTCATTTGTTTTGATTATGTTTTGGCAAGTTATTGAAAGTTTTGATCACTTCTGACTGGTTTTCTAGTATTTTGGCATCTTTTCAGAATGTTTTGATCAGTTTTGGCAGGTTGTAAACTATTTTGTCGGGTTTTTGGAATGTTTTGGTTGGTTTTGATTTGTTTTTATGATGTTTTGCCAAGTTTTTTGAATGTTTTGATCAGTTCTGGCTGGTTTTCTAATGTTTTGGCATTTTTTCAGAATGTTTTGATGAGTTTTGTGGGTCTAAATTATTTGGGCGGTTTTTCGGAATATTTTGGTTGGTTTTGATTTGTTTTTATGATGTTTTGTCGGGTTTTCGGGAATGTTTTGGTTGGGTTTTAGAATGTTTTGTATTCTCTTGAGTTGTTTTTATTGTGTTGGCAGGTTTTGGAATGTTTGGATTCCTTTTGGCGGGGTTTAAAATATTTTGGCGGGTATTTGGAATGTTTTGGCGGGTATTCGGAATGTTTTGATTAGTTTTGACGGGTTTGGAAATATTTTGGCCGGTTTTTAGAAGGTTTTGATTCTGTTTAGCCCAGTTTTTGGTGTGTTTGGATTAGCTTTGGTGGGCTTTATCATGTTTTGTCAGGTTTTTTCGAATGTATTGATCACTTCTGTCTGGTTTTCTATTTTGGCGGGTTTGAAAATATTTTTGGATGAGTTTTGGCGGGTTTTCAAATATTTTGGCTCTTTGCGCAGAGACGACGGTGCCGGTTGCGGTGCGCTCCGGGGCGCTCCTTCTGCGGCAAGACGCCTGGCAGCGGCACTTGGGACAGCTCCGCGTCTCCGTATTCTGCGTTTCTTGCCTTCTGCATCTCAGCAAAATGCTTTCCCACTAGGTCTAGCAAGGAGAAACTGTGGCAGCTGAGTAGATGTAGCCCGGCCCGCCCTTTGAAGTTGACAAGTTCTTGGCATCTCAGAGCCTCAAGGGAAGAGCAAGGTTATCCATGGTAGGCTGGGGCAGAACTAGCAGCAAGCAGAGCAAAGTTGTCCAAGAATAGCTTCCATTGGAATGCTAATGGCAATTGAAGAGGCAGGCCAGTGGCAAGCCACTAGCTTCTAGCAGTTTGAAAGTTGCAGACACAGTGCAGGTGTTGTGCGGCTTCCTTCTTGGCCTCCTAGAAGGTGC
Source organism: Passer domesticus (assembly GCF_036417665.1). Classification (NCBI taxonomy): domain Eukaryota; kingdom Metazoa; phylum Chordata; class Aves; order Passeriformes; family Passeridae; genus Passer; species Passer domesticus. The sequence goes on along the minus strand of NC_087480.1, from coordinate 30,488,901 downwards.
CGCGCTCTCCGTCTCTTGCTTGCCAATATGTTGCCGTGTTCCTCCTATTGTTTGGTTTGTTTTGATTTGTTTTGATGATCTTTTGGCGGGTTTTCGGAATGTTTTGGTGGTGTTTTAGAATGTTTTGTTTTCTCTTGTGTTGTTTTTATTGTCTTGGCAGGTTGTGGAACGTTTGGATTCGTTTTGGCGGGTTTTAAAATATTTTGGCGGGTATTTGGAATGTTTTGGTTTGCTTTCATTTGTTTTGATTATGTTTTGGCAAGTTATTGAAAGTTTTGATCACTTCTGACTGGTTTTCTAGTATTTTGGCATCTTTTCAGAATGTTTTGATCAGTTTTGGCAGGTTGTAAACTATTTTGTCGGGTTTTTGGAATGTTTTGGTTGGTTTTGATTTGTTTTTATGATGTTTTGCCAAGTTTTTTGAATGTTTTGATCAGTTCTGGCTGGTTTTCTAATGTTTTGGCATTTTTTCAGAATGTTTTGATGAGTTTTGTGGGTCTAAATTATTTGGGCGGGTTTTCGGAATATTTTGGTTGGTTTTGATTTGTTTTTATGATGTTTTGTCGGGTTTTCGGGAATGTTTTGGTTGGGTTTTAGAATGTTTTGTATTCTCTTGAGTTGTTTTTATTGTGTTGGCAGGTTTTGGAATGTTTGGATTCCTTTTGGCGGGGTTTAAAATATTTTGGCGGGTATTTGGAATGTTTTGGCGGGTATTCGGAATGTTTTGATTAGTTTTGACGGGTTTGGAAATATTTTGGCCGGTTTTTAGAAGGTTTTGATTCTGTTTAGCCCAGTTTTTGGTGTGTTTGGATTAGCTTTGGTGGGCTTTATCATGTTTTGTCAGGTTTTTTCGAATGTATTGATCACTTCTGTCTGGTTTTCTATTTTGGCGGGTTTGAAAATATTTTTGGATGAGTTTTGGCGGGTTTTCAAATATTTTGGCTCTTTGCGCAGAGACGACGGTGCCGGTTGCGGTGCGCTCCGGGGCGCTCCTTCTGCGGCAAGACGCCTGGCAGCGGCACTTGGGACAGCTCCGCGTCTCCGTATTCTGCGTTTCTTGCCTTCTGCATCTCAGCAAAATGCTTTCCCACTAGGTCTAGCAAGGAGAAACTGTGGCAGCTGAGTAGATGTAGCCCGGCCCGCCCTTTGAAGTTGACAAGTTCTTGGCATCTCAGAGCCTCAAGGGAAGAGCAAGGTTATCCATGGTAGGCTGGGGCAGAACTAGCAGCAAGCAGAGCAAAGTTGTCCAAGAATAGCTTCCATTGGAATGCTAATGGCAATTGAAGAGGCAGGCCAGTGGCAAGCCACTAGCTTCTAGCAGTTTGAAAGTTGCAGACACAGTGCAGGTGTTGTGCGGCTTCCTTCTTGGCCTCCTAGAAGGTGCCGCGCTCTCCGTCTCTTGCTTGCCAATATGTTGCCGTGTTCCTCCTATTGTTTGGTTTGTTTTGATTTGTTTTGATGATCTTTTGGCGGGTTTTCGGAATGTTTTGGTGGTGTTTTAGAATGTTTTGTTTTCTCTTGTGTTGTTTTTATTGTCTTGGCAGGTTGTGGAACGTTTGGATTCGTTTTGGCGGGTTTTCAAATATTTTGGCGGGTATTTGGAATGTTTTGGTTTGCTTTCATTTGTTTTGATTATGTTTTGGCAAGTTATTGAAAGTTTTGATCACTTCTGACTGGTTTTCTAGTATTTTGGCATCTTTTCAGAATGTTTTGATCAGTTTTGGCAGGTTGTAAACTATTTTGTCGGGTTTTTGGAATGTTTTGGTTGGTTTTGATTTGTTTTTATGATGTTTTGCCAAGTTTTTTGAATGTTTTGATCAGTTCTGGCTGGTTTTCTAATGTTTTGGCATTTTTTCAGAATGTTTTGATGAGTTTTGTGGGTCTAAATTATTTGGGCGGTTTTTCGGAATATTTTGGTTGGTTTTGATTTGTTTTTATGATGTTTTGTCGGGTTTTCGGGAATGTTTTGGTTGGGTTTTAGAATGTTTTGTATTCTCTTGAGTTGTTTTTATTGTGTTGGCAGGTTTTGGAATGTTTGGATTCCTTTTGGCGGGGTTTAAAATATTTTGGCGGGTATTTGGAATGTTTTGGCGGGTATTCGGAATGTTTTGATTAGTTTTGACGGGTTTGGAAATATTTTGGCCGGTTTTTAGAAGGTTTTGATTCTGTTTAGCCCAGTTTTTGGTGTGTTTGGATTAGCTTTGGTGGGCTTTATCATGTTTTGTCAGGTTTTTTCGAATGTATTGATCACTTCTGTCTGGTTTTCTATTTTGGCGGGTTTGAAAATATTTTTGGATGAGTTTTGGCGGGTTTTCAAATATTTTGGCTCTTTGCGCAGAGACGACGGTGCCGGTTGCGGTGCGCTCCGGGGCGCTCCTTCTGCGGCAAGACGCCTGGCAGCGGCACTTGGGACAGCTCCGCGTCTCCGTATTCTGCGTTTCTTGCCTTCTGCATCTCAGCAAAATGCTTTCCCACTAGGTCTAGCAAGGAGAAACTGTGGCAGCTGAGTAGATGTAGCCCGGCCCGCCCTTTGAAGTTGACAAGTTCTTGGCATCTCAGAGCCTCAAGGGAAGAGCAAGGTTATCCATGGTAGGCTGGGGCAGAACTAGCAGCAAGCAGAGCAAAGTTGTCCAAGAATAGCTTCCATTGGAATGCTAATGGCAATTGAAGAGGCAGGCCAGTGGCAAGCCACTAGCTTCTAGCAGTTTGAAAGTTGCAGACACAGTGCAGGTGTTGTGCGGCTTCCTTCTTGGCCTCCTAGAAGGTGCCGCGCTCTCCGTCTCTTGCTTGCCAATATGTTGCCGTGTTCCTCCTATTGTTTGGTTTGTTTTGATTTGTTTTGATGATCTTTTGGCGGGTTTTCGGAATGTTTTGGTGGTGTTTTAGAATGTTTTGTTTTCTCTTGTGTTGTTTTTATTGTCTTGGCAGGTTGTGGAACGTTTGGATTCGTTTTGGCGGGTTTTAAAATATTTTGGCGGGTATTTGGAATGTTTTGGTTTGCTTTCATTTGTTTTGATTATGTTTTGGCAAGTTATTGAAAGTTTTGATCACTTCTGACTGGTTTTCTAGTATTTTGGCATCTTTTCAGAATGTTTTGATCAGTTTTGGCAGGTTGTAAACTATTTTGTCGGGTTTTTGGAATGTTTTGGTTGGTTTTGATTTGTTTTTATGATGTTTTGCCAAGTTTTTTGAATGTTTTGATCAGTTCTGGCTGGTTTTCTAATGTTTTGGCATTTTTTCAGAATGTTTTGATGTGTTTTGTGGGTCTAAATTATTTGGGCGGTTTTTCGGAATATTTTGGTTGGTTTTGATTTGTTTTTATGATGTTTTGTCGGGTTTTCGGGAATGTTTTGGTTGGGTTTTAGAATGTTTTGTATTCTCTTGAGTTGTTTTTATTGTGTTGGCAGGTTTTGGAATGTTTGGATTCCTTTTGGCGGGGTTTAAAATATTTTGGCGGGTATTTGGAATGTTTTGGCGGGTATTCGGAATGTTTTGATTAGTTTTGACGGGTTTGGAAATATTTTGGCCGGTTTTTAGAAGGTTTTGATTCTGTTTAGCCCAGTTTTTGGTGTGTTTGGATTAGCTTTGGTGGGCTTTATCATGTTTTGTCAGCTTTTTTCGAATGTATTGATCACTTCTGTCTGGTTTTCTATTTTGGCGGGTTTGAAAATATTTTTGGATGAGTTTTGGCGGGTTTTCAAATATTTTGGCTCTTTGCGCAGAGACGACGGTGCCGGTTGCGGTGCGCTCCGGGGCGCTCCTTCTGCGGCAAGACGCCTGGCAGCGGCACTTGGGACAGCTCCGCGTCTCCGTATTCTGCGTTTCTTGCCTTCTGCATCTCAGCAAAATGCTTTCCCACTAGGTCTAGCAAGGAGAAACTGTGGCAGCTGAGTAGATGTAGCCCGGCCCGCCCTTTGAAGTTGACAAGTTCTTGGCATCTCAGAGCCTCAAGGGAAGAGCAAGGTTATCCATGGTAGGCTGGGGCAGAACTAGCAGCAAGCAGAGCAAAGTTGTCCAAGAATAGCTTCCATTGGAATGCTAATGGCAATTGAAGAGGCAGGCCAGTGGCAAGCCACTAGCTTCTAGCAGTTTGAAAGTTGCAGACACAGTGCAGGTGTTGTGCGGCTTCCTTCTTGGCCTCCTAGAAGGTGCCGCGCTCTCCGTCTCTTGCTTGCCAATATGTTGCCGTGTTCCTCCTATTGTTTGGTTTGTTTTGATTTGTTTTGATGATCTTTTGGCGGGTTTTCGGAATGTTTTGGTGGTGTTTTAGAATGTTTTGTTTTCTCTTGTGTTGTTTTTATTGTCTTGGCAGGTTGTGGAACGTTTGGATTCGTTTTGGCGGGTTTTAAAATATTTTGGCGGGTATTTGGAATGTTTTGGTTTGCTTTCATTTGTTTTGATTATGTTTTGGCAAGTTATTGAAAGTTTTGATCACTTCTGACTGGTTTTCTAGTATTTTGGCATCTTTTCAGAATGTTTTGATCAGTTTTGGCAGGTTGTAAAATATTTTGTCGGGTTTTTGGAATGTTTTGGTTGGTTTTGATTTGTTTTTATGATGTTTTGCCAAGTTTTTTGAATGTTTTGATCAGTTCTGGCTGGTTTTCTAATGTTTTGGCATTTTTTCAGAATGTTTTGATGAGTTTTGTGGGTCTAAATTATTTGGGCAGGTTTTCGGAATATTTTGGTTGGTTTTGATTTGTTTTTATGATGTTTTGTCGGGTTTTCGGGAATGTTTTGGTTGGGTTTTAGAATGTTTTGTATTCTCTTGAGTTGTTTTTATTGTGTTGGCAGGTTTTGGAATGTTTGGATTCCTTTTGGCGGGGTTTAAAATATTTTGGCGGGTATTTGGAATGTTTTGGCGGGTATTCGGAATGTTTTGATTAGTTTTGACGGGTTTGGAAATATTTTGGCCGGTTTTTAGAAGGTTTTGATTCTGTTTAGCCCAGTTTTTGGTGTGTTTGGATTAGCTTTGGTGGGCTTTATCATGTTTTGTCAGCTTTTTTCGAATGTATTGATCACTTCTGTCTGGTTTTCTATTTTGGCGGGTTTGAAAATATTTTTGGATGAGTTTTGGCGGGTTTTCAAATATTTTGGCTCTTTGCGCAGAGACGACGGTGCCGGTTGCGGTGCGCTCCGGGGCGCTCCTTCTGCGGCAAGACGCCTGGCAGCGGCACTTGGGACAGCTCCGCGTCTCCGTATTCTGCGTTTCTTGCCTTCTGCATCTCAGCAAAATGCTTTCCCACTAGGTCTAGCAAGGAGAAACTGTGGCAGCTGAGTAGATGTAGCCCGGCCCGCCCTTTGAAGTTGACAAGTTCTTGGCATCTCAGAGCCTCAAGGGAAGAGCAAGGTTATCCATGGTAGGCTGGGGCAGAACTAGCAGCAAGCAGAGCAAAGTTGTCCAAGAATAGCTTCCATTGGAATGCTAATGGCAATTGAAGAGGCAGGCCAGTGGCAAGCCACTAGCTTCTAGCAGTTTGAAAGTTGCAGACACAGTGCAGGTGTTGTGCGGCTTCCTTCTTGGCCTCCTAGAAGGTGCCGCGCTCTCCGTCTCTTGCTTGCCAATATGTTGCCGTGTTCCTCCTATTGTTTGGTTTGTTTTGATTTGTTTTGATGATCTTTTGGCGGGTTTTCGGAATGTTTTGGTGGTGTTTTAGAATGTTTTGTTTTCTCTTGTGTTGTTTTTATTGTCTTGGCAGGTTGTGGAACGTTTGGATTCGTTTTGGCGGGTTTTAAAATATTTTGGCGGGTATTTGGAATGTTTTGGTTTGCTTTCATTTGTTTTGATTATGTTTTGGCAAGTTATTGAAAGTTTTGATCACTTCTGACTGGTTTTCTAGTATTTTGGCATCTTTTCAGAATGTTTTGATCAGTTTTGGCAGGTTGTAAACTATTTTGTCGGGGTTTTGGAATGTTTTGGTTGGTTTTGATTTGTTTTTATGATGTTTTGCCAAGTTTTTGGAATGTTTTGATCAGTTCTGGCTGGTTTTCTAATGTTTTGGCATTTTTTCAGAATGTTTTGATGAGTTTTGTGGGTCTAAATTATTTGGGCGGGTTTTCGGAATATTTTGGTTGGTTTTGATTTGTTTTTATGATGTTTTGTCGGGTTTTCGGGAATGTTTTGGTTGGGTTTTAGAATGTTTTGTATTCTCTTGAGTTGTTTTTATTGTGTTGGCAGGTTTTGGAATGTTTGGATTCCTTTTGGCGGGGTTTAAAATATTTTGGCGGGTATTTGGAATGTTTTGGCGGGTATTCGGAATGTTTTGATTAGTTTTGACGGGTTTGGAAATATTTTGGCCGGTTTTTAGAAGGTTTTGATTCTGTTTAGCCCAGTTTTTGGTGTGTTTGGATTAGCTTTGGTGGGCTTTATCATGTTTTGTCAGCTTTTTTCGAATGTATTGATCACTTCTGTCTGGTTTTCTATTTTGGCGGGTTTGAAAATATTTTTGGATGAGTTTTGGCGGGTTTTCAAATATTTTGGCTCTTTGCGCAGAGACGACGGTGCCGGTTGCGGTGCGCTCCGGGGCGCTCCTTCTGCGGCAAGACGCCTGGCAGCGGCACTTGGGACAGCTCCGCGTCTCCGTATTCTGCGTTTCTTGCCTTCTGCATCTCAGCAAAATGCTTTCCCACTAGGTCTAGCAAGGAGAAACTGTGGCAGCTGAGTAGATGTAGCCCGGCCCGCCCTTTGAAGTTGACAAGTTCTTGGCATCTCAGAGCCTCAAGGGAAGAGCAAGGTTATCCATGGTAGGCTGGGGCAGAACTAGCAGCAAGCAGAGCAAAGTTGTCCAAGAATAGCTTCCATTGGAATGCTAATGGCAATTGAAGAGGCAGGCCAGTGGCAAGCCACTAGCTTCTAGCAGTTTGAAAGTTGCAGACACAGTGCAGGTGTTGTGCGGCTTCCTTCTTGGCCTCCTAGAAGGTGCCGCGCTCTCCGTCTCTTGCTTGCCAATATGTTGCCGTGTTCCTCCTATTGTTTGGTTTGTTTTGATTTGTTTTGATGATCTTTTGGCGGGTTTTCGGAATGTTTTGGTGGTGTTTTAGAATGTTTTGTTTTCTCTTGTGTTGTTTTTATTGTCTTGGCAGGTTGTGGAACGTTTGGATTCGTTTTGGCGGGTTTTAAAATATTTTGGCGGGTATTTGGAATGTTTTGGTTTGCTTTCATTTGTTTTGATTATGTTTTGGCAAGTTATTGAAAGTTTTGATCACTTCTGACTGGTTTTCTAGTATTTTGGCATCTTTTCAGAATGTTTTGATCAGTTTTGGCAGGTTGTAAACTATTTTGTCGGGTTTTTGGAATGTTTTGGTTGGTTTTGATTTGTTTTTATGATGTTTTGCCAAGTTTTTTGAATGTTTTGATCAGTTCTGGCTGGTTTTCTAATGTTTTGGCATTTTTTCAGAATGTTTTGATGAGTTTTGTGGGTCTAAATTATTTGGGCGGGTTTTCGGAATATTTTGGTTGGTTTTGATTTGTTTTTATGATGTTTTGTCGGGTTTTCGGGAATGTTTTGGTTGGGTTTTAGAATGTTTTGTATTCTCTTGAGTTGTTTTTATTGTGTTGGCAGGTTTTGGAATGTTTGGATTCCTTTTGGCGGGGTTTAAAATATTTTGGCGGGTATTTGGAATGTTTTGGCGGGTATTCGGAATGTTTTGATTAGTTTTGACGGGTTTGGAAATATTTTGGCCGGTTTTTAGAAGGTTTTGATTCTGTTTAGCCCAGTTTTTGGTGTGTTTGGATTAGCTTTGGTGGGCTTTATCATGTTTTGTCAGCTTTTTTCGAATGTATTGATCACTTCTGTCTGGTTTTCTATTTTGGCGGGTTTGAAAATATTTTTGGATGAGTTTTGGCGGGTTTTCAAATATTTTGGCTCTTTGCGCAGAGACGACGGTGCCGGTTGCGGTGCGCTCCGGGGCGCTCCTTCTGCGGCAAGACGCCTGGCAGCGGCACTTGGGACAGCTCCGCGTCTCCGTATTCTGCGTTTCTTGCCTTCTGCATCTCAGCAAAATGCTTTCCCACTAGGTCTAGCAAGGAGAAACTGTGGCAGCTGAGTAGATGTAGCCCGGCCCGCCCTTTGAAGTTGACAAGTTCTTGGCATCTCAGAGCCTCAAGGGAAGAGCAAGGTTATCCATGGTAGGCTGGGGCAGAACTAGCAGCAAGCAGAGCAAAGTTGTCCAAGAATAGCTTCCATTGGAATGCTAATGGCAATTGAAGAGGCAGGCCAGTGGCAAGCCACTAGCTTCTAGCAGTTTGAAAGTTGCAGACACAGTGCAGGTGTTGTGCGGCTTCCTTCTTGGCCTCCTAGAAGGTGCCGCGCTCTCCGTCTCTTGCTTGCCAATATGTTGCCGTGTTCCTCCTATTGTTTGGTTTGTTTTGATTTGTTTTGATGATCTTTTGGCGGGTTTTCGGAATGTTTTGGTGGTGTTTTAGAATGTTTTGTTTTCTCTTGTGTTGTTTTTATTGTCTTGGCAGGTTGTGGAACGTTTGGATTCGTTTTGGCGGGTTTTAAAATATTTTGGCGGGTATTTGGAATGTTTTGGTTTGCTTTCATTTGTTTTGATTATGTTTTGGCAAGTTATTGAAAGTTTTGATCACTTCTGACTGGTTTTCTAGTATTTTGGCATCTTTTCAGAATGTTTTGATCAGTTTTGGCAGGTTGTAAACTATTTTGTCGGGGTTTTGGAATGTTTTGGTTGGTTTTGATTTGTTTTTATGATGTTTTGCCAAGTTTTTGGAATGTTTTGATCAGTTCTGGCTGGTTTTCTAATGTTTTGGCATTTTTTCAGAATGTTTTGATGAGTTTTGTGGGTCTAAATTATTTTGGCGGGTTTTCGGAATATTTTGGTTGGTTTTGATTTGTTTTTATGATGTTTTGTCGGGTTTTCGGGAATGTTTTGGTTGGGTTTTAGAATGTTTTGTATTCTCTTGAGTTGTTTTTATTGTGTTGGCAGGTTTTGGAATGTTTGGATTCCTTTTGGCGGGGTTTAAAATATTTTGGCGGGTATTTGGAATGTTTTGGCGGGTATTCGGAATGTTTTGATTAGTTTTGACGGGTTTTGAAATATTTTGGCCGGTTTTTAGAAGGTTTTGATTCTGTTTAGCCCAGTTTTTGGTGTGTTTGGATTAGCTTTGGTGGGCTTTATCATGTTTTGTCAGCTTTTTTCGAATGTATTGATCACTTCTGTCTGGTTTTCTATTTTGGCGGGTTTGAAAATATTTTTGGATGAGTTTTGGCGGGTTTTCAAATATTTTGGCTCTTTGCGCAGAGACGACGGTGCCGGTTGCGGTGCGCTCCGGGGCGCTCCTTCTGCGGCAAGACGCCTGGCAGCGGCACTTGGGACAGCTCCGCGTCTCCGTATTCTGCGTTTCTTGCCTTCTGCATCTCAGCAAAATGCTTTCCCACTAGGTCTAGCAAGGAGAAACTGTGGCAGCTGAGTAGATGTAGCCCGGCCCGCCCTTTGAAGTTGACAAGTTCTTGGCATCTCAGAGCCTCAAGGGAAGAGCAAGGTTATCTATGGTAGGCTGGGGCAGAACTAGCAGCAAGCAGAGCAAAGTTGTCCAAGAATAGCTTCCATTGGAATGCTAATGGCAATTGAAGAGGCAGGCCAGTGGCAAGCCACTAGCTTCTAGCAGTTTGAAAGTTGCAGACACAGTGCAGGTGTTGTGCGGCTTCTTTCTTGGCCTCCTAGAAGGTGCCGCGCTCTCCGTCTCTTGCTTGCCAATATGTTGCCGTGTTCCTCCTATTGTTTGGTTTGTTTTGATTTGTTTTGATGATCTTTTGGCGGGTTTTCGGAATGTTTTGATGGTGTTTTAGAATGTTTTGTTTTCTCTTGTGTTGTTTTTATTGTCTTGGCAGGTTGTGGAACGTTTGGATTCGTTTTGGCGGGTTTTAAAATATTTTGGCGGGTATTTGGAATGTTTTGGTTTTCTTTCATTTGTTTTGATTATGTTTTGGCAAGTTATTGAAAGTTTTGATCACTTCTGACTGGTTTTCTAGTATTTTGGCATCTTTTCAGAATGTTTTGATCAGTTTTGGCAGGTTGTAAACTATTTTGTCGGGTTTTTGGAATGTTTTGGTTGGTTTTGATTTGTTTTTATGATGTTTTGCCAAGTTTTTTGAATGTTTTGATCAGTTCTGGCTGGTTTTCTAATGTTTTGGCATTTTTTCAGAATGTTTTGATGAGTTTTGTGGGTCTAAATTATTTGGGCGGTTTTTCGGAATATTTTGGTTGGTTTTGATTTGTTTTGATGATGTTTTGTCGGGTTTTCGGGAATGTTTTGGTTGGGTTTTAGAATGTTTTGTATTCTCTTGAGTTGTTTTTATTGTGTTGGCAGGTTTTGGAATGTTTGGATTCCTTTTGGCGGGGTTTAAAATATTTTGGCGGGTATTTGGAATGTTTTGGCGGGTATTCGGAATGTTTTGATTAGTTTTGACGGGTTTTGAAATATTTTGGCCGGTTTTTAGAAGGTTTTGATTCTGTTTAGCCCAGTTTTTGGTGTGTTTGGATTAGCTTTGGTGGGCTTTATCATGTTTTGTCAGGTTTTTTCGAATGTATTGATCACTTCTGTCTGGTTTTCTATTTTGGCGGGTTTGAAAATATTTTTGGATGAGTTTTGGCGGGTTTTCAAATATTTTGGCTCTTTGCGCAGAGACGACGGTGCCGGTTGCGGTGCGCTCCGGGGCGCTCCTTCTGCGGCAAGACGCCTGGCAGCGGCACTTGGGACAGCTCCGCGTCTCCGTATTCTGCGTTTCTTGCCTTCTGCATCTCAGCAAAATGCTTTCCCACTAGGTCTAGCAAGGAGAAACTGTGGCAGCTGAGTAGATGTAGCCCGGCCCGCCCTTTGAAGTTGACAAGTTCTTGGCATCTCAGAGCCTCAAGGGAAGAGCAAGGTTATCCATGGTAGGCTGGGGCAGAACTAGCAGCAAGCAGAGCAAAGTTGTCCAAGAATAGCTTCCATTGGAATGCTAATGGCAATTGAAGAGGCAGGCCAGTGGCAAGCCACTAGCTTCTAGCAGTTTGAAAGTTGCAGACACAGTGCAGGTGTTGTGCGGCTTCCTTCTTGGCCTCCTAGAAGGTGCCGCGCTCTCCGTCTCTTGCTTGCCAATATGTTGCCGTGTTCCTCCTATTGTTTGGTTTGTTTTGATTTGTTTTGATGATCTTTTGGCGGGTTTTCGGAATGTTTTGGTGGTGTTTTAGAATGTTTTGTTTTCTCTTGTGTTGTTTTTATTGTCTTGGCAGGTTGTGGAACGTTTGGATTCGTTTTGGCGGGTTTTAAAATATTTTGGCGGGTATTTGGAATGTTTTGGTTTGCTTTCATTTGTTTTGATTATGTTTTGGCAAGTTATTGAAAGTTTTGATCACTTCTGACTGGTTTTCTAGTATTTTGGCATCTTTTCAGAATGTTTTGATCAGTTTTGGCAGGTTGTAAACTATTTTGTCGGGGTTTTGGAATGTTTTGGTTGGTTTTGATTTGTTTTTATGATGTTTTGCCAAGTTTTTGGAATGTTTTGATCAGTTCTGGCTGGTTTTCTAATGTTTTGGCATTTTTTCAGAATGTTTTGATGAGTTTTGTGGGTCTAAATTATTTGGGCGGTTTTTCGGAATATTTTGGTTGGTTTTGATTTGTTTTTATGATGTTTTGTCGGGTTTTCGGGAATGTTTTGGTTGGGTTTTAGAATGTTTTGTATTCTCTTGAGTTGTTTTTATTGTGTTGGCAGGTTTTGGAATGTTTGGATTCCTTTTGGCGGGGTTTAAAATATTTTGGCGGGTATTTGGAATGTTTTGGCGGGTATTCGGAATGTTTTGATTAGTTTTGACGGGTTTTGAAATATTTTGGCCGGTTTTTAGAAGGTTTTGATTCTGTTTAGCCCAGTTTTTGGTGTGTTTGGATTAGCTTTGGTGGGCTTTATCATGTTTTGTCAGCTTTTTTCGAATGTATTGATCACTTCTGTCTGGTTTTCTATTTTGGCGGGTTTGAAAATATTTTTGGATGAGTTTTGGCGGGTTTTCAAATATTTTGGCTCTTTGCGCAGAGAGGACGGTGCCGGTTGCGGTGCGCTCCGGGGCGCTCCTTCTGCGGCAAGACGCCTGGCAGCGGCACTTGGGACAGCTCCGCGTCTCCGTATTCTGCGTTTCTTGCCTTCTGCATCTCAGCAAAATGCTTTCCCACTAGGTCTAGCAAGGAGAAACTGTGGCAGCTGAGTAGATGTAGCCCGGCCCGCCCTTTGAAGTTGACAAGTTCTTGGCATCTCAGAGCCTCAAGGGAAGAGCAAGGTTATCTATGGTAGGCTGGGGCAGAACTAGCAGCAAGCAGAGCAAAGTTGTCCAAGAATAGCTTCCATTGGAATGCTAATGGCAATTGAAGAGGCAGGCCAGTGGCAAGCCACTAGCTTCTAGCAGTTTGAAAGTTGCAGACACAGTGCAGGTGTTGTGCGGCTTCCTTCTTGGCCTCCTAGAAGGTGCCGCGCTCTCCGTCTCTTGCTTGCCAATATGTTGCCGTGTTCCTCCTATTGTTTGGTTTGTTTTGATTTGTTTTGATGATCTTTTGGCGGGTTTTCGGAATGTTTTGGTGGTGTTTTAGAATGTTTTGTTTTCTCTTGTGTTGTTTTTATTGTCTTGGCAGGTTGTGGAACGTTTGGATTCGTTTTGGCGGGTTTTAAAATATTTTGGCGGGTATTTGGAATGTTTTGGTTTGCTTTCATTTGTTTTGATTATGTTTTGGCAAGTTATTGAAAGTTTTGATCACTTCTGACTGGTTTTCTAGTATTTTGGCATCTTTTCAGAATGTTTTGATCAGTTTTGGCAGGTTGTAAACTATTTTGTCGGGTTTTTGGAATGTTTTGGTTGGTTTTGATTTGTTTTTATGATGTTTTGCCAAGTTTTTGGAATGTTTTGATCAGTTCTGGCTGGTTTTCTAATGTTTTGGCATTTTTTCAGAATGTTTTGATGAGTTTTGTGGGTCTAAATTATTTGGGCGGTTTTTCGGAATATTTTGGTTGGTTTTGATTTGTTTTTATGATGTTTTGTCGGGTTTTCGGGAATGTTTTGGTTGGGTTTTAGAATGTTTTGTATTCTCTGGAGTTGTTTTTATTGTGTTGGCAGGTTTTGGAATGTTTGGATTCCTTTTGGCGGGTTTTAAAATATTTTGGCGGGTATTTGGAATGTTTTGGCGGGTATTCGGAAGGTTTTGATTAGTTTTGACGGGTTTTGAAATATTTTGGCCGGTTTTTAGAAGGTTTTGATTCTGTTTAGCCCAGTTTTTGGTGTGTTTGGATTAGCTTTGGTGGGCTTTATCATGTTTTGTCAGCTTTTTTCGAATGTATTGATCACTTCTGTCTGGTTTTCTATTTTGGCGGGTTTGAAAATATTTTTGGATGAGTTTTGGCGGGTTTTCAAATATTTTGGCTCTTTGCGCAGAGACGACGGTGCCGGTTGCGGTGCGCTCCGGGGCGCTCCTTCTGCGGCAAGACGCCTGGCAGCGGCACTTGGGACAGCTCCGCGTCTCCGTATTCTGCGTTTCTTGCCTTCTGCATCTCAGCAAAATGCTTTCCCACTAGGTCTAGCAAGGAGAAACTGTGGCAGCTGAGTAGATGTAGCCCGGCCCGCCCTTTGAAGTTGACAAGTTCTTGGCATCTCAGAGCCTCAAGGGAAGAGCAAGGTTATCTATGGTAGGCTGGGGCAGAACTAGCAGCAAGCAGAGCAAAGTTGTCCAAGAATAGCTTCCATTGGAATGCTAATGGCAATTGAAGAGGCAGGCCAGTGGCAAGCCACTAGCTTCTAGCAGTTTGAAAGTTGCAGACACAGTGCAGGTGTTGTGCGGCTTCCTTCTTGGCCTCCTAGAAGGTGCCGCGCTCTCCGTCTCTTGCTTGCCAATATGTTGCCGTGTTCCTCCTATTGTTTGGTTTGTTTTGATTTGTTTTGATGATCTTTTGGCGGGTTTTCGGAATGTTTTGGTGGTGTTTTAGAATGTTTTGTTTTCTCTTGTGTTGTTTTTATTGTCTTGGCAGGTTGTGGAACGTTTGGATTCGTTTTGGCGGGTTTTAAAATATTTTGGCGGGTATTTGGAATGTTTTGGTTTGCTTTCATTTGTTTTGATTATGTTTTGGCAAGTTATTGAAAGTTTCGATCACTTCTGACTGGTTTTCTAGTATTTTGGCATCTTTTCAGAATGTTTTGATCAGTTTTGGCAGGTTGTAAACTATTTTGTCGGGTTTTTGGAATGTTTTGGTTGGTTTTGATTTGTTTTTATGATGTTTTGCCAAGTTTTTGGAATGTTTTGATCAGTTCTGGCTGGTTTTCTAATGTTTTGGCATTTTTTCAGAATGTTTTGAGGAGTTTTGTGGGTCTAAATTATTTGGGCGGGTTTTCGGAATATTTTGGTTGGTTTTGATTTGTTTTTATGATGTTTTGTCGGGTTTTCGGGAATGTTTTGTTTGGGTTTTAGAATGTTTTGTATTCTCTTGAGTTGTTTTTATTGTGTTGGCAGGTTTTGGAATGTTTGGATTCCTTTTGGCGGGGTTTAAAATATTTTGGCGGGTATTTGGAATGTTTTGGCGGGTATTCGGAATGTTTTGATTAGTTTTGACGGGTTTTGAAATATTTTGGCCGGTTTTTAGAAGGTTTTGATTCTGTTTAGCCCAGTTTTTGGTGTGTTTGGATTAGCTTTGGTGGGCTTTATCATGTTTTGTCAGGTTTTTTCGAATGTATTGATCACTTCTGTCTGGTTTTCTATTTTGGCGGGTTTGAAAATATTTTTGGATGAGTTTTGGCGGGTTTTCAAATATTTTGGCTCTTTGCGCAGAGACGACGGTGCCGGTTGCGGTGCGCTCCGGGGCGCTCCTTCTGCGGCAAGACGCCTGGCAGCGGCACTTGGGACAGCTCCGCGTCTCCGTATTCTGCGTTTCTTGCCTTCTGCATCTCAGCAAAATGCTTTCCCACTAGGTCTAGCAAGGAGAAACTGTGGCAGCTGAGTAGATGTAGCCCGGCCCGCCCTTTGAAGTTGACAAGTTCTTGGCATCTCAGAGCCTCAAGGGAAGAGCAAGGTTATCTATGGTAGGCTGGGGCAGAACTAGCAGCAAGCAGAGCAAAGTTGTCCAAGAATAGCTTCCATTGGAATGCTAATGGCAATTGAAGAGGCAGGCCAGTGGCAAGCCACTAGCTTCTAGCAGTTTGAAAGTTGCAGACACAGTGCAGGTGTTGTGCGGCTTCCTTCTTGGCCTCCTAGAAGGTGCCGCGCTCTCCGTCTCTTGCTTGCCAATATGTTGCCGTGTTCCTCCTATTGTTTGGTTTGTTTTGATTTGTTTTGATGATCTTTTGGCGGGTTTTCGGAATGTTTTGGTGGTGTTTTAGAATGTTTTGTTTTCTCTTGTGTTGTTTTTATTGTCTTGGCAGGTTGTGGAACGTTTGGATTCGTTTTGGCGGGTTTTAAAATATTTTGGCGGGTATTTGGAATGTTTTGGTTTGCTTTCATTTGTTTTGATTATGTTTTGGCAAGTTATTGAAAGTTTTGATCACTTCTGACTGGTTTTCTAGTATTTTGGCATCTTTTCAGAATGTTTTGATCAGTTTTGGCAGGTTGTAAACTATTTTGTCGGGTTTTTGGAATGTTTTGGTTGGTTTTGATTTGTTTTTATGATGTTTTGCCAAGTTTTTGGAATGTTTTGATCAGTTCTGGCTGGTTTTCTAATGTTTTGGCATTTTTTCAGAATGTTTTGATGAGTTTTGTGGGTCTAAATTATTTTGGCGGGTTTTCGGAATATTTTGGTTGGTTTTGATTTGTTTTTATGATGTTTTGTCGGGTTTTCGGGAATGTTTTGGTTGGGTTTTAGAATGTTTTGTATTCTCTTGAGTTGTTTTTATTGTGTTGGCAGGTTTTGGAATGTTTGGATTCCTTTTGGCGGGGTTTAAAATATTTTGGCGGGTATTTGGAATGTTTTGGCGGGTATTCGGAATGTTTTGATTAGTTTTGACGGGTTTTGAAATATTTTGGCCGGTTTTTAGAAGGTTTTGATTCTGTTTAGCCCAGTTTTTGGTGTGTTTGGATTAGCTTTGGTGGGCTTTATCATGTTTTGTCAGGTTTTTTCGAATGTATTGATCACTTCTGTCTGGTTTTCTATTTTGGCGGGTTTGAAAATATTTTTGGATGAGTTTTGGCGGGTTTTCAAATATTTTGGCTCTTTGCGCAGAGACAACGGTGCCGGTTGCGGTGCGCTCCGGGGCGCTCCTTCTGCGGCAAGACGCCTGGCAGCGGCACTTGGGACAGCTCCGCGTCTCCGTATTCTGCGTTTCTTGCCCTCTGCATCTCAGCAAAATGCTTTCCCACTAGGTCTAGCAAGGAGAAACTGTGGCAGCTGAGTAGATGTAGCCCGGCCCGCCCTTTGAAGTTGACAAGTTCTTGGCATCTCAGAGCCTCAAGGGAAGAGCAAGGTTATCTATGGTAGGCTGGGGCAGAACTAGCAGCAAGCAGAGCAAAGTTGTCCAAGAATAGCTTCCATTGGAATGCTAATGGCAATTGAAGAGGCAGGCCAGTGGCAAGCCACTAGCTTCTAGCAGTTTGAAAGTTGCAGACACAGTGCAGGTGTTGTGCGGCTTCTTTCTTGGCCTCCTAGAAGGTGCCGCGCTCTCCGTCTCTTGCTTGCCAATATGTTGCCGTGTTCCTCCTATTGTTTGGTTTGTTTTGATTTGTTTTGATGATCTTTTGGCGGGTTTTCGGAATGTTTTGGTGGTGTTTTAGAATGTTTTGTTTTCTCTTGTGTTGTTTTTATTGTCTTGGCATGTTGTGGAACGTTTGGATTCGTTTTGGCGGGTTTTAAAATATTTTGGCGGGTATTTGGAATGTTTTGGTTTGCTTTCATTTGTTTTGATTATGTTTTGGCAAGTTATTGAAAGTTTTGATCACTTCTGACTGGTTTTCTAGTATTTTGGCATCTTTTCAGAATGTTTTGATCAGTTTTGGCAGGTTGTAAACTATTTTGTCGGGTTTTTGGAATGTTTTGGTTGGTTTTGATTTGTTTTTATGATGTTTTGCCAAGTTTTTGGAATGTTTTGATCAGTTCTGGCTGGTTTTCTAATGTTTTGGCATTTTTTCAGAATGTTTTGATGAGTTTTGTGGGTCTAAATTATTTGGGCGGGTTTTCGGAATATTTTGGTTGGTTTTGATTTGTTTTTATGATGTTTTGTCGGGTTTTCGGGAATGTTTTGGTTGGGTTTTAGAATGTTTTGTATTCTCTTGAGTTGTTTTTATTGTGTTGGCAGGTTTTGGAATGTTTGGATTCCTTTTGGCGGGGTTTAAAATATTTTGGCGGGTATTTGGAATGTTTTGGCGGGTATTCGGAATGTTTTGATTAGTTTTGACGGGTTTGGAAATATTTTGGCCGGTTTTTAGAAGGTTTTGATTCTGTTTAGCCCAGTTTTTGGTGTGTTTGGATTAGCTTTGGTGGGCTTTATCATGTTTTGTCAGGTTTTTTCGAATGTATTGATCACTTCTGTCTGGTTTTCTATTTTGGCGGGTTTGAAAATATTTTTGGATGAGTTTTGGCGGGTTTTCAAATATTTTGGCTCTTTGCGCAGAGACGACGGTGCCGGTTGCGGTGCGCTCCGGGGCGCTCCTTCTGCGGCAAGACGCCTGGCAGCGGCACTTGGGACAGCTCCGCGTCTCCGTATTCTGCGTTTCTTGCCTTCTGCATCTCAGCAAAATGCTTTCCCACTAGGTCTAGCAAGGAGAAACTGTGGCAGCTGAGTAGATGTAGCCCGGCCCGCCCTTTGAAGTTGACAAGTTCTTGGCATCTCAGAGCCTCAAGGGAAGAGCAAGGTTATCTATGGTAGGCTGGGGCAGAACTAGCAGCAAGCAGAGCAAAGTTGTCCAAGAATAGCTTCCATTGGAATGCTAATGGCAATTGAAGAGGCAGGCCAGTGGCAAGCCACTAGCTTCTAGCAGTTTGAAAGTTGCAGACACAGTGCAGGTGTTGTGCGGCTTCCTTCTTGGCCTCCTAGAAGGTGCCGCGCTCTCTGTCTCTTGCTTGCCAATATGTTGCCGTGTTCCTCCTATTGTTTGGTTTGTTTTGATTTGTTTTGATGATCTTTTGGCGGGTTTTCGGAATGTTTTGGTGGTGTTTTAGAATGTTTTGTTTTCTCTTGTGTTGTTTTTATTGTCTTGGCAGGTTGTGGAACGTTTGGATTCGTTTTGGCGGGTTTTCAAATATTTTGGCGGGTATTTGGAATGTTTTGGTTTGCTTTCATTTGTTTTGATTATGTTTTGGCAAGTTATTGAAAGTTTTGATCACTTCTGACTGGTTTTCTAGTATTTTGGCATCTTTTCAGAATGTTTTGATCAGTTTTGGCAGGTTGTAAACTATTTTGTCGGGTTTTTGGAATGTTTTGGTTGGTTTTGATTTGTTTTTATGATGTTTTGCCAAGTTTTTGGAATGTTTTGATCAGTTCTGGCTGGTTTTCTAATGTTTTGGCATTTTTTCAGAATGTTTGATGAGTTTTGTGGGTCTAAATTATTTGGGCGGTTTTTCGGAATATTTTGGTTGGTTTTGATTTGTTTTTATGATGTTTTGTCGGGTTTTCGGGAATGTTTTGGTTGGGTTTTAGAATGTTTTGTATTCTCTTGAGTTGTTTTTATTGTGTTGGCAGGTTTTGGAATGTTTGGATTCCTTTTGGCGGGGTTTAAAATATTTTGGCGGGTATTTGGAATGTTTTGGCGGGTATTCGGAATGTTTTGATTAGTTTTGACGGGTTTTGAAATATTTTGGCCGGTTTTTAGAAGGTTTTGATTCTGTTTAGCCCAGTTTTTGGTGTGTTTGGATTAGCTTTGGTGGGCTTTATCATGTTTTGTCAGGTTTTTTCGAATGTATTGATCACTTCTGTCTGGTTTTCTGTTTTGGCGGGTTTGAAAATATTTTTGGATGAGTTTTGGCGGGTTTTCAAATATTTTGGCTCTTTGCGCAGAGACGACGGTGCCGGTTGCGGTGCGCTCCGGGGCGCTCCTTCTGCGGCAAGACGCCTGGCAGCGGCACTTGGGACAGCTCCGCGTCTCCGTATTCTGCGTTTCTTGCCTTCTGCATCTCAGCAAAATGCTTTCCCACTAGGTCTAGCAAGGAGAAACTGTGGCAGCTGAGTAGATGTAGCCCGGCCCGCCCTTTGAAGTTGACAAGTTCTTGGCATCTCAGAGCCTCAAGGGAAGAGCAAGGTTATCCATGGTAGGCTGGGGCAGAACTAGCAGCAAGCAGAGCAAAGTTGTCCAAGAATAGCTTCCATTGGAATGCTAATGGCAATTGAAGAGGCAGGCCAGTGGCAAGCCACTAGCTTCTAGCAGTTTGAAAGTTGCAGACACAGTGCAGGTGTTGTGCGGCTTCCTTCTTGGCCTCCTAGAAGGTGCCGCGCTCTCCGTCTCTTGCTTGCCAATATGTTGCCGTGTTCCTCCTATTGTTTGGTTTGTTTTGATTTGTTTTGATGATCTTTTGGCGGGTTTTCGGAATGTTTTGGTGCTGTTTTAGAATGTTTTGTTTTCTCTTGTGTTGTTTTTATTGTCTTGGCAGGTTGTGGAACGTTTGGATTCGTTTTGGCGGGTTTTAAAATATTTTGGCGGGTATTTGGAATGTTTTGGTTTGCTTTCATTTGTTTTGATTATGTTTTGGCAAGTTATTGAAAGTTTCGATCACTTCTGACTGGTTTTCTAGTATTTTGGCATCTTTTCAGAATGTTTTGATCAGTTTTGGCAGGTTGTAAACTATTTTGTCGGGGTTTTGGAATGTTTTGGTTGGTTTTGATTTGTTTTTATGATGTTTTGCCAAGTTTTTTGAATGTTTTGATCAGTTCTGGCTGGTTTTTTAATGTTTTGGCATTTTTTCAGAATGTTTTGATGAGTTTTGTGGGTCTAAATTATTTGGGCGGTTTTTCGGAATATTTTGGTTGGTTTTGATTTGTTTTTATGATGTTTTGTCGGGTTTTCGGGAATGTTTTGGTTGGGTTTTAGAATGTTTTGTATTCTCTTGAGTTGTTTTTATTGTGTTGGCAGGTTTTGGAATGTTTGGATTCCTTTTGGCGGGGTTTAAAATATTTTGGCGGGTATTTGGAATGTTTTGGCGGGTATTCGGAATGTTTTGATTAGTTTTGACGGGTTTGGAAATATTTTGGCCGGTTTTTAGAAGGTTTTGATTCTGTTTAGCCCAGTTTTTGGTGTGTTTGGATTAGTTTTGGTGGGCTTTATCATGTTTTGTCAGGTTTTTTCGAATGTATTGATCACTTCTGTCTGGTTTTCTATTTTGGCGGGTTTGAAAATATTTTTGGATGAGTTTTGGCGGGTTTTCAAATATTTTGGCTCTTTGCGCAGAGACGACGGTGCCGGTTGCGGTGCGCTCCGGGGCGCTCCTTCTGCGGCAAGACGCCTGGCAGCGGCACTTGGGACAGCTCCGCGTCTCTGTATTCTGCGTTTCTTGCCCTCTGCATCTCAGCAAAATGCTTTCCCACTAGGTCTAGCAAGGAGAAACTGTGGCAGCTGAGTAGATGTAGCCCGGCCCGCCCTTTGAAGTTGACAAGTTCTTGGCATCTCAGAGCCTCAAGGGAAGAGCAAGGTTATCTATGGTAGGCTGGGGCAGAACTAGCAGCAAGCAGAGCAAAGTTGTCCAAGAATAGCTTCCATTGGAATGCTAATGGCAATTGAAGAGGCAGGCCAGTGGCAAGCCACTAGCTTCTAGCAGTTTGAAAGTTGCAGACACAGTGCAGGTGTTGTGCGGCTTCCTTCTTGGCCTCCTAGAAGGTGCCGCGCTCTCCGTCTCTTGCTTGCCAATATGTTGCCGTGTTCCTCCTATTGTTTGGTTTGTTTTGATTTGTTTTGATGATCTTTTGGCGGGTTTTCGGAATGTTTTGGTGGTGTTTTAGAATGTTTTGTTTTCTCTTGTGTTGTTTTTATTGTCTTGGCAGGTTGTGGAACGTTTGGATTCGTTTTGGCGGGTTTTAAAATATTTTGGCGGGTATTTGGAATGTTTTGGTTTGCTTTCATTTGTTTTGATTATGTTTTGGCAAGTTATTGAAAGTTTTGATCACTTCTGACTGGTTTTCTAGTATTTTGGCATCTTTTCAGAATGTTTTGATCAGTTTTGGCAGGTTGTAAACTATTTTGTCGGGTTTTTGGAATGTTTTGGTTGGTTTTGATTTGTTTTTATGATGTTTTGCCAAGTTTTTGGAATGTTTTGATCAGTTCTGGCTGGTTTTCTAATGTTTTGGCATTTTTTCAGAATGTTTTGATGAGTTTTGTGGGTCTAAATTATTTGGGCGGTTTTTCGGAATATTTTGGTTGGTTTTGATTTGTTTTTATGATGTTTTGTCGGGTTTTCGGGAATGTTTTGGTTGGGTTTTAGAATGTTTTGTATTCTCTGGAGTTGTTTTTATTGTGTTGGCAGGTTTTGGAATGTTTGGATTCCTTTTGGCGGGGTTTAAAATATTTTGGCGGGTATTTGGAATGTTTTGGCGGGTATTCGGAATGTTTTGATTAGTTTTGACGGGTTTGGAAATATTTTGGCCGGTTTTTAGAAGGTTTTGATTCTGTTTAGCCCAGTTTTTGGTGTGTTTGGATTAGCTTTGGTGGGCTTTATCATGTTTTGTCAGCTTTTTTCGAATGTATTGATCACTTCTGTCTGGTTTTCTATTTTGGCGGGTTTGAAAATATTTTTGGATGAGTTTTGGCGGGTTTTCAAATATTTTGGCTCTTTGCGCAGAGACGACGGTGCCGGTTGCGGTGCGCTCCGGGGCGCTCCTTCTGCGGCAAGACGCCTGGCAGCGGCACTTGGGACAGCTCCGCGTCTCCGTATTCTGCGTTTCTTGCCTTCTGCATCTCAGCAAAATGCTTTCCCACTAGGTCTAGCAAGGAGAAACTGTGGCAGCTGAGTAGATGTAGCCCGGCCCGCCCTTTGAAGTTGACAAGTTCTTGGCATCTCAGAGCCTCAAGGGAAGAGCAAGGTTATCCATGGTAGGCTGGGGCAGAACTAGCAGCAAGCAGAGCAAAGTTGTCCAAGAATAGCTTCCATTGGAATGCTAATGGCAATTGAAGAGGCAGGCCAGTGGCAAGCCACTAGCTTCTAGCAGTTTGAAAGTTGCAGACACAGTGCAGGTGTTGTGCGGCTTCCTTCTTGGCCTCCTAGAAGGTGCCGCGCTCTCCGTCTCTTGCTTGCCAATATGTTGCCGTGTTCCTCCTATTGTTTGGTTTGTTTTGATTTGTTTTGATGATCTTTTGGCGGGTTTTCGGAATGTTTTGGTGGTGTTTTAGAATGTTTTGTTTTCTCTTGTGTTGTTTTTATTGTCTTGGCAGGTTGTGGAACGTTTGGATTCGTTTTGGCGGGTTTTAAAATATTTTGGCGGGTATTTGGAATGTTTTGGTTTGCTTTCATTTGTTTTGATTATGTTTTGGCAAGTTATTGAAAGTTTTGATCACTTCTGACTGGTTTTCTAGTATTTTGGCATCTTTTCAGAATGTTTTGATCAGTTTTGGCAGGTTGTAAACTATTTTGTCGGGGTTTTGGAATGTTTTGGTTGGTTTTGATTTGTTTTTATGATGTTTTGCCAAGTTTTTGGAATGTTTTGATCAGTTCTGGCTGGTTTTCTAATGTTTTGGCATTTTTTCAGAATGTTTTGATGAGTTTTGTGGGTCTAAATTATTTGGGCGGGTTTTCGGAATATTTTGGTTGGTTTTGATTTGTTTTTATGATGTTTTGTCGGGTTTTCGGGAATGTTTTGGTTGGGTTTTAGAATGTTTTGTATTCTCTTGAGTTGTTTTTATTGTGTTGGCAGGTTTTGGAATGTTTGGATTCCTTTTGGCGGGGTTTAAAATATTTTGGCGGGTATTTGGAATGTTTTGGCGGGTATTCGGAATGTTTTGATTAGTTTTGACGGGTTTTGAAATATTTTGGCCGGTTTTTAGAAGGTTTTGATTCTGTTTAGCCCAGTTTTTGGTGTGTTTGGATTAGCTTTGGTGGGCTTTATCATGTTTTGTCAGCTTTTTTCGAATGTATTGATCACTTCTGTCTGGTTTTCTATTTTGGCGGGTTTGAAAATATTTTTGGATGAGTTTTGGCGGGTTTTCAAATATTTTGGCTCTTTGCGCAGAGACGACGGTGCCGGTTGCGGTGCGCTCCGGGGCGCTCCTTCTGCGGCAAGACGCCTGGCAGCGGCACTTGGGACAGCTCCGCGTCTCCGTATTCTGCGTTTCTTGCCTTCTGCATCTCAGCAAAATGCTTTCCCACTAGGTCTAGCAAGGAGAAACTGTGGCAGCTGAGTAGATGTAGCCCGGCCCGCCCTTTGAAGTTGACAAGTTCTTGGCATCTCAGAGCCTCAAGGGAAGAGCAAGGTTATCTATGGTAGGCTGGGGCAGAACTAGCAGCAAGCAGAGCAAAGTTGTCCAAGAATAGCTTCCATTGGAATGCTAATGGCAATTGAAGAGGCAGGCCAGTGGCAAGCCACTAGCTTCTAGCAGTTTGAAAGTTGCAGACACAGTGCAGGTGTTGTGCGGCTTCCTTCTTGGCCTCCTAGAAGGTGCCGCGCTCTCCGTCTCTTGCTTGCCAATATGTTGCCGTGTTCCTCCTATTGTTTGGTTTGTTTTGATTTGTTTTGATGATCTTTTGGCGGGTTTTCGGAATGTTTTGGTGGTGTTTTAGAATGTTTTGTTTTCTCTTGTGTTGTTTTTATTGTCTTGGCAGGTTGTGGAACGTTTGGATTCGTTTTGGCGGGTTTTAAAATATTTTGGCGGGTATTTGGAATGTTTTGGTTTGCTTTCATTTGTTTTGATTATGTTTTGGCAAGTTATTGAAAGTTTTGATCACTTCTGACTGGTTTTCTAGTATTTTGGCATCTTTTCAGAATGTTTTGATCAGTTTTGGCAGGTTGTAAACTATTTTGTCGGGTTTTTGGAATGTTTTGGTTGGTTTTGATTTGTTTTTATGATGTTTTGCCAAGTTTTTTGAATGTTTTGATCAGTTCTGGCTGGTTTTCTAATGTTTTGGCATTTTTTCAGAATGTTTTGATGAGTTTTGTGGGTCTAAATTATTTGGGCGGTTTTTCGGAATATTTTGGTTGGTTTTGATTTGTTTTTATGATGTTTTGTCGGGTTTTCGGGAATGTTTTGGTTGGGTTTTAGAATGTTTTGTATTCTCTTGAGTTGTTTTTATTGTGTTGGCAGGTTTTGGAATGTTTGGATTCCTTTTGGCGGGGTTTAAAATATTTTGGCGGGTATTTGGAATGTTTTGGCGGGTATTCGGAATGTTTTGATTAGTTTTGACGGGTTTTGAAATATTTTGGCCGGTTTTTAGAAGGTTTTGATTCTGTTTAGCCCAGTTTTTGGTGTGTTTGGATTAGCTTTGGTGGGCTTTATCATGTTTTGTCAGGTTTTTTCGAATGTATTGATCACTTCTGTCTGGTTTTCTATTTTGGCGGGTTTGAAAATATTTTTGGATGAGTTTTGGCGGGTTTTCAAATATTTTGGCTCTTTGCGCAGAGACGACGGTGCCGGTTGCGGTGCGCTCCGGGGCGCTCCTTCTGCGGCAAGACGCCTGGCAGCGGCACTTGGGACAGCTCCGCGTCTCCGTATTCTGCGTTTCTTGCCTTCTGCATCTCAGCAAAATGCTTTCCCACTAGGTCTAGCAAGGAGAAACTGTGGCAGCTGAGTAGATGTAGCCCGGCCCGCCCTTTGAAGTTGACAAGTTCTTGGCATCTCAGAGCCTCAAGGGAAGAGCAAGGTTATCCATGGTAGGCTGGGGCAGAACTAGCAGCAAGCAGAGCAAAGTTGTCCAAGAATAGCTTCCATTGGAATGCTAATGGCAATTGAAGAGGCAGGCCAGTGGCAAGCCACTAGCTTCTAGCAGTTTGAAAGTTGCAGACACAGTGCAGGTGTTGTGCGGCTTCCTTCTTGGCCTCCTAGAAGGTGCCGCGCTCTCCGTCTCTTGCTTGCCAATATGTTGCCGTGTTCCTCCTATTGTTTGGTTTGTTTTGATTTGTTTTGATGATCTTTTGGCGGGTTTTCGGAATGTTTTGGTGGTGTTTTAGAATGTTTTGTTTTCTCTTGTGTTGTTTTTATTGTCTTGGCAGGTTGTGGAACGTTTGGATTCGTTTTGGCGGGTTTTCAAATATTTTGGCGGGTATTTGGAATGTTTTGGTTTGCTTTCATTTGTTTTGATTATGTTTTGGCAAGTTATTGAAAGTTTTGATCACTTCTGACTGGTTTTCTAGTATTTTGGCATCTTTTCAGAATGTTTTGATCAGTTTTGGCAGGTTGTAAACTATTTTGTCGGGTTTTTGGAATGTTTTGGTTGGTTTTGATTTGTTTTTATGATGTTTTGCCAAGTTTTTTGAATGTTTTGATCAGTTCTGGCTGGTTTTCTAATGTTTTGGCATTTTTTCAGAATGTTTTGATGAGTTTTGTGGGTCTAAATTATTTGGGCGGTTTTTCGGAATATTTTGGTTGGTTTTGATTTGTTTTTATGATGTTTTGTCGGGTTTTCGGGAATGTTTTGGTTGGGTTTTAGAATGTTTTGTATTCTCTTGAGTTGTTTTTATTGTGTTGGCAGGTTTTGGAATGTTTGGATTCCTTTTGGCGGGGTTTAAAATATTTTGGCGGGTATTTGGAATGTTTTGGCGGGTATTCGGAATGTTTTGATTAGTTTTGACGGGTTTGGAAATATTTTGGCCGGTTTTTAGAAGGTTTTGATTCTGTTTAGCCCAGTTTTTGGTGTGTTTGGATTAGTTTTGGTGGGCTTTATCATGTTTTGTCAGGTTTTTTCGAATGTATTGATCACTTCTGTCTGGTTTTCTATTTTGGCGGGTTTGAAAATATTTTTGGATGAGTTTTGGCGGGTTTTCAAATATTTTGGCTCTTTGCGCAGAGACGACGGTGCCGGTTGCGGTGCGCTCCGGGGCGCTCCTTCTGCGGCAAGACGCCTGGCAGCGGCACTTGGGACAGCTCCGCGTCTCCGTATTCTGCGTTTCTTGCCCTCTGCATCTCAGCAAAATGCTTTCCCACTAGGTCTAGCAAGGAGAAACTGTGGCAGCTGAGTAGATGTAGCCCGGCCCGCCCTTTGAAGTTGACAAGTTCTTGGCATCTCAGAGCCTCAAGGGAAGAGCAAGGTTATCTATGGTAGGCTGGGGCAGAACTAGCAGCAAGCAGAGCAAAGTTGTCCAAGAATAGCTTCCATTGGAATGCTAATGGCAATTGAAGAGGCAGGCCAGTGGCAAGCCACTAGCTTCTAGCAGTTTGAAAGTTGCAGACACAGTGCAGGTGTTGTGCGGCTTCCTTCTTGGCCTCCTAGAAGGTGCCGCGCTCTCCGTCTCTTGCTTGCCAATATGTTGCCGTGTTCCTCCTATTGTTTGGTTTGTTTTGATTTGTTTTGATGATCTTTTGGCGGGTTTTCGGAATGTTTTGGTGGTGTTTTAGAATGTTTTGTTTTCTCTTGTGTTGTTTTTATTGTCTTGGCAGGTTGTGGAACGTTTGGATTCGTTTTGGCGGGTTTTAAAATATTTTGGCGGGTATTTGGAATGTTTTGGTTTGCTTTCATTTGTTTTGATTATGTTTTGGCAAGTTATTGAAAGTTTTGATCACTTCTGACTGGTTTTCTAGTATTTTGGCATCTTTTCAGAATGTTTTGATCAGTTTTGGCAGGTTGTAAACTATTTTGTCGGGTTTTTGGAATGTTTTGGTTGGTTTTGATTTGTTTTTATGATGTTTTGCCAAGTTTTTTGAATGTTTTGATCAGTTCTGGCTGGTTTTTTAATGTTTTGGCATTTTTTCAGAATGTTTTGATGAGTTTTGTGGGTCTAAATTATTTGGGCGGGTTTTCGGAATATTTTGGTTGGTTTTGATTTGTTTTTATGATGTTTTGTCGGGTTTTCGGGAATGTTTTGGTTGGGTTTTAGAATGTTTTGTATTCTCTTGAGTTGTTTTTATTGTGTTGGCAGGTTTTGGAATGTTTGGATTCCTTTTGGCGGGGTTTAAAATATTTTGGCGGGTATTTGGAATGTTTTGGCGGGTATTCGGAATGTTTTGATTAGTTTTGATGGGTTTTGAAATATTTTGGCCGGTTTTTAGAAGGTTTTGATTCTGTTTAGCCCAGTTTTTGGTGTGTTTGGATTAGCTTTGGTGGGCTTTATCATGTTTTGTCAGGTTTTTTCAAATGTATTGATCACTTCTGTCTGGTTTTCTATTTTGGCGGGTTTGAAAATATTTTTGGATGAGTTTTGGCGGGTTTTCAAATATTTTGGCTCTTTGCGCAGAGACGACGGTGCCGGTTGCGGTGCGCTCCGGGGCGCTCCTTCTGCGGCAAGACGCCTGGCAGCGGCACTTGGGACAGCTCCGCGTCTCCGTATTCTGCGTTTCTTGCCCTCTGCATCTCAGCAAAATGCTTTCCCACTAGGTCTAGCAAGGAGAAACTGTGGCAGCTGAGTAGATGTAGCCCGGCCCGCCCTTTGAAGTTGACAAGTTCTTGGCATCTCAGAGCCTCAAGGGAAGAGCAAGGTTATCTATGGTAGGCTGGGGCAGAACTAGCAGCAAGCAGAGCAAAGTTGTCCAAGAATAGCTTCCATTGGAATGCTAATGGCAATTGAAGAGGCAGGCCAGTGGCAAGCCACTAGCTTCTAGCAGTTTGAAAGTTGCAGACACAGTGCAGGTGTTGTGCGGCTTCCTTCTTGGCCTCCTAGAAGGTGCCGCGCTCTCCGTCTCTTGCTTGCCAATATGTTGCCGTGTTCCTCCTATTGTTTGGTTTGTTTTGATTTGTTTTGATGATCTTTTGGCGGGTTTTCGGAATGTTTTGGTGGTGTTTTAGAATGTTTTGTTTTCTCTTGTGTTGTTTTTATTGTCTTGGCAGGTTGTGGAACGTTTGGATTCGTTTTGGCGGGTTTTAAAATATTTTGGCGGGTATTTGGAATGTTTTGGTTTGCTTTCATTTGTTTTGATTATGTTTTGGCAAGTTATTGAAAGTTTTGATCACTTCTGACTGGTTTTCTAGTATTTTGGCATCTTTTCAGAATGTTTTGATCAGTTTTGGCAGGTTGTAAACTATTTTGTCGGGTTTTTGGAATGTTTTGGTTGGTTTTGATTTGTTTTTATGATGTTTTGCCAAGTTTTTTGAATGTTTTGATCAGTTCTGGCTGGTTTTCTAATGTTTTGGCATTTTTTCAGAATGTTTTGATGAGTTTTGTGGGTCTAAATTATTTGGGCGGTTTTTCGGAATATTTTGGTTGGTTTTGATTTGTTTTTATGATGTTTTGTCGGGTTTTCGGGAATGTTTTGGTTGGGTTTTAGAATGTTTTGTATTCTCTTGAGTTGTTTTTATTGTGTTGGCAGGTTTTGGAATGTTTGGATTCCTTTTGGCGGGGTTTAAAATATTTTGGCGGGTATTTGGAATGTTTTGGCGGGTATTCGGAATGTTTTGATTAGTTTTGACGGGTTTGGAAATATTTTGGCCGGTTTTTAGAAGGTTTTGATTCTGTTTAGCCCAGTTTTTGGTGTGTTTGGATTAGCTTTGGTGGGCTTTATCATGTTTTGTCAGGTTTTTTCGAATGTATTGATCACTTCTGTCTGGTTTTCTATTTTGGCGGGTTTGAAAATATTTTTGGATGAGTTTTGGCGGGTTTTCAAATATTTTGGCTCTTTGCGCAGAGACGACGGTGCCGGTTGCGGTGCGCTCCGGGGCGCTCCTTCTGCGGCAAGACGCCTGGCAGCGGCACTTGGGACAGCTCCGCGTCTCCGTATTCTGCGTTTCTTGCCTTCTGCATCTCAGCAAAATGCTTTCCCACTAGGTCTAGCAAGGAGAAACTGTGGCAGCTGAGTAGATGTAGCCCGGCCCGCCCTTTGAAGTTGACAAGTTCTTGGCATCTCAGAGCCTCAAGGGAAGAGCAAGGTTATCTATGGTAGGCTGGGGCAGAACTAGCAGCAAGCAGAGCAAAGTTGTCCAAGAATAGCTTCCATTGGAATGCTAATGGCAATTGAAGAGGCAGGCCAGTGGCAAGCCACTAGCTTCTAGCAGTTTGAAAGTTGCAGACACAGTGCAGGTGTTGTGCGGCTTCCTTCTTGGCCTCCTAGAAGGTGCCGCGCTCTCCGTCTCTTGCTTGCCAATATGTTGCCGTGTTCCTCCTATTGTTTGGTTTGTTTTGATTTGTTTTGATGATCTTTTGGCGGGTTTTCGGAATGTTTTGGTGGTGTTTTAGAATGTTTTGTTTTCTCTTGTGTTGTTTTTATTGTCTTGGCAGGTTGTGGAACGTTTGGATTCGTTTTGGCGGGTTTTAAAATATTTTGGCGGGTATTTGGAATGTTTTGGTTTGCTTTCATTTGTTTTGATTATGTTTTGGCAAGTTATTGAAAGTTTTGATCACTTCTGACTGGTTTTCTAGTATTTTGGCATCTTTTCAGAATGTTTTGATCAGTTTTGGCAGGTTGTAAACTATTTTGTCGGGTTTTTGGAATGTTTTGGTTGGTTTTGATTTGTTTTTATGATGTTTTGCCAAGTTTTTTGAATGTTTTGATCAGTTCTGGCTGGTTTTCTAATGTTTTGGCATTTTTTCAGAATGTTTTGATGAGTTTTGTGGGTCTAAATTATTTGGGCGGTTTTTCGGAATATTTTGGTTGGTTTTGATTTGTTTTTATGATGTTTTGTCGGGTTTTCGGGAATGTTTTGGTTGGGTTTTAGAATGTTTTGTATTCTCTTGAGTTGTTTTTATTGTGTTGGCAGGTTTTGGAATGTTTGGATTCCTTTTGGCGGGGTTTAAAATATTTTGGCGGGTATTTGGAATGTTTTGGCGGGTATTCGGAATGTTTTGATTAGTTTTGACGGGTTTGGAAATATTTTGGCCGGTTTTTAGAAGGTTTTGATTCTGTTTAGCCCAGTTTTTGGTGTGTTTGGATTAGCTTTGGTGGGCTTTATCATGTTTTGTCAGGTTTTTTCGAATGTATTGATCACTTCTGTCTGGTTTTCTATTTTGGCGGGTTTGAAAATATTTTTGGATGAGTTTTGGCGGGTTTTCAAATATTTTGGCTCTTTGCGCAGAGACGACGGTGCCGGTTGCGGTGCGCTCCGGGGCGCTCCTTCTGCGGCAAGACGCCTGGCAGCGGCACTTGGGACAGCTCCGCGTCTCCGTATTCTGCGTTTCTTGCCTTCTGCATCTCAGCAAAATGCTTTCCCACTAGGTCTAGCAAGGAGAAACTGTGGCAGCTGAGTAGATGTAGCCCGGCCCGCCCTTTGAAGTTGACAAGTTCTTGGCATCTCAGAGCCTCAAGGGAAGAGCAAGGTTATCCATGGTAGGCTGGGGCAGAACTAGCAGCAAGCAGAGCAAAGTTGTCCAAGAATAGCTTCCATTGGAATGCTAATGGCAATTGAAGAGGCAGGCCAGTGGCAAGCCACTAGCTTCTAGCAGTTTGAAAGTTGCAGACACAGTGCAGGTGTTGTGCGGCTTCCTTCTTGGCCTCCTAGAAGGTGCCGCGCTCTCCGTCTCTTGCTTGCCAATATGTTGCCGTGTTCCTCCTATTGTTTGGTTTGTTTTGATTTGTTTTGATGATCTTTTGGCGGGTTTTCGGAATGTTTTGGTGGTGTTTTAGAATGTTTTGTTTTCTCTTGTGTTGTTTTTATTGTCTTGGCAGGTTGTGGAACGTTTGGATTCGTTTTGGCGGGTTTTAAAATATTTTGGCGGGTATTTGGAATGTTTTGGTTTGCTTTCATTTGTTTTGATTATGTTTTGGCAAGTTATTGAAAGTTTTGATCACTTCTGACTGGTTTTCTAGTATTTTGGCATCTTTTCAGAATGTTTTGATCAGTTTTGGCAGGTTGTAAACTATTTTGTCGGGTTTTTGGAATGTTTTGGTTGGTTTTGATTTGTTTTTATGATGTTTTGCCAAGTTTTTTGAATGTTTTGATCAGTTCTGGCTGGTTTTCTAATGTTTTGGCATTTTTTCAGAATGTTTTGATGAGTTTTGTGGGTCTAAATTATTTGGGCGGTTTTTCGGAATATTTTGGTTGGTTTTGATTTGTTTTTATGATGTTTTGTCGGGTTTTCGGGAATGTTTTGGTTGGGTTTTAGAATGTTTTGTATTCTCTTGAGTTGTTTTTATTGTGTTGGCAGGTTTTGGAATGTTTGGATTCCTTTTGGCGGGGTTTAAAATATTTTGGCGGGTATTTGGAATGTTTTGGCGGGTATTCGGAATGTTTTGATTAGTTTTGACGGGTTTGGAAATATTTTGGCCGGTTTTTAGAAGGTTTTGATTCTGTTTAGCCCAGTTTTTGGTGTGTTTGGATTAGCTTTGGTGGGCTTTATCATGTTTTGTCAGGTTTTTTCGAATGTATTGATCACTTCTGTCTGGTTTTCTATTTTGGCGGGTTTGAAAATATTTTTGGATGAGTTTTGGCGGGTTTTCAAATATTTTGGCTCTTTGCGCAGAGACGACGGTGCCGGTTGCAGTGCGCTCCGGGGCGCTCCTTCTGCGGCAAGACGCCTGGCAGCGGCACTTGGGACAGCTCCGCGTCTCCGTATTCTGCGTTTCTTGCCTTCTGCATCTCAGCAAAATGCTTTCCCACTAGGTCTAGCAAGGAGAAACTGTGGCAGCTGAGTAGATGTAGCCTGGCCCGCCCTTTGAAGTTGACAAGTTCTTGGCATCTCAGAGCCTCAAGGGAAGAGCAAGGTTATCCATGGTAGGCTGGGGCAGAACTAGCAGCAAGCAGAGCAAAGTTGTCCAAGAATAGCTTCCATTGGAATGCTAATGGCAATTGAAGAGGCAGGCCAGTGGCAAGCCACTAGCTTCTAGCAGTTTGAAAGTTGCAGACACAGTGCAGGTGTTGTGCGGCTTCCTTCTTGGCCTCCTAGAAGGTGCCGCGCTCTCCGTCTCTTGCTTGCCAATATGTTGCCGTGTTCCTCCTATTGTTTGGTTTGTTTTGATTTGTTTTGATGATCTTTTGGCGGGTTTTCGGAATGTTTTGGTGGTGTTTTAGAATGTTTTGTTTTCTCTTGTGTTGTTTTTATTGTCTTG
This sequence comes from Passer domesticus, assembly GCF_036417665.1. Lineage (NCBI taxonomy): Eukaryota > Metazoa > Chordata > Aves > Passeriformes > Passeridae > Passer > Passer domesticus. The sequence goes on along the minus strand of NC_087480.1, from coordinate 30,456,914 downwards.
GCAGGTTGTGGAACGTTTGGATTCGTTTTGGCGGGTTTTAAAATATTTTGGCGGGTATTTGGAATGTTTTGGTTTGCTTTCATTTGTTTTGATTATGTTTTGGCAAGTTATTGAAAGTTTTGATCACTTCTGACTGGTTTTCTAGTATTTTGGCATCTTTTCAGAATGTTTTGATCAGTTTTGGCAGGTTGTAAACTATTTTGTCGGGTTTTTGGAATGTTTTGGTTGGTTTTGATTTGTTTTTATGATGTTTTGCCAAGTTTTTTGAATGTTTTGATCAGTTCTGGCTGGTTTTCTAATGTTTTGGCATTTTTTCAGAATGTTTTGATGAGTTTTGTGGGTCTAAATTATTTGGGCGGTTTTTCGGAATATTTTGGTTGGTTTTGATTTGTTTTTATGATGTTTTGTCGGGTTTTCGGGAATGTTTTGGTTGGGTTTTAGAATGTTTTGTATTCTCTTGAGTTGTTTTTATTGTGTTGGCAGGTTTTGGAATGTTTGGATTCCTTTTGGCGGGGTTTAAAATATTTTGGCGGGTATTTGGAATGTTTTGGCGGGTATTCGGAATGTTTTGATTAGTTTTGACGGGTTTTGAAATATTTTGGCCGGTTTTTAGAAGGTTTTGATTCTGTTTAGCCCAGTTTTTGGTGTGTTTGGATTAGCTTTGGTGGGCTTTATCATGTTTTGTCAGGTTTTTTCGAATGTATTGATCACTTCTGTCTGGTTTTCTATTTTGGCGGGTTTGAAAATATTTTTGGATGAGTTTTGGCGGGTTTTCAAATATTTTGGCTCTTTGCGCAGAGACGACGGTGCCGGTTGCGGTGCGCTCCGGGGCGCTCCTTCTGCGGCAAGACGCCTGGCAGCGGCACTTGGGACAGCTCCGCGTCTCCGTATTCTGCGTTTCTTGCCTTCTGCATCTCAGCAAAATGCTTTCCCACTAGGTCTAGCAAGGAGAAACTGTGGCAGCTGAGTAGATGTAGCCCGGCCCGCCCTTTGAAGTTGACAAGTTCTTGGCATCTCAGAGCCTCAAGGGAAGAGCAAGGTTATCTATGGTAGGCTGGGGCAGAACTAGCAGCAAGCAGAGCAAAGTTGTCCAAGAATAGCTTCCATTGGAATGCTAATGGCAATTGAAGAGGCAGGTCAGTGGCAAGCCACTAGCTTCTAGCAGTTTGAAAGTTGCAGACACAGTGCAGGTGTTGTGCGGCTTCCTTCTTGGCCTCCTAGAAGGTGCCGCGCTCTCCGTCTCTTGCTTGCCAATATGTTGCCGTGTTCCTCCTATTGTTTGGTTTGTTTTGATTTGTTTTGATGATCTTTTGGCGGGTTTTCGGAATGTTTTGATGGTGTTTTAGAATGTTTTGTTTTCTCTTGTGTTGTTTTTATTGTCTTGGCAGGTTGTGGAACGTTTGGATTCGTTTTGGCGGGTTTTAAAATATTTTGGCGGGTATTTGGAATGTTTTGGTTTGCTTTCATTTGTTTTGATTATGTTTTGGCAAGTTATTGAAAGTTTTGATCACTTCTGACTGGTTTTCTAGTATTTTGGCATCTTTTCAGAATGTTTTGATCAGTTTTGGCAGGTTGTAAACTATTTTGTCGGGTTTTTGGAATGTTTTGGTTGGTTTTGATTTGTTTTTATGATGTTTTGCCAAGTTTTTTGAATGTTTTGATCAGTTCTGGCTGGTTTTTTAATGTTTTGGCATTTTTTCAGAATGTTTTGATGAGTTTTGTGGGTCTAAATTATTTGGGCGGTTTTTCGGAATATTTTGGTTGGTTTTGATTTGTTTTTATGATGTTTTGTCGGGTTTTCGGGAATGTTTTGGTTGGGTTTTAGAATGTTTTGTATTCTCTTGAGTTGTTTTTATTGTGTTGGCAGGTTTTGGAATGTTTGGATTCCTTTTGGCGGGGTTTAAAATATTTTGGCGGGTATTTGGAATGTTTTGGCGGGTATTCGGAATGTTTTGATTAGTTTTGACGGGTTTTGAAATATTTTGGCCGGTTTTTAGAAGGTTTTGGTTCTGTTTAGCCCAGTTTTTGGTGTGTTTGGATTAGCTTTGGTGGGCTTTATCATGTTTTGTCAGGTTTTTTCGAATGTATTGATCACTTCTGTCTGGTTTTCTATTTTGGCGGGTTTGAAAATATTTTTGGATGAGTTTTGGCGGGTTTTCAAATATTTTGGCTCTTTGCGCAGAGACGACGGTGCCGGTTGCGGTGCGCTCCGGGGCGCTCCTTCTGCGGCAAGACGCCTGGCAGCGGCACTTGGGACAGCTCCGCGTCTCCGTATTCTGCGTTTCTTGCCTTCTGCATCTCAGCAAAATGCTTTCCCACTAGGTCTAGCAAGGAGAAACTGTGGCAGCTGAGTAGATGTAGCCCGGCCCGCCCTTTGAAGTTGACAAGTTCTTGGCATCTCAGAGCCTCAAGGGAAGAGCAAGGTTATCCATGGTAGGCTGGGGCAGAACTAGCAGCAAGCAGAGCAAAGTTGTCCAAGAATAGCTTCCATTGGAATGCTAATGGCAATTGAAGAGGCAGGCCAGTGGCAAGCCACTAGCTTCTAGCAGTTTGAAAGTTGCAGACACAGTGCAGGTGTTGTGCGGCTTCCTTCTTGGCCTCCTAGAAGGTGCCGCGCTCTCCGTCTCTTGCTTGCCAATATGTTGCCGTGTTCCTCCTATTGTTTGGTTTGTTTTGATTTGTTTTGATGATCTTTTGGCGGGTTTTCGGAATGTTTTGGTGGTGTTTTAGAATGTTTTGTTTTCTCTTGTGTTGTTTTTATTGTCTTGGCAGGTTGTGGAACGTTTGGATTCGTTTTGGCGGGTTTTAAAATATTTTGGCGGGTATTTGGAATGTTTTGGTTTGCTTTCATTTGTTTTGATTATGTTTTGGCAAGTTATTGAAAGTTTTGATCACTTCTGACTGGTTTTCTAGTATTTTGGCATCTTTTCAGAATGTTTTGATCAGTTTTGGCAGGTTGTAAACTATTTTGTCGGGTTTTTGGAATGTTTTGGTTGGTTTTGATTTGTTTTTATGATGTTTTGCCAAGTTTTTGGAATGTTTTGATCAGTTCTGGCTGGTTTTCTAATGTTTTGGCATTTTTTCAGAATGTTTTGATGAGTTTTGTGGGTCTAAATTATTTGGGCGGGTTTTTGGAATATTTTGGTTGGTTTTGATTTGTTTTTATGATGTTTTGTCGGGTTTTCGGGAATGTTTTGGTTGGGTTTTAGAATGTTTTGTATTCTCTTGAGTTGTTTTTATTGTGTTGGCAGGTTTTGGAATGTTTGGATTCCTTTTGGCGGGGTTTAAAATATTTTGGCGGGTATTTGGAATGTTTTGGCGGGTATTCGGAATGTTTTGATTAGTTTTGACGGGTTTTGAAATATTTTGGCCGGTTTTTAGAAGGTTTTGATTCTGTTTAGCCCAGTTTTTGGTGTGTTTGGATTAGCTTTGGTGGGCTTTATCATGTTTTGTCAGGTTTTTTCGAATGTATTGATCACTTCTGTCTGGTTTTCTATTTTGGCGGGTTTGAAAATATTTTTGGATGAGTTTTGGCGGGTTTTCAAATATTTTGGCTCTTTGCGCAGAGACGACGGTGCCGGTTGCGGTGCGCTCCGGGGCGCTCCTTCTGCGGCAAGACGCCTGGCAGCGGCACTTGGGACAGCTCCGCGTCTCCGTATTCTGCGTTTCTTGCCTTCTGCATCTCAGCAAAATGCTTTCCCACTAGGTCTAGCAAGGAGAAACTGTGGCAGCTGAGTAGATGTAGCCCGGCCCGCCCTTTGAAGTTGACAAGTTCTTGGCATCTCAGAGCCTCAAGGGAAGAGCAAGGTTATCTATGGTAGGCTGGGGCAGAACTAGCAGCAAGCAGAGCAAAGTTGTCCAAGAATAGCTTCCATTGGAATGCTAATGGCAATTGAAGAGGCAGGCCAGTGGCAAGCCACTAGCTTCTAGCAGTTTGAAAGTTGCAGACACAGTGCAGGTGTTGTGCGGCTTCCTTCTTGGCCTCCTAGAAGGTGCCGCGCTCTCCGTCTCTTGCTTGCCAATATGTTGCCGTGTTCCTCCTATTGTTTGGTTTGTTTTGATTTGTTTTGATGATCTTTTGGCGGGTTTTCGGAATGTTTTGGTGGTGTTTTAGAATGTTTTGTTTTCTCTTGTGTTGTTTTTATTGTCTTGGCAGGTTGTGGAACGTTTGGATTCGTTTTGGCGGGTTTTAAAATATTTTGGCGGGTATTTGGAATGTTTTGGTTTCTTTCATTTGTTTTGATTATGTTTTGGCAAGTTATTGAAAGTTTTGATCACTTCTGACTGGTTTTCTAGTATTTTGGCATCTTTTCAGAATGTTTTGATCAGTTTTGGCAGGTTGTAAACTATTTTGTCGGGTTTTTGGAATGTTTTGGTTGGTTTTGATTTGTTTTTATGATGTTTTGCCAAGTTTTTGGAATGTTTTGATCAGTTCTGGCTGGTTTTCTAATGTTTTGGCATTTTTTCAGAATGTTTTGATGAGTTTTGTGGGTCTAAATTATTTGGGCGGTTTTTCGGAATATTTTGGTTGGTTTTGATTTGTTTTTATGATGTTTTGTCGGGTTTTCGGGAATGTTTTGGTTGGGTTTTAGAATGTTTTGTATTCTCTTGAGTTGTTTTTATTGTGTTGGCAGGTTTTGGAATGTTTGGATTCCTTTTGGCGGGGTTTAAAATATTTTGGCGGGTATTTGGAATGTTTTGGCGGGTATTCGGAATGTTTTGATTAGTTTTGACGGGTTTTGAAATATTTTGGCCGGTTTTTAGAAGGTTTTGATTCTGTTTAGCCCAGTTTTTGGTGTGTTTGGATTAGCTTTGGTGGGCTTTATCATGTTTTGTCAGGTTTTTTCGAATGTATTGATCACTTCTGTCTGGTTTTCTATTTTGGCGGGTTTGAAAATATTTTTGGATGAGTTTTGGCGGGTTTTCAAATATTTTGGCTCTTTGCGCAGAGACGACGGTGCCGGTTGCGGTGCGCTCCGGGGCGCTCCTTCTGCGGCAAGACGCCTGGCAGCGGCACTTGGGACAGCTCCGTGTCTCCGTATTCTGCGTTTCTTGCCTTCTGCATCTCAGCAAAATGCTTTCCCACTAGGTCCAGCAAGGAGAAACTGTGGCAGCTGAGTAGATGTAGCCCGGCCCGCCCTTTGAAGTTGACAAGTTCTTGGCATCTCAGAGCCTCAAGGGAAGAGCAAGGTTATCCATGGTAGGCTGGGGCAGAACTAGCAGCAAGCAGAGCAAAGTTGTCCAAGAATAGCTTCCATTGGAATGCTAATGGCAATTGAAGAGGCAGGCCAGTAGCAAGCCACTAGCTTCTAGCAGTTTGAAAGTTGCAGACACAGTGCAGGTGTTGTGCGGCTTCCTTCTTGGCCTCCTAGAAGGTGCCGCGCTCTCCGTCTCTTGCTTGCCAATATGTTGCCGTGTTCCTCCTATTGTTTGGTTTGTTTTGATTTGTTTTGATGATCTTTTGGCGGGTTTTCGGAATGTTTTGGTGGTGTTTTAGAATGTTTTGTTTTCTCTTGTGTTGTTTTTATTGTCTTGGCAGGTTGTGGAACGTTTGGATTCGTTTTGGCGGGTTTTAAAATATTTTGGCGGGTATTTGGAATGTTTTGGTTTCTTTCATTTGTTTTGATTATGTTTTGGCAAGTTATTGAAAGTTTTGATCACTTCTGACTGGTTTTCTAGTATTTTGGCATCTTTTCAGAATGTTTTGATCAGTTTTGGCAGGTTGTAAACTATTTTGTTGGGTTTTTGGAATGTTTTGGTTGGTTTTGATTTGTTTTTATGATGTTTTGCCAAGTTTTTTGAATGTTTTGATCAGTTCTGGCTGGTTTTCTAATGTTTTGGCATTTTTTCAGAATGTTTTGATGAGTTTTGTGGGTCTAAATTATTTGGGCGGTTTTTCGGAATATTTTGGTTGGTTTTGATTTGTTTTTATGATGTTTTGTCGGGTTTTCGGGAATGTTTTGGTTGGGTTTTAGAATGTTTTGTATTCTCTTGAGTTGTTTTTATTGTGTTGGCAGGTTTTGGAATGTTTGGATTCCTTTTGGCGGGGTTTAAAATATTTTGGCGGGTATTTGGAATGTTTTGGCGGGTATTCGGAATGTTTTGATTAGTTTTGACGGGTTTTGAAATATTTTGGCCGGTTTTTAGAAGGTTTTGATTCTGTTTAGCCCAGTTTTTGGTGTGTTTGGATTAGCTTTGGTGGGCTTTATCATGTTTTGTCAGCTTTTTTCGAATGTATTGATCACTTCTGTCTGGTTTTCTATTTTGGCGGGTTTGAAAATATTTTTGGATGAGTTTTGGCGGGTTTTCAAATATTTTGGCTCTTTGCGCAGAGACGACGGTGCCGGTTGCGGTGCGCTCCGGGGCGCTCCTTCTGCGGCAAGACGCCTGGCAGCGGCACTTGGGACAGCTCCGTGTCTCCGTATTCTGCGTTTCTTGCCTTCTGCATCTCAGCAAAATGCTTTCCCACTAGGTCTAGCAAGGAGAAACTGTGGCAGCTGAGTAGATGTAGCCCGGCCCGCCCTTTGAAGTTGACAAGTTCTTGGCATCTCAGAGCCTCAAGGGAAGAGCAAGGTTATCCATGGTAGGCTGGGGCAGAACTAGCAGCAAGCAGAGCAAAGTTGTCCAAGAATAGCTTCCATTGGAATGCTAATGGCAATTGAAGAGGCAGGCCAGTAGCAAGCCACTAGCTTCTAGCAGTTTGAAAGTTGCAGACACAGTGCAGGTGTTGTGCGGCTTCCTTCTTGGCCTCCTAGAAGGTGCCGCGCTCTCCGTCTCTTGCTTGCCAATATGTTGCCGTGTTCCTCCTATTGTTTGGTTTGTTTTGATTTGTTTTGATGATCTTTTGGCGGGTTTTCGGAATGTTTTGGTGGTGTTTTAGAATGTTTTGTTTTCTCTTGTGTTGTTTTTATTGTCTTGGCAGGTTGTGGAACGTTTGGATTCGTTTTGGCGGGTTTTAAAATATTTTGGCGGGTATTTGGAATGTTTTGGTTTCTTTCATTTGTTTTGATTATGTTTTGGCAAGTTATTGAAAGTTTTGATCACTTCTGACTGGTTTTCTAGTATTTTGGCATCTTTTCAGAATGTTTTGATCAGTTTTGGCAGGTTGTAAACTATTTTGTCGGGTTTTTGGAATGTTTTGGTTGGTTTTGATTTGTTTTTATGATGTTTTGCCAAGTTTTTGGAATGTTTTGATCAGTTCTGGCTGGTTTTCTAATGTTTTGGCATTTTTTCAGAATGTTTTGATGAGTTTTGTGGGTCTAAATTATTTGGGCGGTTTTTCGGAATATTTTGGTTGGTTTTGATTTGTTTTGATGATGTTTTGTCGGGTTTTCGGGAATGTTTTGGTTGGGTTTTAGAATGTTTTGTATTCTCTTGAGTTGTTTTTATTGTGTTGGCAGGTTTTGGAATGTTTGGATTCCTTTTGGCGGGGTTTAAAATATTTTGGCGGGTATTTGGAATGTTTTGGCGGGTATTCGGAATGTTTTGATTAGTTTTGACGGGTTTGGAAATATTTTGGCCGGTTTTTAGAAGGTTTTGATTCTGTTTAGCCCAGTTTTTGGTGTGTTTGGATTAGCTTTGGTGGGCTTTATCATGTTTTGTCAGGTTTTTTCGAATGTATTGATCACTTCTGTCTGGTTTTCTATTTTGGCGGGTTTGAAAATATTTTTGGATGAGTTTTGGCGGGTTTTCAAATATTTTGGCTCTTTGCGCAGAGACGACGGTGCCGGTTGCGGTGCGCTCCGGGGCGCTCCTTCTGCGGCAAGACGCCTGGCAGCGGCACTTGGGACAGCTCCGCGTCTCCGTATTCTGCGTTTCTTGCCTTCTGCATCTCAGCAAAATGCTTTCCCACTAGGTCTAGCAAGGAGAAACTGTGGCAGCTGAGTAGATGTAGCCCGGCCCGCCCTTTGAAGTTGACAAGTTCTTGGCATCTCAGAGCCTCAAGGGAAGAGCAAGGTTATCTATGGTAGGCTGGGGCAGAACTAGCAGCAAGCAGAGCAAAGTTGTCCAAGAATAGCTTCCATTGGAATGCTAATGGCAATTGAAGAGGCAGGCCAGTGGCAAGCCACTATCTTCTAGCAGTTTGAAAGTTGCAGACACAGTGCAGGTGTTGTGCGGCTTCCTTCTTGGCCTCCTAGAAGGTGCCGCGCTCTCCGTCTCTTGCTTGCCAATATGTTGCCGTGTTCCTCCTATTGTTTGGTTTGTTTTGATTTGTTTTGATGATCTTTTGGCGGGTTTTCGGAATGTTTTGGTGGTGTTTTAGAATGTTTTGTTTTCTCTTGTGTTGTTTTTATTGTCTTGGCAGGTTGTGGAACGTTTGGATTCGTTTTGGCGGGTTTTAAAATATTTTGGCGGGTATTTGGAATGTTTTGGTTTGCTTTCATTTGTTTTGATTATGTTTTGGCAAGTTATTGAAAGTTTTGATCACTTCTGACTGGTTTTCTAGTATTTTGGCATCTTTTCAGAATGTTTTGATCAGTTTTGGCAGGTTGTAAACTATTTTGTCGGGTTTTTGGAATGTTTTGGTTGGTTTTGATTTGTTTTTATGATGTTTTGCCAAGTTTTTGGAATGTTTTGATCAGTTCTGGCTGGTTTTCTAATGTTTTGGCATTTTTTCAGAATGTTTTGATGAGTTTTGTGGGTCTAAATTATTTTGGCGGGTTTTTGGAATATTTTGGTTGGTTTTGATTTGTTTTTATGATGTTTTGTCGGGTTTTCGGGAATGTTTTGGTTGGGTTTTAGAATGTTTTGTATTCTCTTGAGTTGTTTTTATTGTGTTGGCTGGTTTTGGAATGTTTGGATTCCTTTTGGCGGGGTTTAAAATATTTTGGCGGGTATTTGGAATGTTTTGGCGGGTATTCGGAATGTTTTGATTAGTTTTGACGGGTTTTGAAATATTTTGGCCGGTTTTTAGAAGGTTTTGATTCTGTTTAGCCCAGTTTTTGGTGTGTTTGGATTAGCTTTGGTGGGCTTTATCATGTTTTGTCAGGTTTTTTCGAATGTATTGATCACTTCTGTCTGGTTTTCTATTTTGGCGGGTTTGAAAATATTTTTGGATGAGTTTTGGCGGGTTTTCAAATACTTTGGCTCTTTGCGCAGAGACGACGGTGCCGGTTGCGGTGCGCTCCGGGGCGCTCCTTCTGCGGCAAGACGCCTGGCAGCGGCACTTGGGACAGCTCCGCGTCTCCGTATTCTGCGTTTCTTGCCTTCTGCATCTCAGCAAAATGCTTTCCCACTAGGTCTAGCAAGGAGAAACTGTGGCAGCTGAGTAGATGTAGCCCGGCCCGCCCTTTGAAGTTGACAAGTTCTTGGCATCTCAGAGCCTCAAGGGAAGAGCAAGGTTATCCATGGTAGGCTGGGGCAGAACTAGCAGCAAGCAGAGCAAAGTTGTCCAAGAATAGCTTCCATTGGAATGCTAATGGCAATTGAAGAGGCAGGCCAGTGGCAAGCCACTATCTTCTAGCAGTTTGAAAGTTGCAGACACAGTGCAGGTGTTGTGCGGCTTCCTTCTTGGCCTCCTAGAAGGTGCCGCGCTCTCCGTCTCTTGCTTGCCAATATGTTGCCGTGTTCCTCCTATTGTTTGGTTTGTTTTGATTTGTTTTGATGATCTTTTGGCGGGTTTTCGGAATGTTTTGGTGGTGTTTTAGAATGTTTTGTTTTCTCTTGTGTTGTTTTTATTGTCTTGGCAGGTTGTGGAACGTTTGGATTCGTTTTGGCGGGTTTTAAAATATTTTGGCGGGTATTTGGAATGTTTTGGTTTGCTTTCCTTTGTTTTGATTATGTTTTGGCAAGTTATTGAAAGTTTTGATCACTTCTGACTGGTTTTCTAGTATTTTGGCATCTTTTCAGAATGTTTTGATCAGTTTTGGCAGGTTGTAAACTATTTTGTCGGGTTTTTGGAATGTTTTGGTTGGTTTTGATTTGTTTTTATGATGTTTTGCCAAGTTTTTTGAATGTTTTGATCAGTTCTGGCTGGTTTTCTAATGTTTTGGCATTTTTTCAGAATGTTTTGATGAGTTTTGTGGGTCTAAATTATTTGGGCGGTTTTTCGGAATATTTTGGTTGGTTTTGATTTGTTTTGATGATGTTTTGTCGGGTTTTCGGGAATGTTTTGGTTGGGTTTTAGAATGTTTTGTATTCTCTTGAGTTGTTTTTATTGTGTTGGCAGGTTTTGGAATGTTTGGATTCCTTTTGGCGGGGTTTAAAATATTTTGGCGGGTATTTGGAATGTTTTGGCGGGTATTCGGAATGTTTTGATTAGTTTTGACGGGTTTTGAAATATTTTGGCCGGTTTTTAGAAGGTTTTGATTCTGTTTAGCCCAGTTTTTGGTGTGTTTGGATTAGCTTTGGTGGGCTTTATCATGTTTTGTCAGGTTTTTTCGAATGTATTGATCACTTCTGTCTGGTTTTCTATTTTGGCGGGTTTGAAAATATTTTTGGATGAGTTTTGGCGGGTTTTCAAATATTTTGGCTCTTTGCGCAGAGACGACGGTGCCGGTTGCGGTGCGCTCCGGGGCGCTCCTTCTGCGGCAAGACGCCTGGCAGCGGCACTTGGGACAGCTCCGCGTCTCCGTATTCTGCGTTTCTTGCCTTCTGCATCTCAGCAAAATGCTTTCCCACTAGGTCTAGCAAGGAGAAACTGTGGCAGCTGAGTAGATGTAGCCCGGCCCGCCCTTTGAAGTTGACAAGTTCTTGGCATCTCAGAGCCTCAAGGGAAGAGCAAGGTTATCTATGGTAGGCTGGGGCAGAACTAGCAGCAAGCAGAGCAAAGTTGTCCAAGAATAGCTTCCATTGGAATGCTAATGGCAATTGAAGAGGCAGGCCAGTGGCAAGCCACTAGCTTCTAGCAGTTTGAAAGTTGCAGACACAGTGCAGGTGTTGTGCGGCTTCCTTCTTGGCCTCCTAGAAGGTGCCGCGCTCTCTGTCTCTTGCTTGCCAATATGTTGCCGTGTTCCTCCTATTGTTTGGTTTGTTTTGATTTGTTTTGATGATCTTTTGGCGGGTTTTCGGAATGTTTTGGTGGTGTTTTAGAATGTTTTGTTTTCTCTTGTGTTGTTTTTATTGTCTTGGCAGGTTGTGGAACGTTTGGATTCGTTTTGGCGGGTTTTAAAATATTTTGGCGGGTATTTGGAATGTTTTGGTTTGCTTTCCTTTGTTTTGATTATGTTTTGGCAAGTTATTGAAAGTTTTGATCACTTCTGACTGGTTTTCTAGTATTTTGGCATCTTTTCAGAATGTTTTGATCAGTTTTGGCAGGTTGTAAACTATTTTGTCGGGTTTTTGGAATGTTTTGGTTGGTTTTGATTTGTTTTTATGATGTTTTGCCAAGTTTTTTGAATGTTTTGATCAGTTCTGGCTGGTTTTCTAATGTTTTGGCATTTTTTCAGAATGTTTTGATGAGTTTTGTGGGTCTAAATTATTTGGGCGGTTTTTCGGAATATTTTGGTTGGTTTTGATTTGTTTTGATGATGTTTTGTCGGGTTTTCGGGAATGTTTTGGTTGGGTTTTAGAATGTTTTGTATTCTCTTGAGTTGTTTTTATTGTGTTGGCAGGTTTTGGAATGTTTGGATTCCTTTTGGCGGGGTTTAAAATATTTTGGCGGGTATTTGGAATGTTTTGGCGGGTATTCGGAATGTTTTGATTAGTTTTGACGGGTTTTGAAATATTTTGGCCGGTTTTTAGAAGGTTTTGATTCTGTTTAGCCCAGTTTTTGGTGTGTTTGGATTAGCTTTGGTGGGCTTTATCATGTTTTGTCAGGTTTTTTCGAATGTATTGATCACTTCTGTCTGGTTTTCTATTTTGGCGGGTTTGAAAATATTTTTGGATGAGTTTTGGCGGGTTTTCAAATATTTTGGCTCTTTGCGCAGAGACGACGGTGCCGGTTGCGGTGCGCTCCGGGGCGCTCCTTCTGCGGCAAGACGCCTGGCAGCGGCACTTGGGACAGCTCCGCGTCTCCGTATTCTGCGTTTCTTGCCTTCTGCATCTCAGCAAAATGCTTTCCCACTAGGTCTAGCAAGGAGAAACTGTGGCAGCTGAGTAGATGTAGCCCGGCCCGCCCTTTGAAGTTGACAAGTTCTTGGCATCTCAGAGCCTCAAGGGAAGAGCAAGGTTATCTATGGTAGGCTGGGGCAGAACTAGCAGCAAGCAGAGCAAAGTTGTCCAAGAATAGCTTCCATTGGAATGCTAATGGCAATTGAAGAGGCAGGCCAGTGGCAAGCCACTAGCTTCTAGCAGTTTGAAAGTTGCAGACACAGTGCAGGTGTTGTGCGGCTTCCTTCTTGGCCTCCTAGAAGGTGCCGCGCTCTCTGTCTCTTGCTTGCCAATATGTTGCCGTGTTCCTCCTATTGTTTGGTTTGTTTTGATTTGTTTTGATGATCTTTTGGCGGGTTTTCGGAATGTTTTGGTGGTGTTTTAGAATGTTTTGTTTTCTCTTGTGTTGTTTTTATTGTCTTGGCAGGTTGTGGAACGTTTGGATTCGTTTTGGCGGGTTTTAAAATATTTTGGCGGGTATTTGGAATGTTTTGGTTTGCTTTCCTTTGTTTTGATTATGTTTTGGCAAGTTATTGAAAGTTTTGATCACTTCTGACTGGTTTTCTAGTATTTTGGCATCTTTTCAGAATGTTTTGATCAGTTTTGGCAGGTTGTAAACTATTTTGTCGGGTTTTTGGAATGTTTTGGTTGGTTTTGATTTGTTTTTATGATGTTTTGCCAAGTTTTTTGAATGTTTTGATCAGTTCTGGCTGGTTTTCTAATGTTTTGGCATTTTTTCAGAATGTTTTGATGAGTTTTGTGGGTCTAAATTATTTGGGCGGTTTTTCGGAATATTTTGGTTGGTTTTGATTTGTTTTGATGATGTTTTGTCGGGTTTTCGGGAATGTTTTGGTTGGGTTTTAGAATGTTTTGTATTCTCTTGAGTTGTTTTTATTGTGTTGGCAGGTTTTGGAATGTTTGGATTCCTTTTGGCGGGGTTTAAAATATTTTGGCGGGTATTTGGAATGTTTTGGCGGGTATTCGGAATGTTTTGATTAGTTTTGACGGGTTTTGAAATATTTTGGCCGGTTTTTAGAAGGTTTTGATTCTGTTTAGCCCAGTTTTTGGTGTGTTTGGATTAGCTTTGGTGGGCTTTATCATGTTTTGTCAGGTTTTTTCGAATGTATTGATCACTTCTGTCTGGTTTTCTATTTTGGCGGGTTTGAAAATATTTTTGGATGAGTTTTGGCGGGTTTTCAAATATTTTGGCTCTTTGCGCAGAGACGACGGTGCCGGTTGCGGTGCGCTCCGGGGCGCTCCTTCTGCGGCAAGACGCCTGGCAGCGGCACTTGGGACAGCTCCGCGTCTCCGTATTCTGCGTTTCTTGCCTTCTGCATCTCAGCAAAATGCTTTCCCACTAGGTCTAGCAAGGAGAAACTGTGGCAGCTGAGTAGATGTAGCCCGGCCCGCCCTTTGAAGTTGACAAGTTCTTGGCATCTCAGAGCCTCAAGGGAAGAGCAAGGTTATCTATGGTAGGCTGGGGCAGAACTAGCAGCAAGCAGAGCAAAGTTGTCCAAGAATAGCTTCCATTGGAATGCTAATGGCAATTGAAGAGGCAGGCCAGTGGCAAGCCACTAGCTTCTAGCAGTTTGAAAGTTGCAGACACAGTGCAGGTGTTGTGCGGCTTCCTTCTTGGCCTCCTAGAAGGTGCCGCGCTCTCTGTCTCTTGCTTGCCAATATGTTGCCGTGTTCCTCCTATTGTTTGGTTTGTTTTGATTTGTTTTGATGATCTTTTGGCGGGTTTTCGGAATGTTTTGGTGGTGTTTTAGAATGTTTTGTTTTCTCTTGTGTTGTTTTTATTGTCTTGGCAGGTTGTGGAACGTTTGGATTCGTTTTGGCGGGTTTTAAAATATTTTGGCGGGTATTTGGAATGTTTTGGTTTCTTTCATTTGTTTTGATTATGTTTTGGCAAGTTATTGAAAGTTTTGATCACTTCTGACTGGTTTTCTAGTATTTTGGCATCTTTTCAGAATGTTTTGATCAGTTTTGGCAGGTTGTAAACTATTTTGTCGGGTTTTTGGAATGTTTTGGTTGGTTTTGATTTGTTTTTATGATGTTTTGCCAAGTTTTTTGAATGTTTTGATCAGTTCTGGCTGGTTTTCTAATGTTTTGGCATTTTTTCAGAATGTTTTGATGAGTTTTGTGGGTCTAAATTATTTGGGCGGTTTTTCGGAATATTTTGGTTGGTTTTGATTTGTTTTGATGATGTTTTGTCGGGTTTTCGGGAATGTTTTGGTTGGGTTTTAGAATGTTTTGTATTCTCTTGAGTTGTTTTTATTGTGTTGGCAGGTTTTGGAATGTTTGGATTCCTTTTGGCGGGGTTTAAAATATTTTGGCGGGTATTTGGAATGTTTTGGCGGGTATTCGGAATGTTTTGATTAGTTTTGACGGGTTTTGAAATATTTTGGCCGGTTTTTAGAAGGTTTTGATTCTGTTTAGCCCAGTTTTTGGTGTGTTTGGATTAGCTTTGGTGGGCTTTATCATGTTTTGTCAGGTTTTTTCGAATGTATTGATCACTTCTGTCTGGTTTTCTATTTTGGCGGGTTTGAAAATATTTTTGGATGAGTTTTGGCGGGTTTTCAAATATTTTGGCTCTTTGCGCAGAGACGACGGTGCCGGTTGCGGTGCGCTCCGGGGCGCTCCTTCTGCGGCAAGACGCCTGGCAGCGGCACTTGGGACAGCTCCGCGTCTCCGTATTCTGCGTTTCTTGCCTTCTGCATCTCAGCAAAATGCTTTCCCACTAGGTCTAGCAAGGAGAAACTGTGGCAGCTGAGTAGATGTAGCCCGGCCCGCCCTTTGAAGTTGACAAGTTCTTGGCATCTCAGAGCCTCAAGGGAAGAGCAAGGTTATCTATGGTAGGCTGGGGCAGAACTAGCAGCAAGCAGAGCAAAGTTGTCCAAGAATAGCTTCCATTGGAATGCTAATGGCAATTGAAGAGGCAGGCCAGTGGCAAGCCACTAGCTTCTAGCAGTTTGAAAGTTGCAGACACAGTGCAGGTGTTGTGCGGCTTCCTTCTTGGCCTCCTAGAAGGTGCCGCGCTCTCTGTCTCTTGCTTGCCAATATGTTGCCGTGTTCCTCCTATTGTTTGGTTTGTTTTGATTTGTTTTGATGATCTTTTGGCGGGTTTTCGGAATGTTTTGGTGGTGTTTTAGAATGTTTTGTTTTCTCTTGTGTTGTTTTTATTGTCTTGGCAGGTTGTGGAACGTTTGGATTCGTTTTGGCGGGTTTTAAAATATTTTGGCGGGTATTTGGAATGTTTTGGTTTCTTTCATTTGTTTTGATTATGTTTTGGCAAGTTATTGAAAGTTTTGATCACTTCTGACTGGTTTTCTAGTATTTTGGCATCTTTTCAGAATGTTTTGATCAGTTTTGGCAGGTTGTAAACTATTTTGTCGGGTTTTTGGAATGTTTTGGTTGGTTTTGATTTGTTTTTATGATGTTTTGCCAAGTTTTTTGAATGTTTTGATCAGTTCTGGCTGGTTTTCTAATGTTTTGGCATTTTTTCAGAATGTTTTGATGAGTTTTGTGGGTCTAAATTATTTGGGCGGTTTTTCGGAATATTTTGGTTGGTTTTGATTTGTTTTTATGATGTTTTGTCGGGTTTTCGGGAATGTTTTGGTTGGGTTTTAGAATGTTTTGTATTCTCTTGAGTTGTTTTTATTGTGTTGGCAGGTTTTGGAATGTTTGGATTCCTTTTGGCGGGGTTTAAAATATTTTGGCGGGTATTTGGAATGTTTTGGCGGGTATTCGGAATGTTTTGATTAGTTTTGACGGGTTTGGAAATATTTTGGCCGGTTTTTAGAAGGTTTTGATTCTGTTTAGCCCAGTTTTTGGTGTGTTTGGATTAGCTTTGGTGGGCTTTATCATGTTTTGTCAGGTTTTTTCGAATGTATTGATCACTTCTGTCTGGTTTTCTATTTTGGCGGGTTTGAAAATATTTTTGGATGAGTTTTGGCGGGTTTTCAAATATTTTGGCTCTTTGCGCAGAGACGACGGTGCCGGTTGCGGTGCGCTCCGGGGCGCTCCTTCTGCGGCAAGACGCCTGGCAGCGGCACTTGGGACAGCTCCGCGTCTCCGTATTCTGCGTTTCTTGCCTTCTGCATCTCAGCAAAATGCTTTCCCACTAGGTCTAGCAAGGAGAAACTGTGGCAGCTGAGTAGATGTAGCCCGGCCCGCCCTTTGAAGTTGACAAGTTCTTGGCATCTCAGAGCCTCAAGGGAAGAGCAAGGTTATCTATGGTAGGCTGGGGCAGAACTAGCAGCAAGCAGAGCAAAGTTGTCCAAGAATAGCTTCCATTGGAATGCTAATGGCAATTGAAGAGGCAGGCCAGTGGCAAGCCACTAGCTTCTAGCAGTTTGAAAGTTGCAGACACAGTGCAGGTGTTGTGCGGCTTCCTTCTTGGCCTCCTAGAAGGTGCCGCGCTCTCCGTCTCTTGCTTGCCAATATGTTGCCGTGTTCCTCCTATTGTTTGGTTTGTTTTGATTTGTTTTGATGATCTTTTGGCGGGTTTTCGGAATGTTTTGGTGGTGTTTTAGAATGTTTTGTTTTCTCTTGTGTTGTTTTTATTGTCTTGGCAGGTTGTGGAACGTTTGGATTCGTTTTGGCGGGTTTTAAAATATTTTGGCGGGTATTTGGAATGTTTTGGTTTGCTTTCATTTGTTTTGATTATGTTTTGGCAAGTTATTGAAAGTTTTGATCACTTCTGACTGGTTTTCTAGTATTTTGGCATCTTTTCAGAATGTTTTGATCAGTTTTGGCAGGTTGTAAACTATTTTGTCGGGTTTTTGGAATGTTTTGGTTGGTTTTGATTTGTTTTTATGATGTTTTGCCAAGTTTTTGGAATGTTTTGATCAGTTCTGGCTGGTTTTCTAATGTTTTGGCATTTTTTCAGAATGTTTTGATGAGTTTTGTGGGTCTAAATTATTTTGGCGGGTTTTCGGAATATTTTGGTTGGTTTTGATTTGTTTTTATGATGTTTTGTCGGGTTTTCGGGAATGTTTTGGTTGGGTTTTAGAATGTTTTGTATTCTCTTGAGTTGTTTTTATTGTGTTGGCAGGTTTTGGAATGTTTGGATTCCTTTTGGCGGGGTTTAAAATATTTTGGCGGGTATTTGGAATGTTTTGGCGGGTATTCGGAATGTTTTGATTAGTTTTGACGGGTTTTGAAATATTTTGGCCGGTTTTTAGAAGGTTTTGATTCTGTTTAGCCCAGTTTTTGGTGTGTTTGGATTAGCTTTGGTGGGCTTTATCATGTTTTGTCAGGTTTTTTCGAATGTATTGATCACTTCTGTCTGGTTTTCTATTTTGGCGGGTTTGAAAATATTTTTGGATGAGTTTTGGCGGGTTTTCAAATATTTTGGCTCTTTGCGCAGAGACGACGGTGCCGGTTGCGGTGCGCTCCGGGGCGCTCCTTCTGCGGCAAGACGCCTGGCAGCGGCACTTGGGACAGCTCCGTGTCTCCGTATTCTGCGTTTCTTGCCTTCTGCATCTCAGCAAAATGCTTTCCCACTAGGTCTAGCAAGGAGAAACTGTGGCAGCTGAGTAGATGTAGCCCGGCCCGCCCTTTGAAGTTGACAAGTTCTTGGCATCTCAGAGCCTCAAGGGAAGAGCAAGGTTATCCATGGTAGGCTGGGGCAGAACTAGCAGCAAGCAGAGCAAAGTTGTCCAAGAATAGCTTCCATTGGAATGCTAATGGCAATTGAAGAGGCAGGCCAGTGGCAAGCCACTATCTTCTAGCAGTTTGAAAGTTGCAGACACAGTGCAGGTGTTGTGCGGCTTCCTTCTTGGCCTCCTAGAAGGTGCCGCGCTCTCTGTCTCTTGCTTGCCAATATGTTGCCGTGTTCCTCCTATTGTTTGGTTTGTTTTGATTTGTTTTGATGATCTTTTGGCGGGTTTTCGGAATGTTTTGGTGGTGTTTTAGAATGTTTTGTTTTCTCTTGTGTTGTTTTTATTGTCTTGGCAGGTTGTGGAACGTTTGGATTCGTTTTGGCGGGTTTTAAAATATTTTGGCGGGTATTTGGAATGTTTTGGTTTCTTTCATTTGTTTTGATTATGTTTTGGCAAGTTATTGAAAGTTTTGATCACTTCTGACTGGTTTTCTAGTATTTTGGCATCTTTTCAGAATGTTTTGATCAGTTTTGGCAGGTTGTAAACTATTTTGTCGGGTTTTTGGAATGTTTTGGTTGGTTTTGATTTGTTTTTATGATGTTTTGCCAAGTTTTTTGAATGTTTTGATCAGTTCTGGCTGGTTTTCTAATGTTTTGGCATTTTTTCAGAATGTTTTGATGAGTTTTGTGGGTCTAAATTATTTGGGCGGTTTTTCGGAATATTTTGGTTGGTTTTGATTTGTTTTTATGATGTTTTGTCGGGTTTTCGGGAATGTTTTGGTTGGGTTTTAGAATGTTTTGTATTCTCTTGAGTTGTTTTTATTGTGTTGGCAGGTTTTGGAATGTTTGGATTCCTTTTGGCGGGGTTTAAAATATTTTGGCGGGTATTTGGAATGTTTTGGCGGGTATTCGGAATGTTTTGATTAGTTTTGACGGGTTTGGAAATATTTTGGCCGGTTTTTAGAAGGTTTTGATTCTGTTTAGCCCAGTTTTTGGTGTGTTTGGATTAGCTTTGGTGGGCTTTATCATGTTTTGTCAGGTTTTTTCGAATGTATTGATCACTTCTGTCTGGTTTTCTATTTTGGCGGGTTTGAAAATATTTTTGGATGAGTTTTGGCGGGTTTTCAAATATTTTGGCTCTTTGCGCAGAGACGACGGTGCCGGTTGCGGTGCGCTCCGGGGCGCTCCTTCTGCGGCAAGACGCCTGGCAGCGGCACTTGGGACAGCTCCGCGTCTCCGTATTCTGCGTTTCTTGCCTTCTGCATCTCAGCAAAATGCTTTCCCACTAGGTCTAGCAAGGAGAAACTGTGGCAGCTGAGTAGATGTAGCCCGGCCCGCCCTTTGAAGTTGACAAGTTCTTGGCATCTCAGAGCCTCAAGGGAAGAGCAAGGTTATCTATGGTAGGCTGGGGCAGAACTAGCAGCAAGCAGAGCAAAGTTGTCCAAGAATAGCTTCCATTGGAATGCTAATGGCAATTGAAGAGGCAGGCCAGTGGCAAGCCACTAGCTTCTAGCAGTTTGAAAGTTGCAGACACAGTGCAGGTGTTGTGCGGCTTCCTTCTTGGCCTCCTAGAAGGTGCCGCGCTCTCTGTCTCTTGCTTGCCAATATGTTGCCGTGTTCCTCCTATTGTTTGGTTTGTTTTGATTTGTTTTGATGATCTTTTGGCGGGTTTTCGGAATGTTTTGGTGGTGTTTTAGAATGTTTTGTTTTCTCTTGTGTTGTTTTTATTGTCTTGGCAGGTTGTGGAACGTTTGGATTCGTTTTGGCGGGTTTTAAAATATTTTGGCGGGTATTTGGAATGTTTTGGTTTGCTTTCCTTTGTTTTGATTATGTTTTGGCAAGTTATTGAAAGTTTTGATCACTTCTGACTGGTTTTCTAGTATTTTGGCATCTTTTCAGAATGTTTTGATCAGTTTTGGCAGGTTGTAAACTATTTTGTCGGGTTTTTGGAATGTTTTGGTTGGTTTTGATTTGTTTTTATGATGTTTTGCCAAGTTTTTTGAATGTTTTGATCAGTTCTGGCTGGTTTTCTAATGTTTTGGCATTTTTTCAGAATGTTTTGATGAGTTTTGTGGGTCTAAATTATTTGGGCGGTTTTTCGGAATATTTTGGTTGGTTTTGATTTGTTTTGATGATGTTTTGTCGGGTTTTCGGGAATGTTTTGGTTGGGTTTTAGAATGTTTTGTATTCTCTTGAGTTGTTTTTATTGTGTTGGCAGGTTTTGGAATGTTTGGATTCCTTTTGGCGGGGTTTAAAATATTTTGGCGGGTATTTGGAATGTTTTGGCGGGTATTCGGAATGTTTTGATTAGTTTTGACGGGTTTTGAAATATTTTGGCCGGTTTTTAGAAGGTTTTGATTCTGTTTAGCCCAGTTTTTGGTGTGTTTGGATTAGCTTTGGTGGGCTTTATCATGTTTTGTCAGGTTTTTTCGAATGTATTGATCACTTCTGTCTGGTTTTCTATTTTGGCGGGTTTGAAAATATTTTTGGATGAGTTTTGGCGGGTTTTCAAATATTTTGGCTCTTTGCGCAGAGACGACGGTGCCGGTTGCGGTGCGCTCCGGGGCGCTCCTTCTGCGGCAAGACGCCTGGCAGCGGCACTTGGGACAGCTCCGCGTCTCCGTATTCTGCGTTTCTTGCCTTCTGCATCTCAGCAAAATGCTTTCCCACTAGGTCTAGCAAGGAGAAACTGTGGCAGCTGAGTAGATGTAGCCCGGCCCGCCCTTTGAAGTTGACAAGTTCTTGGCATCTCAGAGCCTCAAGGGAAGAGCAAGGTTATCTATGGTAGGCTGGGGCAGAACTAGCAGCAAGCAGAGCAAAGTTGTCCAAGAATAGCTTCCATTGGAATGCTAATGGCAATTGAAGAGGCAGGCCAGTGGCAAGCCACTAGCTTCTAGCAGTTTGAAAGTTGCAGACACAGTGCAGGTGTTGTGCGGCTTCCTTCTTGGCCTCCTAGAAGGTGCCGCGCTCTCTGTCTCTTGCTTGCCAATATGTTGCCGTGTTCCTCCTATTGTTTGGTTTGTTTTGATTTGTTTTGATGATCTTTTGGCGGGTTTTCGGAATGTTTTGGTGGTGTTTTAGAATGTTTTGTTTTCTCTTGTGTTGTTTTTATTGTCTTGGCAGGTTGTGGAACGTTTGGATTCGTTTTGGCGGGTTTTAAAATATTTTGGCGGGTATTTGGAATGTTTTGGTTTCTTTCATTTGTTTTGATTATGTTTTGGCAAGTTATTGAAAGTTTTGATCACTTCTGACTGGTTTTCTAGTATTTTGGCATCTTTTCAGAATGTTTTGATCAGTTTTGGCAGGTTGTAAACTATTTTGTCGGGTTTTTGGAATGTTTTGGTTGGTTTTGATTTGTTTTTATGATGTTTTGCCAAGTTTTTTGAATGTTTTGATCAGTTCTGGCTGGTTTTCTAATGTTTTGGCATTTTTTCAGAATGTTTTGATGAGTTTTGTGGGTCTAAATTATTTGGGCGGTTTTTTGGAATATTTTGGTTGGTTTTGATTTGTTTTTATGATGTTTTGTCGGGTTTTCGGGAATGTTTTGGTTGGGTTTTAGAATGTTTTGTATTCTCTTGAGTTGTTTTTATTGTGTTGGCAGGTTTTGGAATGTTTGGATTCCTTTTGGCGGGGTTTAAAATATTTTGGCGGGTATTTGGAATGTTTTGGCGGGTATTCGGAATGTTTTGATTAGTTTTGACGGGTTTGGAAATATTTTGGCCGGTTTTTAGAAGGTTTTGATTCTGTTTAGCCCAGTTTTTGGTGTGTTTGGATTAGCTTTGGTGGGCTTTATCATGTTTTGTCAGGTTTTTTCGAATGTATTGATCACTTCTGTCTGGTTTTCTATTTTGGCGGGTTTGAAAATATTTTTGGATGAGTTTTGGCGGGTTTTCAAATATTTTGGCTCTTTGCGCAGAGACGACGGTGCCGGTTGCGGTGCGCTCCGGGGCGCTCCTTCTGCGGCAAGACGCCTGGCAGCGGCACTTGGGACAGCTCCGCGTCTCCGTATTCTGCGTTTCTTGCCTTCTGCATCTCAGCAAAATGCTTTCCCACTAGGTCTAGCAAGGAGAAACTGTGGCAGCTGAGTAGATGTAGCCCGGCCCGCCCTTTGAAGTTGACAAGTTCTTGGCATCTCAGAGCCTCAAGGGAAGAGCAAGGTTATCTATGGTAGGCTGGGGCAGAACTAGCAGCAAGCAGAGCAAAGTTGTCCAAGAATAGCTTCCATTGGAATGCTAATGGCAATTGAAGAGGCAGGCCAGTGGCAAGCCACTAGCTTCTAGCAGTTTGAAAGTTGCAGACACAGTGCAGGTGTTGTGCGGCTTCCTTCTTGGCCTCCTAGAAGGTGCCGCGCTCTCCGTCTCTTGCTTGCCAATATGTTGCCGTGTTCCTCCTATTGTTTGGTTTGTTTTGATTTGTTTTGATGATCTTTTGGCGGGTTTTCGGAATGTTTTGGTGGTGTTTTAGAATGTTTTGTTTTCTCTTGTGTTGTTTTTATTGTCTTGGCAGGTTGTGGAAGGTTTGGATTCGTTTTGGCGGGTTTTAAAATATTTTGGCGGGTATTTGGAATGTTTTGGTTTGCTTTCATTTGTTTTGATTATGTTTTGGCAAGTTATTGAAAGTTTTGATCACTTCTGACTGGTTTTCTAGTATTTTGGCATCTTTTCAGAATGTTTTGATCAGTTTTGGCAGGTTGTAAACTATTTTGTCGGGTTTTTGGAATGTTTTGGTTGGTTTTGATTTGTTTTTATGATGTTTTGCCAAGTTTTTTGAATGTTTTGATCAGTTCTGGCTGGTTTTCTAATGTTTTGGCATTTTTTCAGAATGTTTTGATGAGTTTTGTGGGTCTAAATTATTTGGGCGGTTTTTCGGAATATTTTGGTTGGTTTTGATTTGTTTTGATGATGTTTTGTCGGGTTTTCGGGAATGTTTTGGTTGGGTTTTAGAATGTTTTGTATTCTCTTGAGTTGTTTTTATTGTGTTGGCAGGTTTTGGAATGTTTGGATTCCTTTTGGCGGGGTTTAAAATATTTTGGCGGGTATTTGGAATGTTTTGGCGGGTATTCGGAATGTTTTGATTAGTTTTGACGGGTTTTGAAATATTTTGGCCGGTTTTTAGAAGGTTTTGATTCTGTTTAGCCCAGTTTTTGGTGTGTTTGGATTAGCTTTGGTGGGCTTTATCATGTTTTGTCAGGTTTTTTCGAATGTATTGATCACTTCTGTCTGGTTTTCTATTTTGGCGGGTTTGAAAATATTTTTGGATGAGTTTTGGCGGGTTTTCAAATATTTTGGCTCTTTGCGCAGAGACGACGGTGCCGGTTGCGGTGCGCTCCGGGGCGCTCCTTCTGCGGCAAGACGCCTGGCAGCGGCACTTGGGACAGCTCCGCGTCTCCGTATTCTGCGTTTCTTGCCTTCTGCATCTCAGCAAAATGCTTTCCCACTAGGTCTAGCAAGGAGAAACTGTGGCAGCTGAGTAGATGTAGCCCGGCCCGCCCTTTGAAGTTGACAAGTTCTTGGCATCTCAGAGCCTCAAGGGAAGAGCAAGGTTATCCATGGTAGGCTGGGGCAGAACTAGCAGCAAGCAGAGCAAAGTTGTCCAAGAATAGCTTCCATTGGAATGCTAATGGCAATTGAAGAGGCAGGCCAGTGGCAAGCCACTATCTTCTAGCAGTTTGAAAGTTGCAGACACAGTGCAGGTGTTGTGCGGCTTCCTTCTTGGCCTCCTAGAAGGTGCCGCGCTCTCTGTCTCTTGCTTGCCAATATGTTGCCGTGTTCCTCCTATTGTTTGGTTTGTTTTGATTTGTTTTGATGATCTTTTGGCGGGTTTTCGGAATGTTTTGGTGGTGTTTTAGAATGTTTTGTTTTCTCTTGTGTTGTTTTTATTGTCTTGGCAGGTTGTGGAACGTTTGGATTCGTTTTGGCGGGTTTTAAAATATTTTGGCGGGTATTTGGAATGTTTTGGTTTCTTTCATTTGTTTTGATTATGTTTTGGCAAGTTATTGAAAGTTTTGATCACTTCTGACTGGTTTTCTAGTATTTTGGCATCTTTTCAGAATGTTTTGATCAGTTTTGGCAGGTTGTAAACTATTTTGTCGGGTTTTTGGAATGTTTTGGTTGGTTTTGATTTGTTTTTATGATGTTTTGCCAAGTTTTTTGAATGTTTTGATCAGTTCTGGCTGGTTTTCTAATGTTTTGGCATTTTTTCAGAATGTTTTGATGAGTTTTGTGGGTCTAAATTATTTGGGCGGTTTTTCGGAATATTTTGGTTGGTTTTGATTTGTTTTTATGATGTTTTGTCGGGTTTTCGGGAATGTTTTGGTTGGGTTTTAGAATGTTTTGTATTCTCTTGAGTTGTTTTTATTGTGTTGGCAGGTTTTGGAATGTTTGGATTCCTTTTGGCGGGGTTTAAAATATTTTGGCGGGTATTTGGAATGTTTTGGCGGGTATTCGGAATGTTTTGATTAGTTTTGACGGGTTTGGAAATATTTTGGCCGGTTTTTAGAAGGTTTTGATTCTGTTTAGCCCAGTTTTTGGTGTGTTTGGATTAGCTTTGGTGGGCTTTATCATGTTTTGTCAGGTTTTTTCGAATGTATTGATCACTTCTGTCTGGTTTTCTATTTTGGCGGGTTTGAAAATATTTTTGGATGAGTTTTGGCGGGTTTTCAAATATTTTGGCTCTTTGCGCAGAGACGACGGTGCCGGTTGCGGTGCGCTCCGGGGCGCTCCTTCTGCGGCAAGACGCCTGGCAGCGGCACTTGGGACAGCTCCGCGTCTCCGTATTCTGCGTTTCTTGCCTTCTGCATCTCAGCAAAATGCTTTCCCACTAGGTCTAGCAAGGAGAAACTGTGGCAGCTGAGTAGATGTAGCCCGGCCCGCCCTTTGAAGTTGACAAGTTCTTGGCATCTCAGAGCCTCAAGGGAAGAGCAAGGTTATCTATGGTAGGCTGGGGCAGAACTAGCAGCAAGCAGAGCAAAGTTGTCCAAGAATAGCTTCCATTGGAATGCTAATGGCAATTGAAGAGGCAGGCCAGTGGCAAGCCACTAGCTTCTAGCAGTTTGAAAGTTGCAGACACAGTGCAGGTGTTGTGCGGCTTCCTTCTTGGCCTCCTAGAAGGTGCCGCGCTCTCCGTCTCTTGCTTGCCAATATGTTGCCGTGTTCCTCCTATTGTTTGGTTTGTTTTGATTTGTTTTGATGATCTTTTGGCGGGTTTTCGGAATGTTTTGGTGGTGTTTTAGAATGTTTTGTTTTCTCTTGTGTTGTTTTTATTGTCTTGGCAGGTTGTGGAACGTTTGGATTCGTTTTGGCGGGTTTTAAAATATTTTGGCGGGTATTTGGAATGTTTTGGTTTGCTTTCATTTGTTTTGATTATGTTTTGGCAAGTTATTGAAAGTTTTGATCACTTCTGACTGGTTTTCTAGTATTTTGGCATCTTTTCAGAATGTTTTGATCAGTTTTGGCAGGTTGTAAACTATTTTGTCGGGTTTTTGGAATGTTTTGGTTGGTTTTGATTTGTTTTTATGATGTTTTGCCAAGTTTTTGGAATGTTTTGATCAGTTCTGGCTGGTTTTTTAATGTTTTGGCATTTTTTCAGAATGTTTTGATGAGTTTTGTGGGTCTAAATTATTTGGGTGGTTTTTCGGAATATTTTGGTTGGTTTTGATTTGTTTTGATGATGTTTTGTCGGGTTTTCGGGAATGTTTTGGTTGGGTTTTAGAATGTTTTGTATTCTCTTGAGTTGTTTTTATTGTGTTGGCAGGTTTTGGAATGTTTGGATTCCTTTTGGCGGGGTTTAAAATATTTTGGCGGGTATTTGGAATGTTTTGGCGGGTATTCGGAATGTTTTGATTAGTTTTGACGGGTTTTGAAATATTTTGGCCGGTTTTTAGAAGGTTTTGATTCTGTTTAGCCCAGTTTTTGGTGTGTTTGGATTAGCTTTGGTGGGCTTTATCATGTTTTGTCAGGTTTTTTCGAATGTATTGATCACTTCTGTCTGGTTTTCTATTTTGGCGGGTTTGAAAATATTTTTGGATGAGTTTTGGCGGGTTTTCAAATATTTTGGCTCTTTGCGCAGAGACGACGGTGCCGGTTGCGGTGCGCTCCGGGGCGCTCCTTCTGCGGCAAGACGCCTGGCAGCGGCACTTGGGACAGCTCCGCGTCTCCGTATTCTGCGTTTCTTGCCTTCTGCATCTCAGCAAAATGCTTTCCCACTAGGTCTAGCAAGGAGAAACTGTGGCAGCTGAGTAGATGTAGCCCGGCCCGCCCTTTGAAGTTGACAAGTTCTTGGCATCTCAGAGCCTCAAGGGAAGAGCAAGGTTATCTATGGTAGGCTGGGGCAGAACTAGCAGCAAGCAGAGCAAAGTTGTCCAAGAATAGCTTCCATTGGAATGCTAATGGCAATTGAAGAGGCAGGCCAGTGGCAAGCCACTAGCTTCTAGCAGTTTGAAAGTTGCAGACACAGTGCAGGTGTTGTGCGGCTTCCTTCTTGGCCTCCTAGAAGGTGCCGCGCTCTCCGTCTCTTGCTTGCCAATATGTTGCCGTGTTCCTCCTATTGTTTGGTTTGTTTTGATTTGTTTTGATGATCTTTTGGCGGGTTTTCGGAATGTTTTGGTGGTGTTTTAGAATGTTTTGTTTTCTCTTGTGTTGTTTTTATTGTCTTGGCAGGTTGTGGAACGTTTGGATTCGTTTTGGCGGGTTTTAAAATATTTTGGCGGGTATTTGGAATGTTTTGGTTTGCTTTCATTTGTTTTGATTATGTTTTGGCAAGTTATTGAAAGTTTTGATCACTTCTGACTGGTTTTCTAGTATTTTGGCATCTTTTCAGAATGTTTTGATCAGTTTTGGCAGGTTGTAAACTATTTTGTCGGGTTTTTGGAATGTTTTGGTTGGTTTTGATTTGTTTTTATGATGTTTTGCCAAGTTTTTGGAATGTTTTGATCAGTTCTGGCTGGTTTTCTAATGTTTTGGCATTTTTTCAGAATGTTTTGATGAGTTTTGTGGGTCTAAATTATTTTGGCGGGTTTTTGGAATATTTTGGTTGGTTTTGATTTGTTTTTATGATGTTTTGTCGGGTTTTCGGGAATGTTTTGGTTGGGTTTTAGAATGTTTTGTATTCTCTTGAGTTGTTTTTATTGTGTTGGCTGGTTTTGGAATGTTTGGATTCCTTTTGGCGGGGTTTAAAATATTTTGGCGGGTATTTGGAATGTTTTGGCGGGTATTCGGAATGTTTTGATTAGTTTTGACGGGTTTTGAAATATTTTGGCCGGTTTTTAGAAGGTTTTGATTCTGTTTAGCCCAGTTTTTGGTGTGTTTGGATTAGCTTTGGTGGGCTTTATCATGTTTTGTCAGGTTTTTTCGAATGTATTGATCACTTCTGTCTGGTTTTCTATTTTGGCGGGTTTGAAAATATTTTTGGATGAGTTTTGGCGGGTTTTCAAATACTTTGGCTCTTTGCGCAGAGACGACGGTGCCGGTTGCGGTGCGCTCCGGGGCGCTCCTTCTGCGGCAAGACGCCTGGCAGCGGCACTTGGGACAGCTCCGCGTCTCCGTATTCTGCGTTTCTTGCCTTCTGCATCTCAGCAAAATGCTTTCCCACTAGGTCTAGCAAGGAGAAACTGTGGCAGCTGAGTAGATGTAGCCCGGCCCGCCCTTTGAAGTTGACAAGTTCTTGGCATCTCAGAGCCTCAAGGGAAGAGCAAGGTTATCTATGGTAGGCTGGGGCAGAACTAGCAGCAAGCAGAGCAAAGTTGTCCAAGAATAGCTTCCATTGGAATGCTAATGGCAATTGAAGAGGCAGGCCAGTGGCAAGCCACTATCTTCTAGCAGTTTGAAAGTTGCAGACACAGTGCAGGTGTTGTGCGGCTTCCTTCTTGGCCTCCTAGAAGGTGCCGCGCTCTCCGTCTCTTGCTTGCCAATATGTTGCCGTGTTCCTCCTATTGTTTGGTTTGTTTTGATTTGTTTTGATGATCTTTTGGCGGGTTTTCGGAATGTTTTGGTGGTGTTTTAGAATGTTTTGTTTTCTCTTGTGTTGTTTTTATTGTCTTGGCAGGTTGTGGAACGTTTGGATTCGTTTTGGCGGGTTTTAAAATATTTTGGCGGGTATTTGGAATGTTTTGGTTTGCTTTCCTTTGTTTTGATTATGTTTTGGCAAGTTATTGAAAGTTTTGATCACTTCTGACTGGTTTTCTAGTATTTTGGCATCTTTTCAGAATGTTTTGATCAGTTTTGGCAGGTTGTAAACTATTTTGTCGGGTTTTTGGAATGTTTTGGTTGGTTTTGATTTGTTTTTATGATGTTTTGCCAAGTTTTTTGAATGTTTTGATCAGTTCTGGCTGGTTTTCTAATGTTTTGGCATTTTTTCAGAATGTTTTGATGAGTTTTGTGGGTCTAAATTATTTGGGCGGTTTTTCGGAATATTTTGGTTGGTTTTGATTTGTTTTGATGATGTTTTGTCGGGTTTTCGGGAATGTTTTGGTTGGGTTTTAGAATGTTTTGTATTCTCTTGAGTTGTTTTTATTGTGTTGGCAGGTTTTGGAATGTTTGGATTCCTTTTGGCGGGGTTTAAAATATTTTGGCGGGTATTTGGAATGTTTTGGCGGGTATTCGGAATGTTTTGATTAGTTTTGACGGGTTTTGAAATATTTTGGCCGGTTTTTAGAAGGTTTTGATTCTGTTTAGCCCAGTTTTTGGTGTGTTTGGATTAGCTTTGGTGGGCTTTATCATGTTTTGTCAGGTTTTTTCGAATGTATTGATCACTTCTGTCTGGTTTTCTATTTTGGCGGGTTTGAAAATATTTTTGGATGAGTTTTGGCGGGTTTTCAAATATTTTGGCTCTTTGCGCAGAGACGACGGTGCCGGTTGCGGTGCGCTCCGGGGCGCTCCTTCTGCGGCAAGACGCCTGGCAGCGGCACTTGGGACAGCTCCGCGTCTCCGTATTCTGCGTTTCTTGCCTTCTGCATCTCAGCAAAATGCTTTCCCACTAGGTCTAGCAAGGAGAAACTGTGGCAGCTGAGTAGATGTAGCCCGGCCCGCCCTTTGAAGTTGACAAGTTCTTGGCATCTCAGAGCCTCAAGGGAAGAGCAAGGTTATCTATGGTAGGCTGGGGCAGAACTAGCAGCAAGCAGAGCAAAGTTGTCCAAGAATAGCTTCCATTGGAATGCTAATGGCAATTGAAGAGGCAGGCCAGTGGCAAGCCACTAGCTTCTAGCAGTTTGAAAGTTGCAGACACAGTGCAGGTGTTGTGCGGCTTCCTTCTTGGCCTCCTAGAAGGTGCCGCGCTCTCCGTCTCTTGCTTGCCAATATGTTGCCGTGTTCCTCCTATTGTTTGGTTTGTTTTGATTTGTTTTGATGATCTTTTGGCGGGTTTTCGGAATGTTTTGGTGGTGTTTTAGAATGTTTTGTTTTCTCTTGTGTTGTTTTTATTGTCTTGGCAGGTTGTGGAACGTTTGGATTCGTTTTGGCGGGTTTTAAAATATTTTGGCGGGTATTTGGAATGTTTTGGTTTGCTTTCATTTGTTTTGATTATGTTTTGGCAAGTTATTGAAAGTTTTGATCACTTCTGACTGGTTTTCTAGTATTTTGGCATCTTTTCAGAATGTTTTGATCAGTTTTGGCAGGTTGTAAACTATTTTGTCGGGTTTTTGGAATGTTTTGGTTGGTTTTGATTTGTTTTTATGATGTTTTGCCAAGTTTTTTGAATGTTTTGATCAGTTCTGGCTGGTTTTCTAATGTTTTGGCATTTTTTCAGAATGTTTTGATGAGTTTTGTGGGTCTAAATTATTTGGGCGGTTTTTCGGAATATTTTGGTTGGTTTTGATTTGTTTTGATGATGTTTTGTCGGGTTTTCGGGAATGTTTTGGTTGGGTTTTAGAATGTTTTGTATTCTCTTGAGTTGTTTTTATTGTGTTGGCAGGTTTTGGAATGTTTGGATTCCTTTTGGCGGGGTTTAAAATATTTTGGCGGGTATTTGGAATGTTTTGGCGGGTATTCGGAATGTTTTGATTAGTTTTGACGGGTTTTGAAATATTTTGGCCGGTTTTTAGAAGGTTTTGATTCTGTTTAGCCCAGTTTTTGGTGTGTTTGGATTAGCTTTGGTGGGCTTTATCATGTTTTGTCAGGTTTTTTCGAATGTATTGATCACTTCTGTCTGGTTTTCTATTTTGGCGGGTTTGAAAATATTTTTGGATGAGTTTTGGCGGGTTTTCAAATATTTTGGCTCTTTGCGCAGAGACGACGGTGCCGGTTGCGGTGCGCTCCGGGGCGCTCCTTCTGCGGCAAGACGCCTGGCAGCGGCACTTGGGACAGCTCCGCGTCTCCGTATTCTGCGTTTCTTGCCTTCTGCATCTCAGCAAAATGCTTTCCCACTAGGTCTAGCAAGGAGAAACTGTGGCAGCTGAGTAGATGTAGCCCGGCCCGCCCTTTGAAGTTGACAAGTTCTTGGCATCTCAGAGCCTCAAGGGAAGAGCAAGGTTATCTATGGTAGGCTGGGGCAGAACTAGCAGCAAGCAGAGCAAAGTTGTCCAAGAATAGCTTCCATTGGAATGCTAATGGCAATTGAAGAGGCAGGCCAGTGGCAAGCCACTAGCTTCTAGCAGTTTGAAAGTTGCAGACACAGTGCAGGTGTTGTGCGGCTTCCTTCTTGGCCTCCTAGAAGGTGCCGCGCTCTCTGTCTCTTGCTTGCCAATATGTTGCCGTGTTCCTCCTATTGTTTGGTTTGTTTTGATTTGTTTTGATGATCTTTTGGCGGGTTTTCGGAATGTTTTGGTGGTGTTTTAGAATGTTTTGTTTTCTCTTGTGTTGTTTTTATTGTCTTGGCAGGTTGTGGAACGTTTGGATTCGTTTTGGCGGGTTTTAAAATATTTTGGCGGGTATTTGGAATGTTTTGGTTTCTTTCATTTGTTTTGATTATGTTTTGGCAAGTTATTGAAAGTTTTGATCACTTCTGACTGGTTTTCTAGTATTTTGGCATCTTTTCAGAATGTTTTGATCAGTTTTGGCAGGTTGTAAACTATTTTGTCGGGTTTTTGGAATGTTTTGGTTGGTTTTGATTTGTTTTTATGATGTTTTGCCAAGTTTTTTGAATGTTTTGATCAGTTCTGGCTGGTTTTCTAATGTTTTGGCATTTTTTCAGAATGTTTTGATGAGTTTTGTGGGTCTAAATTATTTGGGCGGTTTTTCGGAATATTTTGGTTGGTTTTGATTTGTTTTTATGATGTTTTGTCGGGTTTTCGGGAATGTTTTGGTTGGGTTTTAGAATGTTTTGTATTCTCTTGAGTTGTTTTTATTGTGTTGGCAGGTTTTGGAATGTTTGGATTCCTTTTGGCGGGTTTTAAAATATTTTGGCGGGTATTTGGAATGTTTTGGCGGGTATTCGGAATGTTTTGATTAGTTTTGACGGGTTTTGAAATATTTTGGCCGGTTTTTAGAAGGTTTTGATTCTGTTTAGCCCAGTTTTTGGTGTGTTTGGATTAGCTTTGGTGGGCTTTATCATGTTTTGTCAGGTTTTTTCGAATGTATTGATCACTTCTGTCTGGTTTTCTATTTTGGCGGGTTTGAAAATATTTTTGGATGAGTTTTGGCGGGTTTTCAAATATTTTGGCTCTTTGCGCAGAGACGACGGTGCCGGTTGCGGTGCGCTCCGGGGCGCTCCTTCTGCGGCAAGACGCCTGGCAGCGGCACTTGGGACAGCTCCGCGTCTCCGTATTCTGCGTTTCTTGCCTTCTGCATCTCAGCAAAATGCTTTCCCACTAGGTCTAGCAAGGAG
Source organism: Passer domesticus (assembly GCF_036417665.1). Taxonomy (NCBI): domain Eukaryota; kingdom Metazoa; phylum Chordata; class Aves; order Passeriformes; family Passeridae; genus Passer; species Passer domesticus. The sequence continues at coordinate 30,425,524 of NC_087480.1, read as the reverse complement.
AAACTGTGGCAGCTGAGTAGATGTAGCCCGGCCCGCCCTTTGAAGTTGACAAGTTCTTGGCATCTCAGAGCCTCAAGGGAAGAGCAAGGTTATCTATGGTAGGCTGGGGCAGAACTAGCAGCAAGCAGAGCAAAGTTGTCCAAGAATAGCTTCCATTGGAATGCTAATGGCAATTGAAGAGGCAGGCCAGTGGCAAGCCACTAGCTTCTAGCAGTTTGAAAGTTGCAGACACAGTGCAGGTGTTGTGCGGCTTCCTTCTTGGCCTCCTAGAAGGTGCCGCGCTCTCCGTCTCTTGCTTGCCAATATGTTGCCGTGTTCCTCCTATTGTTTGGTTTGTTTTGATTTGTTTTGATGATCTTTTGGCGGGTTTTCGGAATGTTTTGGTGGTGTTTTAGAATGTTTTGTTTTCTCTTGTGTTGTTTTTATTGTCTTGGCAGGTTGTGGAACGTTTGGATTCGTTTTGGCGGGTTTTAAAATATTTTGGCGGGTATTTGGAATGTTTTGGTTTGCTTTCATTTGTTTTGATTATGTTTTGGCAAGTTATTGAAAGTTTTGATCACTTCTGACTGGTTTTCTAGTATTTTGGCATCTTTTCAGAATGTTTTGATCAGTTTTGGCAGGTTGTAAACTATTTTGTCGGGTTTTTGGAATGTTTTGGTTGGTTTTGATTTGTTTTTATGATGTTTTGCCAAGTTTTTTGAATGTTTTGATCAGTTCTGGCTGGTTTTCTAATGTTTTGGCATTTTTTCAGAATGTTTTGATGAGTTTTGTGGGTCTAAATTATTTGGGCGGTTTTTCGGAATATTTTGGTTGGTTTTGATTTGTTTTGATGATGTTTTGTCGGGTTTTCGGGAATGTTTTGGTTGGGTTTTAGAATGTTTTGTATTCTCTTGAGTTGTTTTTATTGTGTTGGCAGGTTTTGGAATGTTTGGATTCCTTTTGGCGGGGTTTAAAATATTTTGGCGGGTATTTGGAATGTTTTGGCGGGTATTCGGAATGTTTTGATTAGTTTTGACGGGTTTTGAAATATTTTGGCCGGTTTTTAGAAGGTTTTGATTCTGTTTAGCCCAGTTTTTGGTGTGTTTGGATTAGCTTTGGTGGGCTTTATCATGTTTTGTCAGGTTTTTTCGAATGTATTGATCACTTCTGTCTGGTTTTCTATTTTGGCGGGTTTGAAAATATTTTTGGATGAGTTTTGGCGGGTTTTCAAATATTTTGGCTCTTTGCGCAGAGACGACGGTGCCGGTTGCGGTGCGCTCCGGGGCGCTCCTTCTGCGGCAAGACGCCTGGCAGCGGCACTTGGGACAGCTCCGCGTCTCCGTATTCTGCGTTTCTTGCCTTCTGCATCTCAGCAAAATGCTTTCCCACTAGGTCTAGCAAGGAGAAACTGTGGCAGCTGAGTAGATGTAGCCCGGCCCGCCCTTTGAAGTTGACAAGTTCTTGGCATCTCAGAGCCTCAAGGGAAGAGCAAGGTTATCTATGGTAGGCTGGGGCAGAACTAGCAGCAAGCAGAGCAAAGTTGTCCAAGAATAGCTTCCATTGGAATGCTAATGGCAATTGAAGAGGCAGGCCAGTGGCAAGCCACTAGCTTCTAGCAGTTTGAAAGTTGCAGACACAGTGCAGGTGTTGTGCGGCTTCCTTCTTGGCCTCCTAGAAGGTGCCGCGCTCTCTGTCTCTTGCTTGCCAATATGTTGCCGTGTTCCTCCTATTGTTTGGTTTGTTTTGATTTGTTTTGATGATCTTTTGGCGGGTTTTCGGAATGTTTTGGTGGTGTTTTAGAATGTTTTGTTTTCTCTTGTGTTGTTTTTATTGTCTTGGCAGGTTGTGGAACGTTTGGATTCGTTTTGGCGGGTTTTAAAATATTTTGGCGGGTATTTGGAATGTTTTGGTTTCTTTCATTTGTTTTGATTATGTTTTGGCAAGTTATTGAAAGTTTTGATCACTTCTGACTGGTTTTCTAGTATTTTGGCATCTTTTCAGAATGTTTTGATCAGTTTTGGCAGGTTGTAAACTATTTTGTCGGGTTTTTGGAATGTTTTGGTTGGTTTTGATTTGTTTTTATGATGTTTTGCCAAGTTTTTTGAATGTTTTGATCAGTTCTGGCTGGTTTTCTAATGTTTTGGCATTTTTTCAGAATGTTTTGATGAGTTTTGTGGGTCTAAATTATTTGGGCGGTTTTTCGGAATATTTTGGTTGGTTTTGATTTGTTTTTATGATGTTTTGTCGGGTTTTCGGGAATGTTTTGGTTGGGTTTTAGAATGTTTTGTATTCTCTTGAGTTGTTTTTATTGTGTTGGCAGGTTTTGGAATGTTTGGATTCCTTTTGGCGGGTTTTAAAATATTTTGGCGGGTATTTGGAATGTTTTGGCGGGTATTCGGAATGTTTTGATTAGTTTTGACGGGTTTTGAAATATTTTGGCCGGTTTTTAGAAGGTTTTGATTCTGTTTAGCCCAGTTTTTGGTGTGTTTGGATTAGCTTTGGTGGGCTTTATCATGTTTTGTCAGGTTTTTTCGAATGTATTGATCACTTCTGTCTGGTTTTCTATTTTGGCGGGTTTGAAAATATTTTTGGATGAGTTTTGGCGGGTTTTCAAATATTTTGGCTCTTTGCGCAGAGACGACGGTGCCGGTTGCGGTGCGCTCCGGGGCGCTCCTTCTGCGGCAAGACGCCTGGCAGCGGCACTTGGGACAGCTCCGCGTCTCCGTATTCTGCGTTTCTTGCCTTCTGCATCTCAGCAAAATGCTTTCCCACTAGGTCTAGCAAGGAGAAACTGTGGCAGCTGAGTAGATGTAGCCCGGCCCGCCCTTTGAAGTTGACAAGTTCTTGGCATCTCAGAGCCTCAAGGGAAGAGCAAGGTTATCTATGGTAGGCTGGGGCAGAACTAGCAGCAAGCAGAGCAAAGTTGTCCAAGAATAGCTTCCATTGGAATGCTAATGGCAATTGAAGAGGCAGGCCAGTGGCAAGCCACTATCTTCTAGCAGTTTGAAAGTTGCAGACACAGTGCAGGTGTTGTGCGGCTTCCTTCTTGGCCTCCTAGAAGGTGCCGCGCTCTCCGTCTCTTGCTTGCCAATATGTTGCCGTGTTCCTCCTATTGTTTGGTTTGTTTTGATTTGTTTTGATGATCTTTTGGCGGGTTTTCGGAATGTTTTGGTGGTGTTTTAGAATGTTTTGTTTTCTCTTGTGTTGTTTTTATTGTCTTGGCAGGTTGTGGAACGTTTGGATTCGTTTTGGCGGGTTTTAAAATATTTTGGCGGGTATTTGGAATGTTTTGGTTTGCTTTCATTTGTTTTGATTATGTTTTGGCAAGTTATTGAAAGTTTTGATCACTTCTGACTGGTTTTCTAGTATTTTGGCATCTTTTCAGAATGTTTTGATCAGTTTTGGCAGGTTGTAAACTATTTTGTCGGGTTTTTGGAATGTTTTGGTTGGTTTTGATTTGTTTTTATGATGTTTTGCCAAGTTTTTTGAATGTTTTGATCAGTTCTGGCTGGTTTTCTAATGTTTTGGCATTTTTTCAGAATGTTTTGATGAGTTTTGTGGGTCTAAATTATTTGGGCGGTTTTTCGGAATATTTTGGTTGGTTTTGATTTGTTTTGATGATGTTTTGTCGGGTTTTCGGGAATGTTTTGGTTGGGTTTTAGAATGTTTTGTATTCTCTTGAGTTGTTTTTATTGTGTTGGCAGGTTTTGGAATGTTTGGATTCCTTTTGGCGGGGTTTAAAATATTTTGGCGGGTATTTGGAATGTTTTGGCGGGTATTCGGAATGTTTTGATTAGTTTTGACGGGTTTTGAAATATTTTGGCCGGTTTTTAGAAGGTTTTGATTCTGTTTAGCCCAGTTTTTGGTGTGTTTGGATTAGCTTTGGTGGGCTTTATCATGTTTTGTCAGCTTTTTTCGAATGTATTGATCACTTCTGTCTGGTTTTCTATTTTGGCGGGTTTGAAAATATTTTTGGATGAGTTTTGGCGGGTTTTCAAATATTTTGGCTCTTTGCGCAGAGACGACGGTGCCGGTTGCGGTGCGCTCCGGGGCGCTCCTTCTGCGGCAAGACGCCTGGCAGCGGCACTTGGGACAGCTCCGTGTCTCCGTATTCTGCGTTTCTTGCCTTCTGCATCTCAGCAAAATGCTTTCCCACTAGGTCTAGCAAGGAGAAACTGTGGCAGCTGAGTAGATGTAGCCCGGCCCGCCCTTTGAAGTTGACAAGTTCTTGGCATCTCAGAGCCTCAAGGGAAGAGCAAGGTTATCCATGGTAGGCTGGGGCAGAACTAGCAGCAAGCAGAGCAAAGTTGTCCAAGAATAGCTTCCATTGGAATGCTAATGGCAATTGAAGAGGCAGGCCAGTGGCAAGCCACTATCTTCTAGCAGTTTGAAAGTTGCAGACACAGTGCAGGTGTTGTGCGGCTTCCTTCTTGGCCTCCTAGAAGGTGCCGCGCTCTCTGTCTCTTGCTTGCCAATATGTTGCCGTGTTCCTCCTATTGTTTGGTTTGTTTTGATTTGTTTTGATGATCTTTTGGCGGGTTTTCGGAATGTTTTGGTGGTGTTTTAGAATGTTTTGTTTTCTCTTGTGTTGTTTTTATTGTCTTGGCAGGTTGTGGAACGTTTGGATTCGTTTTGGCGGGTTTTAAAATATTTTGGCGGGTATTTGGAATGTTTTGGTTTCTTTCATTTGTTTTGATTATGTTTTGGCAAGTTATTGAACGTTTTGATCACTTCTGACTGGTTTTCTAGTATTTTGGCATCTTTTCAGAATGTTTTGATCAGTTTTGGCAGGTTGTAAACTATTTTGTCGGGTTTTTGGAATGTTTTGGTTGGTTTTGATTTGTTTTTATGATGTTTTGCCAAGTTTTTTGAATGTTTTGATCAGTTCTGGCTGGTTTTCTAATGTTTTGGCATTTTTTCAGAATGTTTTGATGAGTTTTGTGGGTCTAAATTATTTGGGCGGTTTTTCGGAATATTTTGGTTGGTTTTGATTTGTTTTTATGATGTTTTGTCGGGTTTTCGGGAATGTTTTGGTTGGGTTTTAGAATGTTTTGTATTCTCTTGAGTTGTTTTTATTGTGTTGGCAGGTTTTGGAATGTTTGGATTCCTTTTGGCGGGGTTTAAAATATTTTGGCGGGTATTTGGAATGTTTTGGCGGGTATTCGGAATGTTTTGATTAGTTTTGACGGGTTTGGAAATATTTTGGCCGGTTTTTAGAAGGTTTTGATTCTGTTTAGCCCAGTTTTTGGTGTGTTTGGATTAGCTTTGGTGGGCTTTATCATGTTTTGTCAGGTTTTTTCGAATGTATTGATCACTTCTGTCTGGTTTTCTATTTTGGCGGGTTTGAAAATATTTTTGGATGAGTTTTGGCGGGTTTTCAAATATTTTGGCTCTTTGCGCAGAGACGACGGTGCCGGTTGCGGTGCGCTCCGGGGCGCTCCTTCTGCGGCAAGACGCCTGGCAGCGGCACTTGGGACAGCTCCGCGTCTCCGTATTCTGCGTTTCTTGCCTTCTGCATCTCAGCAAAATGCTTTCCCACTAGGTCTAGCAAGGAGAAACTGTGGCAGCTGAGTAGATGTAGCCCGGCCCGCCCTTTGAAGTTGACAAGTTCTTGGCATCTCAGAGCCTCAAGGGAAGAGCAAGGTTATCTATGGTAGGCTGGGGCAGAACTAGCAGCAAGCAGAGCAAAGTTGTCCAAGAATAGCTTCCATTGGAATGCTAATGGCAATTGAAGAGGCAGGCCAGTGGCAAGCCACTAGCTTCTAGCAGTTTGAAAGTTGCAGACACAGTGCAGGTGTTGTGCGGCTTCCTTCTTGGCCTCCTAGAAGGTGCCGCGCTCTCCGTCTCTTGCTTGCCAATATGTTGCCGTGTTCCTCCTATTGTTTGGTTTGTTTTGATTTGTTTTGATGATCTTTTGGCGGGTTTTCGGAATGTTTTGGTGGTGTTTTAGAATGTTTTGTTTTCTCTTGTGTTGTTTTTATTGTCTTGGCAGGTTGTGGAACGTTTGGATTCGTTTTGGCGGGTTTTAAAATATTTTGGCGGGTATTTGGAATGTTTTGGTTTGCTTTCATTTGTTTTGATTATGTTTTGGCAAGTTATTGAAAGTTTTGATCACTTCTGACTGGTTTTCTAGTATTTTGGCATCTTTTCAGAATGTTTTGATCAGTTTTGGCAGGTTGTAAACTATTTTGTCGGGTTTTTGGAATGTTTTGGTTGGTTTTGATTTGTTTTTATGATGTTTTGCCAAGTTTTTTGAATGTTTTGATCAGTTCTGGCTGGTTTTTTAATGTTTTGGCATTTTTTCAGAATGTTTTGATGAGTTTTGTGGGTCTAAATTATTTGGGCGGTTTTTCGGAATATTTTGGTTGGTTTTGATTTGTTTTGATGATGTTTTGTCGGGTTTTCGGGAATGTTTTGGTTGGGTTTTAGAATGTTTTGTATTCTCTTGAGTTGTTTTTATTGTGTTGGCAGGTTTTGGAATGTTTGGATTCCTTTTGGCGGGTTTTAAAATATTTTGGCGGGTATTTGGAATGTTTTGGCGGGTATTCGGAATGTTTTGATTAGTTTTGACGGGTTTTGAAATATTTTGGCCGGTTTTTAGAAGGTTTTGATTCTGTTTAGCCCAGTTTTTGGTGTGTTTGGATTAGCTTTGGTGGGCTTTATCATGTTTTGTCAGGTTTTTTCGAATGTATTGATCACTTCTGTCTGGTTTTCTATTTTGGCGGGTTTGAAAATATTTTTGGATGAGTTTTGGCGGGTTTTCAAATATTTTGGCTCTTTGCGCAGAGACGACGGTGCCGGTTGCGGTGCGCTCCGGGGCGCTCCTTCTGCGGCAAGACGCCTGGCAGCGGCACTTGGGACAGCTCCGTGTCTCCGTATTCTGCGTTTCTTGCCTTCTGCATCTCAGCAAAATGCTTTCCCACTAGGTCTAGCAAGGAGAAACTGTGGCAGCTGAGTAGATGTAGCCCGGCCCGCCCTTTGAAGTTGACAAGTTCTTGGCATCTCAGAGCCTCAAGGGAAGAGCAAGGTTATCCATGGTAGGCTGGGGCAGAACTAGCAGCAAGCAGAGCAAAGTTGTCCGAGAATAGCTTCCATTGGAATGCTAATGGCAATTGAAGAGGCAGGCCAGTGGCAAGCCACTAGCTTCTAGCAGTTTGAAAGTTGCAGACACAGTGCAGGTGTTGTGCGGCTTCCTTCTTGGCCTCCTAGAAGGTGCCGCGCTCTCCGTCTCTTGCTTGCCAATATGTTGCCGTGTTCCTCCTATTGTTTGGTTTGTTTTGATTTGTTTTGATGATCTTTTGGCGGGTTTTCGGAATGTTTTGGTGGTGTTTTAGAATGTTTTGTTTTCTCTTGTGTTGTTTTTATTGTCTTGGCAGGTTGTGGAACGTTTGGATTCGTTTTGGCGGGTTTTAAAATATTTTGGCGGGTATTTGGAATGTTTTGGTTTCTTTCATTTGTTTTGATTATGTTTTGGCAAGTTATTGAAAGTTTTGATCACTTCTGACTGGTTTTCTAGTATTTTGGCATCTTTTCAGAATGTTTTGATCAGTTTTGGCAGGTTGTAAACTATTTTGTCGGGTTTTTGGAATGTTTTGGTTGGTTTTGATTTGTTTTTATGATGTTTTGCCAAGTTTTTTGAATGTTTTGATCAGTTCTGGCTGGTTTTCTAATGTTTTGGCATTTTTTCAGAATGTTTTGATGAGTTTTGTGGGTCTAAATTATTTGGGCGGTTTTTCGGAATATTTTGGTTGGTTTTGATTTGTTTTGATGATGTTTTGTCGGGTTTTCGGGAATGTTTTGGTTGGGTTTTAGAATGTTTTGTATTCTCTTGAGTTGTTTTTATTGTGTTGGCAGGTTTTGGAATGTTTGGATTCCTTTTGGCGGGGTTTAAAATATTTTGGCGGGTATTTGGAATGTTTTGGCGGGTATTCGGAATGTTTTGATTAGTTTTGACGGGTTTTGAAATATTTTGGCCGGTTTTTAGAAGGTTTTGATTCTGTTTAGCCCAGTTTTTGGTGTGTTTGGATTAGCTTTGGTGGGCTTTATCATGTTTTGTCAGGTTTTTTCGAATGTATTGATCACTTCTGTCTGGTTTTCTATTTTGGCGGGTTTGAAAATATTTTTGGATGAGTTTTGGCGGGTTTTCAAATATTTTGGCTCTTTGCGCAGAGACGACGGTGCCGGTTGCGGTGCGCTCCGGGGCGCTCCTTCTGCGGCAAGACGCCTGGCAGCGGCACTTGGGACAGCTCCGCGTCTCCGTATTCTGCGTTTCTTGCCTTCTGCATCTCAGCAAAATGCTTTCCCACTAGGTCTAGCAAGGAGAAACTGTGGCAGCTGAGTAGATGTAGCCCGGCCCGCCCTTTGAAGTTGACAAGTTCTTGGCATCTCAGAGCCTCAAGGGAAGAGCAAGGTTATCTATGGTAGGCTGGGGCAGAACTAGCAGCAAGCAGAGCAAAGTTGTCCAAGAATAGCTTCCATTGGAATGCTAATGGCAATTGAAGAGGCAGGCCAGTGGCAAGCCACTAGCTTCTAGCAGTTTGAAAGTTGCAGACACAGTGCAGGTGTTGTGCGGCTTCCTTCTTGGCCTCCTAGAAGGTGCCGCGCTCTCTGTCTCTTGCTTGCCAATATGTTGCCGTGTTCCTCCTATTGTTTGGTTTGTTTTGATTTGTTTTGATGATCTTTTGGCGGGTTTTCGGAATGTTTTGGTGGTGTTTTAGAATGTTTTGTTTTCTCTTGTGTTGTTTTTATTGTCTTGGCAGGTTGTGGAACGTTTGGATTCGTTTTGGCGGGTTTTAAAATATTTTGGCGGGTATTTGGAATGTTTTGGTTTCTTTCATTTGTTTTGATTATGTTTTGGCAAGTTATTGAAAGTTTTGATCACTTCTGACTGGTTTTCTAGTATTTTGGCATCTTTTCAGAATGTTTTGATCAGTTTTGGCAGGTTGTAAACTATTTTGTCGGGTTTTTGGAATGTTTTGGTTGGTTTTGATTTGTTTTTATGATGTTTTGCCAAGTTTTTTGAATGTTTTGATCAGTTCTGGCTGGTTTTCTAATGTTTTGGCATTTTTTCAGAATGTTTTGATGAGTTTTGTGGGTCTAAATTATTTGGGCGGTTTTTCGGAATATTTTGGTTGGTTTTGATTTGTTTTTATGATGTTTTGTCGGGTTTTCGGGAATGTTTTGGTTGGGTTTTAGAATGTTTTGTATTCTCTTGAGTTGTTTTTATTGTGTTGGCAGGTTTTGGAATGTTTGGATTCCTTTTGGCGGGTTTTAAAATATTTTGGCGGGTATTTGGAATGTTTTGGCGGGTATTCGGAATGTTTTGATTAGTTTTGACGGGTTTTGAAATATTTTGGCCGGTTTTTAGAAGGTTTTGATTCTGTTTAGCCCAGTTTTTGGTGTGTTTGGATTAGCTTTGGTGGGCTTTATCATGTTTTGTCAGGTTTTTTCGAATGTATTGATCACTTCTGTCTGGTTTTCTATTTTGGCGGGTTTGAAAATATTTTTGGATGAGTTTTGGCGGGTTTTCAAATATTTTGGCTCTTTGCGCAGAGACGACGGTGCCGGTTGCGGTGCGCTCCGGGGCGCTCCTTCTGCGGCAAGACGCCTGGCAGCGGCACTTGGGACAGCTCCGCGTCTCCGTATTCTGCGTTTCTTGCCTTCTGCATCTCAGCAAAATGCTTTCCCACTAGGTCTAGCAAGGAGAAACTGTGGCAGCTGAGTAGATGTAGCCCGGCCCGCCCTTTGAAGTTGACAAGTTCTTGGCATCTCAGAGCCTCAAGGGAAGAGCAAGGTTATCTATGGTAGGCTGGGGCAGAACTAGCAGCAAGCAGAGCAAAGTTGTCCAAGAATAGCTTCCATTGGAATGCTAATGGCAATTGAAGAGGCAGGCCAGTGGCAAGCCACTATCTTCTAGCAGTTTGAAAGTTGCAGACACAGTGCAGGTGTTGTGCGGCTTCCTTCTTGGCCTCCTAGAAGGTGCCGCGCTCTCCGTCTCTTGCTTGCCAATATGTTGCCGTGTTCCTCCTATTGTTTGGTTTGTTTTGATTTGTTTTGATGATCTTTTGGCGGGTTTTCGGAATGTTTTGGTGGTGTTTTAGAATGTTTTGTTTTCTCTTGTGTTGTTTTTATTGTCTTGGCAGGTTGTGGAACGTTTGGATTCGTTTTGGCGGGTTTTAAAATATTTTGGCGGGTATTTGGAATGTTTTGGTTTGCTTTCATTTGTTTTGATTATGTTTTGGCAAGTTATTGAAAGTTTTGATCACTTCTGACTGGTTTTCTAGTATTTTGGCATCTTTTCAGAATGTTTTGATCAGTTTTGGCAGGTTGTAAACTATTTTGTCGGGTTTTTGGAATGTTTTGGTTGGTTTTGATTTGTTTTTATGATGTTTTGCCAAGTTTTTTGAATGTTTTGATCAGTTCTGGCTGGTTTTCTAATGTTTTGGCATTTTTTCAGAATGTTTTGATGAGTTTTGTGGGTCTAAATTATTTGGGCGGTTTTTCGGAATATTTTGGTTGGTTTTGATTTGTTTTGATGATGTTTTGTCGGGTTTTCGGGAATGTTTTGGTTGGGTTTTAGAATGTTTTGTATTCTCTTGAGTTGTTTTTATTGTGTTGGCAGGTTTTGGAATGTTTGGATTCCTTTTGGCGGGGTTTAAAATATTTTGGCGGGTATTTGGAATGTTTTGGCGGGTATTCGGAATGTTTTGATTAGTTTTGACGGGTTTTGAAATATTTTGGCCGGTTTTTAGAAGGTTTTGATTCTGTTTAGCCCAGTTTTTGGTGTGTTTGGATTAGCTTTGGTGGGCTTTATCATGTTTTGTCAGGTTTTTTCGAATGTATTGATCACTTCTGTCTGGTTTTCTATTTTGGCGGGTTTGAAAATATTTTTGGATGAGTTTTGGCGGGTTTTCAAATATTTTGGCTCTTTGCGCAGAGACGACGGTGCCGGTTGCGGTGCGCTCCGGGGCGCTCCTTCTGCGGCAAGACGCCTGGCAGCGGCACTTGGGACAGCTCCGTGTCTCCGTATTCTGCGTTTCTTGCCTTCTGCATCTCAGCAAAATGCTTTCCCACTAGGTCTAGCAAGGAGAAACTGTGGCAGCTGAGTAGATGTAGCCCGGCCCGCCCTTTGAAGTTGACAAGTTCTTGGCATCTCAGAGCCTCAAGGGAAGAGCAAGGTTATCCATGGTAGGCTGGGGCAGAACTAGCAGCAAGCAGAGCAAAGTTGTCCAAGAATAGCTTCCATTGGAATGCTAATGGCAATTGAAGAGGCAGGCCAGTGGCAAGCCACTATCTTCTAGCAGTTTGAAAGTTGCAGACACAGTGCAGGTGTTGTGCGGCTTCCTTCTTGGCCTCCTAGAAGGTGCCGCGCTCTCTGTCTCTTGCTTGCCAATATGTTGCCGTGTTCCTCCTATTGTTTGGTTTGTTTTGATTTGTTTTGATGATCTTTTGGCGGGTTTTCGGAATGTTTTGGTGGTGTTTTAGAATGTTTTGTTTTCTCTTGTGTTGTTTTTATTGTCTTGGCAGGTTGTGGAACGTTTGGATTCGTTTTGGCGGGTTTTAAAATATTTTGGCGGGTATTTGGAATGTTTTGGTTTCTTTCATTTGTTTTGATTATGTTTTGGCAAGTTATTGAACGTTTTGATCACTTCTGACTGGTTTTCTAGTATTTTGGCATCTTTTCAGAATGTTTTGATCAGTTTTGGCAGGTTGTAAACTATTTTGTCGGGTTTTTGGAATGTTTTGGTTGGTTTTGATTTGTTTTTATGATGTTTTGCCAAGTTTTTTGAATGTTTTGATCAGTTCTGGCTGGTTTTCTAATGTTTTGGCATTTTTTCAGAATGTTTTGATGAGTTTTGTGGGTCTAAATTATTTGGGCGGTTTTTCGGAATATTTTGGTTGGTTTTGATTTGTTTTTATGATGTTTTGTCGGGTTTTCGGGAATGTTTTGGTTGGGTTTTAGAATGTTTTGTATTCTCTTGAGTTGTTTTTATTGTGTTGGCAGGTTTTGGAATGTTTGGATTCCTTTTGGCGGGGTTTAAAATATTTTGGCGGGTATTTGGAATGTTTTGGCGGGTATTCGGAATGTTTTGATTAGTTTTGACGGGTTTGGAAATATTTTGGCCGGTTTTTAGAAGGTTTTGATTCTGTTTAGCCCAGTTTTTGGTGTGTTTGGATTAGCTTTGGTGGGCTTTATCATGTTTTGTCAGGTTTTTTCGAATGTATTGATCACTTCTGTCTGGTTTTCTATTTTGGCGGGTTTGAAAATATTTTTGGATGAGTTTTGGCGGGTTTTCAAATATTTTGGCTCTTTGCGCAGAGACGACGGTGCCGGTTGCGGTGCGCTCCGGGGCGCTCCTTCTGCGGCAAGACGCCTGGCAGCGGCACTTGGGACAGCTCCGCGTCTCCGTATTCTGCGTTTCTTGCCTTCTGCATCTCAGCAAAATGCTTTCCCACTAGGTCTAGCAAGGAGAAACTGTGGCAGCTGAGTAGATGTAGCCCGGCCCGCCCTTTGAAGTTGACAAGTTCTTGGCATCTCAGAGCCTCAAGGGAAGAGCAAGGTTATCTATGGTAGGCTGGGGCAGAACTAGCAGCAAGCAGAGCAAAGTTGTCCAAGAATAGCTTCCATTGGAATGCTAATGGCAATTGAAGAGGCAGGCCAGTGGCAAGCCACTAGCTTCTAGCAGTTTGAAAGTTGCAGACACAGTGCAGGTGTTGTGCGGCTTCCTTCTTGGCCTCCTAGAAGGTGCCGCGCTCTCCGTCTCTTGCTTGCCAATATGTTGCCGTGTTCCTCCTATTGTTTGGTTTGTTTTGATTTGTTTTGATGATCTTTTGGCGGGTTTTCGGAATGTTTTGGTGGTGTTTTAGAATGTTTTGTTTTCTCTTGTGTTGTTTTTATTGTCTTGGCAGGTTGTGGAACGTTTGGATTCGTTTTGGCGGGTTTTAAAATATTTTGGCGGGTATTTGGAATGTTTTGGTTTGCTTTCATTTGTTTTGATTATGTTTTGGCAAGTTATTGAAAGTTTTGATCACTTCTGACTGGTTTTCTAGTATTTTGGCATCTTTTCAGAATGTTTTGATCAGTTTTGGCAGGTTGTAAACTATTTTGTCGGGTTTTTGGAATGTTTTGGTTGGTTTTGATTTGTTTTTATGATGTTTTGCCAAGTTTTTTGAATGTTTTGATCAGTTCTGGCTGGTTTTTTAATGTTTTGGCATTTTTTCAGAATGTTTTGATGAGTTTTGTGGGTCTAAATTATTTGGGCGGTTTTTCGGAATATTTTGGTTGGTTTTGATTTGTTTTGATGATGTTTTGTCGGGTTTTCGGGAATGTTTTGGTTGGGTTTTAGAATGTTTTGTATTCTCTTGAGTTGTTTTTATTGTGTTGGCAGGTTTTGGAATGTTTGGATTCCTTTTGGCGGGTTTTAAAATATTTTGGCGGGTATTTGGAATGTTTTGGCGGGTATTCGGAATGTTTTGATTAGTTTTGACGGGTTTTGAAATATTTTGGCCGGTTTTTAGAAGGTTTTGATTCTGTTTAGCCCAGTTTTTGGTGTGTTTGGATTAGCTTTGGTGGGCTTTATCATGTTTTGTCAGGTTTTTTCGAATGTATTGATCACTTCTGTCTGGTTTTCTATTTTGGCGGGTTTGAAAATATTTTTGGATGAGTTTTGGCGGGTTTTCAAATATTTTGGCTCTTTGCGCAGAGACGACGGTGCCGGTTGCGGTGCGCTCCGGGGCGCTCCTTCTGCGGCAAGACGCCTGGCAGCGGCACTTGGGACAGCTCCGTGTCTCCGTATTCTGCGTTTCTTGCCTTCTGCATCTCAGCAAAATGCTTTCCCACTAGGTCTAGCAAGGAGAAACTGTGGCAGCTGAGTAGATGTAGCCCGGCCCGCCCTTTGAAGTTGACAAGTTCTTGGCATCTCAGAGCCTCAAGGGAAGAGCAAGGTTATCCATGGTAGGCTGGGGCAGAACTAGCAGCAAGCAGAGCAAAGTTGTCCGAGAATAGCTTCCATTGGAATGCTAATGGCAATTGAAGAGGCAGGCCAGTGGCAAGCCACTAGCTTCTAGCAGTTTGAAAGTTGCAGACACAGTGCAGGTGTTGTGCGGCTTCCTTCTTGGCCTCCTAGAAGGTGCCGCGCTCTCCGTCTCTTGCTTGCCAATATGTTGCCGTGTTCCTCCTATTGTTTGGTTTGTTTTGATTTGTTTTGATGATCTTTTGGCGGGTTTTCGGAATGTTTTGGTGGTGTTTTAGAATGTTTTGTTTTCTCTTGTGTTGTTTTTATTGTCTTGGCAGGTTGTGGAACGTTTGGATTCGTTTTGGCGGGTTTTAAAATATTTTGGCGGGTATTTGGAATGTTTTGGTTTCTTTCATTTGTTTTGATTATGTTTTGGCAAGTTATTGAAAGTTTTGATCACTTCTGACTGGTTTTCTAGTATTTTGGCATCTTTTCAGAATGTTTTGATCAGTTTTGGCAGGTTGTAAACTATTTTGTCGGGTTTTTGGAATGTTTTGGTTGGTTTTGATTTGTTTTTATGATGTTTTGCCAAGTTTTTTGAATGTTTTGATCAGTTCTGGCTGGTTTTCTAATGTTTTGGCATTTTTTCAGAATGTTTTGATGAGTTTTGTGGGTCTAAATTATTTGGGCGGTTTTTCGGAATATTTTGGTTGGTTTTGATTTGTTTTTATGATGTTTTGTCGGGTTTTCGGGAATGTTTTGGTTGGGTTTTAGAATGTTTTGTATTCTCTTGAGTTGTTTTTATTGTGTTGGCAGGTTTTGGAATGTTTGGATTCCTTTTGGCGGGGTTTAAAATATTTTGGCGGGTATTTGGAATGTTTTGGCGGGTATTCGGAATGTTTTGATTAGTTTTGACGGGTTTGGAAATATTTTGGCCGGTTTTTAGAAGGTTTTGATTCTGTTTAGCCCAGTTTTTGGTGTGTTTGGATTAGCTTTGGTGGGCTTTATCATGTTTTGTCAGGTTTTTTCGAATGTATTGATCACTTCTGTCTGGTTTTCTATTTTGGCGGGTTTGAAAATATTTTTGGATGAGTTTTGGCGGGTTTTCAAATATTTTGGCTCTTTGCGCAGAGACGACGGTGCCGGTTGCGGTGCGCTCCGGGGCGCTCCTTCTGCGGCAAGACGCCTGGCAGCGGCACTTGGGACAGCTCCGCGTCTCCGTATTCTGCGTTTCTTGCCTTCTGCATCTCAGCAAAATGCTTTCCCACTAGGTCTAGCAAGGAGAAACTGTGGCAGCTGAGTAGATGTAGCCCGGCCCGCCCTTTGAAGTTGACAAGTTCTTGGCATCTCAGAGCCTCAAGGGAAGAGCAAGGTTATCTATGGTAGGCTGGGGCAGAACTAGCAGCAAGCAGAGCAAAGTTGTCCAAGAATAGCTTCCATTGGAATGCTAATGGCAATTGAAGAGGCAGGCCAGTGGCAAGCCACTAGCTTCTAGCAGTTTGAAAGTTGCAGACACAGTGCAGGTGTTGTGCGGCTTCCTTCTTGGCCTCCTAGAAGGTGCCGCGCTCTCCGTCTCTTGCTTGCCAATATGTTGCCGTGTTCCTCCTATTGTTTGGTTTGTTTTGATTTGTTTTGATGATCTTTTGGCGGGTTTTCGGAATGTTTTGGTGGTGTTTTAGAATGTTTTGTTTTCTCTTGTGTTGTTTTTATTGTCTTGGCAGGTTGTGGAACGTTTGGATTCGTTTTGGCGGGTTTTAAAATATTTTGGCGGGTATTTGGAATGTTTTGGTTTGCTTTCATTTGTTTTGATTATGTTTTGGCAAGTTATTGAAAGTTTTGATCACTTCTGACTGGTTTTCTAGTATTTTGGCATCTTTTCAGAATGTTTTGATCAGTTTTGGCAGGTTGTAAACTATTTTGTCGGGTTTTTGGAATGTTTTGGTTGGTTTTGATTTGTTTTTATGATGTTTTGCCAAGTTTTTGGAATGTTTTGATCAGTTCTGGCTGGTTTTCTAATGTTTTGGCATTTTTTCAGAATGTTTTGATGAGTTTTGTGGGTCTAAATTATTTGGGCGGTTTTTCGGAATATTTTGGTTGGTTTTGATTTGTTTTTATGATGTTTTGTCGGGTTTTCGGGAATGTTTTGGTTGGGTTTTAGAATGTTTTGTATTCTCTTGAGTTGTTTTTATTGTGTTGGCAGGTTTTGGAATGTTTGGATTCCTTTTGGCGGGGTTTAAAATATTTTGGCGGGTATTTGGAATGTTTTGGCGGGTATTCGGAATGTTTTGATTAGTTTTGACGGGTTTTGAAATATTTTGGCCGGTTTTTAGAAGGTTTTGATTCTGTTTAGCCCAGTTTTTGGTGTGTTTGGATTAGCTTTGGTGGGCTTTATCATGTTTTGTCAGGTTTTTTCGAATGTATTGATCACTTCTGTCTGGTTTTCTATTTTGGCGGGTTTGAAAATATTTTTGGATGAGTTTTGGCGGGTTTTCAAATATTTTGGCTCTTTGCGCAGAGACGACGGTGCCGGTTGCGGTGCGCTCCGGGGCGCTCCTTCTGCGGCAAGACGCCTGGCAGCGGCACTTGGGACAGCTCCGCGTCTCCGTATTCTGCGTTTCTTGCCTTCTGCATCTCAGCAAAATGCTTTCCCACTAGGTCTAGCAAGGAGAAACTGTGGCAGCTGAGTAGATGTAGCCCGGCCCGCCCTTTGAAGTTGACAAGTTCTTGGCATCTCAGAGCCTCAAGGGAAGAGCAAGGTTATCTATGGTAGGCTGGGGCAGAACTAGCAGCAAGCAGAGCAAAGTTGTCCAAGAATAGCTTCCATTGGAATGCTAATGGCAATTGAAGAGGCAGGCCAGTGGCAAGCCACTAGCTTCTAGCAGTTTGAAAGTTGCAGACACAGTGCAGGTGTTGTGCGGCTTCCTTCTTGGCCTCCTAGAAGGTGCCGCGCTCTCCGTCTCTTGCTTGCCAATATGTTGCCGTGTTCCTCCTATTGTTTGGTTTGTTTTGATTTGTTTTGATGATCTTTTGGCGGGTTTTCGGAATGTTTTGGTGGTGTTTTAGAATGTTTTGTTTTCTCTTGTGTTGTTTTTATTGTCTTGGCAGGTTGTGGAACGTTTGGATTCGTTTTGGCGGGTTTTAAAATATTTTGGCGGGTATTTGGAATGTTTTGGTTTGCTTTCATTTGTTTTGATTATGTTTTGGCAAGTTATTGAAAGTTTTGATCACTTCTGACTGGTTTTCTAGTATTTTGGCATCTTTTCAGAATGTTTTGATCAGTTTTGGCAGGTTGTAAACTATTTTGTCGGGTTTTTGGAATGTTTTGGTTGGTTTTGATTTGTTTTTATGATGTTTTGCCAAGTTTTTGGAATGTTTTGATCAGTTCTGGCTGGTTTTCTAATGTTTTGGCATTTTTTCAGAATGTTTTGATGAGTTTTGTGGGTCTAAATTATTTGGGCGGTTTTTCGGAATATTTTGGTTGGTTTTGATTTGTTTTTATGATGTTTTGTCGGGTTTTCGGGAATGTTTTGGTTGGGTTTTAGAATGTTTTGTATTCTCTTGAGTTGTTTTTATTGTGTTGGCAGGTTTTGGAATGTTTGGATTCCTTTTGGCGGGGTTTAAAATATTTTGGCGGGTATTTGGAATGTTTTGGCGGGTATTCGGAATGTTTTGATTAGTTTTGACGGGTTTGGAAATATTTTGGCCGGTTTTTAGAAGGTTTTGATTCTGTTTAGCCCAGTTTTTGGTGTGTTTGGATTAGCTTTGGTGGGCTTTATCATGTTTTGTCAGGTTTTTTCGAATGTATTGATCACTTCTGTCTGGTTTTCTATTTTGGCGGGTTTGAAAATATTTTTGGATGAGTTTTGGCGGGTTTTCAAATATTTTGGCTCTTTGCGCAGAGACGACGGTGCCGGTTGCGGTGCGCTCCGGGGCGCTCCTTCTGCGGCAAGACGCCTGGCAGCGGCACTTGGGACAGCTCCGCGTCTCCGTATTCTGCGTTTCTTGCCTTCTGCATCTCAGCAAAATGCTTTCCCACTAGGTCTAGCAAGGAGAAACTGTGGCAGCTGAGTAGATGTAGCCCGGCCCGCCCTTTGAAGTTGACAAGTTCTTGGCATCTCAGAGCCTCAAGGGAAGAGCAAGGTTATCTATGGTAGGCTGGGGCAGAACTAGCAGCAAGCAGAGCAAAGTTGTCCAAGAATAGCTTCCATTGGAATGCTAATGGCAATTGAAGAGGCAGGCCAGTGGCAAGCCACTAGCTTCTAGCAGTTTGAAAGTTGCAGACACAGTGCAGGTGTTGTGCGGCTTCCTTCTTGGCCTCCTAGAAGGTGCCGCGCTCTCCGTCTCTTGCTTGCCAATATGTTGCCGTGTTCCTCCTATTGTTTGGTTTGTTTTGATTTGTTTTGATGATCTTTTGGCGGGTTTTCGGAATGTTTTGGTGGTGTTTTAGAATGTTTTGTTTTCTCTTGTGTTGTTTTTATTGTCTTGGCAGGTTGTGGAACGTTTGGATTCGTTTTGGCGGGTTTTAAAATATTTTGGCGGGTATTTGGAATGTTTTGGTTTGCTTTCATTTGTTTTGATTATGTTTTGGCAAGTTATTGAAAGTTTTGATCACTTCTGACTGGTTTTCTAGTATTTTGGCATCTTTTCAGAATGTTTTGATCAGTTTTGGCAGGTTGTAAACTATTTTGTCGGGTTTTTGGAATGTTTTGGTTGGTTTTGATTTGTTTTTATGATGTTTTGCCAAGTTTTTTGAATGTTTTGATCAGTTCTGGCTGGTTTTTTAATGTTTTGGCATTTTTTCAGAATGTTTTGATGAGTTTTGTGGGTCTAAATTATTTGGGCGGTTTTTCGGAATATTTTGGTTGGTTTTGATTTGTTTTTATGATGTTTTGTCGGGTTTTCGGGAATGTTTTGGTTGGGTTTTAGAATGTTTTGTATTCTCTTGAGTTGTTTTTATTGTGTTGGCAGGCTTTGGAATGTTTGGATTCCTTTTGGCGGGGTTTAAAATATTTTGGCGGGTATTTGGAATGTTTTGGCGGGTATTCGGAATGTTTTGATTAGTTTTGACGGGTTTTGAAATATTTTGGCCGGTTTTTAGAAGGTTTTGATTCTGTTTAGCCCAGTTTTTGGTGTGTTTGGATTAGCTTTGGTGGGCTTTATCATGTTTTGTCAGGTTTTTTCGAATGTATTGATCACTTCTGTCTGGTTTTCTATTTTGGCGGGTTTGAAAATATTTTTGGATGAGTTTTGGCGGGTTTTCAAATATTTTGGCTCTTTGCGCAGAGACGACGGTGCCGGTTGCGGTGCGCTCCGGGGCGCTCCTTCTGCGGCAAGACGCCTGGCAGCGGCACTTGGGACAGCTCCGTGTCTCCGTATTCTGCGTTTCTTGCCTTCTGCATCTCAGCAAAATGCTTTCCCACTAGGTCTAGCAAGGAGAAACTGTGGCAGCTGAGTAGATGTAGCCCGGCCCGCCCTTTGAAGTTGACAAGTTCTTGGCATCTCAGAGCCTCAAGGGAAGAGCAAGGTTATCCATGGTAGGCTGGGGCAGAACTAGCAGCAAGCAGAGCAAAGTTGTCCAAGAATAGCTTCCATTGGAATGCTAATGGCAATTGAAGAGGCAGGCCAGTGGCAAGCCACTATCTTCTAGCAGTTTGAAAGTTGCAGACACAGTGCAGGTGTTGTGCGGCTTCCTTCTTGGCCTCCTAGAAGGTGCCGCGCTCTCTGTCTCTTGCTTGCCAATATGTTGCCGTGTTCCTCCTATTGTTTGGTTTGTTTTGATTTGTTTTGATGATCTTTTGGCGGGTTTTCGGAATGTTTTGGTGGTGTTTTAGAATGTTTTGTTTTCTCTTGTGTTGTTTTTATTGTCTTGGCAGGTTGTGGAACGTTTGGATTCGTTTTGGCGGGTTTTAAAATATTTTGGCGGGTATTTGGAATGTTTTGGTTTCTTTCATTTGTTTTGATTATGTTTTGGCAAGTTATTGAAAGTTTTGATCACTTCTGACTGGTTTTCTAGTATTTTGGCATCTTTTCAGAATGTTTTGATCAGTTTTGGCAGGTTGTAAACTATTTTGTCGGGTTTTTGGAATGTTTTGGTTGGTTTTGATTTGTTTTTATGATGTTTTGCCAAGTTTTTTGAATGTTTTGATCAGTTCTGGCTGGTTTTCTAATGTTTTGGCATTTTTTCAGAATGTTTTGATGAGTTTTGTGGGTCTAAATTATTTGGGCGGTTTTTCGGAATATTTTGGTTGGTTTTGATTTGTTTTTATGATGTTTTGTCGGGTTTTCGGGAATGTTTTGGTTGGGTTTTAGAATGTTTTGTATTCTCTTGAGTTGTTTTTATTGTGTTGGCAGGTTTTGGAATGTTTGGATTCCTTTTGGCGGGGTTTAAAATATTTTGGCGGGTATTTGGAATGTTTTGGCGGGTATTCGGAATGTTTTGATTAGTTTTGACGGGTTTGGAAATATTTTGGCCGGTTTTTAGAAGGTTTTGATTCTGTTTAGCCCAGTTTTTGGTGTGTTTGGATTAGCTTTGGTGGGCTTTATCATGTTTTGTCAGGTTTTTTCGAATGTATTGATCACTTCTGTCTGGTTTTCTATTTTGGCGGGTTTGAAAATATTTTTGGATGAGTTTTGGCGGGTTTTCAAATATTTTGGCTCTTTGCGCAGAGACGACGGTGCCGGTTGCGGTGCGCTCCGGGGCGCTCCTTCTGCGGCAAGACGCCTGGCAGCGGCACTTGGGACAGCTCCGCGTCTCCGTATTCTGCGTTTCTTGCCTTCTGCATCTCAGCAAAATGCTTTCCCACTAGGTCTAGCAAGGAGAAACTGTGGCAGCTGAGTAGATGTAGCCCGGCCCGCCCTTTGAAGTTGACAAGTTCTTGGCATCTCAGAGCCTCAAGGGAAGAGCAAGGTTATCTATGGTAGGCTGGGGCAGAACTAGCAGCAAGCAGAGCAAAGTTGTCCAAGAATAGCTTCCATTGGAATGCTAATGGCAATTGAAGAGGCAGGCCAGTGGCAAGCCACTAGCTTCTAGCAGTTTGAAAGTTGCAGACACAGTGCAGGTGTTGTGCGGCTTCCTTCTTGGCCTCCTAGAAGGTGCCGCGCTCTCCGTCTCTTGCTTGCCAATATGTTGCCGTGTTCCTCCTATTGTTTGGTTTGTTTTGATTTGTTTTGATGATCTTTTGGCGGGTTTTCGGAATGTTTTGGTGGTGTTTTAGAATGTTTTGTTTTCTCTTGTGTTGTTTTTATTGTCTTGGCAGGTTGTGGAACGTTTGGATTCGTTTTGGCGGGTTTTAAAATATTTTGGCGGGTATTTGGAATGTTTTGGTTTGCTTTCATTTGTTTTGATTATGTTTTGGCAAGTTATTGAAAGTTTTGATCACTTCTGACTGGTTTTCTAGTATTTTGGCATCTTTTCAGAATGTTTTGATCAGTTTTGGCAGGTTGTAAACTATTTTGTCGGGTTTTTGGAATGTTTTGGTTGGTTTTGATTTGTTTTTATGATGTTTTGCCAAGTTTTTTGAATGTTTTGATCAGTTCTGGCTGGTTTTTTAATGTTTTGGCATTTTTTCAGAATGTTTTGATGAGTTTTGTGGGTCTAAATTATTTGGGCGGTTTTTCGGAATATTTTGGTTGGTTTTGATTTGTTTTGATGATGTTTTGTCGGGTTTTCGGGAATGTTTTGGTTGGGTTTTAGAATGTTTTGTATTCTCTTGAGTTGTTTTTATTGTGTTGGCAGGTTTTGGAATGTTTGGATTCCTTTTGGCGGGTTTTAAAATATTTTGGCGGGTATTTGGAATGTTTTGGCGGGTATTCGGAATGTTTTGATTAGTTTTGACGGGTTTTGAAATATTTTGGCCGGTTTTTAGAAGGTTTTGATTCTGTTTAGCCCAGTTTTTGGTGTGTTTGGATTAGCTTTGGTGGGCTTTATCATGTTTTGTCAGGTTTTTTCGAATGTATTGATCACTTCTGTCTGGTTTTCTATTTTGGCGGGTTTGAAAATATTTTTGGATGAGTTTTGGCGGGTTTTCAAATATTTTGGCTCTTTGCGCAGAGACGACGGTGCCGGTTGCGGTGCGCTCCGGGGCGCTCCTTCTGCGGCAAGACGCCTGGCAGCGGCACTTGGGACAGCTCCGTGTCTCCGTATTCTGCGTTTCTTGCCTTCTGCATCTCAGCAAAATGCTTTCCCACTAGGTCTAGCAAGGAGAAACTGTGGCAGCTGAGTAGATGTAGCCCGGCCCGCCCTTTGAAGTTGACAAGTTCTTGGCATCTCAGAGCCTCAAGGGAAGAGCAAGGTTATCCATGGTAGGCTGGGGCAGAACTAGCAGCAAGCAGAGCAAAGTTGTCCAAGAATAGCTTCCATTGGAATGCTAATGGCAATTGAAGAGGCAGGCCAGTGGCAAGCCACTAGCTTCTAGCAGTTTGAAAGTTGCAGACACAGTGCAGGTGTTGTGCGGCTTCCTTCTTGGCCTCCTAGAAGGTGCCGCGCTCTCCGTCTCTTGCTTGCCAATATGTTGCCGTGTTCCTCCTATTGTTTGGTTTGTTTTGATTTGTTTTGATGATCTTTTGGCGGGTTTTCGGAATGTTTTGGTGGTGTTTTAGAATGTTTTGTTTTCTCTTGTGTTGTTTTTATTGTCTTGGCAGGTTGTGGAACGTTTGGATTCGTTTTGGCGGGTTTTAAAATATTTTGGCGGGTATTTGGAATGTTTTGGTTTCTTTCATTTGTTTTGATTATGTTTTGGCAAGTTATTGAAAGTTTTGATCACTTCTGACTGGTTTTCTAGTATTTTGGCATCTTTTCAGAATGTTTTGATCAGTTTTGGCAGGTTGTAAACTATTTTGTCGGGTTTTTGGAATGTTTTGGTTGGTTTTGATTTGTTTTTATGATGTTTTGCCAAGTTTTTTGAATGTTTTGATCAGTTCTGGCTGGTTTTCTAATGTTTTGGCATTTTTTCAGAATGTTTTGATGAGTTTTGTGGGTCTAAATTATTTGGGCGGTTTTTCGGAATATTTTGGTTGGTTTTGATTTGTTTTTATGATGTTTTGTCGGGTTTTCGGGAATGTTTTGGTTGGGTTTTAGAATGTTTTGTATTCTCTTGAGTTGTTTTTATTGTGTTGGCAGGTTTTGGAATGTTTGGATTCCTTTTGGCGGGGTTTAAAATATTTTGGCGGGTATTTGGAATGTTTTGGCGGGTATTCGGAATGTTTTGATTAGTTTTGACGGGTTTGGAAATATTTTGGCCGGTTTTTAGAAGGTTTTGATTCTGTTTAGCCCAGTTTTTGGTGTGTTTGGATTAGCTTTGGTGGGCTTTATCATGTTTTGTCAGGTTTTTTCGAATGTATTGATCACTTCTGTCTGGTTTTCTATTTTGGCGGGTTTGAAAATATTTTTGGATGAGTTTTGGTGGGTTTTCAAATATTTTGGCTCTTTGCGCAGAGACGACGGTGCCGGTTGCGGTGCGCTCCGGGGCGCTCCTTCTGCGGCAAGACGCCTGGCAGCGGCACTTGGGACAGCTCCGCGTCTCCGTATTCTGCGTTTCTTGCCTTCTGCATCTCAGCAAAATGCTTTCCCACTAGGTCTAGCAAGGAGAAACTGTGGCAGCTGAGTAGATGTAGCCCGGCCCGCCCTTTGAAGTTGACAAGTTCTTGGCATCTCAGAGCCTCAAGGGAAGAGCAAGGTTATCTATGGTAGGCTGGGGCAGAACTAGCAGCAAGCAGAGCAAAGTTGTCCAAGAATAGCTTCCATTGGAATGCTAATGGCAATTGAAGAGGCAGGCCAGTGGCAAGCCACTAGCTTCTAGCAGTTTGAAAGTTGCAGACACAGTGCAGGTGTTGTGCGGCTTCCTTCTTGGCCTCCTAGAAGGTGCCGCGCTCTCCGTCTCTTGCTTGCCAATATGTTGCCGTGTTCCTCCTATTGTTTGGTTTGTTTTGATTTGTTTTGATGATCTTTTGGCGGGTTTTCGGAATGTTTTGGTGGTGTTTTAGAATGTTTTGTTTTCTCTTGTGTTGTTTTTATTGTCTTGGCAGGTTGTGGAACGTTTGGATTCGTTTTGGCGGGTTTTAAAATATTTTGGCGGGTATTTGGAATGTTTTGGTTTGCTTTCATTTGTTTTGATTATGTTTTGGCAAGTTATTGAAAGTTTTGATCACTTCTGACTGGTTTTCTAGTATTTTGGCATCTTTTCAGAATGTTTTGATCAGTTTTGGCAGGTTGTAAACTATTTTGTCGGGTTTTTGGAATGTTTTGGTTGGTTTTGATTTGTTTTTATGATGTTTTGCCAAGTTTTTGGAATGTTTTGATCAGTTCTGGCTGGTTTTCTAATGTTTTGGCATTTTTTCAGAATGTTTTGATGAGTTTTGTGGGTCTAAATTATTTGGGCGGTTTTTCGGAATATTTTGGTTGGTTTTGATTTGTTTTTATGATGTTTTGTCGGGTTTTCGGGAATGTTTTGGTTGGGTTTTAGAATGTTTTGTATTCTCTTGAGTTGTTTTTATTGTGTTGGCAGGTTTTGGAATGTTTGGATTCCTTTTGGCGGGGTTTAAAATATTTTGGCGGGTATTTGGAATGTTTTGGCGGGTATTCGGAATGTTTTGATTAGTTTTGACGGGTTTGGAAATATTTTGGCCGGTTTTTAGAAGGTTTTGATTCTGTTTAGCCCAGTTTTTGGTGTGTTTGGATTAGCTTTGGTGGGCTTTATCATGTTTTGTCAGGTTTTTTCGAATGTATTGATCACTTCTGTCTGGTTTTCTATTTTGGCGGGTTTGAAAATATTTTTGGATGAGTTTTGGCGGGTTTTCAAATATTTTGGCTCTTTGCGCAGAGACGACGGTGCCGGTTGCGGTGCGCTCCGGGGCGCTCCTTCTGCGGCAAGACGCCTGGCAGCGGCACTTGGGACAGCTCCGCGTCTCCGTATTCTGCGTTTCTTGCCTTCTGCATCTCAGCAAAATGCTTTCCCACTAGGTCTAGCAAGGAGAAACTGTGGCAGCTGAGTAGATGTAGCCCGGCCCGCCCTTTGAAGTTGACAAGTTCTTGGCATCTCAGAGCCTCAAGGGAAGAGCAAGGTTATCTATGGTAGGCTGGGGCAGAACTAGCAGCAAGCAGAGCAAAGTTGTCCAAGAATAGCTTCCATTGGAATGCTAATGGCAATTGAAGAGGCAGGCCAGTGGCAAGCCACTAGCTTCTAGCAGTTTGAAAGTTGCAGACACAGTGCAGGTGTTGTGCGGCTTCCTTCTTGGCCTCCTAGAAGGTGCCGCGCTCTCCGTCTCTTGCTTGCCAATATGTTGCCGTGTTCCTCCTATTGTTTGGTTTGTTTTGATTTGTTTTGATGATCTTTTGGCGGGTTTTCGGAATGTTTTGGTGGTGTTTTAGAATGTTTTGTTTTCTCTTGTGTTGTTTTTATTGTCTTGGCAGGTTGTGGAACGTTTGGATTCGTTTTGGCGGGTTTTAAAATATTTTGGCGGGTATTTGGAATGTTTTGGTTTGCTTTCATTTGTTTTGATTATGTTTTGGCAAGTTATTGAAAGTTTTGATCACTTCTGACTGGTTTTCTAGTATTTTGGCATCTTTTCAGAATGTTTTGATCAGTTTTGGCAGGTTGTAAACTATTTTGTCGGGTTTTTGGAATGTTTTGGTTGGTTTTGATTTGTTTTTATGATGTTTTGCCAAGTTTTTGGAATGTTTTGATCAGTTCTGGCTGGTTTTCTAATGTTTTGGCATTTTTTCAGAATGTTTTGATGAGTTTTGTGGGTCTAAATTATTTGGGCGGTTTTTCGGAATATTTTGGTTGGTTTTGATTTGTTTTTATGATGTTTTGTCGGGTTTTCGGGAATGTTTTGGTTGGGTTTTAGAATGTTTTGTATTCTCTTGAGTTGTTTTTATTGTGTTGGCAGGTTTTGGAATGTTTGGATTCCTTTTGGCGGGGTTTAAAATATTTTGGCGGGTATTTGGAATGTTTTGGCGGGTATTCGGAATGTTTTGATTAGTTTTGACGGGTTTGGAAATATTTTGGCCGGTTTTTAGAAGGTTTTGATTCTGTTTAGCCCAGTTTTTGGTGTGTTTGGATTAGCTTTGGTGGGCTTTATCATGTTTTGTCAGGTTTTTTCGAATGTATTGATCACTTCTGTCTGGTTTTCTATTTTGGCGGGTTTGAAAATATTTTTGGATGAGTTTTGGCGGGTTTGAAAATATTTTGGCTCTTTGCGCAGAGACGACGGTGCCGGTTGCGGTGCGCTCCGGGGCGCTCCTTCTGCGGCAAGACGCCTGGCAGCGGCACTTGGGACAGCTCCGCGTCTCCGTATTCTGCGTTTCTTGCCTTCTGCATCTCAGCAAAATGCTTTCCCACTAGGTCTAGCAAGGAGAAACTGTGGCAGCTGAGTAGATGTAGCCCGGCCCGCCCTTTGAAGTTGACAAGTTCTTGGCATCTCAGAGCCTCAAGGGAAGAGCAAGGTTATCTATGGTAGGCTGGGGCAGAACTAGCAGCAAGCAGAGCAAAGTTGTCCAAGAATAGCTTCCATTGGAATGCTAATGGCAATTGAAGAGGCAGGCCAGTGGCAAGCCACTAGCTTCTAGCAGTTTGAAAGTTGCAGACACAGTGCAGGTGTTGTGCGGCTTCCTTCTTGGCCTCCTAGAAGGTGCCGCGCTCTCCGTCTCTTGCTTGCCAATATGTTGCCGTGTTCCTCCTATTGTTTGGTTTGTTTTGATTTGTTTTGATGATCTTTTGGCAGGTTTTCGGAATGTTTTGATGGTGTTTTAGAATGTTTTGTTTTCTCTTGTGTTGTTTTTATTGTCTTGGCAGGTTGTGGAACGTTTGGATTCGTTTTGGCGGGTTTTAAAATATTTTGGCGGGTATTTGGAATGTTTTGGTTTGCTTTCATTTGTTTTGATTATGTTTTGGCAAGTTATTGAAAGTTTTGATCACTTCTGACTGGTTTTCTAGTATTTTGGCATCTTTTCAGAATGTTTTGATCAGTTTTGGCAGGTTGTAAACTATTTTGTCGGGTTTTTGGAATGTTTTGGTTGGTTTTGATTTGTTTTTATGATGTTTTGCCAAGTTTTTTGAATGTTTTGATCAGTTCTGGCTGGTTTTTTAATGTTTTGGCATTTTTTCAGAATGTTTTGATGAGTTTTGTGGGTCTAAATTATTTGGGCGGTTTTTCGGAATATTTTGGTTGGTTTTGATTTGTTTTTATGATGTTTTGTCGGGTTTTCGGGAATGTTTTGGTTGGGTTTTAGAATGTTTTGTATTCTCTTGAGTTGTTTTTATTGTGTTGGCAGGCTTTGGAATGTTTGGATTCCTTTTGGCGGGGTTTAAAATATTTTGGCGGGTATTTGGAATGTTTTGGCGGGTATTCGGAATGTTTTGATTAGTTTTGACGGGTTTTGAAATATTTTGGCCGGTTTTTAGAAGGTTTTGATTCTGTTTAGCCCAGTTTTTGGTGTGTTTGGATTAGCTTTGGTGGGCTTTATCATGTTTTGTCAGGTTTTTTCGAATGTATTGATCACTTCTGTCTGGTTTTCTATTTTGGCGGGTTTGAAAATATTTTTGGATGAGTTTTGGCGGGTTTTCAAATATTTTGGCTCTTTGCGCAGAGACGACGGTGCCGGTTGCGGTGCGCTCCGGGGCGCTCCTTCTGCGGCAAGACGCCTGGCAGCGGCACTTGGGACAGCTCCGTGTCTCCGTATTCTGCGTTTCTTGCCTTCTGCATCTCAGCAAAATGCTTTCCCACTAGGTCTAGCAAGGAGAAACTGTGGCAGCTGAGTAGATGTAGCCCGGCCCGCCCTTTGAAGTTGACAAGTTCTTGGCATCTCAGAGCCTCAAGGGAAGAGCAAGGTTATCCATGGTAGGCTGGGGCAGAACTAGCAGCAAGCAGAGCAAAGTTGTCCAAGAATAGCTTCCATTGGAATGCTAATGGCAATTGAAGAGGCAGGCCAGTGGCAAGCCACTAGCTTCTAGCAGTTTGAAAGTTGCAGACACAGTGCAGGTGTTGTGCGGCTTCCTTCTTGGCCTCCTAGAAGGTGCCGCGCTCTCCGTCTCTTGCTTGCCAATATGTTGCCGTGTTCCTCCTATTGTTTGGTTTGTTTTGATTTGTTTTGATGATCTTTTGGCGGGTTTTCGGAATGTTTTGGTGGTGTTTTAGAATGTTTTGTTTTCTCTTGTGTTGTTTTTATTGTCTTGGCAGGTTGTGGAACGTTTGGATTCGTTTTGGCGGGTTTTAAAATATTTTGGCGGGTATTTGGAATGTTTTGGTTTGCTTTCATTTGTTTTGATTATGTTTTGGCAAGTTATTGAAAGTTTTGATCACTTCTGACTGGTTTTCTAGTATTTTGGCATCTTTTCAGAATGTTTTGATCAGTTTTGGCAGGTTGTAAACTATTTTGTCGGGTTTTTGGAATGTTTTGGTTGGTTTTGATTTGTTTTTATGATGTTTTGCCAAGTTTTTTGAATGTTTTGATCAGTTCTGGCTGGTTTTCTAATGTTTTGGCATTTTTTCAGAATGTTTTGATGAGTTTTGTGGGTCTAAATTATTTGGGCGGTTTTTCGGAATATTTTGGTTGGTTTTGATTTGTTTTTATGATGTTTTGTCGGGTTTTCGGGAATGTTTTGGTTGGGTTTTAGAATGTTTTGTATTCTCTTGAGTTGTTTTTATTGTGTTGGCAGGTTTTGGAATGTTTGGATTCCTTTTGGCGGGGTTTAAAATATTTTGGCGGGTATTTGGAATGTTTTGGCGGGTATTCGGAATGTTTTGATTAGTTTTGACGGGTTTGGAAATATTTTGGCCGGTTTTTAGAAGGTTTTGATTCTGTTTAGCCCAGTTTTTGGTGTGTTTGGATTAGCTTTGGTGGGCTTTATCATGTTTTGTCAGGTTTTTTCGAATGTATTGATCACTTCTGTCTGGTTTTCTATTTTGGCGGGTTTGAAAATATTTTTGGATGAGTTTTGGCGGGTTTTCAAATATTTTGGCTCTTTGCGCAGAGACGACGGTGCCGGTTGCGGTGCGCTCCGGGGCGCTCCTTCTGCGGCAAGACGCCTGGCAGCGGCACTTGGGACAGCTCCGCGTCTCCGTATTCTGCGTTTCTTGCCTTCTGCATCTCAGCAAAATGCTTTCCCACTAGGTCTAGCAAGGAGAAACTGTGGCAGCTGAGTAGATGTAGCCCGGCCTGCCCTTTGAAGTTGACAAGTTCTTGGCATCTCAGAGCCTCAAGGGAAGAGCAAGGTTATCTATGGTAGGCTGGGGCAGAACTAGCAGCAAGCAGAGCAAAGTTGTCCAAGAATAGCTTCCATTGGAATGCTAATGGCAATTGAAGAGGCAGGCCAGTGGCAAGCCACTAGCTTCTAGCAGTTTGAAAGTTGCAGACACAGTGCAGGTGTTGTGCGGCTTCCTTCTTGGCCTCCTAGAAGGTGCCGCGCTCTCCGTCTCTTGCTTGCCAATATGTTGCCGTGTTCCTCCTATTGTTTGGTTTGTTTTGATTTGTTTTGATGATCTTTTGGCGGGTTTTCGGAATGTTTTGATGGTGTTTTAGAATGTTTTGTTTTCTCTTGTGTTGTTTTTATTGTCTTGGCAGGTTGTGGAACGTTTGGATTCGTTTTGGCGGGTTTTAAAATATTTTGGCGGGTATTTGGAATGTTTTGGTTTGCTTTCATTTGTTTTGATTATGTTTTGGCAAGTTATTGAAAGTTTTGATCACTTCTGACTGGTTTTCTAGTATTTTGGCATCTTTTCAGAATGTTTTGATCAGTTTTGGCAGGTTGTAAACTATTTTGTCGGGTTTTTGGAATGTTTTGGTTGGTTTTGATTTGTTTTTATGATGTTTTGCCAAGTTTTTGGAATGTTTTGATCAGTTCTGGCTGGTTTTCTAATGTTTTGGCATTTTTTCAGAATGTTTTGATGAGTTTTGTGGGTCTAAATTATTTGGGCGGTTTTTCGGAATATTTTGGTTGGTTTTGATTTGTTTTTATGATGTTTTGTCGGGTTTTCGGGAATGTTTTGGTTGGGTTTTAGAATGTTTTGTATTCTCTTGAGTTGTTTTTATTGTGTTGGCAGGTTTTGGAATGTTTGGATTCCTTTTGGCGGGGTTTAAAATATTTTGGCGGGTATTTGGAATGTTTTGGCGGGTATTCGGAATGTTTTGATTAGTTTTGACGGGTTTTGAAATATTTTGGCCGGTTTTTAGAAGGTTTTGATTCTGTTTAGCCCAGTTTTTGGTGTGTTTGGATTAGCTTTGGTGGGCTTTATCATGTTTTGTCAGGTTTTTTCGAATGTATTGATCACTTCTGTCTGGTTTTCTATTTTGGCGGGTTTGAAAATATTTTTGGATGAGTTTTGGCGGGTTTTCAAATATTTTGGCTCTTTGCGCAGAGACGACGGTGCCGGTTGCGGTGCGCTCCGGGGCGCTCCTTCTGCGGCAAGACGCCTGGCAGCGGCACTTGGGACAGCTCCGCGTCTCCGTATTGTGCGTTTCTTGCCTTCTGCATCTCAGCAAAATGCTTTCCCACTAGGTCTAGCAAGGAGAAACTGTGGCAGCTGAGTAGATGTAGCCCGGCCCGCCCTTTGAAGTTGACAAGTTCTTGGCATCTCAGAGCCTCAAGGGAAGAGCAAGGTTATCCATGGTAGGCTGGGGCAGAACTAGCAGCAAGCAGAGCAAAGTTGTCCAAGAATAGCTTCCATTGGAATGCTAATGGCAATTGAAGAGGCAGGCCAGTGGCAAGCCACTAGCTTCTAGCAGTTTGAAAGTTGCAGACACAGTGCAGGTGTTGTGCGGCTTCCTTCTTGGCCTCCTAGAAGGTGCCGCGCTCTCCGTCTCTTGCTTGCCAATATGTTGCCGTGTTCCTCCTATTGTTTGGTTTGTTTTGATTTGTTTTGATGATCTTTTGGCGGGTTTTCGGAATGTTTTGGTGGTGTTTTAGAATGTTTTGTTTTCTCTTGTGTTGTTTTTATTGTCTTGGCAGGTTGTGGAACGTTTGGATTCGTTTTGGCGGGTTTTAAAATATTTTGGCGGGTATTTGGAATGTTTTGGTTTGCTTTCATTTGTTTTGATTATGTTTTGGCAAGTTATTGAAAGTTTTGATCACTTCTGACTGGTTTTCTAGTATTTTGGCATCTTTTCAGAATGTTTTGATCAGTTTTGGCAGGTTGTAAACTATTTTGTCGGGTTTTTGGAATGTTTTGGTTGGTTTTGATTTGTTTTTATGATGTTTTGCCAAGTTTTTTGAATGTTTTGATCAGTTCTGGCTGGTTTTCTAATGTTTTGGCATTTTTTCAGAATGTTTTGATGAGTTTTGTGGGTCTAAATTATTTGGGCGGTTTTTCGGAATATTTTGGTTGGTTTTGATTTGTTTTTATGATGTTTTGTCGGGTTTTCGGGAATGTTTTGGTTGGGTTTTAGAATGTTTTGTATTCTCTTGAGTTGTTTTTATTGTGTTGGCAGGTTTTGGAATGTTTGGATTCCTTTTGGCGGGGTTTAAAATATTTTGGCGGGTATTTGGAATGTTTTGGCGGGTATTCGGAATGTTTTGATTAGTTTTGACGGGTTTTGAAATATTTTGGCCGGTTTTTAGAAGGTTTTGATTCTGTTTAGCCCAGTTTTTGGTGTGTTTGGATTAGCTTTGGTGGGCTTTATCATGTTTTGTCAGGTTTTTTCGAATGTATTGATCACTTCTGTCTGGTTTTCTATTTTGGCGGGTTTGAAAATATTTTTGGATGAGTTTTGGCGGGTTTTCAAATATTTTGGCTCTTTGCGCAGAGACGACGGTGCCGGTTGCGGTGCGCTCCGGGGCGCTCCTTCTGCGGCAAGACGCCTGGCAGCGGCACTTGGGACAGCTCCGCGTCTCCGTATTCTGCGTTTCTTGCCTTCTGCATCTCAGCAAAATGCTTTCCCACTAGGTCTAGCAAGG
Source organism: Passer domesticus (assembly GCF_036417665.1). Taxonomy (NCBI): domain Eukaryota; kingdom Metazoa; phylum Chordata; class Aves; order Passeriformes; family Passeridae; genus Passer; species Passer domesticus. The sequence continues at coordinate 30,393,702 of NC_087480.1, read as the reverse complement.
AGAAACTGTGGCAGCTGAGTAGATGTAGCCCGGCCTGCCCTTTGAAGTTGACAAGTTCTTGGCATCTCAGAGCCTCAAGGGAAGAGCAAGGTTATCTATGGTAGGCTGGGGCAGAACTAGCAGCAAGCAGAGCAAAGTTGTCCAAGAATAGCTTCCATTGGAATGCTAATGGCAATTGAAGAGGCAGGCCAGTGGCAAGCCACTAGCTTCTAGCAGTTTGAAAGTTGCAGACACAGTGCAGGTGTTGTGCGGCTTCCTTCTTGGCCTCCTAGAAGGTGCCGCGCTCTCCGTCTCTTGCTTGCCAATATGTTGCCGTGTTCCTCCTATTGTTTGGTTTGTTTTGATTTGTTTTGATGATCTTTTGGCGGGTTTTCGGAATGTTTTGATGGTGTTTTAGAATGTTTTGTTTTCTCTTGTGTTGTTTTTATTGTCTTGGCAGGTTGTGGAACGTTTGGATTCGTTTTGGCGGGTTTTAAAATATTTTGGCGGGTATTTGGAATGTTTTGGTTTGCTTTCATTTGTTTTGATTATGTTTTGGCAAGTTATTGAAAGTTTTGATCACTTCTGACTGGTTTTCTAGTATTTTGGCATCTTTTCAGAATGTTTTGATCAGTTTTGGCAGGTTGTAAACTATTTTGTCGGGTTTTTGGAATGTTTTGGTTGGTTTTGATTTGTTTTTATGATGTTTTGCCAAGTTTTTGGAATGTTTTGATCAGTTCTGGCTGGTTTTCTAATGTTTTGGCATTTTTTCAGAATGTTTTGATGAGTTTTGTGGGTCTAAATTATTTGGGCGGTTTTTCGGAATATTTTGGTTGGTTTTGATTTGTTTTTATGATGTTTTGTCGGGTTTTCGGGAATGTTTTGGTTGGGTTTTAGAATGTTTTGTATTCTCTTGAGTTGTTTTTATTGTGTTGGCAGGTTTTGGAATGTTTGGATTCCTTTTGGCGGGGTTTAAAATATTTTGGCGGGTATTTGGAATGTTTTGGCGGGTATTCGGAATGTTTTGATTAGTTTTGACGGGTTTTGAAATATTTTGGCCGGTTTTTAGAAGGTTTTGATTCTGTTTAGCCCAGTTTTTGGTGTGTTTGGATTAGCTTTGGTGGGCTTTATCATGTTTTGTCAGGTTTTTTCGAATGTATTGATCACTTCTGTCTGGTTTTCTATTTTGGCGGGTTTGAAAATATTTTTGGATGAGTTTTGGCGGGTTTTCAAATATTTTGGCTCTTTGCGCAGAGACGACGGTGCCGGTTGCGGTGCGCTCCGGGGCGCTCCTTCTGCGGCAAGACGCCTGGCAGCGGCACTTGGGACAGCTCCGCGTCTCCGTATTCTGCGTTTCTTGCCTTCTGCATCTCAGCAAAATGCTTTCCCACTAGGTCTAGCAAAGAGAAACTGTGGCAGCTGAGTAGATGTAGCCCGGCCCGCCCTTTGAAGTTGACAAGTTCTTGGCATCTCAGAGCCTCAAGGGAAGAGCAAGGTTATCTATGGTAGGCTGGGGCAGAACTAGCAGCAAGCAGAGCAAAGTTGTCCAAGAATAGCTTCCATTGGAATGCTAATGGCAATTGAAGAGGCAGGCCAGTGGCAAGCCACTAGCTTCTAGCAGTTTGAAAGTTGCAGACACAGTGCAGGTGTTGTGCGGCTTCCTTCTTGGCCTCCTAGAAGGTGCCGCGCTCTCCGTCTCTTGCTTGCCAATATGTTGCCGTGTTCCTCCTATTGTTTGGTTTGTTTTGATTTGTTTTGATGATCTTTTGGCAGGTTTTCGGAATGTTTTGATGGTGTTTTAGAATGTTTTGTTTTCTCTTGTGTTGTTTTTATTGTCTTGGCAGGTTGTGGAACGTTTGGATTCGTTTTGGCGGGTTTTAAAATATTTTGGCGGGTATTTGGAATGTTTTGGTTTGCTTTCATTTGTTTTGATTATGTTTTGGCAAGTTATTGAAAGTTTTGATCACTTCTGACTGGTTTTCTAGTATTTTGGCATCTTTTCAGAATGTTTTGATCAGTTTTGGCAGGTTGTAAACTATTTTGTCGGGTTTTTGGAATGTTTTGGTTGGTTTTGATTTGTTTTTATGATGTTTTGCCAAGTTTTTTGAATGTTTTGATCAGTTCTGGCTGGTTTTTTAATGTTTTGGCATTTTTTCAGAATGTTTTGATGAGTTTTGTGGGTCTAAATTATTTGGGCGGTTTTTCGGAATATTTTGGTTGGTTTTGATTTGTTTTTATGATGTTTTGTCGGGTTTTCGGGAATGTTTTGGTTGGGTTTTAGAATGTTTTGTATTCTCTTGAGTTGTTTTTATTGTGTTGGCAGGCTTTGGAATGTTTGGATTCCTTTTGGCGGGGTTTAAAATATTTTGGCGGGTATTTGGAATGTTTTGGCGGGTATTCGGAATGTTTTGATTAGTTTTGACGGGTTTTGAAATATTTTGGCCGGTTTTTAGAAGGTTTTGATTCTGTTTAGCCCAGTTTTTGGTGTGTTTGGATTAGCTTTGGTGGGCTTTATCATGTTTTGTCAGGTTTTTTCGAATGTATTGATCACTTCTGTCTGGTTTTCTATTTTGGCGGGTTTGAAAATATTTTTGGATGAGTTTTGGCGGGTTTTCAAATATTTTGGCTCTTTGCGCAGAGACGACGGTGCCGGTTGCGGTGCGCTCCGGGGCGCTCCTTCTGCGGCAAGACGCCTGGCAGCGGCACTTGGGACAGCTCCGTGTCTCCGTATTCTGCGTTTCTTGCCTTCTGCATCTCAGCAAAATGCTTTCCCACTAGGTCTAGCAAGGAGAAACTGTGGCAGCTGAGTAGATGTAGCCCGGCCCGCCCTTTGAAGTTGACAAGTTCTTGGCATCTCAGAGCCTCAAGGGAAGAGCAAGGTTATCCATGGTAGGCTGGGGCAGAACTAGCAGCAAGCAGAGCAAAGTTGTCCAAGAATAGCTTCCATTGGAATGCTAATGGCAATTGAAGAGGCAGGCCAGTGGCAAGCCACTAGCTTCTAGCAGTTTGAAAGTTGCAGACACAGTGCAGGTGTTGTGCGGCTTCCTTCTTGGCCTCCTAGAAGGTGCCGCGCTCTCCGTCTCTTGCTTGCCAATATGTTGCCGTGTTCCTCCTATTGTTTGGTTTGTTTTGATTTGTTTTGATGATCTTTTGGCGGGTTTTCGGAATGTTTTGGTGGTGTTTTAGAATGTTTTGTTTTCTCTTGTGTTGTTTTTATTGTCTTGGCAGGTTGTGGAACGTTTGGATTCGTTTTGGCGGGTTTTAAAATATTTTGGCGGGTATTTGGAATGTTTTGGTTTGCTTTCATTTGTTTTGATTATGTTTTGGCAAGTTATTGAAAGTTTTGATCACTTCTGACTGGTTTTCTAGTATTTTGGCATCTTTTCAGAATGTTTTGATCAGTTTTGGCAGGTTGTAAACTATTTTGTCGGGTTTTTGGAATGTTTTGGTTGGTTTTGATTTGTTTTTATGATGTTTTGCCAAGTTTTTTGAATGTTTTGATCAGTTCTGGCTGGTTTTCTAATGTTTTGGCATTTTTTCAGAATGTTTTGATGAGTTTTGTGGGTCTAAATTATTTGGGCGGTTTTTCGGAATATTTTGGTTGGTTTTGATTTGTTTTTATGATGTTTTGTCGGGTTTTCGGGAATGTTTTGGTTGGGTTTTAGAATGTTTTGTATTCTCTTGAGTTGTTTTTATTGTGTTGGCAGGTTTTGGAATGTTTGGATTCCTTTTGGCGGGGTTTAAAATATTTTGGCGGGTATTTGGAATGTTTTGGCGGGTATTCGGAATGTTTTGATTAGTTTTGACGGGTTTGGAAATATTTTGGCCGGTTTTTAGAAGGTTTTGATTCTGTTTAGCCCAGTTTTTGGTGTGTTTGGATTAGCTTTGGTGGGCTTTATCATGTTTTGTCAGGTTTTTTCGAATGTATTGATCACTTCTGTCTGGTTTTCTATTTTGGCGGGTTTGAAAATATTTTTGGATGAGTTTTGGCGGGTTTTCAAATATTTTGGCTCTTTGCGCAGAGACGACGGTGCCGGTTGCGGTGCGCTCCGGGGCGCTCCTTCTGCGGCAAGACGCCTGGCAGCGGCACTTGGGACAGCTCCGCGTCTCCGTATTCTGCGTTTCTTGCCTTCTGCATCTCAGCAAAATGCTTTCCCACTAGGTCTAGCAAGGAGAAACTGTGGCAGCTGAGTAGATGTAGCCCGGCCTGCCCTTTGAAGTTGACAAGTTCTTGGCATCTCAGAGCCTCAAGGGAAGAGCAAGGTTATCTATGGTAGGCTGGGGCAGAACTAGCAGCAAGCAGAGCAAAGTTGTCCAAGAATAGCTTCCATTGGAATGCTAATGGCAATTGAAGAGGCAGGCCAGTGGCAAGCCACTATCTTCTAGCAGTTTGAAAGTTGCAGACACAGTGCAGGTGTTGTGCGGCTTCCTTCTTGGCCTCCTAGAAGGTGCCGCGCTCTCCGTCTCTTGCTTGCCAATATGTTGCCGTGTTCCTCCTATTGTTTGGTTTGTTTTGATTTGTTTTGATGATCTTTTGGCGGGTTTTCGGAATGTTTTGATGGTGTTTTAGAATGTTTTGTTTTCTCTTGTGTTGTTTTTATTGTCTTGGCAGGTTGTGGAACGTTTGGATTCGTTTTGGCGGGTTTTAAAATATTTTGGCGGGTATTTGGAATGTTTTGGTTTGCTTTCATTTGTTTTGATTATGTTTTGGCAAGTTATTGAAAGTTTTGATCACTTCTGACTGGTTTTCTAGTATTTTGGCATCTTTTCAGAATGTTTTGATCAGTTTTGGCAGGTTGTAAACTATTTTGTCGGGTTTTTGGAATGTTTTGGTTGGTTTTGATTTGTTTTTATGATGTTTTGCCAAGTTTTTGGAATGTTTTGATCAGTTCTGGCTGGTTTTCTAATGTTTTGGCATTTTTTCAGAATGTTTTGATGAGTTTTGTGGGTCTAAATTATTTGGGCGGTTTTTCGGAATATTTTGGTTGGTTTTGATTTGTTTTTATGATGTTTTGTCGGGTTTTCGGGAATGTTTTGGTTGGGTTTTAGAATGTTTTGTATTCTCTTGAGTTGTTTTTATTGTGTTGGCAGGTTTTGGAATGTTTGGATTCCTTTTGGCGGGGTTTAAAATATTTTGGCGGGTATTTGGAATGTTTTGGCGGGTATTCGGAATGTTTTGATTAGTTTTGACGGGTTTTGAAATATTTTGGCCGGTTTTTAGAAGGTTTTGATTCTGTTTAGCCCAGTTTTTGGTGTGTTTGGATTAGCTTTGGTGGGCTTTATCATGTTTTGTCAGGTTTTTTCGAATGTATTGATCACTTCTGTCTGGTTTTCTATTTTGGCGGGTTTGAAAATATTTTTGGATGAGTTTTGGCGGGTTTTCAAATATTTTGGCTCTTTGCGCAGAGACGACGGTGCCGGTTGCGGTGCGCTCCGGGGCGCTCCTTCTGCGGCAAGACGCCTGGCAGCGGCACTTGGGACAGCTCCGCGTCTCCGTATTGTGCGTTTCTTGCCTTCTGCATCTCAGCAAAATGCTTTCCCACTAGGTCTAGCAAGGAGAAACTGTGGCAGCTGAGTAGATGTAGCCCGGCCCGCCCTTTGAAGTTGACAAGTTCTTGGCATCTCAGAGCCTCAAGGGAAGAGCAAGGTTATCCATGGTAGGCTGGGGCAGAACTAGCAGCAAGCAGAGCAAAGTTGTCCAAGAATAGCTTCCATTGGAATGCTAATGGCAATTGAAGAGGCAGGCCAGTGGCAAGCCACTAGCTTCTAGCAGTTTGAAAGTTGCAGACACAGTGCAGGTGTTGTGCGGCTTCCTTCTTGGCCTCCTAGAAGGTGCCGCGCTCTCCGTCTCTTGCTTGCCAATATGTTGCCGTGTTCCTCCTATTGTTTGGTTTGTTTTGATTTGTTTTGATGATCTTTTGGCGGGTTTTCGGAATGTTTTGGTGGTGTTTTAGAATGTTTTGTTTTCTCTTGTGTTGTTTTTATTGTCTTGGCAGGTTGTGGAACGTTTGGATTCGTTTTGGCGGGTTTTAAAATATTTTGGCGGGTATTTGGAATGTTTTGGTTTGCTTTCATTTGTTTTGATTATGTTTTGGCAAGTTATTGAAAGTTTTGATCACTTCTGACTGGTTTTCTAGTATTTTGGCATCTTTTCAGAATGTTTTGATCAGTTTTGGCAGGTTGTAAACTATTTTGTCGGGTTTTTGGAATGTTTTGGTTGGTTTTGATTTGTTTTTATGATGTTTTGCCAAGTTTTTGGAATGTTTTGATCAGTTCTGGCTGGTTTTCTAATGTTTTGGCATTTTTTCAGAATGTTTTGATGAGTTTTGTGGGTCTAAATTATTTGGGCGGTTTTTCGGAATATTTTGGTTGGTTTTGATTTGTTTTTATGATGTTTTGTCGGGTTTTCGGGAATGTTTTGGTTGGGTTTTAGAATGTTTTGTATTCTCTTGAGTTGTTTTTATTGTGTTGGCAGGTTTTGGAATGTTTGGATTCCTTTTGGCGGGGTTTAAAATATTTTGGCGGGTATTTGGAATGTTTTGGCGGGTATTCGGAATGTTTTGATTAGTTTTGACGGGTTTTGAAATATTTTGGCCGGTTTTTAGAAGGTTTTGATTCTGTTTAGCCCAGTTTTTGGTGTGTTTGGATTAGCTTTGGTGGGCTTTATCATGTTTTGTCAGGTTTTTTCGAATGTATTGATCACTTCTGTCTGGTTTTCTATTTTGGCGGGTTTGAAAATATTTTTGGATGAGTTTTGGCGGGTTTTCAAATATTTTGGCTCTTTGCGCAGAGACGACGGTGCCGGTTGCGGTGCGCTCCGGGGCGCTCCTTCTGCGGCAAGACGCCTGGCAGCGGCACTTGGGACAGCTCCGCGTCTCCGTATTCTGCGTTTCTTGCCTTCTGCATCTCAGCAAAATGCTTTCCCACTAGGTCTAGCAAGGAGAAACTGTGGCAGCTGAGTAGATGTAGCCCGGCCTGCCCTTTGAAGTTGACAAGTTCTTGGCATCTCAGAGCCTCAAGGGAAGAGCAAGGTTATCTATGGTAGGCTGGGGCAGAACTAGCAGCAAGCAGAGCAAAGTTGTCCAAGAATAGCTTCCATTGGAATGCTAATGGCAATTGAAGAGGCAGGCCAGTGGCAAGCCACTAGCTTCTAGCAGTTTGAAAGTTGCAGACACAGTGCAGGTGTTGTGCGGCTTCCTTCTTGGCCTCCTAGAAGGTGCCGCGCTCTCCGTCTCTTGCTTGCCAATATGTTGCCGTGTTCCTCCTATTGTTTGGTTTGTTTTGATTTGTTTTGATGATCTTTTGGCGGGTTTTCGGAATGTTTTGATGGTGTTTTAGAATGTTTTGTTTTCTCTTGTGTTGTTTTTATTGTCTTGGCAGGTTGTGGAACGTTTGGATTCGTTTTGGCGGGTTTTAAAATATTTTGGCGGGTATTTGGAATGTTTTGGTTTGCTTTCATTTGTTTTGATTATGTTTTGGCAAGTTATTGAAAGTTTTGATCACTTCTGACTGGTTTTCTAGTATTTTGGCATCTTTTCAGAATGTTTTGATCAGTTTTGGCAGGTTGTAAACTATTTTGTCGGGTTTTTGGAATGTTTTGGTTGGTTTTGATTTGTTTTTATGATGTTTTGCCAAGTTTTTGGAATGTTTTGATCAGTTCTGGCTGGTTTTCTAATGTTTTGGCATTTTTTCAGAATGTTTTGATGAGTTTTGTGGGTCTAAATTATTTGGGCGGTTTTTCGGAATATTTTGGTTGGTTTTGATTTGTTTTTATGATGTTTTGTCGGGTTTTCGGGAATGTTTTGGTTGGGTTTTAGAATGTTTTGTATTCTCTTGAGTTGTTTTTATTGTGTTGGCAGGTTTTGGAATGTTTGGATTCCTTTTGGCGGGGTTTAAAATATTTTGGCGGGTATTTGGAATGTTTTGGCGGGTATTCGGAATGTTTTGATTAGTTTTGACGGGTTTTGAAATATTTTGGCCGGTTTTTAGAAGGTTTTGATTCTGTTTAGCCCAGTTTTTGGTGTGTTTGGATTAGCTTTGGTGGGCTTTATCATGTTTTGTCAGGTTTTTTCGAATGTATTGATCACTTCTGTCTGGTTTTCTATTTTGGCGGGTTTGAAAATATTTTTGGATGAGTTTTGGCGGGTTTTCAAATATTTTGGCTCTTTGCGCAGAGACGACGGTGCCGGTTGCGGTGCGCTCCGGGGCGCTCCTTCTGCGGCAAGACGCCTGGCAGCGGCACTTGGGACAGCTCCGCGTCTCCGTATTCTGCGTTTCTTGCCTTCTGCATCTCAGCAAAATGCTTTCCCACTAGGTCTAGCAAGGAGAAACTGTGGCAGCTGAGTAGATGTAGCCCGGCCCGCCCTTTGAAGTTGACAAGTTCTTGGCATCTCAGAGCCTCAAGGGAAGAGCAAGGTTATCTATGGTAGGCTGGGGCAGAACTAGCAGCAAGCAGAGCAAAGTTGTCCAAGAATAGCTTCCATTGGAATGCTAATGGCAATTGAAGAGGCAGGCCAGTGGCAAGCCACTAGCTTCTAGCAGTTTGAAAGTTGCAGACACAGTGCAGGTGTTGTGCGGCTTCCTTCTTGGCCTCCTAGAAGGTGCCGCGCTCTCCGTCTCTTGCTTGCCAATATGTTACCGTGTTCCTCCTATTGTTTGGTTTGTTTTGATTTGTTTTGATGATCTTTTGGCGGGTTTTCGGAATGTTTTGGTGGTGTTTTAGAATGTTTTGTTTTCTCTTGTGTTGTTTTTATTGTCTTGGCAGGTTGTGGAACGTTTGGATTCGTTTTGGCGGGTTTTAAAATATTTTGGCGGGTATTTGGAATGTTTTGGTTTGCTTTCATTTGTTTTGATTATGTTTTGGCAAGTTATTGAAAGTTTTGATCACTTCTGACTGGTTTTCTAGTATTTTGGCATCTTTTCAGAATGTTTTGATCAGTTTTGGCAGGTTGTAAACTATTTTGTCGGGTTTTTGGAATGTTTTGGTTGGTTTTGATTTGTTTTTATGATGTTTTGCCAAGTTTTTTGAATGTTTTGATCAGTTCTGGCTGGTTTTTTAATGTTTTGGCATTTTTTCAGAATGTTTTGATGAGTTTTGTGGGTCTAAATTATTTGGGCGGTTTTTCGGAATATTTTGGTTGGTTTTGATTTGTTTTTATGATGTTTTGTCGGGTTTTCGGGAATGTTTTGGTTGGGTTTTAGAATGTTTTGTATTCTCTTGAGTTGTTTTTATTGTGTTGGCAGGTTTTGGAATGTTTGGATTCCTTTTGGCGGGGTTTAAAATATTTTGGCGGGTATTTGGAATGTTTTGGCGGGTATTCGGAAGGTTTTGATTAGTTTTGACGGGTTTTGAAATATTTTGGCCGGTTTTTAGAAGGTTTTGATTCTGTTTAGCCCAGTTTTTGGTGTGTTTGGATTAGCTTTGGTGGGCTTTATCATGTTTTGTCAGGTTTTTTCGAATGTATTGATCACTTCTGTCTGGTTTTCTATTTTGGCGGGTTTGAAAATATTTTTGGATGAGTTTTGGCGGGTTTGAAAATATTTTGGCTCTTTGCGCAGAGACGACGGTGCCGGTTGCGGTGCGCTCCGGGGCGCTCCTTCTGCGGCAAGACGCCTGGCAGCGGCACTTGGGACAGCTCCGCGTCTCCGTATTCTGCGTTTCTTGCCTTCTGCATCTCAGCAAAATGCTTTCCCACTAGGTCTAGCAAGGAGAAACTGTGGCAGCTGAGTAGATGTAGCCCAGCCCGCCCTTTGAAGTTGACAAGTTCTTGGCATCTCAGAGCCTCAAGGGAAGAGCAAGGTTATCCATGGTAGGCTGGGGCAGAACTAGCAGCAAGCAGAGCAAAGTTGTCCAAGAATAGCTTCCATTGGAATGCTAATGGCAATTGAAGAGGCAGGCCAGTGGCAAGCCACTATCTTCTAGCAGTTTGAAAGTTGCAGACACAGTGCAGGTGTTGTGCGGCTTCCTTCTTGGCCTCCTAGAAGGTGCCGCGCTCTCTGTCTCTTGCTTGCCAATATGTTGCCGTGTTCCTCCTATTGTTTGGTTTGTTTTGATTTGTTTTGATGATCTTTTGGCGGGTTTTCGGAATGTTTTGGTGGTGTTTTAGAATGTTTTGTTTTCTCTTGTGTTGTTTTTATTGTCTTGGCAGGTTGTGGAACGTTTGGATTCGTTTTGGCGGGTTTTAAAATATTTTGGCGGGTATTTGGAATGTTTTGGTTTCTTTCATTTGTTTTGATTATGTTTTGGCAAGTTATTGAAAGTTTTGATCACTTCTGACTGGTTTTCTAGTATTTTGGCATCTTTTCAGAATGTTTTGATCAGTTTTGGCAGGTTGTAAACTATTTTGTCGGGTTTTTGGAATGTTTTGGTTGGTTTTGATTTGTTTTTATGATGTTTTGCCAAGTTTTTGGAATGTTTTGATCAGTTCTGGCTGGTTTTCTAATGTTTTGGCATTTTTTCAGAATGTTTTGATGAGTTTTGTGGGTCTAAATTATTTGGGCGGTTTTTCGGAATATTTTGGTTGGTTTTGATTTGTTTTTATGATGTTTTGTCGGGTTTTCGGGAATGTTTTGGTTGGGTTTTAGAATGTTTTGTATTCTCTTGAGTTGTTTTTATTGTGTTGGCAGGTTTTGGAATGTTTGGATTCCTTTTGGCGGGGTTTAAAATATTTTGGCGGGTATTTGGAATGTTTTGGCGGGTATTCGGAATGTTTTGATTAGTTTTGACGGGTTTGGAAATATTTTGGCCGGTTTTTAGAAGGTTTTGATTCTGTTTAGCCCAGTTTTTGGTGTGTTTGGATTAGCTTTGGTGGGCTTTATCATGTTTTGTCAGGTTTTTTCGAATGTATTGATCACTTCTGTCTGGTTTTCTATTTTGGCGGGTTTGAAAATATTTTTGGATGAGTTTTGGCGGGTTTTCAAATATTTTGGCTCTTTGCGCAGAGACGACGGTGCCGGTTGCGGTGCGCTCCGGGGCGCTCCTTCTGCGGCAAGACGCCTGGCAGCGGCACTTGGGACAGCTCCGCGTCTCCGTATTCTGCGTTTCTTGCCTTCTGCATCTCAGCAAAATGCTTTCCCACTAGGTCTAGCAAGGAGAAACTGTGGCAGCTGAGTAGATGTAGCCCGGCCCGCCCTTTGAAGTTGACAAGTTCTTGGCATCTCAGAGCCTCAAGGGAAGAGCAAGGTTATCTATGGTAGGCTGGGGCAGAACTAGCAGCAAGCAGAGCAAAGTTGTCCAAGAATAGCTTCCATTGGAATGCTAATGGCAATTGAAGAGGCAGGCCAGTGGCAAGCCACTAGCTTCTAGCAGTTTGAAAGTTGCAGACACAGTGCAGGTGTTGTGCGGCTTCCTTCTTGGCCTCCTAGAAGGTGCCGCGCTCTCCGTCTCTTGCTTGCCAATATGTTGCCGTGTTCCTCCTATTGTTTGGTTTGTTTTGATTTGTTTTGATGATCTTTTGGCGGGTTTTCGGAATGTTTTGGTGGTGTTTTAGAATGTTTTGTTTTCTCTTGTGTTGTTTTTATTGTCTTGGCAGGTTGTGGAAGGTTTGGATTCGTTTTGGCGGGTTTTAAAATATTTTGGCGGGTATTTGGAATGTTTTGGTTTGCTTTCATTTGTTTTGATTATGTTTTGGCAAGTTATTGAAAGTTTTGATCACTTCTGACTGGTTTTCTAGTATTTTGGCATCTTTTCAGAATGTTTTGATCAGTTTTGGCAGGTTGTAAACTATTTTGTCGGGTTTTTGGAATGTTTTGGTTGGTTTTGATTTGTTTTTATGATGTTTTGCCAAGTTTTTGGAATGTTTTGATCAGTTCTGGCTGGTTTTCTAATGTTTTGGCATTTTTTCAGAATGTTTTGATGAGTTTTGTGGGTCTAAATTATTTGGGCGGTTTTTCGGAATATTTTGGTTGGTTTTGATTTGTTTTGATGATGTTTTGTCGGGTTTTCGGGAATGTTTTGGTTGGGTTTTAGAATGTTTTGTATTCTCTTGAGTTGTTTTTATTGTGTTGGCAGGTTTTGGAATGTTTGGATTCCTTTTGGCGGGTTTTAAAATATTTTGGCGGGTATTTGGAATGTTTTGGCGGGTATTCGGAATGTTTTGATTAGTTTTGACGGGTTTTGAAATATTTTGGCCGGTTTTTAGAAGGTTTTGATTCTGTTTAGCCCAGTTTTTGGTGTGTTTGGATTAGCTTTGGTGGGCTTTATCATGTTTTGTCAGGTTTTTTCGAATGTATTGATCACTTCTGTCTGGTTTTCTATTTTGGCGGGTTTGAAAATATTTTTGGATGAGTTTTGGCGGGTTTTCAAATATTTTGGCTCTTTGCGCAGAGACGACGGTGCCGGTTGCGGTGCGCTCCGGGGCGCTCCTTCTGCGGCAAGACGCCTGGCAGCGGCACTTGGGACAGCTCCGTGTCTCCGTATTCTGCGTTTCTTGCCTTCTGCATCTCAGCAAAATGCTTTCCCACTAGGTCTAGCAAGGAGAAACTGTGGCAGCTGAGTAGATGTAGCCCGGCCCGCCCTTTGAAGTTGACAAGTTCTTGGCATCTCAGAGCCTCAAGGGAAGAGCAAGGTTATCCATGGTAGGCTGGGGCAGAACTAGCAGCAAGCAGAGCAAAGTTGTCCAAGAATAGCTTCCATTGGAATGCTAATGGCAATTGAAGAGGCAGGCCAGTGGCAAGCCACTAGCTTCTAGCAGTTTGAAAGTTGCAGACACAGTGCAGGTGTTGTGCGGCTTCCTTCTTGGCCTCCTAGAAGGTGCCGCGCTCTCCGTCTCTTGCTTGCCAATATGTTGCCGTGTTCCTCCTATTGTTTGGTTTGTTTTGATTTGTTTTGATGATCTTTTGGCGGGTTTTCGGAATGTTTTGGTGGTGTTTTAGAATGTTTTGTTTTCTCTTGTGTTGTTTTTATTGTCTTGGCAGGTTGTGGAACGTTTGGATTCGTTTTGGCGGGTTTTAAAATATTTTGGCGGGTATTTGGAATGTTTTGGTTTCTTTCATTTGTTTTGATTATGTTTTGGCAAGTTATTGAAAGTTTTGATCACTTCTGACTGGTTTTCTAGTATTTTGGCATCTTTTCAGAATGTTTTGATCAGTTTTGGCAGGTTGTAAACTATTTTGTCGGGTTTTTGGAATGTTTTGGTTGGTTTTGATTTGTTTTTATGATGTTTTGCCAAGTTTTTTGAATGTTTTGATCAGTTCTGGCTGGTTTTCTAATGTTTTGGCATTTTTTCAGAATGTTTTGATGAGTTTTGTGGGTCTAAATTATTTGGGCGGTTTTTCGGAATATTTTGGTTGGTTTTGATTTGTTTTTATGATGTTTTGTCGGGTTTTCGGGAATGTTTTGGTTGGGTTTTAGAATGTTTTGTATTCTCTTGAGTTGTTTTTATTGTGTTGGCAGGTTTTGGAATGTTTGGATTCCTTTTGGCGGGGTTTAAAATATTTTGGCGGGTATTTGGAATGTTTTGGCGGGTATTCGGAATGTTTTGATTAGTTTTGACGGGTTTGGAAATATTTTGGCCGGTTTTTAGAAGGTTTTGATTCTGTTTAGCCCAGTTTTTGGTGTGTTTGGATTAGCTTTGGTGGGCTTTATCATGTTTTGTCAGGTTTTTTCGAATGTATTGATCACTTCTGTCTGGTTTTCTATTTTGGCGGGTTTGAAAATATTTTTGGATGAGTTTTGGCGGGTTTTCAAATATTTTGGCTCTTTGCGCAGAGACGACGGTGCCGGTTGCGGTGCGCTCCGGGGCGCTCCTTCTGCGGCAAGACGCCTGGCAGCGGCACTTGGGACAGCTCCGCGTCTCCGTATTCTGCGTTTCTTGCCTTCTGCATCTCAGCAAAATGCTTTCCCACTAGGTCTAGCAAGGAGAAACTGTGGCAGCTGAGTAGATGTAGCCCGGCCCGCCCTTTGAAGTTGACAAGTTCTTGGCATCTCAGAGCCTCAAGGGAAGAGCAAGGTTATCTATGGTAGGCTGGGGCAGAACTAGCAGCAAGCAGAGCAAAGTTGTCCAAGAATAGCTTCCATTGGAATGCTAATGGCAATTGAAGAGGCAGGCCAGTGGCAAGCCACTAGCTTCTAGCAGTTTGAAAGTTGCAGACACAGTGCAGGTGTTGTGCGGCTTCCTTCTTGGCCTCCTAGAAGGTGCCGCGCTCTCCGTCTCTTGCTTGCCAATATGTTGCCGTGTTCCTCCTATTGTTTGGTTTGTTTTGATTTGTTTTGATGATCTTTTGGCGGGTTTTCGGAATGTTTTGGTGGTGTTTTAGAATGTTTTGTTTTCTCTTGTGTTGTTTTTATTGTCTTGGCAGGTTGTGGAACGTTTGGATTCGTTTTGGCGGGTTTTAAAATATTTTGGCGGGTATTTGGAATGTTTTGGTTTGCTTTCATTTGTTTTGATTATGTTTTGGCAAGTTATTGAAAGTTTTGATCACTTCTGACTGGTTTTCTAGTATTTTGGCATCTTTTCAGAATGTTTTGATCAGTTTTGGCAGGTTGTAAACTATTTTGTCGGGTTTTTGGAATGTTTTGGTTGGTTTTGATTTGTTTTTATGATGTTTTGCCAAGTTTTTGGAATGTTTTGATCAGTTCTGGCTGGTTTTCTAATGTTTTGGCATTTTTTCAGAATGTTTTGATGAGTTTTGTGGGTCTAAATTATTTGGGCGGTTTTTCGGAATATTTTGGTTGGTTTTGATTTGTTTTTATGATGTTTTGTCGGGTTTTCGGGAATGTTTTGGTTGGGTTTTAGAATGTTTTGTATTCTCTTGAGTTGTTTTTATTGTGTTGGCAGGTTTTGGAATGTTTGGATTCCTTTTGGCGGGGTTTAAAATATTTTGGCGGGTATTTGGAATGTTTTGGCGGGTATTCGGAATGTTTTGATTAGTTTTGACGGGTTTTGAAATATTTTGGCCGGTTTTTAGAAGGTTTTGATTCTGTTTAGCCCAGTTTTTGGTGTGTTTGGATTAGCTTTGGTGGGCTTTATCATGTTTTGTCAGGTTTTTTCGAATGTATTGATCACTTCTGTCTGGTTTTCTATTTTGGCGGGTTTGAAAATATTTTTGGATGAGTTTTGGCGGGTTTTCAAATATTTTGGCTCTTTGCGCAGAGACGACGGTGCCGGTTGCGGTGCGCTCCGGGGCGCTCCTTCTGCGGCAAGACGCCTGGCAGCGGCACTTGGGACAGCTCCGCGTCTCCGTATTCTGCGTTTCTTGCCTTCTGCATCTCAGCAAAATGCTTTCCCACTAGGTCTAGCAAGGAGAAACTGTGGCAGCTGAGTAGATGTAGCCCGGCCCGCCCTTTGAAGTTGACAAGTTCTTGGCATCTCAGAGCCTCAAGGGAAGAGCAAGGTTATCTATGGTAGGCTGGGGCAGAACTAGCAGCAAGCAGAGCAAAGTTGTCCAAGAATAGCTTCCATTGGAATGCTAATGGCAATTGAAGAGGCAGGCCAGTGGCAAGCCACTAGCTTCTAGCAGTTTGAAAGTTGCAGACACAGTGCAGGTGTTGTGCGGCTTCCTTCTTGGCCTCCTAGAAGGTGCCGCGCTCTCCGTCTCTTGCTTGCCAATATGTTGCCGTGTTCCTCCTATTGTTTGGTTTGTTTTGATTTGTTTTGATGATCTTTTGGCGGGTTTTCGGAATGTTTTGGTGGTGTTTTAGAATGTTTTGTTTTCTCTTGTGTTGTTTTTATTGTCTTGGCAGGTTGTGGAACGTTTGGATTCGTTTTGGCGGGTTTTAAAATATTTTGGCGGGTATTTGGAATGTTTTGGTTTGCTTTCATTTGTTTTGATTATGTTTTGGCAAGTTATTGAAAGTTTTGATCACTTCTGACTGGTTTTCTAGTATTTTGGCATCTTTTCAGAATGTTTTGATCAGTTTTGGCAGGTTGTAAACTATTTTGTCGGGTTTTTGGAATGTTTTGGTTGGTTTTGATTTGTTTTTATGATGTTTTGCCAAGTTTTTGGAATGTTTTGATCAGTTCTGGCTGGTTTTCTAATGTTTTGGCATTTTTTCAGAATGTTTTGATGAGTTTTGTGGGTCTAAATTATTTGGGCGGTTTTTCGGAATATTTTGGTTGGTTTTGATTTGTTTTTATGATGTTTTGTCGGGTTTTCGGGAATGTTTTGGTTGGGTTTTAGAATGTTTTGTATTCTCTTGAGTTGTTTTTATTGTGTTGGCAGGTTTTGGAATGTTTGGATTCCTTTTGGCGGGGTTTAAAATATTTTGGCGGGTATTTGGAATGTTTTGGCGGGTATTCGGAATGTTTTGATTAGTTTTGACGGGTTTGGAAATATTTTGGCCGGTTTTTAGAAGGTTTTGATTCTGTTTAGCCCAGTTTTTGGTGTGTTTGGATTAGCTTTGGTGGGCTTTATCATGTTTTGTCAGGTTTTTTCGAATGTATTGATCACTTCTGTCTGGTTTTCTATTTTGGCGGGTTTGAAAATATTTTTGGATGAGTTTTGGCGGGTTTTCAAATATTTTGGCTCTTTGCGCAGAGACGACGGTGCCGGTTGCGGTGCGCTCCGGGGCGCTCCTTCTGCGGCAAGACGCCTGGCAGCGGCACTTGGGACAGCTCCGCGTCTCCGTATTCTGCGTTTCTTGCCTTCTGCATCTCAGCAAAATGCTTTCCCACTAGGTCTAGCAAGGAGAAACTGTGGCAGCTGAGTAGATGTAGCCCGGCCCGCCCTTTGAAGTTGACAAGTTCTTGGCATCTCAGAGCCTCAAGGGAAGAGCAAGGTTATCTATGGTAGGCTGGGGCAGAACTAGCAGCAAGCAGAGCAAAGTTGTCCAAGAATAGCTTCCATTGGAATGCTAATGGCAATTGAAGAGGCAGGCCAGTGGCAAGCCACTAGCTTCTAGCAGTTTGAAAGTTGCAGACACAGTGCAGGTGTTGTGCGGCTTCCTTCTTGGCCTCCTAGAAGGTGCCGCGCTCTCCGTCTCTTGCTTGCCAATATGTTGCCGTGTTCCTCCTATTGTTTGGTTTGTTTTGATTTGTTTTGATGATCTTTTGGCAGGTTTTCGGAATGTTTTGGTGGTGTTTTAGAATGTTTTGTTTTCTCTTGTGTTGTTTTTATTGTCTTGGCAGGTTGTGGAACGTTTGGATTCGTTTTGGCGGGTTTTAAAATATTTTGGCGGGTATTTGGAATGTTTTGGTTTGCTTTCATTTGTTTTGATTATGTTTTGGCAAGTTATTGAAAGTTTTGATCACTTCTGACTGGTTTTCTAGTATTTTGGCATCTTTTCAGAATGTTTTGATCAGTTTTGGCAGGTTGTAAACTATTTTGTCGGGTTTTTGGAATGTTTTGGTTGGTTTTGATTTGTTTTTATGATGTTTTGCCAAGTTTTTTGAATGTTTTGATCAGTTCTGGCTGGTTTTTTAATGTTTTGGCATTTTTTCAGAATGTTTTGATGAGTTTTGTGGGTCTAAATTATTTGGGCGGTTTTTCGGAATATTTTGGTTGGTTTTGATTTGTTTTTATGATGTTTTGTCGGGTTTTCGGGAATGTTTTGGTTGGGTTTTAGAATGTTTTGTATTCTCTTGAGTTGTTTTTATTGTGTTGGCAGGCTTTGGAATGTTTGGATTCCTTTTGGCGGGGTTTAAAATATTTTGGCGGGTATTTGGAATGTTTTGGCGGGTATTCGGAATGTTTTGATTAGTTTTGACGGGTTTTGAAATATTTTGGCCGGTTTTTAGAAGGTTTTGATTCTGTTTAGCCCAGTTTTTGGTGTGTTTGGATTAGCTTTGGTGGGCTTTATCATGTTTTGTCAGGTTTTTTCGAATGTATTGATCACTTCTGTCTGGTTTTCTATTTTGGCGGGTTTGAAAATATTTTTGGATGAGTTTTGGCGGGTTTTCAAATATTTTGGCTCTTTGCGCAGAGACGACGGTGCCGGTTGCGGTGCGCTCCGGGGCGCTCCTTCTGCGGCAAGACGCCTGGCAGCGGCACTTGGGACAGCTCCGTGTCTCCGTATTCTGCGTTTCTTGCCTTCTGCATCTCAGCAAAATGCTTTCCCACTAGGTCTAGCAAGGAGAAACTGTGGCAGCTGAGTAGATGTAGCCCGGCCCGCCCTTTGAAGTTGACAAGTTCTTGGCATCTCAGAGCCTCAAGGGAAGAGCAAGGTTATCCATGGTAGGCTGGGGCAGAACTAGCAGCAAGCAGAGCAAAGTTGTCCAAGAATAGCTTCCATTGGAATGCTAATGGCAATTGAAGAGGCAGGCCAGTGGCAAGCCACTAGCTTCTAGCAGTTTGAAAGTTGCAGACACAGTGCAGGTGTTGTGCGGCTTCCTTCTTGGCCTCCTAGAAGGTGCCGCGCTCTCCGTCTCTTGCTTGCCAATATGTTGCCGTGTTCCTCCTATTGTTTGGTTTGTTTTGATTTGTTTTGATGATCTTTTGGCGGGTTTTCGGAATGTTTTGGTGGTGTTTTAGAATGTTTTGTTTTCTCTTGTGTTGTTTTTATTGTCTTGGCAGGTTGTGGAACGTTTGGATTCGTTTTGGCGGGTTTTAAAATATTTTGGCGGGTATTTGGAATGTTTTGGTTTGCTTTCATTTGTTTTGATTATGTTTTGGCAAGTTATTGAAAGTTTTGATCACTTCTGACTGGTTTTCTAGTATTTTGGCATCTTTTCAGAATGTTTTGATCAGTTTTGGCAGGTTGTAAACTATTTTGTCGGGTTTTTGGAATGTTTTGGTTGGTTTTGATTTGTTTTTATGATGTTTTGCCAAGTTTTTTGAATGTTTTGATCAGTTCTGGCTGGTTTTCTAATGTTTTGGCATTTTTTCAGAATGTTTTGATGAGTTTTGTGGGTCTAAATTATTTGGGCGGTTTTTCGGAATATTTTGGTTGGTTTTGATTTGTTTTTATGATGTTTTGTCGGGTTTTCGGGAATGTTTTGGTTGGGTTTTAGAATGTTTTGTATTCTCTTGAGTTGTTTTTATTGTGTTGGCAGGTTTTGGAATGTTTGGATTCCTTTTGGCGGGGTTTAAAATATTTTGGCGGGTATTTGGAATGTTTTGGCGGGTATTCGGAATGTTTTGATTAGTTTTGACGGGTTTGGAAATATTTTGGCCGGTTTTTAGAAGGTTTTGATTCTGTTTAGCCCAGTTTTTGGTGTGTTTGGATTAGCTTTGGTGGGCTTTATCATGTTTTGTCAGGTTTTTTCGAATGTATTGATCACTTCTGTCTGGTTTTCTATTTTGGCGGGTTTGAAAATATTTTTGGATGAGTTTTGGCGGGTTTTCAAATATTTTGGCTCTTTGCGCAGAGACGACGGTGCCGGTTGCGGTGCGCTCCGGGGCGCTCCTTCTGCGGCAAGACGCCTGGCAGCGGCACTTGGGACAGCTCCGCGTCTCCGTATTCTGCGTTTCTTGCCTTCTGCATCTCAGCAAAATGCTTTCCCACTAGGTCTAGCAAGGAGAAACTGTGGCAGCTGAGTAGATGTAGCCCGGCCTGCCCTTTGAAGTTGACAAGTTCTTGGCATCTCAGAGCCTCAAGGGAAGAGCAAGGTTATCTATGGTAGGCTGGGGCAGAACTAGCAGCAAGCAGAGCAAAGTTGTCCAAGAATAGCTTCCATTGGAATGCTAATGGCAATTGAAGAGGCAGGCCAGTGGCAAGCCACTATCTTCTAGCAGTTTGAAAGTTGCAGACACAGTGCAGGTGTTGTGCGGCTTCCTTCTTGGCCTCCTAGAAGGTGCCGCGCTCTCCGTCTCTTGCTTGCCAATATGTTGCCGTGTTCCTCCTATTGTTTGGTTTGTTTTGATTTGTTTTGATGATCTTTTGGCGGGTTTTCGGAATGTTTTGATGGTGTTTTAGAATGTTTTGTTTTCTCTTGTGTTGTTTTTATTGTCTTGGCAGGTTGTGGAACGTTTGGATTCGTTTTGGCGGGTTTTAAAATATTTTGGCGGGTATTTGGAATGTTTTGGTTTGCTTTCATTTGTTTTGATTATGTTTTGGCAAGTTATTGAAAGTTTTGATCACTTCTGACTGGTTTTCTAGTATTTTGGCATCTTTTCAGAATGTTTTGATCAGTTTTGGCAGGTTGTAAACTATTTTGTCGGGTTTTTGGAATGTTTTGGTTGGTTTTGATTTGTTTTTATGATGTTTTGCCAAGTTTTTGGAATGTTTTGATCAGTTCTGGCTGGTTTTCTAATGTTTTGGCATTTTTTCAGAATGTTTTGATGAGTTTTGTGGGTCTAAATTATTTGGGCGGTTTTTCGGAATATTTTGGTTGGTTTTGATTTGTTTTTATGATGTTTTGTCGGGTTTTCGGGAATGTTTTGGTTGGGTTTTAGAATGTTTTGTATTCTCTTGAGTTGTTTTTATTGTGTTGGCAGGTTTTGGAATGTTTGGATTCCTTTTGGCGGGGTTTAAAATATTTTGGCGGGTATTTGGAATGTTTTGGCGGGTATTCGGAATGTTTTGATTAGTTTTGACGGGTTTTGAAATATTTTGGCCGGTTTTTAGAAGGTTTTGATTCTGTTTAGCCCAGTTTTTGGTGTGTTTGGATTAGCTTTGGTGGGCTTTATCATGTTTTGTCAGGTTTTTTCGAATGTATTGATCACTTCTGTCTGGTTTTCTATTTTGGCGGGTTTGAAAATATTTTTGGATGAGTTTTGGCGGGTTTTCAAATATTTTGGCTCTTTGCGCAGAGACGACGGTGCCGGTTGCGGTGCGCTCCGGGGCGCTCCTTCTGCGGCAAGACGCCTGGCAGCGGCACTTGGGACAGCTCCGCGTCTCCGTATTGTGCGTTTCTTGCCTTCTGCATCTCAGCAAAATGCTTTCCCACTAGGTCTAGCAAGGAGAAACTGTGGCAGCTGAGTAGATGTAGCCCGGCCCGCCCTTTGAAGTTGACAAGTTCTTGGCATCTCAGAGCCTCAAGGGAATAGCAAGGTTATCCATGGTAGGCTGGGGCAGAACTAGCAGCAAGCAGAGCAAAGTTGTCCAAGAATAGCTTCCATTGGAATGCTAATGGCAATTGAAGAGGCAGGCCAGTGGCAAGCCACTAGCTTCTAGCAGTTTGAAAGTTGCAGACACAGTGCAGGTGTTGTGCGGCTTCCTTCTTGGCCTCCTAGAAGGTGCCGCGCTCTCCGTCTCTTGCTTGCCAATATGTTGCCGTGTTCCTCCTATTGTTTGGTTTGTTTTGATTTGTTTTGATGATCTTTTGGCGGGTTTTCGGAATGTTTTGGTGGTGTTTTAGAATGTTTTGTTTTCTCTTGTGTTGTTTTTATTGTCTTGGCAGGTTGTGGAACGTTTGGATTCGTTTTGGCGGGTTTTAAAATATTTTGGCGGGTATTTGGAATGTTTTGGTTTGCTTTCATTTGTTTTGATTATGTTTTGGCAAGTTATTGAAAGTTTTGATCACTTCTGACTGGTTTTCTAGTATTTTGGCATCTTTTCAGAATGTTTTGATCAGTTTTGGCAGGTTGTAAACTATTTTGTCGGGTTTTTGGAATGTTTTGGTTGGTTTTGATTTGTTTTTATGATGTTTTGCCAAGTTTTTTGAATGTTTTGATCAGTTCTGGCTGGTTTTCTAATGTTTTGGCATTTTTTCAGAATGTTTTGATGAGTTTTGTGGGTCTAAATTATTTGGGCGGTTTTTCGGAATATTTTGGTTGGTTTTGATTTGTTTTTATGATGTTTTGTCGGGTTTTCGGGAATGTTTTGGTTGGGTTTTAGAATGTTTTGTATTCTCTTGAGTTGTTTTTATTGTGTTGGCAGGTTTTGGAATGTTTGGATTCCTTTTGGCGGGGTTTAAAATATTTTGGCGGGTATTTGGAATGTTTTGGCGGGTATTCGGAATGTTTTGATTAGTTTTGACGGGTTTTGAAATATTTTGGCCGGTTTTTAGAAGGTTTTGATTCTGTTTAGCCCAGTTTTTGGTGTGTTTGGATTAGCTTTGGTGGGCTTTATCATGTTTTGTCAGGTTTTTTCGAATGTATTGATCACTTCTGTCTGGTTTTCTATTTTGGCGGGTTTGAAAATATTTTTGGATGAGTTTTGGCGGGTTTTCAAATATTTTGGCTCTTTGCGCAGAGACGACGGTGCCGGTTGCGGTGCGCTCCGGGGCGCTCCTTCTGCGGCAAGACGCCTGGCAGCGGCACTTGGGACAGCTCCGCGTCTCCGTATTCTGCGTTTCTTGCCTTCTGCATCTCAGCAAAATGCTTTCCCACTAGGTCTAGCAAGGAGAAACTGTGGCAGCTGAGTAGATGTAGCCCGGCCTGCCCTTTGAAGTTGACAAGTTCTTGGCATCTCAGAGCCTCAAGGGAAGAGCAAGGTTATCTATGGTAGGCTGGGGCAGAACTAGCAGCAAGCAGAGCAAAGTTGTCCAAGAATAGCTTCCATTGGAATGCTAATGGCAATTGAAGAGGCAGGCCAGTGGCAAGCCACTATCTTCTAGCAGTTTGAAAGTTGCAGACACAGTGCAGGTGTTGTGCGGCTTCCTTCTTGGCCTCCTAGAAGGTGCCGCGCTCTCCGTCTCTTGCTTGCCAATATGTTGCCGTGTTCCTCCTATTGTTTGGTTTGTTTTGATTTGTTTTGATGATCTTTTGGCGGGTTTTCGGAATGTTTTGATGGTGTTTTAGAATGTTTTGTTTTCTCTTGTGTTGTTTTTATTGTCTTGGCAGGTTGTGGAACGTTTGGATTCGTTTTGGCGGGTTTTAAAATATTTTGGCGGGTATTTGGAATGTTTTGGTTTGCTTTCATTTGTTTTGATTATGTTTTGGCAAGTTATTGAAAGTTTTGATCACTTCTGACTGGTTTTCTAGTATTTTGGCATCTTTTCAGAATGTTTTGATCAGTTTTGGCAGGTTGTAAACTATTTTGTCGGGTTTTTGGAATGTTTTGGTTGGTTTTGATTTGTTTTTATGATGTTTTGCCAAGTTTTTGGAATGTTTTGATCAGTTCTGGCTGGTTTTCTAATGTTTTGGCATTTTTTCAGAATGTTTTGATGAGTTTTGTGGGTCTAAATTATTTGGGCGGTTTTTCGGAATATTTTGGTTGGTTTTGATTTGTTTTTATGATGTTTTGTCGGGTTTTCGGGAATGTTTTGGTTGGGTTTTAGAATGTTTTGTATTCTCTTGAGTTGTTTTTATTGTGTTGGCAGGTTTTGGAATGTTTGGATTCCTTTTGGCGGGGTTTAAAATATTTTGGCGGGTATTTGGAATGTTTTGGCGGGTATTCGGAATGTTTTGATTAGTTTTGACGGGTTTTGAAATATTTTGGCCGGTTTTTAGAAGGTTTTGATTCTGTTTAGCCCAGTTTTTGGTGTGTTTGGATTAGCTTTGGTGGGCTTTATCATGTTTTGTCAGGTTTTTTCGAATGTATTGATCACTTCTGTCTGGTTTTCTATTTTGGCGGGTTTGAAAATATTTTTGGATGAGTTTTGGCGGGTTTTCAAATATTTTGGCTCTTTGCGCAGAGACGACGGTGCCGGTTGCGGTGCGCTCCGGGGCGCTCCTTCTGCGGCAAGACGCCTGGCAGCGGCACTTGGGACAGCTCCGCGTCTCCGTATTCTGCGTTTCTTGCCTTCTGCATCTCAGCAAAATGCTTTCCCACTAGGTCTAGCAAGGAGAAACTGTGGCAGCTGAGTAGATGTAGCCCGGCCCGCCCTTTGAAGTTGACAAGTTCTTGGCATCTCAGAGCCTCAAGGGAAGAGCAAGGTTATCTATGGTAGGCTGGGGCAGAACTAGCAGCAAGCAGAGCAAAGTTGTCCAAGAATAGCTTCCATTGGAATGCTAATGGCAATTGAAGAGGCAGGCCAGTGGCAAGCCACTAGCTTCTAGCAGTTTGAAAGTTGCAGACACAGTGCAGGTGTTGTGCGGCTTCCTTCTTGGCCTCCTAGAAGGTGCCGCGCTCTCCGTCTCTTGCTTGCCAATATGTTACCGTGTTCCTCCTATTGTTTGGTTTGTTTTGATTTGTTTTGATGATCTTTTGGCGGGTTTTCGGAATGTTTTGGTGGTGTTTTAGAATGTTTTGTTTTCTCTTGTGTTGTTTTTATTGTCTTGGCAGGTTGTGGAACGTTTGGATTCGTTTTGGCGGGTTTTAAAATATTTTGGCGGGTATTTGGAATGTTTTGGTTTGCTTTCATTTGTTTTGATTATGTTTTGGCAAGTTATTGAAAGTTTTGATCACTTCTGACTGGTTTTCTAGTATTTTGGCATCTTTTCAGAATGTTTTGATCAGTTTTGGCAGGTTGTAAACTATTTTGTCGGGTTTTTGGAATGTTTTGGTTGGTTTTGATTTGTTTTTATGATGTTTTGCCAAGTTTTTTGAATGTTTTGATCAGTTCTGGCTGGTTTTCTAATGTTTTGGCATTTTTTCAGAATGTTTTGATGAGTTTTGTGGGTCTAAATTATTTGGGCGGTTTTTCGGAATATTTTGGTTGGTTTTGATTTGTTTTTATGATGTTTTGTCGGGTTTTCGGGAATGTTTTGGTTGGGTTTTAGAATGTTTTGTATTCTCTTGAGTTGTTTTTATTGTGTTGGCAGGTTTTGGAATGTTTGGATTCCTTTTGGCGGGGTTTAAAATATTTTGGCGGGTATTTGGAATGTTTTGGCGGGTATTCGGAAGGTTTTGATTAGTTTTGACGGGTTTGGAAATATTTTGGCCGGTTTTTAGAAGGTTTTGATTCTGTTTAGCCCAGTTTTTGGTGTGTTTGGATTAGCTTTGGTGGGCTTTATCATGTTTTGTCAGGTTTTTTCGAATGTATTGATCACTTCTGTCTGGTTTTCTATTTTGGCGGGTTTGAAAATATTTTTGGATGAGTTTTGGCGGGTTTGAAAATATTTTGGCTCTTTGCGCAGAGACGACGGTGCCGGTTGCGGTGCGCTCCGGGGCGCTCCTTCTGCGGCAAGACGCCTGGCAGCGGCACTTGGGACAGCTCCGCGTCTCCGTATTCTGCGTTTCTTGCCTTCTGCATCTCAGCAAAATGCTTTCCCACTAGGTCTAGCAAGGAGAAACTGTGGCAGCTGAGTAGATGTAGCCCAGCCCGCCCTTTGAAGTTGACAAGTTCTTGGCATCTCAGAGCCTCAAGGGAAGAGCAAGGTTATCTATGGTAGGCTGGGGCAGAACTAGCAGCAAGCAGAGCAAAGTTATCCAAGAATAGCTTCCATTGGAATGCTAATGGCAATTGAAGAGGCAGGCCAGTGGCAAGCCACTAGCTTCTAGCAGTTTGAAAGTTGCAGACACAGTGCAGGTGTTGTGCGGCTTCCTTCTTGGCCTCCTAGAAGGTGCCGCGCTCTCCGTCTCTTGCTTGCCAATATGTTGCCGTGTTCCTCCTATTGTTTGGTTTGTTTTGATTTGTTTTGATGATGTTTTGGCGGGTTTTCGGAATGTTTTGGTGGTGTTTTAGAATGTTTTGTTTTCTCTTGTGTTGTTTTTATTGTCTTGGCAGGTTGTGGAACGTTTGGATTCGTTTTGGCGGGTTTTAAAATATTTTGGCGGGTATTTGGAATGTTTTGGTTTGCTTTCATTTGTTTTGATTATGTTTTGGCAAGTTATTGAAAGTTTTGATCACTTCTGACTGGTTTTCTAGTATGTTGGCATCTTTTCAGAATGTTTTGATCAGTTTTGGCAGGTTGTAAACTATTTTGTCGGGTTTTTGGAATGTTTTGGTTGGTTTTGATTTGTTTTTATGATGTTTTGCCAAGTTTTTGGAATGTTTTGATCAGTTCTGGCTGGTTTTCTAATGTTTTGGCATTTTTTCAGAATGTTTTGATGAGTTTTGTGGGTCTAAATTATTTGGGCGGGTTTTCGGAATATTTTGGTTGGTTTTGATTTGTTTTTATGATGTTTTGTCGGGTTTTCGGGAATGTTTTGGTTGGGTTTTAGAATGTTTTGTATTCTCTTGAGTTGTTTTTATTGTGTTGGCAGGTTTTGGAATGTTTGGATTCCTTTTGGCGGGGTTTAAAATATTTTGGCGGGTATTTGGAATGTTTTGGCGGGTATTCGGAATGTTTTGATTAGTTTTGACGGGTTTTGAAATATTTTGGCCGGTTTTTAGAAGGTTTTGATTCTGTTTAGCCCAGTTTTTGGTGTGTTTGGATTAGCTTTGGTGGGCTTTATCATGTTTTGTCAGGTTTTTTCGAATGTATTGATCACTTCTGTCTGGTTTTCTATTTTGGCGGGTTTGAAAATATTTTTGGATGAGTTTTGGCGGGTTTTCAAATATTTTGGCTCTTTGCGCAGAGACGACGGTGCCGGTTGCGGTGCGCTCCGGGGCGCTCCTTCTGCGGCAAGACGCCTGGCAGCGGCACTTGGGACAGCTCCGCGTCTCCGTATTCTGCGTTTCTTGCCTTCTGCATCTCAGCAAAATGCTTTCCCACTAGGTCTAGCAAGGAGAAACTGTGGCAGCTGAGTAGATGTAGCCCAGCCCGCCCTTTGAAGTTGACAAGTTCTTGGCATCTCAGAGCCTCAAGGGAAGAGCAAGGTTATCTATGGTAGGCTGGGGCAGAACTAGCAGCAAGCAGAGCAAAGTTGTCCAAGAATAGCTTCCATTGGAATGCTAATGGCAATTGAAGAGGCAGGCCAGTGGCAAGCCACTAGCTTCTAGCAGTTTGAAAGTTGCAGACACAGTGCAGGTGTTGTGCGGCTTCCTTCTTGGCCTCCTAGAAGGTGCCGCGCTCTCCGTCTCTTGCTTGCCAATATGTTGCCGTGTTCCTCCTATTGTTTGGTTTGTTTTGATTTGTTTTGATGATCTTTTGGCGGGTTTTCGGAATGTTTTGGTGGTGTTTTAGAATGTTTTGTTTTCTCTTGTGTTGTTTTTATTGTCTTGGCAGGTTGTGGAACGTTTGGATTCGTTTTGGCGGGTTTTAAAATATTTTGGCGGGTATTTGGAATGTTTTGGTTTGCTTTCATTTGTTTTGATTATGTTTTGGCAAGTTATTGAAAGTTTTGATCACTTCTGACTGGTTTTCTAGTATGTTGGCATCTTTTCAGAATGTTTTGATCAGTTTTGGCAGGTTGTAAACTATTTTGTCGGGTTTTTGGAATGTTTTGGTTGGTTTTGATTTGTTTTTATGATGTTTTGCCAAGTTTTTTGAATGTTTTGATCAGTTCTGGCTGGTTTTCTAATGTTTTGGCATTTTTTCAGAATGTTTTGATGAGTTTTGTGGGTCTAAATTATTTTGGCGGGTTTTTGGAATATTTTGGTTGGTTTTGATTTGTTTTTATGATGTTTTGTCGGGTTTTCGGGAATGTTTTGGTTGGGTTTTAGAATGTTTTGTATTCTCTTGAGTTGTTTTTATTGTGTTGGCAGGTTTTGGAATGTTTGGATTCCTTTTGGCGGGGTTTAAAATATTTTGGCGGGTATTTGGAATGTTTTGGCGGGTATTCGGAATGTTTTGATTAGTTTTGACGGGTTTGGAAATATTTTGGCCGGTTTTTAGAAGGTTTTGATTCTGTTTAGCCCAGTTTTTGGTGTGTTTGGATTAGCTTTGGTGGGCTTTATCATGTTTTGTCAGGTTTTTTCGAATGTATTGATCACTTCTGTCTGGTTTTCTATTTTGGCGGGTTTGAAAATATTTTTGGATGAGTTTTGGCGGGTTTTCAAATACTTTGGCTCTTTGCGCAGAGACGACGGTGCCGGTTGCGGTGCGCTCCGGGGCGCTCCTTCTGCGGCAAGACGCCTGGCAGCGGCACTTGGGACAGCTCCGCGTCTCCGTATTCTGCGTTTCTTGCCTTCTGCATCTCAGCAAAATGCTTTCCCACTAGGTCTAGCAAGGAGAAACTGTGGCAGCTGAGTAGATGTAGCCCGGCCCGCCCTTTGAAGTTGACAAGTTCTTGGCATCTCAGAGCCTCAAGGGAAGAGCAAGGTTATCCATGGTAGGCTGGGGCAGAACTAGCAGCAAGCAGAGCAAAGTTGTCCAAGAATAGCTTCCATTGGAATGCTAATGGCAATTGAAGAGGCAGGCCAGTGGCAAGCCACTAGCTTCTAGCAGTTTGAAAGTTGCAGACACAGTGCAGGTGTTGTGCGGCTTCCTTCTTGGCCTCCTAGAAGGTGCCGCGCTCTCCGTCTCTTGCTTGCCAATATGTTGCCGTGTTCCTCCTATTGTTTGGTTTGTTTTGATTTGTTTTGATGATCTTTTGGCGGGTTTTCGGAATGTTTTGGTGGTGTTTTAGAATGTTTTGTTTTCTCTTGTGTTGTTTTTATTGTGTTGGCAGGTTGTGGAACGTTTGGATTCGTTTTGGCGGGTTTTAAAATATTTTGGCGGGTATTTGGAATGTTTTGGTTTGCTTTCATTTGTTTTGATTATGTTTTGGCAAGTTATTGAAAGTTTTGATCACTTCTGACTGGTTTTCTAGTATTTTGGCATCTTTTCAGAATGTTTTGATCAGTTTTGGCAGGTTGTAAACTATTTTGTCGGGTTTTTGGAATGTTTTGGTTGGTTTTGATTTGTTTTTATGATGTTTTGCCAAGTTTTTGGAATGTTTTGATCAGTTCTGGCTGGTTTTCTAATGTTTTGGCATTTTTTCAGAATGTTTTGATGAGTTTTGTGGGTCTAAAGTATTTTGGCGGGTTTTCGGAATATTTTGGTTGGTTTTGATTTGTTTTTATGATGTTTTGTCGGGTTTTCGGGAATGTTTTGGTTGGGTTTTAGAATGTTTTGTATTCTCTTGAGTTGTTTTTATTGTGTTGGCAGGTTTTGGAATGTTTGGATTCCTTTTGGCGGGGTTTAAAATATTTTGGCGGGTATTTGGAATGTTTTGGCGGGTATTCGGAAGGTTTTGATTAGTTTTGACGGGTTTTGAAATATTTTGGCCGGTTTTTAGAAGGTTTTGATTCTGTTTAGCCCAGTTTTTGGTGTGTTTGGATTAGCTTTGGTGGGCTTTATCATGTTTTGTCAGGTTTTTTCGAATGTATTGATCACTTCTGTCTGGTTTTCTATTTTGGCGGGTTTGAAAATATTTTTGGATGAGTTTTGGCGGGTTTTCAAATATTTTGGCTCTTTGCGCAGAGACAACGGTGCCGGTTGCGGTGCGCTCCGGGGCGCTCCTTCTGCGGCAAGATGCCTGGCAGCGGCACTTGGGACAGCTCCGCGTCTCCGTATTCTGCGTTTCTTGCCTTCTGCATCTCAGCAAAATGCTTTCCCACTAGGTCTAGCAAGGAGAAACTGTGGCAGCTGAGTAGATGTAGCCCAGCCCGCCCTTTGAAGTTGACAAGTTCTTGGCATCTCAGAGCCTCAAGGGAAGAGCAAGGTTATCTATGGTAGGCTGGGGCAGAACTAGCAGCAAGCAGAGCAAAGTTATCCAAGAATAGCTTCCATTGGAATGCTAATGGCAATTGAAGAGGCAGGCCAGTGGCAAGCCACTAGCTTCTAGCAGTTTGAAAGTTGCAGACACAGTGCAGGTGTTGTGCGGCTTCCTTCTTGGCCTCCTAGAAGGTGCCGCGCTCTCCGTCTCTTGCTTGCCAATATGTTGCCGTGTTCCTCCTATTGTTTGGTTTGTTTTGATTTGTTTTGATGATCTTTTGGCGGGTTTTCGGAATGTTTTGGTGGTGTTTTAGAATGTTTTGTTTTCTCTTGTGTTGTTTTTATTGTCTTGGCAGGTTGTGGAACGTTTGGATTCGTTTTGGCGGGTTTTAAAATATTTTGGCGGGTATTTGGAATGTTTTGGTTTGCTTTCATTTGTTTTGATTATGTTTTGGCAAGTTATTGAAAGTTTTGATCACTTCTGACTGGTTTTCTAGTATGTTGGCATCTTTTCAGAATGTTTTGATCAGTTTTGGCAGGTTGTAAACTATTTTGTCGGGTTTTTGGAATGTTTTGGTTGGTTTTGATTTGTTTTTATGATGTTTTGCCAAGTTTTTTGAATGTTTTGATCAGTTCTGGCTGGTTTTCTAATGTTTTGGCATTTTTTCAGAATGTTTTGATGAGTTTTGTGGGTCTAAATTATTTGGGCGGGTTTTCGGAATATTTTGGTTGGTTTTGATTTGTTTTTATGATGTTTTGTCGGGTTTTCGGGAATGTTTTGGTTGGGTTTTAGAATGTTTTGTATTCTCTTGAGTTGTTTTTATTGTGTTGGCAGGTTTTGGAATGTTTGGATTCCTTTTGGCGGGGTTTAAAATATTTTGGCGGGTATTTGGAATGTTTTGGCGGGTATTCGGAATGTTTTGATTAGTTTTGACGGGTTTGGAAATATTTTGGCCGGTTTTTAGAAGGTTTTGATTCTGTTTAGCCCAGTTTTTGGTGTGTTTGGATTAGCTTTGGTGGGCTTTATCATGTTTTGTCAGGTTTTTTCGAATGTATTGATCACTTCTGTCTGGTTTTCTATTTTGGCGGGTTTGAAAATATTTTTGGATGAGTTTTGGCGGGTTTTCAAATATTTTGGCTCTTTGCGCAGAGACGACGGTGCCGGTTGCGGTGCGCTCCGGGGCGCTCCTTCTGCGGCAAGACGCCTGGCAGCGGCACTTGGGACAGCTCCGCGTCTCCGTATTGTGCGTTCCTTGCCTTCTGCATCTCAGCAAAATGCTTTCCCACTAGGTCTAGCAAGGAGAAACTGTGGCAGCTGAGTAGATGTAGCCCAGCCCGCCCTTTGAAGTTGACAAGTTCTTGGCATCTCAGAGCCTCAAGGGAAGAGCAAGGTTATCTATGGTAGGCTGGGGCAGAACTAGCAGCAAGCAGAGCAAAGTTGTCCAAGAATAGCTTCCATTGGAATGCTAATGGCAATTGAAGAGGCAGGCCAGTGGCAAGCCACTAGCTTCTAGCAGTTTGAAAGTTGCAGACACAGTGCAGGTGTTGTGCGGCTTCCTTCTTGGCCTCCTAGAAGGTGCCGCGCTCTCCGTCTCTTGCTTGCCAATATGTTGCCGTGTTCCTCCTATTGTTTGGTTTGTTTTGATTTGTTTTGATGATCTTTTGGCGGGTTTTCGGAATGTTTTGGTGGTGTTTTAGAATGTTTTGTTTTCTCTTGTGTTGTTTTTATTGTCTTGGCAGGTTGTGGAACGTTTGGATTCGTTTTGGCGGGTTTTAAAATATTTTGGCGGGTATTTGGAATGTTTTGGTTTGCTTTCATTTGTTTTGATTATGTTTTGGCAAGTTATTGAAAGTTTTGATCACTTCTGACTGGTTTTCTAGTATTTTGGCATCTTTTCAGAATGTTTTGATCAGTTTTGGCAGGTTGTAAACTATTTTGTCGGGGTTTTGGAATGTTTTGGTTGGTTTTGATTTGTTTTTATGATGTTTTGCCAAGTTTTTTGAATGTTTTGATCAGTTCTGGCTGGTTTTTTAATGTTTTGGCATTTTTTCAGAATGTTTTGATGAGTTTTGTGGGTCTAAATTATTTGGGCGGTTTTTCGGAATATTTTGGTTGGTTTTGATTTGTTTTTATGATGTTTTGTCGGGTTTTCGGGAATGTTTTGGTTGGGTTTTAGAATGTTTTGTATTCTCTTGAGTTGTTTTTATTGTGTTGGCAGGTTTTGGAATGTTTGGATTCCTTTTGGCGGGGTTTAAAATATTTTGGCGGGTATTTGGAATGTTTTGGCGGGTATTCGGAATGTTTTGATTAGTTTTGACGGGTTTGGAAATATTTTGGCCGGTTTTTAGAAGGTTTTGATTCTGTTTAGCCCAGTTTTTGGTGTGTTTGGATTAGCTTTGGTGGGCTTTATCATGTTTTGTCAGGTTTTTTCGAATGTATTGATCACTTCTGTCTGGTTTTCTATTTTGGCGGGTTTGAAAATATTTTTGGATGAGTTTTGGCGGGTTTTCAAATATTTTGGCTCTTTGCGCAGAGACGACGGTGCCGGTTGCGGTGCGCTCCGGGGCGCTCCTTCTGCGGCAAGACGCCTGGCAGCGGCACTTGGGACAGCTCCGCGTCTCCGTATTCTGCGTTTCTTGCCCTCTGCATCTCAGCAAAATGCTTTCCCACTAGGTCTAGCAAGGAGAAACTGTGGCAGCTGAGTAGATGTAGCCCGGCCCGCCCTTTGAAGTTGACAAGTTCTTGGCATCTCAGAGCCTCAAGGGAAGAGCAAGGTTATCTATGGTAGGCTGGGGCAGAACTAGCAGCAAGCAGAGCAAAGTTGTCCAAGAATAGCTTCCATTGGAATGCTAATGGCAATTGAAGAGGCAGGCCAGTGGCAAGCCACTAGCTTCTAGCAGTTTGAAAGTTGCAGACACAGTGCAGGTGTTGTGCGGCTTCCTTCTTGGCCTCCTAGAAGGTGCCGCGCTCTCCGTCTCTTGCTTGCCAATATGTTGCCGTGTTCCTCCTATTGTTTGGTTTGTTTTGATTTGTTTTGATGATCTTTTGGCGGGTTTTCGGAATGTTTTGGTGGTGTTTTAGAATGTTTTGTTTTCTCTTGTGTTGTTTTTATTGTCTTGGCAGGTTGTGGAACGTTTGGATTCGTTTTGGCGGGTTTTAAAATATTTTGGCGGGTATTTGGAATGTTTTGGTTTGCTTTCATTTGTTTTGATTATGTTTTGGCAAGTTATTGAAAGTTTTGATCACTTCTGACTGGTTTTCTAGTATTTTGGCATCTTTTCAGAATGTTTTGATCAGTTTTGGCAGGTTGTAAACTATTTTGTTGGGTTTTTGGAATGTTTTGGTTGGTTTTGATTTGTTTTTATGATGTTTTGCCAAGTTTTTTGAATGTTTTGATCAGTTCTGGCTGGTTTTCTAATGTTTTGGCATTTTTTCAGAATGTTTTGATGAGTTTTGTGGGTCTAAATTATTTGGGCGGTTTTTCGGAATATTTTGGTTGGTTTTGATTTGTTTTTATGATGTTTTGTCGGGTTTTCGGGAATGTTTTGGTTGGGTTTTAGAATGTTTTGTATTCTCTTGAGTTGTTTTTATTGTGTTGGCAGGTTTTGGAATGTTTGGATTCCTTTTGGCGGGGTTTAAAATATTTTGGCGGGTATTTGGAATGTTTTGGCGGGTATTCGGAATGTTTTGATTAGTTTTGACGGGTTTTGAAATATTTTGGCCGGTTTTTAGAAGGTTTTGATTCTGTTTAGCCCAGTTTTTGGTGTGTTTGGATTAGCTTTGGTGGGCTTTATCATGTTTTGTCAGGTTTTTTCGAATGTATTGATCACTTCTGTCTGGTTTTCTATTTTGGCGGGTTTGAAAATATTTTTGGATGAGTTTTGGCGGGTTTGAAAATATTTTGGCTCTTTGCGCAGAGACAACGGTGCCGGTTGCGGTGCGCTCCGGGGCGCTCCTTCTGCGGCAAGACGCCTGGCAGCGGCACTTGGGACAGCTCCGCGTCTCCGTATTCTGCGTTTCTTGCCCTCTGCATCTCAGCAAAATGCTTTCCCACTAGGTCTAGCAAGGAGAAACTGTGGCAGCTGAGTAGATGTAGCCCGGCCCGCCCTTTGAAGTTGACAAGTTCTTGGCATCTCAGAGCCTCAAGGGAAGAGCAAGGTTATCTATGGTAGGCTGGGGCAGAACTAGCAGCAAGCAGAGCAAAGTTGTCCAAGAATAGCTTCCATTGGAATGCTAATGGCAATTGAAGAGGCAGGCCAGTGGCAAGCCACTATCTTCTAGCAGTTTGAAAGTTGCAGACACAGTGCAGGTGTTGTGCGGCTTCCTTCTTGGCCTCCTAGAAGGTGCCGCGCTCTCCGTCTCTTGCTTGCCAATATGTTGCCGTGTTCCTCCTATTGTTTGGTTTGTTTTGATTTGTTTTGATGATCTTTTGGCGGGTTTTCGGAATGTTTTGGTGGTGTTTTAGAATGTTTTGTTTTCTCTTGTGTTGTTTTTATTGTCTTGGCAGGTTGTGGAACGTTTGGATTCGTTTTGGCGGGTTTTAAAATATTTTGGCGGGTATTTGGAATGTTTTGGTTTGCTTTCATTTGTTTTGATTATGTTTTGGCAAGTTATTGAAAGTTTTGATCACTTCTGACTGGTTTTCTAGTATTTTGGCATCTTTTCAGAATGTTTTGATCAGTTTTGGCAGGTTGTAAACTATTTTGTTGGGTTTTTGGAATGTTTTGGTTGGTTTTGATTTGTTTTTATGATGTTTTGCCAAGTTTTTTGAATGTTTTGATCAGTTCTGGCTGGTTTTCTAATGTTTTGGCATTTTTTCAGAATGTTTTGATGAGTTTTGTGGGTCTAAATTATTTGGGCGGGTTTTCGGAATATTTTGGTTGGTTTTGATTTGTTTTTATGATGTTTTGTCGGGTTTTCGGGAATGTTTTTCTTGGGTTTTAGAATGTTTTGTATTCTCTTGAGTTGTTTTTATTGTGTTGGCAGGTTTTGGAATGTTTGGATTCCTTTTGGCGGGGTTTAAAATATTTTGGCGGGTATTTGGAATGTTTTGGCGGGTATTCGGAATGTTTTGATTAGTTTTGACGGGTTTTGAAATATTTTGGCCGGTTTTTAGAAGGTTTTGATTCTGTTTAGCCCTTTTTTTGGTGTGTTTGGATTAGCTTTGGTGGGCTTTATCATGTTTTGTCAGGTTTTTTCGAATGTATTGATCACTTCTGTCTGGTTTTCTATTTTGGCGGGTTTGAAAATATTTTTGGATGAGTTTTGGCGGGTTTTCAAATATTTTGGCTCTTTGCGCAGAGACGACGGTGCCGGTTGCGGTGCGCTCCGGGGCGCTCCTTCTGCGGCAAGACGCCTGGCAGCGGCACTTGGGACAGCTCCGCGTCTCCGTATTCTGCGTTTCTTGCCCTCTGCATCTCAGCAAAATGCTTTCCCACTAGGTCTAGCAAGGAGAAACTGTGGCAGCTGAGTAGATGTAGCCCGGCCCGCCCTTTGAAGTTGACAAGTTCTTGGCATCTCAGAGCCTCAAGGGAAGAGCAAGGTTATCTATGGTAGGCTGGGGCAGAACTAGCAGCAAGCAGAGCAAAGTTGTCCAAGAATAGCTTCCATTGGAATGCTAATGGCAATTGAAGAGGCAGGCCAGTGGCAAGCCACTAGCTTCTAGCAGTTTGAAAGTTGCAGACACAGTGCAGGTGTTGTGCGGCTTCCTTCTTGGCCTCCTAGAAGGTGCCGCGCTCTCCGTCTCTTGCTTGCCAATATGTTGCCGTGTTCCTCCTATTGTTTGGTTTGTTTTGATTTGTTTTGATGATCTTTTGGCGGGTTTTCGGAATGTTTTGGTGGTGTTTTAGAATGTTTTGTTTTCTCTTGTGTTGTTTTTATTGTCTTGGCAGGTTGTGGAACGTTTGGATTCGTTTTGGCGGGTTTTAAAATATTTTGGCGGGTATTTGGAATGTTTTGGTTTGCTTTCATTTGTTTTGATTATGTTTTGGCAAGTTATTGAAAGTTTTGATCACTTCTGACTGGTTTTCTAGTATTTTGGCATCTTTTCAGAATGTTTTGATCAGTTTTGGCAGGTTGTAAACTATTTTGTCGGGTTTTTGGAATGTTTTGGTTGGTTTTGATTTGTTTTTATGATGTTTTGCCAAGTTTTTGGAATGTTTTGATCAGTTCTGGCTGGTTTTCTAATGTTTTGGCATTTTTTCAGAATGTTTTGATGAGTTTTGTGGGTCTAAAGTATTTTGGCGGGTTTTCGGAATATTTTGGTTGGTTTTGATTTGTTTTTATGATGTTTTGTCGGGTTTTCGGGAATGTTTTGGTTGGGTTTTAGAATGTTTTGTATTCTCTTGAGTTGTTTTTATTGTGTTGGCAGGTTTTGGAATGTTTGGATTCCTTTTGGCGGGGTTTAAAATATTTTGGCGGGTATTTGGAATGTTTTGGCGGGTATTCGGAAGGTTTTGATTAGTTTTGACGGGTTTTGAAATATTTTGGCCGGTTTTTAGAAGGTTTTGATTCTGTTTAGCCCAGTTTTTGGTGTGTTTGGATTAGCTTTGGTGGGCTTTATCATGTTTTGTCAGGTTTTTTCGAATGTATTGATCACTTCTGTCTGGTTTTCTATTTTGGCGGGTTTGAAAATATTTTTGGATGAGTTTTGGCGGGTTTTCAAATATTTTGGCTCTTTGCGCAGAGACAACGGTGCCGGTTGCGGTGCGCTCCGGGGCGCTCCTTCTGCGGCAAGATGCCTGGCAGCGGCACTTGGGACAGCTCCGCGTCTCCGTATTCTGCGTTTCTTGCCTTCTGCATCTCAGCAAAATGCTTTCCCACTAGGTCTAGCAAGGAGAAACTGTGGCAGCTGAGTAGATGTAGCCCAGCCCGCCCTTTGAAGTTGACAAGTTCTTGGCATCTCAGAGCCTCAAGGGAAGAGCAAGGTTATCTATGGTAGGCTGGGGCAGAACTAGCAGCAAGCAGAGCAAAGTTATCCAAGAATAGCTTCCATTGGAATGCTAATGGCAATTGAAGAGGCAGGCCAGTGGCAAGCCACTAGCTTCTAGCAGTTTGAAAGTTGCAGACACAGTGCAGGTGTTGTGCGGCTTCCTTCTTGGCCTCCTAGAAGGTGCCGCGCTCTCCGTCTCTTGCTTGCCAATATGTTGCCGTGTTCCTCCTATTGTTTGGTTTGTTTTGATTTGTTTTGATGATCTTTTGGCGGGTTTTCGGAATGTTTTGGTGGTGTTTTAGAATGTTTTGTTTTCTCTTGTGTTGTTTTTATTGTCTTGGCAGGTTGTGGAACGTTTGGATTCGTTTTGGCGGGTTTTAAAATATTTTGGCGGGTATTTGGAATGTTTTGGTTTGCTTTCATTTGTTTTGATTATGTTTTGGCAAGTTATTGAAAGTTTTGATCACTTCTGACTGGTTTTCTAGTATTTTGGCATCTTTTCAGAATGTTTTGATCAGTTTTGGCAGGTTGTAAACTATTTTGTCGGGGTTTTGGAATGTTTTGGTTGGTTTTGATTTGTTTTTATGATGTTTTGCCAAGTTTTTTGAATGTTTTGATCAGTTCTGGCTGGTTTTTTAATGTTTTGGCATTTTTTCAGAATGTTTTGATGAGTTTTGTGGGTCTAAATTATTTGGGCGGTTTTTCGGAATATTTTGGTTGGTTTTGATTTGTTTTTATGATGTTTTGTCGGGTTTTCGGGAATGTTTTGGTTGGGTTTTAGAATGTTTTGTATTCTCTTGAGTTGTTTTTATTGTGTTGGCAGGTTTTGGAATGTTTGGATTCCTTTTGGCGGGGTTTAAAATATTTTGGCGGGTATTTGGAATGTTTTGGCGGGTATTCGGAATGTTTTGATTAGTTTTGACGGGTTTGGAAATATTTTGGCCGGTTTTTAGAAGGTTTTGATTCTGTTTAGCCCAGTTTTTGGTGTGTTTGGATTAGCTTTGGTGGGCTTTATCATGTTTTGTCAGGTTTTTTCGAATGTATTGATCACTTCTGTCTGGTTTTCTATTTTGGCGGGTTTGAAAATATTTTTGGATGAGTTTTGGCGGGTTTTCAAATATTTTGGCTCTTTGCGCAGAGACGACGGTGCCGGTTGCGGTGCGCTCCGGGGCGCTCCTTCTGCGGCAAGACGCCTGGCAGCGGCACTTGGGACAGCTCCGCGTCTCCGTATTCTGCGTTTCTTGCCCTCTGCATCTCAGCAAAATGCTTTCCCACTAGGTCTAGCAAGGAGAAACTGTGGCAGCTGAGTAGATGTAGCCCGGCCCGCCCTTTGAAGTTGACAAGTTCTTGGCATCTCAGAGCCTCAAGGGAAGAGCAAGGTTATCTATGGTAGGCTGGGGCAGAACTAGCAGCAAGCAGAGCAAAGTTGTCCAAGAATAGCTTCCATTGGAATGCTAATGGCAATTGAAGAGGCAGGCCAGTGGCAAGCCACTAGCTTCTAGCAGTTTGAAAGTTGCAGACACAGTGCAGGTGTTGTGCGGCTTCCTTCTTGGCCTCCTAGAAGGTGCCGCGCTCTCCGTCTCTTGCTTGCCAATATGTTGCCGTGTTCCTCCTATTGTTTGGTTTGTTTTGATTTGTTTTGATGATCTTTTGGCGGGTTTTCGGAATGTTTTGGTGGTGTTTTAGAATGTTTTGTTTTCTCTTGTGTTGTTTTTATTGTCTTGGCAGGTT
Source organism: Passer domesticus (assembly GCF_036417665.1). Classification (NCBI taxonomy): domain Eukaryota; kingdom Metazoa; phylum Chordata; class Aves; order Passeriformes; family Passeridae; genus Passer; species Passer domesticus. The sequence goes on along the minus strand of NC_087480.1, from coordinate 30,355,894 downwards.
GTGGAACGTTTGGATTCGTTTTGGCGGGTTTTAAAATATTTTGGCGGGTATTTGGAATGTTTTGGTTTGCTTTCATTTGTTTTGATTATGTTTTGGCAAGTTATTGAAAGTTTTGATCACTTCTGACTGGTTTTCTAGTATTTTGGCATCTTTTCAGAATGTTTTGATCAGTTTTGGCAGGTTGTAAACTATTTTGTTGGGTTTTTGGAATGTTTTGGTTGGTTTTGATTTGTTTTTATGATGTTTTGCCAAGTTTTTTGAATGTTTTGATCAGTTCTGGCTGGTTTTCTAATGTTTTGGCATTTTTTCAGAATGTTTTGATGAGTTTTGTGGGTCTAAATTATTTGGGCGGTTTTTCGGAATATTTTGGTTGGTTTTGATTTGTTTTTATGATGTTTTGTCGGGTTTTCGGGAATGTTTTGGTTGGGTTTTAGAATGTTTTGTATTCTCTTGAGTTGTTTTTATTGTGTTGGCAGGTTTTGGAATGTTTGGATTCCTTTTGGCGGGGTTTAAAATATTTTGGCGGGTATTTGGAATGTTTTGGCGGGTATTCGGAATGTTTTGATTAGTTTTGACGGGTTTGGAAATATTTTGGCCGGTTTTTAGAAGGTTTTGATTCTGTTTAGCCCAGTTTTTGGTGTGTTTGGATTAGCTTTGGTGGGCTTTATCATGTTTTGTCAGGTTTTTTCGAATGTATTGATCACTTCTGTCTGGTTTTCTATTTTGGCGGGTTTGAAAATATTTTTGGATGAGTTTTGGCGGGTTTGAAAATATTTTGGCTCTTTGCGCAGAGACAACGGTGCCGGTTGCGGTGCGCTCCGGGGCGCTCCTTCTGCGGCAAGACGCCTGGCAGCGGCACTTGGGACAGCTCCGCGTCTCCGTATTCTGCGTTTCTTGCCCTCTGCATCTCAGCAAAATGCTTTCCCACTAGGTCTAGCAAGGAGAAACTGTGGCAGCTGAGTAGATGTAGCCCGGCCCGCCCTTTGAAGTTGACAAGTTCTTGGCATCTCAGAGCCTCAAGGGAAGAGCAAGGTTATCTATGGTAGGCTGGGGCAGAACTAGCAGCAAGCAGAGCAAAGTTGTCCAAGAATAGCTTCCATTGGAATGCTAATGGCAATTGAAGAGGCAGGCCAGTGGCAAGCCACTATCTTCTAGCAGTTTGAAAGTTGCAGACACAGTGCAGGTGTTGTGCGGCTTCCTTCTTGGCCTCCTAGAAGGTGCCGCGCTCTCCGTCTCTTGCTTGCCAATATGTTGCCGTGTTCCTCCTATTGTTTGGTTTGTTTTGATTTGTTTTGATGATCTTTTGGCGGGTTTTCGGAATGTTTTGGTGGTGTTTTAGAATGTTTTGTTTTCTCTTGTGTTGTTTTTATTGTCTTGGCAGGTTGTGGAACGTTTGGATTCGTTTTGGCGGGTTTTAAAATATTTTGGCGGGTATTTGGAATGTTTTGGTTTGCTTTCATTTGTTTTGATTATGTTTTGGCAAGTTATTGAAAGTTTTGATCACTTCTGACTGGTTTTCTAGTATTTTGGCATCTTTTCAGAATGTTTTGATCAGTTTTGGCAGGTTGTAAACTATTTTGTTGGGTTTTTGGAATGTTTTGGTTGGTTTTGATTTGTTTTTATGATGTTTTGCCAAGTTTTTTGAATGTTTTGATCAGTTCTGGCTGGTTTTCTAATGTTTTGGCATTTTTTCAGAATGTTTTGATGAGTTTTGTGGGTCTAAATTATTTGGGCGGGTTTTCGGAATATTTTGGTTGGTTTTGATTTGTTTTTATGATGTTTTGTCGGGTTTTCGGGAATGTTTTTCTTGGGTTTTAGAATGTTTTGTATTCTCTTGAGTTGTTTTTATTGTGTTGGCAGGTTTTGGAATGTTTGGATTCCTTTTGGCGGGGTTTAAAATATTTTGGCGGGTATTTGGAATGTTTTGGCGGGTATTCGGAATGTTTTGATTAGTTTTGACGGGTTTTGAAATATTTTGGCCGGTTTTTAGAAGGTTTTGATTCTGTTTAGCCCTTTTTTTGGTGTGTTTGGATTAGCTTTGGTGGGCTTTATCATGTTTTGTCAGGTTTTTTCGAATGTATTGATCACTTCTGTCTGGTTTTCTATTTTGGCGGGTTTGAAAATATTTTTGGATGAGTTTTGGCGGGTTTTCAAATATTTTGGCTCTTTGCGCAGAGACGACGGTGCCGGTTGCGGTGCGCTCCGGGGCGCTCCTTCTGCGGCAAGACGCCTGGCAGCGGCACTTGGGACAGCTCCGCGTCTCCGTATTCTGCGTTTCTTGCCCTCTGCATCTCAGCAAAATGCTTTCCCACTAGGTCTAGCAAGGAGAAACTGTGGCAGCTGAGTAGATGTAGCCCGGCCCGCCCTTTGAAGTTGACAAGTTCTTGGCATCTCAGAGCCTCAAGGGAAGAGCAAGGTTATCTATGGTAGGCTGGGGCAGAACTAGCAGCAAGCAGAGCAAAGTTGTCCAAGAATAGCTTCCATTGGAATGCTAATGGCAATTGAAGAGGCAGGCCAGTGGCAAGCCACTAGCTTCTAGCAGTTTGAAAGTTGCAGACACAGTGCAGGTGTTGTGCGGCTTCCTTCTTGGCCTCCTAGAAGGTGCCGCGCTCTCCGTCTCTTGCTTGCCAATATGTTGCCGTGTTCCTCCTATTGTTTGGTTTGTTTTGATTTGTTTTGATGATCTTTTGGCGGGTTTTCGGAATGTTTTGGTGGTGTTTTAGAATGTTTTGTTTTCTCTTGTGTTGTTTTTATTGTCTTGGCAGGTTGTGGAACGTTTGGATTCGTTTTGGCGGGTTTTAAAATATTTTGGCGGGTATTTGGAATGTTTTGGTTTGCTTTCATTTGTTTTGATTATGTTTTGGCAAGTTATTGAAAGTTTCGATCACTTCTGACTGGTTTTCTAGTATTTTGGCATCTTTTCAGAATGTTTTGATCAGTTTTGGCAGGTTGTAAACTATTTTGTCGGGTTTTTGGAATGTTTTGGTTGGTTTTGATTTGTTTTTATGATGTTTTGCCAAGTTTTTGGAATGTTTTGATCAGTTCTGGCTGGTTTTCTAATGTTTTGGCATTTTTTCAGAATGTTTTGATGAGTTTTGTGGGTCTAAATTATTTGGGCGGGTTTTCGGAATATTTTGGTTGGTTTTGATTTGTTTTTATGATGTTTTGTCGGGTTTTCGGGAATGTTTTGGTTGGGTTTTAGAATGTTTTGTATTCTCTTGAGTTGTTTTTATTGTGTTGGCAGGTTTTGGAATGTTTGGATTCCTTTTGGCGGGGTTTAAAATATTTTGGCGGGTATTTGGAATGTTTTGGCGGGTATTCGGAATGTTTTGATTAGTTTTGACGGGTTTGGAAATATTTTGGCCGGTTTTTAGAAGGTTTTGATTCTGTTTAGCCCAGTTTTTGGTGTGTTTGGATTAGCTTTGGTGGGCTTTATCATGTTTTGTCAGGTTTTTTCGAATGTATTGATCACTTCTGTCTGGTTTTCTATTTTGGCGGGTTTGAAAATATTTTTGGATGAGTTTTGGCGGGTTTTCAAATATTTTGGCTCTTTGCGCAGAGACGACGGTGCCGGTTGCGGTGCGCTCCGGGGCGCTCCTTCTGCGGCAAGACGCCTGGCAGCGGCACTTGGGACAGCTCCGCGTCTCCGTATTCTGCGTTTCTTGCCCTCTGCATCTCAGCAAAATGCTTTCCCACTAGGTCTAGCAAGGAGAAACTGTGGCAGCTGAGTAGATGTAGCCCGGCCCGCCCTTTGAAGTTGACAAGTTCTTGGCATCTCAGAGCCTCAAGGGAAGAGCAAGGTTATCTATGGTAGGCTGGGGCAGAACTAGCAGCAAGCAGAGCAAAGTTGTCCAAGAATAGCTTCCATTGGAATGCTAATGGCAATTGAAGAGGCAGGCCAGTGGCAAGCCACTAGCTTCTAGCAGTTTGAAAGTTGCAGACACAGTGCAGGTGTTGTGCGGCTTCCTTCTTGGCCTCCTAGAAGGTGCCGCGCTCTCCGTCTCTTGCTTGCCAATATGTTGCCGTGTTCCTCCTATTGTTTGGTTTGTTTTGATTTGTTTTGATGATCTTTTGGCGGGTTTTCGGAATGTTTTGGTGGTGTTTTAGAATGTTTTGTTTTCTCTTGTGTTGTTTTTATTGTCTTGGCAGGTTGTGGAACGTTTGGATTCGTTTTGGCGGGTTTTAAAATATTTTGGCGGGTATTTGGAATGTTTTGGTTTGCTTTCATTTGTTTTGATTATGTTTTGGCAAGTTATTGAAAGTTTTGATCACTTCTGACTGGTTTTCTAGTATTTTGGCATCTTTTCAGAATGTTTTGATCAGTTTTGGCAGGTTGTAAACTATTTTGTTGGGTTTTTGGAATGTTTTGGTTGGTTTTGATTTGTTTTTATGATGTTTTGCCAAGTTTTTTGAATGTTTTGATCAGTTCTGGCTGGTTTTCTAATGTTTTGGCATTTTTTCAGAATGTTTTGATGAGTTTTGTGGGTCTAAATTATTTGGGTGGTTTTTCGGAATATTTTGGTTGGTTTTGATTTGTTTTTATGATGTTTTGTCGGGTTTTCGGGAATGTTTTGGTTGGGTTTTAGAATGTTTTGTATTCTCTTGAGTTGTTTTTATTGTGTTGGCAGGTTTTGGAATGTTTGGATTCCTTTTGGCGGGGTTTAAAATATTTTGGCGGGTATTTGGAATGTTTTGGCGGGTATTCGGAATGTTTTGATTAGTTTTGACGGGTTTGGAAATATTTTGGCCGGTTTTTAGAAGGTTTTGATTCTGTTTAGCCCAGTTTTTGGTGTGTTTGGATTAGCTTTGGTGGGCTTTATCATGTTTTGTCAGGTTTTTTCGAATGTATTGATCACTTCTGTCTGGTTTTCTATTTTGGCGGGTTTGAAAATATTTTTGGATGAGTTTTGGCGGGTTTTCAAATATTTTGGCTCTTTGCGCAGAGACAACGGTGCCGGTTGCGGTGCGCTCCGGGGCGCTCCTTCTGCGGCAAGACGCCTGGCAGCGGCACTTGGGACAGCTCCGCGTCTCCGTATTCTGCGTTTCTTGCCTTCTGCATCTCAGCAAAATGCTTTCCCACTAGGTCTAGCAAGGAGAAACTGTGGCAGCTGAGTAGATGTAGCCCGGCCCGCCCTTTGAAGTTGACAAGTTCTTGGCATCTCAGAGCCTCAAGGGAAGAGCAAGGTTATCTATGGTAGGCTGGGGCAGAACTAGCAGCAAGCAGAGCAAAGTTGTCCAAGAATAGCTTCCATTGGAATGCTAATGGCAATTGAAGAGGCAGGCCAGTGGCAAGCCACTATCTTCTAGCAGTTTGAAAGTTGCAGACACAGTGCAGGTGTTGTGCGGCTTCCTTCTTGGCCTCCTAGAAGGTGCCGCGCTCTCCGTCTCTTGCTTGCCAATATGTTGCCGTGTTCCTCCTATTGTTTGGTTTGTTTTGATTTGTTTTGATGATCTTTTGGCGGGTTTTCGGAATGTTTTGGTGGTGTTTTAGAATGTTTTGTTTTCTCTTGTGTTGTTTTTATTGTCTTGGCAGGTTGTGGAACGTTTGGATTCGTTTTGGCGGGTTTTAAAATATTTTGGCGGGTATTTGGAATGTTTTGGTTTGCTTTCATTTGTTTTGATTATGTTTTGGCAAGTTATTGAAAGTTTTGATCACTTCTGACTGGTTTTCTAGTATTTTGGCATCTTTTCAGAATGTTTTGATCAGTTTTGGCAGGTTGTAAACTATTTTGTTGGGTTTTTGGAATGTTTTGGTTGGTTTTGATTTGTTTTTATGATGTTTTGCCAAGTTTTTTGAATGTTTTGATCAGTTCTGGCTGGTTTTCTAATGTTTTGGCATTTTTTCAGAATGTTTTGATGAGTTTTGTGGGTCTAAATTATTTGGGCGGGTTTTCGGAATATTTTGGTTGGTTTTGATTTGTTTTTATGATGTTTTGTCGGGTTTTCGGGAATGTTTTGGTTGGGTTTTAGAATGTTTTGTATTCTCTTGAGTTGTTTTTATTGTGTTGGCAGGTTTTGGAATGTTTGGATTCCTTTTGGCGGGGTTTAAAATATTTTGGCGGGTATTTGGAATGTTTTGGCGGGTATTCGGAATGTTTTGATTAGTTTTGACGGGTTTGGAAATATTTTGGCCGGTTTTTAGAAGGTTTTGATTCTGTTTAGCCCAGTTTTTGGTGTGTTTGGATTAGCTTTGGTGGGCTTTATCATGTTTTGTCAGGTTTTTTCGAATGTATTGATCACTTCTGTCTGGTTTTCTATTTTGGCGGGTTTGAAAATATTTTTGGATGAGTTTTGGCGGGTTTTCAAATATTTTGGCTCTTTGCGCAGAGACGACGGTGCCGGTTGCGGTGCGCTCCGGGGCGCTCCTTCTGCGGCAAGACGCCTGGCAGCGGCACTTGGGACAGCTCCGCGTCTCCGTATTCTGCGTTTCTTGCCTTCTGCATCTCAGCAAAATGCTTTCCCACTAGGTGTAGCAAGGAGAAACTGTGGCAGCTGAGTAGATGTAGCCCGGCCCGCCCTTTGAAGTTGACAAGTTCTTGGCATCTCAGAGCCTCAAGGGAAGAGCAAGGTTATCTATGGTAGGCTGGGGCAGAACTAGCAGCAAGCAGAGCAAAGTTGTCCAAGAATAGCTTCCATTGGAATGCTAATGGCAATTGAAGAGGCAGGCCAGTGGCAAGCCACTAGCTTCTAGCAGTTTGAAAGTTGCAGACACAGTGCAGGTGTTGTGCGGCTTCCTTCTTGGCCTCCTAGAAGGTGCCGCGCTCTCCGTCTCTTGCTTGCCAATATGTTGCCGTGTTCCTCCTATTGTTTGGTTTGTTTTGATTTGTTTTGATGATCTTTTGGCGGGTTTTCGGAATGTTTTGGTGGTGTTTTAGAATGTTTTGTTTTCTCTTGTGTTGTTTTTATTGTCTTGGCAGGTTGTGGAACGTTTGGATTCGTTTTGGCGGGTTTTAAAATATTTTGGCGGGTATTTGGAATGTTTTGGTTTGCTTTCATTTGTTTTGATTATGTTTTGGCAAGTTATTGAAAGTTTTGATCACTTCTGACTGGTTTTCTAGTATTTTGGCATCTTTTCAGAATGTTTTGATCAGTTTTGGCAGGTTGTAAACTATTTTGTCGGGTTTTTGGAATGTTTTGGTTGGTTTTGATTTGTTTTTATGATGTTTTGCCAAGTTTTTGGAATGTTTTGATCAGTTCTGGCTGGTTTTCTAATGTTTTGGCATTTTTTCAGAATGTTTTGATGAGTTTTGTGGGTCTAAATTATTTGGGCGGTTTTTCGGAATATTTTGGTTGGTGTTGATTTGTTTTTATGATGTTTTGTTGGGTTTTCGGGAATGTTTTGGTTGGGTTTTAGAATGTTTTGTATTCTCTTGAGTTGTTTTTATTGTGTTGGCAGGTTTTGGAATGTTTGGATTCCTTTTGGCGGGGTTTAAAATATTTTGGCGGGTATTTGGAATGTTTTGGCGGGTATTCGGAATGTTTTGATTAGTTTTGACGGGTTTGGAAATATTTTGGCCGGTTTTTAGAAGGTTTTGATTCTGTTTAGCCCAGTTTTTGGTGTGTTTGGATTAGCTTTGGTGGGCTTTATCATGTTTTGTCAGGTTTTTTCGAATGTATTGATCACTTCTGTCTGGTTTTCTATTTTGGCGGGTTTGAAAATATTTTTGGATGAGTTTTGGCGGGTTTGAAAATATTTTGGCTCTTTGCGCAGAGAGGACGGTGCCGGTTGCGGTGCGCTCCGGGGCGCTCCTTCTGCGGCAAGACGCCTGGCAGCGGCACTTGGGACAGCTCCGCGTCTCCGTATTCTGCGTTTCTTGCCTTCTGCATCTCAGCAAAATGCTTTCCCACTAGGTCTAGCAAGGAGAAACTGTGGCAGCTGAGTAGATGTAGCCCGGCCCGCCCTTTGAAGTTGACAAGTTCTTGGCATCTCAGAGCCTCAAGGGAAGAGCAAGGTTATCTATGGTAGGCTGGGGCAGAACTAGCAGCAAGCAGAGCAAAGTTGTCCAAGAATAGCTTCCATTGGAATGCTAATGGCAATTGAAGAGGCAGGCCAGTGGCAAGCCACTAGCTTCTAGCAGTTTGAAAGTTGCAGACACAGTGCAGGTGTTGTGCGGCTTCTTTCTTGGCCTCCTAGAAGGTGCCACGCTCTCCGTCTCTTGCTTGCCAATAGGTTGCCGTGTTCCTCCTATTGTTTGGTTTGTTTTGATTTGTTTTGATGATCTTTTGGCGGGTTTTCGGAATGTTTTGATGGTGTTTTAGAATGTTTTGTTTTCTCTTGTGTTGTTTTTATTGTCTTGGCAGGTTGTGGAACGTTTGGATTCGTTTTGGCGGGTTTTAAAATATTTTGGCGGGTATTTGGAATGTTTTGGTTTGCTTTCATTTGTTTTGATTATGTTTTGGCAAGTTATTGAAAGTTTTGATCACTTCTGACTGGTTTTCTAGTATTTTGGCATCTTTTCAGAATGTTTTGATCAGTTTTGGCAGGTTGTAAACTATTTTGTTGGGTTTTTGGAATGTTTTGGTTGGTTTTGATTTGTTTTTATGATGTTTTGCCAAGTTTTTTGAATGTTTTGATCAGTTCTGGCTGGTTTTCTAATGTTTTGGCATTTTTTCAGAATGTTTTGATGAGTTTTGTGGGTCTAAATTATTTGGGCGGGTTTTCGGAATATTTTGGTTGGTGTTGATTTGTTTTTATGATGTTTTGTCGGGTTTTCGGGAATGTTTTGGTTGGGTTTTAGAATGTTTTGTATTCTCTTGAGTTGTTTTTATTGTGTTGGCAGGTTTTGGAATGTTTGGATTCCTTTTGGCGGGGTTTAAAATATTTTGGCGGGTATTTGGAATGTTTTGGCGGGTATTCGGAATGTTTTGATTAGTTTTGACGGGTTTGGAAATATTTTGGCCGGTTTTTAGAAGGTTTTGATTCTGTTTAGCCCAGTTTTTGGTGTGTTTGGATTAGCTTTGGTGGGCTTTATCATGTTTTGTCAGGTTTTTTCGAATGTATTGATCACTTCTGTCTGGTTTTCTATTTTGGCGGGTTTGAAAATATTTTTGGATGAGTTTTGGCGGGTTTTCAAATATTTTGGCTCTTTGCGCAGAGAGGACGGTGCCGGTTGCGGTGCGCTCCGGGGCGCTCCTTCTGCGGCAAGACGCCTGGCAGCGGCACTTGGGACAGCTCCGCGTCTCCGTATTCTGCGTTTCTTGCCTTCTGCATCTCAGCAAAATGCTTTCCCACTAGGTCTAGCAAGGAGAAACTGTGGCAGCTGAGTAGATGTAGCCCGGCCCGCCCTTTGAAGTTGACAAGTTCTTGGCATCTCAGAGCCTCAAGGGAAGAGCAAGGTTATCTATGGTAGGCTGGGGCAGAACTAGCAGCAAGCAGAGCAAAGTTGTCCAAGAATAGCTTCCATTGGAATGCTAATGGCAATTGAAGAGGCAGGCCAGTGGCAAGCCACTAGCTTCTAGCAGTTTGAAAGTTGCAGACACAGTGCAGGTGTTGTGCGGCTTCTTTCTTGGCCTCCTAGAAGGTGCCGCGCTCTCCGTCTCTTGCTTGCCAATAGGTTGCCGTGTTCCTCCTATTGTTTGGTTTGTTTTGATTTGTTTTGATGATCTTTTGGCGGGTTTTCGGAATGTTTTGATGGTGTTTTAGAATGTTTTGTTTTCTCTTGTGTTGTTTTTATTGTCTTGGCAGGTTGTGGAACGTTTGGATTCGTTTTGGCGGGTTTTAAAATATTTTGGCGGGTATTTGGAATGTTTTGGTTTGCTTTCATTTGTTTTGATTATGTTTTGGCAAGTTATTGAAAGTTTTGATCACTTCTGACTGGTTTTCTAGTATTTTGGCATCTTTTCAGAATGTTTTGATCAGTTTTGGCAGGTTGTAAACTATTTTGTTGGGTTTTTGGAATGTTTTGGTTGGTTTTGATTTGTTTTTATGATGTTTTGCCAAGTTTTTTGAATGTTTTGATCAGTTCTGGCTGGTTTTCTAATGTTTTGGCATTTTTTCAGAATGTTTTGATGAGTTTTGTGGGTCTAAATTATTTGGGCGGGTTTTCGGAATATTTTGGTTGGTGTTGATTTGTTTTTATGATGTTTTGTCGGGTTTTCGGGAATGTTTTGGTTGGGTTTTAGAATGTTTTGTATTCTCTTGAGTTGTTTTTATTGTGTTGGCAGGTTTTGGAATGTTTGGATTCCTTTTGGCGGGGTTTAAAATATTTTGGCGGGTATTTTGAATGTTTTGGCGGGTATTCGGAATGTTTTGATTAGTTTTGACGGGTTTTGAAATATTTTGGCCGGTTTTTAGAAAGTTTTGATTCTGTTTAGCCCAGTTTTTGGTGTGTTTGGATTAGCTTTGGTGGGCTTTATCATGTTTTGTCAGGTTTTTTCGAATGTATTGATCACTTCTGTCTGGTTTTCTATTTTGGCGGGTTTGAAAATATTTTTGGATGAGTTTTGGCGGGTTTGAAAATATTTTGGCTCTTTGCGCAGAGACGACGGTGCCGGTTGCGGTGCGCTCCGGGGCGCTCCTTCTGCGGCAAGACGCCTGGCAGCGGCACTTGGGACAGCTCCGCGTCTCCGTATTCTGCGTTTCTTGCCCTCTGCATCTCAGCAAAATGCTTTCCCACTAGGTCTAGCAAGGAGAAACTGTGGCAGCTGAGTAGATGTAGCCCGGCCCGCCCTTTGAAGTTGACAAGTTCTTGGCATCTCAGAGCCTCAAGGGAAGAGCAAGGTTATCTATGGTAGGCTGGGGCAGAACTAGCAGCAAGCAGAGCAAAGTTGTCCAAGAATAGCTTCCATTGGAATGCTAATGGCAATTGAAGAGGCAGGCCAGTGGCAAGCCACTATTTTCTAGCAGTTTGAAAGTTGCAGACACAGTGCAGGTGTTGTGCGGCTTCCTTCTTGGCCTCCTAGAAGGTGCCGCGCTCTCCGTCTCTTGCTTGCCAATATGTTGCCGTGTTCCTCCTATTGTTTGGTTTGTTTTGATTTGTTTTGATGATCTTTTGGCGGGTTTTCGGAATGTTTTGGTGGTGTTTTAGAATGTTTTGTTTTCTCTTGTGTTGTTTTTATTGTCTTGGCAGGTTGTGGAACGTTTGGATTCGTTTTGGCGGGTTTTAAAATATTTTGGCGGGTATTTGGAATGTTTTGGTTTGCTTTCATTTGTTTTGATTATGTTTTGGCAAGTTATTGAAAGTTTTGATCACTTCTGACTGGTTTTCTAGTATTTTGGCATCTTTTCAGAATGTTTTGATCAGTTTTGGCAGGTTGTAAACTATTTTGTTGGGTTTTTGGAATGTTTTGGTTGGTTTTGATTTGTTTTTATGATGTTTTGCCAAGTTTTTTGAATGTTTTGATCAGTTCTGGCTGGTTTTCTAATGTTTTGGCATTTTTTCAGAATGTTTTGATGAGTTTTGTGGGTCTAAATTATTTGGGCGGTTTTTCGGAATATTTTGGTTGGTTTTGATTTGTTTTTATGATGTTTTGTCGGGTTTTCGGGAATGTTTTGGTTGGGTTTTAGAATGTTTTGTATTCTCTTGAGTTGTTTTTATTGTGTTGGCAGGTTTTGGAATGTTTGGATTCCTTTTGGCGGGGTTTAAAATATTTTGGCGTGTATTTGGAATGTTTTGGCGGGTATTCGGAAGGTTTTGATTAGTTTTGACGGGTTTGGAAATATTTTGGCCGGTTTTTAGAAGGTTTTGATTCTGTTTAGCCCAGTTTTTGGTGTGTTTGGATTAGCTTTGGTGGGCTTTATCATGTTTTGTCAGGTTTTTTCGAATGTATTGATCACTTCTGTCTGGTTTTCTATTTTGGCGGGTTTGAAAATATTTTTGGATGAGTTTTGGCGGGTTTGAAAATATTTTGGCTCTTTGCGCAGAGAGGACGGTGCCGGTTGCGGTGCGCTCCGGGGCGCTCCTTCTGCGGCAAGACGCCTGGCAGCGGCACTTGGGACAGCTCCGCGTCTCCGTATTCTGCGTTTCTTGCCTTCTGCATCTCAGCAAAATGCTTTCCCACTAGGTCTAGCAAGGAGAAACTGTGGCAGCTGAGTAGATGTAGCCCGGCCCGCCCTTTGAAGTTGACAAGTTCTTGGCATCTCAGAGCCTCAAGGGAAGAGCAAGGTTATCTATGGTAGGCTGGGGCAGAACTAGCAGCAAGCAGAGCAAAGTTGTCCAAGAATAGCTTCCATTGGAATGCTAATGGCAATTGAAGAGGCAGGCCAGTGGCAAGCCACTAGCTTCTAGCAGTTTGAAAGTTGCAGACACAGTGCAGGTGTTGTGCGGCTTCTTTCTTGGCCTCCTAGAAGGTGCCGCGCTCTCCGTCTCTTGCTTGCCAATATGTTGCCGTGTTCCTCCTATTGTTTGGTTTGTTTTGATTTGTTTTGATGATCTTTTGGCGGGTTTTCGGAATGTTTTGATGGTGTTTTAGAATGTTTTGTTTTCTCTTGTGTTGTTTTTATTGTCTTGGCAGGTTGTGGAACGTTTGGATTCGTTTTGGCGGGTTTTAAAATATTTTGGCGGGTATTTGGAATGTTTTGGTTTGCTTTCATTTGTTTTGATTATGTTTTGGCAAGTTATTGAAAGTTTTGATCACTTCTGACTGGTTTTCTAGTATTTTGGCATCTTTTCAGAATGTTTTGATCAGTTTTGGCAGGTTGTAAACTATTTTGTCGGGTTTTTGGAATGTTTTGGTTGGTTTTGATTTGTTTTTATGATGTTTTGTCGGGTTTTCGGGAATGTTTTGGTTGGGTTTTAGAATGTTTTGTATTCTCTTGAGTTGTTTTTATTGTGTTGGCAGGTTTTGGAATGTTTGGATTCCTTTTGGCGGGGTTTAAAATATTTTGGCGTGTATTTGGAATGTTTTGGCGGGTATTCGGAAGGTTTTGATTAGTTTTGACGGGTTTGGAAATATTTTGGCCGGTTTTTAGAAGGTTTTGATTCTGTTTAGCCCAGTTTTTGGTGTGTTTGGATTAGCTTTGGTGGGCTTTATCATGTTTTGTCAGGTTTTTTCGAATGTATTGATCACTTCTGTCTGGTTTTCTATTTTGGCGGGTTTGAAAATATTTTTGGATGAGTTTTGGCGGGTTTGAAAATATTTTGGCTCTTTGCGCAGAGAGGACGGTGCCGGTTGCGGTGCGCTCCGGGGCGCTCCTTCTGCGGCAAGACGCCTGGCAGCGGCACTTGGGACAGCTCCGCGTCTCCGTATTCTGCGTTTCTTGCCTTCTGCATCTCAGCAAAATGCTTTCCCACTAGGTCTAGCAAGGAGAAACTGTGGCAGCTGAGTAGATGTAGCCCGGCCCGCCCTTTGAAGTTGACAAGTTCTTGGCATCTCAGAGCCTCAAGGGAAGAGCAAGGTTATCTATGGTAGGCTGGGGCAGAACTAGCAGCAAGCAGAGCAAAGTTGTCCAAGAATAGCTTCCATTGGAATGCTAATGGCAATTGAAGAGGCAGGCCAGTGGCAAGCCACTAGCTTCTAGCAGTTTGAAAGTTGCAGACACAGTGCAGGTGTTGTGTGGCTTCTTTCTTGGCCTCCTAGAAGGTGCTGTGGTGCCGCGCTCTCCGTCTCTTGCTTGCCAATATGTTGCTGTGTTCCTCCTATTGTTTGGTTTGTTTTGATTTGTTTTGATGATCTTTTGGCGGGTTTTCGGAATGTTTTGGTGGTGTTTTAGAATGTTTTGTTTTCTCTTGTGTTGTTTTTATTGTCTTGGCAGGTTGTGGAACGTTTGGATTCGTTTTGGCGGGTTTTAAAATATTTTGGCGGGTATTTGGAATGTTTTGGTTTGCTTTCATTTGTTTTGATTATGTTTTGGCAAGTTATTGAAAGTTTTGATCACTTCTGACTGGTTTTCTAGTATTTTGGCATCTTTTCAGAATGTTTTGATCAGTTTTGGCAGGTTGTAAACTATTTTGTCGGGTTTTTGGAATGTTTTGGTTGGTTTTGATTTGTTTTTATGATGTTTTGCCAAGTTTTTGGAATGTTTTGATCAGTTCTGGCTGGTTTTCTAATGTTTTGGCATTTTTTCAGAATGTTTTGATGAGTTTTGTGGGTCTAAATTATTTGGGCGGGTTTTCGGAATATTTTGGTTGGTTTTGATTTGTTTTTATGATGTTTTGTCGGGTTTTCGGGAATGTTTTGGTTGGGTTTTAGAATGTTTTGTATTCTCTTGAGTTGTTTTTATTGTGTTGGCAGGTTTTGGAATGTTTGGATTCCTTTTGGCGGGGTTTAAAATATTTTGGCAGGTATTTTGAATGTTTTGGCGGGTATTCGGAATGTTTTGATTAGTTTTGACGGGTTTTGAAATATTTTGGCCGGTTTTTAGAAAGTTTTGATTCTGTTTAGCCCAGTTTTTGGTGTGTTTGGATTAGCTTTGGTGGGCTTTATCATGTTTTGTCAGGTTTTTTCGAATGTATTGATCACTTCTGTCTGGTTTTCTATTTTGGCGGGTTTGAAAATATTTTTGGATGAGTTTTGGCGGGTTTTCAAATATTTTGGCTCTTTGCGCAGAGACGACGGTGCCGGTTGCGGTGCGCTCCGGGGCGCTCCTTCTGCGGCAAGACGCCTGGCAGCGGCACTTGGGACAGCTCCGCGTCTCCGTATTCTGCGTTTCTTGCCCTCTGCATCTCAGCAAAATGCTTTCCCACTAGGTCTAGCAAGGAGAAACTGTGGCAGCTGAGTAGATGTAGCCCGGCCCGCCCTTTGAAGTTGACAAGTTCTTGGCATCTCAGAGCCTCAAGGGAAGAGCAAGGTTATCTATGGTAGGCTGGGGCAGAACTAGCAGCAAGCAGAGCAAAGTTGTCCAAGAATAGCTTCCATTGGAATGCTAATGGCAATTGAAGAGGCAGGCCAGTGGCAAGCCACTAGCTTCTAGCAGTTTGAAAGTTGCAGACACAGTGCAGGTGTTGTGCGGCTTCCTTCTTGGCCTCCTAGAAGGTGCCGCGCTCTCCGTCTCTTGCTTGCCAATATGTTGCCGTGTTCCTCCTATTGTTTGGTTTGTTTTGATTTGTTTTGATGATCTTTTGGCGGGTTTTCGGAATGTTTTGGTGGTGTTTTAGAATGTTTTGTTTTCTCTTGTGTTGTTTTTATTGTCTTGGCAGGTTGTGGAACGTTTGGATTCGTTTTGGCGGGTTTTAAAATATTTTGGCGGGTATTTGGAATGTTTTGGTTTGCTTTCATTTGTTTTGATTATGTTTTGGCAAGTTATTGAAAGTTTTGATCACTTCTGACTGGTTTTCTAGTATTTTGGCATCTTTTCAGAATGTTTTGATCAGTTTTGGCAGGTTGTAAACTATTTTGTCGGGTTTTTGGAATGTTTTGGTTGGTTTTGATTTGTTTTTATGATGTTTTGCCAAGTTTTTGGAATGTTTTGATCAGTTCTGGCTGGTTTTCTAATGTTTTGGCATTTTTTCAGAATGTTTTGATGAGTTTTGTGGGTCTAAATTATTTTGGCGGGTTTTCGGAATATTTTGGTTGGTGTTGATTTGTTTTTATGATGTTTTGTCGGGTTTTCGGGAATGTTTTGGTTGGGTTTTAGAATGTTTTGTATTCTCTTGAGTTGTTTTTATTGTGTTGGCAGGTTTTGGAATGTTTGGATTCCTTTTGGCGGGGTTTAAAATATTTTGGCGGGTATTTGGAATGTTTTGGCGGGTATTCGGAATATTTTGATTAGTTTTGACGGGTTTGGAAATATTTTGGCCGGTTTTTAGAAGGTTTTGATTCTGTTTAGCCCAGTTTTTGGTGTGTTTGGATTAGCTTTGGTGGGCTTTATCATGTTTTGTCAGGTTTTTTCGAATGTATTGATCACTTCTGTCTGGTTTTCTATTTTGGCGGGTTTGAAAATATTTTTGGATGAGTTTTGGCGGGTTTTCAAATATTTTGGCTCTTTGCGCAGAGACGACGGTGCCGGTTGCGGTGCGCTCCGGGGCGCTCCTTCTGCGGCAAGACGCCTGGCAGCGGCACTTGGGACAGCTCCGCGTCTCCGTATTCTGCGTTTCTTGCCTTCTGCATCTCAGCAAAATGCTTTCCCACTAGGTCTAGCAAGGAGAAACTGTGGCAGCTGAGTAGATGTAGCCCGGCCCGCCCTTTGAAGTTGACAAGTTCTTGGCATCTCAGAGCCTCAAGGGAAGAGCAAGGTTATCTATGGTAGGCTGGGGCAGAACTAGCAGCAAGCAGAGCAAAGTTGTCCAAGAATAGCTTCCATTGGAATGCTAATGGCAATTGAAGAGGCAGGCCAGTGGCAAGCCACTAGCTTCTAGCAGTTTGAAAGTTGCAGACACAGTGCAGGTGTTGTGCGGCTTCCTTCTTGGCCTCCTAGAAGGTGCCGCGCTCTCCGTCTCTTGCTTGCCAATATGTTGCCGTGTTCCTCCTATTGTTTGGTTTGTTTTGATTTGTTTTGATGATCTTTTGGCGGGTTTTCGGAATGTTTTGGTGGTGTTTTAGAATGTTTTGTTTTCTCTTGTGTTGTTTTTATTGTCTTGGCAGGTTGTGGAACGTTTGGATTCGTTTTGGCGGGTTTTAAAATATTTTGGCGGGTATTTGGAATGTTTTGGTTTGCTTTCATTTGTTTTGATTATGTTTTGGCAAGTTATTGAAAGTTTTGATCACTTCTGACTGGTTTTCTAGTATTTTGGCATCTTTTCAGAATGTTTTGATCAGTTTTGGCAGGTTGTAAACTATTTTGTCGGGTTTTTGGAATGTTTTGGTTGGTTTTGATTTGTTTTTATGATGTTTTGCCAAGTTTTTTGAATGTTTTGATCAGTTCTGGCTGGTTTTCTAATGTTTTGGCATTTTTTCAGAATGTTTTGATGAGTTTTGTGGGTCTAAATTATTTTGGCGGGTTTTCGGAATATTTTGGTTGGTGTTGATTTGTTTTTATGATGTTTTGTCGGGTTTTCGGGAATGTTTTGGTTGGGTTTTAGAATGTTTTGTATTCTCTTGAGTTGTTTTTATTGTGTTGGCAGGTTTTGGAATGTTTGGATTCCTTTTGGCGGGGTTTAAAATATTTTGGCGGGTATTTGGAATGTTTTGGCGGGTATTCGGAATGTTTTGATTAGTTTTGACGGGTTTTGAAATATTTTGGCCGGTTTTTAGAAAGTTTTGATTCTGTTTAGCCCAGTTTTTGGTGTGTTTGGATTAGCTTTGGTGGGCTTTATCATGTTTTGTCAGGTTTTTTCGAATGTATTGATCACTTCTGTCTGGTTTTCTATTTTGGCGGGTTTGAAAATATTTTTGGATGAGTTTTGGCGGGTTTTCAAATATTTTGGCTCTTTGCGCAGAGACGACGGTGCCGGTTGCGGTGCGCTCCGGGGCGCTCCTTCTGCGGCAAGACGCCTGGCAGCGGCACTTGGGACAGCTCCGCGTCTCCGTATTCTGCGTTTCTTGCCCTCTGCATCTCAGCAAAATGCTTTCCCACTAGGTCTAGCAAGGAGAAACTGTGGCAGCTGAGTAGATGTAGCCCGGCCCGCCCTTTGAAGTTGACAAGTTCTTGGCATCTCAGAGCCTCAAGGGAAGAGCAAGGTTATCTATGGTAGGCTGGGGCAGAACTAGCAGCAAGCAGAGCAAAGTTGTCCAAGAATAGCTTCCATTGGAATGCTAATGGCAATTGAAGAGGCAGGCCAGTGGCAAGCCACTAGCTTCTAGCAGTTTGAAAGTTGCAGACACAGTGCAGGTGTTGTGCGGCTTCCTTCTTGGCCTCCTAGAAGGTGCCGCGCTCTCCGTCTCTTGCTTGCCAATATGTTGCCGTGTTCCTCCTATTGTTTGGTTTGTTTTGATTTGTTTTGATGATCTTTTGGCGGGTTTTCGGAATGTTTTGGTGGTGTTTTAGAATGTTTTGTTTTCTCTTGTGTTGTTTTTATTGTCTTGGCAGGTTGTGGAACGTTTGGATTCGTTTTGGCGGGTTTTAAAATATTTTGGCGGGTATTTGGAATGTTTTGGTTTGCTTTCATTTGTTTTGATTATGTTTTGGCAAGTTATTGAAAGTTTTGATCACTTCTGACTGGTTTTCTAGTATTTTGGCATCTTTTCAGAATGTTTTGATCAGTTTTGGCAGGTTGTAAACTATTTTGTCGGGTTTTTGGAATGTTTTGGTTGGTTTTGATTTGTTTTTATGATGTTTTGCCAAGTTTTTGGAATGTTTTGATCAGTTCTGGCTGGTTTTCTAATGTTTTGGCATTTTTTCAGAATGTTTTGATGAGTTTTGTGGGTCTAAATTATTTGGGCGGGTTTTCGGAATATTTTGGTTGGTTTTGATTTGTTTTTATGATGTTTTGTCGGGTTTTCGGGAATGTTTTGGTTGGGTTTTAGAATGTTTTGTATTCTCTTGAGTTGTTTTTATTGTGTTGGCAGGTTTTGGAATGTTTGGATTCCTTTTGGCGGGGTTTAAAATATTTTGGCGGGTATTTTGAATGTTTTGGCGGGTATTCGGAATGTTTTGATTAGTTTTGACGGGTTTTGAAATATTTTGGCCGGTTTTTAGAAAGTTTTGATTCTGTTTAGCCCAGTTTTTGGTGTGTTTGGATTAGCTTTGGTGGGCTTTATCATGTTTTGTCAGGTTTTTTCGAATGTATTGATCACTTCTGTCTGGTTTTCTATTTTGGCGGGTTTGAAAATATTTTTGGATGAGTTTTGGCGGGTTTTCAAATATTTTGGCTCTTTGCGCAGAGACGACGGTGCCGGTTGCGGTGCGCTCCGGGGCGCTCCTTCTGCGGCAAGACGCCTGGCAGCGGCACTTGGGACAGCTCCGCGTCTCCGTATTCTGCGTTTCTTGCCCTCTGCATCTCAGCAAAATGCTTTCCCACTAGGTCTAGCAAGGAGAAACTGTGGCAGCTGAGTAGATGTAGCCCGGCCCGCCCTTTGAAGTTGACAAGTTCTTGGCATCTCAGAGCCTCAAGGGAAGAGCAAGGTTATCTATGGTAGGCTGGGGCAGAACTAGCAGCAAGCAGAGCAAAGTTGTGCAAGAATAGCTTCCATTGGAATGCTAATGGCAATTGAAGAGGCAGGCCAGTGGCAAGCCACTAGCTTCTAGCAGTTTGAAAGTTGCAGACACAGTGCAGGTGTTGTGCGGCTTCTTTCTTGGCCTCCTAGAAGGTGCCGCGCTCTCCGTCTCTTGCTTGCCAATATGTTGCCGTGTTCCTCCTATTGTTTGGTTTGTTTTGATTTGTTTTGATGATCTTTTGGCGGGTTTTCGGAATGTTTTGGTGGTGTTTTAGAATGTTTTGTTTTCTCTTGTGTTGTTTTTATTGTCTTGGCAGGTTGTGGAACGTTTGGATTCGTTTTGGCGGGTTTTAAAATATTTTGGCGGGTATTTGGAATGTTTTGGTTTGCTTTCATTTGTTTTGATTATGTTTTGGCAAGTTATTGAAAGTTTTGATCACTTCTGACTGGTTTTCTAGTATTTTGGCATCTTTTCAGAATGTTTTGATCAGTTTTGGCAGGTTGTAAACTATTTTGTTGGGTTTTTGGAATGTTTTGGTTGGTTTTGATTTGTTTTTATGATGTTTTGCCAAGTTTTTGGAATGTTTTGATCAGTTCTGGCTGGTTTTCTAATGTTTTGGCATTTTTTCAGAATGTTTTGATGAGTTTTGTGGGTCTAAATTATTTTGGCGGGTTTTCGGAATATTTTGGTTGGTTTTGATTTGTTTTTATGATGTTTTGTCGGGTTTTCGGGAATGTTTTGGTTGGGTTTTAGAATGTTTTGTATTCTCTTGAGTTGTTTTTATTGTGTTGGCAGGTTTTGGAATGTTTGGATTCCTTTTGGCGGGGTTTAAAATATTTTGGCGGGTATTTGGAATGTTTTGGCGGGTATTCGGAATGTTTTGATTAGTTTTGACGGGTTTTGAAATATTTTGGCCGGTTTTTAGAAGGTTTTGATTCTGTTTAGCCCAGTTTTTGGTGTGTTTGGATTAGCTTTGGTGGGCTTTATCATGTTTTGTCAGGTTTTTTCGAATGTATTGATCACTTCTGTCTGGTTTTCTATTTTGGCGGGTTTGAAAATATTTTTGGATGAGTTTTGGCGGGTTTTCAAATATTTTGGCTCTTTGCGCAGAGACGACGGTGCCGGTTGCGGTGCGCTCCGGGGCGCTCCTTCTGCGGCAAGACGCCTGGCAGCGGCACTTGGGACAGCTCCGCGTCTCCGTATTCTGCGTTTCTTGCCCTCTGCATCTCAGCAAAATGCTTTCCCACTAGGTCTAGCAAGGAGAAACTGTGGCAGCTGAGTAGATGTAGCCCGGCCCGCCCTTTGAAGTTGACAAGTTCTTGGCATCTCAGAGCCTCAAGGGAAGAGCAAGGTTATCTATGGTAGGCTGGGGCAGAACTAGCAGCAAGCAGAGCAAAGTTGTCCAAGAATAGCTTCCATTGGAATGCTAATGGCAATTGAAGAGGCAGGCCAGTGGCAAGCCACTATCTTCTAGCAGTTTGAAAGTTGCAGACACAGTGCAGGTGTTGTGCGGCTTCCTTCTTGGCCTCCTAGAAGGTGCCGCGCTCTCCGTCTCTTGCTTGCCAATATGTTGCCGTGTTCCTCCTATTGTTTGGTTTGTTTTGATTTGTTTTGATGATCTTTTGGCGGGTTTTCGGAATGTTTTGGTGGTGTTTTAGAATGTTTTGTTTTCTCTTGTGTTGTTTTTATTGTCTTGGCAGGTTGTGGAACGTTTGGATTCGTTTTGGCGGGTTTTAAAATATTTTGGCGGGTATTTGGAATGTTTTGGTTTGCTTTCATTTGTTTTGATTATGTTTTGGCAAGTTATTGAAAGTTTTGATCACTTCTGACTGGTTTTCTAGTATTTTGGCATCTTTTCAGAATGTTTTGATCAGTTTTGGCAGGTTGTAAACTATTTTGTCGGGTTTTTGGAATGTTTTGGTTGGTTTTGATTTGTTTTTATGATGTTTTGCCAAGTTTTTTGAATGTTTTGATCAGTTCTGGCTGGTTTTCTAATGTTTTGGCATTTTTTCAGAATGTTTTGATGAGTTTTGTGGGTCTAAATTATTTGGGCGGTTTTTCGGAATATTTTGGTTGGTTTTGATTTGTTTTTATGATGTTTTGTCGGGTTTTCGGGAATGTTTTGGTTGGGTTTTAGAATGTTTTGTATTCTCTTGAGTTGTTTTTATTGTGTTGGCAGGTTTTGGAATGTTTGGATTCCTTTTGGCGGGGTTTAAAATATTTTGGCGGGTATTTGGAATGTTTTGGCGGGTATTCGGAATGTTTTGATTAGTTTTGACGGGTTTTGAAATATTTTGGCCGGTTTTTAGAAGGTTTTGATTCTGTTTAGCCCAGTTTTTGGTGTGTTTGGATTAGCTTTGGTGGGCTTTATCATGTTTTGTCAGGTTTTTTCGAATGTATTGATCACTTCTGTCTGGTTTTCTATTTTGGCGGGTTTGAAAATATTTTTGGATGAGTTTTGGCGGGTTTTCAAATATTTTGGCTCTTTGCGCAGAGACGACGGTGCCGGTTGCGGTGCGCTCCGGGGCGCTCCTTCTGCGGCAAGACGCCTGGCAGCGGCACTTGGGACAGCTCCGCGTCTCCGTATTCTGCGTTTCTTGCCCTCTGCATCTCAGCAAAATGCTTTCCCACTAGGTCTAGCAAGGAGAAACTGTGGCAGCTGAGTAGATGTAGCCCGGCCCGCCCTTTGAAGTTGACAAGTTCTTGGCATCTCAGAGCCTCAAGGGAAGAGCAAGGTTATCTATGGTAGGCTGGGGCAGAACTAGCAGCAAGCAGAGCAAAGTTGTCCAAGAATAGCTTCCATTGGAATGCTAATGGCAATTGAAGAGGCAGGCCAGTGGCAAGCCACTAGCTTCTAGCAGTTTGAAAGTTGCAGACACAGTGCAGGTGTTGTGCGGCTTCCTTCTTGGCCTCCTAGAAGGTGCCGCGCTCTCCGTCTCTTGCTTGCCAATATGTTGCCGTGTTCCTCCTATTGTTTGGTTTGTTTTGATTTGTTTTGATGATCTTTTGGCGGGTTTTCGGAATGTTTTGGTGGTGTTTTAGAATGTTTTGTTTTCTCTTGTGTTGTTTTTATTGTCTTGGCAGGTTGTGGAACGTTTGGATTCGTTTTGGCGGGTTTTAAAATATTTTGGCGGGTATTTGGAATGTTTTGGTTTGCTTTCATTTGTTTTGATTATGTTTTGGCAAGTTATTGAAAGTTTTGATCACTTCTGACTGGTTTTCTAGTATTTTGGCATCTTTTCAGAATGTTTTGATCAGTTTTGGCAGGTTGTAAACTATTTTGTCGGGTTTTTGGAATGTTTTGGTTGGTTTTGATTTGTTTTTATGATGTTTTGCCAAGTTTTTGGAATGTTTTGATCAGTTCTGGCTGGTTTTCTAATGTTTTGGCATTTTTTCAGAATGTTTTGATGAGTTTTGTGGGTCTAAATTATTTTGGCGGGTTTTCGGAATATTTTGGTTGGTTTTGATTTGTTTTTATGATGTTTTGTCGGGTTTTCGGGAATGTTTTGGTTGGGTTTTAGAATGTTTTGTATTCTCTTGAGTTGTTTTTATTGTGTTGGCAGGTTTTGGAATGTTTGGATTCCTTTTGGCGGGGTTTAAAATATTTTGGCGGGTATTTGGAATGTTTTGGCGGGTATTCGGAATGTTTTGATTAGTTTTGACGGGTTTTGAAATATTTTGGCTGGTTTTTAGAAGGTTTTGATTCTGTTTAGCCCAGTTTTTGGTGTGTTTGGATTAGCTTTGGTGGGCTTTATCATGTTTTGTCAGGTTTTTTCGAATGTATTGATCACTTCTGTCTGGTTTTCTATTTTGGCGGGTTTGAAAATATTTTTGGATGAGTTTTGGCGGGTTTTCAAATATTTTGGCTCTTTGCGCAGAGACGACGGTGCCGGTTGCGGTGCGCTCCGGGGCGCTCCTTCTGCGGCAAGACGCCTGGCAGCGGCACTTGGGACAGCTCCGCGTCTCCGTATTCTGCGTTTCTTGCCCTCTGCATCTCAGCAAAATGCTTTCCCACTAGGTCTAGCAAGGAGAAACTGTGGCAGCTGAGTAGATGTAGCCCGGCCCGCCCTTTGAAGTTGACAAGTTCTTGGCATCTCAGAGCCTCAAGGGAAGAGCAAGGTTATCTATGGTAGGCTGGGGCAGAACTAGCAGCAAGCAGAGCAAAGTTGTCCAAGAATAGCTTCCATTGGAATGCTAATGGCAATTGAAGAGGCAGGCCAGTGGCAAGCCACTATCTTCTAGCAGTTTGAAAGTTGCAGACACAGTGCAGGTGTTGTGCGGCTTCCTTCTTGGCCTCCTAGAAGGTGCCGCGCTCTCCGTCTCTTGCTTGCCAATATGTTGCCGTGTTCCTCCTATTGTTTGGTTTGTTTTGATTTGTTTTGATGATCTTTTGGCGGGTTTTCGGAATGTTTTGGTGGTGTTTTAGAATGTTTTGTTTTCTCTTGTGTTGTTTTTATTGTCTTGGCAGGTTGTGGAACGTTTGGATTCGTTTTGGCGGGTTTTAAAATATTTTGGCGGGTATTTGGAATGTTTTGGTTTGCTTTCATTTGTTTTGATTATGTTTTGGCAAGTTATTGAAAGTTTTGATCACTTCTGACTGGTTTTCTAGTATTTTGGCATCTTTTCAGAATGTTTTGATCAGTTTTGGCAGGTTGTAAACTATTTTGTCGGGTTTTTGGAATGTTTTGGTTGGTTTTGATTTGTTTTTATGATGTTTTGCCAAGTTTTTTGAATGTTTTGATCAGTTCTGGCTGGTTTTCTAATGTTTTGGCATTTTTTCAGAATGTTTTGATGAGTTTTGTGGGTCTAAATTATTTGGGCGGGTTTTCGGAATATTTTGGTTGGTTTTGATTTGTTTTTATGATGTTTTGTCGGGTTTTCGGGAATGTTTTGGTTGGGTTTTAGAATGTTTTGTATTCTCTTGAGTTGTTTTTATTGTGTTGGCAGGTTTTGGAATGTTTGGATTCCTTTTGGCGGGGTTTAAAATATTTTGGCGGGTATTTTGAATGTTTTGGCGGGTATTCGGAATGTTTTGATTAGTTTTGACGGGTTTTGAAATATTTTGGCCGGTTTTTAGAAAGTTTTGATTCTGTTTAGCCCAGTTTTTGGTGTGTTTGGATTAGCTTTGGTGGGCTTTATCATGTTTTGTCAGGTTTTTTCGAATGTATTGATCACTTCTGTCTGGTTTTCTATTTTGGCGGGTTTGAAAATATTTTTGGATGAGTTTTGGCGGGTTTTCAAATATTTTGGCTCTTTGCGCAGAGAGGACGGTGCCGGTTGCGGTGCGCTCCGGGGCGCTCCTTCTGCGGCAAGACGCCTGGCAGCGGCACTTGGGACAGCTCCGCGTCTCCGTATTCTGCGTTTCTTGCCCTCTGCATCTCAGCAAAATGCTTTCCCACTAGGTCTAGCAAGGAGAAACTGTGGCAGCTGAGTAGATGTAGCCCGGCCCGCCCTTTGAAGTTGACAAGTTCTTGGCATCTCAGAGCCTCAAGGGAAGAGCAAGGTTATCTATGGTAGGCTGGGGCAGAACTAGCAGCAAGCAGAGCAAAGTTGTGCAAGAATAGCTTCCATTGGAATGCTAATGGCAATTGAAGAGGCAGGCCAGTGGCAAGCCACTAGCTTCTAGCAGTTTGAAAGTTGCAGACACAGTGCAGGTGTTGTGCGGCTTCCTTCTTGGCCTCCTAGAAGGTGCCGCGCTCTCCGTCTCTTGCTTGCCAATATGTTGCCGTGTTCCTCCTATTGTTTGGTTTGTTTTGATTTGTTTTGATGATCTTTTGGCGGGTTTTCGGAATGTTTTGGTGGTGTTTTAGAATGTTTTGTTTTCTCTTGTGTTGTTTTTATTGTCTTGGCAGGTTGTGGAACGTTTGGATTCGTTTTGGCGGGTTTTAAAATATTTTGGCGGGTATTTGGAATGTTTTGGTTTGCTTTCATTTGTTTTGATTATGTTTTGGCAAGTTATTGAAAGTTTTGATCACTTCTGACTGGTTTTCTAGTATTTTGGCATCTTTTCAGAATGTTTTGATCAGTTTTGGCAGGTTGTAAACTATTTTGTTGGGTTTTTGGAATGTTTTGGTTGGTTTTGATTTGTTTTTATGATGTTTTGCCAAGTTTTTGGAATGTTTTGATCAGTTCTGGCTGGTTTTCTAATGTTTTGGCATTTTTTCAGAATGTTTTGATGAGTTTTGTGGGTCT
The DNA here is from genome assembly GCF_036417665.1 of Passer domesticus. Taxonomy (NCBI): domain Eukaryota; kingdom Metazoa; phylum Chordata; class Aves; order Passeriformes; family Passeridae; genus Passer; species Passer domesticus. The sequence goes on along the minus strand of NC_087480.1, from coordinate 30,330,789 downwards.
AAATTATTTTGGCGGGTTTTCGGAATATTTTGGTTGGTTTTGATTTGTTTTTATGATGTTTTGTCGGGTTTTCGGGAATGTTTTGGTTGGGTTTTAGAATGTTTTGTATTCTCTTGAGTTGTTTTTATTGTGTTGGCAGGTTTTGGAATGTTTGGATTCCTTTTGGCGGGGTTTAAAATATTTTGGCGGGTATTTGGAATGTTTTGGCGGGTATTCGGAATGTTTTGATTAGTTTTGACGGGTTTTGAAATATTTTGGCCGGTTTTTAGAAGGTTTTGATTCTGTTTAGCCCAGTTTTTGGTGTGTTTGGATTAGCTTTGGTGGGCTTTATCATGTTTTGTCAGGTTTTTTCGAATGTATTGATCACTTCTGTCTGGTTTTCTATTTTGGCGGGTTTGAAAATATTTTTGGATGAGTTTTGGCGGGTTTTCAAATATTTTGGCTCTTTGCGCAGAGACGACGGTGCCGGTTGCGGTGCGCTCCGGGGCGCTCCTTCTGCGGCAAGACGCCTGGCAGCGGCACTTGGGACAGCTCCGCGTCTCCGTATTCTGCGTTTCTTGCCTTCTGCATCTCAGCAAAATGCTTTCCCACTAGGTCTAGCAAGGAGAAACTGTGGCAGCTGAGTAGATGTAGCCCGGCCCGCCCTTTGAAGTTGACAAGTTCTTGGCATCTCAGAGCCTCAAGGGAAGAGCAAGGTTATCTATGGTAGGCTGGGGCAGAACTAGCAGCAAGCAGAGCAAAGTTGTCCAAGAATAGCTTCCATTGGAATGCTAATGGCAATTGAAGAGGCAGGCCAGTGGCAAGCCACTAGCTTCTAGCAGTTTGAAAGTTGCAGACACAGTGCAGGTGTTGTGCGGCTTCTTTCTTGGCCTCCTAGAAGGTGCCGCGCTCTCCGTCTCTTGCTTGCCAATATGTTGCCGTGTTCCTCCTATTGTTTGGTTTGTTTTGATTTGTTTTGATGATCTTTTGGCGGGTTTTCGGAATGTTTTGGTGGTGTTTTAGAATGTTTTGTTTTCTCTTGTGTTGTTTTTATTGTCTTGGCAGGTTGTGGAACGTTTGGATTCGTTTTGGCGGGCTTTAAAATATTTTGGCGGGTATTTGGAATGTTTTGGTTTGCTTTCATTTGTTTTGATTATGTTTTGGCAAGTTATTGAAAGTTTTGATCACTTCTGACTGGTTTTCTAGTATTTTGGCATCTTTTCAGAATGTTTTGATCAGTTTTGGCAGGTTGTAAACTATTTTGTCGGGTTTTTGGAATGTTTTGGTTGGTTTTGATTTGTTTTTATGATGTTTTGCCAAGTTTTTTGAATGTTTTGATCAGTTCTGGCTGGTTTTCTAATGTTTTGGCATTTTTTCAGAATGTTTTGATGAGTTTTGTGGGTCTAAATTATTTTGGCGGGTTTTCGGAATATTTTGGTTGGTTTTGATTTGTTTTGATGATGTTTTGTCGGGTTTTCGGGAATGTTTTGGTTGGGTTTTAGAATGTTTTGTATTCTCTTGAGTTGTTTTTATTGTGTTGGCAGGTTTTGGAATGTTTGGATTCCTTTTGGCGGGGTTTAAAATATTTTGGCGGGTATTTGGAATGTTTTGGCGGGTATTCGGAATGTTTTGATTAGTTTTGACGGGTTTGGAAATATTTTGGCCGGTTTTTAGAAGGTTTTGATTCTGTTTAGCCCAGTTTTTGGTGTGTTTGGATTAGCTTTGGTGGGCTTTATCATGTTTTGTCAGGTTTTTTCGAATGTATTGATCGCTTCTGTCTGGTTTTCTATTTTGGCGGGTTTGAAAATATTTTTGGATGAGTTTTGGCGGGTTTTCAAATATTTTGGCTCTTTGCGCAGAGATGACGGTGCCGGTTGCGGTGCGCTCCGGGGCGCTCCTTCTGCGGCAAGACGCCTGGCAGCGGCACTTGGGACAGCTCCGCGTCTCCGTATTCTGCGTTTCTTGCCTTCTGCATCTCAGCAAAATGCTTTCCCACTAGGTCTAGCAAGGAGAAACTGTGGCAGCTGAGTAGATGTAGCCCGGCCCGCCCTTTGAAGTTGACAAGTTCTTGGCATCTCAGAGCCTCAAGGGAAGAGCAAGGTTATCTATGGTAGGCTGGGGCAGAACTAGCAGCAAGCAGAGCAAAGTTGTCCAAGAATAGCTTCCATTGGAATGCTAATGGCAATTGAAGAGGCAGGCCAGTGGCAAGCCACTAGCTTCTAGCAGTTTGAAAGTTGCAGACACAGTGCAGGTGTTGTGCGGCTTCTTTCTTGGCCTCCTAGAAGGTGCCGCGCTCTCCGTCTCTTGCTTGCCAATATGTTGCCGTGTTCCTCCTATTGTTTGGTTTGTTTTGATTTGTTTTGATGATCTTTTGGCGGGTTTTCGGAATGTTTTGGTGGTGTTTTAGAATGTTTTGTTTTCTCTTGTGTTGTTTTTATTGTCTTGGCAGGTTGTGGAACGTTTGGATTCGTTTTGGCGGGTTTTAAAATATTTTGGCGGGTATTTGGAATGTTTTGGTTTGCTTTCATTTGTTTTGATTATGTTTTGGCAAGTTATTGAAAGTTTTGATCACTTCTGACTGGTTTTCTAGTATTTTGGCATCTTTTCAGAATGTTTTGATCAGTTTTGGCAGGTTGTAAACTATTTTGTCGGGTTTTTGGAATGTTTTGGTTGGTTTTGATTTGTTTTTATGATGTTTTGCCAAGTTTTTGGAATGTTTTGATCAGTTCTGGCTGGTTTTCTAATGTTTTGGCATTTTTTCAGAATGTTTTGATGAGTTTTGTGGGTCTAAATTATTTTGGCGGGTTTTCGGAATATTTTGGTTGGTTTTGATTTGTTTTTATGATGTTTTGTCGGGTTTTCGGGAATGTTTTGGTTGGGTTTTAGAATGTTTTGTATTCTCTTGAGTTGTTTTTATTGTGTTGGCAGGTTTTGGAATGTTTGGATTCCTTTTGGCGGGGTTTAAAATATTTTGGCGGGTATTTGGAATGTTTTGGCGGGTATTCGGAATGTTTTGATTAGTTTTGACGGGTTTTGAAATATTTTGGCCGGTTTTTAGAAGGTTTTGATTCTGTTTAGCCCAGTTTTTGGTGTGTTTGGATTAGCTTTGGTGGGCTTTATCATGTTTTGTCAGGTTTTCTCGAATGTATTGATCGCTTCTGTCTGGTTTTCTATTTTGGCGGGTTTGAAAATATTTTTGGATGAGTTTTGGCGGGTTTTCAAAGATTTTGGCTCTTTGCGCAGAGACGACGGTGCCGGTTGCGGTGCGCTCCGGGGCGCTCCTTCTGCGGCAAGACGCCTGGCAGCGGCACTTGGGACAGCTCCGCGTCTCTGTATTCTGCGTTTCTTGCCTTCTGCATCTCAGCAAAATGCTTTCCCACTAGGTCTAGCAAGGAGAAACTGTGGCAGCTGAGTAGATGTAGCCCGGCCCGCCCTTTGAAGTTGACAAGTTCTTGGCATCTCAGAGCCTCAAGGGAAGAGCAAGGTTATCTATGGTAGGCTGGGGCAGAACTAGCAGCAAGCAGAGCAAAGTTGTCCAAGAATAGCTTCCATTGGAATGCTAATGGCAATTGAAGAGGCAGGCCAGTGGCAAGCCACTAGCTTCTAGCAGTTTGAAAGTTGCAGACACAGTGCAGTTGTTGTGCGGCTTCTTTCTTGGCCTCCTAGAAGGTGCCGCGCTCTCCGTCTCTTGCTTGCCAATATGTTGCCGTGTTCCTCCTATTGTTTGGTTTGTTTTGATTTGTTTTGATGATCTTTTGGCGGGTTTTCGGAATGTTTTGGTGGTGTTTTAGAATGTTTTGTTTTCTCTTGTGTTGTTTTTATTGTCTTGGCAGGTTGTGGAACGTTTGGATTCGTTTTGGCGGGTTTTCAAATATTTTGGCGGGTATTTGGAATGTTTTGGTTTGCTTTCATTTGTTTTGATTATGTTTTGGCAAGTTATTGAAAGTTTTGATCACTTCTGACTGGTTTTCTAGTATTTTGGCATCTTTTCAGAATGTTTTGATCAGTTTTGGCAGGTTGTAAACTATTTTGTCGGGTTTTTGGAATGTTTTGGTTGGTTTTGATTTGTTTTTATGATGTTTTGCCAAGTTTTTGGAATGTTTTGATCAGTTCTGGCTGGTTTTCTAATGTTTTGGCATTTTTTCAGAATGTTTTGATGAGTTTTGTGGGTCTAAATTATTTGGGCGGGTTTTCGGAATATTTTGGTTGGTTTTGATTTGTTTTTATGATGTTTTGTCGGGTTTTCGGGAATGTTTTGGTTGGGTTTTAGAATGTTTTGTATTCTCTTGAGTTGTTTTTATTGTGTTGGCAGGTTTTGGAATGTTTGGATTCCTTTTGGCGGGGTTTAAAATATTTTGGCGGGTATTTGGAATGTTTTGGCGGGTATTCGGAATGTTTTGATTAGTTTTGACGGGTTTTGAAATATTTTGGCCGGTTTTTAGAAGGTTTTGATTCTGTTTAGCCCAGTTTTTGGTGTGTTTGGATTAGCTTTGGTGGGCTTTATCATGTTTTGTCAGGTTTTTTCGAATGTATTGATCACTTCTGTCTGGTTTTCTATTTTGGCGGGTTTGAAAATATTTTTGGATGAGTTTTGGCGGGTTTTCAAATATTTTGGCTCTTTGCGCAGAGACGACGGTGCCGGTTGCGGTGCGCTCCGGGGCGCTCCTTCTGCGGCAAGACGCCTGGCAGCGGCACTTGGGACAGCTCCGCGTCTCCGTATTCTGCGTTTCTTGCCCTCTGCATCTCAGCAAAATGCTTTCCCACTAGGTCTAGCAAGGAGAAACTGTGGCAGCTGAGTAGATGTAGCCCGGCCCGCCCTTTGAAGTTGACAAGTTCTTGGCATCTCAGAGCCTCAAGGGAAGAGCAAGGTTATCTATGGTAGGCTGGGGCAGAACTAGCAGCAAGCAGAGCAAAGTTGTCCAAGAATAGCTTCCATTGGAATGCTAATGGCAATTGAAGAGGCAGGCCAGTGGCAAGCCACTATCTTCTAGCAGTTTGAAAGTTGCAGACACAGTGCAGGTGTTGTGCGGCTTCCTTCTTGGCCTCCTAGAAGGTGCCGCGCTCTCCGTCTCTTGCTTGCCAATATGTTGCCGTGTTCCTCCTATTGTTTGGTTTGTTTTGATTTGTTTTGATGATCTTTTGGCGGGTTTTCGGAATGTTTTGGTGGTGTTTTAGAATGTTTTGTTTTCTCTTGTGTTGTTTTTATTGTCTTGGCAGGTTGTGGAACGTTTGGATTCGTTTTGGCGGGTTTTAAAATATTTTGGCGGGTATTTGGAATGTTTTGGTTTGCTTTCATTTGTTTTGATTATGTTTTGGCAAGTTATTGAAAGTTTTGATCACTTCTGACTGGTTTTCTAGTATTTTGGCATCTTTTCAGAATGTTTTGATCAGTTTTGGCAGGTTGTAAACTATTTTGTCGGGTTTTTGGAATGTTTTGGTTGGTTTTGATTTGTTTTTATGATGTTTTGCCAAGTTTTTGGAATGTTTTGATCAGTTCTGGCTGGTTTTCTAATGTTTTGGCATTTTTTCAGAATGTTTTGATGAGTTTTGTGGGTCTAAATTATTTGGGCGGGTTTTCGGAATATTTTGGTTGGTTTTGATTTGTTTTTATGATGTTTTGTCGGGTTTTCGGGAATGTTTTGGTTGGGTTTTAGAATGTTTTGTATTCTCTTGAGTTGTTTTTATTGTGTTGGCAGGTTTTGGAATGTTTGGATTCCTTTTGGCGGGGTTTAAAATATTTTGGCGGGTATTTTGAATGTTTTGGCGGGTATTCGGAATGTTTTGATTAGTTTTGACGGGTTTTGAAATATTTTGGCCGGTTTTTAGAAAGTTTTGATTCTGTTTAGCCCAGTTTTTGGTGTGTTTGGATTAGCTTTGGTGGGCTTTATCATGTTTTGTCAGGTTTTTTCGAATGTATTGATCACTTCTGTCTGGTTTTCTATTTTGGCGGGTTTGAAAATATTTTTGGATGAGTTTTGGCGGGTTTTCAAATATTTTGGCTCTTTGCGCAGAGACGACGGTGCCGGTTGCGGTGCGCTCCGGGGCGCTCCTTCTGCGGCAAGACGCCTGGCAGCGGCACTTGGGACAGCTCCGCGTCTCCGTATTCTGCGTTTCTTGCCCTCTGCATCTCAGCAAAATGCTTTCCCACTAGGTCTAGCAAGGAGAAACTGTGGCAGCTGAGTAGATGTAGCCCGGCCCGCCCTTTGAAGTTGACAAGTTCTTGGCATCTCAGAGCCTCAAGGGAAGAGCAAGGTTATCTATGGTAGGCTGGGGCAGAACTAGCAGCAAGCAGAGCAAAGTTGTGCAAGAATAGCTTCCATTGGAATGCTAATGGCAATTGAAGAGGCAGGCCAGTGGCAAGCCACTAGCTTCTAGCAGTTTGAAAGTTGCAGACACAGTGCAGGTGTTGTGCGGCTTCCTTCTTGGCCTCCTAGAAGGTGCCGCGCTCTCCGTCTCTTGCTTGCCAATATGTTGCCGTGTTCCTCCTATTGTTTGGTTTGTTTTGATTTGTTTTGATGATCTTTTGGCGGGTTTTCGGAATGTTTTGGTGGTGTTTTAGAATGTTTTGTTTTCTCTTGTGTTGTTTTTATTGTCTTGGCAGGTTGTGGAACGTTTGGATTCGTTTTGGCGGGTTTTAAAATATTTTGGCGGGTATTTGGAATGTTTTGGTTTGCTTTCATTTGTTTTGATTATGTTTTGGCAAGTTATTGAAAGTTTTGATCACTTCTGACTGGTTTTCTAGTATTTTGGCATCTTTTCAGAATGTTTTGATCAGTTTTGGCAGGTTGTAAACTATTTTGTTGGGTTTTTGGAATGTTTTGGTTGGTTTTGATTTGTTTTTATGATGTTTTGCCAAGTTTTTGGAATGTTTTGATCAGTTCTGGCTGGTTTTCTAATGTTTTGGCATTTTTTCAGAATGTTTTGATGAGTTTTGTGGGTCTAAATTATTTGGGCGGTTTTTCGGAATATTTTGGTTGGTTTTGATTTGTTTTTATGATGTTTTGTCGGGTTTTCGGGAATGTTTTGGTTGGGTTTTAGAATGTTTTGTATTCTCTTGAGTTGTTTTTATTGTGTTGGCAGGTTTTGGAATGTTTGGATTCCTTTTGGCGGGGTTTAAAATATTTTGGCGGGTATTTGGAATGTTTTGGCGGGTATTCGGAATGTTTTGATTAGTTTTGACGGGTTTTGAAATATTTTGGCCGGTTTTTAGAAGGTTTTGATTCTGTTTAGCCCAGTTTTTGGTGTGTTTGGATTAGCTTTGGTGGGCTTTATCATGTTTTGTCAGGTTTTTTCGAATGTATTGATCACTTCTGTCTGGTTTTCTATTTTGGCGGGTTTGAAAATATTTTTGGATGAGTTTTGGCGGGTTTTCAAATATTTTGGCTCTTTGCGCAGAGACGACGGTGCCGGTTGCGGTGCGCTCCGGGGCGCTCCTTCTGCGGCAAGACGCCTGGCAGCGGCACTTGGGACAGCTCCGCGTCTCCGTATTCTGCGTTTCTTGCCTTCTGCATCTCAGCAAAATGCTTTCCCACTAGGTCTAGCAAGGAGAAACTGTGGCAGCTGAGTAGATGTAGCCCGGCCCGCCCTTTGAAGTTGACAAGTTCTTGGCATCTCAGAGCCTCAAGGGAAGAGCAAGGTTATCTATGGTAGGCTGGGGCAGAACTAGCAGCAAGCAGAGCAAAGTTGTCCAAGAATAGCTTCCATTGGAATGCTAATGGCAATTGAAGAGGCAGGCCAGTGGCAAGCCACTAGCTTCTAGCAGTTTGAAAGTTGCAGACACAGTGCAGGTGTTGTGCGGCTTCTTTCTTGGCCTCCTAGAAGGTGCCGCGCTCTCCGTCTCTTGCTTGCCAATATGTTGCCGTGTTCCTCCTATTGTTTGGTTTGTTTTGATTTGTTTTGATGATCTTTTGGCGGGTTTTCGGAATGTTTTGGTGGTGTTTTAGAATGTTTTGTTTTCTCTTGTGTTGTTTTTATTGTCTTGGCAGGTTGTGGAACGTTTGGATTCGTTTTGGCGGGCTTTAAAATATTTTGGCGGGTATTTGGAATGTTTTGGTTTGCTTTCATTTGTTTTGATTATGTTTTGGCAAGTTATTGAAAGTTTTGATCACTTCTGACTGGTTTTCTAGTATTTTGGCATCTTTTCAGAATGTTTTGATCAGTTTTGGCAGGTTGTAAACTATTTTGTCGGGTTTTTGGAATGTTTTGGTTGGTTTTGATTTGTTTTTATGATGTTTTGCCAAGTTTTTTGAATGTTTTGATCAGTTCTGGCTGGTTTTCTAATGTTTTGGCATTTTTTCAGAATGTTTTGATGAGTTTTGTGGGTCTAAATTATTTTGGCGGGTTTTCGGAATATTTTGGTTGGTTTTGATTTGTTTTGATGATGTTTTGTCGGGTTTTCGGGAATGTTTTGGTTGGGTTTTAGAATGTTTTGTATTCTCTTGAGTTGTTTTTATTGTGTTGGCAGGTTTTGGAATGTTTGGATTCCTTTTGGCGGGGTTTAAAATATTTTGGCGGGTATTTGGAATGTTTTGGCGGGTATTCGGAATGTTTTGATTAGTTTTGACGGGTTTGGAAATATTTTGGCCGGTTTTTAGAAGGTTTTGATTCTGTTTAGCCCAGTTTTTGGTGTGTTTGGATTAGCTTTGGTGGGCTTTATCATGTTTTGTCAGGTTTTTTCGAATGTATTGATCGCTTCTGTCTGGTTTTCTATTTTGGCGGGTTTGAAAATATTTTTGGATGAGTTTTGGCGGGTTTTCAAATATTTTGGCTCTTTGCGCAGAGATGACGGTGCCGGTTGCGGTGCGCTCCGGGGCGCTCCTTCTGCGGCAAGACGCCTGGCAGCGGCACTTGGGACAGCTCCGCGTCTCCGTATTCTGCGTTTCTTGCCTTCTGCATCTCAGCAAAATGCTTTCCCACTAGGTCTAGCAAGGAGAAACTGTGGCAGCTGAGTAGATGTAGCCCGGCCCGCCCTTTGAAGTTGACAAGTTCTTGGCATCTCAGAGCCTCAAGGGAAGAGCAAGGTTATCTATGGTAGGCTGGGGCAGAACTAGCAGCAAGCAGAGCAAAGTTGTCCAAGAATAGCTTCCATTGGAATGCTAATGGCAATTGAAGAGGCAGGCCAGTGGCAAGCCACTAGCTTCTAGCAGTTTGAAAGTTGCAGACACAGTGCAGGTGTTGTGCGGCTTCTTTCTTGGCCTCCTAGAAGGTGCCGCGCTCTCCGTCTCTTGCTTGCCAATATGTTGCCGTGTTCCTCCTATTGTTTGGTTTGTTTTGATTTGTTTTGATGATCTTTTGGCGGGTTTTCGGAATGTTTTGGTGGTGTTTTAGAATGTTTTGTTTTCTCTTGTGTTGTTTTTATTGTCTTGGCAGGTTGTGGAACGTTTGGATTCGTTTTGGCGGGTTTTCAAATATTTTGGCGGGTATTTGGAATGTTTTGGTTTGCTTTCATTTGTTTTGATTATGTTTTGGCAAGTTATTGAAAGTTTTGATCACTTCTGACTGGTTTTCTAGTATTTTGGCATCTTTTCAGAATGTTTTGATCAGTTTTGGCAGGTTGTAAACTATTTTGTCGGGTTTTTGGAATGTTTTGGTTGGTTTTGATTTGTTTTTATGATGTTTTGCCAAGTTTTTGGAATGTTTTGATCAGTTCTGGCTGGTTTTCTAATGTTTTGGCATTTTTTCAGAATGTTTTGATGAGTTTTGTGGGTCTAAATTATTTTGGCGGGTTTTCGGAATATTTTGGTTGGTTTTGATTTGTTTTTATGATGTTTTGTCGGGTTTTCGGGAATGTTTTGGTTGGGTTTTAGAATGTTTTGTATTCTCTTGAGTTGTTTTTATTGTGTTGGCAGGTTTTGGAATGTTTGGATTCCTTTTGGCGGGGTTTAAAATATTTTGGCGGGTATTTGGAATGTTTTGGCGGGTATTCGGAATGTTTTGATTAGTTTTGACGGGTTTTGAAATATTTTGGCCGGTTTTTAGAAGGTTTTGATTCTGTTTAGCCCAGTTTTTGGTGTGTTTGGATTAGCTTTGGTGGGCTTTATCATGTTTTGTCAGGTTTTCTCGAATGTATTGATCGCTTCTGTCTGGTTTTCTATTTTGGCGGGTTTGAAAATATTTTTGGATGAGTTTTGGCGGGTTTTCAAAGATTTTGGCTCTTTGCGCAGAGACGACGGTGCCGGTTGCGGTGCGCTCCGGGGCGCTCCTTCTGCGGCAAGACGCCTGGCAGCGGCACTTGGGACAGCTCCGCGTCTCTGTATTCTGCGTTTCTTGCCTTCTGCATCTCAGCAAAATGCTTTCCCACTAGGTCTAGCAAGGAGAAACTGTGGCAGCTGAGTAGATGTAGCCCGGCCCGCCCTTTGAAGTTGACAAGTTCTTGGCATCTCAGAGCCTCAAGGGAAGAGCAAGGTTATCTATGGTAGGCTGGGGCAGAACTAGCAGCAAGCAGAGCAAAGTTGTCCAAGAATAGCTTCCATTGGAATGCTAATGGCAATTGAAGAGGCAGGCCAGTGGCAAGCCACTAGCTTCTAGCAGTTTGAAAGTTGCAGACACAGTGCAGGTGTTGTGCGGCTTCTTTCTTGGCCTCCTAGAAGGTGCCGCGCTCTCCGTCTCTTGCTTGCCAATATGTTGCCGTGTTCCTCCTATTGTTTGGTTTGTTTTGATTTGTTTTGATGATCTTTTGGCGGGTTTTCGGAATGTTTTGGTGGTGTTTTAGAATGTTTTGTTTTCTCTTGTGTTGTTTTTATTGTGTTGGCAGGTTGTGGAACGTTTGGATTCGTTTTGGCGGGTTTTAAAATATTTTGGCGGGTATTTGGAATGTTTTGGTTTGCTTTCATTTGTTTTGATTATGTTTTGGCAAGTTATTGAAAGTTTTGATCACTTCTGACTGGTTTTCTAGTATTTTGGCATCTTTTCAGAATGTTTTGATCAGTTTTGGCAGGTTGTAAACTATTTTGTCGGGTTTTTGGAATGTTTTGGTTGGTTTTGATTTGTTTTTATGATGTTTTGCCAAGTTTTTTGAATGTTTTGATCAGTTCTGGCTGGTTTTCTAATGTTTTGGCATTTTTTCAGAATGTTTTGATGAGTTTTGTGGGTCTAAATTATTTTGGCGGGTTTTCGGAATATTTTGGTTGGTTTTGATTTGTTTTTATGATGTTTTGTCGGGTTTTCGGGAATGTTTTGGTTGGGTTTTAGAATGTTTTGTATTCTCTTGAGTTGTTTTTATTGTGTTGGCAGGTTTTGGAATGTTTGGATTCCTTTTGGCGGGGTTTAAAATCTTTTGGCGGGTATTTGGAATGTTTTGGCGGGTATTCGGAATGTTTTGATTAGTTTTGACGGGTTTGGAAATATTTTGGCCGGTTTTTAGAAGGTTTTGATTCTGTTTAGCCCAGTTTTTGGTGTGTTTGGATTAGCTTTGGTGGGCTTTATCATGTTTTGTCAGGTTTTCTCGAATGTATTGATCGCTTCTGTCTGGTTTTCTATTTTGGCGGGTTTGAAAATATTTTTGGATGAGTTTTGGCGGGTTTTCAAATATTTTGGCTCTTTGCGCAGAGACGACGGTGCCGGTTGCGGTGCGCTCCGGGGCGCTCCTTCTGCGGCAAGACGCCTGGCAGCGGCACTTGGGACAGCTCCGCGTCTCCGTATTCTGCGTTTCTTGCCTTCTGCATCTCAGCAAAATGCTTTCCCACTAGGTCTAGCAAGGAGAAACTGTGGCAGCTGAGTAGATGTAGCCCGGCCCGCCCTTTGAAGTTGACAAGTTCTTGGCATCTCAGAGCCTCAAGGGAAGAGCAAGGTTATCTATGGTAGGCTGGGGCAGAACTAGCAGCAAGCAGAGCAAAGTTGTCCAAGAATAGCTTCCATTGGAATGCTAATGGCAATTGAAGAGGCAGGCCAGTGGCAAGCCACTAGCTTCTAGCAGTTTGAAAGTTGCAGACACAGTGCAGGTGTTGTGCGGCTTCTTTCTTGGCCTCCTAGAAGGTGCCGCGCTCTCCGTCTCTTGCTTGCCAATATGTTGCCGTGTTCCTCCTATTGTTTGGTTTGTTTTGATTTGTTTTGATGATCTTTTGGCGGGTTTTCGGAATGTTTTGGTGGTGTTTTAGAATGTTTTGTTTTCTCTTGTGTTGTTTTTATTGTCTTGGCAGGTTGTGGAACGTTTGGATTCGTTTTGGCGGGCTTTAAAATATTTTGGCGGGTATTTGGAATGTTTTGGTTTGCTTTCATTTGTTTTGATTATGTTTTGGCAAGTTATTGAAAGTTTTGATCACTTCTGACTGGTTTTCTAGTATTTTGGCATCTTTTCAGAATGTTTTGATCAGTTTTGGCAGGTTGTAAACTATTTTGTTGGGTTTTTGGAATGTTTTGGTTGGTTTTGATTTGTTTTTATGATGTTTTGCCAAGTTTTTTGAATGTTTTGATCAGTTCTGGCTGGTTTTCTAATGTTTTGGCATTTTTTCAGAATGTTTTGATGAGTTTTGTGGGTCTAAATTATTTGGGCGGGTTTTCGGAATATTTTGGTTGGTTTTGATTTGTTTTGATGATGTTTTGTCGGGTTTTCGGGAATGTTTTGGTTGGGTTTTAGAATGTTTTGTATTCTCTTGAGTTGTTTTTATTGTGTTGGCAGGTTTTGGAATGTTTGGATTCCTTTTGGCGGGGTTTAAAATATTTTGGCGGGTATTTGGAATGTTTTGGCGGGTATTCGGAATGTTTTGATTAGTTTTGACGGGTTTTGAAATATTTTGGCCGGTTTTTAGAAGGTTTTGATTCTGTTTAGCCCAGTTTTTGGTGTGTTTGGATTAGCTTTGGTGGGCTTTATCATGTTTTGTCAGGTTTTCTCGAATGTATTGATCGCTTCTGTCTGGTTTTCTATTTTGGCGGGTTTGAAAATATTTTTGGATGAGTTTTGGCGGGTTTGAAAATATTTTGGCTCTTTGCGCAGAGACGACGGTGCCGGTTGCGGTGCGCTCCGGGGCGCTCCTTCTGCGGCAAGACGCCTGGCAGCGGCACTTGGGACAGCTCCGCGTCTCCGTATTCTGCGTTTCTTGCCTTCTGCATCTCAGCAAAATGCTTTCCCACTAGGTCTAGCAAGGAGAAACTGTGGCAGCTGAGTAGATGTAGCCCGGCCCGCCCTTTGAAGTTGACAAGTTCTTGGCATCTCAGAGCCTCAAGGGAAGAGCAAGGTTATCTATGGTAGGCTGGGGCAGAACTAGCAGCAAGCAGAGCAAAGTTGTCCAAGAATAGCTTCCATTGGAATGCTAATGGCAATTGAAGAGGCAGGCCAGTGGCAAGCCACTAGCTTCTAGCAGTTTGAAAGTTGCAGACACAGTGCAGGTGTTGTGCGGCTTCTTTCTTGGCCTCCTAGAAGGTGCCGCGCTCTCCGTCTCTTGCTTGCCAATATGTTGCCGTGTTCCTCCTATTGTTTGGTTTGTTTTGATTTGTTTTGATGATCTTTTGGCGGGTTTTCGGAATGTTTTGGTGGTGTTTTAGAATGTTTTGTTTTCTCTTGTGTTGTTTTTATTGTCTTGGCAGGTTGTGGAACGTTTGGATTCGTTTTGGCGGGTTTTAAAATATTTTGGCGGGTATTTGGAATGTTTTGGTTTGCTTTCATTTGTTTTGATTATGTTTTGGCAAGTTATTGAAAGTTTTGATCACTTCTGACTGGTTTTCTAGTATTTTGGCATCTTTTCAGAATGTTTTGATCAGTTTTGGCAGGTTGTAAACTATTTTGTCGGGTTTTTGGAATGTTTTGGTTGGTTTTGATTTGTTTTTGTGATGTTTTGCCAAGTTTTTGGAATGTTTTGATCAGTTCTGGCTGGTTTTCTAATGTTTTGGCATTTTTTCAGAATGTGTTGATGAGTTTTGTGGGTCTAAATTATTTTGGCGGGTTTTCGGAATATTTTGGTTGGTTTTGATTTGTTTTTATGATGTTTTGTCGGGTTTTCGGGAATGTTTTGGTTGGGTTTTAGAATGTTTTGTATTCTCTTGAGTTGTTTTTATTGTGTTGGCAGGTTTTGGAATGTTTGGATTCCTTTTGGCGGGGTTTAAAATATTTTGGCGGGTATTTGGAATGTTTTGGCGGGTATTCGGAATGTTTTGATTAGTTTTGACGGGTTTTGAAATATTTTGGCCGGTTTTTAGAAGGTTTTGATTCTGTTTAGCCCAGTTTTTGGTGTGTTTGGATTAGCTTTGGTGGGCTTTATCATGTTTTGTCAGGTTTTCTCGAATGTATTGATCGCTTCTGTCTGGTTTTCTATTTTGGCGGGTTTGAAAATATTTTTGGATGAGTTTTGGCGGGTTTTCAAATATTTTGGCTCTTTGCGCAGAGACGACGGTGCCGGTTGCGGTGCGCTCCGGGGCGCTCCTTCTGCGGCAAGACGCCTGGCAGCGGCACTTGGGACAGCTCCGCGTCTCCGTATTCTGCGTTTCTTGCCTTCTGCATCTCAGCAAAATGCTTTCCCACTAGGTCTAGCAAGGAGAAACTGTGGCAGCTGAGTAGATGTAGCCCGGCCCGCCCTTTGAAGTTGACAAGTTCTTGGCATCTCAGAGCCTCAAGGGAAGAGCAAGGTTATCTATGGTAGGCTGGGGCAGAACTAGCAGCAAGCAGAGCAAAGTTGTCCAAGAATAGCTTCCATTGGAATGCTAATGGCAATTGAAGAGGCAGGCCAGTGGCAAGCCACTAGCTTCTAGCAGTTTGAAAGTTGCAGACACAGTGCAGGTGTTGTGCGGCTTCTTTCTTGGCCTCCTAGAAGGTGCCGCGCTCTCCGTCTCTTGCTTGCCAATATGTTGCCGTGTTCCTCCTATTGTTTGGTTTGTTTTGATTTGTTTTGATGATCTTTTGGCGGGTTTTCGGAATGTTTTGGTGGTGTTTTAGAATGTTTTGTTTTCTCTTGTGTTGTTTTTATTGTCTTGGCAGGTTGTGGAACGTTTGGATTCGTTTTGGCGGGCTTTAAAATATTTTGGCGGGTATTTGGAATGTTTTGGTTTGCTTTCATTTGTTTTGATTATGTTTTGGCAAGTTATTGAAAGTTTTGATCACTTCTGACTGGTTTTCTAGTATTTTGGCATCTTTTCAGAATGTTTTGA
The DNA here is from genome assembly GCF_036417665.1 of Passer domesticus. Classification (NCBI taxonomy): domain Eukaryota; kingdom Metazoa; phylum Chordata; class Aves; order Passeriformes; family Passeridae; genus Passer; species Passer domesticus. Next base: position 30,315,735 of record NC_087480.1, on the reverse strand, counting down.
TCAGTTTTGGCAGGTTGTAAACTATTTTGTCGGGTTTTTGGAATGTTTTGGTTGGTTTTGATTTGTTTTTATGATGTTTTGCCAAGTTTTTGGAATGTTTTGATCAGTTCTGGCTGGTTTTCTAATGTTTTGGCATTTTTTCAGAATGTTTTGATGAGTTTTGTGGGTCTAAATTATTTTGGCGGGTTTTCGGAATATTTTGGTTGGTTTTGATTTGTTTTTATGATGTTTTGTCGGGTTTTCGGGAATGTTTTGGTTGGGTTTTAGAATGTTTTGTATTCTCTTGAGTTGTTTTTATTGTGTTGGCAGGTTTTGGAATGTTTGGATTCCTTTTGGCGGGGTTTAAAATCTTTTGGCGGGTATTTGGAATGTTTTGGCGGGTATTCGGAATGTTTTGATTAGTTTTGACGGGTTTTGAAATATTTTGGCCGGTTTTTAGAAGGTTTTGATTCTGTTTAGCCCAGTTTTTGGTGTGTTTGGATTAGCTTTGGTGGGCTTTATCATGTTTTGTCAGGTTTTTTCGAATGTATTGATCACTTCTGTCTGGTTTTCTATTTTGGCGGGTTTGAAAATATTTTTGGATGAGTTTTGGCGGGTTTTCAAATATTTTGGCTCTTTGCGCAGAGACGACGGTGCCGGTTGCGGTGCGCTCCGGGGCGCTCCTTCTGCGGCAAGACGCCTGGCAGCGGCACTTGGGACAGCTCCGCGTCTCCGTATTCTGCGTTTCTTGCCTTCTGCATCTCAGCAAAATGCTTTCCCACTAGGTCTAGCAAGGAGAAACTGTGGCAGCTGAGTAGATGTAGCCCGGCCCGCCCTTTGAAGTTGACAAGTTCTTGGCATCTCAGAGCCTCAAGGGAAGAGCAAGGTTATCTATGGTAGGCTGGGGCAGAACTAGCAGCAAGCAGAGCAAAATTGTCCAAGAATAGCTTCCATTGGAATGCTAATGGCAATTGAAGAGGCAGGCCAGTGGCAAGCCACTAGCTTCTAGCAGTTTGAAAGTTGCAGACACAGTGCAGGTGTTGTGCGGCTTCTTTCTTGGCCTCCTAGAAGGTGCCGCGCTCTCCGTCTCTTGCTTGCCAATATGTTGCCGTGTTCCTCCTATTGTTTGGTTTGTTTTGATTTGTCTTGATGATCTTTTGGCGGGTTTTCGGAATGTTTTGGTGGTGTTTTAGAATGTTTTGTTTTCTCTTGTGTTGTTTTTATTGTCTTGGCATGTTGTGGAACGTTTGGATTCGTTTTGGCGGGTTTTAAAATATTTTGGCGGGTATTTGGAATGTTTTGGTTTGCTTTCATTTGTTTTGATTATGTTTTGGCAAGTTATTGAAAGTTTTGATCACTTCTGACTGGTTTTCTAGTATTTTGGCATCTTTTCAGAATGTTTTGATCAGTTTTGGCAGGTTGTAAACTATTTTGTCGGGTTTTTGGAATGTTTTGGTTGGTTTTGATTTGTTTTTATGATGTTTTGCCAAGTTTTTGGAATGTTTTGATCAGTTCTGGCTGGTTTTCTAATGTTTTGCCATTTTTTCAGAATGTTTTGATGAGTTTTGTGGGTCTAAATTATTTGGGCGGGTTTTCGGAATATTTTGGTTGGTTTTGATTTCTTTTTATGATGTTTTGTCGGGTTTTCGGGAATGTTTTGGTTGGGTTTTAGAATGTTTTGTATTCTCTTGAGTTGTTTTTATTGTGTTGGCAGGTTTTGGAATGTTTGGATTCCTTTTGGCGGGGTTTAAAATATTTTGGCGGGTATTTGGAATGTTTTGGCGGGTATTCGGAATGTTTTGATTAGTTTTGACGGGTTTTGAAATATTTTGGCCGGTTTTTAGAAGGTTTTGATTCTGTTTAGCCCAGTTTTTGGTGTGTTTGGATTAGCTTTGGTGGGCTTTATCATGTTTTGACAGGTTTTTTCGAATGTATTGATCACTTCTGTCTGGTTTTCTATTTTGGCGGGTTTGAAAATATTTTTGGATGAGTTTTGGCGGGTTTTCAAATATTTTGGCTCTTTGCGCAGAGACGACGGTGCCGGTTGCGGTGCGCTCCGGGGCGCTCCTTCTGCGGCAAGACGCCTGGCAGCGGCACTTGGGACAGCTCCGTGTCTCCGTATTCTGCGTTTCTTGCCTTCTGCATCTCAGCAAAATGCTTTCCCACTAGGTCTAGCAAGGAGAAACTGTGGCAGCTGAGTAGATGTAGCCCGGCCCGCCCTTTGAAGTTGACAAGTTCTTGGCATCTCAGAGCCTCAAGGGAAGAGCAAGGTTATCTATGGTAGGCTGGGGCAGAACTAGCAGCAAGCAGAGCAAAATTGTCCAAGAATAGCTTCCATTGGAATGCTAATGGCAATTGAAGAGGCAGGCCAGTGGCAAGCCACTAGCTTCTAGCAGTTTGAAAGTTGCAGACACAGTGCAGGTGTTGTGCGGCTTCTTTCTTGGCCTCCTAGAAGGTGCCGCGCTCTCCGTCTCTTGCTTGCCAATATGTTGCCGTGTTCCTCCTATTGTTTGGTTTGTTTTGATTTGTCTTGATGATCTTTTGGCGGGTTTTCGGAATGTTTTGGTGGTGTTTTAGAATGTTTTGTTTTCTCTTGTGTTGTTTTTATTGTCTTGGCATGTTGTGGAACGTTTGGATTCGTTTTGGCGGGTTTTAAAATATTTTGGCGGGTATTTGGAATGTTTTGGTTTGCTTTCATTTGTTTTGATTATGTTTTGGCAAGTTATTGAAAGTTTTGATCACTTCTGACTGGTTTTCTAGTATTTTGGCATCTTTTCAGAATGTTTTGATCAGTTTTGGCAGGTTGTAAACTATTTTGTCGGGTTTTTGGAATGTTTTGGTTGGTTTTGATTTGTTTTTATGATGTTTTGCCAAGTTTTTGGAATGTTTTGATCAGTTCTGGCTGGTTTTCTAATGTTTTGGCATTTTTTCAGAATGTTTTGATGAGTTTTGTGGGTCTAAATTATTTTGGCGGGTTTTCGGAATATTTTGGTTGGTTTTGATTTGTTTTTATGATGTTTTGTCGGGTTTTCGGGAATGTTTTGGTTGGGTTTTAGAATGTTTTGTATTCTCTTGAGTTGTTTTTATTGTGTTGGCAGGTTTTGGAATGTTTGGATTCCTTTTGGCGGGGTTTAAAATATTTTGGCGGGTATTTGGAATGTTTTGGCGGGTATTCGGAAGGTTTGGATTAGTTTTGACGGGTTTTGAAATATTTTGGCCGGTTTTTAGAAGGTTTTGATTCTGTTTAGCCCAGTTTTTGGTGTGTTTGGATTAGCTTTGGTGGGCTTTATCATGTTTTGTCAGGTTTTTTCGAATGTATTGATCACTTCTGTCTGGTTTTCTATTTTGGCGGGTTTGAAAATATTTTTGGATGAGTTTTGGCGGGTTTTCAAATATTTTGGCTCTTTGCGCAGAGACGACGGTGCCGGTTGCGGTGCGCTCCGGGGCGCTCCTTCTGCGGCAAGACGCCTGGCAGCGGCACTTGGGACAGCTCCGCGTCTCCGTATTCTGCGTTTCTTGCCTTCTGCATCTCAGCAAAATGCTTTCCCACTAGGTCTAGCAAGGAGAAACTGTGGCAGCTGAGTAGATGTAGCCCGGCCCGCCCTTTGAAGTTGACAAGTTCTTGGCATCTCAGAGCCTCAAGGGAAGAGCAAGGTTATCTATGGTAGGCTGGGGCAGAACTAGCAGCAAGCAGAGCAAAATTGTCCAAGAATAGCTTCCATTGGAATGCTAATGGCAATTGAAGAGGCAGGCCAGTGGCAAGCCACTAGCTTCTAGCAGTTTGAAAGTTGCAGACACAGTGCAGGTGTTGTGCGGCTTCTTTCTTGGCCTCCTAGAAGGTGCCGCGCTCTCCGTCTCTTGCTTGCCAATATGTTGCCGTGTTCCTCCTATTGTTTGGTTTGTTTTGATTTGTCTTGATGATCTTTTGGCGGGTTTTCGGAATGTTTTGGTGGTGTTTTAGAATGTTTTGTTTTCTCTTGTGTTGTTTTTATTGTCTTGGCATGTTGTGGAACGTTTGGATTCGTTTTGGCGGGTTTTAAAATATTTTGGCGGGTATTTGGAATGTTTTGGTTTGCTTTCATTTGTTTTGATTATGTTTTGGCAAGTTATTGAAAGTTTTGATCACTTCTGACTGGTTTTCTAGTATTTTGGCATCTTTTCAGAATGTTTTGATCAGTTTTGGCAGGTTGTAAACTATTTTGTCGGGTTTTTGGAATGTTTTGGTTGGTTTTGATTTGTTTTTATGATGTTTTGCCAAGTTTTTTGAATGTTTTGATCAGTTCTGGCTGGTTTTCTAATGTTTTGGCATTTTTTCAGAATGTTTTGATGAGTTTTGTGGGTCTAAATTATTTTGGCGGGTTTTCGGAATATTTTGGTTGGTTTTGATTTGTTTTTATGATGTTTTGTCGGGTTTTCGGGAATGTTTTGGTTGGGTTTTAGAATGTTTTGTATTCTCTTGAGTTGTTTTTATTGTGTTGGCAGGTTTTGGAATGTTTGGATTCCTTTTGGCGGGGTTTAAAATCTTTTGGCGGGTATTTGGAATGTTTTGGCGGGTATTCGGAAGGTTTTGATTAGTTTTGACGGGTTTTGAAATATTTTGGCCGGTTTTTAGAAGGTTTTGATTCTGTTTAGCCCAGTTTTTGGTGTGTTTGGATTAGCTTTGGTGGGCTTTATCATGTTTTGTCAGGTTTTTTCGAATGTATTGATCACTTCTGTCTGGTTTTCTATTTTGGCGGGTTTGAAAATATTTTTGGATGAGTTTTGGCGGGTTTTCAAATATTTTGGCTCTTTGCGCAGAGACGACGGTGCCGGTTGCGGTGCGCTCCGGGGCGCTCCTTCTGCGGCAAGACGCCTGGCAGCGGCACTTGGGACAGCTCCGCGTCTCCGTATTCTGCGTTTCTTGCCTTCTGCATCTCAGCAAAATGCTTTCCCACTAGGTCTAGCAAGGAGAAACTGTGGCAGCTGAGTAGATGTAGCCCGGCCCGCCCTTTGAAGTTGACAAGTTCTTGGCATCTCAGAGCCTCAAGGGAAGAGCAAGGTTATCTATGGTAGGCTGGGGCAGAACTAGCAGCAAGCAGAGCAAAATTGTCCAAGAATAGCTTCCATTGGAATGCTAATGGCAATTGAAGAGGCAGGCCAGTGGCAAGCCACTAGCTTCTAGCAGTTTGAAAGTTGCAGACACAGTGCAGGTGTTGTGCGGCTTCTTTCTTGGCCTCCTAGAAGGTGCCGCGCTCTCCGTCTCTTGCTTGCCAATATGTTGCCGTGTTCCTCCTATTGTTTGGTTTGTTTTGATTTGTCTTGATGATCTTTTGGCGGGTTTTCGGAATGTTTTGGTGGTGTTTTAGAATGTTTTGTTTTCTCTTGTGTTGTTTTTATTGTCTTGGCATGTTGTGGAACGTTTGGATTCGTTTTGGCGGGTTTTAAAATATTTTGGCGGGTATTTGGAATGTTTTGGTTTGCTTTCATTTGTTTTGATTATGTTTTGGCAAGTTATTGAAAGTTTTGATCACTTCTGACTGGTTTTCTAGTATTTTGGCATCTTTTCAGAATGTTTTGATCAGTTTTGGCAGGTTGTAAACTATTTTGTCGGGTTTTTGGAATGTTTTGGTTGGTTTTGATTTGTTTTTATGATGTTTTGCCAAGTTTTTGGAATGTTTTGATCAGTTCTGGCTGGTTTTCTAATGTTTTGGCATTTTTTCAGAATGTTTTGATGAGTTTTGTGGGTCTAAATTATTTTGGCGGGTTTTCGGAATATTTTGGTTGGTTTTGATTTGTTTTTATGATGTTTTGTCGGGTTTTCGGGAATGTTTTGGTTGGGTTTTAGAATGTTTTGTATTCTCTTGAGTTGTTTTTATTGTGTTGGCAGGTTTTGGAATGTTTGGATTCCTTTTGGCGGGGTTTAAAATATTTTGGCGGGTATTTGGAATGTTTTGGCGGGTATTCGGAAGGTTTTGATTAGTTTTGACGGGTTTTGAAATATTTTGGCCGGTTTTTAGAAGGTTTTGATTCTGTTTAGCCCAGTTTTTGGTGTGTTTGGATTAGCTTTGGTGGGCTTTATCATGTTTTGTCAGGTTTTTTCGAATGTATTGATCACTTCTGTCTGGTTTTCTATTTTGGCGGGTTTGAAAATATTTTTGGATGAGTTTTGGCGGGTTTTCAAATATTTTGGCTCTTTGCGCAGAGACGACGGTGCCGGTTGCGGTGCGCTCCGGGGCGCTCCTTCTGCGGCAAGACGCCTGGCAGCGGCACTTGGGACAGCTCCGCGTCTCCGTATTCTGCGTTTCTTGCCTTCTGCATCTCAGCAAAATGCTTTCCCACTAGGTCTAGCAAGGAGAAACTGTGGCAGCTGAGTAGATGTAGCCCGGCCCGCCCTTTGAAGTTGACAAGTTCTTGGCATCTCAGAGCCTCAAGGGAAGAGCAAGGTTATCTATGGTAGGCTGGGGCAGAACTAGCAGCAAGCAGAGCAAAATTGTCCAAGAATAGCTTCCATTGGAATGCTAATGGCAATTGAAGAGGCAGGCCAGTGGCAAGCCACTAGCTTCTAGCAGTTTGAAAGTTGCAGACACAGTGCAGGTGTTGTGCGGCTTCTTTCTTGGCCTCCTAGAAGGTGCCGCGCTCTCCGTCTCTTGCTTGCCAATATGTTGCCGTGTTCCTCCTATTGTTTGGTTTGTTTTGATTTGTCTTGATGATCTTTTGGCGGGTTTTCGGAATGTTTTGGTGGTGTTTTAGAATGTTTTGTTTTCTCTTGTGTTGTTTTTATTGTCTTGGCATGTTGTGGAACGTTTGGATTCGTTTTGGCGGGTTTTAAAATATTTTGGCGGGTATTTGGAATGTTTTGGTTTGCTTTCATTTGTTTTGATTATGTTTTGGCAAGTTATTGAAAGTTTTGATCACTTCTGACTGGTTTTCTAGTATTTTGGCATCTTTTCAGAATGTTTTGATCAGTTTTGGCAGGTTGTAAACTATTTTGTCGGGTTTTTGGAATGTTTTGGTTGGTTTTGATTTGTTTTTATGATGTTTTGCCAAGTTTTTGGAATGTTTTGATCAGTTCTGGCTGGTTTTCTAATGTTTTGGCATTTTTTCAGAATGTTTTGATGAGTTTTGTGGGTCTAAATTATTTTGGCGGGTTTTCGGAATATTTTGGTTGGTTTTGATTTGTTTTGATGATGTTTTGTCGGGTTTTCGGGAATGTTTTGGTTGGGTTTTAGAATGTTTTGTATTCTCTTGAGTTGTTTTTATTGTGTTGGCAGGTTTTGGAATGTTTGGATTCCTTTTGGCGGGGTTTAAAATATTTTGGCGGGTATTTGGAATGTTTTGGCGGGTATTCGGAAGGTTTGGATTAGTTTTGACGGGTTTTGAAATATTTTGGCCGGTTTTTAGAAGGTTTTGATTCTGTTTAGCCCAGTTTTTGGTGTGTTTGGATTAGCTTTGGTGGGCTTTATCATGTTTTGTCAGGTTTTTTCGAATGTATTGATCACTTCTGTCTGGTTTTCTATTTTGGCGGGTTTGAAAATATTTTTGGATGAGTTTTGGCGGGTTTTCAAATATTTTGGCTCTTTGCGCAGAGACGACGGTGCCGGTTGCGGTGCGCTCCGGGGCGCTCCTTCTGCGGCAAGACGCCTGGCAGCGGCACTTGGGACAGCTCCGCGTCTCCGTATTCTGCGTTTCTTGCCTTCTGCATCTCAGCAAAATGCTTTCCCACTAGGTCTAGCAAGGAGAAACTGTGGCAGCTGAGTAGATGTAGCCCGGCCCGCCCTTTGAAGTTGACAAGTTCTTGGCATCTCAGAGCCTCAAGGGAAGAGCAAGGTTATCTATGGTAGGCTGGGGCAGAACTAGCAGCAAGCAGAGCAAAATTGTCCAAGAATAGCTTCCATTGGAATGCTAATGGCAATTGAAGAGGCAGGCCAGTGGCAAGCCACTAGCTTCTAGCAGTTTGAAAGTTGCAGACACAGTGCAGGTGTTGTGCGGCTTCTTTCTTGGCCTCCTAGAAGGTGCCGCGCTCTCCGTCTCTTGCTTGCCAATATGTTGCCGTGTTCCTCCTATTGTTTGGTTTGTTTTGATTTGTCTTGATGATCTTTTGGCGGGTTTTCGGAATGTTTTGGTGGTGTTTTAGAATGTTTTGTTTTCTCTTGTGTTGTTTTTATTGTCTTGGCATGTTGTGGAACGTTTGGATTCGTTTTGGCGGGTTTTAAAATATTTTGGCGGGTATTTGGAATGTTTTGGTTTGCTTTCATTTGTTTTGATTATGTTTTGGCAAGTTATTGAAAGTTTTGATCACTTCTGACTGGTTTTCTAGTATTTTGGCATCTTTTCAGAATGTTTTGATCAGTTTTGGCAGGTTGTAAACTATTTTGTCGGGTTTTTGGAATGTTTTGGTTGGTTTTGATTTGTTTTTATGATGTTTTGCCAAGTTTTTTGAATGTTTTGATCAGTTCTGGCTGGTTTTCTAATGTTTTGGCATTTTTTCAGAATGTTTTGATGAGTTTTGTGGGTCTAAATTATTTTGGCGGGTTTTCGGAATATTTTGGTTGGTTTTGATTTGTTTTGATGATGTTTTGTCGGGTTTTCGGGAATGTTTTGGTTGGGTTTTAGAATGTTTTGTATTCTCTTGAGTTGTTTTTATTGTGTTGGCAGGTTTTGGAATGTTTGGATTCCTTTTGGCGGGGTTTAAAATCTTTTGGCGGGTATTTGGAATGTTTTGGCGGGTATTCGGAAGGTTTTGATTAGTTTTGACGGGTTTTGAAATATTTTGGCCGGTTTTTAGAAGGTTTTGATTCTGTTTAGCCCAGTTTTTGGTGTGTTTGGATTAGCTTTGGTGGGCTTTATCATGTTTTGTCAGGTTTTTTCGAATGTATTGATCACTTCTGTCTGGTTTTCTATTTTGGCGGGTTTGAAAATATTTTTGGATGAGTTTTGGCGGGTTTTCAAATATTTTGGCTCTTTGCGCAGAGACGACGGTGCCGGTTGCGGTGCGCTCCGGGGCGCTCCTTCTGCGGCAAGACGCCTGGCAGCGGCACTTGGGACAGCTCCGCGTCTCCGTATTCTGCGTTTCTTGCCTTCTGCATCTCAGCAAAATGCTTTCCCACTAGGTCTAGCAAGGAGAAACTGTGGCAGCTGAGTAGATGTAGCCCGGCCCGCCCTTTGAAGTTGACAAGTTCTTGGCATCTCAGAGCCTCAAGGGAAGAGCAAGGTTATCTATGGTAGGCTGGGGCAGAACTAGCAGCAAGCAGAGCAAAATTGTCCAAGAATAGCTTCCATTGGAATGCTAATGGCAATTGAAGAGGCAGGCCAGTGGCAAGCCACTAGCTTCTAGCAGTTTGAAAGTTGCAGACACAGTGCAGGTGTTGTGCGGCTTCTTTCTTGGCCTCCTAGAAGGTGCCGCGCTCTCCGTCTCTTGCTTGCCAATATGTTGCCGTGTTCCTCCTATTGTTTGGTTTGTTTTGATTTGTTTTGATGATCTTTTGGCGGGTTTTCGGAATGTTTTGGTGGTGTTTTAGAATGTTTTGTTTTCTCTTGTGTTGTTTTTATTGTCTTGGCATGTTGTGGAACGTTTGGATTCGTTTTGGCGGGTTTTAAAATATTTTGGCGGGTATTTGGAAAGTTTTGGTTTGCTTTCATTTGTTTTGATTATGTTTTGGCAAGTTATTGAAAGTTTTGATCACTTCTGACTGGTTTTCTAGTATTTTGGCATCTTTTCAGAATGTTTTGATCAGTTTTGGCAGGTTGTAAACTATTTTGTCGGGTTTTTGGAATGTTTTGGTTGGTTTTGATTTGTTTTTATGATGTTTTGCCAAGTTTTTTGAATGTTTTGATCAGTTCTGGCTGGTTTTCTAATGTTTTGGCATTTTTTCAGAATGTTTTGATGAGTTTTGTGGGTCTAAATTATTTTGGCGGGTTTTCGGAATATTTTGGTTGGTTTTGATTTGTTTTTATGATGTTTTGTCGGGTTTTCGGGAATGTTTTGGTTGGGTTTTAGAATGTTTTGTATTCTCTTGAGTTGTTTTTATTGTGTTGGCAGGTTTTGGAATGTTTGGATTCCTTTTGGCGGGGTTTAAAATATTTTGGCGGGTATTTGGAATGTTTTGGCGGGTATTCGGAAGGTTTTGATTAGTTTTGACGGGTTTTGAAATATTTTGGCCGGTTTTTAGAAGGTTTTGATTCTGTTTAGCCCAGTTTTTGGTGTGTTTGGATTAGCTTTGGTGGGCTTTATCATGTTTTGTCAGGTTTTTTCGAATGTATTGATCACTTCTGTCTGGTTTTCTATTTTGGCGGGTTTGAAAATATTTTTGGATGAGTTTTGGCGGGTTTTCAAATATTTTGGCTCTTTGCGCAGAGACGACGGTGCCGGTTGCGGTGCGCTCCGGGGCGCTCCTTCTGCGGCAAGACGCCTGGCAGCGGCACTTGGGACAGCTCCGCGTCTCCGTATTCTGCGTTTCTTGCCTTCTGCATCTCAGCAAAATGCTTTCCCACTAGGTCTAGCAAGGAGAAACTGTGGCAGCTGAGTAGATGTAGCCCGGCCCGCCCTTTGAAGTTGACAAGTTCTTGGCATCTCAGAGCCTCAAGGGAAGAGCAAGGTTATCTATGGTAGGCTGGGGCAGAACTAGCAGCAAGCAGAGCAAAGTTGTCCAAGAATAGCTTCCATTGGAATGCTAATGGCAATTGAAGAGGCAGGCCAGTGGCAAGCCACTAGCTTCTAGCAGTTTGAAAGTTGCAGACACAGTGCAGTTGTTGTGCGGCTTCTTTCTTGGCCTCCTAGAAGGTGCCGCGCTCTCCGTCTCTTGCTTGCCAATATGTTGCCGTGTTCCTCCTATTGTTTGGTTTGTTTTGATTTGTTTTGATGATCTTTTGGCGGGTTTTCGGAATGTTTTGGTGGTGTTTTAGAATGTTTTGTTTTCTCTTGTGTTGTTTTTATTGTCTTGGCAGGTTGTGGAACGTTTGGATTCGTTTTGGCGGGTTTTAAAATATTTTGGCGGGTATTTGGAATGTTTTGGTTTGCTTTCATTTGTTTTGATTATGTTTTGGCAAGTTATTGAAAGTTTTGATCACTTCTGACTGGTTTTCTAGTATTTTGGCATCTTTTCAGAATGTTTTGATCAGTTTTGGCAGGTTGTAAACTATTTTGTCGGGTTTTTGGAATGTTTTGGTTGGTTTTGATTTGTTTTTATGATGTTTTGCCAAGTTTTTGGAATGTTTTGATCAGTTCTGGCTGGTTTTCTAATGTTTTGGCATTTTTTCAGAATGTTTTGATGAGTTTTGTGGGTCTAAATTATTTTGGCGGGTTTTCGGAATATTTTGGTTGGTTTTGATTTGTTTTGATGATGTTTTGTCGGGTTTTCAGGAATGTTTTGGTTGGGTTTTAGAATGTTTTGTATTCTCTTGAGTTGTTTTTATTGTGTTGGCAGGTTTTGGAATGTTTGGATTCCTTTTGGCGGGGTTTAAAATATTTTGGCGGGTATTTGGAATGTTTTGGCGGGTATTCGGAAGGTTTTGATTAGTTTTGACGGGTTTTGAAATATTTTGGCCGGTTTTTAGAAGGTTTTGATTCTGTTTAGCCCAGTTTTTGGTGTGTTTGGATTAGCTTTGGTGGGCTTTATCATGTTTTGTCAGCTTTTTTCGAATGTATTGATCACTTCTGTCTGGTTTTCTATTTTGGCGGGTTTGAAAATATTTTTGGATGAGTTTTGGCGGGTTTTCAAATATTTTGGCTCTTTGCGCAGAGACGACGGTGCCGGTTGCGGTGCGCTCCGGGGCGCTCCTTCTGCGGCAAGACGCCTGGCAGCGGCACTTGGGACAGCTCCGCGTCTCCGTATTCTGCGTTTCTTGCCTTCTGCATCTCAGCAAAATGCTTTCCCACTAGGTCTAGCAAGGAGAAACTGTGGCAGCTGAGTAGATGTAGCCCGGCCCGCCCTTTGAAGTTGACAAGTTCTTGGCATCTCAGAGCCTCAAGGGAAGAGCAAGGTTATCTATGGTAGGCTGGGGCAGAACTAGCAGCAAGCAGAGCAAAGTTGTCCAAGAATAGCTTCCATTGGAATGCTAATGGCAATTGAAGAGGCAGGCCAGTGGCAAGCCACTAGCTTCTAGCAGTTTGAAAGTTGCAGACACAGTGCAGGTGTTGTGCGGCTTCTTTCTTGGCCTCCTAGAAGGTGCCGCGCTCTCCGTCTCTTGCTTGCCAATATGTTGCCGTGTTCCTCCTATTGTTTGGTTTGTTTTGATTTGTTTTGATGATCTTTTGGCGGGTTTTCGGAATGTTTTGGTGGTGTTTTAGAATGTTTTGTTTTCTCTTGTGTTGTTTTTATTGTCTTGGCATGTTGTGGAACGTTTGGATTCGTTTTGGCGGGTTTTAAAATATTTTGGCGGGTATTTGGAATGTTTTGGTTTGCTTTCATTTGTTTTGATTATGTTTTGGCAAGTTATTGAAAGTTTTGATCACTTCTGACTGGTTTTCTAGTATTTTGGCATCTTTTCAGAATGTTTTGATCAGTTTTGGCAGGTTGTAAACTATTTTGTCGGGTTTTTGGAATGTTTTGGTTGGTTTTGATTTGTTTTTATGATGTTTTGCCAAGTTTTTTGAATGTTTTGATCAGTTCTGGCTGGTTTTCTAATGTTTTGGCATTTTTTCAGAATGTTTTGATGAGTTTTGTGGGTCTAAATTATTTTGGCGGGTTTTCGGAATATTTTGGTTGGTTTTGATTTGTTTTTATGATGTTTTGTCGGGTTTTCGGGAATGTTTTGGTTGGGTTTTAGAATGTTTTGTATTCTCTTGAGTTGTTTTTATTGTGTTGGCAGGTTTTGGAATGTTTGGATTCCTTTTGGCGGGGTTTAAAATATTTTGGCGGGTATTTGGAATGTTTTGGCGGGTATTCGGAAGGTTTTGATTAGTTTTGACGGGTTTTGAAATATTTTGGCCGGTTTTAAGAAGGTTTTGATTCTGTTTAGCCCAGTTTTTGGTGTGTTTGGATTAGCTTTGGTGGGCTTTATCATGTTTTGTCAGGTTTTTTCGAATGTATTGATCACTTCTGTCTGGTTTTCTATTTTGGCGGGTTTGAAAATATTTTTGGATGAGTTTTGGCGGGTTTTCAAATATTTTGGCTCTTTGCGCAGAGACGACGGTGCCGGTTGCGGTGCGCTCCGGGGCGCTCCTTCTGCGGCAAGACGCCTGGCAGCGGCACTTGGGACAGCTCCGCGTCTCCGTATTCTGCGTTTCTTGCCTTCTGCATCTCAGCAAAATGCTTTCCCACTAGGTCTAGCAAGGAGAAACTGTGGCAGCTGAGTAGATGTAGCCCGGCCTGCCCTTTGAAGTTGACAAGTTCTTGGCATCTCAGAGCCTCAAGGGAAGAGCAAGGTTATCTATGGTAGGCTGGGGCAGAACTAGCAGCAAGCAGAGCAAAGTTGTCCAAGAATAGCTTCCATTGGAATGCTAATGGCAATTGAAGAGGCAGGCCAGTGGCAAGCCACTAGCTTCTAGCAGTTTGAAAGTTGCAGACACAGTGCAGGTGTTGTGCGGCTTCTTTCTTGGCCTCCTAGAAGGTGCCGCGCTCTCCGTCTCTTGCTTGCCAATATGTTGCCGTGTTCCTCCTATTGTTTGGTTTGTTTTGATTTGTTTTGATGATCTTTTGGCGGGTTTTCGGAATGTTTTGGTGGTGTTTTAGAATGTTTTGTTTTCTCTTGTGTTGTTTTTATTGTCTTGGCATGTTGTGGAACGTTTGGATTCGTTTTGGCGGGTTTTAAAATATTTTGGCGGGTATTTGGAATGTTTTGGTTTGCTTTCATTTGTTTTGATTATGTTTTGGCAAGTTATTGAAAGTTTTGATCACTTCTGACTGGTTTTCTAGTATTTTGGCATCTTTTCAGAATGTTTTGATCAGTTTTGGCAGGTTGTAAACTATTTTGTCGGGTTTTTGGAATGTTTTGGTTGGTTTTGATTTGTTTTTATGATGTTTTGCCAAGTTTTTTGAATGTTTTGATCAGTTCTGGCTGGTTTTCTAATGTTTTGGCATTTTTTCAGAATGTTTTGATGAGTTTTGTGGGTCTAAATTATTTTGGCGGGTTTTCGGAATATTTTGGTTGGTTTTGATTTGTTTTTATGATGTTTTGTCGGGTTTTCGGGAATGTTTTGGTTGGGTTTTAGAATGTTTTGTATTCTCTTGAGTTGTTTTTATTGTGTTGGCAGGTTTTGGAATGTTTGGATTCCTTTTGGCGGGGTTTAAAATATTTTGGCGGGTATTTGGAATGTTTTGGCGGGTATTCGGAAGGTTTTGATTAGTTTTGACGGGTTTTGAAATATTTTGGCCGGTTTTAAGAAGGTTTTGATTCTGTTTAGCCCAGTTTTTGGTGTGTTTGGATTAGCTTTGGTGGGCTTTATCATGTTTTGTCAGCTTTTTTCGAATGTATTGATCACTTCTGTCTGGTTTTCTATTTTGGCGGGTTTGAAAATATTTTTGGATGAGTTTTGGCGGGTTTTCAAATATTTTGGCTCTTTGCGCAGAGACGACGGTGCCGGTTGCGGTGCGCTCCGGGGCGCTCCTTCTGCGGCAAGACGCCTGGCAGCGGCACTTGGGACAGCTCCGCGTCTCCGTATTCTGCGTTTCTTGCCTTCTGCATCTCAGCAAAATGCTTTCCCACTAGGTCTAGCAAGGAGAAACTGTGGCAGCTGAGTAGATGTAGCCCGGCCCGCCCTTTGAAGTTGACAAGTTCTTGGCATCTCAGAGCCTCAAGGGAAGAGCAAGGTTATCTATGGTAGGCTGGGGCAGAACTAGCAGCAAGCAGAGCAAAGTTGTCCAAGAATAGCTTCCATTGGAATGCTAATGGCAATTGAAGAGGCAGGCCAGTGGCAAGCCACTAGCTTCTAGCAGTTTGAAAGTTGCAGACACAGTGCAGGTGTTGTGCGGCTTCTTTCTTGGCCTCCTAGAAGGTGCCGCGCTCTCCGTCTCTTGCTTGCCAATATGTTGCCGTGTTCCTCCTATTGTTTGGTTTGTTTTGATTTGTTTTGATGATCTTTTGGCGGGTTTTCGGAATGTTTTGGTGGTGTTTTAGAATGTTTTGTTTTCTCTTGTGTTGTTTTTATTGTCTTGGCAGGTTGTGGAACGTTTGGATTCGTTTTGGCGGGTTTTAAAATATTTTGGCGGGTATTTGGAATGTTTTGGTTTGCTTTCATTTGTTTTGATTATGTTTTGGCAAGTTATTGAAAGTTTTGATCACTTCTGACTGGTTTTCTAGTATTTTGGCATCTTTTCAGAATGTTTTGATCAGTTTTGGCAGGTTGTAAACTATTTTGTCGGGTTTTTGGAATGTTTTGGTTGGTTTTGATTTGTTTTTATGATGTTTTGCCAAGTTTTTTGAATGTTTTGATCAGTTCTGGCTGGTTTTCTAATGTTTTGGCATTTTTTCAGAATGTTTTGATGAGTTTTGTGGGTCTAAATTATTTGGGCGGGTTTTCGGAATATTTTGGTTGGTTTTGATTTGTTTTTATGATGTTTTGTCGGGTTTTCGGGAATGTTTTGGTTGGGTTTTAGAATGTTTTGTATTCTCTTGAGTTGTTTTTATTGTGTTGGCAGGTTTTGGAATGTTTGGATTCCTTTTGGCGGGGTTTAAAATATTTTGGCGGGTATTTGGAATGTTTTGGCGGGTATTCGGAAGGTTTTGATTAGTTTTGACGGGTTTTGAAATATTTTGGCCGGTTTTAAGAAGGTTTTGATTCTGTTTAGCCCAGTTTTTGGTGTGTTTGGATTAGCTTTGGTGGGCTTTATCATGTTTTGTCAGGTTTTTTCGAATGTATTGATCACTTCTGTCTGGTTTTCTATTTTGGCGGGTTTGAAAATATTTTTGGATGAGTTTTGGCGGGTTTTCAAATATTTTGGCTCTTTGCGCAGAGACGACGGTGCCGGTTGCGGTGCGCTCCGGGGCGCTCCTTCTGCGGCAAGACGCCTGGCAGCGGCACTTGGGACAGCTCCGCGTCTCCGTATTCTGCGTTTCTTGCCTTCTGCATCTCAGCAAAATGCTTTCCCACTAGGTCTAGCAAGGAGAAACTGTGGCAGCTGAGTAGATGTAGCCCGGCCCGCCCTTTGAAGTTGACAAGTTCTTGGCATCTCAGAGCCTCAAGGGAAGAGCAAGGTTATCTATGGTAGGCTGGGGCAGAACTAGCAGCAAGCAGAGCAAAATTGTCCAAGAATAGCTTCCATTGGAATGCTAATGGCAATTGAAGAGGCAGGCCAGTGGCAAGCCACTAGCTTCTAGCAGTTTGAAAGTTGCAGACACAGTGCAGGTGTTGTGCGGCTTCTTTCTTGGCCTCCTAGAAGGTGCCGCGCTCTCCGTCTCTTGCTTGCCAATATGTTGCCGTGTTCCTCCTATTGTTTGGTTTGTTTTGATTTGTTTTGATGATCTTTTGGCGGGTTTTCGGAATGTTTTGGTGGTGTTTTAGAATGTTTTGTTTTCTCTTGTGTTGTTTTTATTGTCTTGGCATGTTGTGGAACGTTTGGATTCGTTTTGGCGGGTTTTAAAATATTTTGGCGGGTATTTGGAATGTTTTGGTTTGCTTTCATTTGTTTTGATTATGTTTTGGCAAGTTATTGAAAGTTTTGATCACTTCTGACTGGTTTTCTAGTATTTTGGCATCTTTTCAGAATGTTTTGATCAGTTTTGGCAGGTTGTAAACTATTTTGTCGGGTTTTTGGAATGTTTTGGTTGGTTTTGATTTGTTTTTATGATGTTTTGCCAAGTTTTTTGAATGTTTTGATCAGTTCTGGCTGGTTTTCTAATGTTTTGGCATTTTTTCAGAATGTTTTGATGAGTTTTGTGGGTCTAAATTATTTTGGCGGGTTTTCGGAATATTTTGGTTGGTTTTGATTTGTTTTTATGATGTTTTGTCGGGTTTTCGGGAATGTTTTGGTTGGGTTTTAGAATGTTTTGTATTCTCTTGAGTTGTTTTTATTGTGTTGGCAGGTTTTGGAATGTTTGGATTCCTTTTGGCGGGGTTTAAAATATTTTGGCGGGTATTTGGAATGTTTTGGCGGGTATTCGGAAGGTTTTGATTAGTTTTGACGGGTTTTGAAATATTTTGGCCGGTTTTTAGAAGGTTTTGATTCTGTTTAGCCCAGTTTTTGGTGTGTTTGGATTAGCTTTGGTGGGCTTTATCATGTTTTGTCAGGTTTTTTCGAATGTATTGATCACTTCTGTCTGGTTTTCTATTTTGGCGGGTTTGAAAATATTTTTGGATGAGTTTTGGCGGGTTTTCAAATATTTTGGCTCTTTGCGCAGAGACGATGGTGCCGGTTGCGGTGCGCTCCGGGGCGCTCCTTCTGCGGCAAGACGCCTGGCAGCGGCACTTGGGACAGCTCCGCGTCTCCGTATTCTGCGTTTCTTGCCTTCTGCATCTCAGCAAAATGCTTTCCCACTAGGTCTAGCAAGGAGAAACTGTGGCAGCTGAGTAGATGTAGCCCGGCCCGCCCTTTGAAGTTGACAAGTTCTTGGCATCTCAGAGCCTCAAGGGAAGAGCAAGGTTATCTATGGTAGGCTGGGGCAGAACTAGCAGCAAGCAGAGCAAAGTTGTCCAAGAATAGCTTCCATTGGAATGCTAATGGCAATTGAAGAGGCAGGCCAGTGGCAAGCCACTAGCTTCTAGCAGTTTGAAAGTTGCAGACACAGTGCAGTTGTTGTGCGGCTTCTTTCTTGGCCTCCTAGAAGGTGCCGCGCTCTCCGTCTCTTGCTTGCCAATATGTTGCCGTGTTCCTCCTATTGTTTGGTTTGTTTTGATTTGTTTTGATGATCTTTTGGCGGGTTTTCGGAATGTTTTGGTGGTGTTTTAGAATGTTTTGTTTTCTCTTGTGTTGTTTTTATTGTCTTGGCAGGTTGTGGAACGTTTGGATTCGTTTTGGCGGGTTTTAAAATATTTTGGCGGGTATTTGGAATGTTTTGGTTTGCTTTCATTTGTTTTGATTATGTTTTGGCAAGTTATTGAAAGTTTTGATCACTTCTGACTGGTTTTCTAGTATTTTGGCATCTTTTCAGAATGTTTTGATCAGTTTTGGCAGGTTGTAAACTATTTTGTCGGGTTTTTGGAATGTTTTGGTTGGTTTTGATTTGTTTTTATGATGTTTTGCCAAGTTTTTTGAATGTTTTGATCAGTTCTGGCTGGTTTTCTAATGTTTTGGCATTTTTTCAGAATGTTTTGATGAGTTTTGTGGGTCTAAATTATTTTGGCGGGTTTTCGGAATATTTTGGTTGGTTTTGATTTGTTTTGATGATGTTTTGTCGGGTTTTCGGGAATGTTTTGGTTGGGTTTTAGAATGTTTTGTATTCTCTTGAGTTGTTTTTATTGTGTTGGCAGGTTTTGGAATGTTTGGATTCCTTTTGGCGGGGTTTAAAATATTTTGGCGGGTATTTGGAATGTTTTGGCGGGTATTCGGAAGGTTTTGATTAGTTTTGACGGGTTTTGAAATATTTTGGCCGGTTTTTAGAAGGTTTTGATTCTGTTTAGCCCAGTTTTTGGTGTGTTTGGATTAGCTTTGGTGGGCTTTATCATGTTTTGTCAGGTTTTTTCGAATGTATTGATCACTTCTGTCTGGTTTTCTATTTTGGCGGGTTTGAAAATATTTTTGGATGAGTTTTGGCGGGTTTGAAAATATTTTGGCTCTTTGCGCAGAGATGACGGTGCCGGTTGCGGTGCGCTCCGGGGCGCTCCTTCTGCGGCAAGACGCCTGGCAGCGGCACTTGGGACAGCTCCGCGTCTCCGTATTCTGCGTTTCTTGCCTTCTGCATCTCAGCAAAATGCTTTCCCACTAGGTCTAGCAAGGAGAAACTGTGGCAGCTGAGTAGATGTAGCCCGGCCCGCCCTTTGAAGTTGACAAGTTCTTGGCATCTCAGAGCCTCAAGGGAAGAGCAAGGTTATCTATGGTAGGCTGGGGCAGAACTAGCAGCAAGCAGAGCAAAGTTGTCCAAGAATAGCTTCCATTGGAATGCTAATGGCAATTGAAGAGGCAGGCCAGTGGCAAGCCACTAGCTTCTAGCAGTTTGAAAGTTGCAGACACAGTGCAGTTGTTGTGCGGCTTCTTTCTTGGCCTCCTAGAAGGTGCCGCGCTCTCCGTCTCTTGCTTGCCAATATGTTGCCGTGTTCCTCCTATTGTTTGGTTTGTTTTGATTTGTTTTGATGATCTTTTGGCGGGTTTTCGGAATGTTTTGGTGGTGTTTTAGAATGTTTTGTTTTCTCTTGTGTTGTTTTTATTGTCTTGGCAGGTTGTGGAACGTTTGGATTCGTTTTGGCGGGTTTTAAAATATTTTGGCGGGTATTTGGAATGTTTTGGTTTGCTTTCATTTGTTTTGATTATGTTTTGGCAAGTTATTGAAAGTTTTGATCACTTCTGACTGGTTTTCTAGTATTTTGGCATCTTTTCAGAATGTTTTGATCAGTTTTGGCAGGTTGTAAACTATTTTGTCGGGTTTTTGGAATGTTTTGGTTGGTTTTGATTTGTTTTTATGATGTTTTGCCAAGTTTTTTGAATGTTTTGATCAGTTCTGGCTGGTTTTCTAATGTTTTGGCATTTTTTCAGAATGTTTTGATGAGTTTTGTGGGTCTAAATTATTTTGGCGGGTTTTCGGAATATTTTGGTTGGTTTTGATTTGTTTTGATGATGTTTTGTCGGGTTTTCGGGAATGTTTTGGTTGGGTTTTAGAATGTTTTGTATTCTCTTGAGTTGTTTTTATTGTGTTGGCAGGTTTTGGAATGTTTGGATTCCTTTTGGCGGGGTTTAAAATATTTTGGCGGGTATTTGGAATGTTTTGGCGGGTATTCGGAAGGTTTTGATTAGTTTTGACGGGTTTTGAAATATTTTGGCCGGTTTTTAGAAGGTTTTGATTCTGTTTAGCCCAGTTTTTGGTGTGTTTGGATTAGCTTTGGTGGGCTTTATCATGTTTTGTCAGGTTTTTTCGAATGTATTGATCACTTCTGTCTGGTTTTCTATTTTGGCGGGTTTGAAAATATTTTTGGATGAGTTTTGGCGGGTTTTCAAATATTTTGGCTCTTTGCGCAGAGACGACGGTGCCGGTTGCGGTGCGCTCCGGGGCGCTCCTTCTGCGGCAAGACGCCTGGCAGCGGCACTTGGGACAGCTCCGCGTCTCCGTATTCTGCGTTTCTTGCCTTCTGCATCTCAGCAAAATGCTTTCCCACTAGGTCTAGCAAGGAGAAACTGTGGCAGCTGAGTAGATGTAGCCCGGCCCGCCCTTTGAAGTTGACAAGTTCTTGGCATCTCAGAGCCTCAAGGGAAGAGCAAGGTTATCTATGGTAGGCTGGGGCAGAACTAGCAGCAAGCAGAGCAAAGTTGTCCAAGAATAGCTTCCATTGGAATGCTAATGGCAATTGAAGAGGCAGGCCAGTGGCAAGCCACTAGCTTCTAGCAGTTTGAAAGTTGCAGACACAGTGCAGGTGTTGTGCGGCTTCCTTCTTGGCCTCCTAGAAGGTGCCGCGCTCTCCGTCTCTTGCTTGCCAATATGTTGCCGTGTTCCTCCTATTGTTTGGTTTGTTTTGATTTGTTTTGATGATCTTTTGGCGGGTTTTCGGAATGTTTTGGTGGTGTTTTAGAATGTTTTGTTTTCTCTTGTGTTGTTTTTATTGTCTTGGCATGTTGTGGAACGTTTGGATTCGTTTTGGCGGGTTTTAAAATATTTTGGCGGGTATTTGGAATGTTTTGGTTTGCTTTCATTTGTTTTGATTATGTTTTGGCAAGTTATTGAAAGTTTTGATCACTTCTGACTGGTTTTCTAGTATTTTGGCATCTTTTCAGAATGTTTTGATCAGTTTTGGCAGGTTGTAAACTATTTTGTCGGGTTTTTGGAATGTTTTGGTTGGTTTTGATTTGTTTTTATGATGTTTTGCCAAGTTTTTGAATGTTTTGATCAGTTCTGGCTGGTTTTCTAATGTTTTGGCATTTTTTCAGAATGTTTTGATGAGTTTTGTGGGTCTAAATTATTTGGGCGGGTTTTCGGAATATTTTGGTTGGTTTTGATTTCTTTTTATGATGTTTTGTCGGGTTTTCGGGAATGTTTTGGTTGGGTTTTAGAATGTTTTGTATTCTCTTGAGTTGTTTTTATTGTGTTGGCAGGTTTTGGAATGTTTGGATTCCTTTTGGCGGGGTTTAAAATATTTTGGCGGGTATTTGGAATGTTTTGGCGGGTATTCGGAAGGTTTTGATTAGTTTTGACGGGTTTTGAAATATTTTGGCCGGTTTTAAGAAGGTTTTGATTCTGTTTAGCCCAGTTTTTGGTGTGTTTGGATTAGCTTTGGTGGGCTTTATCATGTTTTGTCAGGTTTTTTCGAATGTATTGATCACTTCTGTCTGGTTTTCTATTTTGGCGGGTTTGAAAATATTTTTGGATGAGTTTTGGCGGGTTTTCAAATATTTTGGCTCTTTGCGCAGAGACGACGGTGCCGGTTGCGGTGCGCTCCGGGGCGCTCCTTCTGCGGCAAGACGCCTGGCAGCGGCACTTGGGACAGCTCCGCGTCTCCGTATTCTGCGTTTCTTGCCTTCTGCATCTCAGCAAAATGCTTTCCCACTAGGTCTAGCAAGGAGAAACTGTGGCAGCTGAGTAGATGTAGCCCGGCCCGCCCTTTGAAGTTGACAAGTTCTTGGCATCTCAGAGCCTCAAGGGAAGAGCAAGGTTATCTATGGTAGGCTGGGGCAGAACTAGCAGCAAGCAGAGCAAAGTTGTCCAAGAATAGCTTCCATTGGAATGCTAATGGCAATTGAAGAGGCAGGCCAGTGGCAAGCCACTAGCTTCTAGCAGTTTGAAAGTTGCAGACACAGTGCAGGTGTTGTGCGGCTTCTTTCTTGGCCTCCTAGAAGGTGCCGCGCTCTCCGTCTCTTGCTTGCCAATATGTTGCCGTGTTCCTCCTATTGTTTGGTTTGTTTTGATTTGTTTTGATGATCTTTTGGCGGGTTTTCGGAATGTTTTGGTGGTGTTTTAGAATGTTTTGTTTTCTCTTGTGTTGTTTTTATTGTCTTGGCAGGTTGTGGAACGTTTGGATTCGTTTTGGCGGGTTTTAAAATATTTTGGCGGGTATTTGGAATGTTTTGGTTTGCTTTCATTTGTTTTGATTATGTTTTGGCAAGTTATTGAAAGTTTTGATCACTTCTGACTGGTTTTCTAGTATTTTGGCATCTTTTCAGAATGTTTTGATCAGTTTTGGCAGGTTGTAAACTATTTTGTCGGGTTTTTGGAATGTTTTGGTTGGTTTTGATTTGTTTTTATGATGTTTTGCCAAGTTTTTTGAATGTTTTGATCAGTTCTGGCTGGTTTTCTAATGTTTTGGCATTTTTTCAGAATGTTTTGATGAGTTTTGTGGGTCTAAATTATTTGGGCGGGTTTTCGGAATATTTTGGTTGGTTTTGATTTGTTTTTATGATGTTTTGTCGGGTTTTCGGGAATGTTTTGGTTGGGTTTTAGAATGTTTTGTATTCTCTTGAGTTGTTTTTATTGTGTTGGCAGGTTTTGGAATGTTTGGATTCCTTTTGGCGGGGTTTAAAATATTTTGGCGGGTATTTGGAATGTTTTGGCGGGTATTCGGAAGGTTTTGATTAGTTTTGACGGGTTTTGAAATATTTTGGCCGGTTTTAAGAAGGTTTTGATTCTGTTTAGCCCAGTTTTTGGTGTGTTTGGATTAGCTTTGGTGGGCTTTATCATGTTTTGTCAGGTTTTTTCGAATGTATTGATCACTTCTGTCTGGTTTTCTATTTTGGCGGGTTTGAAAATATTTTTGGATGAGTTTTGGCGGGTTTTCAAATATTTTGGCTCTTTGCGCAGAGACGACGGTGCCGGTTGCGGTGCGCTCCGGGGCGCTCCTTCTGCGGCAAGACGCCTGGCAGCGGCACTTGGGACAGCTCCGCGTCTCCGTATTCTGCGTTTCTTGCCTTCTGCATCTCAGCAAAATGCTTTCCCACTAGGTCTAGCAAGGAGAAACTGTGGCAGCTGAGTAGATGTAGCCCGGCCCGCCCTTTGAAGTTGACAAGTTCTTGGCATCTCAGAGCCTCAAGGGAAGAGCAAGGTTATCTATGGTAGGCTGGGGCAGAACTAGCAGCAAGCAGAGCAAAATTGTCCAAGAATAGCTTCCATTGGAATGCTAATGGCAATTGAAGAGGCAGGCCAGTGGCAAGCCACTAGCTTCTAGCAGTTTGAAAGTTGCAGACACAGTGCAGGTGTTGTGCGGCTTCTTTCTTGGCCTCCTAGAAGGTGCCGCGCTCTCCGTCTCTTGCTTGCCAATATGTTGCCGTGTTCCTCCTATTGTTTGGTTTGTTTTGATTTGTTTTGATGATCTTTTGGCGGGTTTTCGGAATGTTTTGGTGGTGTTTTAGAATGTTTTGTTTTCTCTTGTGTTGTTTTTATTGTCTTGGCATGTTGTGGAACGTTTGGATTCGTTTTGGCGGGTTTTAAAATATTTTGGCGGGTATTTGGAATGTTTTGGTTTGCTTTCATTTGTTTTGATTATGTTTTGGCAAGTTATTGAAAGTTTTGATCACTTCTGACTGGTTTTCTAGTATTTTGGCATCTTTTCAGAATGTTTTGATCAGTTTTGGCAGGTTGTAAACTATTTTGTCGGGTTTTTGGAATGTTTTGGTTGGTTTTGATTTGTTTTTATGATGTTTTGCCAAGTTTTTTGAATGTTTTGATCAGTTCTGGCTGGTTTTCTAATGTTTTGGCATTTTTTCAGAATGTTTTGATGAGTTTTGTGGGTCTAAATTATTTTGGCGGGTTTTCGGAATATTTTGGTTGGTTTTGATTTGTTTTTATGATGTTTTGTCGGGTTTTCGGGAATGTTTTGGTTGGGTTTTAGAATGTTTTGTATTCTCTTGAGTTGTTTTTATTGTGTTGGCAGGTTTTGGAATGTTTGGATTCCTTTTGGCGGGGTTTAAAATATTTTGGCGGGTATTTGGAATGTTTTGGCGGGTATTCGGAAGGTTTTGATTAGTTTTGACGGGTTTTGAAATATTTTGGCCGGTTTTTAGAAGGTTTTGATTCTGTTTAGCCCAGTTTTTGGTGTGTTTGGATTAGCTTTGGTGGGCTTTATCATGTTTTGTCAGGTTTTTTCGAATGTATTGATCACTTCTGTCTGGTTTTCTATTTTGGCGGGTTTGAAAATATTTTTGGATGAGTTTTGGCGGGTTTTCAAATATTTTGGCTCTTTGCGCAGAGACGACGGTGCCGGTTGCGGTGCGCTCCGGGGCGCTCCTTCTGCGGCAAGACGCCTGGCAGCGGCACTTGGGACAGCTCCGCGTCTCCGTATTCTGCGTTTCTTGCCTTCTGCATCTCAGCAAAATGCTTTCCCACTAGGTCTAGCAAGGAGAAACTGTGGCAGCTGAGTAGATGTAGCCCGGCCCGCCCTTTGAAGTTGACAAGTTCTTGGCATCTCAGAGCCTCAAGGGAAGAGCAAGGTTATCTATGGTAGGCTGGGGCAGAACTAGCAGCAAGCAGAGCAAAGTTGTCCAAGAATAGCTTCCATTGGAATGCTAATGGCAATTGAAGAGGCAGGCCAGTGGCAAGCCACTAGCTTCTAGCAGTTTGAAAGTTGCAGACACAGTGCAGGTGTTGTGCGGCTTCTTTCTTGGCCTCCTAGAAGGTGCCGCGCTCTCCGTCTCTTGCTTGCCAATATGTTGCCGTGTTCCTCCTATTGTTTGGTTTGTTTTGATTTGTTTTGATGATCTTTTGGCGGGTTTTCGGAATGTTTTGGTGGTGTTTTAGAATGTTTTGTTTTCTCTTGTGTTGTTTTTATTGTCTTGGCATGTTGTGGAAC
The DNA here is from genome assembly GCF_036417665.1 of Passer domesticus. NCBI lineage: Eukaryota > Metazoa > Chordata > Aves > Passeriformes > Passeridae > Passer > Passer domesticus. The sequence continues at coordinate 30,290,984 of NC_087480.1, read as the reverse complement.
GTTTGGATTCGTTTTGGCGGGTTTTAAAATATTTTGGCGGGTATTTGGAATGTTTTGGTTTGCTTTCATTTGTTTTGATTATGTTTTGGCAAGTTATTGAAAGTTTTGATCACTTCTGACTGGTTTTCTAGTATTTTGGCATCTTTTCAGAATGTTTTGATCAGTTTTGGCAGGTTGTAAACTATTTTGTCGGGTTTTTGGAATGTTTTGGTTGGTTTTGATTTGTTTTTATGATGTTTTGCCAAGTTTTTGAATGTTTTGATCAGTTCTGGCTGGTTTTCTAATGTTTTGGCATTTTTTCAGAATGTTTTGATGAGTTTTGTGGGTCTAAATTATTTGGGCGGGTTTTCGGAATATTTTGGTTGGTTTTGATTTCTTTTTATGATGTTTTGTCGGGTTTTCGGGAATGTTTTGGTTGGGTTTTAGAATGTTTTGTATTCTCTTGAGTTGTTTTTATTGTGTTGGCAGGTTTTGGAATGTTTGGATTCCTTTTGGCGGGGTTTAAAATATTTTGGCGGGTATTTGGAATGTTTTGGCGGGTATTCGGAAGGTTTTGATTAGTTTTGACGGGTTTTGAAATATTTTGGCCGGTTTTAAGAAGGTTTTGATTCTGTTTAGCCCAGTTTTTGGTGTGTTTGGATTAGCTTTGGTGGGCTTTATCATGTTTTGTCAGGTTTTTTCGAATGTATTGATCACTTCTGTCTGGTTTTCTATTTTGGCGGGTTTGAAAATATTTTTGGATGAGTTTTGGCGGGTTTTCAAATATTTTGGCTCTTTGCGCAGAGACGACGGTGCCGGTTGCGGTGCGCTCCGGGGCGCTCCTTCTGCGGCAAGACGCCTGGCAGCGGCACTTGGGACAGCTCCGCGTCTCCGTATTCTGCGTTTCTTGCCTTCTGCATCTCAGCAAAATGCTTTCCCACTAGGTCTAGCAAGGAGAAACTGTGGCAGCTGAGTAGATGTAGCCCGGCCCGCCCTTTGAAGTTGACAAGTTCTTGGCATCTCAGAGCCTCAAGGGAAGAGCAAGGTTATCTATGGTAGGCTGGGGCAGAACTAGCAGCAAGCAGAGCAAAGTTGTCCAAGAATAGCTTCCATTGGAATGCTAATGGCAATTGAAGAGGCAGGCCAGTGGCAAGCCACTAGCTTCTAGCAGTTTGAAAGTTGCAGACACAGTGCAGGTGTTGTGCGGCTTCTTTCTTGGCCTCCTAGAAGGTGCCGCGCTCTCCGTCTCTTGCTTGCCAATATGTTGCCGTGTTCCTCCTATTGTTTGGTTTGTTTTGATTTGTTTTGATGATCTTTTGGCGGGTTTTCGGAATGTTTTGGTGGTGTTTTAGAATGTTTTGTTTTCTCTTGTGTTGTTTTTATTGTCTTGGCAGGTTGTGGAACGTTTGGATTCGTTTTGGCGGGTTTTAAAATATTTTGGCGGGTATTTGGAATGTTTTGGTTTGCTTTCATTTGTTTTGATTATGTTTTGGCAAGTTATTGAAAGTTTTGATCACTTCTGACTGGTTTTCTAGTATTTTGGCATCTTTTCAGAATGTTTTGATCAGTTTTGGCAGGTTGTAAACTATTTTGTCGGGTTTTTGGAATGTTTTGGTTGGTTTTGATTTGTTTTTATGATGTTTTGCCAAGTTTTTTGAATGTTTTGATCAGTTCTGGCTGGTTTTCTAATGTTTTGGCATTTTTTCAGAATGTTTTGATGAGTTTTGTGGGTCTAAATTATTTTGGCGGGTTTTCGGAATATTTTGGTTGGTTTTGATTTGTTTTTATGATGTTTTGTCGGGTTTTCGGGAATGTTTTGGTTGGGTTTTAGAATGTTTTGTATTCTCTTGAGTTGTTTTTATTGTGTTGGCAGGTTTTGGAATGTTTGGATTCCTTTTGGCGGGGTTTAAAATATTTTGGCGGGTATTTGGAATGTTTTGGCGGGTATTCGGAAGGTTTTGATTAGTTTTGACGGGTTTTGAAATATTTTGGCCGGTTTTAAGAAGGTTTTGATTCTGTTTAGCCCAGTTTTTGGTGTGTTTGGATTAGCTTTGGTGGGCTTTATCATGTTTTGTCAGGTTTTTTCGAATGTATTGATCACTTCTGTCTGGTTTTCTATTTTGGCGGGTTTGAAAATATTTTTGGATGAGTTTTGGCGGGTTTTCAAATATTTTGGCTCTTTGCGCAGAGACGACGGTGCCGGTTGCGGTGCGCTCCGGGGCGCTCCTTCTGCGGCAAGACGCCTGGCAGCGGCACTTGGGACAGCTCCGCGTCTCCGTATTCTGCGTTTCTTGCCTTCTGCATCTCAGCAAAATGCTTTCCCACTAGGTCTAGCAAGGAGAAACTGTGGCAGCTGAGTAGATGTAGCCCGGCCCGCCCTTTGAAGTTGACAAGTTCTTGGCATCTCAGAGCCTCAAGGGAAGAGCAAGGTTATCTATGGTAGGCTGGGGCAGAACTAGCAGCAAGCAGAGCAAAATTGTCCAAGAATAGCTTCCATTGGAATGCTAATGGCAATTGAAGAGGCAGGCCAGTGGCAAGCCACTAGCTTCTAGCAGTTTGAAAGTTGCAGACACAGTGCAGGTGTTGTGCGGCTTCTTTCTTGGCCTCCTAGAAGGTGCCGCGCTCTCCGTCTCTTGCTTGCCAATATGTTGCCGTGTTCCTCCTATTGTTTGGTTTGTTTTGATTTGTTTTGATGATCTTTTGGCGGGTTTTCGGAATGTTTTGGTGGTGTTTTAGAATGTTTTGTTTTCTCTTGTGTTGTTTTTATTGTCTTGGCAGGTTGTGGAACGTTTGGATTCGTTTTGGCGGGTTTTAAAATATTTTGGCGGGTATTTGGAATGTTTTGGTTTGCTTTCATTTGTTTTGATTATGTTTTGGCAAGTTATTGAAAGTTTTGATCACTTCTGACTGGTTTTCTAGTATTTTGGCATCTTTTCAGAATGTTTTGATCAGTTTTGGCAGGTTGTAAACTATTTTGTCGGGTTTTTGGAATGTTTTGGTTGGTTTTGATTTGTTTTTATGATGTTTTGCCAAGTTTTTTGAATGTTTTGATCAGTTCTGGCTGGTTTTCTAATGTTTTGGCATTTTTTCAGAATGTTTTGATGAGTTTTGTGGGACTAAATTATTTTGGCGGGTTTTCGGAATATTTTGGTTGGTTTTGATTTGTTTTTATGATGTTTTGTCGGGTTTTCGGGAATGTTTTGGTTGGGTTTTAGAATGTTTTGTATTCTCTTGAGTTGTTTTTATTGTGTTGGCAGGTTTTGGAATGTTTGGATTCCTTTTGGCGGGGTTTAAAATATTTTGGCGGGTATTTGGAATGTTTTGGCGGGTATTTGGAAGGTTTTGATTAGTTTTGACGGGTTTTGAAATATTTTGGCCGGTTTTTAGAAGGTTTTGATTCTGTTTAGCCCAGTTTTTGGTGTGTTTGGATTAGCTTTGGTGGGCTTTATCATGTTTTGTCAGGTTTTTTCGAATGTATTGATCACTTCTGTCTGGTTTTCTATTTTGGCGGGTTTGAAAATATTTTTGGATGAGTTTTGGCGGGTTTTCAAATATTTTGGCTCTTTGCGCAGAGACGACGGTGCCGGTTGCGGTGCGCTCCGGGGCGCTCCTTCTGCGGCAAGACGCCTGGCAGCGGCACTTGGGACAGCTCCGCGTCTCCGTATTCTGCGTTTCTTGCCTTCTGCATCTCAGCAAAATGCTTTCCCACTAGGTCTAGCAAGGAGAAACTGTGGCAGCTGAGTAGATGTAGCCCGGCCCGCCCTTTGAAGTTGACAAGTTCTTGGCATCTCAGAGCCTCAAGGGAAGAGCAAGGTTATCTATGGTAGGCTGGGGCAGAACTAGCAGCAAGCAGAGCAAAGTTGTCCAAGAATAGCTTCCATTGGAATGCTAATGGCAATTGAAGAGGCAGGCCAGTGGCAAGCCACTAGCTTCTAGCAGTTTGAAAGTTGCAGACACAGTGCAGGTGTTGTGCGGCTTCTTTCTTGGCCTCCTAGAAGGTGCCGCGCTCTCCGTCTCTTGCTTGCCAATATGTTGCCGTGTTCCTCCTATTGTTTGGTTTGTTTTGATTTGTTTTGATGATCTTTTGGCGGGTTTTCGGAATGTTTTGGTGGTGTTTTAGAATGTTTTGTTTTCTCTTGTGTTGTTTTTATTGTCTTGGCATGTTGTGGAACGTTTGGATTCGTTTTGGCGGGTTTTAAAATATTTTGGCGGGTATTTGGAATGTTTTGGTTTGCTTTCATTTGTTTTGATTATGTTTTGGCAAGTTATTGAAAGTTTTGATCACTTCTGACTGGTTTTCTAGTATTTTGGCATCTTTTCAGAATGTTTTGATCAGTTTTGGCAGGTTGTAAACTATTTTGTCGGGTTTTTGGAATGTTTTGGTTGGTTTTGATTTGTTTTTATGATGTTTTGCCAAGTTTTTTGAATGTTTTGATCAGTTCTGGCTGGTTTTCTAATGTTTTGGCATTTTTTCAGAATGTTTTGATGAGTTTTGTGGGTCTAAATTATTTGGGCGGGTTTTCGGAATATTTTGGTTGGTTTTGATTTGTTTTTATGATGTTTTGTCGGGTTTTCGGGAATGTTTTGGTTGGGTTTTAGAATGTTTTGTATTCTCTTGAGTTGTTTTTATTGTGTTGGCAGGTTTTGGAATGTTTGGATTCCTTTTGGCGGGGTTTAAAATATTTTGGCGGGTATTTGGAATGTTTTGGCGGGTATTCGGAAGGTTTTGATTAGTTTTGACGGGTTTTGAAATATTTTGGCCGGTTTTAAGAAGGTTTTGATTCTGTTTAGCCCAGTTTTTGGTGTGTTTGGATTAGCTTTGGTGGGCTTTATCATGTTTTGTCAGGTTTTTTCGAATGTATTGATCACTTCTGTCTGGTTTTCTATTTTGGCGGGTTTGAAAATATTTTTGGATGAGTTTTGGCGGGTTTTCAAATATTTTGGCTCTTTGCGCAGAGACGACGGTGCCGGTTGCGGTGCGCTCCGGGGCGCTCCTTCTGCGGCAAGACGCCTGGCAGCGGCACTTGGGACAGCTCCGCGTCTCCGTATTCTGCGTTTCTTGCCTTCTGCATCTCAGCAAAATGCTTTCCCACTAGGTCTAGCAAGGAGAAACTGTGGCAGCTGAGTAGATGTAGCCCGGCCCGCCCTTTGAAGTTGACAAGTTCTTGGCATCTCAGAGCCTCAAGGGAAGAGCAAGGTTATCTATGGTAGGCTGGGGCAGAACTAGCAGCAAGCAGAGCAAAGTTGTCCAAGAATAGCTTCCATTGGAATGCTAATGGCAATTGAAGAGGCAGGCCAGTGGCAAGCCACTAGCTTCTAGCAGTTTGAAAGTTGCAGACACAGTGCAGGTGTTGTGCGGCTTCTTTCTTGGCCTCCTAGAAGGTGCCGCGCTCTCCGTCTCTTGCTTGCCAATATGTTGCCGTGTTCCTCCTATTGTTTGGTTTGTTTTGATTTGTTTTGATGATCTTTTGGCGGGTTTTCGGAATGTTTTGGTGGTGTTTTAGAATGTTTTGTTTTCTCTTGTGTTGTTTTTATTGTCTTGGCAGGTTGTGGAACGTTTGGATTCGTTTTGGCGGGTTTTAAAATATTTTGGCGGGTATTTGGAATGTTTTGGTTTGCTTTCATTTGTTTTGATTATGTTTTGGCAAGTTATTGAAAGTTTTGATCACTTCTGACTGGTTTTCTAGTATTTTGGCATCTTTTCAGAATGTTTTGATCAGTTTTGGCAGGTTGTAAACTATTTTGTCGGGTTTTTGGAATGTTTTGGTTGGTTTTGATTTGTTTTTATGATGTTTTGCCAAGTTTTTTGAATGTTTTGATCAGTTCTGGCTGGTTTTCTAATGTTTTGGCATTTTTTCAGAATGTTTTGATGAGTTTTGTGGGTCTAAATTATTTTGGCGGGTTTTCGGAATATTTTGGTTGGTTTTGATTTGTTTTTATGATGTTTTGTCGGGTTTTCGGGAATGTTTTGGTTGGGTTTTAGAATGTTTTGTATTCTCTTGAGTTGTTTTTATTGTGTTGGCAGGTTTTGGAATGTTTGGATTCCTTTTGGCGGGGTTTAAAATATTTTGGCGGGTATTTGGAATGTTTTGGCGGGTATTCGGAAGGTTTTGATTAGTTTTGACGGGTTTTGAAATATTTTGGCCGGTTTTTAGAAGGTTTTGATTCTGTTTAGCCCAGTTTTTGGTGTGTTTGGATTAGCTTTGGTGGGCTTTATCATGTTTTGTCAGGTTTTTTCGAATGTATTGATCACTTCTGTCTGGTTTTCTATTTTGGCGGGTTTGAAAATATTTTTGGATGAGTTTTGGCGGGTTTTCAAATATTTTGGCTCTTTGCGCAGAGACGACGGTGCCGGTTGCGGTGCGCTCCGGGGCGCTCCTTCTGCGGCAAGACGCTTGGCAGCGGCACTTGGGACAGCTCCGCGTCTCCGTATTCTGCGTTTCTTGCCTTCTGCATCTCAGCAAAATGCTTTCCCACTAGGTCTAGCAAGGAGAAACTGTGGCAGCTGAGTAGATGTAGCCCGGCCCGCCCTTTGAAGTTGACAAGTTCTTGGCATCTCAGAGCCTCAAGGGAAGAGCAAGGTTATCTATGGTAGGCTGGGGCAGAACTAGCAGCAAGCAGAGCAAAGTTGTCCAAGAATAGCTTCCATTGGAATGCTAATGGCAATTGAAGAGGCAGGCCAGTGGCAAGCCACTAGCTTCTAGCAGTTTGAAAGTTGCAGACACAGTGCAGGTGTTGTGCGGCTTCTTTCTTGGCCTCCTAGAAGGTGCCGCGCTCTCCGTCTCTTGCTTGCCAATATATTGCCGTGTTCCTCCTATTGTTTGGTTTGTTTTGATTTGTTTTGATGATCTTTTGGCGGGTTTTCGGAATGTTTTGGTGGTGTTTTAGAATGTTTTGTTTTCTCTTGTGTTGTTTTTATTGTCTTGGCATGTTGTGGAACGTTTGGATTCGTTTTGGCGGGTTTTAAAATATTTTGGCGGGTATTTGGAATGTTTTGGTTTGCTTTCATTTGTTTTGATTATGTTTTGGCAAGTTATTGAAAGTTTTGATCACTTCTGACTGGTTTTCTAGTATTTTGGCATCTTTTCAGAATGTTTTGATCAGTTTTGGCAGGTTGTAAACTATTTTGTCGGGTTTTTGGAATGTTTTGGTTGGTTTTGATTTGTTTTTATGATGTTTTGCCAAGTTTTTTGAATGTTTTGATCAGTTCTGGCTGGTTTTCTAATGTTTTGGCATTTTTTCAGAATGTTTTGATGAGTTTTGTGGGTCTAAATTATTTGGGCGGGTTTTCGGAATATTTTGGTTGGTTTTGATTTCTTTTTATGATGTTTTGTCGGGTTTTCGGGAATGTTTTGGTTGGGTTTTAGAATGTTTTGTATTCTCTTGAGTTGTTTTTATTGTGTTGGCAGGTTTTGGAATGTTTGGATTCCTTTTGGCGGGGTTTAAAATATTTTGGCGGGTATTTGGAATGTTTTGGCGGGTATTCGGAAGGTTTTGATTAGTTTTGACGGGTTTTGAAATATTTTGGCCGGTTTTAAGAAGGTTTTGATTCTGTTTAGCCCAGTTTTTGGTGTGTTTGGATTAGCTTTGGTGGGCTTTATCATGTTTTGTCAGGTTTTTTCGAATGTATTGATCACTTCTGTCTGGTTTTCTATTTTGGCGGGTTTGAAAATATTTTTGGATGAGTTTTGGCGGGTTTTCAAATATTTTGGCTCTTTGCGCAGAGACGACGGTGCCGGTTGCGGTGCGCTCCGGGGCGCTCCTTCTGCGGCAAGACGCCTGGCAGCGGCACTTGGGACAGCTCCGCGTCTCCGTATTCTGCGTTTCTTGCCTTCTGCATCTCAGCAAAATGCTTTCCCACTAGGTCTAGCAAGGAGAAACTGTGGCAGCTGAGTAGATGTAGCCCGGCCCGCCCTTTGAAGTTGACAAGTTCTTGGCATCTCAGAGCCTCAAGGGAAGAGCAAGGTTATCTATGGTAGGCTGGGGCAGAACTAGCAGCAAGCAGAGCAAAGTTGTCCAAGAATAGCTTCCATTGGAATGCTAATGGCAATTGAAGAGGCAGGCCAGTGGCAAGCCACTAGCTTCTAGCAGTTTGAAAGTTGCAGACACAGTGCAGGTGTTGTGCGGCTTCTTTCTTGGCCTCCTAGAAGGTGCCGCGCTCTCCGTCTCTTGCTTGCCAATATGTTGCCGTGTTCCTCCTATTGTTTGGTTTGTTTTGATTTGTTTTGATGATCTTTTGGCGGGTTTTCGGAATGTTTTGGTGGTGTTTTAGAATGTTTTGTTTTCTCTTGTGTTGTTTTTATTGTCTTGGCAGGTTGTGGAACGTTTGGATTCGTTTTGGCGGGTTTTAAAATATTTTGGCGGGTATTTGGAATGTTTTGGTTTGCTTTCATTTGTTTTGATTATGTTTTGGCAAGTTATTGAAAGTTTTGATCACTTCTGACTGGTTTTCTAGTATTTTGGCATCTTTTCAGAATGTTTTGATCAGTTTTGGCAGGTTGTAAACTATTTTGTCGGGTTTTTGGAATGTTTTGGTTGGTTTTGATTTGTTTTTATGATGTTTTGCCAAGTTTTTTGAATGTTTTGATCAGTTCTGGCTGGTTTTCTAATGTTTTGGCATTTTTTCAGAATGTTTTGATGAGTTTTGTGGGTCTAAATTATTTGGGCGGGTTTTCGGAATATTTTGGTTGGTTTTGATTTGTTTTTATGATGTTTTGTCGGGTTTTCGGGAATGTTTTGGTTGGGTTTTAGAATGTTTTGTATTCTCTTGAGTTGTTTTTATTGTGTTGGCAGGTTTTGGAATGTTTGGATTCCTTTTGGCGGGGTTTAAAATATTTTGGCGGGTATTTGGAATGTTTTGGCGGGTATTCGGAAGGTTTTGATTAGTTTTGACGGGTTTTGAAATATTTTGGCCGGTTTTAAGAAGGTTTTGATTCTGTTTAGCCCAGTTTTTGGTGTGTTTGGATTAGCTTTGGTGGGCTTTATCATGTTTTGTCAGGTTTTTTCGAATGTATTGATCACTTCTGTCTGGTTTTCTATTTTGGCGGGTTTGAAAATATTTTTGGATGAGTTTTGGCGGGTTTGAAAATATTTTGGCTCTTTGCGCAGAGATGACGGTGCCGGTTGCGGTGCGCTCCGGGGCGCTCCTTCTGCGGCAAGACGCCTGGCAGCGGCACTTGGGACAGCTCCGCGTCTCCGTATTCTGCGTTTCTTGCCTTCTGCATCTCAGCAAAATGCTTTCCCACTAGGTCTAGCAAGGAGAAACTGTGGCAGCTGAGTAGATGTAGCCCGGCCCGCCCTTTGAAGTTGACAAGTTCTTGGCATCTCAGAGCCTCAAGGGAAGAGCAAGGTTATCTATGGTAGGCTGGGGCAGAACTAGCAGCAAGCAGAGCAAAGTTGTCCAAGAATAGCTTCCATTGGAATGCTAATGGCAATTGAAGAGGCAGGCCAGTGGCAAGCCACTAGCTTCTAGCAGTTTGAAAGTTGCAGACACAGTGCAGGTGTTGTGCGGCTTCCTTCTTGGCCTCCTAGAAGGTGCCGCGCTCTCCGTCTCTTGCTTGCCAATATGTTGCCGTGTTCCTCCTATTGTTTGGTTTGTTTTGATTTGTTTTGATGATCTTTTGGCGGGTTTTCGGAATGTTTTGGTGGTGTTTTAGAATGTTTTGTTTTCTCTTGTGTTGTTTTTATTGTCTTGGCAGGTTGTGGAACGTTTGGATTCGTTTTGGCGGGTTTTAAAATATTTTGGCGGGTATTTGGAATGTTTTGGTTTGCTTTCATTTGTTTTGATTATGTTTTGGCAAGTTATTGAAAGTTTTGATCACTTCTGACTGGTTTTCTAGTATTTTGGCATCTTTTCAGAATGTTTTGATCAGTTTTGGCAGGTTGTAAACTATTTTGTCGGGTTTTTGGAATGTTTTGGTTGGTTTTGATTTGTTTTTATGATGTTTTGCCAAGTTTTTGGAATGTTTTGATCAGTTCTGGCTGGTTTTCTAATGTTTTGGCATTTTTTCAGAATGTTTTGATGAGTTTTGTGGGTCTAAATTATTTTGGCGGGTTTTCGGAATATTTTGGTTGGTTTTGATTTGTTTTTATGATGTTTTGTCGGGTTTTCGGGAATGTTTTGGTTGGGTTTTAGAATGTTTTGTATTCTCTTGAGTTGTTTTTATTGTGTTGGCAGGTTTTGGAATGTTTGGATTCCTTTTGGCGGGGTTTAAAATCTTTTGGCGGGTATTTGGAATGTTTTGGCGGGTATTTGGAAGGTTTTGATTAGTTTTGACGGGTTTTGAAATATTTTGGCCGGTTTTTAGAAGGTTTTGATTCTGTTTAGCCCAGTTTTTGGTGTGTTTGGATTAGCTTTGGTGGGCTTTATCATGTTTTGTCAGGTTTTTTCGAATGTATTGATCACTTCTGTCTGGTTTTCTATTTTGGCGGGTTTGAAAATATTTTTGGATGAGTTTTGGCGGGTTTTCAAATATTTTGGCTCTTTGCGCAGAGACGACGGTGCCGGTTGCGGTGCGCTCCGGGGCGCTCCTTCTGCGGCAAGACGCCTGGCAGCGGCACTTGGGACAGCTCCGCGTCTCCGTATTCTGCGTTTCTTGCCTTCTGCATCTCAGCAAAATGCTTTCCCACTAGGTCTAGCAAGGAGAAACTGTGGCAGCTGAGTAGATGTAGCCCGGCCCGCCCTTTGAAGTTGACAAGTTCTTGGCATCTCAGAGCCTCAAGGGAAGAGCAAGGTTATCTATGGTAGGCTGGGGCAGAACTAGCAGCAAGCAGAGCAAAATTGTCCAAGAATAGCTTCCATTGGAATGCTAATGGCAATTGAAGAGGCAGGCCAGTGGCAAGCCACTAGCTTCTAGCAGTTTGAAAGTTGCAGACACAGTGCAGGTGTTGTGCGGCTTCTTTCTTGGCCTCCTAGAAGGTGCCGCGCTCTCCGTCTCTTGCTTGCCAATATGTTGCCGTGTTCCTCCTATTGTTTGGTTTGTTTTGATTTGTTTTGATGATCTTTTGGCGGGTTTTCGGAATGTTTTGGTGGTGTTTTAGAATGTTTTGTTTTCTCTTGTGTTGTTTTTATTGTCTTGGCAGGTTGTGGAACATTTGGATTCGTTTTGGCGGGTTTTAAAATATTTTGGCGGGTATTTGGAATGTTTTGGTTTGCTTTCATTTGTTTTGATTATGTTTTGGCAAGTTATTGAAAGTTTTGATCACTTCTGACTGGTTTTCTAGTATTTTGGCATCTTTTCAGAATGTTTTGATCAGTTTTGGCAGGTTGTAAACTATTTTGTCGGGTTTTTGGAATGTTTTGGTTGGTTTTGATTTGTTTTTATGATGTTTTGCCAAGTTTTTTGAATGTTTTGATCAGTTCTGGCTGGTTTTCTAATGTTTTGGCATTTTTTCAGAATGTTTTGATGAGTTTTGTGGGTCTAAATTATTTTGGCGGGTTTTCGGAATATTTTGGTTGGTTTTGATTTCTTTTTATGATGTTTTGTCGGGTTTTCGGGAATGTTTTGGTTGGGTTTTAGAATGTTTTGTATTCTCTTGAGTTGTTTTTATTGTGTTGGCAGGTTTTGGAATGTTTGGATTCCTTTTGGCGGGGTTTAAAATATTTTGGCGGGTATTTGGAATGTTTTGGCGGGTATTCGGAAGGTTTTGATTAGTTTTGACGGGTTTTGAAATATTTTGGCCGGTTTTAAGAAGGTTTTGATTCTGTTTAGCCCAGTTTTTGGTGTGTTTGGATTAGCTTTGGTGGGCTTTATCATGTTTTGTCAGGTTTTTTCGAATGTATTGATCACTTCTGTCTGGTTTTCTATTTTGGCGGGTTTGAAAATATTTTTGGATGAGTTTTGGCGGGTTTTCAAATATTTTGGCTCTTTGCGCAGAGACGACGGTGCCGGTTGCGGTGCGCTCCGGGGCGCTCCTTCTGCGGCAAGACGCCTGGCAGCGGCACTTGGGACAGCTCCGCGTCTCCGTATTCTGCGTTTCTTGCCTTCTGCATCTCAGCAAAATGCTTTCCCACTAGGTCTAGCAAGGAGAAACTGTGGCAGCTGAGTAGATGTAGCCCGGCCCGCCCTTTGAAGTTGACAAGTTCTTGGCATCTCAGAGCCTCAAGGGAAGAGCAAGGTTATCTATGGTAGGCTGGGGCAGAACTAGCAGCAAGCAGAGCAAAGTTGTCCAAGAATAGCTTCCATTGGAATGCTAATGGCAATTGAAGAGGCAGGCCAGTGGCAAGCCACTAGCTTCTAGCAGTTTGAAAGTTGCAGACACAGTGCAGGTGTTGTGCGGCTTCTTTCTTGGCCTCCTAGAAGGTGCCGCGCTCTCCGTCTCTTGCTTGCCAATATGTTGCCGTGTTCCTCCTATTGTTTGGTTTGTTTTGATTTGTTTTGATGATCTTTTGGCGGGTTTTCGGAATGTTTTGGTGGTGTTTTAGAATGTTTTGTTTTCTCTTGTGTTGTTTTTATTGTCTTGGCAGGTTGTGGAACGTTTGGATTCGTTTTGGCGGGTTTTAAAATATTTTGGCGGGTATTTGGAATGTTTTGGTTTGCTTTCATTTGTTTTGATTATGTTTTGGCAAGTTATTGAAAGTTTTGATCACTTCTGACTGGTTTTCTAGTATTTTGGCATCTTTTCAGAATGTTTTGATCAGTTTTGGCAGGTTGTAAACTATTTTGTCGGGTTTTTGGAATGTTTTGGTTGGTTTTGATTTGTTTTTATGATGTTTTGCCAAGTTTTTTGAATGTTTTGATCAGTTCTGGCTGGTTTTCTAATGTTTTGGCATTTTTTCAGAATGTTTTGATGAGTTTTGTGGGTCTAAATTATTTGGGCGGGTTTTCGGAATATTTTGGTTGGTTTTGATTTGTTTTTATGATGTTTTGTCGGGTTTTCGGGAATGTTTTGGTTGGGTTTTAGAATGTTTTGTATTCTCTTGAGTTGTTTTTATTGTGTTGGCAGGTTTTGGAATGTTTGGATTCCTTTTGGCGGGGTTTAAAATATTTTGGCGGGTATTTGGAATGTTTTGGCGGGTATTCGGAAGGTTTTGATTAGTTTTGACGGGTTTTGAAATATTTTGGCCGGTTTTAAGAAGGTTTTGATTCTGTTTAGCCCAGTTTTTGGTGTGTTTGGATTAGCTTTGGTGGGCTTTATCATGTTTTGTCAGGTTTTTTCGAATGTATTGATCACTTCTGTCTGGTTTTCTATTTTGGCGGGTTTGAAAATATTTTTGGATGAGTTTTGGCGGGTTTGAAAATATTTTGGCTCTTTGCGCAGAGATGACGGTGCCGGTTGCGGTGCGCTCCGGGGCGCTCCTTCTGCGGCAAGACGCCTGGCAGCGGCACTTGGGACAGCTCCGCGTCTCCGTATTCTGCGTTTCTTGCCTTCTGCATCTCAGCAAAATGCTTTCCCACTAGGTCTAGCAAGGAGAAACTGTGGCAGCTGAGTAGATGTAGCCCGGCCCGCCCTTTGAAGTTGACAAGTTCTTGGCATCTCAGAGCCTCAAGGGAAGAGCAAGGTTATCTATGGTAGGCTGGGGCAGAACTAGCAGCAAGCAGAGCAAAGTTGTCCAAGAATAGCTTCCATTGGAATGCTAATGGCAATTGAAGAGGCAGGCCAGTGGCAAGCCACTAGCTTCTAGCAGTTTGAAAGTTGCAGACACAGTGCAGGTGTTGTGCGGCTTCCTTCTTGGCCTCCTAGAAGGTGCCGCGCTCTCCGTCTCTTGCTTGCCAATATGTTGCCGTGTTCCTCCTATTGTTTGGTTTGTTTTGATTTGTTTTGATGATCTTTTGGCGGGTTTTCGGAATGTTTTGGTGGTGTTTTAGAATGTTTTGTTTTCTCTTGTGTTGTTTTTATTGTCTTGGCAGGTTGTGGAACGTTTGGATTCGTTTTGGCGGGTTTTAAAATATTTTGGCGGGTATTTGGAATGTTTTGGTTTGCTTTCATTTGTTTTGATTATGTTTTGGCAAGTTATTGAAAGTTTTGATCACTTCTGACTGGTTTTCTAGTATTTTGGCATCTTTTCAGAATGTTTTGATCAGTTTTGGCAGGTTGTAAACTATTTTGTCGGGTTTTTGGAATGTTTTGGTTGGTTTTGATTTGTTTTTATGATGTTTTGCCAAGTTTTTTGAATGTTTTGATCAGTTCTGGCTGGTTTTCTAATGTTTTGGCATTTTTTCAGAATGTTTTGATGAGTTTTGTGGGTCTAAATTATTTGGGCGGGTTTTCGGAATATTTTGGTTGGTTTTGATTTGTTTTTATGATGTTTTGTCGGGTTTTCGGGAATGTTTTGGTTGGGTTTTAGAATGTTTTGTATTCTCTTGAGTTGTTTTTATTGTGTTGGCAGGTTTTGGAATGTTTGGATTCCTTTTGGCGGGGTTTAAAATATTTTGGCGGGTATTTGGAATGTTTTGGCGGGTATTCGGAAGGTTTTGATTAGTTTTGACGGGTTTTGAAATATTTTGGCCGGTTTTAAGAAGGTTTTGATTCTGTTTAGCCCAGTTTTTGGTGTGTTTGGATTAGCTTTGGTGGGCTTTATCATGTTTTGTCAGGTTTTTTCGAATGTATTGATCACTTCTGTCTGGTTTTCTATTTTGGCGGGTTTTAAAATATTTTTGGATGAGTTTTGGCGGGTTTGAAAATATTTTGGCTCTTTGCGCAGAGATGACGGTGCCGGTTGCGGTGCGCTCCGGGGCGCTCCTTCTGCGGCAAGACGCCTGGCAGCGGCACTTGGGACAGCTCCGCGTCTCCGTATTCTGCGTTTCTTGCCTTCTGCATCTCAGCAAAATGCTTTCCCACTAGGTCTAGCAAGGAGAAACTGTGGCAGCTGAGTAGATGTAGCCCGGCCCGCCCTTTGAAGTTGACAAGTTCTTGGCATCTCAGAGCCTCAAGGGAAGAGCAAGGTTATCTATGGTAGGCTGGGGCAGAACTAGCAGCAAGCAGAGCAAAGTTGTCCAAGAATAGCTTCCATTGGAATGCTAATGGCAATTGAAGAGGCAGGCCAGTGGCAAGCCACTAGCTTCTAGCAGTTTGAAAGTTGCAGACACAGTGCAGGTGTTGTGCGGCTTCCTTCTTGGCCTCCTAGAAGGTGCCGCGCTCTCCGTCTCTTGCTTGCCAATATGTTGCCGTGTTCCTCCTATTGTTTGGTTTGTTTTGATTTGTTTTGATGATCTTTTGGCGGGTTTTCGGAATGTTTTGGTGGTGTTTTAGAATGTTTTGTTTTCTCTTGTGTTGTTTTTATTGTCTTGGCATGTTGTGGAACGTTTGGATTCGTTTTGGCGGGTTTTAAAATATTTTGGCGGGTATTTGGAATGTTTTGGTTTGCTTTCATTTGTTTTGATTATGTTTTGGCAAGTTATTGAAAGTTTTGATCACTTCTGACTGGTTTTCTAGTATTTTGGCATCTTTTCAGAATGTTTTGATCAGTTTTGGCAGGTTGTAAACTATTTTGTCGGGTTTTTGGAATGTTTTGGTTGGTTTTGATTTGTTTTTATGATGTTTTGCCAAGTTTTTGGAATGTTTTGATCAGTTCTGGCTGGTTTTCTAATGTTTTGGCATTTTTTCAGAATGTTTTGATGAGTTTTGTGGGTCTAAATTATTTTGGCGGGTTTTCGGAATATTTTGGTTGGTTTTGATTTGTTTTTATGATGTTTTGTCGGGTTTTCGGGAATGTTTTGGTTGGGTTTTAGAATGTTTTGTATTCTCTTGAGTTGTTTTTATTGTGTTGGCAGGTTTTGGAATGTTTGGATTCCTTTTGGCGGGGTTTAAAATATTTTGGCGGGTATTTGGAATGTTTTGGCGGGTATTCGGAAGGTTTTGATTAGTTTTGACGGGTTTTGAAATATTTTGGCCGGTTTTTAGAAGGTTTTGATTCTGTTTAGCCCAGTTTTTGGTGTGTTTGGATTAGCTTTGGTGGGCTTTATCATGTTTTGTCAGGTTTTTTCGAATGTATTGATCACTTCTGTCTGGTTTTCTATTTTGGCGGGTTTGAAAATATTTTTGGATGAGTTTTGGCGGGTTTTCAAATATTTTGGCTCTTTGCGCAGAGACGACGGTGCCGGTTGCGGTGCGCTCCGGGGCGCTCCTTCTGCGGCAAGACGCCTGGCAGCGGCACTTGGGACAGCTCCGCGTCTCCGTATTCTGCGTTTCTTGCCTTCTGCATCTCAGCAAAATGCTTTCCCACTAGGTCTAGCAAGGAGAAACTGTGGCAGCTGAGTAGATGTAGCCCGGCCCGCCCTTTGAAGTTGACAAGTTCTTGGCATCTCAGAGCCTCAAGGGAAGAGCAAGGTTATCTATGGTAGGCTGGGGCAGAACTAGCAGCAAGCAGAGCAAAGTTGTCCAAGAATAGCTTCCATTGGAATGCTAATGGCAATTGAAGAGGCAGGCCAGTGGCAAGCCACTAGCTTCTAGCAGTTTGAAAGTTGCAGACACAGTGCAGGTGTTGTGCGGCTTCTTTCTTGGCCTCCTAGAAGGTGCCGCGCTCTCCGTCTCTTGCTTGCCAATATGTTGCCGTGTTCCTCCTATTGTTTGGTTTGTTTTGATTTGTTTTGATGATCTTTTGGCGGGTTTTCGGAATGTTTTGGTGGTGTTTTAGAATGTTTTGTTTTCTCTTGTGTTGTTTTTATTGTCTTGGCATGTTGTGGAACGTTTGGATTCGTTTTGGCGGGTTTTAAAATATTTTGGCGGGTATTTGGAATGTTTTGGTTTGCTTTCATTTGTTTTGATTATGTTTTGGCAAGTTATTGAAAGTTTTGATCACTTCTGACTGGTTTTCTAGTATTTTGGCATCTTTTCAGAATGTTTTGATCAGTTTTGGCAGGTTGTAAACTATTTTGTCGGGTTTTTGGAATGTTTTGGTTGGTTTTGATTTGTTTTTATGATGTTTTGCCAAGTTTTTTGAATGTTTTGATCAGTTCTGGCTGGTTTTCTAATGTTTTGGCATTTTTTCAGAATGTTTTGATGAGTTTTGTGGGTCTAAATTATTTTGGCGGGTTTTCGGAATATTTTGGTTGGTTTTGATTTGTTTTTATGATGTTTTGGCGGGTTTTCGGGAATGTTTTGGTTGGGTTTTAGAATGTTTTGTATTCTCTTGAGTTGTTTTTATTGTGTTGGCAGGTTTTGGAATGTTTGGATTCCTTTTGGCGGGGTTTAAAATATTTTGGCGGGTATTTGGAATGTTTTGGCGGGTATTTGGAAGGTTTTGATTAGTTTTGACGGGTTTTGAAATATTTTGGCCGGTTTTTAGAAGGTTTTGATTCTGTTTAGCCCAGTTTTTGGTGTGTTTGGATTAGCTTTGGTGGGCTTTATCATGTTTTGTCAGGTTTTTTCGAATGTATTGATCACTTCTGTCTGGTTTTCTATTTTGGCGGGTTTGAAAATATTTTTGGATGAGTTTTGGCGGGTTTTCAAATATTTTGGCTCTTTGCGCAGAGACGACGGTGCCGGTTGCGGTGCGCTCCGGGGCGCTCCTTCTGCGGCAAGACGCCTGGCAGCGGCACTTGGGACAGCTCCGCGTCTCCGTATTCTGCGTTTCTTGCCTTCTGCATCTCAGCAAAATGCTTTCCCACTAGGTCTAGCAAGGAGAAACTGTGGCAGCTGAGTAGATGTAGCCCGGCCCGCCCTTTGAAGTTGACAAGTTCTTGGCATCTCAGAGCCTCAAGGGAAGAGCAAGGTTATCTATGGTAGGCTGGGGCAGAACTAGCAGCAAGCAGAGCAAAGTTGTCCAAGAATAGCTTCCATTGGAATGCTAATGGCAATTGAAGAGGCAGGCCAGTGGCAAGCCACTAGCTTCTAGCAGTTTGAAAGTTGCAGACACAGTGCAGGTGTTGTGCGGCTTCTTTCTTGGCCTCCTAGAAGGTGCCGCGCTCTCCGTCTCTTGCTTGCCAATATGTTGCCGTGTTCCTCCTATTGTTTGGTTTGTTTTGATTTGTTTTGATGATCTTTTGGCGGGTTTTCGGAATGTTTTGGTGGTGTTTTAGAATGTTTTGTTTTCTCTTGTGTTGTTTTTATTGTCTTGGCAGGTTGTGGAACGTTTGGATTCGTTTTGGCGGGTTTTAAAATATTTTGGCGGGTATTTGGAATGTTTTGGTTTGCTTTCATTTGTTTTGATTATGTTTTGGCAAGTTATTGAAAGTTTTGATCACTTCTGACTGGTTTTCTAGTATTTTGGCATCTTTTCAGAATGTTTTGATCAGTTTTGGCAGGTTGTAAACTATTTTGTTGGGTTTTTGGAATGTTTTGGTTGGTTTTGATTTGTTTTTATGATGTTTTGCCAAGTTTTTTGAATGTTTTGATCAGTTCTGGCTGGTTTTCTAATGTTTTGGCATTTTTTCAGAATGTTTTGATGAGTTTTGTGGGTCTAAATTATTTGGGCGGGTTTTCGGAATATTTTGGTTGGTTTTGATTTGTTTTTATGATGTTTTGTCGGGTTTTCGGGAATGTTTTGGTTGGGTTTTAGAATGTTTTGTATTCTCTTGAGTTGTTTTTATTGTGTTGGCAGGTTTTGGAATGTTTGGATTCCTTTTGGCGGGGTTTAAAATATTTTGGCGGGTATTTGGAATGTTTTGGCGGGTATTCGGAATGTTTTGATTAGTTTTGACGGGTTTTGAAATATTTTGGCCGGTTTTTAGAAGGTTTTGATTCTGTTTAGCCCAGTTTTTGGTGTGTTTGGATTAGCTTTGGTGGGCTTTATCATGTTTTGTCAGGTTTTTTCGAATGTATTGATCACTTCTGTCTGGTTTTCTATTTTGGCGGGTTTGAAAATATTTTTGGATGAGTTTTGGCGGGTTTTCAAAGATTTTGGCTCTTTGCGCAGAGACGACGGTGCCGGTTGCAGTGCGCTCCGGGGCGCTCCTTCTGCGGCAAGACGCCTGGCAGCGGCACTTGGGACAGCTCCGCGTCTCCGTATTCTGCGTTTCTTGCCTTCTGCATCTCAGCAAAATGCTTTCCCACTAGGTCTAGCAAGGAGAAACTGTGGCAGCTGAGTAGATGTAGCCCGGCCCGCCCTTTGAAGTTGACAAGTTCTTGGCATCTCAGAGCCTCAAGGGAAGAGCAAGGTTATCTATGGTAGGCTGGGGCAGAACTAGCAGCAAGCAGAGCAAAGTTGTCCAAGAATAGCTTCCATTGGAATGCTAATGGCAATTGAAGAGGCAGGCCAGTGGCAAGCCACTAGCTTCTAGCAGTTTGAAAGTTGCAGACACAGTGCAGGTGTTGTGCAGCTTCTTTCTTGGCCTCCTAGAAGGTGCCGCGCTCTCCGTCTCTTGCTTGCCAATATGTTGCCGTGTTCCTCCTATTGTTTGGTTTGTTTTGATTTGTTTTGATGATCTTTTGGCGGGTTTTCGGAATGTTTTGGTGGTGTTTTAGAATGTTTTGTTTTCTCTTGTGTTGTTTTTATTGTCTTGGCAGGTTGTGGAACGTTTGGATTCGTTTTGGCGGGTTTTAAAATATTTTGGCGGGTATTTGGAATGTTTTGGTTTGCTTTCATTTGTTTTGATTATGTTTTGGCAAGTTATTGAAAGTTTTGATCACTTCTGACTGGTTTTCTAGTATTTTGGCATCTTTTCAGAATGTTTTGATCAGTTTTGGCAGGTTGTAAACTATTTTGTTGGGTTTTTGGAATGTTTTGGTTGGTTTTGATTTGTTTTTATGATGTTTTGCCAAGTTTTTTGAATGTTTTGATCAGTTCTGGCTGGTTTTCTAATGTTTTGGCATTTTTTCAGAATGTTTTGATGAGTTTTGTGGGTCTAAATTATTTGGGCGGGTTTTCGGAATATTTTGGTTGGTTTTGATTTGTTTTTATGATGTTTTGTCGGGTTTTCGGGAATGTTTTGGTTGGGTTTTAGAATGTTTTGTATTCTCTTGAGTTGTTTTTATTGTGTTGGCAGGTTTTGGAATGTTTGGATTCCTTTTGGCGGGGTTTAAAATATTTTGGCGGGTATTTGGAATGTTTTGGCGGGTATTCGGAAGGTTTTGATTAGTTTTGACGGGTTTTGAAATATTTTGGCCGGTTTTAAGAAGGTTTTGATTCTGTTTAGCCCAGTTTTTGGTGTGTTTGGATTAGCTTTGGTGGGCTTTATCATGTTTTGTCAGGTTTTTTCGAATGTATTGATCACTTCTGTCTGGTTTTCTATTTTGGCGGGTTTGAAAATATTTTTGGATGAGTTTTGGCGGGTTTTCAAATATTTTGGCTCTTTGCGCAGAGACGACGGTGCCGGTTGCGGTGCGCTCCGGGGCGCTCCTTCTGCGGCAAGACGCCTGGCAGCGGCACTTGGGACAGCTCCGCGTCTCCGTATTCTGCGTTTCTTGCCTTCTGCATCTCAGCAAAATGCTTTCCCACTAGGTCTAGCAAGGAGAAACTGTGGCAGCTGAGTAGATGTAGCCCGGCCCGCCCTTTGAAGTTGACAAGTTCTTGGCATCTCAGAGCCTCAAGGGAAGAGCAAGGTTATCTATGGTAGGCTGGGGCAGAACTAGCAGCAAGCAGAGCAAAATTGTCCAAGAATAGCTTCCATTGGAATGCTAATGGCAATTGAAGAGGCAGGCCAGTGGCAAGCCACTAGCTTCTAGCAGTTTGAAAGTTGCAGACACAGTGCAGGTGTTGTGCGGCTTCTTTCTTGGCCTCCTAGAAGGTGCCGCGCTCTCCGTCTCTTGCTTGCCAATATGTTGCCGTGTTCCTCCTATTGTTTGGTTTGTTTTGATTTGTTTTGATGATCTTTTGGCGGGTTTTCGGAATGTTTTGGTGGTGTTTTAGAATGTTTTGTTTTCTCTTGTGTTGTTTTTATTGTCTTGGCAGGTTGTGGAACGTTTGGATTCGTTTTGGCGGGTTTTAAAATATTTTGGCGGGTATTTGGAATGTTTTGGTTTGCTTTCATTTGTTTTGATTATGTTTTGGCAAGTTATTGAAAGTTTTGATCACTTCTGACTGGTTTTCTAGTATTTTGGCATCTTTTCAGAATGTTTTGATCAGTTTTGGCAGGTTGTAAACTATTTTGTCGGGTTTTTGGAATGTTTTGGTTGGTTTTGATTTGTTTTTATGATGTTTTGCCAAGTTTTTGGAATGTTTTGATCAGTTCTGGCTGGTTTTCTAATGTTTTGGCATTTTTTCAGAATGTTTTGATGAGTTTTGTGGGTCTAAATTATTTTGGCGGGTTTTCGGAATATTTTGGTTGGTTTTGATTTGTTTTTATGATGTTTTGTCGGGTTTTCGGGAATGTTTTGGTTGGGTTTTAGAATGTTTTGTATTCTCTTGAGTTGTTTTTATTGTGTTGGCAGGTTTTGGAATGTTTGGATTCCTTTTGGCGGGGTTTAAAATATTTTGGCGGGTATTTGGAATGTTTTGGCGGGTATTCGGAATGTTTTGATTAGTTTTGACGGGTTTTGAAATATTTTGGCCGGTTTTTAGAAGGTTTTGATTCTGTTTAGCCCAGTTTTTGGTGTGTTTGGATTAGCTTTGGTGGGCTTTATCATGTTTTGTCAGGTTTTTTCGAATGTATTGATCACTTCTGTCTGGTTTTCTATTTTGGCAGGTTTGAAAATATTTTTGGATGAGTTTTGGCGGGTTTTCAAATATTTTGGCTCTTTGCGCAGAGACGACGGTGCCGGTTGCGGTGCGCTCCGGGGCGCTCCTTCTGCGGCAAGACGCCTGGCAGCGGCACTTGGGACAGCTCCGCGTCTCCGTATTCTGCGTTTCTTGCCTTCTGCATCTCAGCAAAATGCTTTCCCACTAGGTCTAGCAAGGAGAAACTGTGGCAGCTGAGTAGATGTAGCCCGGCCCGCCCTTTGAAGTTGACAAGTTCTTGGCATCTCAGAGCCTCAAGGGAAGAGCAAGGTTATCTATGGTAGGCTGGGGCAGAACTAGCAGCAAGCAGAGCAAAGTTGTCCAAGAATAGCTTCCATTGGAATGCTAATGGCAATTGAAGAGGCAGGCCAGTGGCAAGCCACTAGCTTCTAGCAGTTTGAAAGTTGCAGACACAGTGCAGGTGTTGTGCGGCTTCTTTCTTGGCCTCCTAGAAGGTGCCGCGCTCTCCGTCTCTTGCTTGCCAATATGTTGCCGTGTTCCTCCTATTGTTTGGTTTGTTTTGATTTGTTTTGATGATCTTTTGGCGGGTTTTCGGAATGTTTTGGTGGTGTTTTAGAATGTTTTGTTTTCTCTTGTGTTGTTTTTATTGTGTTGGCAGGTTGTGGAACGTTTGGATTCGTTTTGGCGGGTTTTAAAATATTTTGGCGGGTATTTGGAATGTTTTGGTTTGCTTTCATTTGTTTTGATTATGTTTTGGCAAGTTATTGAAAGTTTTGATCACTTCTGACTGGTTTTCTAGTATTTTGGCATCTTTTCAGAATGTTTTGATCAGTTTTGGCAGGTTGTAAACTATTTTGTTGGGTTTTTGGAATGTTTTGGTTGGTTTTGATTTGTTTTTATGATGTTTTGCCAAGTTTTTTGAATGTTTTGATCAGTTCTGGCTGGTTTTCTAATGTTTTGGCATTTTTTCAGAATGTTTTGATGAGTTTTGTGGGTCTAAATTATTTGGGCGGGTTTTCGGAATATTTTGGTTGGTTTTGATTTGTTTTTATGATGTTTTGTCGGGTTTTCGGGAATGTTTTGGTTGGGTTTTAGAATGTTTTGTATTCTCTTGAGTTGTTTTTATTGTGTTGGCAGGTTTTGGAATGTTTGGATTCCTTTTGGCGGGGTTTAAAATATTTTGGCGGGTATTTGGAATGTTTTGGCGGGTATTCGGAATGTTTTGATTAGTTTTGACGGGTTTTGAAATATTTTGGCCGGTTTTTAGAAGGTTTTGATTCTGTTTAGCCCAGTTTTTGGTGTGTTTGGATTAGCTTTGGTGGGCTTTATCATGTTTTGTCAGGTTTTCTCGAATGTATTGATCGCTTCTGTCTGGTTTTCTATTTTGGCGGGTTTGAAAATATTTTTGGATGAGTTTTGGCGGGTTTTCAAATATTTTGGCTCTTTGCGCAGAGACGACGGTGCCGGTTGCGGTGCGCTCCGGGGCGCTCCTTCTGCGGCAAGACGCCTGGCAGCGGCACTTGGGACAGCTCCGCGTCTCCGTATTCTGCGTTTCTTGCCTTCTGCATCTCAGCAAAATGCTTTCCCACTAGGTCTAGCAAGGAGAAACTGTGGCAGCTGAGTAGATGTAGCCCGGCCCGCCCTTTGAAGTTGACAAGTTCTTGGCATCTCAGAGCCTCAAGGGAAGAGCAAGGTTATCTATGGTAGGCTGGGGCAGAACTAGCAGCAAGCAGAGCAAAGTTGTCCAAGAATAGCTTCCATTGGAATGCTAATGGCAATTGAAGAGGCAGGCCAGTGGCAAGCCACTAGCTTCTAGCAGTTTGAAAGTTGCAGACACAGTGCAGGTGTTGTGCGGCTTCTTTCTTGGCCTCCTAGAAGGTGCCGCGCTCTCCGTCTCTTGCTTGCCAATATGTTGCCGTGTTCCTCCTATTGTTTGGTTTGTTTTGATTTGTTTTGATGATCTTTTGGCGGGTTTTCGGAATGTTTTGGTGGTGTTTTAGAATGTTTTGTTTTCTCTTGTGTTGTTTTTATTGTCTTGGCAGGTTGTGGAACGTTTGGATTCGTTTTGGCGGGCTTTAAAATATTTTGGCGGGTATTTGGAATGTTTTGGTTTGCTTTCATTTGTTTTGATTATGTTTTGGCAAGTTATTGAAAGTTTTGATCACTTCTGACTGGTTTTCTAGTATTTTGGCATCTTTTCAGAATGTTTTGATCAGTTTTGGCAGGTTGTAAACTATTTTGTCGGGTTTTTGGAATGTTTTGGTTGGTTTTGATTTGTTTTTATGATGTTTTGCCAAGTTTTTGGAATGTTTTGATCAGTTCTGGCTGGTTTTCTAATGTTTTGGCATTTTTTCAGAATGTTTTGATGAGTTTTGTGGGTCTAAATTATTTTGGCGGGTTTTCGGAATATTTTGGTTGGTTTTGATTTGTTTTTATGATGTTTTGTCGGGTTTTCGGGAATGTTTTGGTTGGGTTTTAGAATGTTTTGTATTCTCTTGAGTTGTTTTTATTGTGTTGGCAGGTTTTGGAATGTTTGGATTCCTTTTGGCGGGGTTTAAAATATTTTGGCGGGTATTTGGAATGTTTTGGCGGGTATTCGGAATGTTTTGATTAGTTTTGACGGGTTTTGAAATATTTTGGCCGGTTTTTAGAAGGTTTTGATTCTGTTTAGCCCAGTTTTTGGTGTGTTTGGATTAGCTTTGGTGGGCTTTATCATGTTTTGTCAGGTTTTCTCGAATGTATTGATCGCTTCTGTCTGGTTTTCTATTTTGGCGGGTTTGAAAATATTTTTGGATGAGTTTTGGCGGGTTTTCAAATATTTTGGCTCTTTGCGCAGAGACGACGGTGCCGGTTGCGGTGCGCTCCGGGGCGCTCCTTCTGCGGCAAGACGCCTGGCAGCGGCACTTGGGACAGCTCCGCGTCTCCGTATTCTGCGTTTCTTGCCTTCTGCATCTCAGCAAAATGCTTTCCCACTAGGTCTAGCAAGGAGAAACTGTGGCAGCTGAGTAGATGTAGCCCGGCCCGCCCTTTGAAGTTGACAAGTTCTTGGCATCTCAGAGCCTCAAGGGAAGAGCAAGGTTATCTATGGTAGGCTGGGGCAGAACTAGCAGCAAGCAGAGCAAAGTTGTCCAAGAATAGCTTCCATTGGAATGCTAATGGCAATTGAAGAGGCAGGCCAGTGGCAAGCCACTAGCTTCTAGCAGTTTGAAAGTTGCAGACACAGTGCAGGTGTTGTGCGGCTTCTTTCTTGGCCTCCTAGAAGGTGCCGCGCTCTCCGTCTCTTGCTTGCCAATATGTTGCCGTGTTCCTCCTATTGTTTGGTTTGTTTTGATTTGTTTTGATGATCTTTTGGCGGGTTTTCGGAATGTTTTGGTGGTGTTTTAGAATGTTTTGTTTTCTCTTGTGTTGTTTTTATTGTCTTGGCATGTTGTGGAAGGTTTGGATTCGTTTTGGCGGGTTTTAAAATATTTTGGCGGGTATTTGGAATGTTTTGGTTTGCTTTCATTTGTTTTGATTATGTTTTGGCAAGTTATTGAAAGTTTTGATCACTTCTGACTGGTTTTCTAGTATTTTGGCATCTTTTCAGAATGTTTTGATCAGTTTTGGCAGGTTGTAAACTATTTTGTTGGGTTTTTGGAATGTTTTGGTTGGTTTTGATTTGTTTTTATGATGTTTTGCCAAGTTTTTTGAATGTTTTGATCAGTTCTGGCTGGTTTTCTAATGTTTTGGCATTTTTTCAGAATGTTTTGATGAGTTTTGTGGGTCTAAATTACTTGGGCGGGTTTTCGGAATATTTTGGTTGGTTTTGATTTGCTTTTATGATGTTTTGTCGGGTTTTCGGGAATGTTTTGGTTGGGTTTTAGAATGTTTTGTATTCTCTTGAGTTGTTTTTATTGTGTTGGCAGGTTTTGGAATGTTTGGATTCCTTTTGGCGGGGTTTAAAATATTTTGGCGGGTATTTGGAATGTTTTGGCGGGTATTCGGAATGTTTTGATTAGTTTTGACGGGTTTTGAAATATTTTGGCCGGTTTTTAGAAGGTTTTGATTCTGTTTAGCCCAGTTTTTGGTGTGTTTGGATTAGCTTTGGTGGGCTTTATCATGTTTTGTCAGGTTTTCTCGAATGTATTGATCGCTTCTGTCTGGTTTTCTATTTTGGCGGGTTTGAAAATATTTTTGGATGAGTTTTGGCGGGTTTTCAAATATTTTGGCTCTTTGCGCAGAGACGACGGTGCCGGTTGCGGTGCGCTCCGGGGCGCTCCTTCTGCGGCAAGACGCCTGGCAGCGGCACTTGGGACAGCTCCGCGTCTCCGTATTCTGCGTTTCTTGCCTTCTGCATCTCAGCAAAATGCTTTCCCACTAGGTCTAGCAAGGAGAAACTGTGGCAGCTGAGTAGATGTAGCCCGGCCCGCCCTTTGAAGTTGACAAGTTCTTGGCATCTCAGAGCCTCAAGGGAAGAGCAAGGTTATCTATGGTAGGCTGGGGCAGAACTAGCAGCAAGCAGAGCAAAGTTGTCCAAGAATAGCTTCCATTGGAATGCTAATGGCAATTGAAGAGGCAGGCCAGTGGCAAGCCACTAGCTTCTAGCAGTTTGAAAGTTGCAGACACAGTGCAGGTGTTGTGCGGCTTCTTTCTTGGCCTCCTAGAAGGTGCCGCGCTCTCCGTCTCTTGCTTGCCAATATGTTGCCGTGTTCCTCCTATTGTTTGGTTTGTTTTGATTTGTTTTGATGATCTTTTGGCGGGTTTTCGGAATGTTTTGGTGGTGTTTTAGAATGTTTTGTTTTCTCTTGTGTTGTTTTTATTGTCTTGGCAGGTTGTGGAACGTTTGGATTCGTTTTGGCGGGCTTTAAAATATTTTGGCGGGTATTTGGAATGTTTTGGTTTGCTTTCATTTGTTTTGATTATGTTTTGGCAAGTTATTGAAAGTTTTGATCACTTCTGACTGGTTTTCTAGTATTTTGGCATCTTTTCAGAATGTTTTGATCAGTTTTGGCAGGTTGTAAACTATTTTGTCGGGTTTTTGGAATGTTTTGGTTGGTTTTGATTTGTTTTTATGATGTTTTGCCAAGTTTTTTGAATGTTTTGATCAGTTCTGGCTGGTTTTCTAATGTTTTGGCATTTTTTCAGAATGTTTTGATGAGTTTTGTGGGTCTAAATTATTTGGGCGGGTTTTCGGAATATTTTGGTTGGTTTTGATTTGTTTTTATGATGTTTTGTCGGGTTTTCGGGAATGTTTTGGTTGGGTTTTAGAATGTTTTGTATTCTCTTGAGTTGTTTTTATTGTGTTGGCAGGTTTTGGAATGTTTGGATTCCTTTTGGCGGGGTTTAAAATCTTTTGGCGGGTATTTGGAATGTTTTGGCGGGTATTCGGAATGTTTTGATTAGTTTTGACGGGTTTTGAAATATTTTGGCCGGTTTTTAGAAGGTTTTGATTCTGTTTAGCCCAGTTTTTGGTGTGTTTGGATTAGCTTTGGTGGGCTTTATCATGTTTTGTCAGGTTTTCTCGAATGTATTGATCGCTTCTGTCTGGTTTTCTATTTTGGCGGGTTTGAAAATATTTTTGGATGAGTTTTGGCGGGTTTTCAAATATTTTGGCTCTTTGCGCAGAGACGACGGTGCCGGTTGCGGTGCGCTCCGGGGCGCTCCTTCTGCGGCAAGACGCCTGGCAGCGGCACTTGGGACAGCTCCGCGTCTCCGTATTCTGCGTTTCTTGCCTTCTGCATCTCAGCAAAATGCTTTCCCACTAGGTCTAGCAAGGAGAAACTGTGGCAGCTGAGTAGATGTAGCCCGGCCCGCCCTTTGAAGTTGACAAGTTCTTGGCATCTCAGAGCCTCAAGGGAAGAGCAAGGTTATCTATGGTAGGCTGGGGCAGAACTAGCAGCAAGCAGAGCAAAGTTGTCCAAGAATAGCTTCCATTGGAATGCTAATGGCAATTGAAGAGGCAGGCCAGTGGCAAGCCACTAGCTTCTAGCAGTTTGAAAGTTGCAGACACAGTGCAGGTGTTGTGCGGCTTCTTTCTTGGCCTCCTAGAAGGTGCCGCGCTCTCCGTCTCTTGCTTGCCAATATGTTGCCGTGTTCCTCCTATTGTTTGGTTTGTTTTGATTTGTTTTGATGATCTTTTGGCGGGTTTTCGGAATGTTTTGGTAGTGTTTTAGAATGTTTTGTTTTCTCTTGTGTTGTTTTTATTGTCTTGGCAGGTTGTGGAACGTTTGGATTCGTTTTGGCGGGCTTTAAAATATTTTGGCGGGTATTTGGAATGTTTTGGTTTGCTTTCATTTGTTTTGATTATGTTTTGGCAAGTTATTGAAAGTTTTGATCACTTCTGACTGGTTTTCTAGTATTTTGGCATCTTTTCAGAATGTTTTGATCAGTTTTGGCAGGTTGTAAACTATTTTGTTGGGTTTTTGGAATGTTTTGGTTGGTTTTGATTTGTTTTTATGATGTTTTGCCAAGTTTTTTGAATGTTTTGATCAGTTCTGGCTGGTTTTCTAATGTTTTGGCATTTTTTCAGAATGTTTTGATGAGTTTTGTGGGTCTAAATTATTTTGGCGGGTTTTCGGAATATTTTGGTTGGTTTTGATTTGTTTTTATGATGTTTTGTCGGGTTTTCGGGAATGTTTTGGTTGGGTTTTAGAATGTTTTGTATTCTCTTGAGTTGTTTTTATTGTGTTGGCAGGTTTTGGAATGTTTGGATTCCTTTTGGCGGGGTTTAAAATATTTTGGCGGGTATTTGGAATGTTTTGGCGGGTATTCGGAATGTTTTGATTAGTTTTGACGGGTTTTGAAATATTTTGGCCGGTTTTTAGAAGGTTTTGATTCTGTTTAGCCCAGTTTTTGGTGTGTTTGGATTAGCTTTGGTGGGCTTTATCATGTTTTGTCAGGTTTTTTCGAATGTATTGATCGCTTCTGTCTGGTTTTCTATTTTGGCGGGTTTGAAAATATTTTTGGATGAGTTTTGGCGGGTTTTCAAATATTTTGGCTCTTTGCGCAGAGACGACGGTGCCGGTTGCGGTGCGCTCCGGGGCGCTCCTTCTGCGGCAAGACGCCTGGCAGCGGCACTTGGGACAGCTCCGCGTCTCCGTATTCTGCGTTTCTTGCCTTCTGCATCTCAGCAAAATGCTTTCCCACTAGGTCTAGCAAGGAGAAACTGTGGCAGCTGAGTAGATGTAGCCCGGCCCGCCCTTTGAAGTTGACAAGTTCTTGGCATCTCAGAGCCTCAAGGGAAGAGCAAGGTTATCTATGGTAGGCTGGGGCAGAACTAGCAGCAAGCAGAGCAAAGTTGTCCAAGAATAGCTTCCATTGGAATGCTAATGGCAATTGAAGAGGCAGGCCAGTGGCAAGCCACTAGCTTCTAGCAGTTTGAAAGTTGCAGACACAGTGCAGGTGTTGTGCGGCTTCTTTCTTGGCCTCCTAGAAGGTGCCGCGCTCTCCGTCTCTTGCTTGCCAATATGTTGCCGTGTTCCTCCTATTGTTTGGTTTGTTTTGATTTGTTTTGATGATCTTTTGGCGGGTTTTCAGAATGTTTTGTTGGTGTTTTAGAATGTTTTGTTTTCTCTTGTGTTGTTTTTATTGTCTTGGCAGGTTGTGGAACGTTTGGATTCGTTTTGGCGGGCTTTAAAATATTTTGGCGGGTATTTGGAATGTTTTGGTTTGCTTTCATTTGTTTTGATTATGTTTTGGCAAGTTATTGAAAGTTTTGATCACTTCTGACTGGTTTTCTAGTATTTTGGCATCTTTTCAGAATGTTTTGATCAGTTTTGGCAGGTTGTAAACTATTTTGTTGGGTTTTTGGAATGTTTTGGTTGGTTTTGATTTGTTTTTATGATGTTTTGCCAAGTTTTTTGAATGTTTTGATCAGTTCTGGCTGGTTTTCTAATGTTTTGGCATTTTTTCAGAATGTTTTGATGAGTTTTGTGGGTCTAAATTACTTGGGCGGGTTTTCGGAATATTTTGGTTGGTTTTGATTTGCTTTTATGATGTTTTGTCGGGTTTTCGGGAATGTTTTGGTTGGGTTTTAGAATGTTTTGTATTCTCTTGAGTTGTTTTTATTGTGTTGGCAGGTTTTGGAATGTTTGGATTCCTTTTGGCGGGGTTTAAAATATTTTGGCGGGTATTTGGAATGTTTTGGCGGGTATTCGGAATGTTTTGATTAGTTTTGACGGGTTTTGAAATATTTTGGCCGGTTTTTAGAAGGTTTTGATTCTGTTTAGCCCAGTTTTTGGTGTGTTTGGATTAGCTTTGGTGGGCTTTATCATGTTTTGTCAGGTTTTCTCGAATGTATTGATCGCTTCTGTCTGGTTTTCTATTTTGGCGGGTTTGAAAATATTTTTGGATGAGTTTTGGCGGGTTTTCAAATATTTTGGCTCTTTGCGCAGAGACGACGGTGCCGGTTGCGGTGCGCTCCGGGGCGCTCCTTCTGCGGCAAGACGCCTGGCAGCGGCACTTGGGACAGCTCCGCGTCTCCGTATTCTGCGTTTCTTGCCTTCTGCATCTCAGCAAAATGCTTTCCCACTAGGTCTAGCAAGGAGAAACTGTGGCAGCTGAGTAG
Source organism: Passer domesticus (assembly GCF_036417665.1). NCBI lineage: Eukaryota > Metazoa > Chordata > Aves > Passeriformes > Passeridae > Passer > Passer domesticus. The sequence continues at coordinate 30,260,964 of NC_087480.1, read as the reverse complement.
ATGTAGCCCGGCCCGCCCTTTGAAGTTGACAAGTTCTTGGCATCTCAGAGCCTCAAGGGAAGAGCAAGGTTATCTATGGTAGGCTGGGGCAGAACTAGCAGCAAGCAGAGCAAAGTTGTCCAAGAATAGCTTCCATTGGAATGCTAATGGCAATTGAAGAGGCAGGCCAGTGGCAAGCCACTAGCTTCTAGCAGTTTGAAAGTTGCAGACACAGTGCAGGTGTTGTGCGGCTTCTTTCTTGGCCTCCTAGAAGGTGCCGCGCTCTCCGTCTCTTGCTTGCCAATATGTTGCCGTGTTCCTCCTATTGTTTGGTTTGTTTTGATTTGTTTTGATGATCTTTTGGCGGGTTTTCGGAATGTTTTGGTAGTGTTTTAGAATGTTTTGTTTTCTCTTGTGTTGTTTTTATTGTCTTGGCAGGTTGTGGAACGTTTGGATTCGTTTTGGCGGGCTTTAAAATATTTTGGCGGGTATTTGGAATGTTTTGGTTTGCTTTCATTTGTTTTGATTATGTTTTGGCAAGTTATTGAAAGTTTTGATCACTTCTGACTGGTTTTCTAGTATTTTGGCATCTTTTCAGAATGTTTTGATCAGTTTTGGCAGGTTGTAAACTATTTTGTTGGGTTTTTGGAATGTTTTGGTTGGTTTTGATTTGTTTTTATGATGTTTTGCCAAGTTTTTTGAATGTTTTGATCAGTTCTGGCTGGTTTTCTAATGTTTTGGCATTTTTTCAGAATGTTTTGATGAGTTTTGTGGGTCTAAATTATTTTGGCGGGTTTTCGGAATATTTTGGTTGGTTTTGATTTGTTTTTATGATGTTTTGTCGGGTTTTCGGGAATGTTTTGGTTGGGTTTTAGAATGTTTTGTATTCTCTTGAGTTGTTTTTATTGTGTTGGCAGGTTTTGGAATGTTTGGATTCCTTTTGGCGGGGTTTAAAATATTTTGGCGGGTATTTGGAATGTTTTGGCGGGTATTCGGAATGTTTTGATTAGTTTTGACGGGTTTTGAAATATTTTGGCCGGTTTTTAGAAGGTTTTGATTCTGTTTAGCCCAGTTTTTGGTGTGTTTGGATTAGCTTTGGTGGGCTTTATCATGTTTTGTCAGGTTTTTTCGAATGTATTGATCGCTTCTGTCTGGTTTTCTATTTTGGCGGGTTTGAAAATATTTTTGGATGAGTTTTGGCGGGTTTTCAAATATTTTGGCTCTTTGCGCAGAGACGACGGTGCCGGTTGCGGTGCGCTCCGGGGCGCTCCTTCTGCGGCAAGACGCCTGGCAGCGGCACTTGGGACAGCTCCGCGTCTCCGTATTCTGCGTTTCTTGCCTTCTGCATCTCAGCAAAATGCTTTCCCACTAGGTCTAGCAAGGAGAAACTGTGGCAGCTGAGTAGATGTAGCCCGGCCCGCCCTTTGAAGTTGACAAGTTCTTGGCATCTCAGAGCCTCAAGGGAAGAGCAAGGTTATCTATGGTAGGCTGGGGCAGAACTAGCAGCAAGCAGAGCAAAGTTGTCCAAGAATAGCTTCCATTGGAATGCTAATGGCAATTGAAGAGGCAGGCCAGTGGCAAGCCACTAGCTTCTAGCAGTTTGAAAGTTGCAGACACAGTGCAGGTGTTGTGCGGCTTCTTTCTTGGCCTCCTAGAAGGTGCCGCGCTCTCCGTCTCTTGCTTGCCAATATGTTGCCGTGTTCCTCCTATTGTTTGGTTTGTTTTGATTTGTTTTGATGATCTTTTGGCGGGTTTTCAGAATGTTTTGTTGGTGTTTTAGAATGTTTTGTTTTCTCTTGTGTTGTTTTTATTGTCTTGGCAGGTTGTGGAACGTTTGGATTCGTTTTGGCGGGCTTTAAAATATTTTGGCGGGTATTTGGAATGTTTTGGTTTGCTTTCATTTGTTTTGATTATGTTTTGGCAAGTTATTGAAAGTTTTGATCACTTCTGACTGGTTTTCTAGTATTTTGGCATCTTTTCAGAATGTTTTGATCAGTTTTGGCAGGTTGTAAACTATTTTGTTGGGTTTTTGGAATGTTTTGGTTGGTTTTGATTTGTTTTTATGATGTTTTGCCAAGTTTTTTGAATGTTTTGATCAGTTCTGGCTGGTTTTCTAATGTTTTGGCATTTTTTCAGAATGTTTTGATGAGTTTTGTGGGTCTAAATTACTTGGGCGGGTTTTCGGAATATTTTGGTTGGTTTTGATTTGCTTTTATGATGTTTTGTCGGGTTTTCGGGAATGTTTTGGTTGGGTTTTAGAATGTTTTGTATTCTCTTGAGTTGTTTTTATTGTGTTGGCAGGTTTTGGAATGTTTGGATTCCTTTTGGCGGGGTTTAAAATATTTTGGCGGGTATTTGGAATGTTTTGGCGGGTATTCGGAATGTTTTGATTAGTTTTGACGGGTTTTGAAATATTTTGGCCGGTTTTTAGAAGGTTTTGATTCTGTTTAGCCCAGTTTTTGGTGTGTTTGGATTAGCTTTGGTGGGCTTTATCATGTTTTGTCAGGTTTTCTCGAATGTATTGATCGCTTCTGTCTGGTTTTCTATTTTGGCGGGTTTGAAAATATTTTTGGATGAGTTTTGGCGGGTTTTCAAATATTTTGGCTCTTTGCGCAGAGACGACGGTGCCGGTTGCGGTGCGCTCCGGGGCGCTCCTTCTGCGGCAAGACGCCTGGCAGCGGCACTTGGGACAGCTCCGCGTCTCCGTATTCTGCGTTTCTTGCCTTCTGCATCTCAGCAAAATGCTTTCCCACTAGGTCTAGCAAGGAGAAACTGTGGCAGCTGAGTAGATGTAGCCCGGCCCGCCCTTTGAAGTTGACAAGTTCTTGGCATCTCAGAGCCTCAAGGGAAGAGCAAGGTTATCTATGGTAGGCTGGGGCAGAACTAGCAGCAAGCAGAGCAAAGTTGTCCAAGAATAGCTTCCATTGGAATGCTAATGGCAATTGAAGAGGCAGGCCAGTGGCAAGCCACTAGCTTCTAGCAGTTTGAAAGTTGCAGACACAGTGCAGGTGTTGTGCGGCTTCTTTCTTGGCCTCCTAGAAGGTGCCGCGCTCTCCGTCTCTTGCTTGCCAATATGTTGCCGTGTTCCTCCTATTGTTTGGTTTGTTTTGATTTGTTTTGATGATCTTTTGGCGGGTTTTCAGAATGTTTTGGTGGTGTTTTAGAATGTTTTGTTTTCTCTTGTGTTGTTTTTATTGTCTTGGCAGGTTGTGGAACGTTTGGATTCGTTTTGGCGGGCTTTAAAATATTTTGGCGGGTATTTGGAATGTTTTGGTTTGCTTTCATTTGTTTTGATTATGTTTTGGCAAGTTATTGAAAGTTTTGATCACTTCTGACTGGTTTTCTAGTATTTTGGCATCTTTTCAGAATGTTTTGATCAGTTTTGGCAGGTTGTAAACTATTTTGTCGGGTTTTTGGAATGTTTTGGTTGGTTTTGATTTGTTTTTATGATGTTTTGCCAAGTTTTTTGAATGTTTTGATCAGTTCTGGCTGGTTTTCTAATGTTTTGGCATTTTTTCAGAATGTTTTGATGAGTTTTGTGGGTCTAAATTATTTGGGCGGGTTTTCGGAATATTTTGGTTGGTTTTGATTTGTTTTTATGATGTTTTGTCGGGTTTTCGGGAATGTTTTGGTTGGGTTTTAGAATGTTTTGTATTCTCTTGAGTTGTTTTTATTGTGTTGGCAGGTTTTGGAATGTTTGGATTCCTTTTGGCGGGGTTTAAAATATTTTGGCGGGTATTTGGAATGTTTTGGCGGGTATTCGGAATGTTTTGATTAGTTTTGACGGGTTTTGAAATATTTTGGCCGGTTTTTAGAAGGTTTTGATTCTGTTTAGCCCAGTTTTTGGTGTGTTTGGATTAGCTTTGGTGGGCTTTATCATGTTTTGTCAGGTTTTCTCGAATGTATTGATCGCTTCTGTCTGGTTTTCTATTTTGGCGGGTTTGAAAATATTTTTGGATGAGTTTTGGCGGGTTTTCAAATATTTTGGCTCTTTGCGCAGAGACGACGGTGCCGGTTGCGGTGCGCTCCGGGGCGCTCCTTCTGCGGCAAGACGCCTGGCAGCGGCACTTGGGACAGCTCCGCGTCTCCGTATTCTGCGTTTCTTGCCTTCTGCATCTCAGCAAAATGCTTTCCCACTAGGTCTAGCAAGGAGAAACTGTGGCAGCTGAGTAGATGTAGCCCGGCCCGCCCTTTGAAGTTGACAAGTTCTTGGCATCTCAGAGCCTCAAGGGAAGAGCAAGGTTATCTATGGTAGGCTGGGGCAGAACTAGCAGCAAGCAGAGCAAAGTTGTCCAAGAATAGCTTCCATTGGAATGCTAATGGCAATTGAAGAGGCAGGCCAGTGGCAAGCCACTAGCTTCTAGCAGTTTGAAAGTTGCAGACACAGTGCAGGTGTTGTGCGGCTTCTTTCTTGGCCTCCTAGAAGGTGCCGCGCTCTCCGTCTCTTGCTTGCCAATATGTTGCCGTGTTCCTCCTATTGTTTGGTTTGTTTTGATTTGTTTTGATGATCTTTTGGCGGGTTTTCGGAATGTTTTGGTAGTGTTTTAGAATGTTTTGTTTTCTCTTGTGTTGTTTTTATTGTCTTGGCAGGTTGTGGAACGTTTGGATTCGTTTTGGCGGGCTTTAAAATATTTTGGCGGGTATTTGGAATGTTTTGGTTTGCTTTCATTTGTTTTGATTATGTTTTGGCAAGTTATTGAAAGTTTTGATCACTTCTGACTGGTTTTCTAGTATTTTGGCATCTTTTCAGAATGTTTTGATCAGTTTTGGCAGGTTGTAAACTATTTTGTTGGGTTTTTGGAATGTTTTGGTTGGTTTTGATTTGTTTTTATGATGTTTTGCCAAGTTTTTTGAATGTTTTGATCAGTTCTGGCTGGTTTTCTAATGTTTTGGCATTTTTTCAGAATGTTTTGATGAGTTTTGTGGGTCTAAATTATTTTGGCGGGTTTTCGGAATATTTTGGTTGGTTTTGATTTGTTTTTATGATGTTTTGTCGGGTTTTCGGGAATGTTTTGGTTGGGTTTTAGAATGTTTTGTATTCTCTTGAGTTGTTTTTATTGTGTTGGCAGGTTTTGGAATGTTTGGATTCCTTTTGGCGGGGTTTAAAATATTTTGGCGGGTATTTGGAATGTTTTGGCGGGTATTCGGAATGTTTTGATTAGTTTTGACGGGTTTTGAAATATTTTGGCCGGTTTTTAGAAGGTTTTGATTCTGTTTAGCCCAGTTTTTGGTGTGTTTGGATTAGCTTTGGTGGGCTTTATCATGTTTTGTCAGGTTTTCTCGAATGTATTGATCGCTTCTGTCTGGTTTTCTATTTTGGCGGGTTTGAAAATATTTTTGGATGAGTTTTGGCGGGTTTTCAAATATTTTGGCTCTTTGCGCAGAGACGACGGTGCCGGTTGCGGTGCGCTCCGGGGCGCTCCTTCTGTGGCAAGACGCCTGGCAGCGGCACTTGGGACAGCTCCGCGTCTCCGTATTCTGCGTTTCTTGCCTTCTGCATCTCAGCAAAATGCTTTCCCACTAGGTCTAGCAAGGAGAAACTGTGGCAGCTGAGTAGATGTAGCCCGGCCCGCCCTTTGAAGTTGACAAGTTCTTGGCATCTCAGAGCCTCAAGGGAAGAGCAAGGTTATCTATGGTAGGCTGGGGCAGAACTAGCAGCAAGCAGAGCAAAGTTGTCCAAGAATAGCTTCCATTGGAATGCTAATGGCAATTGAAGAGGCAGGCCAGTGGCAAGCCACTAGCTTCTAGCAGTTTGAAAGTTGCAGACACAGTGCAGGTGTTGTGCGGCTTCTTTCTTGGCCTCCTAGAAGGTGCCGCGCTCTCCGTCTCTTGCTTGCCAATATGTTGCCGTGTTCCTCCTATTGTTTGGTTTGTTTTGATTTGTTTTGATGATCTTTTGGCGGGTTTTCGGAATGTTTTGGTGGTGTTTTAGAATGTTTTGTTTTCTCTTGTGTTGTTTTTATTGTCTTGGCAGGTTGTGGAACGTTTGGATTCGTTTTGGCGGGCTTTAAAATATTTTGGCGGGTATTTGGAATGTTTTGGTTTGCTTTCATTTGTTTTGATTATGTTTTGGCAAGTTATTGAAAGTTTTGATCACTTCTGACTGGTTTTCTAGTATTTTGGCATCTTTTCAGAATGTTTTGATCAGTTTTGGCAGGTTGTAAACTATTTTGTCGGGTTTTTGGAATGTTTTGGTTGGTTTTGATTTGTTTTTATGATGTTTTGCCAAGTTTTTGGAATGTTTTGATCAGTTCTGGCTGGTTTTCTAATGTTTTGGCATTTTTTCAGAATGTTTTGATGAGTTTTGTGGGTCTAAATTACTTGGGCGGGTTTTCGGAATATTTTGGTTGGTTTTGATTTGCTTTTATGATGTTTTGTCGGGTTTTCGGGAATGTTTTGGTTGGGTTTTAGAATGTTTTGTATTCTCTTGAGTTGTTTTTATTGTGTTGGCAGGTTTTGGAATGTTTGGATTCCTTTTGGCGGGGTTTAAAATCTTTTGGCGGGTATTTGGAATGTTTTGGCGGGTATTCGGAATGTTTTGATTAGTTTTGACGGGTTTTGAAATATTTTGGCCGGTTTTTAGAAGGTTTTGATTCTGTTTAGCCCAGTTTTTGGTGTGTTTGGATTAGCTTTGGTGGGCTTTATCATGTTTTGTCAGGTTTTTTCGAATGTATTGATCGCTTCTGTCTGGTTTTCTATTTTGGCGGGTTTGAAAATATTTTTGGATGAGTTTTGGCGGGTTTTCAAATATTTTGGCTCTTTGCGCAGAGACGACGGTGCCGGTTGCGGTGCGCTCCGGGGCGCTCCTTCTGCGGCAAGACGCCTGGCAGCGGCACTTGGGACAGCTCCGCGTCTCCGTATTCTGCGTTTCTTGCCTTCTGCATCTCAGCAAAATGCTTTCCCACTAGGTCTAGCAAGGAGAAACTGTGGCAGCTGAGTAGATGTAGCCCGGCCCGCCCTTTGAAGTTGACAAGTTCTTGGCATCTCAGAGCCTCAAGGGAAGAGCAAGGTTATCTATGGTAGGCTGGGGCAGAACTAGCAGCAAGCAGAGCAAAGTTGTCCAAGAATAGCTTCCATTGGAATGCTAATGGCAATTGAAGAGGCAGGCCAGTGGCAAGCCACTAGCTTCTAGCAGTTTGAAAGTTGCAGACACAGTGCAGGTGTTGTGCGGCTTCTTTCTTGGCCTCCTAGAAGGTGCCGCGCTCTCCGTCTCTTGCTTGCCAATATGTTGCCGTGTTCCTCCTATTGTTTGGTTTGTTTTGATTTGTTTTGATGATCTTTTGGCGGGTTTTCGGAATGTTTTGGTGGTGTTTTAGAATGTTTTGTTTTCTCTTGTGTTGTTTTTATTGTCTTGGCAGGTTGTGGAACGTTTGGATTCGTTTTGGCGGGTTTTAAAATATTTTGGCGGGTATTTGGAATGTTTTGGTTTGCTTTCATTTGTTTTGATTATGTTTTGGCAAGTTATTGAAAGTTTTGATCACTTCTGACTGGTTTTCTAGTATTTTGGCATCTTTTCAGAATGTTTTGATCAGTTTTGGCAGGTTGTAAACTATTTTGTTGGGTTTTTGGAATGTTTTGGTTGGTTTTGATTTGTTTTTATGATGTTTTGCCAAGTTTTTTGAATGTTTTGATCAGTTCTGGCTGGTTTTCTAATGTTTTGGCATTTTTTCAGAATGTTTTGATGAGTTTTGTGGGTCTAAATTATTTGGGCAGGTTTTCGGAATATTTTGGTTGGTTTTGATTTGTTTTTATGATGTTTTGTCGGGTTTTCGGGAATGTTTTGGTTGGGTTTTAGAATGTTTTGTATTCTCTTGAGTTGTTTTTATTGTGTTGGCAGGTTTTGGAATGTTTGGATTCCTTTTGGCGGGGTTTAAAATATTTTGGCGGGTATTTGGAATGTTTTGGCGGGTATTCGGAATGTTTTGATTAGTTTTGACGGGTTTTGAAATATTTTGGCCGGTTTTTAGAAGGTTTTGATTCTGTTTAGCCCAGTTTTTGGTGTGTTTGGATTAGCTTTGGTGGGCTTTATCATGTTTTGTCAGGTTTTTTCGAATGTATTGATCGCTTCTGTCTGGTTTTCTATTTTGGCGGGTTTGAAAATATTTTTGGATGAGTTTTGGCGGGTTTTCAAATATTTTGGCTCTTTGCGCAGAGACGACGGTGCCGGTTGCGGTGCGCTCCGGGGCGCTCCTTCTGCGGCAAGACGCCTGGCAGCGGCACTTGGGACAGCTCCGCGTCTCCGTATTCTGCGTTTCTTGCCTTCTGCATCTCAGCAAAATGCTTTCCCACTAGGTCTAGCAAGGAGAAACTGTGGCAGCTGAGTAGATGTAGCCCGGCCCGCCCTTTGAAGTTGACAAGTTCTTGGCATCTCAGAGCCTCAAGGGAAGAGCAAGGTTATCTATGGTAGGCTGGGGCAGAACTAGCAGCAAGCAGAGCAAAGTTGTCCAAGAATAGCTTCCATTGGAATGCTAATGGCAATTGAAGAGGCAGGCCAGTGGCAAGCCACTAGCTTCTAGCAGTTTGAAAGTTGCAGACACAGTGCAGGTGTTGTGCGGCTTCTTTCTTGGCCTCCTAGAAGGTGCCGCGCTCTCCGTCTCTTGCTTGCCAATATGTTGCCGTGTTCCTCCTATTGTTTGGTTTGTTTTGATTTGTTTTGATGATCTTTTGGCGGGTTTTCGGAATGTTTTGGTGGTGTTTTAGAATGTTTTGTTTTCTCTTGTGTTGTTTTTATTGTCTTGGCAGGTTGTGGAACGTTTGGATTCGTTTTGGCGGGTTTTAAAATATTTTGGCGGGTATTTGGAATGTTTTGGTTTGCTTTCATTTGTTTTGATTATGTTTTGGCAAGTTATTGAAAGTTTTGATCACTTCTGACTGGTTTTCTAGTATTTTGGCATCTTTTCAGAATGTTTTGATCAGTTTTGGCAGGTTGTAAACTATTTTGTTGGGTTTTTGGAATGTTTTGGTTGGTTTTGATTTGTTTTTATGATGTTTTGCCAAGTTTTTTGAATGTTTTGATCAGTTCTGGCTGGTTTTCTAATGTTTTGGCATTTTTTCAGAATGTTTTGATGAGTTTTGTGGGTCTAAATTATTTGGGCGGGTTTTCGGAATATTTTGGTTGGTTTTGATTTGTTTTTATGATGTTTTGTCGGGTTTTCGGGAATGTTTTGGTTGGGTTTTAGAATGTTTTGTATTCTCTTGAGTTGTTTTTATTGTGTTGGCAGGTTTTGGAATGTTTGGATTCCTTTTGGCGGGGTTTAAAATATTTTGGCGGGTATTTGGAATGTTTTGGCGGGTATTCGGAATGTTTTGATTAGTTTTGACGGGTTTTGAAATATTTTGGCCGGTTTTTAGAAGGTTTTGATTCTGTTTAGCCCAGTTTTTGGTGTGTTTGGATTAGCTTTGGTGGGCTTTATCATGTTTTGTCAGGTTTTCTCGAATGTATTGATCGCTTCTGTCTGGTTTTCTATTTTGGCGGGTTTGAAAATATTTTTGGATGAGTTTTGGCGGGTTTTCAAATATTTTGGCTCTTTGCGCAGAGACGACGGTGCCGGTTGCGGTGCGCTCCGGGGCGCTCCTTCTGCGGCAAGACGCCTGGCAGCGGCACTTGGGACAGCTCCGCGTCTCCGTATTCTGCGTTTCTTGCCTTCTGCATCTCAGCAAAATGCTTTCCCACTAGGTCTAGCAAGGAGAAACTGTGGCAGCTGAGTAGATGTAGCCCGGCCCGCCCTTTGAAGTTGACAAGTTCTTGGCATCTCAGAGCCTCAAGGGAAGAGCAAGGTTATCTATGGTAGGCTGGGGCAGAACTAGCAGCAAGCAGAGCAAAGTTGTCCAAGAATAGCTTCCATTGGAATGCTAATGGCAATTGAAGAGGCAGGCCAGTGGCAAGCCACTAGCTTCTAGCAGTTTGAAAGTTGCAGACACAGTGCAGGTGTTGTGCGGCTTCTTTCTTGGCCTCCTAGAAGGTGCCGCGCTCTCCGTCTCTTGCTTGCCAATATGTTGCCGTGTTCCTCCTATTGTTTGGTTTGTTTTGATTTGTTTTGATGATCTTTTGGCGGGTTTTCGGAATGTTTTGGTGGTGTTTTAGAATGTTTTGTTTTCTCTTGTGTTGTTTTTATTGTCTTGGCAGGTTGTGGAACGTTTGGATTCGTTTTGGCGGGCTTTAAAATATTTTGGCGGGTATTTGGAATGTTTTGGTTTGCTTTCATTTGTTTTGATTATGTTTTGGCAAGTTATTGAAAGTTTTGATCACTTCTGACTGGTTTTCTAGTATTTTGGCATCTTTTCAGAATGTTTTGATCAGTTTTGGCAGGTTGTAAACTATTTTGTCGGGTTTTTGGAATGTTTTGGTTGGTTTTGATTTGTTTTTATGATGTTTTGCCAAGTTTTTGGAATGTTTTGATCAGTTCTGGCTGGTTTTCTAATGTTTTGGCATTTTTTCAGAATGTTTTGATGAGTTTTGTGGGTCTAAATTATTTTGGCGGGTTTTCGGAATATTTTGGTTGGTTTTGATTTGTTTTTATGATGTTTTGTCGGGTTTTCGGGAATGTTTTGGTTGGGTTTTAGAATGTTTTGTATTCTCTTGAGTTGTTTTTATTGTGTTGGCAGGTTTTGGAATGTTTGGATTCCTTTTGGCGGGGTTTAAAATATTTTGGCGGGTATTTGGAATGTTTTGGCGGGTATTCGGAATGTTTTGATTAGTTTTGACGGGTTTTGAAATATTTTGGCCGGTTTTTAGAAGGTTTTGATTCTGTTTAGCCCAGTTTTTGGTGTGTTTGGATTAGCTTTGGTGGGCTTGATCATGTTTTGTCAGGTTTTCTCGAATGTATTGATCGCTTCTGTCTGGTTTTCTATTTTGGCGGGTTTGAAAATATTTTTGGATGAGTTTTGGCGGGTTTTCAAATATTTTGGCTCTTTGCGCAGAGACGACGGTGCCGGTTGCGGTGCGCTCCGGGGCGCTCCTTCTGCGGCAAGACGCCTGGCAGCGGCACTTGGGACAGCTCCGCGTCTCCGTATTCTGCGTTTCTTGCCTTCTGCATCTCAGCAAAATGCTTTCCCACTAGGTCTAGCAAGGAGAAACTGTGGCAGCTGAGTAGATGTAGCCCGGCCCGCCCTTTGAAGTTGACAAGTTCTTGGCATCTCAGAGCCTCAAGGGAAGAGCAAGGTTATCTATGGTAGGCTGGGGCAGAACTAGCAGCAAGCAGAGCAAAGTTGTCCAAGAATAGCTTCCATTGGAATGCTAATGGCAATTGAAGAGGCAGGCCAGTGGCAAGCCACTAGCTTCTAGCAGTTTGAAAGTTGCAGACACAGTGCAGGTGTTGTGCGGCTTCTTTCTTGGCCTCCTAGAAGGTGCCGCGCTCTCCGTCTCTTGCTTGCCAATATGTTGCCGTGTTCCTCCTATTGTTTGGTTTGTTTTGATTTGTTTTGATGATCTTTTGGCGGGTTTTCGGAATGTTTTGGTGGTGTTTTAGAATGTTTTGTTTTCTCTTGTGTTGTTTTTATTGTCTTGGCATGTTGTGGAAGGTTTGGATTCGTTTTGGCGGGTTTTAAAATATTTTGGCGGGTATTTGGAATGTTTTGGTTTGCTTTCATTTGTTTTGATTATGTTTTGGCAAGTTATTGAAAGTTTTGATCACTTCTGACTGGTTTTCTAGTATTTTGGCATCTTTTCAGAATGTTTTGATCAGTTTTGGCAGGTTGTAAACTATTTTGTTGGGTTTTTGGAATGTTTTGGTTGGTTTTGATTTGTTTTTATGATGTTTTGCCAAGTTTTTTGAATGTTTTGATCAGTTCTGGCTGGTTTTCTAATGTTTTGGCATTTTTTCAGAATGTTTTGATGAGTTTTGTGGGTCTAAATTACTTGGGCGGGTTTTCGGAATATTTTGGTTGGTTTTGATTTGCTTTTATGATGTTTTGTCGGGTTTTCGGGAATGTTTTGGTTGGGTTTTAGAATGTTTTGTATTCTCTTGAGTTGTTTTTATTGTGTTGGCAGGTTTTGGAATGTTTGGATTCCTTTTGGCGGGGTTTAAAATATTTTGGCGGGTATTTGGAATGTTTTGGCGGGTATTCGGAATGTTTTGATTAGTTTTGACGGGTTTTGAAATATTTTGGCCGGTTTTTAGAAGGTTTTGATTCTGTTTAGCCCAGTTTTTGGTGTGTTTGGATTAGCTTTGGTGGGCTTTATCATGTTTTGTCAGGTTTTCTCGAATGTATTGATCGCTTCTGTCTGGTTTTCTATTTTGGCGGGTTTGAAAATATTTTTGGATGAGTTTTGGCGGGTTTTCAAATATTTTGGCTCTTTGCGCAGAGACGACGGTGCCGGTTGCGGTGCGCTCCGGGGCGCTCCTTCTGCGGCAAGACGCCTGGCAGCGGCACTTGGGACAGCTCCGCGTCTCCGTATTCTGCGTTTCTTGCCTTCTGCATCTCAGCAAAATGCTTTCCCACTAGGTCTAGCAAGGAGAAACTGTGGCAGCTGAGTAGATGTAGCCCGGCCCGCCCTTTGAAGTTGACAAGTTCTTGGCATCTCAGAGCCTCAAGGGAAGAGCAAGGTTATCTATGGTAGGCTGGGGCAGAACTAGCAGCAAGCAGAGCAAAGTTGTCCAAGAATAGCTTCCATTGGAATGCTAATGGCAATTGAAGAGGCAGGCCAGTGGCAAGCCACTAGCTTCTAGCAGTTTGAAAGTTGCAGACACAGTGCAGGTGTTGTGCGGCTTCTTTCTTGGCCTCCTAGAAGGTGCCGCGCTCTCCGTCTCTTGCTTGCCAATATGTTGCCGTGTTCCTCCTATTGTTTGGTTTGTTTTGATTTGTTTTGATGATCTTTTGGCGGGTTTTCGGAATGTTTTGGTGGTGTTTTAGAATGTTTTGTTTTCTCTTGTGTTGTTTTTATTGTCTTGGCAGGTTGTGGAACGTTTGGATTCGTTTTGGCGGGCTTTAAAATATTTTGGCGGGTATTTGGAATGTTTTGGTTTGCTTTCATTTGTTTTGATTATGTTTTGGCAAGTTATTGAAAGTTTTGATCACTTCTGACTGGTTTTCTAGTATTTTGGCATCTTTTCAGAATGTTTTGATCAGTTTTGGCAGGTTGTAAACTATTTTGTCGGGTTTTTGGAATGTTTTGGTTGGTTTTGATTTGTTTTTATGATGTTTTGCCAAGTTTTTTGAATGTTTTGATCAGTTCTGGCTGGTTTTCTAATGTTTTGGCATTTTTTCAGAATGTTTTGATGAGTTTTGTGGGTCTAAATTATTTGGGCGGGTTTTCGGAATATTTTGGTTGGTTTTGATTTGTTTTTATGATGTTTTGTCGGGTTTTCGGGAATGTTTTGGTTGGGTTTTAGAATGTTTTGTATTCTCTTGAGTTGTTTTTATTGTGTTGGCAGGTTTTGGAATGTTTGGATTCCTTTTGGCGGGGTTTAAAATCTTTTGGCGGGTATTTGGAATGTTTTGGCGGGTATTCGGAATGTTTTGATTAGTTTTGACGGGTTTTGAAATATTTTGGCCGGTTTTTAGAAGGTTTTGATTCTGTTTAGCCCAGTTTTTGGTGTGTTTGGATTAGCTTTGGTGGGCTTTATCATGTTTTGTCAGGTTTTCTCGAATGTATTGATCGCTTCTGTCTGGTTTTCTATTTTGGCGGGTTTGAAAATATTTTTGGATGAGTTTTGGCGGGTTTTCAAATATTTTGGCTCTTTGCGCAGAGACGACGGTGCCGGTTGCGGTGCGCTCCGGGGCGCTCCTTCTGCGGCAAGACGCCTGGCAGCGGCACTTGGGACAGCTCCGCGTCTCCGTATTCTGCGTTTCTTGCCTTCTGCATCTCAGCAAAATGCTTTCCCACTAGGTCTAGCAAGGAGAAACTGTGGCAGCTGAGTAGATGTAGCCCGGCCCGCCCTTTGAAGTTGACAAGTTCTTGGCATCTCAGAGCCTCAAGGGAAGAGCAAGGTTATCTATGGTAGGCTGGGGCAGAACTAGCAGCAAGCAGAGCAAAGTTGTCCAAGAATAGCTTCCATTGGAATGCTAATGGCAATTGAAGAGGCAGGCCAGTGGCAAGCCACTAGCTTCTAGCAGTTTGAAAGTTGCAGACACAGTGCAGGTGTTGTGCGGCTTCTTTCTTGGCCTCCTAGAAGGTGCCGCGCTCTCCGTCTCTTGCTTGCCAATATGTTGCCGTGTTCCTCCTATTGTTTGGTTTGTTTTGATTTGTTTTGATGATCTTTTGGCGGGTTTTCGGAATGTTTTGGTGGTGTTTTAGAATGTTTTGTTTTCTCTTGTGTTGTTTTTATTGTCTTGGCAGGTTGTGGAACGTTTGGATTCGTTTTGGCGGGCTTTAAAATATTTTGGCGGGTATTTGGAATGTTTTGGTTTGCTTTCATTTGTTTTGATTATGTTTTGGCAAGTTATTGAAAGTTTTGATCACTTCTGACTGGTTTTCTAGTATTTTGGCATCTTTTCAGAATGTTTTGATCAGTTTTGGCAGGTTGTAAACTATTTTGTCGGGTTTTTGGAATGTTTTGGTTGGTTTTGATTTGTTTTTATGATGTTTTGCCAAGTTTTTGGAATGTTTTGATCAGTTCTGGCTGGTTTTCTAATGTTTTGGCATTTTTTCAGAATGTTTTGATGAGTTTTGTGGGTCTAAATTATTTTGGCGGGTTTTCGGAATATTTTGGTTGGTTTTGATTTGTTTTTATGATGTTTTGTCGGGTTTTCGGGAATGTTTTGGTTGGGTTTTAGAATGTTTTGTATTCTCTTGAGTTGTTTTTATTGTGTTGGCAGGTTTTGGAATGTTTGGATTCCTTTTGGCGGGGTTTAAAATATTTTGGCGGGTATTTGGAATGTTTTGGCGGGTATTCGGAATGTTTTGATTAGTTTTGACGGGTTTTGAAATATTTTGGCCGGTTTTTAGAAGGTTTTGATTCTGTTTAGCCCAGTTTTTGGTGTGTTTGGATTAGCTTTGGTGGGCTTTATCATGTTTTGTCAGGTTTTCTCGAATGTATTGATCGCTTCTGTCTGGTTTTCTATTTTGGCGGGTTTGAAAATATTTTTGGATGAGTTTTGGCGGGTTTTCAAATATTTTGGCTCTTTGCGCAGAGACGACGGTGCCGGTTGCGGTGCGCTCCGGGGCGCTCCTTCTGCGGCAAGACGCCTGGCAGCGGCACTTGGGACAGCTCCGCGTCTCCGTATTCTGCGTTTCTTGCCTTCTGCATCTCAGCAAAATGCTTTCCCACTAGGTCTAGCAAGGAGAAACTGTGGCAGCTGAGTAGATGTAGCCCGGCCCGCCCTTTGAAGTTGACAAGTTCTTGGCATCTCAGAGCCTCAAGGGAAGAGCAAGGTTATCTATGGTAGGCTGGGGCAGAACTAGCAGCAAGCAGAGCAAAGTTGTCCAAGAATAGCTTCCATTGGAATGCTAATGGCAATTGAAGAGGCAGGCCAGTGGCAAGCCACTAGCTTCTAGCAGTTTGAAAGTTGCAGACACAGTGCAGGTGTTGTGCGGCTTCTTTCTTGGCCTCCTAGAAGGTGCCGCGCTCTCCGTCTCTTGCTTGCCAATATGTTGCCGTGTTCCTCCTATTGTTTGGTTTGTTTTGATTTGTTTTGATGATCTTTTGGCGGGTTTTCGGAATGTTTTGGTGGTGTTTTAGAATGTTTTGTTTTCTCTTGTGTTGTTTTTATTGTCTTGGCATGTTGTGGAAGGTTTGGATTCGTTTTGGCGGGTTTTAAAATATTTTGGCGGGTATTTGGAATGTTTTGGTTTGCTTTCATTTGTTTTGATTATGTTTTGGCAAGTTATTGAAAGTTTTGATCACTTCTGACTGGTTTTCTAGTATTTTGGCATCTTTTCAGAATGTTTTGATCAGTTTTGGCAGGTTGTAAACTATTTTGTTGGGTTTTTGGAATGTTTTGGTTGGTTTTGATTTGTTTTTATGATGTTTTGCCAAGTTTTTTGAATGTTTTGATCAGTTCTGGCTGGTTTTCTAATGTTTTGGCATTTTTTCAGAATGTTTTGATGAGTTTTGTGGGTCTAAATTACTTGGGCGGGTTTTCGGAATATTTTGGTTGGTTTTGATTTGCTTTTATGATGTTTTGTCGGGTTTTCGGGAATGTTTTGGTTGGGTTTTAGAATGTTTTGTATTCTCTTGAGTTGTTTTTATTGTGTTGGCAGGTTTTGGAATGTTTGGATTCCTTTTGGCGGGGTTTAAAATCTTTTGGCGGGTATTTGGAATGTTTTGGCGGGTATTCGGAATGTTTTGATTAGTTTTGACGGGTTTTGAAATATTTTGGCCGGTTTTTAGAAGGTTTTGATTCTGTTTAGCCCAGTTTTTGGTGTGTTTGGATTAGCTTTGGTGGGCTTTATCATGTTTTGTCAGGTTTTCTCGAATGTATTGATCGCTTCTGTCTGGTTTTCTATTTTGGCGGGTTTGAAAATATTTTTGGATGAGTTTTGGCGGGTTTTCAAATATTTTGGCTCTTTGCGCAGAGACGATGGTGCCGGTTGCGGTGCGCTCCGGGGCGCTCCTTCTGCGGCAAGACGCCTGGCAGCGGCACTTGGGACAGCTCCGCGTCTCCGTATTCTGCGTTTCTTGCCTTCTGCATCTCAGCAAAATGCTTTCCCACTAGGTCTAGCAAGGAGAAACTGTGGCAGCTGAGTAGATGTAGCCCGGCCCGCCCTTTGAAGTTGACAAGTTCTTGGCATCTCAGAGCCTCAAGGGAAGAGCAAGGTTATCTATGGTAGGCTGGGGCAGAACTAGCAGCAAGCAGAGCAAAGTTGTCCAAGAATAGCTTCCATTGGAATGCTAATGGCAATTGAAGAGGCAGGCCAGTGGCAAGCCACTAGCTTCTAGCAGTTTGAAAGTTGCAGACACAGTGCAGGTGTTGTGCGGCTTCTTTCTTGGCCTCCTAGAAGGTGCCGCGCTCTCCGTCTCTTGCTTGCCAATATGTTGCCGTGTTCCTCCTATTGTTTGGTTTGTTTTGATTTGTTTTGATGATCTTTTGGCGGGTTTTCGGAATGTTTTGGTGGTGTTTTAGAATGTTTTGTTTTCTCTTGTGTTGTTTTTATTGTCTTGGCAGGTTGTGGAACGTTTGGATTCGTTTTGGCGGGCTTTAAAATATTTTGGCGGGTATTTGGAATGTTTTGGTTTGCTTTCATTTGTTTTGATTATGTTTTGGCAAGTTATTGAAAGTTTTGATCACTTCTGACTGGTTTTCTAGTATTTTGGCATCTTTTCAGAATGTTTTGATCAGTTTTGGCAGGTTGTAAACTATTTTGTCGGGTTTTTGGAATGTTTTGGTTGGTTTTGATTTGTTTTTATGATGTTTTGCCAAGTTTTTTGAATGTTTTGATCAGTTCTGGCTGGTTTTCTAATGTTTTGGCATTTTTTCAGAATGTTTTGATGAGTTTTGTGGGTCTAAATTATTTGGGCGGTTTTTCGGAATATTTTGGTTGGTTTTGATTTGTTTTTATGATGTTTTGTCGGGTTTTCGGGAATGTTTTGGTTGGGTTTTAGAATGTTTTGTATTCTCTTGAGTTGTTTTTATTGTGTTGGCAGGTTTTGGAATGTTTGGATTCCTTTTGGCGGGGTTTAAAATCTTTTGGCGGGTATTTGGAATGTTTTGGCGGGTATTCGGAATGTTTTGATTAGTTTTGACGGGTTTTGAAATATTTTGGCCGGTTTTTAGAAGGTTTTGATTCTGTTTAGCCCAGTTTTTGGTGTGTTTGGATTAGCTTTGGTGGGCTTTATCATGTTTTGTCAGGTTTTCTCGAATGTATTGATCGCTTCTGTCTGGTTTTCTATTTTGGCGGGTTTGAAAATATTTTTGGATGAGTTTTGGCGGGTTTTCAAATATTTTGGCTCTTTGCGCAGAGACGACGGTGCCGGTTGCGGTGCGCTCCGGGGCGCTCCTTCTGCGGCAAGACGCCTGGCAGCGGCACTTGGGACAGCTCCGCGTCTCCGTATTCTGCGTTTCTTGCCTTCTGCATCTCAGCAAAATGCTTTCCCACTAGGTCTAGCAAGGAGAAACTGTGGCAGCTGAGTAGATGTAGCCCGGCCCGCCCTTTGAAGTTGACAAGTTCTTGGCATCTCAGAGCCTCAAGGGAAGAGCAAGGTTATCTATGGTAGGCTGGGGCAGAACTAGCAGCAAGCAGAGCAAAGTTGTCCAAGAATAGCTTCCATTGGAATGCTAATGGCAATTGAAGAGGCAGGCCAGTGGCAAGCCACTAGCTTCTAGCAGTTTGAAAGTTGCAGACACAGTGCAGGTGTTGTGCGGCTTCTTTCTTGGCCTCCTAGAAGGTGCCGCGCTCTCCGTCTCTTGCTTGCCAATATGTTGCCGTGTTCCTCCTATTGTTTGGTTTGTTTTGATTTGTTTTGATGATCTTTTGGCGGGTTTTCGGAATGTTTTGGTAGTGTTTTAGAATGTTTTGTTTTCTCTTGTGTTGTTTTTATTGTCTTGGCAGGTTGTGGAACGTTTGGATTCGTTTTGGCGGGCTTTAAAATATTTTGGCGGGTATTTGGAATGTTTTGGTTTGCTTTCATTTGTTTTGATTATGTTTTGGCAAGTTATTGAAAGTTTTGATCACTTCTGACTGGTTTTCTAGTATTTTGGCATCTTTTCAGAATGTTTTGATCAGTTTTGGCAGGTTGTAAACTATTTTGTCGGGTTTTTGGAATGTTTTGGTTGGTTTTGATTTGTTTTTATGATGTTTTGCCAAGTTTTTTGAATGTTTTGATCAGTTCTGGCTGGTTTTCTAATGTTTTGGCATTTTTTCAGAATGTTTTGATGAGTTTTGTGGGTCTAAATTACTTGGGCGGGTTTTCGGAATATTTTGGTTGGTTTTGATTTGCTTTTATGATGTTTTGTCGGGTTTTCGGGAATGTTTTGGTTGGGTTTTAGAATGTTTTGTATTCTCTTGAGTTGTTTTTATTGTGTTGGCAGGTTTTGGAATGTTTGGATTCCTTTTGGCGGGGTTTAAAATATTTTGGCGGGTATTTGGAATGTTTTGGCGGGTATTCGGAATGTTTTGATTAGTTTTGACGGGTTTTGAAATATTTTGGCCGGTTTTTAGAAGGTTTTGATTCTGTTTAGCCCAGTTTTTGGTGTGTTTGGATTAGCTTTGGTGGGCTTTATCATGTTTTGTCAGGTTTTCTCGAATGTATTGATCGCTTCTGTCTGGTTTTCTATTTTGGCGGGTTTGAAAATATTTTTGGATGAGTTTTGGCGGGTTTTCAAATATTTTGGCTCTTTGCGCAGAGACGACGGTGCCGGTTGCGGTGCGCTCCGGGGCGCTCCTTCTGCGGCAAGACGCCTGGCAGCGGCACTTGGGACAGCTCCGCGTCTCCGTATTCTGCGTTTCTTGCCTTCTGCATCTCAGCAAAATGCTTTCCCACTAGGTCTAGCAAGGAGAAACTGTGGCAGCTGAGTAGATGTAGCCCGGCCCGCCCTTTGAAGTTGACAAGTTCTTGGCATCTCAGAGCCTCAAGGGAAGAGCAAGGTTATCTATGGTAGGCTGGGGCAGAACTAGCAGCAAGCAGAGCAAAGTTGTCCAAGAATAGCTTCCATTGGAATGCTAATGGCAATTGAAGAGGCAGGCCAGTGGCAAGCCACTAGCTTCTAGCAGTTTGAAAGTTGCAGACACAGTGCAGGTGTTGTGCGGCTTCTTTCTTGGCCTCCTAGAAGGTGCCGCGCTCTCCGTCTCTTGCTTGCCAATATGTTGCCGTGTTCCTCCTATTGTTTGGTTTGTTTTGATTTGTTTTGATGATCTTTTGGCGGGTTTTCGGAATGTTTTGGTGGTGTTTTAGAATGTTTTGTTTTCTCTTGTGTTGTTTTTATTGTCTTGGCAGGTTGTGGAACGTTTGGATTCGTTTTGGCGGGCTTTAAAATATTTTGGCGGGTATTTGGAATGTTTTGGTTTGCTTTCATTTGTTTTGATTATGTTTTGGCAAGTTATTGAAAGTTTTGATCACTTCTGACTGGTTTTCTAGTATTTTGGCATCTTTTCAGAATGTTTTGATCAGTTTTGGCAGGTTGTAAACTATTTTGTCGGGTTTTTGGAATGTTTTGGTTGGTTTTGATTTGTTTTTATGATGTTTTGCCAAGTTTTTTGAATGTTTTGATCAGTTCTGGCTGGTTTTCTAATGTTTTGGCATTTTTTCAGAATGTTTTGATGAGTTTTGTGGGTCTAAATTATTTGGGCGGGTTTTCGGAATATTTTGGTTGGTTTTGATTTGTTTTTATGATGTTTTGTCGGGTTTTCGGGAATGTTTTGGTTGGGTTTTAGAATGTTTTGTATTCTCTTGAGTTGTTTTTATTGTGTTGGCAGGTTTTGGAATGTTTGGATTCCTTTTGGCGGGGTTTAAAATATTTTGGCGGGTATTTGGAATGTTTTGGCGGGTATTCGGAATGTTTTGATTAGTTTTGACGGGTTTTGAAATATTTTGGCCGGTTTTTAGAAGGTTTTGATTCTGTTTAGCCCAGTTTTTGGTGTGTTTGGATTAGCTTTGGTGGGCTTTATCATGTTTTGTCAGGTTTTCTCGAATGTATTGATCGCTTCTGTCTGGTTTTCTATTTTGGCGGGTTTGAAAATATTTTTGGATGAGTTTTGGCGGGTTTTCAAATATTTTGGCTCTTTGCGCAGAGACGACGGTGCCGGTTGCGGTGCGCTCCGGGGCGCTCCTTCTGCGGCAAGACGCCTGGCAGCGGCACTTGGGACAGCTCCGCGTCTCCGTATTCTGCGTTTCTTGCCTTCTGCATCTCAGCAAAATGCTTTCCCACTAGGTCTAGCAAGGAGAAACTGTGGCAGCTGAGTAGATGTAGCCCGGCCCGCCCTTTGAAGTTGACAAGTTCTTGGCATCTCAGAGCCTCAAGGGAAGAGCAAGGTTATCTATGGTAGGCTGGGGCAGAACTAGCAGCAAGCAGAGCAAAGTTGTCCAAGAATAGCTTCCATTGGAATGCTAATGGCAATTGAAGAGGCAGGCCAGTGGCAAGCCACTAGCTTCTAGCAGTTTGAAAGTTGCAGACACAGTGCAGGTGTTGTGCGGCTTCTTTCTTGGCCTCCTAGAAGGTGCCGCGCTCTCCGTCTCTTGCTTGCCAATATGTTGCCGTGTTCCTCCTATTGTTTGGTTTGTTTTGATTTGTTTTGATGATCTTTTGGCGGGTTTTCGGAATGTTTTGGTAGTGTTTTAGAATGTTTTGTTTTCTCTTGTGTTGTTTTTATTGTCTTGGCAGGTTGTGGAACGTTTGGATTCGTTTTGGCGGGCTTTAAAATATTTTGGCGGGTATTTGGAATGTTTTGGTTTGCTTTCATTTGTTTTGATTATGTTTTGGCAAGTTATTGAAAGTTTTGATCACTTCTGACTGGTTTTCTAGTATTTTGGCATCTTTTCAGAATGTTTTGATCAGTTTTGGCAGGTTGTAAACTATTTTGTTGGGTTTTTGGAATGTTTTGGTTGGTTTTGATTTGTTTTTATGATGTTTTGCCAAGTTTTTTGAATGTTTTGATCAGTTCTGGCTGGTTTTCTAATGTTTTGGCATTTTTTCAGAATGTTTTGATGAGTTTTGTGGGTCTAAATTATTTTGGCGGGTTTTCGGAATATTTTGGTTGGTTTTGATTTGTTTTTATGATGTTTTGTCGGGTTTTCGGGAATGTTTTGGTTGGGTTTTAGAATGTTTTGTATTCTCTTGAGTTGTTTTTATTGTGTTGGCAGGTTTTGGAATGTTTGGATTCCTTTTGGCGGGGTTTAAAATATTTTGGCGGGTATTTGGAATGTTTTGGCGGGTATTCGGAATGTTTTGATTAGTTTTGACGGGTTTTGAAATATTTTGGCCGGTTTTTAGAAGGTTTTGATTCTGTTTAGCCCAGTTTTTGGTGTGTTTGGATTAGCTTTGGTGGGCTTTATCATGTTTTGTCAGGTTTTTTCGAATGTATTGATCGCTTCTGTCTGGTTTTCTATTTTGGCGGGTTTGAAAATATTTTTGGATGAGTTTTGGCGGGTTTTCAAATATTTTGGCTCTTTGCGCAGAGACGACGGTGCCGGTTGCGGTGCGCTCCGGGGCGCTCCTTCTGCGGCAAGACGCCTGGCAGCGGCACTTGGGACAGCTCCGCGTCTCCGTATTCTGCGTTTCTTGCCTTCTGCATCTCAGCAAAATGCTTTCCCACTAGGTCTAGCAAGGAGAAACTGTGGCAGCTGAGTAGATGTAGCCCGGCCCGCCCTTTGAAGTTGACAAGTTCTTGGCATCTCAGAGCCTCAAGGGAAGAGCAAGGTTATCTATGGTAGGCTGGGGCAGAACTAGCAGCAAGCAGAGCAAAGTTGTCCAAGAATAGCTTCCATTGGAATGCTAATGGCAATTGAAGAGGCAGGCCAGTGGCAAGCCACTAGCTTCTAGCAGTTTGAAAGTTGCAGACACAGTGCAGGTGTTGTGCGGCTTCTTTCTTGGCCTCCTAGAAGGTGCCGCGCTCTCCGTCTCTTGCTTGCCAATATGTTGCCGTGTTCCTCCTATTGTTTGGTTTGTTTTGATTTGTTTTGATGATCTTTTGGCGGGTTTTCAGAATGTTTTGTTGGTGTTTTAGAATGTTTTGTTTTCTCTTGTGTTGTTTTTATTGTCTTGGCAGGTTGTGGAACGTTTGGATTCGTTTTGGCGGGCTTTAAAATATTTTGGCGGGTATTTGGAATGTTTTGGTTTGCTTTCATTTGTTTTGATTATGTTTTGGCAAGTTATTGAAAGTTTTGATCACTTCTGACTGGTTTTCTAGTATTTTGGCATCTTTTCAGAATGTTTTGATCAGTTTTGGCAGGTTGTAAACTATTTTGTTGGGTTTTTGGAATGTTTTGGTTGGTTTTGATTTGTTTTTATGATGTTTTGCCAAGTTTTTTGAATGTTTTGATCAGTTCTGGCTGGTTTTCTAATGTTTTGGCATTTTTTCAGAATGTTTTGATGAGTTTTGTGGGTCTAAATTATTTTGGCGGGTTTTCGGAATATTTTGGTTGGTTTTGATTTGTTTTTATGATGTTTTGTCGGGTTTTCGGGAATGTTTTGGTTGGGTTTTAGAATGTTTTGTATTCTCTTGAGTTGTTTTTATTGTGTTGGCAGGTTTTGGAATGTTTGGATTCCTTTTGGCGGGGTTTAAAATATTTTGGCGGGTATTTGGAATGTTTTGGCGGGTATTCGGAATGTTTTGATTAGTTTTGACGGGTTTTGAAATATTTTGGCCGGTTTTTAGAAGGTTTTGATTCTGTTTAGCCCAGTTTTTGGTGTGTTTGGATTAGCTTTGGTGGGCTTTATCATGTTTTGTCAGGTTTTCTCGAATGTATTGATCGCTTCTGTCTGGTTTTCTATTTTGGCGGGTTTGAAAATATTTTTGGATGAGTTTTGGCGGGTTTTCAAATATTTTGGCTCTTTGCGCAGAGACGACGGTGCCGGTTGCGGTGCGCTCCGGGGCGCTCCTTCTGTGGCAAGACGCCTGGCAGCGGCACTTGGGACAGCTCCGCGTCTCCGTATTCTGCGTTTCTTGCCTTCTGCATCTCAGCAAAATGCTTTCCCACTAGGTCTAGCAAGGAGAAACTGTGGCAGCTGAGTAGATGTAGCCCGGCCCGCCCTTTGAAGTTGACAAGTTCTTGGCATCTCAGAGCCTCAAGGGAAGAGCAAGGTTATCTATGGTAGGCTGGGGCAGAACTAGCAGCAAGCAGAGCAAAGTTGTCCAAGAATAGCTTCCATTGGAATGCTAATGGCAATTGAAGAGGCAGGCCAGTGGCAAGCCACTAGCTTCTAGCAGTTTGAAAGTTGCAGACACAGTGCAGGTGTTGTGCGGCTTCTTTCTTGGCCTCCTAGAAGGTGCCGCGCTCTCCGTCTCTTGCTTGCCAATATGTTGCCGTGTTCCTCCTATTGTTTGGTTTGTTTTGATTTGTTTTGATGATCTTTTGGCGGGTTTTCGGAATGTTTTGGTGGTGTTTTAGAATGTTTTGTTTTCTCTTGTGTTGTTTTTATTGTCTTGGCAGGTTGTGGAACGTTTGGATTCGTTTTGGCGGGCTTTAAAATATTTTGGCGGGTATTTGGAATGTTTTGGTTTGCTTTCATTTGTTTTGATTATGTTTTGGCAAGTTATTGAAAGTTTTGATCACTTCTGACTGGTTTTCTAGTATTTTGGCATCTTTTCAGAATGTTTTGATCAGTTTTGGCAGGTTGTAAACTATTTTGTCGGGTTTTTGGAATGTTTTGGTTGGTTTTGATTTGTTTTTATGATGTTTTGCCAAGTTTTTGGAATGTTTTGATCAGTTCTGGCTGGTTTTCTAATGTTTTGGCATTTTTTCAGAATGTTTTGATGAGTTTTGTGGGTCTAAATTATTTTGGCGGGTTTTCGGAATATTTTGGTTGGTTTTGATTTGTTTTTATGATGTTTTGTCGGGTTTTCGGGAATGTTTTGGTTGGGTTTTAGAATGTTTTGTATTCTCTTGAGTTGTTTTTATTGTGTTGGCAGGTTTTGGAATGTTTGGATTCCTTTTGGCGGGGTTTAAAATATTTTGGCGGGTATTTGGAATGTTTTGGCGGGTATTCGGAATGTTTTGATTAGTTTTGACGGGTTTGGAAATATTTTGGCCGGTTTTTAGAAGGTTTTGATTCTGTTTAGCCCAGTTTTTGGTGTGTTTGGATTAGCTTTGGTGGGCTTTATCATGTTTTGTCAGGTTTTTTCGAATGTATTGATCGCTTCTGTCTGGTTTTCTATTTTGGCGGGTTTGAAAATATTTTTGGATGAGTTTTGGCGGGTTTTCAAATATTTTGGCTCTTTGCGCAGAGACGACGGTGCCGGTTGCGGTGCGCTCCGGGGCGCTCCTTCTGCGGCAAGACGCCTGGCAGCGGCACTTGGGACAGCTCCGCATCTCCGTATTCTGCGTTTCTTGCCTTCTGCAGCTCAGCAAAATGCTTTCCCACTAGGTCTAGCAAGGAGAAACTGTGGCAGCTGAGTAGATGTAGCCCGGCCCGCCCTTTGAAGTTGACAAGTTCTTGGCATCTCAGAGCCTCAAGGGAAGAGCAAGGTTATCTATGGTAGGCTGGGGCAGAACTAGCAGCAAGCAGAGCAAAGTTGTCCAAGAATAGCTTCCATTGGAATGCTAATGGCAATTGAAGAGGCAGGCCAGTGGCAAGCCACTAGCTTCTAGCAGTTTGAAAGTTGCAGACACAGTGCAGGTGTTGTGCGGCTTCTTTCTTGGCCTCCTAGAAGGTGCCGCGCTCTCCGTCTCTTGCTTGCCAATATGTTGCCGTGTTCCTCCTATTGTTTGGTTTGTTTTGATTTGTTTTGATGATCTTTTGGCGGGTTTTCGGAATGTTTTGGTGGTGTTTTAGAATGTTTTGTTTTCTCTTGTGTTGTTTTTATTGTCTTGGCAGGTTGTGGAACGTTTGGATTCGTTTTGGCGGGCTTTAAAATATTTTGGCGGGTATTTGGAATGTTTTGGTTTGCTTTCATTTGTTTTGATTATGTTTTGGCAAGTTATTGAAAGTTTTGATCACTTCTGACTGGTTTTCTAGTATTTTGGCATCTTTTCAGAATGTTTTGATCAGTTTTGGCAGGTTGTAAACTATTTTGTCGGGTTTTTGGAATGTTTTGGTTGGTTTTGATTTGTTTTTATGATGTTTTGCCAAGTTTTTGGAATGTTTTGATCAGTTCTGGCTGGTTTTCTAATGTTTTGGCATTTTTTCAGAATGTTTTGATGAGTTTTGTGGGTCTAAATTATTTGGGCGGGTTTTCGGAATATTTTGGTTGGTTTTGATTTGTTTTTATGATGTTTTGTCGGGTTTTCGGGAATGTTTTGGTTGGGTTTTAGAATGTTTTGTATTCTCTTGAGTTGTTTTTATTGTGTTGGCAGGTTTTGGAATGTTTGGATTCCTTTTGGCGGGGTTTAAAATATTTTGGCGGGTATTTGGAATGTTTTGGCGGGTATTCGGAATGTTTTGATTAGTTTTGACGGGTTTTGAAATATTTTGGCCGGTTTTTAGAAGGTTTTGATTCTGTTTAGCCCAGTTTTTGGTGTGTTTGGATTAGCTTTGGTGGGCTTTATCATGTTTTGTCAGGTTTTCTCGAATGTATTGATCGCTTCTGTCTGGTTTTCTATTTTGGCGGGTTTGAAAATATTTTTGGATGAGTTTTGGCGGGTTTTCAAATATTTTGGCTCTTTGCGCAGAGACGACGGTGCCGGTTGCGGTGCGCTCCGGGGCGCTCCTTCTGCGGCAAGACGCCTGGCAGCGGCACTTGGGACAGCTCCGCGTCTCCGTATTCTGCGTTTCTTGCCTTCTGCATCTCAGCAAAATGCTTTCCCACTAGGTCTAGCAAGGAGAAACTGTGGCAGCTGAGTAGATGTAGCCCGGCCCGCCCTTTGAAGTTGACAAGTTCTTGGCATCTCAGAGCCTCAAGGGAAGAGCAAGGTTATCTATGGTAGGCTGGGGCAGAACTAGCAGCAAGCAGAGCAAAGTTGTCCAAGAATAGCTTCCATTGGAATGCTAATGGCAATTGAAGAGGCAGGCCAGTGGCAAGCCACTAGCTTCTAGCAGTTTGAAAGTTGCAGACACAGTGCAGGTGTTGTGCGGCTTCTTTCTTGGCCTCCTAGAAGGTGCCGCGCTCTCCGTCTCTTGCTTGCCAATATGTTGCCGTGTTCCTCCTATTGTTTGGTTTGTTTTGATTTGTTTTGATGATCTTTTGGCGGGTTTTCGGAATGTTTTGGTGGTGTTTTAGAATGTTTTGTTTTCTCTTGTGTTGTTTTTATTGTCTTGGCAGGTTGTGGAACGTTTGGATTCGTTTTGGCGGGCTTTAAAATATTTTGGCGGGTATTTGGAATGTTTTGGTTTGCTTTCATTTGTTTTGATTATGTTTTGGCAAGTTATTGAAAGTTTTGATCACTTCTGACTGGTTTTCTAGTATTTTGGCATCTTTTCAGAATGTTTTGATCAGTTTTGGCAGGTTGTAAACTATTTTGTCGGGTTTTTGGAATGTTTTGGTTGGTTTTGATTTGTTTTTATGATGTTTTGCCAAGTTTTTTGAATGTTTTGATCAGTTCTGGCTGGTTTTCTAATGTTTTGGCATTTTTTCAGAATGTTTTGATGAGTTTTGTGGGTCTAAATTATTTTGGCGGGTTTTCGGAATATTTTGGTTGGTTTTGATTTGTTTTTATGATGTTTTGTCGGGTTTTCGGGAATGTTTTGGTTGGGTTTTAGAATGTTTTGTATTCTCTTGAGTTGTTTTTATTGTGTTGGCAGGTTTTGGAATGTTTGGATTCCTTTTGGCGGGGTTTAAAATCTTTTGGCGGGTATTTGGAATGTTTTGGCGGGTATTCGGAATGTTTTGATTAGTTTTGACGGGTTTTGAAATATTTTGGCCGGTTTTTAGAAGGTTTTGATTCTGTTTAGCCCAGTTTTTGGTGTGTTTGGATTAGCTTTGGTGGGCTTTATCATGTTTTGTCAGGTTTTTTCGAATGTATTGATCGCTTCTGTCTGGTTTTCTATTTTGGCGGGTTTGAAAATATTTTTGGATGAGTTTTGGCGGGTTTTCAAATATTTTGGCTCTTTGCGCAGAGACGACGGTGCCGGTTGCGGTGCGCTCCGGGGCGCTCCTTCTGCGGCAAGACGCCTGGCAGCGGCACTTGGGACAGCTCCGCGTCTCCGTATTCTGCGTTTCTTGCCTTCTGCATCTCAGCAAAATGCTTTCCCACTAGGTCTAGCAAGGAGAAACTGTGGCAGCTGAGTAGATGTAGCCCGGCCCGCCCTTTGAAGTTGACAAGTTCTTGGCATCTCAGAGCCTCAAGGGAAGAGCAAGGTTATCTATGGTAGGCTGGGGCAGAACTAGCAGCAAGCAGAGCAAAGTTGTCCAAGAATAGCTTCCATTGGAATGCTAATGGCAATTGAAGAGGCAGGCCAGTGGCAAGCCACTAGCTTCTAGCAGTTTGAAAGTTGCAGACACAGTGCAGGTGTTGCGCGGCTTCTTTCTTGGCCTCCTAGAAGGTGCCGCGCTCTCCGTCTCTTGCTTGCCAATATGTTGCCGTGTTCCTCCTATTGTTTGGTTTGTTTTGATTTGTTTTGATGATCTTTTGGCGGGTTTTCGGAATGTTTTGGTGGTGTTTTAGAATGTTTTGTTTTCTCTTGTGTTGTTTTTATTGTCTTGGCATGTTGTGGAACGTTTGGATTCGTTTTGGCGGGTTTTAAAATATTTTGGCGGGTATTTGGAATGTTTTGGTTTGCTTTCATTTGTTTTGATTATGTTTTGGCAAGTTATTGAAAGTTTTGATCACTTCTGACTGGTTTTCTAGTATTTTGGCATCTTTTCAGAATGTTTTGATCAGTTTTGGCAGGTTGTAAACTATTTTGTTGGGTTTTTGGAATGTTTTGGTTGGTTTTGATTTGTTTTTATGATGTTTTGCCAAGTTTTTTGAATGTTTTGATCAGTTCTGGCTGGTTTT
The DNA here is from genome assembly GCF_036417665.1 of Passer domesticus. NCBI lineage: Eukaryota > Metazoa > Chordata > Aves > Passeriformes > Passeridae > Passer > Passer domesticus. Next base: position 30,232,576 of record NC_087480.1, on the reverse strand, counting down.
CTAATGTTTTGGCATTTTTTCAGAATGTTTTGATGAGTTTTGTGGGTCTAAATTATTTTGGCGGGTTTTCGGAATATTTTGGTTGGTTTTGATTTGTTTTTATGATGTTTTGTCGGGTTTTCGGGAATGTTTTGGTTGGGTTTTAGAATGTTTTGTATTCTCTTGAGTTGTTTTTATTGTGTTGGCAGGTTTTGGAATGTTTGGATTCCTTTTGGCGGGGTTTAAAATATTTTGGCGGGTATTTGGAATGTTTTGGCGGGTATTCGGAATGTTTTGATTAGTTTTGACGGGTTTTGAAATATTTTGGCCGGTTTTTAGAAGGTTTTGATTCTGTTTAGCCCAGTTTTTGGTGTGTTTGGATTAGCTTTGGTGGGCTTTATCATGTTTTGTCAGGTTTTTTCGAATGTATTGATCGCTTCTGTCTGGTTTTCTATTTTGGCGGGTTTGAAAATATTTTTGGATGAGTTTTGGCGGGTTTTCAAATATTTTGGCTCTTTGCGCAGAGACGACGGTGCCGGTTGCGGTGCGCTCCGGGGCGCTCCTTCTGCGGCAAGACGCCTGGCAGCGGCACTTGGGACAGCTCCGCGTCTCCGTATTCTGCGTTTCTTGCCTTCTGCATCTCAGCAAAATGCTTTCCCACTAGGTCTAGCAAGGAGAAACTGTGGCAGCTGAGTAGATGTAGCCCGGCCCGCCCTTTGAAGTTGACAAGTTCTTGGCATCTCAGAGCCTCAAGGGAAGAGCAAGGTTATCTATGGTAGGCTGGGGCAGAACTAGCAGCAAGCAGAGCAAAGTTGTCCAAGAATAGCTTCCATTGGAATGCTAATGGCAATTGAAGAGGCAGGCCAGTGGCAAGCCACTAGCTTCTAGCAGTTTGAAAGTTGCAGACACAGTGCAGGTGTTGTGCGGCTTCTTTCTTGGCCTCCTAGAAGGTGCCGCGCTCTCCGTCTCTTGCTTGCCAATATGTTGCCGTGTTCCTCCTATTGTTTGGTTTGTTTTGATTTGTTTTGATGATCTTTTGGCGGGTTTTCGGAATGTTTTGGTGGTGTTTTAGAATGTTTTGTTTTCTCTTGTGTTGTTTTTATTGTCTTGGCAGGTTGTGGAACGTTTGGATTCGTTTTGGCGGGCTTTAAAATATTTTGGCGGGTATTTGGAATGTTTTGGTTTGCTTTCATTTGTTTTGATTATGTTTTGGCAAGTTATTGAAAGTTTTGATCACTTCTGACTGGTTTTCTAGTATTTTGGCATCTTTTCAGAATGTTTTGATCAGTTTTGGCAGGTTGTAAACTATTTTGTCGGGTTTTTGGAATGTTTTGGTTGGTTTTGATTTGTTTTTATGATGTTTTGCCAAGTTTTTTGAATGTTTTGATCAGTTCTGGCTGGTTTTCTAATGTTTTGGCATTTTTTCAGAATGTTTTGATGAGTTTTGTGGGTCTAAATTATTTTGGCGGGTTTTCGGAATATTTTGGTTGGTTTTGATTTGTTTTTATGATGTTTTGTCGGGTTTTCGGGAATGTTTTGGTTGGGTTTTAGAATGTTTTGTATTCTCTTGAGTTGTTTTTATTGTGTTGGCAGGTTTTGGAATGTTTGGATTCCTTTTGGCGGGGTTTAAAATATTTTGGCGGGTATTTGGAATGTTTTGGCGGGTATTCGGAAGGTTTTGATTAGTTTTGACGGGTTTTGAAATATTTTGGCCGGTTTTTAGAAGGTTTTGATTCTGTTTAGCCCAGTTTTTGGTGTGTTTGGATTAGCTTTGGTGGGCTTTATCATGTTTTGTCAGGTTTTTTCGAATGTATTGATCGCTTCTGTCTGGTTTTCTATTTTGGCGGGTTTGAAAATATTTTTGGATGAGTTTTGGCGGGTTTTCAAATATTTTGGCTCTTTGCGCAGAGACGACGGTGCCGGTTGCGGTGCGCTCCGGGGCGCTCCTTCTGCGGCAAGACGCCTGGCAGCGGCACTTGGGACAGCTCCGCGTCTCCGTATTCTGCGTTTCTTGCCTTCTGCATCTCAGCAAAATGCTTTCCCACTAGGTCTAGCAAGGAGAAACTGTGGCAGCTGAGTAGATGTAGCCCGGCCCGCCCTTTGAAGTTGACAAGTTCTTGGCATCTCAGAGCCTCAAGGGAAGAGCAAGGTTATCTATGGTAGGCTGGGGCAGAACTAGCAGCAAGCAGAGCAAAGTTGTCCAAGAATAGCTTCCATTGGAATGCTAATGGCAATTGAAGAGGCAGGCCAGTGGCAAGCCACTAGCTTCTAGCAGTTTGAAAGTTGCAGACACAGTGCAGGTGTTGTGCGGCTTCTTTCTTGGCCTCCTAGAAGGTGCCGCGCTCTCCGTCTCTTGCTTGCCAATATGTTGCCGTGTTCCTCCTATTGTTTGGTTTGTTTTGATTTGTTTTGATGATCTTTTGGCGGGTTTTCGGAATGTTTTGGTGGTGTTTTAGAATGTTTTGTTTTCTCTTGTGTTGTTTTTATTGTCTTGGCAGGTTGTGGAACGTTTGGATTCGTTTTGGCGGGCTTTAAAATATTTTGGCGGGTATTTGGAATGTTTTGGTTTGCTTTCATTTGTTTTGATTATGTTTTGGCAAGTTATTGAAAGTTTTGATCACTTCTGACTGGTTTTCTAGTATTTTGGCATCTTTTCAGAATGTTTTGATCAGTTTTGGCAGGTTGTAAACTATTTTGTCGGGTTTTTGGAATGTTTTGGTTGGTTTTGATTTGTTTTTATGATGTTTTGCCAAGTTTTTTGAATGTTTTGATCAGTTCTGGCTGGTTTTCTAATGTTTTGGCATTTTTTCAGAATGTTTTGATGAGTTTTGTGGGTCTAAATTATTTTGGCGGGTTTTCGGAATATTTTGGTTGGTTTTGATTTGTTTTTATGATGTTTTGTCGGGTTTTCGGGAATGTTTTGGTTGGGTTTTAGAATGTTTTGTATTCTCTTGAGTTGTTTTTATTGTGTTGGCAGGTTTTGGAATGTTTGGATTCCTTTTGGCGGGGTTTAAAATATTTTGGCGGGTATTTGGAATGTTTTGGCGGGTATTCGGAATGTTTTGATTAGTTTTGACGGGTTTTGAAATATTTTGGCCGGTTTTTAGAAGGTTTTGATTCTGTTTAGCCCAGTTTTTGGTGTGTTTGGATTAGCTTTGGTGGGCTTTATCATGTTTTGTCAGGTTTTTTCGAATGTATTGATCACTTCTGTCTGGTTTTCTATTTTGGCGGGTTTGAAAATATTTTTGGATGAGTTTTGGCGGGTTTTCAAATATTTTGGCTCTTTGCGCAGAGACGACGGTGCCGGTTGCGGTGCGCTCCGGGGCGCTCCTTCTGCGGCAAGACGCCTGGCAGCGGCACTTGGGACAGCTCCGCGTCTCCGTATTCTGCGTTTCTTGCCTTCTGCATCTCAGCAAAATGCTTTCCCACTAGGTCTAGCAAGGACAAACTGTGGCAGCTGAGTAGATGTAGCCCGGCCCGCCCTTTGAAGTTGACAAGTTCTTGGCATCTCAGAGCCTCAAGGGAAGAGCAAGGTTATCTATGGTAGGCTGGGGCAGAACTAGCAGCAAGCAGAGCAAAGTTGTCCAAGAATAGCTTCCATTGGAATGCTAATGGCAATTGAAGAGGCAGGCCAGTGGCAAGCCACTAGCTTCTAGCAGTTTGAAAGTTGCAGACACAGTGCAGGTGTTGTGCGGCTTCTTTCTTGGCCTCCTAGAAGGTGCCGCGCTCTCCGTCTCTTGCTTGCCAATATGTTGCCGTGTTCCTCCTATTGTTTGGTTTGTTTTGATTTGTTTTGATGATCTTTTGGCGGGTTTTCGGAATGTTTTGGTGGTGTTTTAGAATGTTTTGTTTTCTCTTGTGTTGTTTTTATTGTCTTGGCAGGTTGTGGAAGGTTTGGATTCGTTTTGGCGGGTTTTAAAATATTTTGGCGGGTATTTGGAATGTTTTGGTTTGCTTTCATTTGTTTTGATTATGTTTTGGCAAGTTATTGAAAGTTTTGATCACTTCTGACTGGTTTTCTAGTATTTTGGCATCTTTTCAGAATGTTTTGATCAGTTTTGGCAGGTTGTAAACTATTTTGTCGGGTTTTTGGAATGTTTTGGTTGGTTTTGATTTGTTTTTATGATGTTTTGCCAAGTTTTTTGAATGTTTTGATCAGTTCTGGCTGGTTTTCTAATGTTTTGGCATTTTTTCAGAATGTTTTGATGAGTTTTGTGGGTCTAAATTATTTTGGCGGGTTTTCGGAATATTTTGGTTGGTTTTGATTTCTTTTTATGATGTTTTGTCGGGTTTTTGGGAATGTTTTGGTTGGGTTTTAGAATGTTTTGTATTCTCTTGAGTTGTTTTTATTGTGTTGGCAGGTTTTGGAATGTTTGGATTCCTTTTGGCGGGGTTTAAAATATTTTGGCGGGTATTTGGAATGTTTTGGCGGGTATTCGGAATGTTTTGATTAGTTTTGACGGGTTTTGAAATATTTTGGCCGGTTTTTAGAAGGTTTTGATTCTGTTTAGCCCAGTTTTTGGTGTGTTTGGATTAGCTTTGGTGGGCTTTATCATGTTTTGTCAGGTTTTTTCGAATGTATTGATCACTTCTGTCTGGTTTTCTATTTTGGCGGGTTTGAAAATATTTTTGGATGAGTTTTGGCGGGTTTTCAAATATTTTGGCTCTTTGCGCAGAGACGACGGTGCCGGTTGCGGTGCGCTCCGGGGCGCTCCTTCTGCGGCAAGACGCCTGGCAGCGGCACTTGGGACAGCTCCGCGTCTCCGTATTCTGCGTTTCTTGCCTTCTGCATCTCAGCAAAATGCTTTCCCACTAGGTCTAGCAAGGAGAAACTGTGGCAGCTGAGTAGATGTAGCCCGGCCCGCCCTTTGAAGTTGACAAGTTCTTGGCATCTCAGAGCCTCAAGGGAAGAGCAAGGTTATCTATGGTAGGCTGGGGCAGAACTAGCAGCAAGCAGAGCAAAGTTGTCCAAGAATAGCTTCCATTGGAATGCTAATGGCAATTGAAGAGGCAGGCCAGTGGCAAGCCACTAGCTTCTAGCAGTTTGAAAGTTGCAGACACAGTGCAGGTGTTGTGCGGCTTCTTTCTTGGCCTCCTAGAAGGTGCCGCGCTCTCCGTCTCTTGCTTGCCAATATGTTGCCGTGTTCCTCCTATTGTTTGGTTTGTTTTGATTTGTTTTGATGATCTTTTGGCGGGTTTTCGGAATGTTTTGGTGGTGTTTTAGAATGTTTTGTTTTCTCTTGTGTTGTTTTTATTGTCTTGGCAGGTTGTGGAAGGTTTGGATTCGTTTTGGCGGGTTTTAAAATATTTTGGCGGGTATTTGGAATGTTTTGGTTTGCTTTCATTTGTTTTGATTATGTTTTGGCAAGTTATTGAAAGTTTTGATCACTTCTGACTGGTTTTCTAGTATTTTGGCATCTTTTCAGAATGTTTTGATCAGTTTTGGCAGGTTGTAAACTATTTTGTCGGGTTTTTGGAATGTTTTGGTTGGTTTTGATTTGTTTTTATGATGTTTTGCCAAGTTTTTTGAATGTTTTGATCAGTTCTGGCTGGTTTTCTAATGTTTTGGCATTTTTTCAGAATGTTTTGATGAGTTTTGTGGGTCTAAATTATTTTGGCGGGTTTTCGGAATATTTTGGTTGGTTTTGATTTCTTTTTATGATGTTTTGTCGGGTTTTTGGGAATGTTTTGGTTGGGTTTTAGAATGTTTTGTATTCTCTTGAGTTGTTTTTATTGTGTTGGCAGGTTTTGGAATGTTTGGATTCCTTTTGGCGGGGTTTAAAATATTTTGGCGGGTATTTGGAATGTTTTGGCGGGTATTCGGAATGTTTTGATTAGTTTTGACGGGTTTTGAAATATTTTGGCCGGTTTTTAGAAGGTTTTGATTCTGTTTAGCCCAGTTTTTGGTGTGTTTGGATTAGCTTTGGTGGGCTTTATCATGTTTTGTCAGGTTTTTTCGAATGTATTGATCACTTCTGTCTGGTTTTCTATTTTGGCGGGTTTGAAAATATTTTTGGATGAGTTTTGGCGGGTTTTCAAATATTTTGGCTCTTTGCGCAGAGACGACGGTGCCGGTTGCGGTGCGCTCCGGGGCGCTCCTTCTGCGGCAAGACGCCTGGCAGCGGCACTTGGGACAGCTCCGCGTCTCCGTATTCTGCGTTTCTTGCCTTCTGCATCTCAGCAAAATGCTTTCCCACTAGGTCTAGCAAGGAGAAACTGTGGCAGCTGAGTAGATGTAGCCCGGCCCGCCCTTTGAAGTTGACAAGTTCTTGGCATCTCAGAGCCTCAAGGGAAGAGCAAGGTTATCTATGGTAGGCTGGGGCAGAACTAGCAGCAAGCAGAGCAAAGTTGTCCAAGAATAGCTTCCATTGGAATGCTAATGGCAATTGAAGAGGCAGGCCAGTGGCAAGCCACTAGCTTCTAGCAGTTTGAAAGTTGCAGACACAGTGCAGGTGTTGTGCGGCTTCTTTCTTGGCCTCCTAGAAGGTGCCGCGCTCTCCGTCTCTTGCTTGCCAATATGTTGCCGTGTTCCTCCTATTGTTTGGTTTGTTTTGATTTGTTTTGATGATCTTTTGGCGGGTTTTCGGAATGTTTTGGTGGTGTTTTAGAATGTTTTGTTTTCTCTTGTGTTGTTTTTATTGTCTTGGCAGGTTGTGGAACGTTTGGATTCGTTTTGGCGGGTTTTAAAATATTTTGGCGGGTATTTGGAATGTTTTGGTTTGCTTTCATTTGTTTTGATTATGTTTTGGCAAGTTATTGAAAGTTTTGATCACTTCTGACTGGTTTTCTAGTATTTTGGCATCTTTTCAGAATGTTTTGATCAGTTTTGGCAGGTTGTAAACTATTTTGTTGGGTTTTTGGAATGTTTTGGTTGGTTTTGATTTGTTTTTATGATGTTTTGCCAAGTTTTTTGAATGTTTTGATCAGTTCTGGCTGGTTTTCTAATGTTTTGGCATTTTTTCAGAATGTTTTGATGAGTTTTGTGGGTCTAAATTATTTGGGCGGGTTTTCGGAATATTTTGGTTGGTTTTGATTTGTTTTTATGATGTTTTGTCGGGTTTTCGGGAATGTTTTGGTTGGGTTTTAGAATGTTTTGTATTCTCTTGAGTTGTTTTTATTGTGTTGGCAGGTTTTGGAATGTTAGGATTCCTTTTGGCGGAGTTTAAAATCTTTTGGCGGGTATTTGGAATGTTTTGGCGGGTATTCGGAATGTTTTGATTAGTTTTGACGGGTTTTGAAATATTTTGGCCGGTTTTTAGAAGGTTTTGATTCTGTTTAGCCCAGTTTTTGGTGTGTTTGGATTAGCTTTGGTGGGCTTTATCATGTTTTGTCAGGTTTTTTCGAATGTATTGATCACTTTTGTCTGGTTTTCTATTTTGGCGGGTTTGAAAATATTTTTGGATGAGTTTTGGCGGGTTTTCAAATATTTTGGCTCTTTGCGCAGAGACGACGGTGCCGGTTGCGGTGCGCTCCGGGGCGCTCCTTCTGCGGCAAGACGCCTGGCAGCGGCACTTGGGACAGCTCCGCGTCTCCGTATTCTGCGTTTCTTGCCTTCTGCATCTCAGCAAAATGCTTTCCCACTAGGTCTAGCAAGGAGAAACTGTGGCAGCTGAGTAGATGTAGCCCGGCCCGCCCTTTGAAGTTGACAAGTTCTTGGCATCTCAGAGCCTCAAGGGAAGAGCAAGGTTATCTATGGTAGGCTGGGGCAGAACTAGCAGCAAGCAGAGCAAAATTGTCCAAGAATAGCTTCCATTGGAATGCTAATGGCAATTGAAGAGGCAGGCCAGTGGCAAGCCACTAGCTTCTAGCAGTTTGAAAGTTGCAGACACAGTGCAGGTGTTGTGCGGCTTCTTTCTTGGCCTCCTAGAAGGTGCCGCGCTCTCCGTCTCTTGCTTGCCAATATGTTGCCGTGTTCCTCCTATTGTTTGGTTTGTTTTGATTTGTTTTGATGATCTTTTGGCGGGTTTTCGGAATGTTTTGGTGGTGTTTTAGAATGTTTTGTTTTCTCTTGTGTTGTTTTTATTGTCTTGGCAGGTTGTGGAACGTTTGGATTCGTTTTGGCGGGTTTTAAAATATTTTGGCGGGTATTTGGAATGTTTTGGTTTGCTTTCATTTGTTTTGATTATGTTTTGGCAAGTTATTGAAAGTTTTGATCACTTCTGACTGGTTTTCTAGTATTTTGGCATCTTTTCAGAATGTTTTGATCAGTTTTGGCAGGTTGTAAACTATTTTGTCGGGTTTTTGGAATGTTTTGGTTGGTTTTGATTTGTTTTTATGATGTTTTGCCAAGTTTTTTGAATGTTTTGATCAGTTCTGGCTGGTTTTCTAATGTTTTGGCATTTTTTCAGAATGTTTTGATGAGTTTTGTGGGTCTAAATTATTTGGGCGGGTTTTCGGAATATTTTGGTTGGTTTTGATTTGTTTTTATGATGTTTTGTCGGGTTTTCGGGAATGTTTTGGTTGGGTTTTAGAATGTTTTGTATTCTCTTGAGTTGTTTTTATTGTGTTGGCAGGTTTTGGAATGTTAGGATTCCTTTTGGCGGAGTTTAAAATATTTTGGCGGGTATTTGGAATGTTTTGGCGGGTATTCGGAATGTTTTGATTAGTTTTGACGGGTTTTGAAATATTTTGGCCGGTTTTTAGAAGGTTTTGATTCTGTTTAGCCCAGTTTTTGGTGTGTTTGGATTAGCTTTGGTGGGCTTTATCATGTTTTGTCAGGTTTTTTCGAATGTATTGATCACTTCTGTCTGGTTTTCTATTTTGGCGGGTTTGAAAATATTTTTGGATTAGTTTTGGCGGGTTTTCAAATATTTTGGCTCTTTGCGCAGAGATGACGGTGCCGGTTGCGGTGCGCTCCGGGGCGCTCCTTCTGCGGAAAGACGCCTGGCAGCGGCACTTGGGACAGCTCCGCGTCTCCATATTCTGCGTTTCTTGCCTTCTGCATCTCAGCAAAATGCTTTCCCACTAGGTCTAGCAAGGAGAAACTGTGGCAGCTGAGTAGATGTAGCCCGGCCCGCCCTTTGAAGTTGACAAGTTCTTGGCATCTCAGAGCCTCAAGGGAAGAGCAAGGTTATCTATGGTAGGCTGGGGCAGAACTAGCAGCAAGCAGAGCAAAGTTGTCCAAGAATAGCTTCCATTGGAATGCTAATGGCAATTGAAGAGGCAGGCCAGTGGCAAGCCACTAGCTTCTAGCAGTTTGAAAGTTGCAGACACAGTGCAGGTGTTGTGTGGCTTCTTTCTTGGCCTCCTAGAAGGTGCCGTGGTGCCGCGCTCTCCGTCTCTTGCTTGCCAATATGTTGCCGTGTTCCTCCTATTGTTTGGTTTGTTTTGATTTGTTTTGATGATCTTTTGGCGGGTTTTCGGAATGTTTTGGTGGTGTTTTAGAATGTTTTGTTTTCTCTTGTGTTGTTTTTATTGTCTTGGCAGGTTGTGGAAGGTTTGGATTCGTTTTGGCGGGTTTTAAAATATTTTGGCGGGTATTTGGAATGTTTTGGTTTGCTTTCATTTGTTTTGATTATGTTTTGGCAAGTTATTGAAAGTTTTGATCACTTCTGACTGGTTTTCTAGTATTTTGGCATCTTTTCAGAATGTTTTGATCAGTTTTGGCAGGTTGTAAACTATTTTGTTGGGTTTTTGGAATGTTTTGGTTGGTTTTGATTTGTTTTTATGATGTTTTGCCAAGTTTTTGGAATGTTTTGATCAGTTCTGGCTGGTTTTCTAATGTTTTGGCATTTTTTCAGAATGTTTTGATGAGTTTTGTGGGTCTAAATTATTTTGGCGGGTTTTCGGAATATTTTGGTTGGTTTTGATTTGTTTTTATGATGTTTTGTCGGGTTTTCGGGAATGTTTTGGTTGGGTTTTAGAATGTTTTGTATTCTCTTGAGTTGTTTTTATTGTGTTGGCAGGTTTTGGAATGTTTGGATTCCTTTTGGCGGGGTTTAAAATCTTTTGGCGGGTATTTGGAATGTTTTGGCGGGTATTCGGAATGTTTTGATTAGTTTTGACGGGTTTTGAAATATTTTGGCCGGTTTTTAGAAGGTTTTGATTCTGTTTAGCCCAGTTTTTGGTGTGTTTGGATTAGCTTTGGTGGGCTTTATCATGTTTTGTCAGGTTTTTTCGAATGTATTGATCACTTCTGTCTGGTTTTCTATTTTGGCGGGTTTGAAAATATTTTTGGATGAGTTTTGGCGGGTTTTCAAATATTTTGGCTCTTTGCGCAGAGACGACGGTGCCGGTTGCGGTGCGCTCCGGGGCGCTCCTTCTGCGGCAAGACGCCTGGCAGCGGCACTTGGGACAGCTCCGCGTCTCCGTATTCTGCGTTTCTTGCCTTCTGCATCTCAGCAAAATGCTTTCCCACTAGGTCTAGCAAGGAGAAACTGTGGCAGCTGATTAGATGTAGCCCGGCCCGCCCTTTGAAGTTGACAAGTTCTTGGCATCTCAGAGCCTCAAGGGAAGAGCAAGGTTATCTATGGTAGGCTGGGGCAGAACTAGCAGCAAGCAGAGCAAAATTGTCCAAGAATAGCTTCCATTGGAATGCTAATGGCAATTGAAGAGGCAGGCCAGTGGCAAGCCACTAGCTTCTAGCAGTTTGAAAGTTGCAGACACAGTGCAGGTGTTGTGCGGCTTCTTTCTTGGCCTCCTAGAAGGTGCCGCGCTCTCCGTCTCTTGCTTGCCAATATGTTGCCGTGTTCCTCCTATTGTTTGGTTTGTTTTGATTTGTTTTGATGATCTTTTGGCGGGTTTTCGGAATGTTTTGGTGGTGTTTTAGAATGTTTTGTTTTCTCTTGTGTTGTTTTTATTGTCTTGGCAGGTTGTGGAAGGTTTGGATTCGTTTTGGCGGGTTTTAAAATATTTTGGCGGGTATTTGGAATGTTTTGGTTTGCTTTCATTTGTTTTGATTATGTTTTGGCAAGTTATTGAAAGTTTTGATCACTTCTGACTGGTTTTCTAGTATTTTGGCATCTTTTCAGAATGTTTTGATCAGTTTTGGCAGGTTGTAAACTATTTTGTCGGGTTTTTGGAATGTTTTGGTTGGTTTTGATTTGTTTTTATGATGTTTTGCCAAGTTTTTTGAATGTTTTGATCAGTTCTGGCTGGTTTTCTAATGTTTTGGCATTTTTTCAGAATGTTTTGATGAGTTTTGTGGGTCTAAATTATTTTGGCGGGTTTTCGGAATATTTTGGTTGGTTTTGATTTGTTTTTATGATGTTTTGTCGGGTTTTCGGGAATGTTTTGGTTGGGTTTTAGAATGTTTTGTATTCTCTTGAGTTGTTTTTATTGTGTTGGCAGGTTTTGGAATGTTTGGATTCCTTTTGGCGGGGTTTAAAATCTTTTGGCGGGTATTTGGAATGTTTTGGCGGGTATTCGGAAGGTTTTGATTAGTTTTGACGGGTTTTGAAATATTTTGGCCGGTTTTTAGAAGGTTTTGATTCTGTTTAGCCCAGTTTTTGGTGTGTTTGGATTAGCTTTGGTGGGCTTTATCATGTTTTGTCAGGTTTTTTCGAATGTATTGATCACTTCTGTCTGGTTTTCTATTTTGGCGGGTTTGAAAATATTTTTGGATGAGTTTTGGCGGGTTTTCAAATATTTTGGCTCTTTGCGCAGAGACGACGGTGCCGGTTGCGGTGCGCTCCGGGGCGCTCCTTCTGCGGCAAGACGCCTGGCAGCGGCACTTGGGACAGCTCCGCGTCTCCGTATTCTGCGTTTCTTGCCTTCTGCATCTCAGCAAAATGCTTTCCCACTAGGTCTAGCAAGGAGAAACTGTGGCAGCTGAGTAGATGTAGCCCGGCCCGCCCTTTGAAGTTGACAAGTTCTTGGCATCTCAGAGCCTCAAGGGAAGAGCAAGGTTATCTATGGTAGGCTGGGGCAGAACTAGCAGCAAGCAGAGCAAAGTTGTCCAAGAATAGCTTCCATTGGAATGCTAATGGCAATTGAAGAGGCAGGCCAGTGGCAAGCCACTAGCTTCTAGCAGTTTGAAAGTTGCAGACACAGTGCAGGTGTTGTGCGGCTTCTTTCTTGGCCTCCTAGAAGGTGCCGCGCTCTCCGTCTCTTGCTTGCCAATATGTTGCCGTGTTCCTCCTATTGTTTGGTTTGTTTTGATTTGTTTTGATGATCTTTTGGCGGGTTTTCGGAATGTTTTGGTGGTGTTTTAGAATGTTTTGTTTTCTCTTGTGTTGTTTTTATTGTCTTGGCAGGTTGTGGAACGTTTGGATTCATTTTGGCGGGTTTTAAAATATTTTGGCGGGTATTTGGAATGTTTTGGTTTGCTTTCATTTGTTTTGATTATGTTTTGGCAAGTTATTGAAAGTTTTGATCACTTCTGACTGGTTTTCTAGTATTTTGGCATCTTTTCAGAATGTTTTGATCAGTTTTGGCAGGTTGTAAACTATTTTGTCGGGTTTTTGGAATGTTTTGGTTGGTTTTGATTTGTTTTTATGATGTTTTGCCAAGTTTTTTGAATGTTTTGATCAGTTCTGGCTGGTTTTCTAATGTTTTGGCATTTTTTCAGAATGTTTTGATGAGTTTTGTGGGTCTAAATTATTTTGGCGGGTTTTCGGAATATTTTGGTTGGTTTTGATTTGTTTTTATGATGTTTTGTCGGGTTTTCGGGAATGTTTTGGTTGGGTTTTAGAATGTTTTGTATTCTCTTGAGTTGTTTTTATTGTGTTGGCAGGTTTTGGAATGTTTGGATTCCTTTTGGCGGGGTTTAAAATCTTTTGGCGGGTATTTGGAATGTTTTGGCGGGTATTCGGAATGTTTTGATTAGTTTTGACGGGTTTTGAAATATTTTGGCCGGTTTTTAGAAGGTTTTGATTCTGTTTAGCCCAGTTTTTGGTGTGTTTGGATTAGCTTTGGTGGGCTTTATCATGTTTTGTCAGGTTTTTTCGAATGTATTGATCACTTCTGTCTGGTTTTCTATTTTGGCGGGTTTGAAAATATTTTTGGATGAGTTTTGGCGGGTTTTCAAATATTTTGGCTCTTTGCGCAGAGACGACGGTGCCGGTTGCGGTGCGCTCCGGGGCGCTCCTTCTGCGGCAAGACGCCTGGCAGCGGCACTTGGGACAGCTCCGCGTCTCCGTATTCTGCGTTTCTTGCCTTCTGCATCTCAGCAAAATGCTTTCCCACTAGGTCTAGCAAGGAGAAACTGTGGCAGCTGAGTAGATGTAGCCCGGCCCGCCCTTTGAAGTTGACAAGTTCTTGGCATCTCAGAGCCTCAAGGGAAGAGCAAGGTTATCTATGGTAGGCTGGGGCAGAACTAGTAGCAAGCAGAGCAAAGTTGTCCAAGAATAGCTTCCATTGGAATGCTAATGGCAATTGAAGAGGCAGGCCAGTGGCAAGCCACTAGCTTCTAGCAGTTTGAAAGTTGCAGACACAGTGCAGGTGTTGTGTGGCTTCTTTCTTGGCCTCCTAGAAGGTGCCGTGGTGCCGCGCTCTCCGTCTCTTGCTTGCCAATATGTTGCCGTGTTCCTCCTATTGTTTGGTTTGTTTTGATTTGTTTTGATGATCTTTTGGCGGGTTTTCGGAATGTTTTGGTGGTGTTTTAGAATGTTTTGTTTTCTCTTGTGTTGTTTTTATTGTCTTGGCAGGTTGTGGAACGTTTGGATTCGTTTTGGCGGGTTTTAAAATATTTTGGCGGGTATTTGGAATGTTTTGGTTTGCTTTCATTTGTTTTGATTATGTTTTGGCAAGTTATTGAAAGTTTTGATCACTTCTGACTGGTTTTCTAGTATTTTGGCATCTTTTCAGAATGTTTTGATCAGTTTTGGCAGGTTGTAAACTATTTTGTTGGGTTTTTGGAATGTTTTGGTTGGTTTTGATTTGTTTTTATGATGTTTTGCCAAGTTTTTGGAATGTTTTGATCAGTTCTGGCTGGTTTTCTAATGTTTTGGCATTTTTTCAGAATGTTTTGATGAGTTTTGTGGGTCTAAATTATTTTGGCGGGTTTTCGGAATATTTTGGTTGGTTTTGATTTGTTTTTATGATGTTTTGTCGGGTTTTCGGGAATGTTTTGGTTGGGTTTTAGAATGTTTTGTATTCTCTTGAGTTGTTTTTATTGTGTTGGCAGGTTTTGGAATGTTTGGATTCCTTTTGGCGGGGTTTAAAATCTTTTGGCGGGTATTTGGAATGTTTTGGCGGGTATTCGGAATGTTTTGATTAGTTTTGACGGGTTTTGAAATATTTTGGCCGGTTTTTAGAAGGTTTTGATTCTGTTTAGCCCAGTTTTTGGTGTGTTTGGATTAGCTTTGGTGGGCTTTATCATGTTTTGTCAGGTTTTTTCGAATGTATTGATCACTTCTGTCTGGTTTTCTATTTTGGCGGGTTTGAAAATATTTTTGGATGAGTTTTGGCGGGTTTTCAAATATTTTGGCTCTTTGCGCAGAGACGACGGTGCCGGTTGCGGTGCGCTCCGGGGCGCTCCTTCTGCGGCAAGACGCCTGGCAGCGGCACTTGGGACAGCTCCGCGTCTCCGTATTCTGCGTTTCTTGCCTTCTGCATCTCAGCAAAATGCTTTCCCACTAGGTCTAGCAAGGAGAAACTGTGGCAGCTGATTAGATGTAGCCCGGCCCGCCCTTTGAAGTTGACAAGTTCTTGGCATCTCAGAGCCTCAAGGGAAGAGCAAGGTTATCTATGGTAGGCTGGGGCAGAACTAGCAGCAAGCAGAGCAAAATTGTCCAAGAATAGCTTCCATTGGAATGCTAATGGCAATTGAAGAGGCAGGCCAGTGGCAAGCCACTAGCTTCTAGCAGTTTGAAAGTTGCAGACACAGTGCAGGTGTTGTGCGGCTTCTTTCTTGGCCTCCTAGAAGGTGCCGCGCTCTCCGTCTCTTGCTTGCCAATATGTTGCCGTGTTCCTCCTATTGTTTGGTTTGTTTTGATTTGTTTTGATGATCTTTTGGCGGGTTTTCGGAATGTTTTGGTGGTGTTTTAGAATGTTTTGTTTTCTCTTGTGTTGTTTTTATTGTCTTGGCAGGTTGTGGAAGGTTTGGATTCGTTTTGGCGGGTTTTAAAATATTTTGGCGGGTATTTGGAATGTTTTGGTTTGCTTTCATTTGTTTTGATTATGTTTTGGCAAGTTATTGAAAGTTTTGATCACTTCTGACTGGTTTTCTAGTATTTTGGCATCTTTTCAGAATGTTTTGATCAGTTTTGGCAGGTTGTAAACTATTTTGTTGGGTTTTTGGAATGTTTTGGTTGGTTTTGATTTGTTTTTATGATGTTTTGCCAAGTTTTTTGAATGTTTTGATCAGTTCTGGCTGGTTTTCTAATGTTTTGGCATTTTTTCAGAATGTTTTGATGAGTTTTGTGGGTCTAAATTATTTGGGCGGGTTTTCGGAATATTTTGGTTGGTTTTGATTTGTTTTTATGATGTTTTGTCGGGTTTTCGGGAATGTTTTGGTTGGGTTTTAGAATGTTTTGTATTCTCTTGAGTTGTTTTTATTGTGTTGGCAGGTTTTGGAATGTTAGGATTCCTTTTGGCGGAGTTTAAAATATTTTGGCGGGTATTTGGAATGTTTTGGCGGGTATTCGGAATGTTTTGATTAGTTTTGACGGGTTTTGAAATATTTTGGCCGGTTTTTAGAAGGTTTTGATTCTGTTTAGCCCAGTTTTTGGTGTGTTTGGATTAGCTTTGGTGGGCTTTATCATGTTTTGTCAGGTTTTTTCGAATGTATTGATCACTTCTGTCTGGTTTTCTATTTTGGCGGGTTTGAAAATATTTTTGGATTAGTTTTGGCGGGTTTTCAAATATTTTGGCTCTTTGCGCAGAGATGACGGTGCCGGTTGCGGTGCGCTCCGGGGCGCTCCTTCTGCGGAAAGACGCCTGGCAGCGGCACTTGGGACAGCTCCGCGTCTCCATATTCTGCGTTTCTTGCCTTCTGCATCTCAGCAAAATGCTTTCCCACTAGGTCTAGCAAGGAGAAACTGTGGCAGCTGAGTAGATGTAGCCCGGCCCGCCCTTTGAAGTTGACAAGTTCTTGGCATCTCAGAGCCTCAAGGGAAGAGCAAGGTTATCTATGGTAGGCTGGGGCAGAACTAGCAGCAAGCAGAGCAAAGTTGTCCAAGAATAGCTTCCATTGGAATGCTAATGGCAATTGAAGAGGCAGGCCAGTGGCAAGCCACTAGCTTCTAGCAGTTTGAAAGTTGCAGACACAGTGCAGGTGTTGTGCGGCTTCTTTCTTGGCCTCCTAGAAGGTGCCGCGCTCTCCGTCTCTTGCTTGCCAATATGTTGCCGTGTTCCTCCTATTGTTTGGTTTGTTTTGATTTGTTTTGATGATCTTTTGGCGGGTTTTCGGAATGTTTTGGTGGTGTTTTAGAATGTTTTGTTTTCTCTTGTGTTGTTTTTATTGTCTTGGCAGGTTGTGGAAGGTTTGGATTCATTTTGGCGGGTTTTAAAATATTTTGGCGGGTATTTGGAATGTTTTGGTTTGCTTTCATTTGTTTTGATTATGTTTTGGCAAGTTATTGAAAGTTTTGATCACTTCTGACTGGTTTTCTAGTATTTTGGCATCTTTTCAGAATGTTTTGATCAGTTTTGGCAGGTTGTAAACTATTTTGTCGGGTTTTTGGAATGTTTTGGTTGGTTTTGATTTGTTTTTATGATGTTTTGCCAAGTTTTTTGAATGTTTTGATCAGTTCTGGCTGGTTTTCTAATGTTTTGGCATTTTTTCAGAATGTTTTGATGAGTTTTGTGGGTCTAAATTATTTTGGCGGGTTTTCGGAATATTTTGGTTGGTTTTGATTTGTTTTTATGATGTTTTGTCGGGTTTTCGGGAATGTTTTGGTTGGGTTTTAGAATGTTTTGTATTCTCTTGAGTTGTTTTTATTGTGTTGGCAGGTTTTGGAATGTTTGGATTCCTTTTGGCGGGGTTTAAAATCTTTTGGCGGGTATTTGGAATGTTTTGGCGGGTATTCGGAATGTTTTGATTAGTTTTGACGGGTTTTGAAATATTTTGGCCGGTTTTTAGAAGGTTTTGATTCTGTTTAGCCCAGTTTTTGGTGTGTTTGGATTAGCTTTGGTGGGCTTTATCATGTTTTGTCAGGTTTTTTCGAATGTATTGATCACTTCTGTCTGGTTTTCTATTTTGGCGGGTTTGAAAATATTTTTGGATGAGTTTTGGCGGGTTTTCAAATATTTTGGCTCTTTGCGCAGAGACGACGGTGCCGGTTGCGGTGCGCTCCGGGGCGCTCCTTCTGCGGCAAGACGCCTGGCAGCGGCACTTGGGACAGCTCCGCGTCTCCGTATTCTGCGTTTCTTGCCTTCTGCATCTCAGCAAAATGCTTTCCCACTAGGTCTAGCAAGGAGAAACTGTGGCAGCTGAGTAGATGTAGCCCGGCCCGCCCTTTGAAGTTGACAAGTTCTTGGCATCTCAGAGCCTCAAGGGAAGAGCAAGGTTATCTATGGTAGGCTGGGGCAGAACTAGCAGCAAGCAGAGCAAAGTTGTCCAAGAATAGCTTCCATTGGAATGCTAATGGCAATTGAAGAGGCAGGCCAGTGGCAAGCCACTAGCTTCTAGCAGTTTGAAAGTTGCAGACACAGTGCAGGTGTTGTGCGGCTTCTTTCTTGGCCTCCTAGAAGGTGCCGCGCTCTCCGTCTCTTGCTTGCCAATATGTTGCCGTGTTCCTCCTATTGTTTGGTTTGTTTTGATTTGTTTTGATGATCTTTTGGCGGGTTTTCGGAATGTTTTGGTGGTGTTTTAGAATGTTTTGTTTTCTCTTGTGTTGTTTTTATTGTCTTGGCAGGTTGTGGAACGTTTGGATTCGTTTTGGCGGGTTTTAAAATATTTTGGCGGGTATTTGGAATGTTTTGGTTTGCTTTCATTTGTTTTGATTATGTTTTGGCAAGTTATTGAAAGTTTTGATCACTTCTGACTGGTTTTCTAGTATGTTGGCATCTTTTCAGAATGTTTTGATCAGTTTTGGCAGGTTGTAAACTATTTTGTCGGGTTTTTGGAATGTTTTGGTTGGTTTTGATTTGTTTTTATGATGTTTTGCCAAGTTTTTTGAATGTTTTGATCAGTTCTGGCTGGTTTTCTAATGTTTTGGCATTTTTTCAGAATGTTTTGATGAGTTTTGTGGGTCTAAATTATTTTGGCGGGTTTTCGGAATATTTTGGTTGGTTTTGATTTGTTTTTATGATGTTTTGTCGGGTTTTCGGGAATGTTTTGGTTGGGTTTTAGAATGTTTTGTATTCTCTTGAGTTGTTTTTATTGTGTTGGCAGGTTTTGGAATGTTTGGATTCCTTTTGGCGGGGTTTAAAATCTTTTGGCGGGTATTTGGAATGTTTTGGCGGGTATTCGGAATGTTTTGATTAGTTTTGACGGGTTTTGAAATATTTTGGCCGGTTTTTAGAAGGTTTTGATTCTGTTTAGCCCAGTTTTTGGTGTGTTTGGATTAGCTTTGGTGGGCTTTATCATGTTTTGTCAGGTTTTTTCGAATGTATTGATCACTTCTGTCTGGTTTTCTATTTTCGCGGGCTTGAAAATATTTTTGGATGAGTTTTGGCGGGTTTGAAAATATTTTGGCTCTTTGCGCAGAGACGACGGTGCCGGTTGCGGTGCGCTCCGGGGCGCTCCTTCTGCGGCAAGACGCCTGGCAGCGGCACTTGGGACAGCTCCGCGTCTCCGTATTCTGCGTTTCTTGCCTTCTGCATCTCAGCAAAATGCTTTCCCACTAGGTCTAGCAAGGAGAAACTGTGGCAGCTGAGTAGATGTAGCCCGGCCCGCCCTTTGAAGTTGACAAGTTCTTGGCATCTCAGAGCCTCAAGGGAAGAACAAGGTTATCTATGGTAGGCTGGGGCAGAACTAGCAGCAAGCAGAGCAAAGTTGTCCAAGAATAGCTTCCATTGGAATGCTAATGGCAATTGAAGAGGCAGGCCAGTGGCAAGCCACTAGCTTCTAGCAGTTTGAAAGTTGCAGACACAGTGCAGGTGTTGTGCGGCTTCTTTCTTGGCCTCCTAGAAGGTGCCGCGCTCTCCGTCTCTTGCTTGCCAATATGTTGCCGTGTTCCTCCTATTGTTTGGTTTGTTTTGATTTGTTTTGATGATCTTTTGGCGGGTTTTCGGAATGTTTTGGTGGTGTTTTAGAATGTTTTGTTTTCTCTTGTGTTGTTTTTATTGTCTTGGCAGGTTGTGGAAGGTTTGGATTCGTTTTGGCGGGTTTTAAAATATTTTGGCGGGTATTTGGAATGTTTTGGTTTGCTTTCATTTGTTTTGATTATGTTTTGGCAAGTTATTGAAAGTTTTGATCACTTCTGACTGGTTTTCTAGTATTTTGGCATCTTTTCAGAATGTTTTGATCAGTTTTGGCAGGTTGTAAACTATTTTGTTGGGTTTTTGGAATGTTTTGGTTGGTTTTGATTTGTTTTTATGATGTTTTGCCAAGTTTTTGGAATGTTTTGATCAGTTCTGGCTGGTTTTCTAATGTTTTGGCATTTTTTCAGAATGTTTTGATGAGTTTTGTGGGTCTAAATTATTTTGGCGGGTTTTCGGAATATTTTGGTTGGTTTTGATTTGTTTTTATGATGTTTTGTCGGGTTTTCGGGAATGTTTTGGTTGGGTTTTAGAATGTTTTGTATTCTCTTGAGTTGTTTTTATTGTGTTGGCAGGTTTTGGAATGTTTGGATTCCTTTTGGCGGGGTTTAAAATATTTTGGCGGGTATTTGGAATGTTTTGGCGGGTATTCGGAATGTTTTGATTAGTTTTGACGGGTTTTGAAATATTTTGGCCGGTTTTAAGAAGGTTTTGATTCTGTTTAGCCCAGTTTTTGGTGTGTTTGGATTAGCTTTGGTGGGCTTTATCATGTTTTGTCAGGTTTTCTCGAATGTATTGATCACTTCTGTCTGGTTTTCTATTTTCGCGGGCTTGAAAATATTTTTGGATGAGTTTTGGCGGGTTTTCAAATATTTTGGCTCTTTGCGCAGAGACGACGGTGCCGGTTGCGGTGCGCTCCGGGGCGCTCCTTCTGCGGCAAGACGCCTGGCAGCGGCACTTGGGACAGCTCCGCGTCTCCGTATTCTGCGTTTCTTGCCTTCTGCATCTCAGCAAAATGCTTTCCCACTAGGTCTAGCAAGGAGAAACTGTGGCAGCTGAGTAGATGTAGCCCGGCCCGCCCTTTGAAGTTGACAAGTTCTTGGCATCTCAGAGCCTCAAGGGAAGAGCAAGGTTATCTATGGTAGGCTGGGGCAGAACTAGCAGCAAGCAGAGCAAAGTTGTCCAAGAATAGCTTCCATTGGAATGCTAATGGCAATTGAAGAGGCAGGCCAGTGGCAAGCCACTAGCTTCTAGCAGTTTGAAAGTTGCAGACACAGTGCAGGTGTTGTGCGGCTTCTTTCTTGGCCTCCTAGAAGGTGCCGCGCTCTCCGTCTCTTGCTTGCCAATATGTTGCCGTGTTCCTCCTATTGTTTGATTTGTTTTGATGATCTTTTGGCGGGTTTTCGGAATGTTTTGGTGGTGTTTTAGAATGTTTTGTTTTCTCTTGTGTTGTTTTTATTGTCTTGGCAGGTTGTGGAAGGTTTGGATTCATTTTGGCGGGTTTTAAAATATTTTGGCGGGTATTTGGAATGTTTTGGCGGGTATTCGGAATGTTTTGATTAGTTTTGACGGGTTTTGAAATATTTTGGCCGGTTTTTAGAAGGTTTTGATTCTGTTTAGCCCAGTTTTTGGTGTGTTTGGATTAGCTTTGGTGGGCTTTATCATGTTTTGTCAGGTTTTTTCGAATGTATTGATCACTTCTGTCTGGTTTTCTATTTTGGCGGGTTTGAAAATATTTTTGGATGAGTTTTGGCGGGTTTTCAAATATTTTGGCTCTTTGCGCAGAGACGACGGTGCCGGTTGCGGTGCGCTCCGGGGCGCTCCTTCTGCGGCAAGACGCCTGGCAGCGGCACTTGGGACAGCTCCGCGTCTCCGTATTCTGCGTTTCTTGCCTTCTGCATCTCAGCAAAATGCTTTCCCACTAGGTCTAGCAAGGAGAAACTGTGGCAGCTGAGTAGATGTAGCCCGGCCCGCCCTTTGAAGTTGACAAGTTCTTGGCATCTCAGAGCCTCAAGGGAAGAGCAAGGTTATCTATGGTAGGCTGGGGCAGAACTAGCAGCAAGCAGAGCAAAGTTGTCCAAGAATAGCTTCCATTGGAATGCTAATGGCAATTGAAGAGGCAGGCCAGTGGCAAGCCACTAGCTTCTAGCAGTTTGAAAGTTGCAGACACAGTGCAGGTGTTGTGCGGCTTCTTTCTTGGCCTCCTAGAAGGTGCCGCGCTCTCCGTCTCTTGCTTGCCAATATGTTCCCATGTTCCTCCTATTGTTTGGTTTGTTTTGATTTGTTTTGATGATCTTTTGGCGGGTTTTCGGAATGTTTTGGTGGTGTTTTAGAATGTTTTGTTTTCTCTTGTGTTGTTTTTATTGTCTTGGCATGTTGTGGAACGTTTGGATTCGTTTTGGCGGGTTTTAAAATATTTTGGCGGGTATTTGGAATGTTTTGGTTTGCTTTCATTTGTTTTGATTATGTTTTGGCAAGTTATTGAAAGTTTTGATCACTTCTGACTGGTTTTCTAGTATTTTGGCATCTTTTCAGAATGTTTTGATCAGTTTTGGCGGGTTGTAAACTATTTTGTTGGGTTTTTGGAATGTTTTGGTTGGTTTTGATTTGTTTTTATGATGTTTTGCCAAGTTTTTGGAATGTTTTGATCAGTTCTGGCTGGTTTTCTAATGTTTTGGCATTTTTTCAGAATGTTTTGATGAGTTTTGTGGGTCTAAATTATTTGGGCGGGTTTTCGGAATATTTTGGTTGGTTTTGATTTGTTTTTATGATGTTTTGTCGGGTTTTCGGGAATGTTTTGGTTGGGTTTTAGAATGTTTTGTATTCTCTTGAGTTGTTTTTATTGTGTTGGCAGGTTTTGGAATGTTTGGATTCCTTTTGGCGGGGTTTAAAATATTTTGGCGGGTATTTGGAATGTTTTGGTGGGTATTCGGAATGTTTTGATTAGTTTTGACAGGTTTTGAAATATTTTGGCGGGTTTTTAGAAGGTTTTGATTCTGTTTAGCCCAGTTTTTGGTGTGTTTGGATTAGCTTTGGTGGGCTTTATCATGTTTTGTCAGGTTTTTTCGAATGTATTGATCACTTCTGCCTGGTTTTCTATTTTGGCAGGTTTGAAAATATTTTTGGATGAGTTTTGGCGGGTTTTCAAATATTTTGGCTCTTTGCGCAGAGACGACGGTGCCGGTTGCGGTGCGCTCCGGGGCGCTCCTTCTGCGGCAAGACGCCTGGCTGCGGCACTTGGGACAGCTCCGCGTCTCCGTATTCTGCGTTTCTTGCCTTCTGCATCTCAGCAAAATGCTTCCTATTTTGTCAGGTTTTTGGAATGTGGCTGGTTTGACAGTGCCAAGTGCCTCCTGCAAACTGACATCAGGAACCTGGCCTGGTGACTTTTGTTTCTCTGGAGAAAGACCATGATTCATGTCCAGGGCCTTGCGGCCTGGAGTGCCCGGCTGCCTGCTAAAATTCCGAACGGATCAGGATGCCTCCCAGATGGAAAGTGCCCCCATAGCCAACTGTGGCTGGTTTGACAGTGCCAAGTGCCTCCTGCAAACTGACATCAGCAACCTGGCCTGGTGACATTTATTTCTCTGGGGAAAGGCCATTGTACGTGTCCAAGGCCTAGTGGCCCGGAGTGGCCGGCTGCTTGCTGGAATTCTGCATGGATCAGGATGCCGCCGAGATGCAAGGTGCCCCCACAGGCACCTGTGGCTAGTTTGACAGTGCCAAGTGCCTCCTGCAAACTGACATCAGGAACCTGGCCTGGTGACTTTTGTTTCTCTGGGGAAAGGCCATCATTCATATCCTACAAACTGTGGCCCATAGTGGCCGGCAGCCTGCTGAAATTCCGCATGGATCAGGATGCCTCCAGGATGCAAGATGCCCCACGGGAAACTGTGGCTGGTTAGACAGTGCCAAGTGCCTCCTGCCAACTGACATCAGGAACCTGGCCTGGTGACTTTTGTTTCTCTGGGGAAAGGCCATGGTTGGTATCCTGAGCCTGGTGTCCTGGAGTGGCCGTCTGCCTGCTAAAATTCTGGACGGACCAGGATGCCGCCAAGATGCAAGGTGCACCCAGAGGCAACTGTGGCTGGTTTGACAGTGCCAAGTGCTTCCTGCAAACTGACATCAGAAACCTGGCCTGGTGATTTTCTTTCTCAGGGGAAAGGCCACGGTTCATGTCCAGGGCCCGGTGGCTCGCAGTTGCCTGCTGCCTGCTGAAATTCCACACGGATCCGGTACCTCCCAGATGCAAGGTGCCCCCACAGGCAACTTTGGCTGGTTTGACAGTGCCAAGTGCGTCCTGCAAATTGACATCAGGAACCAGGCCTGGTGAGTTTTGTTTCTCTGGGGAAAGGCTATAATTCTTGTTCAGAGCCCGGCGGATCGGAGTGGCCGGCTGCCTGCTGAAATTCCGCATGGATCAGGATAGCTCCCAGGTTCAAGGTGCCGCCACACGCAACTGTGGCTGGTTTGACAGTGCCAAGCGCCTCCTGCAAACTGACATCAGGAACCTGGCCGGGTGACTTTTGTTTCTTATGGGAAGTGTCATTGTTCGTGTCCCGTACTCGGAGGCCAGGAGTGGCCGGCTGCCTGCTGAAATACCGCACAGATCAGGATAGCTCCCAGATGCAAGGTGCCCCCCTAGGCACCTGTGGTTGGTTTGACAGTGCCAAGTGCCTCCTGCAAACTGACATCAGGAACCTGGCCTGGTGACTTTTGTTTCTCCTGGGAAAGGCCATTGTACCTGTCCAGGGCCTGTGGCCGGTAGTGGCCAGCCGCCTGCTGAAATTCCGAACGGATCAGGATACCTCAAAGACCGATAGTACCACCACAGGCAACTGTGGCTGGTTTGACAGTGCCAAGTGCTTCCTGCAAACTGACATCAGAAACCTGGCCTGGTGATTTTCGTTCTCAGGGGAAAGGCCACGGTTCATGTCCAGGGCCCGGTGGCCCGTACTTACCTGCTGCCTGCTGAAATTCCACACGGATCAGGATACCTCCCAGATGTAAGGTGCCACCACAGGCAACTGTGGCTGGTTTGACAGTGCCAAGTGCCTCCTGCAAACTGACATCAGGAACCTGGCCTTGTGAGTTTTGTTTCTCTGGGGAAAGGCCATCATTCTTGTTCAGAGCCCAGTGGCCCGGAGTGGCCGGCTGCCTGCTGAAATTCCGCACGGATCAGGATACCTCCCAGATTCAAGGCGCCGCCACAGGCAACTGTGGCTGGTTTGAGAGTGCCAAGTGCCTCCTGCAAACTGACATCAGGAACCTGGCATGGTGACTTTTGTTTCTCTGGGGAAAGGCCATCATTCTTTTCCGGGGCCCGCCGGCCTGGAGTGGCCGACTGCCTGCTGAAATTCCACATGGTTTAGGATACCTCCCAGATGCAAGGTGGACCCACAGACAACTGTGGCTGGTTTGACAGTGCCAAGTGCCTCCTGCAAACTGACATCAGGAACCTGGCCTGGTAACTTTTGTTTCTCTGGGGAAAGGCCATGGTTCTTGTCCACGGCCTGGTGGCCCGGAGTGTCCGGCTGCCTGCTGAAATTCTGAACGGATTAGGATGCCGCCCAGATGCAAGGTACCACCACCGGAACTGTGGCAGGTTTGACAGTGCCAAGTGCCTCCTGCAAACTGACATCAGGAACCTGGCCTGGTGACTTTGGTTTCTCACGGGAAAGGCCATCGGTCCTGTCCGGGGCCCGCTGGCCCGGAGTGCCCGGCTGCCTGCTGAAATTCCACACGGTTGAGGATACCTCCTAGATGCAAGGTGGCCCCACAGGCAACTATGGCTGGTTTGACAGTGCCAAGTGCCTCCTGCAAACTGACATCAGGAACCTGGCCTGGTAACTTTTGTTTCTCTGGGGAAAGGCCATCGTTCTTGTCCGGGGCCCGCCGGCCCGGAATGGCCGGCTGCCTGCTGAAATTCCACACGGTTGAGGCTACCACCCAGATGAAAGCAGCCCCCACAGGCAACTGTGGCTGGTTTGACAGTGCCATGTGCCTCCTGCCAACTGACATCAGGAACCTGACCTGGTGACTTTAGTTCGTCTGGGGAAAGACCATTATTCATGTCCAGGCCCTTGCGGCCTGGAGTGCCCGGCTGCCTGCTGAAGTTCCGCATGGATCAGGATGCCTCCCAGATGGAAAGTGCACCAACAGCCAACTGTGGCTGGTTTGACAGTGCCAAGTGCCTCCTGCAAACTGACATCAGGAACCTGGCCTGGTGACTTTTGTTTCTCTGGGGAAAGGTCATAGATGATGTCCAGTGCCCCCTGGCCCGGAGTGGCCGACTGCCTGCTGAAATTCCGCACGGATCAGGATACCTCCCAGATGCAAGGTGCCCCCACAGGCAACTGTGGCTGGTTTGACAGTGCCATGTGCCTCCTGCAAACTGACATCAGGAACCTGGCCTGGTGAGTTTTGTTTCTCAGGGGAAAGGTCATGGTTCATATCCTGGACCCGTTGTCCCGGAGTGGCCCGCTGCCTGCTGAAATTCTGAACGGATTAGGATGCCGCCCAGATGCAAGGTACCACCACCGGAACTGTGGCAGGTTTGACAGTGCCAAGTGCCTCCTGCAAACTGACATCAGGAACCTGGCCTGGTGACTTTGGTTTCTCTGGGGAAAGGCCATCGTTCCTGTCCGAGGCCCGCTGGCCCGGAGTGCCCGGCTGCCTGCTGAAATTCCACACGGTTGAGGATACCTCCTAGATGCAAGGTGGCCCCACAGGCAACTGTGGCTGGTTTGACAGTGCCAAGTGCCTCCTGCAAACTGACATCAGGAACCTGGCCTGGTAATTTTTGTTTCTCTGGGGAAAGGCCATCGTTCTTGTCCGGGGCCCGCCGGCCCGGAATGGCCGGCTGCCTGCTGAAATTCCACAGGGTTGAGGCTACCTCCCAGATGCAAGGCGCCCCCAGAGGCAACTGTGGCTGGTTTGACAGTGCCATGTGCTTCCTGCAAACTGACATCAGGAACCTGGCTTGGTGACTTTTGTTTCTCTGGGGAAAGGCCATGGTTCATATCCTGGATACGTAGGACCGGAGAGGCCGTCTGCCTGTTGAAATTCCTCACTGATCAGGATGCCGCCGAGATGCAAGATGCCCCCACAGGCACCTGTGCCTGCTTCGACAGTGCCAAGTGCCTCCTGCAAACTGACATCAGGAACCTGGCCGGGTGACTTTTGTTTCTCTGGGGAAAGGCCATGGTGCATATCCTGGACCCGTAGGCCAGGAGTGGCCGGCTGCCTGCTGAAATTCCGAACGGATCAGGATGCCTCCCAGATGCAAGGTGCCCCCACAGGCAACTGTGGCTGGTTTGACAGTGCCATGTGCCTCCTGCAAACTGACATCAGGAACCTGGCCTGGTGACTTTTGTTTCTCTGGGGAAAGGCCATAGATGATGTCCAGTGCCCCCTGGCCCGGAGTGGCCGGCTGCTTGCTGGAATTCCGCATGGATCAGGATGCCGCCGAGATTCAAGGTGCCCCCACAGGCACCTGTGGCTGTTTTGACAGTGCCATGTGCCTCCTGCAAAATGACATCAGGAACCTGACCCGGTGACATTCGTTTCTCTGGAGAAAGACCATGATTCATGACCAGGGCCTTGCGGCCTGCAGTGCCCGGCTGCCTGCTAAAATTCCGCATGGATCAGGATGCCTTCCAGATGCAAGGTGCCCCCACAGGCAACTGTGGCTGGTTTGACAGTGCCAAGTGCCTCCTGCAAACTGACATCAGGAACCTGGCCTGGTGACTTTTGTTTCTCTGGGGAAAGGCCATAGATGATGTCCAGTGCCCCCTGGCCCGGAGTGGCCGGCTGCTTGCTGGAAATTCTGGACGGACCAGGATGCCTTCCAGATGCAAGGTGCCCCCAGAGGCAACTGTGGCTGGTTTGACAGTGCCAAGTGCCTCCTGCAAACTGACATCAGGAACCTGGCCTGGTGACATTTATTTCTCTGGGGAAAGGCCATTGTACGTGTCCAAGGCCTAGTGGCCCGGAGTGGCCGGCTGCTTGCTGGAATTCTGCATGGCTCAGAATGCCGCCGAGATGCAAGGTGCCCCCACAGGCACCTGTGGCTGGTTTGACAGTGCCAAGTGCCTCCTGCAAACTGACATCAGGAACCTGGCCTGGTGATTTTTGTTTCTCTGGGGAAAGGCCATCATTCATATCCTAAAAACTGTGGCCCATAGTGGCCGGCTGCCTGCTGAAATTCCGCACGGATCAGGATACCTCCCAGATGCAAGGTGCCCCCACAGGCAACTTTGGCTGGTTTGACAGTGCCAAGTGCGTCCTGCAAATTAACATCCGGAACCTGGCCTGGTGACTTTTGTTTCTCTGGTGAAAGGCTATTATTCTTGTTCAGAGCCCGGTGGCTAGGAGTGGCCGGCTGCCTGCTGAAATTCCGCATGGATCAGGATACCTCCCAGGTTCAAGGTGCCAACAGAGGCAACTGTGGCTGGTTTGACAGTGCCAAGCGCCTCCTGCAAACTGACATCTGGAACCTGGCCTGGTGACTTTTGTTTCTCATGGGAAGTGCCATCGTTCGTGTCCCGTACTCGGAGGCCAGGAGTGGCCGGCTGCCTGCTGAAATACCGCACAGATCAGGATAGCTCCCAGATGCAAGGTGCCACCACAGGCACCTGTGCCTGGTTTGACAGTGCCAAGTGCCTCCTGCAAACTGATATCAGGAACCTGGCCTGGTGACTTTTGTTTCTCCTGGGAAAGGCATTGTACGTGTCCAGGGCCTGTGGCCCGTAGTGGCCGGCTGCCTGCTGGAATTCCGAACGGATCAGGATACCTCCCAGACCGATAGTACCACCATAGGCAACTGTGGCTGGTTTGACAGTGCCAAGTGCCTCCTGCAAACTGACATCAGGAACCTGGCCTTGTGACTTTTGTTTCTCTGGGGAAAGGCCATTGTTCCTCTCCAGGGCCCGTAGTCCGGAGTGGCCGACTGCCTGCTGAAATTCCTCATGGACCAGGATGCCTCCCACATGAAAGGTGCCCCCACAGGCAACTACGTATGATTTGACAGTGCCATGTGCCTCCTGCAAACTGATATCAGGAACCAGGCCTGGTGATTTTTCTTTGTCTGGGGAAAGGCCATTGTACGTGTCCGGAGCCTGGTGGCCCGGAGTGGCCGGCTGCCTGCTGAAATTCCGAACGGATCAGGATTCCTCCCAGAACGAAAGTACCACCACAGGCAACTGTGGCTGGTTTGACAGTGCCAAGTGCCTCCTGCAAACTGACATCAGGAACCTTGCCAGGTGACTTTTGTTTCTCTGGGGAAAGGCCATCGTTCGTGTCCAGGGCCGGGTGTCCCTGAGTGTCCGGCTGCCTGCTGAAATTCCGCACGGATCAGGATACCGCCCAGATGCAATGTGCCCCCACAGGCACCTGTGGCTGGTTTGACAGTGCCAAGTGCCTCCTGCAAACTGACATCAGGAACCTGGCCGGGTGACTTTTGCTTCTCAGGGGAAAGTCCATGGTTTATATCCTGGACCAGTTGGACCGCAGGGACCGGCTGCTTGCTGATATTCCGAAACCACCAGGATGCCTCCCAGATACAAGGTGTCCCCACAGGTAATTGTGTCTGGTTTGAGAGTGCCAAGTGCCTCCTGCAAACTGACATCGGAAAGCTGGGCTGGTCACTTTGGTTTCTCTGGGGAAAGGCCACGATTCATGTCCAGGGCCATGCGGCCCGGAGTGGCCCGCTGCCGGCTGAAATTCCACACGGTTGAGGGTACCTCCCAAACGCAAGGTGCCCCCGCAGACAACTGTGGCTGGTTTGACAGTGCCAAGTGCCTCCTGCAAACTGACATCAGGAACCTGGCCGGGTGACTTTTGTTTCTCTGGGGAAAGGCCATGGTTCATGTCCAGGGTCCGCTGGCCCGGAGTGGCCGACTGCCTGCTGAAATTCCGCACCGATCAGGATAGCTCCCAGATGAAAGCAGCCCCCACAGGCAACTGTGGCTGGTTTGACAGTGCCAAGTGCCTCCTGCAAACTGATATCAGGAACCTTGCCTGGCGAGTTTTGTCTCTCTGGGGAAAGGTCATGGTTTATATCCTGGACCCGTAGTCCTGGAGTGGCCGGCTGCCTGCTGGAATTCTGCATGGATCAGGATGCCGCCGAGATGCAAGGTGCCCCCACAGGCAACTTTGGCTGGTTTGACAGTGCCAAGTGCCTCCTGCACACTGACATCAGGAACCTGACCTGGTGACTTTTGTTTCTCTGGGGAAAGGCCATGGTTCATATCCTACAAACTGTGGCCCAAAGTGGCCGGCTGACTGCTGAAATTCCGCACGGATGAGGATACCTCCGAGATGCAAGGTGCCCCACAGGCACCTGTGGCTGGTTTGACAGTGCCAAGTGCCTCCTGCAAACTGACATCAGGAACCTGGCCTGGTGACTTTTGTTTCTCTGGGGAAAGGCCATGGTTCATATCCTGAGCCTGGTGTCCTGAGTGGCCAGCCCCCTGCTGAAATTCTGCACGGACCAGGATGCCGCCGAGATGAAAGGTGCCCCCACAGGCAACTGTGGCTGGTTGGACAGTGCCAAGTGCTTCCTGCAAACTGACATCAGGAACCTGGCCTGGTGATTTTCTTTCTCAGGGGAAAGGCCATGGTTCATGTCCAGGGCCCGGTGGCCCGTACTTGCCTGCTGCCTGCTGAAATTCCACACGGATCAGGATACCTCCCAGATGTAAGGTGCCACCACAGGCAACTGTGGCTGGTTTGACAGTGCCAAGTGCCTCCTGCAAACTGACATCAGGAACCTGGCCTTGTGAGTTTTGTTTCTCTGGGGAAAGGGCATCATTCTTGTTCAGAGCCCAGTGGCCCGGAGTGGCCGGCTGCCTGCTGAAATTCCGCATGGATCAGGATGCCTCCCAGATGAAAAGTGCCCCCACAGGCACCTGTGGCTGGTTTGACAGTGCCAAGTGCCTCCTGCAAACTGACATCAGGAACCTGGCCTGGTGACTTTTGTTTCTCTGGGGAAAGGCCATGGTTCATATCCTGAGCCTGGTGTCCTGAGTGGCCGGCCCCCTGCTGAAATTCTGCACGGACCAGGATGCCGCCGAGATGAAAGGTGCCCCCACAGGCAACTGTGGCTGGTTGGACAGTGCCAAGTGCTTCCTGCAAACTGACATCAGGAACCTGGCCTGGTGATTTTCTTTCTCGGGGAAAGGCCATGGTTCATGTCCAGGGCCCGGTGGCCCGTACTTGCCTGCTGCCTGCTGAAATTCCACACGGATCAGGATACCTCCCAGATGTAAGGTGCCACCACAGGCAACTGTGGCTGGTTTGACAGTGCCAAGTGCCTCCTGCAAACTGACATCAGGAACCTGGCCTGGTGACTTTTGTTTCTCACGGGAAAGGGCATCGTTCATGTCCATTGCCCGGTGGCCTGGTGTGGCCGGCAGCCTGCTGAACTTCCGCACAGATGAGGATACCTCCCAGATGCAAGGTGCCCATACAGGTGCGTGTGGCTGGTTTGACAGTGCCAAGTGCCTCCTGCAAACTGACATCAGGAACCTGGCCGGGTGAGTTTTGTTTCTCTGGGGAAAAGCCATTGTACGTGTCCAAGGTCTAATGGCCCGGAGTGGCCGGCTGCCTGCTGGAATTCGGCATGGATCAGGATGCCGCCGAGATGCAAGGTGCCCCCACAGGCACCTGTGGCTGGTTTGACAGTGCCATGTGCCTCCTGCAAAATGACATCAGGAACCTGGCCTTGTGACTTTCCTTTCTCTGGGGAAAGACCATGATTTATGTCCAGGGCCTTGCGGCCTGGAGTGCCCGGCTGCCTGCTGAAATTCCGCATGGATCGGGATGCCTCCCAGATGGAAAGTGCCCCCACAGCCAACTGTGGCTGGTTTGACAGTGCCAAGTGCCTCCTGCAAACTGACATCAGGAACCTGGCCGGGTGACTTTTGTTTCCCTAGGGAAAAGCCGTGGTTCTTGTCCAGGGCCTGGTGGCCCGGAGTGGCCGGCTGCCTGCTGAAATTCCGCATGGATCGGGATGCCTCCCAGATGTAAGGTGCCCCCACAGGCACCTGTGGCTGGTTTGACAGTGCCAAGTGCCTCCTGCAAACTGACATCAGGAACCTGGCCTGGTGTCTTTTGTTTCTCAGGGGAAAGCCTTTCGTTCCTATCCATGGACGGGTGGCCCAGAGTGGCTGGCTGCCTGCTGAAATTCCGCACTGTTGAAGATACCTCCCAGATGGAAAGTACCACCACAGGCAACTGTGGCTGGTTTGACAGTGCCAAGCGCCTCCTGCAAACTGACATCAGGAACCTGGCCTGGTGACTTTTGTTTCTCACGGGAAAGGGCATCGTTCGTGTCCAGTGCCCGGTGGCCTGGTGTGGCCGGCAGCCTGCTGAACTTCCGCACAGATGAGGATACCGCCCAGATGCAAGGTGCCCATACAGGTGCGTGTGGCTGGTTTGACAGTGCCAAGTGCCTCCTGCAAACTGACATCAGGAACCTGGCCGGGTGACTTTTGTTTCTCTGGGGAAAAGCCATCGCTCCACTCCAAGGCCAGGTGGCCTGGAGTGGCCGGCTGCCTGTTGAAATTCCGCACGGATGCGGATAACTCCCAGATGAAAGGAGCCCCTACAGGCAACTGTGGCTGGTTTGACAGTGCCAAGTGCCTCCTGCAAACTGACATCAGGAACCTGGCCTGGTGACTTTTATTTCTCTGGGGAAAGGCCATTGTACGTGTCCAAGGTCTAATGGCCCGGAGTGGCCGGCTGCCTGCTGGAATTCGGCATGGATCAGGATGCCGCCGAGATGCAAGGTGCCCCCACAGGCAACTGCGGCTGGTTTGACAGTGCCATGTGCCTCCTGCAAACTGACATCAGGAACCTGGCCGGGTGACTTTTGTTTCTCAGGGGAAAGTCCATGGTTTATATCCTGGACAAGTTGGACCGCAGGGACTGGCTGCTTGCTGAAATTCCGAAAGCACCAGGATGCCTCCCAGATGCAAGGTGTCCCCACAGGTAATTGTGTCTGGTTTGAGAGTGCCAAGTGCCTCCTGCAAACTGACATCGGAAAGCTGGGCTGGTCACTTTGGTTTCTCTGGGGAAAGGCCACGATTCATGTCCAGGGCCTTGCGGCCCGGAGTGGCCCGCTGCCTGCTGAAATTCCACACGGTTGAGGGTACCTCCCAAACGCAAGGTGCCCCCGCAGACAACTGTGGCTGGTTTGACAGTGCCAAGTGCCTCCTGCAAACTGACATCAGGAACCTGGCCGGGTGACTTTTGTTTCTCTGGGGAAAGGCCATGGTTCATGTCCAGGGTCCGCTGGCCCAGAGTGGCCGACTGCCTGCTGAAATTCCGCACCGATCAGGATAGCTCCCAGATGAAAGCAGCCCCCACAGGCAACTGTGGCTGGTTTGACAGTGCCAAGTGCCTCCTGCAAACTGACATCAGGAACCTTGCCTGGCGAGTTTTGTTTCTCTGGGGAAAGGTCATGGTTTATATCCTGGACCCGTAGTCCTGGAGTGGCCGGCTGCCTGCTGGAATTCTGCATGGATCAGGATGCCGCCGAGATGCAAGGTGCCCCCACAGGCAACTTTGGCTGGTTTGACAGTGCCAAGTACCTCCTGCACACTGACATCAGGAACCTGACCTGGTGACTTTTGTTTCTCTGGGGAAAGGCCATGGTTCATATCCTACAAACTGTGGCCCAAAGTGGCCGGCTGACTGCTGAAATTCCGCACGGATCAGGATACCTCCGAGATGCAAGGTGCCCCACAGGCAACTGTGGCTGGTTTGACAGTGCCAAGTGCCTCCTGCAAACTGACATCAGGAACCTGGCCTGGTGACTTTTGTTTCTCTGGGGAAAGGCCATGGTTCATATCCTGAGCCTGGTGTCCTGAGTGGCCGGCCCCCTGCTGAAATTCTGCACGGACCAGGATGCCGCCGAGATGAAAGGTGCCCCCACAGGCAACTGTGGCTGGTTGGACAGTGCCAAGTGCTTCCTGCAAACTGACATCAGGAACCTGGCCTGGTGATTTTCTTTCTCAGGGGAAAGGCCATGGTTCATGTCCAGGGCCCGGTGGCCCGTACTTGCCTGCTGCCTGCTGAAATTCCACACGGATCAGGATACCTCCCAGATGTAAGGTGCCACCACAGGCAACTGTGGCTGGTTTGACAGTGCCAAGTGCCTCCTGCAAACTGACATCAGGAACCTGGCCTTGTGAGTTTTGTTTCTCTGGGGAAAGGCCATCATTCTTGTTCAGAGCCCAGTGGCCCGGAGTGGCCGGCTGCCTGCTGAAATTCCGCATGGATCAGGATGCCTCCCAGATGAAAAGTGCCCCCACAGGCACCTGTGGCTGGTTTGACAGTGCCAAGTGCCTCCTGCAAACTGACATCAGGAACCTGGCCGGGTGAGTTTTGTTTCTCTGGGGAAAGCCTTTCGTTCCTATCCATGGACGGGTGGCCCAGAGTGGCTGGCTGCCTGCTGAAATTCCGCACTGTTGAAGATACCTCCCAGATGGAAAGTACCACCACAGGCAACTGTGGCTGGTTTGACAGTGCCAAGCGCCTCCTGCAAACTGACATCAGGAACCTGGCCTGGTGACTTTTGTTTCTCACGGGAAAGGGCATCGTTCATGTCCATTGCCCGGTGGCCTGGTGTGGCCGGCAGCCTGCTGAACTTCCGCACAGATGAGGATACCTCCCAGATGCAAGGTGCCCATACAGGTGCGTGTGGCTGGTTTGACAGTGCCAAGTGCCTCCTGCAAACTGACATCAGGAACCTGGCCGGGTGAGTTTTGTTTCTCTGGGGAAAAGCCATTGTACGTGTCCAAGGTCTAATGGCCCGGAGTGGCCGGCTGCCTGCTGGAATTCGGCATGGATCAGGATGCCGCCGAGATGCAAGGTGCCCCCACAGGCACCTGTGGCTGGTTTGACAGTGCCATGTGCCTCCTGCAAAATGACATCAGGAACCTGGCCTTGTGACTTTCCTTTCTCTGGGGAAAGACCATGATTTATGTCCAGGGCCTTGCGGCCTGGAGTGCCCGGCTGCCTGCTGAAATTCCGCATGGATCGGGATGCCTCCCAGATGGAAAGTGCCCCCACAGCCAACTGTGGCTGGTTTGACAGTGCCAAGTGCCTCCTGCAAACTGACATCAGGAACCTGGCCGGGTGACTTTTGTTTCCCTAGGGAAAAGCCGTGGTTCTTGTCCAGGGCCTGGTGGCCCGGAGTGGCCGGCTGCCTGCTGAAATTCCGCATGGATCGGGATGCCTCCCAGATGTAAGGTGCCCCCACAGGCACCTGTGGCTGGTTTGACAGTGCCAAGTGCCTCCTGCAAACTGACATCAGGAACCTGGCCTGGTGTCTTTTGTTTCTCAGGGGAAAGCCTTTCGTTCCTATCCATGGACGGGTGGCCCAGAGTGGCTGGCTGCCTGCTGAAATTCCGCACTGTTGAAGATACCTCCCAGATGGAAAGTACCACCACAGGCAACTGTGGCTGGTTTGACAGTGCCAAGCGCCTCCTGCAAACTGACATCAGGAACCTGGCCTGGTGACTTTTGTTTCTCACCAGAAAAGGGCATCGTTCGTGTCCAGTGCCCGGTGGCCTGGTGTGGCCGGCAGCCTGCTGAACTTCCGCACAGATGAGGATACCGCCCAGATGCAAGGTGCCCATACAGGTGCGTGTGGCTGGTTTGACAGTGCCAAGTGCCTCCTGCAAACTGACATCAGGAACCTGGCCGGGTGACTTTTGTTTCTCTGGGGAAAAGCCATCGCTCCACTCCAAGGCCAGGTGGCCTGGAGTGGCCGGCTGCCTGTTGAAATTCCGCACGGATGCGGATAACTCCCAGATGAAAGGAGCCCCTACAGGCAACTGTGGCTGGTTTGACAGTGCCAAGTGCCTCCTGCAAACTGACATCAGGAACCTGGCCTGGTGACTTTTATTTCTCTGGGGAAAGGCCATTGTACGTGTCCAAGGTCTAATGGCCCGGAGTGGCCGGCTGCCTGCTGGAATTCGGCATGGATCAGGATGCCGCCGAGATGCAAGGTGCCCCCACAGGCAACTGTGGCTGGTTTGACAGTGCTAAGTGCCTCCTGCACACTGACATCAGGAACCTGACCTGGTGACTTTTGTTTCTCTGGGGAAAGGCCATGGTTCATATCCTACAAACTGTGGCCCA
Organism: Passer domesticus; assembly: GCF_036417665.1. Lineage (NCBI taxonomy): Eukaryota > Metazoa > Chordata > Aves > Passeriformes > Passeridae > Passer > Passer domesticus. Next base: position 30,197,419 of record NC_087480.1, on the reverse strand, counting down.
AAGTGGCCGGCTGACTGCTGAAATTCCGCACGGATGAGGATACCTCCGAGATGCAAGGTGCCCCACAGGCACCTGTGGCTGGTTTGACAGTGCCAAGTGCCTCCTGCAAACTGACATCAGGAACCTGGCCTGGTGACTTTTGTTTCTCTGGGGAAAGGCCATGGTTCATATCCTGAGCCTGGTGTCCTGAGTGGCCGGCTGCCTGCTGGAATTCGGCATGGATCAGGATGCCGCCGAGATGCAAGGTGCCCCCACAGGCACCTGTGGCTGGTTTGACAGTGCCATGTGCCTCCTGCAAAATGACATCAGGAACCTGGCCTTGTGACTTTCCTTTCTCTGGGGAAAGACCATGATTTATGTCCAGGGCCTTGCGGCCTGGAGTGCCCGGCTGCCTGCTGAAATTCCGCATGGATCGGGATGCCTCCCAGATGGAAAGTGCCCCCACAGCCAACTGTGGCTGGTTTGACAGTGCCAAGTGCCTCCTGCAAACTGACATCAGGAACCTGGCCGGGTGACTTTTGTTTCCCTAGGGAAAAGCCGTGGTTCTTGTCCAGGGCCTGGTGGCCCGGAGTGGCCGGCTGCCTGCTGAAATTCCGCATGGATCGGGATGCCTCCCAGATGTAAGGTGCCCCCACAGGCACCTGTGGCTGGTTTGACAGTGCCAAGTGCCTCCTGCAAACTGACATCAGGAACCTGGCCTGGTGTCTTTTGTTTCTCAGGGGAAAGACTTTCGTTCCTATCCATGGACGGGTGGCCCAGAGTGGCTGGCTGCCTGCTGAAATTCCGCACTGTTGAAGATACCTCCCAGATGGAAAGTACCACCACAGGCAACTGTGGCTGGTTTGACAGTGCCAAGCGCCTCCTGCAAACTGACATCAGGAACCTGGCCTGGTGACTTTTGTTTCTCACGGGAAAGGGCATCGTTCGTGTCCAGTGCCCGGTGGCCTGGTGTGGCCGGCAGCCTGCTGAACTTCCGCACAGATGAGGATACCGCCCAGATGCAAGGTGCCCATACAGGTGCGTGTGGCTGGTTTGACAGTGCCAAGTGCCTCCTGCAAACTGACATCAGGAACCTGGCCGGGTGACTTTTGTTTCTCTGGGGAAAAGCCATCGCTCCACTCCAAGGCCAGGTGGCCTGGAGTGGCCGGCTGCCTGTTGAAATTCCGCACGGATGCGGATAACTCCCAGATGAAAGGAGCCCCTACAGGCAACTGTGGCTGGTTTGACAGTGCCAAGTGCCTCCTGCAAACTGACATCAGGAACCTGGCCTGGTGACTTTTATTTCTCTGGGGAAAGGCCATTGTACGTGTCCAAGGTCTAATGGCCCGGAGTGGCCGGCTGCCTGCTGGAATTCGGCATGGATCAGGATGCCGCCGAGATGCAAGGTGCCCCCACAGGCAACTGTGGCTGGTTTGACAGTGCTAAGTGCCTCCTGCACACTGACATCAGGAACCTGACCTGGTGACTTTTGTTTCTCTGGGGAAAGGCCATGGTTCATATCCTACAAACTGTGGCCCAAAGTGGCCGGCTGACTGCTGAAATTCCGCACGGATCAGGATACCTCCGAGATGCAAGGTGCCCCACAGGCACCTGTGGCTGGTTTGACAGTGCCAAGTGCCTCCTGCAAACTGACATCAGGAACCTGGCCTGGTGACTTTTGTTTCTCTGGGGAAAGGCCATGGTTCATATCCTGAGCCTGGTGTCCTGAGTGGCCGGCCCCCTGCTGAAATTCTGCACGGACCAGGATGCCGCCGAGATGAAAGGTGCCCCCACAGGCAACTGTGGCTGGTTGGACAGTGCCAAGTGCTTCCTGCAAACTGACATCAGGAACCTGGCCTGGTGATTTTCTTTCTCAGGGGAAAGGCCATGGTTCATGTCCAGGGCCCGGTGGCCCGTACTTGCCTGCTGCCTGCTGAAATTCCACACGGATCAGGATACCTCCCAGATGTAAGGTGCCACCACAGGCAACTGTGGCTGGTGTGACAGTGCCAAGTGCCTCCTGCAAACTGACATCAGGAACCTGGCCTTGTGAGTTTTGTTTCTCTGGGGAAAGGCCATCATTCTTGTTCAGAGCCCAGTGGCCCGGAGTGGCCGGCTGCCTGCTGAAATTCCGCATGGATCAGGATGCCTCCCAGATGAAAAGTGCCCCCACAGGCACCTGTGGCTGGTTTGACAGTGCCAAGTGCCTCCTGCAAACTGACATCAGGAACCTGGCCGGGTGACTTTTGTTTCTCTGGGGAAAAGCCATCGCTCCACTCCAAGGCCAGGTGGCCTGGAGTGGCCGGCTGCCTGTTGAAATTCCGCATGGATGCGGATAACTCCCAGATGAAAGGAGCCCCCACAGGCAACTGTGGCTGGTTTGACAGTGCCAAGTGCCTCCTGCAAACTGACATCAGGAACCTGGCCTGGTGACTTTTATTTCTCTGGGGAAAGGCCATTGTACGTGTCCAAGGTCTAATGGCCCGGAGTGGCCGGCTGCCTGCTGGAATTCGGCATGGATCAGGATGCCGCCGAGATGCAAGGTGCCCCCACAGGCAACTGTGGCTGGTTTGACAGTGCTAAGTGCCTCCTGCACACTGACATCAGGAACCTGACCTGGTGACTTTTGTTTCTCTGGGGAAAGGCCATGGTTCATATCCTACAAACTGTGGCCCAAAGTGGCCGGCTGACTGCTGAAATTCCGCACGGATCAGGATACCTCCGAGATGCAAGGTGCCCCACAGGCACCTGTGGCTGGTTTGACAGTGCCAAGTGCCTCCTGCAAACTGACATCAGGAACCTGGCCTGGTGACTTTTGTTTCTCTGGGGAAAGGCCATGGTTCATATCCTGAGCCTGGTGTCCTGAGTGGCCGGCCCCCTGCTGAAATTCTGCACGGACCAGGATGCCGCCGAGATGAAAGGTGCCCCCACAGGCAACTGTGGCTGGTTGGACAGTGCCAAGTGCTTCCTGCAAACTGACATCAGGAACCTGGCCTGGTGATTTTCTTTCTCAGGGGAAAGGCCATGGTTCATGTCCAGAGCCCGGTGGCCCGTACTTGCCTGCTGCCTGCTGAAATTCCACACGGATCAGGATACCTCCCAGATGTAAGGTGCCACCACAGGCAACTGTGGCTGGTGTGACAGTGCCAAGTGCCTCCTGCAAAGTGACATCAGGAACCTGGCCTTGTGAGTTTTGTTTCTCTGGGGAAAGGGCATCATTCTTGTTCAGAGCCCAGTGGCCCGGAGTGGCCGGCTGCCTGCTGAAATTCCGCATGGATCAGGATGCCTCCCAGATGAAAAGTGCCCCCACAGGCACCTGTGGCTGGTTTGACAGTGCCAAGTGCCTCCTGCAAACTGACATCAGGAACCTGGCCGGGTGACTTTTGTTTCTCTGGGGAAAAGCCATCGCTCCACTCCAAGGCCAGGTGGCCTGGAGTGGCCGGCTGCCTGTTGAAATTCCGCATGGATGCGGATAACTCCCAGATGAAAGGAGCCCCCACAGGCAACTGTGGCTGGTTTGACAGTGCCAAGTGCCTCCTGCAAACTGACATCAGGAACCTGGCCTGGTGACTTTTATTTCTCTGGGGAAAGGCCATTGTACGTGTCCAAGGTCTAATGGCCCGGAGTGGCCGGCTGCCTGCTGGAATTCGGCATGGATCAGGATGCCGCCGAGATGCAAGGTGCCCCCACAGGCAACTGTGGCTGGTTTGACAGTGCTAAGTGCCTCCTGCACACTGACATCAGGAACCTGACCTGGTGACTTTTGTTTCTCTGGGGAAAGGCCATGGTTCATATCCTACAAACTGTGGCCCAAAGTGGCCGGCTGACTGCTGAAATTCCGCACGGATCAGGATACCTCCGAGATGCAAGGTGCCCCACAGGCACCTGTGGCTGGTTTGACAGTGCCAAGTGCCTCCTGCAAACTGACATCAGGAACCTGGCCTGGTGACTTTTGTTTCTCTGGGGAAAGGCCATGGTTCATATCCTGAGCCTGGTGTCCTGAGTGGCCGGCCCCCTGCTGAAATTCTGCACGGACCAGGATGCCGCCGAGATGAAAGGTGCCCCCACAGGCAACTGTGGCTGGTTGGACAGTGCCAAGTGCTTCCTGCAAACTGACATCAGGAACCTGGCCTGGTGATTTTCTTTCTCAGGGGAAAGGCCATGGTTCATGTCCAGGGCCCGGTGGCCCGTACTTGCCTGCTGCCTGCTGAAATTCCACACGGATCAGGATACCTCCCAGATGTAAGGTGCCACCACAGGCAACTGTGGCTGGTGTGACAGTGCCAAGTGCCTCCTGCAAACTGACATCAGGAACCTGGCCTTGTGAGTTTTGTTTCTCTGGGGAAAGGCCATCATTCTTGTTCAGAGCCCAGTGGCCCGGAGTGGCCGGCTGCCTGCTGAAATTCCGCATGGATCAGGATGCCTCCCAGATGAAAAGTGCCCCCACAGGCACCTGTGGCTGGTTTGACAGTGCCAAGTGCCTCCTGCAAACTGACATCAGGAACCTGGCCTTGTGAGTTTTGTTTCTCTGGGGAAAGCCTTTCGTTCCTATCCATGGACGGGTGGCCCAGAGTGGCTGGCTGCCTGCTGAAATTCCACACTGTTGAAGATACCTCCCAGATGGAAAGTACCACCACAGGCAACTGTGGCTGGTTTGACAGTGCCAAGCGCCTCCTGCAAACTGACATCAGGAACCTGGCCTGGTGACTTTTGTTTCTCTGGGGAAAGGCCATGGTTCATATCCTGAGCCTGGTGTCCTGAGTGGCCGGCCCCCTGCTGAAATTCTGCACGGACCAGGATGCCGCCGAGATGAAAGGTGCCCCCACAGGCAACTGTGGCTGGTTTGACAGTGCCAAGTGCTTCCTGCAAACTGACATCAGGAACCTGGCCTGGTGATTTTCTTTCTCAGGGGAAAGGCCATGGTTCATGTCCAGGGCCCGGTGGCCCGTACTTGCCTGCTGCCTGCTGAAATTCCACACGGATCAGGATACCTCCCAGATGTAAGGTGCAACCACAGGCAACTGTGGCTGGTTTGACAGTGCCAAGTGCCTCCTGCAAACTGACATCAGGAACCTGGCCTTGTGAGTTTTGTTTCTCTGGGGAAAGGCCATCATTCTTGTTCAGAGCCCAGTGGCCCGGAGTGGCCGGCTGCCTGCTGAAATTCCGCACGGATCAGGATACCTCCCAGATTCAAGGTGCTAAACTTGGGCTAAACAGAATCAAAACAAATCAAAACAAATCTAAACCTTCTAAAAACCCGCCAAAATAATTCAAAACCCGTCAAAACTAATCAAAACATTCCGAATACCTGCCAAAACATTCCAAATACCCGCCAAAAGATTTTAAAACCCGCCAAAAGGAATCCAAACATTCCAAAACCTGCCAAGACAATATAAACAACACAAGAGAAAACAAAACATTCTGAAACACCACCAAAACATTCCGAAAACCCGACAAAACATCATCAAAACAAATCAAAACCAACCAAAATATTCCAAAAACCCGCCAAAATGATTTAGAACCGCAAAACTCATCAAAACATTCTGAAAAGATGCCAAAACATTAGAAAACCAGCCAGAACTGATCAAAACATTCAAAATACTTGGCAAAACATCATAAAAAGTAATCATAAACCAACCGAAACATTCCAAAAACCTGACAAAATAGATTAGAACCCGCCAAAACTGATCAAAACATTCTGAAAAGATGCCAAAATACTATCAAACCAGTCTGAAGTGATTGAAACTTTCAATAACTTGCCAAAACATAATCAAAACAAATGAAAGCAAACCAAAACATTCCAAATACCCGCCAAAATATTTTAAAACCCGCCAAAAGGAATCCAAACATTCCAAAACCTGCCAACACAATAAAAACAACACAAGAGAAAACAAAACATTCTAAAACACCACCAAAACATTCCGAAAACCCGCCAAAACATCATCAAAACAAATCAAAACAACCAAACAATAAGAGGAACACGGCAACATATTGGCAAGCAAGAGACGGAGAGCGCGGCACCTGGTGACTTTTGTTTCTCACGGGAAAGGGCATCGTTCGTGTCCAGTGCCCGGTGGCCTGGTGTGGCCGGCAGCCTGCTGAACTTCCGCACAGATGAGGATACCGCCCAGATGCAAGGTGCCCATACAGGTGCGTGTGGCTGGTTTGACAGTGCCAAGTGCCTCCTGCAAACTGACATCAGGAACCTGGCCGGGTGACTTTTGTTTCTCTGGGGAAAAGCCATCGCTCCACTCCAAGGCCAGGTGGCCTGGAGTGGCCGGCTGCCTGTTGAAATTCCGCACGGATGCGGATAACTCCCAGATGAAAGGAGCCCCCACAGGCAACTGTGGCTGGTTTGACAGTGCCAAGTGCCTCCTGCAAACTGACATCAGGAACCTGGCCTGGTGACTTTTATTTCTCTGGGGAAAGGCCATTGTACGTGTCCAAGGTCTAATGGCCCGGAGTGGCCGGCTGCCTGCTGGAATTCGGCATGGATCAGGATGCCGCCGAGATGCAAGGTGCCCCCACAGGCAACTGTGGCTGGTTTGACAGTGCTAAGTGCCTCCTGCACACTGACATCAGGAACCTGACCTGGTGACTTTTGTTTCTCTGGGGAAAGGCCATGGTTCATATCCTACAAACTGTGGCCCAAAGTGGCCGGCTGACTGCTGAAATTCCGCACGGATGAGGATACCTCCGAGATGCAAGGTGCCCCACAGGCACCTGTGGCTGGTTTGACAGTGCCAAGTGCCTCCTGCAAACTGACATCAGGAACCTGGCCTGGTGATTTTCTTTCTCAGGGGAAAGGCCATGGTTCATGTCCAGGGCCCGGTGGCCCGTACTTGCCTGCTGCCTGCTGAAATTCCACACGGATCAGGATACCTCCCAGATGTAAGGTGCCACCACAGGCAACTGTGGCTGGTTTGACAGTGCCAAGTGCCTCCTGCAAACTGACATCAGGAACCTGGCCTTGTGAGTTTTGTTTCTCTGGGGAAAGGCCATCATTCTTGTTCAGAGCCCAGTGGCCCGGAGTGGCCGGCTGCCTGCTGAAATTCCGCATGGATCAGGATGCCTCCCAGATGAAAAGTGCCCCCACAGGCACCTGTGGCTGGTTTGACAGTGCCAAGTGCCTCCTGCAAACTGACATCAGGAACCTGGCCGGGTGAGTTTTGTTTCTCTGGGGAAAGCCTTTCGTTCCTATCCATGGACGGGTGGCCCAGAGTGGCTGGCTGCCTGCTGAAATTCCGCACTGTTGAAGATACCTCCCAGATGGAAAGTACCACCACAGGCAACTGTGGCTGGTTTGACAGTGCCAAGCGCCTCCTGCAAACTGACATCAGGAACCTGGCCTGGTGACTTTTGTTTCTCACGGGAAAGGGCATCGTTCATGTCCATTGCCCGGTGGCCTGGTGTGGCCGGCAGCCTGCTGAACTTCCGCACAGATGAGGATACCTCCCAGATGCAAGGTGCCCATACAGGTGCGTGTGGCTGGTTTGACAGTGCCAAGTGCCTCCTGCAAACTGACATCAGGAACCTGGCCGGGTGAGTTTTGTTTCTCTGGGGAAAAGCCATTGTACGTGTCCAAGGTCTAATGGCCCGGAGTGGCCGGCTGCCTGCTGGAATTCGGCATGGATCAGGATGCCGCCGAGATGCAAGGTGCCCCCACAGGCACCTGTGGCTGGTTTGACAGTGCCATGTGCCTCCTGCAAAATGACATCAGGAACCTGGCCTTGTGACTTTCCTTTCTCTGGGGAAAGACCATGATTTATGTCCAGGGCCTTGCGGCCTGGAGTGCCCGGCTGCCTGCTGAAATTCCGCATGGATCGGGATGCCTCCCAGATGGAAAGTGCCCCCACAGCCAACTGTGGCTGGTTTGACAGTGCCAAGTGCCTCCTGCAAACTGACATCAGGAACCTGGCCGGGTGACTTTTGTTTCCCTAGGGAAAAGCCGTGGTTCTTGTCCAGGGCCTGGTGGCCCGGAGTGGCCGGCTGCCTGCTGAAATTCCGCATGGATCGGGATGCCTCCCAGATGTAAGGTGCCCCCACAGGCACCTGTGGCTGGTTTGACAGTGCCAAGTGCCTCCTGCAAACTGACATCAGGAACCTGGCCTGGTGTCTTTTGTTTCTCAGGGGAAAGCCTTTCGTTCCTATCCATGGACGGGTGGCCCAGAGTGGCTGGCTGCCTGCTGAAATTCCGCACTGTTGAAGATACCTCCCAGATGGAAAGTACCACCACAGGCAACTGTGGCTGGTTTGACAGTGCCAAGCGCCTCCTGCAAACTGACATCAGGAACCTGGCCTGGTGACTTTTGTTTCTCACCGGAAAAGGGCATCGTTCGTGTCCAGTGCCCGGTGGCCTGGTGTGGCCGGCAGCCTGCTGAACTTCCGCACAGATGAGGATACCGCCCAGATGCAAGGTGCCCATACAGGTGCGTGTGGCTGGTTTGACAGTGCCAAGTGCCTCCTGCAAACTGACATCAGGAACCTGGCCGGGTGACTTTTGTTTCTCTGGGGAAAAGCCATCGCTCCACTCCAAGGCCAGGTGGCCTGGAGTGGCCGGCTGCCTGTTGAAATTCCGCACGGATGCGGATAACTCCCAGATGAAAGGAGCCCCTACAGGCAACTGTGGCTGGTTTGACAGTGCCAAGTGCCTCCTGCAAACTGACATCAGGAACCTGGCCTGGTGACTTTTATTTCTCTGGGGAAAGGCCATTGTACGTGTCCAAGGTCTAATGGCCCGGAGTGGCCGGCTGCCTGCTGGAATTCGGCATGGATCAGGATGCCGCCGAGATGCAAGGTGCCCCCACAGGCAACTGTGGCTGGTTTGACAGTGCTAAGTGCCTCCTGCACACTGACATCAGGAACCTGACCTGGTGACTTTTGTTTCTCTGGGGAAAGGCCATGGTTCATATCCTACAAACTGTGGCCCAAAGTGGCCGGCTGACTGCTGAAATTCCGCACGGATGAGGATACCTCCGAGATGCAAGGTGCCCCACAGGCACCTGTGGCTGGTTTGACAGTGCCAAGTGCCTCCTGCAAACTGACATCAGGAACCTGGCCTGGTGACTTTTGTTTCTCTGGGGAAAGGCCATGGTTCATATCCTGAGCCTGGTGTCCTGAGTGGCCGGCTGCCTGCTGGAATTCGGCATGGATCAGGATGCCGCCGAGATGCAAGGTGCCCCCACAGGCACCTGTGGCTGGTTTGACAGTGCCATGTGCCTCCTGCAAAATGACATCAGGAACCTGGCCTTGTGACTTTCCTTTCTCTGGGGAAAGACCATGATTTATGTCCAGGGCCTTGCGGCCTGGAGTGCCCGGCTGCCTGCTGAAATTCCGCATGGATCGGGATGCCTCCCAGATGGAAAGTGCCCCCACAGCCAACTGTGGCTGGTTTGACAGTGCCAAGTGCCTCCTGCAAACTGACATCAGGAACCTGGCCGGGTGACTTTTGTTTCCCTAGGGAAAAGCCGTGGTTCTTGTCCAGGGCCTGGTGGCCCGGAGTGGCCGGCTGCCTGCTGAAATTCCGCATGGATCGGGATGCCTCCCAGATGTAAGGTGCCCCCACAGGCACCTGTGGCTGGTTTGACAGTGCCAAGTGCCTCCTGCAAACTGACATCAGGAACCTGGCCTGGTGTCTTTTGTTTCTCAGGGGAAAGACTTTCGTTCCTATCCATGGACGGGTGGCCCAGAGTGGCTGGCTGCCTGCTGAAATTCCGCACTGTTGAAGATACCTCCCAGATGGAAAGTACCACCACAGGCAACTGTGGCTGGTTTGACAGTGCCAAGCGCCTCCTGCAAACTGACATCAGGAACCTGGCCTGGTGACTTTTGTTTCTCACGGGAAAGGGCATCGTTCGTGTCCAGTGCCCGGTGGCCTGGTGTGGCCGGCAGCCTGCTGAACTTCCGCACAGATGAGGATACCGCCCAGATGCAAGGTGCCCATACAGGTGCGTGTGGCTGGTTTGACAGTGCCAAGTGCCTCCTGCAAACTGACATCAGGAACCTGGCCGGGTGACTTTTGTTTCTCTGGGGAAAAGCCATCGCTCCACTCCAAGGCCAGGTGGCCTGGAGTGGCCGGCTGCCTGTTGAAATTCCGCACGGATGCGGATAACTCCCAGATGAAAGGAGCCCCTACAGGCAACTGTGGCTGGTTTGACAGTGCCAAGTGCCTCCTGCAAACTGACATCAGGAACCTGGCCTGGTGACTTTTATTTCTCTGGGGAAAGGCCATTGTACGTGTCCAAGGTCTAATGGCCCGGAGTGGCCGGCTGCCTGCTGGAATTCGGCATGGATCAGGATGCCGCCGAGATGCAAGGTGCCCCCACAGGCAACTGTGGCTGGTTTGACAGTGCTAAGTGCCTCCTGCACACTGACATCAGGAACCTGACCTGGTGACTTTTGTTTCTCTGGGGAAAGGCCATGGTTCATATCCTACAAACTGTGGCCCAAAGTGGCCGGCTGACTGCTGAAATTCCGCACGGATCAGGATACCTCCGAGATGCAAGGTGCCCCACAGGCACCTGTGGCTGGTTTGACAGTGCCAAGTGCCTCCTGCAAACTGACATCAGGAACCTGGCCTGGTGACTTTTGTTTCTCTGGGGAAAGGCCATGGTTCATATCCTGAGCCTGGTGTCCTGAGTGGCCGGCCCCCTGCTGAAATTCTGCACGGACCAGGATGCCGCCGAGATGAAAGGTGCCCCCACAGGCAACTGTGGCTGGTTGGACAGTGCCAAGTGCTTCCTGCAAACTGACATCAGGAACCTGGCCTGGTGATTTTCTTTCTCAGGGGAAAGGCCATGGTTCATGTCCAGGGCCCGGTGGCCCGTACTTGCCTGCTGCCTGCTGAAATTCCACACGGATCAGGATACCTCCCAGATGTAAGGTGCCACCACAGGCAACTGTGGCTGGTGTGACAGTGCCAAGTGCCTCCTGCAAACTGACATCAGGAACCTGGCCTTGTGAGTTTTGTTTCTCTGGGGAAAGGCCATCATTCTTGTTCAGAGCCCAGTGGCCCGGAGTGGCCGGCTGCCTGCTGAAATTCCGCATGGATCAGGATGCCTCCCAGATGAAAAGTGCCCCCACAGGCACCTGTGGCTGGTTTGACAGTGCCAAGTGCCTCCTGCAAACTGACATCAGGAACCTGGCCGGGTGACTTTTGTTTCTCTGGGGAAAAGCCATCGCTCCACTCCAAGGCCAGGTGGCCTGGAGTGGCCGGCTGCCTGTTGAAATTCCGCATGGATGCGGATAACTCCCAGATGAAAGGAGCCCCCACAGGCAACTGTGGCTGGTTTGACAGTGCCAAGTGCCTCCTGCAAACTGACATCAGGAACCTGGCCTGGTGACTTTTATTTCTCTGGGGAAAGGCCATTGTACGTGTCCAAGGTCTAATGGCCCGGAGTGGCCGGCTGCCTGCTGGAATTCGGCATGGATCAGGATGCCGCCGAGATGCAAGGTGCCCCCACAGGCAACTGTGGCTGGTTTGACAGTGCTAAGTGCCTCCTGCACACTGACATCAGGAACCTGACCTGGTGACTTTTGTTTCTCTGGGGAAAGGCCATGGTTCATATCCTACAAACTGTGGCCCAAAGTGGCCGGCTGACTGCTGAAATTCCGCACGGATCAGGATACCTCCGAGATGCAAGGTGCCCCACAGGCACCTGTGGCTGGTTTGACAGTGCCAAGTGCCTCCTGCAAACTGACATCAGGAACCTGGCCTGGTGACTTTTGTTTCTCTGGGGAAAGGCCATGGTTCATATCCTGAGCCTGGTGTCCTGAGTGGCCGGCCCCCTGCTGAAATTCTGCACGGACCAGGATGCCGCCGAGATGAAAGGTGCCCCCACAGGCAACTGTGGCTGGTTGGACAGTGCCAAGTGCTTCCTGCAAACTGACATCAGGAACCTGGCCTGGTGATTTTCTTTCTCAGGGGAAAGGCCATGGTTCATGTCCAGAGCCCGGTGGCCCGTACTTGCCTGCTGCCTGCTGAAATTCCACACGGATCAGGATACCTCCCAGATGTAAGGTGCCACCACAGGCAACTGTGGCTGGTGTGACAGTGCCAAGTGCCTCCTGCAAAGTGACATCAGGAACCTGGCCTTGTGAGTTTTGTTTCTCTGGGGAAAGGGCATCATTCTTGTTCAGAGCCCAGTGGCCCGGAGTGGCCGGCTGCCTGCTGAAATTCCGCATGGATCAGGATGCCTCCCAGATGAAAAGTGCCCCCACAGGCACCTGTGGCTGGTTTGACAGTGCCAAGTGCCTCCTGCAAACTGACATCAGGAACCTGGCCGGGTGACTTTTGTTTCTCTGGGGAAAAGCCATCGCTCCACTCCAAGGCCAGGTGGCCTGGAGTGGCCGGCTGCCTGTTGAAATTCCGCATGGATGCGGATAACTCCCAGATGAAAGGAGCCCCCACAGGCAACTGTGGCTGGTTTGACAGTGCCAAGTGCCTCCTGCAAACTGACATCAGGAACCTGGCCTGGTGACTTTTATTTCTCTGGGGAAAGGCCATTGTACGTGTCCAAGGTCTAATGGCCCGGAGTGGCCGGCTGCCTGCTGGAATTCGGCATGGATCAGGATGCCGCCGAGATGCAAGGTGCCCCCACAGGCAACTGTGGCTGGTTTGACAGTGCTAAGTGCCTCCTGCACACTGACATCAGGAACCTGACCTGGTGACTTTTGTTTCTCTGGGGAAAGGCCATGGTTCATATCCTACAAACTGTGGCCCAAAGTGGCCGGCTGACTGCTGAAATTCCGCACGGATCAGGATACCTCCGAGATGCAAGGTGCCCCACAGGCACCTGTGGCTGGTTTGACAGTGCCAAGTGCCTCCTGCAAACTGACATCAGGAACCTGGCCTGGTGACTTTTGTTTCTCTGGGGAAAGGCCATGGTTCATATCCTGAGCCTGGTGTCCTGAGTGGCCGGCCCCCTGCTGAAATTCTGCACGGACCAGGATGCCGCCGAGATGAAAGGTGCCCCCACAGGCAACTGTGGCTGGTTGGACAGTGCCAAGTGCTTCCTGCAAACTGACATCAGGAACCTGGCCTGGTGATTTTCTTTCTCAGGGGAAAGGCCATGGTTCATGTCCAGGGCCCGGTGGCCCGTACTTGCCTGCTGCCTGCTGAAATTCCACACGGATCAGGATACCTCCCAGATGTAAGGTGCCACCACAGGCAACTGTGGCTGGTGTGACAGTGCCAAGTGCCTCCTGCAAACTGACATCAGGAACCTGGCCTTGTGAGTTTTGTTTCTCTGGGGAAAGGCCATCATTCTTGTTCAGAGCCCAGTGGCCCGGAGTGGCCGGCTGCCTGCTGAAATTCCGCATGGATCAGGATGCCTCCCAGATGAAAAGTGCCCCCACAGGCACCTGTGGCTGGTTTGACAGTGCCAAGTGCCTCCTGCAAACTGACATCAGGAACCTGGCCTTGTGAGTTTTGTTTCTCTGGGGAAAGCCTTTCGTTCCTATCCATGGACGGGTGGCCCAGAGTGGCTGGCTGCCTGCTGAAATTCCACACTGTTGAAGATACCTCCCAGATGGAAAGTACCACCACAGGCAACTGTGGCTGGTTTGACAGTGCCAAGCGCCTCCTGCAAACTGACATCAGGAACCTGGCCTGGTGACTTTTGTTTCTCTGGGGAAAGGCCATGGTTCATATCCTGAGCCTGGTGTCCTGAGTGGCCGGCCCCCTGCTGAAATTCTGCACGGACCAGGATGCCGCCGAGATGAAAGGTGCCCCCACAGGCAACTGTGGCTGGTTTGACAGTGCCAAGTGCTTCCTGCAAACTGACATCAGGAACCTGGCCTGGTGATTTTCTTTCTCAGGGGAAAGGCCATGGTTCATGTCCAGGGCCCGGTGGCCCGTACTTGCCTGCTGCCTGCTGAAATTCCACACGGATCAGGATACCTCCCAGATGTAAGGTGCAACCACAGGCAACTGTGGCTGGTTTGACAGTGCCAAGTGCCTCCTGCAAACTGACATCAGGAACCTGGCCTTGTGAGTTTTGTTTCTCTGGGGAAAGGCCATCATTCTTGTTCAGAGCCCAGTGGCCCGGAGTGGCCGGCTGCCTGCTGAAATTCCGCACGGATCAGGATACCTCCCAGATTCAAGGTGCTAAACTTGGGCTAAACAGAATCAAAACAAATCAAAACAAATCTAAACCTTCTAAAAACCCGCCAAAATAATTCAAAACCCGTCAAAACTAATCAAAACATTCCGAATACCTGCCAAAACATTCCAAATACCCGCCAAAAGATTTTAAAACCCGCCAAAAGGAATCCAAACATTCCAAAACCTGCCAAGACAATATAAACAACACAAGAGAAAACAAAACATTCTGAAACACCACCAAAACATTCCGAAAACCCGACAAAACATCATCAAAACAAATCAAAACCAACCAAAATATTCCAAAAACCCGCCAAAATGATTTAGAACCGCAAAACTCATCAAAACATTCTGAAAAGATGCCAAAACATTAGAAAACCAGCCAGAACTGATCAAAACATTCAAAATACTTGGCAAAACATCATAAAAAGTAATCATAAACCAACCGAAACATTCCAAAAACCTGACAAAATAGATTAGAACCCGCCAAAACTGATCAAAACATTCTGAAAAGATGCCAAAATACTATCAAACCAGTCTGAAGTGATTGAAACTTTCAATAACTTGCCAAAACATAATCAAAACAAATGAAAGCAAACCAAAACATTCCAAATACCCGCCAAAATATTTTAAAACCCGCCAAAAGGAATCCAAACATTCCAAAACCTGCCAACACAATAAAAACAACACAAGAGAAAACAAAACATTCTAAAACACCACCAAAACATTCCGAAAACCCGCCAAAACATCATCAAAACAAATCAAAACAACCAAACAATAAGAGGAACACGGCAACATATTGGCAAGCAAGAGACGGAGAGCGCGGCACCTGGTGACTTTTGTTTCTCACGGGAAAGGGCATCGTTCGTGTCCAGTGCCCGGTGGCCTGGTGTGGCCGGCAGCCTGCTGAACTTCCGCACAGATGAGGATACCGCCCAGATGCAAGGTGCCCATACAGGT
Source organism: Passer domesticus (assembly GCF_036417665.1). Taxonomy (NCBI): domain Eukaryota; kingdom Metazoa; phylum Chordata; class Aves; order Passeriformes; family Passeridae; genus Passer; species Passer domesticus. Next base: position 30,182,379 of record NC_087480.1, on the reverse strand, counting down.
GCGTGTGGCTGGTTTGACAGTGCCAAGTGCCTCCTGCAAACTGACATCAGGAACCTGGCCGGGTGACTTTTGTTTCTCTGGGGAAAAGCCATCGCTCCACTCCAAGGCCAGGTGGCCTGGAGTGGCCGGCTGCCTGTTGAAATTCCGCACGGATGCGGATAACTCCCAGATGAAAGGAGCCCCCACAGGCAACTGTGGCTGGTTTGACAGTGCCAAGTGCCTCCTGCAAACTGACATCAGGAACCTGGCCTGGTGACTTTTATTTCTCTGGGGAAAGGCCATTGTACGTGTCCAAGGTCTAATGGCCCGGAGTGGCCGGCTGCCTGCTGGAATTCGGCATGGATCAGGATGCCGCCGAGATGCAAGGTGCCCCCACAGGCAACTGTGGCTGGTTTGACAGTGCTAAGTGCCTCCTGCACACTGACATCAGGAACCTGACCTGGTGACTTTTGTTTCTCTGGGGAAAGGCCATGGTTCATATCCTACAAACTGTGGCCCAAAGTGGCCGGCTGACTGCTGAAATTCCGCACGGATGAGGATACCTCCGAGATGCAAGGTGCCCCACAGGCACCTGTGGCTGGTTTGACAGTGCCAAGTGCCTCCTGCAAACTGACATCAGGAACCTGGCCTGGTGACTTTTGTTTCTCTGGGGAAAGGCCATGGTTCATATCCTGAGCCTGGTGTCCTGAGTGGCCGGCCCCCTGCTGAAATTCTGCACGGACCAGGATGCCGCCGAGATGAAAGGTGCCCCCACAGGCAACTGTGGCTGGTTGGACAGTGCCAAGTGCTTCCTGCAAACTGACATCAGGAACCTGGCCTGGTGATTTTCTTTCTCAGGGGAAAGGCCATGGTTCATGTCCAGGGCCCGGTGGCCCGTACTTGCCTGCTGCCTGCTGAAATTCCACACGGATCAGGATACCTCCCAGATGTAAGGTGCCACCACAGGCAACTGTGGCTGGTGTGACAGTGCCAAGTGCCTCCTGCAAACTGACATCAGGAACCTGGCCTTGTGAGTTTTGTTTCTCTGGGGAAAGGCCATCATTCTTGTTCAGAGCCCAGTGGCCCGGAGTGGCCGGCTGCCTGCTGAAATTCCGCATGGATCAGGATGCCTCCCAGATGAAAAGTGCCCCCACAGGCACCTGTGGCTGGTTTGACAGTGCCAAGTGCCTCCTGCAAACTGACATCAGGAACCTGGCCGGGTGACTTTTGTTTCTCTGGGGAAAAGCCATCGCTCCACTCCAAGGCCAGGTGGCCTGGAGTGGCCGGCTGCCTGTTGAAATTCCGCATGGATGCGGATAACTCCCAGATGAAAGGAGCCCCCACAGGCAACTGTGGCTGGTTTGACAGTGCCAAGTGCCTCCTGCAAACTGACATCAGGAACCTGGCCTGGTGACTTTTATTTCTCTGGGGAAAGGCCATTGTACGTGTCCAAGGTCTAATGGCCCGGAGTGGCCGGCTGCCTGCTGGAATTCGGCATGGATCAGGATGCCGCCGAGATGCAAGGTGCCCCCACAGGCAACTGTGGCTGGTTTGACAGTGCTAAGTGCCTCCTGCACACTGACATCAGGAACCTGACCTGGTGACTTTTGTTTCTCTGGGGAAAGGCCATGGTTCATATCCTACAAACTGTGGCCCAAAGTGGCCGGCTGACTGCTGAAATTCCGCACGGATCAGGATACCTCCGAGATGCAAGGTGCCCCACAGGCACCTGTGGCTGGTTTGACAGTGCCAAGTGCCTCCTGCAAACTGACATCAGGAACCTGGCCTGGTGACTTTTGTTTCTCTGGGGAAAGGCCATGGTTCATATCCTGAGCCTGGTGTCCTGAGTGGCCGGCCCCCTGCTGAAATTCTGCACGGACCAGGATGCCGCCGAGATGAAAGGTGCCCCCACAGGCAACTGTGGCTGGTTGGACAGTGCCAAGTGCTTCCTGCAAACTGACATCAGGAACCTGGCCTGGTGATTTTCTTTCTCAGGGGAAAGGCCATGGTTCATGTCCAGGGCCCGGTGGCCCGTACTTGCCTGCTGCCTGCTGAAATTCCACACGGATCAGGATACCTCCCAGATGTAAGGTGCCACCACAGGCAACTGTGGCTGGTGTGACAGTGCCAAGTGCCTCCTGCAAAGTGACATCAGGAACCTGGCCTTGTGAGTTTTGTTTCTCTGGGGAAAGGCCATCATTCTTGTTCAGAGCCCAGTGGCCCGGAGTGGCCGGCTGCCTGCTGAAATTCCGCATGGATCAGGATGCCTCCCAGATGAAAAGTGCCCCCACAGGCACCTGTGGCTGGTTTGACAGTGCCAAGTGCCTCCTGCAAACTGACATCAGGAACCTGGCCGGGTGACTTTTGTTTCTCTGGGGAAAAGCCATCGCTCCACTCCAAGGCCAGGTGGCCTGGAGTGGCCGGCTGCCTGTTGAAATTCCGCATGGATGCGGATAACTCCCAGATGAAAGGAGCCCCCACAGGCAACTGTGGCTGGTTTGACAGTGCCAAGTGCCTCCTGCAAACTGACATCAGGAACCTGGCCTGGTGACTTTTATTTCTCTGGGGAAAGGCCATTGTACGTGTCCAAGGTCTAATGGCCCGGAGTGGCCGGCTGCCTGCTGGAATTCGGCATGGATCAGGATGCCGCCGAGATGCAAGGTGCCCCCACAGGCAACTGTGGCTGGTTTGACAGTGCTAAGTGCCTCCTGCACACTGACATCAGGAACCTGACCTGGTGACTTTTGTTTCTCTGGGGAAAGGCCATGGTTCATATCCTACAAACTGTGGCCCAAAGTGGCCGGCTGACTGCTGAAATTCCGCACGGATCAGGATACCTCCGAGATGCAAGGTGCCCCACAGGCACCTGTGGCTGGTTTGACAGTGCCAAGTGCCTCCTGCAAACTGACATCAGGAACCTGGCCTGGTGACTTTTGTTTCTCTGGGGAAAGGCCATGGTTCATATCCTGAGCCTGGTGTCCTGAGTGGCCGGCCCCCTGCTGACATTCTGCACGGACCAGGATGCCGCCGAGATGAAAGGTGCCCCCAGAGGCAACTGTGGCTGGTTGGACAGTGCCAAGTGCTTCCTGCAAACTGACATCAGGAACCTGGCCTGGTGATTTTCTTTCTCAGGGGAAAGGCCATGGTTCATGTCCAGAGCCCGGTGGCCCGTACTTGCCTGCTGCCTGCTGAAATTCCACACGGATCAGGATACCTCCCAGATGTAAGGTGCCACCACAGGCAACTGTGGCTGGTGTGACAGTGCCAAGTGCCTCCTGCAAAGTGACATCAGGAACCTGGCCTTGTGAGTTTTGTTTCTCTGGGGAAAGGGCATCATTCTTGTTCAGAGCCCAGTGGCCCGGAGTGGCCGGCTGCCTGCTGAAATTCCGCATGGATCAGGATGCCTCCCAGATGAAAAGTGCCCCCACAGGCACCTGTGGCTGGTTTGACAGTGCCAAGTGCCTCCTGCAAACTGACATCAGGAACCTGGCCGGGTGACTTTTGTTTCTCTGGGGAAAAGCCATCGCTCCACTCCAAGGCCAGGTGGCCTGGAGTGGCCGGCTGCCTGTTGAAATTCCGCATGGATGCGGATAACTCCCAGATGAAAGGAGCCCCCACAGGCAACTGTGGCTGGTTTGACAGTGCCAAGTGCCTCCTGCAAACTGACATCAGGAACCTGGCCTGGTGACTTTTATTTCTCTGGGGAAAGGCCATTGTACGTGTCCAAGGTCTAATGGCCCGGAGTGGCCGGCTGCCTGCTGGAATTCGGCATGGATCAGGATGCCGCCGAGATGCAAGGTGCCCCCACAGGCAACTGTGGCTGGTTTGACAGTGCTAAGTGCCTCCTGCACACTGACATCAGGAACCTGACCTGGTGACTTTTGTTTCTCTGGGGAAAGGCCATGGTTCATATCCTACAAACTGTGGCCCAAAGTGGCCGGCTGACTGCTGAAATTCCGCACGGATCAGGATACCTCCGAGATGCAAGGTGCCCCACAGGCACCTGTGGCTGGTTTGACAGTGCCAAGTGCCTCCTGCAAACTGACATCAGGAACCTGGCCTGGTGACTTTTGTTTCTCTGGGGAAAGCCTTTCGTTCCTATCCATGGACGGGTGGCCCAGAGTGGCTGGCTGCCTGCTGAAATTCCACACTGTTGAAGATACCTCCCAGATGGAAAGTACCACCACAGGCAACTGTGGCTGGTTTGACAGTGCCAAGCGCCTCCTGCAAACTGACATCAGGAACCTGGCCTGGTGACTTTTGTTTCTCTGGGGAAAGGCCATGGTTCATATCCTGAGCCTGGTGTCCTGAGTGGCCGGCCCCCTGCTGAAATTCTGCACGGACCAGGATGCCGCCGAGATGAAAGGTGCCCCCACAGGCAACTGTGGCTGGTTTGACAGTGCCAAGTGCTTCCTGCAAACTGACATCAGGAACCTGGCCTGGTGATTTTCTTTCTCAGGGGAAAGGCCATGGTTCATGTCCAGGGCCCGCTGGCCCGTACTTGCCTGCTGCCTGCTGAAATTCCACACGGATCAGGATACCTCCCAGATGTAAGGTGCAACCACAGGCAACTGTGGCTGGTTTGACAGTGCCAAGTGCCTCCTGCAAACTGACATCAGGAACCTGGCCGGGTGACTTTTGTTTCTCTGGGGAAAGGCCATCATTCTTGTTCAGAGCCCAGTGGCCCGGAGTGGCCGGCTGCCTGCTGAAATTCCGCACGGATCAGGATACCTCCCAGATTCAAGGTGCTAAACTTGGGCTAAACAGAATCAAAACAAATCAAAACAAATCTAAACCTTCTAAAAACCCGCCAAAATAATTCAAAACCCGTCAAAACTAATCAAAACCTTCCGAATACCTGCCAAAACATTCCAAATACCCGCCAAAAGATTTTAAAACCCGCCAAAAGGAATCCAAACATTCCAAAACCTGCCAAGACAATATAAACAACACAAGAGAAAACAAAACATTCTGAAACACCACCAAAACATTCCGAAAACCCGACAAAACATCATCAAAACAAATCAAAACCAACCAAAATATTCCAAAAACCCGCCAAAATGATTTAGAACCGCAAAACTCATCAAAACATTCTGAAAAGATGCCAAAACATTAGAAAACCAGCCAGAACTGATCAAAACATTCAAAATACTTGGCAAAACATCATAAAAAGTAATCATAAACCAACCGAAACATTCCAAAAACCTGACAAAATAGATTAGAACCCGCCAAAACTGATCAAAACATTCTGAAAAGATGCCAAAATACTATCAAACCAGTCTGAAGTGATTGAAACTTTCAATAACTTGCCAAAACATAATCAAAACAAATGAAAGCAAACCAAAACATTCCAAATACCCGCCAAAATATTTTAAAACCCGCCAAAAGGAATCCAAACATTCCAAAACCTGCCAACACAATAAAAACAACACAAGAGAAAACAAAACATTCTAAAACACCACCAAAACATTCCGAAAACCCGCCAAAACATCATCAAAACAAATCAAAACAACCAAACAATAAGAGGAACACGGCAACATATTGGCAAGCAAGAGACGGAGAGCGCGGCACCTTCGAGGAGGCCAAGAAGGAAATCGCACAACACCCGCACTGTGTCTGCAACTTTCAAACTGCTAGAAGCTAGTGGCTTGCCACTGGCCTGCCTCTTCAATTGCCATTAGCATTCCAATGGAAGCTATTCTTGGACAACTTTGCTCTGCTTGCTGCTAGTTCTGCCCCAGCCTACCATAGATAACCTTGCTCTTCCCTTGAGGCTCTGAGATGCCAAGAACTTGTCAACTTCAAAGGGCGGGCCGGGCTACATCTACTCAGCTGCCACAGTTTCTCCTTGCTAGACCTAGTGGGAAAGCATTTTGCTGAGATGCAGAGGGCAAGAAACGCAGAATACGGAGACGCGGAGCTGTCCCAAGTGCCGCTGCCAGGCGTCTTGCCGCAGAAGGAGCGCCCCGGAGCGCACCGCAACCGGCACCGTCGTCTCTGCGCAAAGAGCCAAAATCTTTGAAAACCCGCCAAAACTAATCCAAAAATATTTTCAAACCCGCCAAAATAGAAAACCAGACAGAAGTGATCAATACATTCGAAAAAACCTGACAAAACATGATAAAGCCCACCAAAGCTAATCCAAACACACCAAAAACTGGGCTAAACAGAATCAAAACAAATCTAAACGTTCTAAAAACCGGCCAAAATATTTAAAAACCCGTCAAAACAAATCAAAACCTTCCGAATACCCGCCAAAATAATTTAGACCCACAAAACTCATCAAAACATTCTGAAAAAATGCCAAAACATTAGAAAACCAGCCAGAACTGATCAAAACATTCAAAAAACTTGGCAAAACATCATAAATCAAATCAAAACCAACCAAAACATTCCAAAAACCCAACAAAATAGTTTACAACCTGCCAAAACTGATCAAAACATTCTGAAAAGATGCCAAAATATTATAAAACCAGTCAGAAGTGATCAAAACATGCAATAACTTCAAAAACAAACTAAAAACAAATCTCAACAAACGGAAACATTCCAAAATATGACTAAATATTGTCAAACCAGCAGAACTGATCAAAACATTCAAAAAACTCGCCAAAACATTGTCAAAACAAGTCAAGACCAACCAAAACATTCAAAAAACCTGCCAAAACATTTTAAAACCCGCCAAAAACAAATCAAAACGTTCCAAAACCCACCAAAATATTATAAAACCAGACAGAAGTGATGAAAACTTTTTGAAACCCCGATAAAACATAATAAAAATCCGCCAAATCAAATCAAAATTTTCCAAAACCTGCTAACACAATTAAAACAACACAAGAGAAAACAAAACATTGTAAAACCCCACCAAAATAGTCTGAAAACCCACCAAAACATAATAAAAACAAATCAAAACATATCAAAACATTCCAAAAACCTGCCAAATTTTTAGAACCTGCCAAAACTGACCAAATATTCTGAAAAGACACCAAAACGCCAGAAAACCAGTTAGAAGTGATCAAAACTTTCAAAAAACTGGCCAAAACATTCAAAAAACAAATTAAAACCAACCAAAACATTCTAAAAACCTACTAAAATGTTTTAAAATCCTCCAAAACTGATCAAAATATATTGAAAAGAAAACCAAAAATACTATAAAACCAGCCAGAACTGATCAAAACATACAAAAAACATGCCAAAACATAATAAAAACAAATCTAAACAAACCAAAACATTCTAAAAACCTGCCAAAATATTTTAAAGCCAGAAAAACGAATCAAAACTTTACGAAAACATACCAAAACATAACACAAATCTAAACAAAAAAACATTCCACACACTAGCCAAAATATTTTAGAACTCCCCAAAAACTGGTCAAAACATACTGAAAACATGCCAAAATATTATAAAATTAGTCAGAAGTGAATAAAACATTCAAAAAATCCGCCAAAACATGATAAAGCCCACCAAAACTAATCCAAACACACCAAAAACATGACTAAACATAACAAAAACAAATCAAAACCATCCAAAAAAATCTGAAAAACCCCCCAAAGTAATCTAAACATTCTAAAAGCCCTCCAAAACATAATAAAGATATAGGAAAACCAAACAAAATATTCTAAAAACCTGCCAAAATATATTAAATCCCGCCAAAACCGATCAAAACATTCTGAATAGATGCCAAAATACTAGAGAACCAGCCAGAACTGATCCAAATATTTCAAAAAGCTTGCCAAAACATAATAAAAACAAATCAAAACCAGCTAAAACATTGTAAAAACTCGCCAAATTATTTTAAGCCCCCAAATTATTTTAAAACTCGCCAAAACGAATCAAAATTTTCCAAAAACTTTATAAAAACAAATCAAAACAAACCAAGAAATTCCAAACACCGGGCAAAATATTGTAAAACAAATCAAAAGTAATCAAAATTTCCCAAACCAGCTGAAATATTGTAAAAAAAATCAAAACAAATCAAAACATTCCAAAAACCTGCCAAAATGTTAATACACCCGCCGAAACTGATCACAACATTCCCAATAGACGCAAAAAACATTCAAAAAATCCGTCAAAACATTAAAAAGAAAATCAATGCAAACCAAAATATTCCAAAAACCCGCTAAAATACTTAAAAATACGCAAAAATGAACCAAACATTTCCAAGAACCCACCAAAACATAAGAAAAACAAATCCAAACAAATTAAAACAATCCAAAATAGTTTAGAACCCGCCAAAAGTGATCAAAACATTTGGAAAACACGCCAAAATACTAGAAAACCAGCCAGGACTGATCAAAACACACAAAAACCTTGCCAAAAATAATAAAAACAAATAAAAACATTTTAAAAATCCGGGCAAAATATTTAAAAACACGCCGAAAGGAACCGAAATATTCCAAAACTCTCCAAAACTACACAAAAACGAACCAAAACATCCCAAAAACCCACAAAAATATTTAGAACCGCGATCAGCACCAGCGCTCTCTGCGCAAACACCCGCTAGATGGCATCCGAGAGACGGAGAGCACGCCACCTTCTACGATGCGAAGAGTGAAGCCGCACAACACCCGGACTGTGTCCGCAGCTTTCTAACTGCTAGAATTTCAAGGCTTAGCACTCGCCTGCCTCTTCAATTGCCATTAGCATCTGAACGGAAGGTATTCTTGGACAACTTTGCTGTGCTTGCTTCTAGTTCTGCCCCAGCCCACCATAGATAACCTTGCTCTTCCCTTTAGTTTCTGAGATGCCGAGAACTCGGGAATTGAGAATACAAGTCCGGGGACGTATACTGTGCTGGCACAGTTTCTCCTTGCTAGACACAGTGGAAAAGCATTTTGCTGAGACGCAGAAGACAAGAAATGCAGAAAACGGAGATACGGAGCTGTCCGAAGTTAAGTGCCGCTGCCAGGCGTCTTTCGGCAGAAACAGAGCTCCGGAGCGCACAGTGACCGGCACAGTGCTCTCTGCGCGAAGAGCCGCTTGATCGCATCCGAGAGACGGAGAGCGCGGTACCTTCTAGGATGCGAAGAGTGAAGCCGCACAACACCCGGACTGTGTCCGCAGCTTTCTAACTGCTAGAATTTCAAGGCTTAGCACTCGCCTGCCTCTTCAATTGCCATTAGCATCCGAACGGAAGGTATTCTTGGACAACTTTGCTGTGCTTGCTTCTAGTTCTGCCCCAGCCCACCATAGATAACCTTGCTCTTCCCTTTAGTTTCTGAGATGCCGAGAACTCGGGAATTGAGAATACAAGTCCGGGGACGTATACTGTGCTGGCACAGTTTCTCCTTGCTAGACACAGTGGAAAAGCATTTTGCTGAGACGCAGAAGACAAGAAATGCAGAAAACAGAGATACGGAGCTGTCCGAAGTTAAGTGCCGCTGCCAGGCGTCTTTCGGCAGAAACAGAGCTCCGGAGCGCACAGTGAGCGGCACAGTGCTGTCTGCGCGAAGAGCCGCTTGATCGCATCCGAGAGACGGAGAGCGCGGTACTTTCTAGGATGCGAAGAGTGAAGCCGCACAACAGCCGGACTGTGTCCGCAGCTTTCTAACTGCTAGAATTTCAAGGCTTAGCACTCGCCTGCCTCTTCAATTTCCATTAGCATCCGAACGGAAGGTATTCTTGGACAACTTTGCTGTGCTTGCTTCTAGTTCTGCCCCAGCCCACCATAGATAACCTTGCTCTTCCCTTCAGTTTCTGAGATGCCGAGAATTCGGGAATTGAGAATACAAGTCCGGGGACGTATACTGTGCTGGCACAGTTTCTCCTTGCTAGACACAGTGGAAAAGCATTTTGCTGAGACGCAGAAGACAAGAAATGCAGAAAACGGAGATACGGAGCTGTCCGAAGTTAAGTGCCGCTGCCAGGCGTCTTTCGGCAGAAAGAGAGCTCCGGAGCGCACAGTGACCGGCACAGTGCTGTCTGCGCGAAGAGCCGCTTGATCGCATCCGAGAGACGGAGAGCGCGGTACTTTCTAGGATGCGAAGAGTGAAGCCGCACAACAGCCGGACTGTGTCCGCAGCTTTCTAACTGCTAGAATTTCAAGGCTTAGCACTCGCCTGCCTCTTCAATTGCCATTAGCATCCGAACGGAAGGTATTCTTGGACAACTTTGCTCTGCTTGCTACTAGTTCTGCCCCAGCCCACCATAGATAACCTTGCTCTTCCCTTTAGTTTCTGAGATGCCGAGAACTCGGGAATTGAGAACACAAGTCCGGGGACGTATACTGTGCTGGCACAGTTTCTCCTTGCTAGACACAGTGGAAAAGCATTTTGCTGAGACGCAGAAGACAAGAAATGCAGAAAACGGAGATACGGAGCTGTCCGAAGTTAAGTGCCGCTGCCAGGCGTCTTTCGGCAGAAACAGAGCTCCGGAGCGCACAGTGAGCGGCACAGTGCTGTCTGCGCGAAGAGCCGCTTGATCGCATCCGAGAGACGGAGAGCGCGGTACTTTCTAGCATGCGAAGAGTGAAGCCGCACAACACCCGGACTGTGTCCGCAGCTTTCTAACTGCTAGAATTTCAAGGCTTAGCACTCGCCTGCCTCTTCAATTGCCATTAGCATCCGAACGGAAGGTATTCTTGGACAACTTTGCTGTGCTTGCTTCTAGTTCTGCCCCAGCCCATCATAGATAACCTTGCTCTTCCCTTTAGTTTCTGAGATGCCGAGAATTCGGGAATTGAGAATACAAGTCCGGGGACGTATACTGTGCTGGCACAGTTTCTCCTTGCTAGACACAGTGGAAAAGCATTTTGCTGAGACGCAGAAGACAAGAAATGCAGAAAACGGAGATACGGAGCTGTCCGAAGTTAAGTGCCGCTGCCAGGCGTCTTTCGGCAGAAAGAGAGCTCCGGAGCGCACAGTGAGCGGCACAGTGCTGTCTGCGCGAAGAGCCGCTTGATCGCATCCGAGAGACGGAGAGCGCGGTACTTTCTAGGATGCGAAGAGTGAAGACGCACAACACCCGGACTCTACGGCTTTCTAACTGCTACAAGATCATGGCTTCCCACGCGATTTGTTTAGATTGTTCTTTATTATATTTTGATTAGTTTTGCTGAGTTTTTTCCTGTGTTGTCGGGTTTTCACAATATTTTGATCAGTTTTTGGGGATTCTAGAATATTATGGCGGGTTTCTGCAATGTTTAGATGTCTTTTTGTAATGCTTTGGTTGATTTTGATTAGTTTGTAATATGATATGGGGGAGTTTTAGAATGTTTTGATTAATTTGGGCAAGGTTAGAAATGTTCTTGTTGGGTTTTTAGAATGTTTTGATTTGTTTTGTTTTTCTAAAACTTTGCCTAGATTCAGTGTGTTTGGATCAGTTTTTGTGGGCTTTCTCATGTTTTGGCAGTTTTTTTTTTTTTGTTTGACTGGGTTTTAGAATATTTTGATGACTTATGACGGGTTTTGAAATACTTGGTGTGTTTTAAGAATGTTTTCTTTGCCTTAGTTTTGTTTTTATTAAGTTTTGCCGGCTTTTGGAATATTTTAGCTGGTTTTTGGTATATTTTGGTTGGTTTTGATTTGTTTTTATGATGTTTTGTCGGGTTTTCAGAATGTTTTGGTGGTGTTTTAGAATGTTTTGTTTTCTCTTGTGTTGTTTTTATTGTCTTGGCAGGTTGTGGAACGTTTGGATTCGTTTTGGCGGGTTTTAAAATATTTTGGCGGGTATTTGGAATGTTTTGGTTTGCTTTCATTTGTTTTGATTATGTTTTGGCAAGTTATTGAAAGTTTCGATCACTTCTGACTGGTTTTCTAGTATTTTGGAATCTTTTCAGAATGTTTTGATGAGTTTTGGCGGGTTCTAAACTATTTTGTCGGGTTTTTGGAATGTTTTGGTTAGTTTTGATTTGTTTTTATGATATATTGTCAAATTTTTTGAATGTTTTGATCGGTTCAGGCTGGTTTTCTAGTATTTTGGCATCTTTTCAGAATGTTTTGATGAGTTTTGCGGGTCTAAATCATTTTGGCGGGTTTTCGGAATGTTTTGGTTGGGTTTTAGAATGTTTTGTATTCTCTTGAGTTGTTTTTAGTGTGTGGGCAGGTTTTGGAATGTTTGGATTCATTTTGGCGGGTTTTAAAATCTTTTGGCAGGTATTTGGAATGTTTTTTAACGGGTATTCGGAAGGTTTTGATTAGTTTTGACGGGTTTGGAAATATTTTGGCGGGTTTTACAAGGTTTAGATTTGTTTTGATTTGTTTTGATTCTGTTTAGCCCAGTTTTTGGTGTGTTTGGATTAGCTTTGGTGGGCTTTATCATGTTTTGTCAGGTTTTCTCGAATGTATTGATCACTTCTGTCTGGTTTTCTATTTTGGCGGGTTTGAAAATATTTTTGGATGAGTTTTGGCGGGTTTTCAAATATTTTGGCTCTTTGCGCAGAGACGACGGTGCCGGTTGCGGTGCGCTCCGGGGCGCTCCTTCTGCGGCAAGACGCCTGGCAGCGGCACTTGGGACAGCTCCGCGTCTCCGTATTCTGCGTTTCTTGCCTTCTGCATCTCAGCAAAATGCTTTCCCACTAGGTCTAGCAAGGAGAAACTGTGGCAGCTGAGTAGATGTAGCCCGGCCCGCCCTTTGAAGTTGACAAGTTCTTGGCATCTCAGAGCCTCAAGGGAAGAGCAAGGTTATCTATGGTAGGCTGGGGCAGAACTAGCAGCAAGCAGAGCAAAGTTGTCCAAGAATAGCTTCCATTGGAATGCTAATGGCAATTGAAGAGGCAGGCCAGTGGCAAGCCACTAGCTTCTAGCAGTTTGAAAGTTGCAGACACAGTGCAGGTGTTGTGCGATTTCCTTCTTGGCCTCCTCGAAGGTGCCGCGCTCTCCGTCTCTTGCTTGCCAATATGTTGCCGTGTTCCTCTTATTGTTTGGTTGTTTTGATTTGTTTTGATGATGTTTTGGAGGGTTTTCAGAATGTTTTGGTGGTGTTTTAGAATGTTTTGTTTTCTCTTGTGTTGTTTTTATTGTGTTGGCAGGTTTTGGAATGTTTGGATTCCTTTTGGCGGGTTTTAAAATATTTTGGCGGGTATTTGGAATGTTTTGGTTTGCTTTCATTTGTTTTGATTATGTTTTGGCAAGTTATTGAAAGTTTCAATCACTTCAGACTGGTTTGATAGTATTTTGGCATCTTTTCAGAATGTTTTGATCAGTTTTGGCGGGTTCTAATCTATTTTGTCAGGTTTTTGGAATGTTTCGGTTGGTTTATGATTACTTTTTATGATGTTTTGCCAAGTATTTTGAATGTTTTGATCAGTTCTGGCTGGTTTTCTAATGTTTTGGCATCTTTTCAGAATGTTTTGATGAGTTTTGCGGTTCTAAATCATTTTGGCGGGTTTTTGGAATATTTTGGTTGGTTTTGATTTGTTTTGATGATGTTTTGTCGGGTTTTCGGAATGTTTTGGTGGTGTTTCAGAATGTTTTGTTTTCTCTTGTGTTGTTTATATTGTCTTGGCAGGTTTTGGAATGTTTGGATTCCTTTTGGCGGGTTTTAAAATCTTTTGGCGGGTATTTGGAATGTTTTGGCAGGTATTCGGAATGTTTTGATTAGTTTTGACGGGTTTTGAATTATTTTGGCGGGTTTTTAGAAGGTTTAGATTTGTTTTGATTTGTTTTGATTCTGTTTAGCCCAGTTTTTGGTGTGTTTGGATTAGCTTTGGTGGGCTTTATCATGTTTTGTCAGGTTTTTTCGAATGTATTGATCACTTCTGTCTGGTTTTCTATTTTGGCGGGTTTGAAAATATTTTTGGATGAGTTTTGGCGGGTTTTCAAATATTTTGGCTTTTTGCGCAGAGATGACGGTGCCCGTTGCGGTGCGCTCCGGGGCGCTCCTTCTGCGGAAAGACGCCTGGCAGCGGCACTTGGGACAGCTCCGCGTCTCCGTATTCTGCGTTTCTTGCCTTCTGCATCTCAGCAAAATGCTTTCCCACTAGGTCTAGCAAGGAGAAACTGTGGCAGCTGAGTAGATGTAGCCCGGCCCGCCCTTTGAAATTGACAAGTTCTTGGCATCTCAGAGCCTCAAGGGAAGAGCAAGGTTATCTATGGCAGGCTGGGGCAGAACTAGCAGCAAGCAGAGCAAAGTTGTCCAAGAATAGCTTCCATTGGAATGCTAATGGCAATTGAAAAGGCAGGCCAGTGGCAAGCCACTAGCTTCTAGCAGTTTGAAAGTTGCAGACACAGTGCGGGTGTTGTGCGGCTTCTTTCTTGGCCTCCTAGAAGGTGCCGCGCTCTCCGTCTCTTGCTTGCCAATATGTTGCCGTGTTCCTCCTATTGTTTGGTTTGTTTTGATTTGTTTTTATGATGTTTTGGCGGGTTTTCGGAATGTTTTGGTGGTGTTTTAGAATGTTTTGTTTTCTCTTGTGTTGTTTTTATTGTGTTGGCAGGTTGTGGAACGTTTGGATTTGTTTTAGTGGGTTTTAAAATATTTTGGCGGGTATTTGGAATGTTTTGGTTTGCTTTCATTTGTTTTGATTATGTTTTGGCAAGTTATTGAAAGTTTTGATCACTTCAGACTGGTTTTCTAGTATTTTGGCATCTTTTCAGAATGTTTTGATGAGTTTTGCGGGTTCTAAACTATTTTGTCGGGTTTTTGGAATGTTTTGGTTGGTTTTGATTTGTTTTGATGATATTTTGTCGGGTTTTCGGGAATGTTTTGGTTGGGTTTTAGAATGTTTTGTATTCTCTTGAGTTGTTTTTATTGTGTTGGCAGGTTTTGGAATGTTTGGATTCCTTTTGGCGGGGTTTAAAATATTTTGGCGGGTATTTGGAATGTTTTGGCGGGTTTTCAGAATGTTTTGATTAGTTTTGACGGGTTTTGAAATATTTTGGCCGGTTTTTAGAAGGTTTTGATTCTGTTTAGCCCAGTTTTTGGTGTGTTTGGATTAGCTTTGGTGGGCTTTATCATGTTTTGTCAGGTTTTTTCGAATGTATTGATCACTTGTGTCTGGTTTTCTATTTTGGCGGGTTTGAAAATATTTTTGGATGAGTTTTGGCGGGTTTTCAAATATTTTGGCTCTTTGCGCAGAGACGACGGTGCCGGTTGCGGTGCGCTCCGGGGCGCTCCTTCTGCGGCAAGACGCCTGGCAGCGGCACTTGGGACAGCTCCGCGTCTCCGTATTCTGCGTTTCTTGCCCTCTGCATCTCAGCAAAATGCTTTCCCACTAGGTCTAGCAAGGAGAAACTGTGGCAGCTGAGTAGATGTAGCCCGGCCCGCCCTTTGAAGTTGACAAGTTCTTGGCATCTCAGAGCCTCAAGGGAAGAGCAAGGTTATCTATGGTAGGCTGGGGCAGAACTAGCAGCAAGCAGAGCAAAGTTGTCCAAGAATAGCTTCCATTGGAATGCTAATGGCAATTGAAGAGGCAGGCCAGTGGCAAGCCACTAGCTTCTAGCAGTTTGAAAGTTGCAGACACAGTGGAGGTGTTGTGCGGCTTCCTTCTTGGCCTCCTAGAAGGTGCCGCGCTCTCCGTCTCTTGCTTGCCAATATGTTGCCGTGTTCCTCCTATTGTTTGGTTTGTTTTGATTTGTTTTGATGATCTTTTGGCGGGTTTTCGGAATGTTTTGGTGGTGTTTTAGAATGTTTTGTTTTCTCTTGTGTTGTTTTTATTGTCTTGGCAGGTTGTGGAACGTTTGGATTCGTTTTGGCGGGTTTTAAAATATTTTGGCGGGTATTTGGAATGTTTTGGTTTGCTTTCATTTGTTTTGATTATGTTTTGGCAAGTTATTGAAAGTTTTGATCACTTCTGACTGGTTTTCTAGTATTTTGGCATCTTTTCAGAATGTTTTGATCAGTTTTGGCAGGTTCTATAATATTTTGTCGGGTTTTTGGAATGTTTTGGTTGGTTTTGAGTCGTTTTTATTTTGATTTTGCGGGTTTTCAGAATGTTTTGTTTGGTTTTCTAGAATGTTTTGGTTGGTTTTGATTTCTTTTAAATATTATTTTGTGGGTTTTGGAATGTTTTGATTTGTTTTGTCTAGTTTAAAATATTTTGGCATGTATTTTGAAGGTTGTGTTTTTTTCATTTTTTTGGTTATGTTTTGGCAAGGTTTTTTTTTGGTTTGATCAGTTCTGGCTGGGTTTCTAATATGTTGGCCGATTTTCAGAATATTTTGATCAGTTTTGGCGAGTTTTAAGATATTTTAGAGGTTGTTTATAATATTGTGGTTTCTTTAGATTGTTTTTACTATATTTTGGCGGGTTTTTTTGAATGTTTCGATCACTTCTGGCTGGTTTTATATTTTGGCGTGTTTTTAGAATTTTTAATATTTTGGCTCTTCTCACAGAGATTATGGTGCCAGTTTCGGGGCGCTTCGTGGCGCTTCTGTGGCATGACGCCTGGCAGTAGAACTTATGTTCTAATGCTCTGTATCCAGGTGCAATGTGCCGCCAGACGCCACTGTGTCTACTTTGACAGTGCCACGTGCCTCCTGTAAACTGACATCAGGAACATAGGCACATGAGGTTTTTTTTCCCAGGGAAAATGGTCGCGTCCCTGTCCATGGGAAAGAGTTCTGGAGTGGATGGCTGCCTGCTGAAATTCCAAAGATCACAGGATGCCTCCCAGATGCAGCTGCCACCAAATGCAACCTTGGCTGTGTTGCAGTCCATTTTGGGAGGGGGCACCCCGGGGAGTTACCGGAGGGCCCCCTAGGCTGTGAGTGCACTGGCAGCAGCAGGCAGGCAAGGAGATTCCACAGGGATTCTGAGGGAGCAGATTAAATGAGGGTTTATTGGGGGTCCCATCCCCGGGAACAGCACGGTTTCCGAGGGAAAAAGGGGGAAGGGGGAGGGGGAAGGAGGGGGAGCCTAGGGGAGGGAAGGGCCAACAGGGTAGGAAGGCGAAGAGGGAGGAAAGGATAAGAGAGCAACTGGTCTCACTCGCACGGTTTATAAGGCAGATTGAAAGTGGGCACGGAATGAGACTTGGATTACAGATACAGGATGCCAAAGGATTACAGATACGGGATGCTCCAGGACAGGACCACAGGCTTGGGATAGACAATAACTTTTGGAGGGGTGAGACAGAGAATACCATTTAAATAAAATGCAATACTACATGGATGGTTTGACAGTGCCAAGTGTCTCCTGCAAATTGACATCAGGAACCTGGACTGGTAAGATTTGTTTCCCAGTTAAAAGGGCCAGCAGTTGTGTAAAACGGCCAGTGGCAGGGAGTGGCCTGCTGCCTGCTGAAATTCCAAAGGTAGCAGGATGCCGCCAGGACACTAAGTGCAAAGATCAGCAAGTCTGGCTGGTATGACAGTAACACGTGCCTCCTGCGAACTATCAGGAAACTGGGCGGATGAGTTTTATTTCCCAGGGAAAAGGGCCAGCATTTGGGCCCAATCAGCAGTGGCCCAGACAGGCCGGATGCCTGCTGAAATTCCAAAGGTCGCAGGATGCCACCCAGACCAATGTGCCACCATCAGCAACGGTGGCTGGTTTGAAAGTTCCAAGTGCCTCCTGCAAACTGACATCAGGTACCTGGCCTGGTGAGTTTTGTTTCCCAGGGAAAAGGGTCAGGGTTCATGTTGAGGGGCAAGGGGCATGGAATGGACAACTGCCTGCTGAAATTCCAAAGGTGGCAATATGCATCTCAGACGCAAGGTGCCACCAGAGGCAACTGCGGCTGGATTGACAGTGTCACGTGCCTCCTGCAAACGGACATCAAGAACCAGGGATGATCAGTTTTGTTCCCCAGCCAAAAGGTCCACTGTTTTTTGCAAGGTGCCAATGGCGCAGGATGGCCAGCTGCCTCCAGAAATTCCGAATGTCGCATGATGCCTCCCGGACGAAGGTACCAACATGAGCAACTGCGGCTGGTTTGACAGTGCAAAGTGCCTCCTGCAAACTGACATCAGGCATCTGACCTGGTCAGATTTGTTTCCAAGGCAAAAGGCCCAGTGTTCGTTTGCAGGTGACAGTGGCCCAGAGTGGCTGACTGACTACCAAAATTCCGAAAATCGCAGGATGCCTCCCAGGGGCAAGCTGCCAGAAAATGCAACCGTGGCTGATTTTTACAGTGAAAAGAGCCTCCTGCAAACAGACAACAGGAACCTGGCCTGGTGACTTTTGTTTCTCTGGGGAAAGGCCATGGTTCGTGTCCAGTATACGGTGGCCTGGAGTGGCCGGCTGCCTGCTGAAATTCCGCACGGATGAGGATACATCCCAGATGCAAGTTGCCCCCACAGGCAACTGTGGCTGGTTTGACAGTGCCAAGTGCCTCCTGCAAACTGACATCAGGAACCTGGCCTGGTGACTTTTGTTTCTCTGGGGAAAGGCCACGGTTCATGTCCAGGGCCTTGCGGCCCGGAGTGGCCGGCTGCCTGCTGAAATTCCGCACAGTTGAGGATACCTCCCAGATGCAAGGTGCCCCCACAGGCAACTGTGGCTGGTTTGACAGTGCCAAGTGCCTCCTGCAAACTGACATCAGGAACCTGGCCTGGTGACTTTTTTTTCTCTGGGGAAAGGCCATGGTTCATGTCCAGGGTCCGCTGGCCCAGAGTGGCCGACTGCCTGCTGAAATTCCGCACCGATCAGGATAACTCCCAGACCGAAAGTACCACCACAGGAAACTGTGGCTGGTTTGACAGTGCCAAGTGCCTCCTGCAAACTGACATCAGGAACCTGGCCTGGTGACTTTTGTTTCTCTGGGGAAAAGCCATGGTTCATGTCCAGCGCCTGGTGGCCCGGAGTGGCCGACTGCCTGCTGAAATTCCGCACGGTGGAGGATTCCGCCTAGATGCAAGGTGCCGCCACTGGCAACAGTGGCTGGTTTGACAGTGCCAAGTGCCTCCTACAAACTGACATCAGGAACCTGGCCTGGTGACTTCTGTTTCTCTGATGAAAGGCCACCGTTCATGGCCCTGACCGGGTGGCCCGGAGTGCCCGGCTGCCTGCTGAAATTCCGAACGGATCAGGATACCTCCGAGATTCAAGGTGCTCCCACAGGCAACTGTGGCTGGTTTGACAGTGCCAAGTGCCTCCTGCAAACTGATATCGGGAACCTGGCCGGGTGACTTTTGTTTCTCTGGGGAAAGGCCATCATTCTTGTTCGAGGCCTGCAGGCCCGGATTGGCCGGCTGCCTGCAGAAATTCCGCACGGATCAGGATGCCTCCCAGATGAAAAGTACCCCCAGAGGCACCTGTGGCTGGTTTGACAGGGCCAAGTGCCTCCTGCAAACTGACATCAGGAACCTGGCCTGGTGACTTTTGTTTCTCTGGGGAAAGACCACCTTTCATGGCCAGGGCAGTGTGGCCGGAAGTGGCCGGATGCCTGCTGAAATTCCAAAGGGATCCGTATAGCGCCGAGATGCAAGGTGCCGCCACAGGCAACAGTGGCTGGTTTGACAGTGCCAAGTGCCTCCTGCAAACTGATATCGGGAACCTGGCCTGGTGACTATTGTTTCTCTGGGGAAAGGCCATCATTCTTGTTCGAGGCCTGCAGGCCCGGATTGGCTGGCTGCCTGCTGAAATTCCGCACAGATGAGGATGCCACCCAGATGCAAGGTGATCCCACAGGCAACTGTGGCTGGTTTGACAGTGCCAAGTGCCTCCTGCAAACTGATATCAGGAACCTGGCCTGGTGACTTTTGTTTCTCTGGGGAAAGGCCATGGTTCGTGTCCAGTGTCCGGTGGCCTGGAGTGGCCGGCTGCCTGCTGAAATTCCGCAGGGATGAGGATACATCCCAGATGCAAGTTGCCCCCACAGGCAACTGTGGCTGGTATGACAGTGCCAAGTGCCTCCTGCAAACTGACATCAGGAACCTGGCCGGGTGACTTTTGTTTCTCTGGGGAAAGGCCACGGTTCATGTCCAGGGCCTTGCGGCCCGGAGTGGCCGGCTGCCTGCTGAAATTCCGCACAGTTGAGGATACCTCCCAGATGCAAGGTGCCCCCACAGGCAACTGTGGCTGGTTTGACAGTGCCAAGTGCCTCCTGCAAACTGACATCAGGAACCTGGCCTGGTGACTTTTTTTTCTCTGGGGAAAGGCCATCGTTCATGTCCAGGGCCCTGTGGCCTGGAGTGGCCGGCTGCCTGCTGAAATTCCGCACGGATGATGATACCTCCCAGATGCAAGGTGCCCCCACAGGCAACTGTGGCTGGTTTGACAGTGCCAAGTGCCACCTGCAAACTGACATCAGGAACCTGGCCTGGTGACTTCTGTTTCTCTGGGGAAAGGCCACGGTACATGTCCAGGGCCTTGCGGCCCGGAGTTGCAGGCTTCCTGCTGAAATTCCACACGGATCAGGATAACTCCCAGACCGAAAGTACCACCACAGGAAACTGTGGCTGGTTTGACAGTGCCAAGTGTCTCCTGCAAACTGACATCAGGAACCTGGCCTGGTGACTTTTGTTTCTCTGGGGAAAAGCCATGGTTCATGTCCAGCGCCTGGTGGCCCGGAGTGGCCGACTGCCTGCTGAAATTCCGCACGGTGGAGGATTCCGCCTAGATGCAAGGTGCCGCCACTGGCAACAGTGGCTGGTTTGACAGTGCCAAGTGCCTCCTACAAACTGACATCAGGAACCTGGCCTGGTGACTTCTGTTTCTCTGATGAAAGGCCAGCGTTCATGGCCCTGACCGGGTGGCCCGGAGTGCCCGGCTGCCTGCTGAAATTCCGAACGGATCAGGATACCTCCGAGATTCAAGGTGCTCCCACAGGCAACTGTGGCTGGATTGACAGTGCCAAGTGCCTCCTGCAAACTGATATCGGGAACCTGGCCTGGTGAGTTTTGTTTCTCTGGGGAAAGGCCATCATTCTTGTTCGAGGCCTGCAGGCCCGGATTGGCCGGCTGCCTGCAGAAATTCCGCACAGATCAGGATGCCTCCCAGATGAAAAGTACCCCCAGAGGCACCTGTGGCTGGTTTGACAGGGCCAAGTGCCTCCTGCAAACTGACATCAGGAACCTGCCCTGGTGACTTTTGTTTCTCTGGGGAAAGACCACCTTTCATGGCCAGGGCAGTGTGGCCCGGAGTGGCCGGATGCCTGCTGAAATTCCAAAGGGATCCGTATAGCGCCGAGATGCAAGGTGCCGCCACAGGCAACAGTGGCTGGTTTGACAGTGCCAAGTGCCTCCTGCAAACTGATATCGGGAACCTGGCCTGGTGACTATTGTTTCTCTGGGGAAAGGCCATCATTCTTGTTCGAGGCCTGCAGGCCCGGATTGGCTGGCTGCCTGCTGAAATTCCGCACAGATGAGGACGCCTCCCAGATGCAAGGTGCTCCCACAGGCAACTGTGGCTGGTTTGACAGTGCCAAGTGCCTCCTGCAAACTGACATCAGGAACCTGGCCTGGTGACTTTTGTTTCTCTGGGGAAAGGCCATGGTTCATGTCCATTGCCCGGTGGCCTGGTGTGGCCGGCAGCCTGCTGAACTTCCGCACAGATGAGGATACCTCCCTGATGCAAGGTGCCCATACAGGTGCGTGTGGCTGGTTTGACAGTGCCAAGTGCCTCCTGCAAACTGACATCAGGAACCTGGCCGGGTGACTTTTGTTTCTCTGGGGAAAAGCCATCGCTCCACTCCAAGGCCAGGTGGCCTGGAGTGGCCGGCTGCCTGTTGAAATTCCGCACGGATGCGGATAACTCCCAGATGAAAGGAGCCCCCGCAGGCAACTGTGGCTGGTTTGACAGTGCCAAGTGCCTCCTGCAAACTGACATCAGCAACCTGGCCTGGTGACTTTTATTTCTCTGGGGAAAGGCCATTGTACGTGTCCAAGGCCTAGTGGCCCGGAGTGGCCGGCTGCTTGCTGGAATTCTGCATGGATCAGGATGCCGCCGAGATGCAAGGTGCCCCACGGGAAACTGTGGCTGGTTAGACAGTGCCAAGTGCCTCCTGCCAACTGACATCAAGAATCTGGCCTGGTGACTTTTGTTTCTCTGGGGAAAGGCCATGGTTGGTATCCTGAGCCTGATGTCCTGGAGTGGCCGTCTGCCTGCTAAAATTCTGGACGGACCAGGATGCCGCCGAGATGAAAGGTGCACCCAGAGGCAACTGTAGCTGGTTTGACAGTGCCAAGTGCTTCCTGCAAACTGACATCAGAAACCTGGCCTGGTGATTTTCTTTCTCAGGGGAAAGGCCACGGTTCATGTCCAGGGCCCGGTGGCTCGCAGTTGCCTGCTGCCTGCTGAAATTCCACACGGATCCGGATACCTCCCAGATGCAAGGTGCCCCCACAGGCAACTTTGGCTGGTTTGACAGTGCCAAGTGCGTCCTGCAAATTGACATCAGGAACCTGGCCTGGTGACTTTTGTTTCTCATGGGAAGTGCCATCGTTCGTGTCCCGTACTCGGAAGCCAGGAGTGGCCGGCTGCCTGCTGAAATACCGCACAGATCAGGATAGCTCCCAGATGCAAGGTGCCCCCACAGGCAACTGAGGCTGGTTTGACAGTGCCAAGTGCCTCCTGCAAACTGACATCAGGAACCTGGCCTGGTGACTTTTGTTTCTCTGGGGAAAGGCCATCGTTCCTCTCCAGGGCCCGGTGGCTCGAGTGGGCGGATACCTGCTGAAATTCCGCACAGATCAGGATACCTCCCAGATGGAAGGTGCCCGCACAGGCAACTGTGGCTGGTTTGACAGTGCCAAGTGCCTCCTGCAAACTGACATCAGGAACCTGGCCTGGTGACTTTTGTTTCTCTTTGGAAAGGCCATTGTACGTGTCCAGGGCCTGTGGCCCGTAGTGGCCGGCCCCCTGCTGAAATTCCGAACGGATCAGGATACCTCCCAGACCGATAGTACCACCACAGGCACCTGTGGCTGGTTTGACAGTGCCAAGTGCCTCCTGCAAACTAACATCAGGAACCTGGCCTGGTGACTTTTGTTTCTCTTGGGAAAGGCCATCGTTCCTCTCCAGGGCCCGTAGTCCAGAGTGGCCGACTGCCTGCTGAAATTCCGCATGGATCAGGATGCCTCCCAGATGCAAGTTGCCCCCACAGGCAACTGTGGCTGGTTTGACAGTGCCAAGTGCCTCCTGCAAACTGACATCAGGAACCTGGCCTTGTGACATTCGTTTCTCTGGAGAAAGACCATGATTCATGTCCAGGGCCTTGCGGCCTGGAGTGCCCGGCTGCCTGCTGAAATTCCGCATGGATCAGGATGCCTCCCAGATGGAAAGTGCCCCCACAGGCAACTGTGGCTGGTTTGACAGTGCCAAGTGCCTCCTGCAAACTGACATCAGGAACCTGGCCTGGTGACTTTTGTTTCTCTGGGGAAATGCCATGGTTCATATCCTACAAACTGTGGCCGAGAGTGGCCGGCTGCCTGCTGAAATTCCACACGGATCAGGATACCTCCCGGATGCAAGGTGACTCACGGGAAACTGTGGCTGGTTTGACAGTGCCAAGTGCCTCCTGCCAACTGACATCAGGAACCAGGCCTGGTGACTTTTGTTTCTCTGGGGAAAGGCCATGGTTGGTATCCTGAGCCTGGTGTCCTGGAGTGGCCGTCTGCCTGCAAAAATTCTGGACGGACCAGGATGCCGCCAAGATGCAAGGTGCCCCCAGAGGCAACTTTGGCTGGTTTGACAGTGCCAAGTGCTTCCTGCAAACTGACATCAGAAACCTGGCCTGGTGATTTTCTTTCTCAGGGGAAAGGCCATGGTTCATGTCCAGGGCCCGGTGGCTCGCAGTTGCCTGCTGCCTGCTGAAATTCCACACGGATCCGGATACCTCCCAGATGCAAGGTGCCCCCACAGGCAACTTTGGCTGGTTTGACAGTGCCAAGCGCCTCCTGCAAACTGACATCAGGAACCTGGCCTGGTGACTTTTGTTTCTCTGGGGAAAGGCTATTATTCTTGTTCAGATCCCGGGGGCTCGGAGTGGCCGGCTGCCTGCTGAAATTCCGCATGGATCACGATACCTCCCAGGTTCAAGGTGCCGCCACAGGCAAATGTGGCTGGTTTGACAGTGCCAAGCGCCTCCTGCAAACTGACATCAGGAACCTGGCCTGGTGACTTTTGTTTCTCATGGGAAGTGCCATCGTTCGTGTCCCGTACTCGGAGGCCAGGAGTGGCCGGCTGCCTGCTGAAATACCGCACAGATCAGGATAGCTCCCAGATGAAAGGTGCCCCCACAGGCAACTGTGGCTGGTTTGACAGTGCCAAGTGCCTCCTGCAAAATGACATCAGGAACCTGGCCTTGTGACTTTCCTTTCTCTGCGGAAAGACCATGATTCATGTCCAGGGCCTTGCGGCCTGGAATGCCCGGCTGCCTGCTGAAATTCCGCATGGATCGGGATGCCTCCCAGATGGAAAGTGCCCCAAGAGGCAACTGTGGCTGGTTTGACAGTGCCAAGTGCCTCCTGCAAACTGACATCAGGAACCTGGCCGGGTGACTTTTGTTTCTCTGGGGAAAGGCCATCGTTCTTGTCCGGGGCCCGCCGGCCCGGAGTGGCCGGCTGTCTGCTGAAATTCCGCACGGTTTAGGCTACCTCCCAGATGCAAGGCGCCCCCACAGGCAACTGTGGCTGGTTTGACAGTGCCATGTGCCTCCTGCCAACTGACATCAGGAACCTGGCCTGGTGACTTTTGTTTCTCTGGGGAAAGGCCATGGTTGGTATCCTGAGCCTGATGTCCTGGAGTGGCCGTCTGCCTGCTAAAATTCTGGACGGACCAGGATGCCGCCGAGATGAAAGGTGCACCCAGAGGCAACTGTAGCTGGTTTGACAGTGCCAAGTGCTTCCTGCAAACTGACATCAGAAACCTGGCCTGGTGATTTTCTTTCTCAGGGGAAAGGCCACGGTTCATGTCCAGGGCCCGGTGGCTCGCAGTTGCCTGCTGCCTGCTGAAATTCCACACGGATCCGGATACCTCCCAGATGCAAGGTGCCCCCACAGGCAACTTTGGCTGGTTTGACAGTGCCAAGTGCGTCCTGCAAATTGACATCAGGAACCTGGCCTGGTGACTTTTGTTTCTCATGGGAAGTGCCATCGTTCGTGTCCCGTACTCGGAAGCCAGGAGTGGCCGGCTGCCTGCTGAAATACCGCACAGATCAGGATAGCTCCCAGATGCAAGGTGCCCCCACAGGCAACTGAGGCTGGTTTGACAGTGCCAAGTGCCTCCTGCAAACTGACATCAGGAACCTGGCCTGGTGACTTTTGTTTCTCTGGGGAAAGGCCATCGTTCCTCTCCAGGGCCCGGTGGCTCGAGTGGGCGGATACCTGCTGAAATTCCGCACAGATCAGGATACCTCCCAGATGGAAGGTGCCCGCACAGGCAACTGTGGCTGGTTTGACAGTGCCAAGTGCCTCCTGCAAACTGACATCAGGAACCTGGCCTGGTGACTTTTGTTTCTCTTTGGAAAGGCCATTGTACGTGTCCAGGGCCTGTGGCCCGTAGTGGCCGGCCCCCTGCTGAAATTCCGAACGGATCAGGATACCTCCCAGACCGATAGTACCACCACAGGCACCTGTGGCTGGTTTGACAGTGCCAAGTGCCTCCTGCAAACTAACATCAGGAACCTGGCCTGGTGACTTTTGTTTCTCTTGGGAAAGGCCATCGTTCCTCTCCAGGGCCCGTAGTCCAGAGTGGCCGACTGCCTGCTGAAATTCCGCATGGATCAGGATGCCTCCCAGATGCAAGTTGCCCCCACAGGCAACTGTGGCTGGTTTGACAGTGCCAAGTGCCTCCTGCAAACTGACATCAGGAACCTGGCCTTGTGACATTCGTTTCTCTGGAGAAAGACCATGATTCATGTCCAGGGCCTTGCGGCCTGGAGTGCCCGGCTGCCTGCTGAAATTCCGCATGGATCAGGATGCCTCCCAGATGGAAAGTGCCCCCACAGCCAACTGTGGCTGGTTTGACAGTGCCAAGTGCCTCCTGCAAACTGACATCAGGAACCTGGCCTGGTGACTTTTGTTTCTCTGGGGAAAGGCCATAGATGATGTCCAGTGCCCCCTGGCCCGGAGTGGCCGACTGCCTGCTGAAATTCCACACGGATCAGGATACCTCCCAGATGCAAGGTGCCCCCAGAGGCAACTGTGGCTGGTTTGACAGTGCCAAGTGCCTCCTGCAAACTGACATCAGGAACCTGGCCGGGTGACTTTTGTTTCTCTGGGGAAAGGCCATCGTTCTTGTCCGGGGCCCGCCGGCCCGGAGTGGCCGGCTGTCTGCTGAAATTCCACACGGTTTAGGCTACCTCCCAGATGCAAGGTGCCCCACAGGCACCTGTGGCTGGTTTGACAGTGCCATGTGCCTCCTGCCAACTGACATCAGGAACCTGACCTGGTGACTTTTGTTTCTCTGGGGAAAGGCCATGGTTTATATCCTGGATACGTAGGACCGGAGAGGCCGGCTGCCTTTTGAAATTCCGCATGGATCAGGATGCCTCCCAGATGCAAGGTGCCCCCAGAGGCACCTGTGGCTGCTTCGACAGTGCCAAGTGCCTCCTGCAAACTGACATCAGGAATCTGGCCGGGTGACTTTTGTTTCTCTGGGGAAAGGCCATGGTTCATATCCTGGACCCGTAGTCCCGGAGTGGCCGGCTGCCTGCTGAAATTCCGAACGGATCAGGATGCCTCCCAGATGCAAGGTGCCCCCAGAGGCAATTGTGGCTGGTTTGACAGTGCCAAGTGCCTCCTGCAAACTGACATCAGGAACCTGGCCTGGTGACTTTTGTTTCTCTGGGGAAATGCCATGGTTCATATCCTACAAACTGTGGCCGAGAGTGGCCGGCTGCCTGCTGAAATTCCACACGGATCAGGATACCTCCCGGATGCAAGGTGACTCACGGGAAACTGTGGCTGGTTTGACAGTGCCAAGTGCCTCCTGCCAACTGACATCAGGAACCAGGCCTGGTGACTTTTGTTTCTCTGGGGAAAGGCCATGGTTGGTATCCTGAGCCTGGTGTCCTGGAGTGGCCGTCTGCCTGCAAAAATTCTGGACGGACCAGGATGCCGCCAAGATGCAAGGTGCCCCCAGAGGCAACTTTGGCTGGTTTGACAGTGCCAAGTGCTTCCTGCAAACTGACATCAGAAACCTGGCCTGGTGATTTTCTTTCTCAGGGGAAAGGCCATGGTTCATGTCCAGGGCCCGGTGGCTCGCAGTTGCCTGCTGCCTGCTGAAATTCCACACGGATCCGGATACCTCCCAGATGCAAGGTGCCCCCACAGGCAACTTTGGCTGGTTTGACAGTGCCAAGCGCCTCCTGCAAACTGACATCAGGAACCTGGCCTGGTGACTTTTGTTTCTCTGGGGAAAGGCTATTATTCTTGTTCAGATCCCGGGGGCTCGGAGTGGCCGGCTGCCTGCTGAAATTCCGCATGGATCACGATACCTCCCAGGTTCAAGGTGCCGCCACAGGCAAATGTGGCTGGTTTGACAGTGCCAAGCGCCTCCTGCAAACTGACATCAGGAACCTGGCCTGGTGACTTTTGTTTCTCATGGGAAGTGCCATCGTTCGTGTCCCGTACTCGGAGGCCAGGAGTGGCCGGCTGCCTGCTGAAATACCGCACAGATCAGGATAGCTCCCAGATGAAAGGTGCCCCCACAGGCAACTGTGGCTGGTTTGACAGTGCCAAGTGCCTCCTGCAAAATGACATCAGGAACCTGGCCTTGTGACTTTCCTTTCTCTGCGGAAAGACCATGATTCATGTCCAGGGCCTTGCGGCCTGGAATGCCCGGCTGCCTGCTGAAATTCCGCATGGATCGGGATGCCTCCCAGATGGAAAGTGCCCCAAGAGGCAACTGTGGCTGGTTTGACAGTGCCAAGTGCCTCCTGCAAACTGACATCAGGAACCTGGCCGGGTGACTTTTGTTTCTCTGGGGAAAGGCCATCGTTCTTGTCCGGGGCCCGCCGGCCCGGAGTGGCCGGCTGTCTGCTGAAATTCCGCACGGTTTAGGCTACCTCCCAGATGCAAGGCGCCCCCACAGGCAACTGTGGCTGGTTTGACAGTGCCATGTGCCTCCTGCCAACTGACATCAGGAACCTGGCCTGGTGACTTTTGTTTCTCTGGGGAAAGGCCATGGTTCATATGCTGGACCCGTAGTCCCGGAGTGGCCGGCTGCCTGCTGAAATTCCGAACGGATCAGGATGCCTCCCAGATGCAAGGTGCCCCCAGAGGCAATTGTGGCTGGTTTGACAGTGCCAAGTGCCTCCTGCAAACTGACATCAGGAATCTGGCCTGGTGACTTTTGTTTCTCTGGGGAAATGCCATGGTTCATATCCTACAAACTGTGGCCCAGAGTGGCCGGCTGCCTGCTGAAATTCCACACGGATCAGGATACCTCCCAGATGCAAGGTGCCCCACGGGAAACTGTGGCTGGTTTGACAGTGCCAAGTGCCTCCTGCCAACTGACATCAGGAACCTGGCCTGGTGACTTTTGTTTCTCTGTGGAAAGGCCATGGTTGGTATCCTGAGCCTGGTGTCCTGGAGTGGCCGTCTGCCTGCAAAAATTCTGGACGGACCAGGATGCCGCCAAGATGCAAGGTGCCCCCAGAGGCAACTTTGGCTGGTTTGACAGTGCCAAGTGCTTCCTGCAAACTGACATCAGAAACCTGGCCTGGTGATTTTCTTTCTCAGGGGAAAGGCCATGGTTCATGTCCAGGGCCCGGTGGCTCGCAGTTGCCTGCTGCCTGCTGAAATTCCACACGGATCCGGATACCTCCCAGATGCAAGGTGCCCCCACAGGCAACTTTGGCTGGTTTGACAGTGCCAAGCGCCTCCTGCAAACTGACATCAGGAACCTGGCCTGGTGACTTTTGTTTCTCTGGGGAAAGGCTATTATTCTTGTTCAGATCCCGGGGGCTCGGAGTGGCCGGCTGCCTGCTGAAATTCCGCATGGATCAGGATACCTCCCAGGTTCAAGGTGCCGCCACAGGCAAATGTGGCTGGTTTGACAGTGCCAAGCGCCTCCTGCAAACTGACATCAGGAACCTGGCCTGGTGACTTTTGTTTCTCATGGGAAGTGCCATCGTTCGTGTCCCGTTCTCGGAGGCCAGGAGTGGCCGGCTGCCTGCTGAAATACCGCACAGATCAGGATAGCTTCCAGATGAAAGGAGCCCCCACAGGCAACTGTGGCTGGTTTGACAGTGCCAAGTGCCTCCTGCAAACTGACATCAGGAACCTGGCCTGGTGACTTTTGTTTCTCTGGGGAAAGGCCATCGTTCCTCTCCAGGGCCCGGTGGCTCGAGTGGGCGGATACCTGCTGAAATTCCGCACAGATCAGGATACCTCCCAGATGGAAGGTGCCCGCACAGGCAACTGTGGCTGGTTTGACAGTGCCAAGTGCCTCCTGCAAACTGACATCAGGAACCTGGCCTGGTGACTTTTGTTTCTCTTTGGAAAGGCCATTGTACGTGTCCAGGGCCTGTGGCCCGTAGTGGCCGGCCCCCTGCTGAAATTCCGAACGGATCAGGATACCTCCCAGACCGATAGTACCACCACAGGCACCTGTGGCTGGTTTGACAGTGCCAAGTGCCTCCTGCAAACTAACATCAGGAACCTGGCCTGGTGACTTTTGTTTCTCTTGGGAAAGGCCATCGTTCCTCTCCAGGGCCCGTAGTCCAGAGTGGCCGACTGCCTGCTGAAATTCCGCATGGATCAGGATGCCTCCCAGATGCAAGTTGCCCCCACAGGCAACTGTGGCTGGTTTGACAGTGCCAAGTGCCTCCTGCAAACTGACATCAGGAACCTGGCCTTGTGACATTCGTTTCTCTGGAGAAAGACCATGATTCATGTCCAGGGCCTTGCGGCCTGGAGTGCCCGG
The DNA here is from genome assembly GCF_036417665.1 of Passer domesticus. Classification (NCBI taxonomy): domain Eukaryota; kingdom Metazoa; phylum Chordata; class Aves; order Passeriformes; family Passeridae; genus Passer; species Passer domesticus. The sequence continues at coordinate 30,152,715 of NC_087480.1, read as the reverse complement.
CTGCCTGCTGAAATTCCGCATGGATCAGGATGCCTCCCAGATGGAAAGTGACCCCACAGCCAACTGTGGCTGGTTTGACAGTGCCAAGTGCCTCCTGCAAACTGACATCAGGAACCTGGCCTGGTGACTTTTGTTTCTCTGGGGAAAGGCCATAGATGATGTCCAGTGCCCCCTGGCCCGGAGTGGCCGACTGCCTGCTGAAATTCCACACGGATCAGGATACCTCCCAGATGCAAGGTGCCCCCAGAGGCAACTGTGGCTGGTTTGACAGTGCCAAGTGCCTCCTGCAAACTGACATCGGGAACCTGGCCGGGTGACTTTTGTTTCTCTGGGGAAAGGCCATCGTTCTTGTCCGGGGCCCGCCGGCCCGGAGTGGCCGGCTGTCTGCTGAAATTCCACACGGTTTAGGCTACCTCCCAGATGCAAGGTGCCCCACAGGCACCTGTGGCTGGTTTGACAGTGCCATGTGCCTCCTGCCAACTGACATCAGGAACCTGACCTGGTGACTTTTGTTTCTCTGGGGAAAGGCCATGGTTTATATCCTGGATACGTAGGACCGGAGAGGCCGGCTGCCTTTTGAAATTCCGAACGGATCAGGATGCCTCCCAGATGCAAGGTGCCCCCAGAGGCACCTGTGGCTGCTTCGACAGTGCCAAGTGCCTCCTGCAAACTGACATCAGGAATCTGGCCGGGTGACTTTTGTTTCTCTGGGGAAAGGCCATGGTTCATATCCTGGACCCGTAGTCCCGGAGTGGCCGGCTGCCTGCTGAAATTCCGAACGGATCAGGATGCCTCCCAGATGCAAGGTGCCCCCAGAGGCAATTGTGGCTGGTTTGACAGTGCCAAGTGCCTCCTGCAAACTGACATCAGGAACCTGGCCTGGTGACTTTTGTTTCTCTGGGGAAATGCCATGGTTCATATCCTACAAACTGTGGCCGAGAGTGGCCGGCTGCCTGCTGAAATTCCACACGGATCAGGATACCTCCCGGATGCAAGGTGACTCACGGGAAACTGTGGCTGGTTTGACAGTGCCAAGTGCCTCCTGCCAACTGACATCAGGAACCAGGCCTGGTGACTTTTGTTTCTCTGGGGAAAGGCCATGGTTGGTATCCTGAGCCTGGTGTCCTGGAGTGGCCGTCTGCCTGCAAAAATTCTGGACGGACCAGGATGCCGCCAAGATGCAAGGTGCCCCCAGAGGCAACTTTGGCTGGTTTGACAGTGCCAAGTGCTTCCTGCAAACTGACATCAGAAACCTGGCCTGGTGATTTTCTTTCTCAGGGGAAAGGCCATGGTTCATGTCCAGGGCCCGGTGGCTCGCAGTTGCCTGCTGCCTGCTGAAATTCCACACGGATCCGGATACCTCCCAGATGCAAGGTGCCCCCACAGGCAACTTTGGCTGGTTTGACAGTGCCAAGCGCCTCCTGCAAACTGACATCAGGAACCTGGCCTGGTGACTTTTGTTTCTCTGGGGAAAGGCTATTATTCTTGTTCAGATCCCGGGGGCTCGGAGTGGCCGGCTGCCTGCTGAAATTCCGCATGGATCACGATACCTCCCAGGTTCAAGGTGCCGCCACAGGCAAATGTGGCTGGTTTGACAGTGCCAAGCGCCTCCTGCAAACTGACATCAGGAACCTGGCCTGGTGACTTTTGTTTCTCATGGGAAGTGCCATCGTTCGTGTCCCGTACTCGGAGGCCAGGAGTGGCCGGCTGCCTGCTGAAATACCGCACAGATCAGGATAGCTCCCAGATGAAAGGTGCCCCCACAGGCAACTGTGGCTGGTTTGACAGTGCCAAGTGCCTCCTGCAAAATGACATCAGGAACCTGGCCTTGTGACTTTCCTTTCTCTGCGGAAAGACCATGATTCATGTCCAGGGCCTTGCGGCCTGGAATGCCCGGCTGCCTGCTGAAATTCCGCATGGATCGGGATGCCTCCCAGATGGAAAGTGCCCCAAGAGGCAACTGTGGCTGGTTTGACAGTGCCAAGTGCCTCCTGCAAACTGACATCAGGAACCTGGCCGGGTGACTTTTGTTTCTCTGGGGAAAGGCCATCGTTCTTGTCCGGGGCCCGCCGGCCCGGAGTGGCCGGCTGTCTGCTGAAATTCCGCACGGTTTAGGCTACCTCCCAGATGCAAGGCGCCCCCACAGGCAACTGTGGCTGGTTTGACAGTGCCATGTGCCTCCTGCCAACTGACATCAGGAACCTGGCCTGGTGACTTTTGTTTCTCTGGGGAAAGGCCATGGTTCATATCCTGGACCCGTAGTCCCGGAGTGGCCGGCTGCCTGCTGAAATTCCGAACGGATCAGGATGCCTCCCAGATGCAAGGTGCCCCCAGAGGCAATTGTGGCTGGTTTGACAGTGCCAAGTGCCTCCTGCAAACTGACATCAGGAATCTGGCCTGGTGACTTTTGTTTCTCTGGGGAAATGCCATGGTTCATATCCTACAAACTGTGGCCCAGAGTGGCCGGCTGCCTGCTGAAATTCCACACGGATCAGGATACCTCCCAGATGCAAGGTGCCCCACGGGAAACTGTGGCTGGTTTGACAGTGCCAAGTGCCTCCTGCCAACTGACATCAGGAACCTGGCCTGGTGACTTTTGTTTCTCTGTGGAAAGGCCATGGTTGGTATCCTGAGCCTGGTGTCCTGGAGTGGCCGTCTGCCTGCAAAAATTCTGGACGGACCAGGATGCCGCCAAGATGCAAGGTGCCCCCAGAGGCAACTTTGGCTGGTTTGACAGTGCCAAGTGCTTCCTGCAAACTGACATCAGAAACCTGGCCTGGTGATTTTCTTTCTCAGGGGAAAGGCCATGGTTCATGTCCAGGGCCCGGTGGCTCGCAGTTGCCTGCTGCCTGCTGAAATTCCACACGGATCCGGATACCTCCCAGATGCAAGGTGCCCCCACAGGCAACTTTGGCTGGTTTGACAGTGCCAAGCGCCTCCTGCAAACTGACATCAGGAACCTGGCCTGGTGACTTTTGTTTCTCTGGGGAAAGGCTATTATTCTTGTTCAGATCCCGGGGGCTCGGAGTGGCCGGCTGCCTGCTGAAATTCCGCATGGATCAGGATACCTCCCAGGTTCAAGGTGCCGCCACAGGCAAATGTGGCTGGTTTGACAGTGCCAAGCGCCTCCTGCAAACTGACATCAGGAACCTGGCCTGGTGACTTTTGTTTCTCATGGGAAGTGCCATCGTTCGTGTCCCGTTCTCGGAGGCCAGGAGTGGCCGGCTGCCTGCTGAAATACCGCACAGATCAGGATAGCTTCCAGATGAAAGGAGCCCCCACAGGCAACTGTGGCTGGTTTGACAGTGCCAAGTGCCTCCTGCAAACTGACATCAGGAACCTGGCCTGGTGACTTTTGTTTCTCTGGGGAAAGGCCATCGTTCCTCTCCAGGGCCCGGTGGCTCGAGTGGGCGGATACCTGCTGAAATTCCGCACAGATCAGGATACCTCCCAGATGGAAGGTGCCCGCACAGGCAACTGTGGCTGGTTTGACAGTGCCAAGTGCCTCCTGCAAACTGACATCAGGAACCTGGCCTGGTGACTTTTGTTTCTCTTTGGAAAGGCCATTGTACGTGTCCAGGGCCTGTGGCCCGTAGTGGCCGGCCCCCTGCTGAAATTCCGAACGGATCAGGATACCTCCCAGACCGATAGTACCACCACAGGCACCTGTGGCTGGTTTGACAGTGCCAAGTGCCTCCTGCAAACTAACATCAGGAACCTGGCCTGGTGACTTTTGTTTCTCTTGGGAAAGGCCATCGTTCCTCTCCAGGGCCCGTAGTCCAGAGTGGCCGACTGCCTGCTGAAATTCCGCATGGATCAGGATGCCTCCCAGATGCAAGTTGCCCCCACAGGCAACTGTGGCTGGTTTGACAGTGCCAAGTGCCTCCTGCAAACTGACATCAGGAACCTGGCCTTGTGACATTCGTTTCTCTGGAGAAAGACCATGATTCATGTCCAGGGCCTTGCGGCCTGGAGTGCCCGGCTGCCTGCTGAAATTCCGCATGGATCAGGATGCCTCCCAGATGGAAAGTGCCCCCACAGCCAACTGTGGCTGGTTTGACAGTGCCAAGTGCCTCCTGCAAACTGACATCAGGAACCTGGCCTGGTGACTTTTGTTTCTCTGGGGAAAGGCCATAGATGATGTCCAGTGCCCCCTGGCCCGGAGTGGCCGACTGCCTGCTGAAATTCCACACGGATCAGGATACCTCCCAGATGCAAGGTGCCCCCAGAGGCAACTGTGGCTGGTTTGACAGTGCCAAGTGCCTCCTGCAAACTGACATCAGGAACCTGGCCGGGTGACTTTTGTTTCTCTGGGGAAAGGCCATCGTTCTTGTCCGGGGCCCGCCGGCCCGGAGTGGCCGGCTGTCTGCTGAAATTCCACACGGTTTAGGCTACCTCCCAGATGCAAGGTGCCCCACAGGCACCTGTGGCTGGTTTGACAGTGCCATGTGCCTCCTGCCAACTGACATCAGGAACCTGACCTGGTGACTTTTGTTTCTCTGGGGAAAGGCCATGGTTTATATCCTGGATACGTAGGACCGGAGAGGCCGGCTGCCTTTTGAAATTCCGAACGGATCAGGATGCCTCCCAGATGCAAGGTGCCCCCAGAGGCACCTGTGGCTGCTTCGACAGTGCCAAGCGCCTCCTGCAAACTGACATCAGGAACCTGGCCTGGTGACTTTTGTTTCTCTGGGGAAAGGCTATTATTCTTGTTCAGATCCCGGGGGCTCGGAGTGGCCGGCTGCCTGCTGAAATTCCGCATGGATCAGGATACCTCCCAGGTTCAAGGTGCCGCCACAGGCAAATGTGGCTGGTTTGACAGTGCCAAGCGCCTCCTGCAAACTGACATCAGGAACCTGGCCTGGTGACTTTTGTTTCTCATGGGAAGTGCCATCGTTCGTGTCCCGTTCTCGGAGGCCAGGAGTGGCCGGCTGCCTGCTGAAATACCGCACAGATCAGGATAGCTTCCAGATGAAAGGAGCCCCCACAGGCAACTGTGGCTGGTTTGACAGTGCCAAGTGCCTCCTGCAAAATGACATCAGGAACCTGGCCTTGTGACTTTCCTTTCTCTGGGGAAAGACCATGATTCATGTCCAGGGCCTTGCGGCCTGGAATGCCCGGCTGCCTGCTGAAATTCCGCATGGATCGGGATGCCTCCCAGATGGAAAGTGCCCCAAGAGGCAACTGTCGCTGGTTTGACAATGCCAAGTGCCTCCTGCAAACTGACATCAGGAACCTGGCCTGGTGACTTTTGTTTCTCAGGGGAAAGACCATAGTTCATGTCCACGGCCTGGTAGCCCGGAGTGGCCGGCTGCCTGCTGAAATTCCGCTTGGATCAGGATACCACCCAGATGCAAGGAGCCCCCACAGGCAACTGTGGCTGGTTTGACAGTGCCAAGTGCCTCCTGCAAACTGACATCAGGAACCTGGCCGGGTGACTTTTGTTTCTCTGGGGTAAGGCCATCATTCTTTTCCGAGGCCTGGTGGCCCGTAGGTGCCAGCAGCCTGCTGAAATTCCGAACGGATCAGGATACCTCCCAGACCGAAACTAAAACCATAGGCAACTGTGGCTGTTTTGACAGTGCCAAGTGCCTCCTGCAAACAGACATCAGGAACCTGGCCTGGTAAGTTTTGTTTCTCTGGGGAAAGGCCATCGTTCTTGTCCAGGGCCCGTCAGCCCGGAGTGGCCGGCCGCCTGCTGAAATTTCACGCGGTTGAGGATACCTCCCAGATGCAAGTTGCCCCCACAGGCAACTGTGGCTGGTTTGACAGTGCCAAGCGCCTCCTGCACACTGACATCAGGAACCTGACCCGGTGACATTCGTTTCTCTGGAGAAAGACCATGATTCATGTCCAGGGCCTTGCGGCCTGGAGTGCCCGGCTGCCTGCTGAAATTCCGCACGGATCAGGATGCCTCCCAGATGGAAAGTGCCCCCACAGCCAACTGTGGCTGGTTTGACAGTGCCAAGTGCCTCCTGCAAACTGACATCAGGAACCTGGCCTTGTGACTTTTGTTTCTCTGGGGAAAGGCCATAGATGATGTCCAGTGCCCCCTGGCCCGGAGTGGCCGACTGCCTGCTGAAATTCCGCACGGATCAGGATACCTCCCAGATGCAAGGTGCCCCACAGGCACCTGTGGCTAGTTTGACAGTGCCAAGTGCCTCCTGCAAACTGACATCAGGAACCTGGCCGGGTGACTTTTGTTTCTCTGGGGAAAGGCCATCGTTCTTGTCCGGGGCCCGCCGGCCCGGAGTGGCTGGCTGTCTGCTGAAATTCCACACGGTTTAGGCTACCTCCCAGATGCAAGGCGCCCCCACAGGCAACTGTGGCTGGTTTGACAGTGCCATGTGCCTCCTGCAAACTGACATCAGGAACCTGGCCTGGTGACTTTTGTTTCTCTGGGGAAAGGCCATGGTTCATATCCTGGATACGTAGGACCGGAGAGGCCGGCTGCCTGTTGAAATTCCTCACTGATCAGGATGCCGCCGAGATGCAAGATGCCCCCACAGGCACCTGTGGCTGTTTCGACAGTGCCAAGTGCCTCCTGCAAACTGACATCAGGAACCTGGCCTGGTGACTTTTGTTTCTCTGGGGAAAGGCCATGGTTCATATCCTGGATACGTAGGACCGGAGAGGCCGGCTGCCTGTTGAAATTCCTCACTGATCAGGATGCCGCCGAGATGCAAGATGCCCCCACAGGCACCTGTGGCTGTTTCGACAGTGCCAAGTGCCTCCTGCAAACTGACATCAGGAACCTGGCCTGGTGACTTTTGTTTCTCTGGGGAAAGGCCATTGTTGGTATCCTGAGCCTGGTGTCCTGGAGTGGCCGTCTGCCTGCTAAAATTCTGGACGGACCAGGATGCCGCCAAGATGCAAGGTGCCCCCAGAGGCAACTGTGGCTGGTTTGACAGTGCCAAGTGCCTCCTGCACACTGACATCAGGAACCTGGTCTGGTGACTTTTGTTTCTCTGGGGAAAGGCCATGGTTTATATCCTGGATACGTAGGACCGGAGAGGCCGGCTGCCTTTTGAAATTCCACACGGATCAGGATGCCTCCCAGATGCAAGGTGCCCCCAGAGGCACCTGTGGCTGCTTCGACAGTGCCAAGTGCCTCCTGCAAACTGACATCAGGAATCTGGCCGGGTGACTTTTGTTTCTCTGGGGAAAGGCCATGGTTCATATCCTGGACCCGTAGTCCCGGAGTGGCCGGCTGCCTGCTGAAATTCCGAATGGATCAGGATGCCTCCCAGATGCAAGGTGCCCCCAGAGGCAATTGTGGCTGGTTTGACAGTGCCAAGTGCCTCCTGCAAACTGACATCAGGAATCTGGCCTGGTGACTTTTGTTTCTCTGGGGAAATGCCATGGTTCATATCCTACAAACTGTGGCCCAGAGTGGCCGGCTGCCTGCTGAAATTCCGCACGGATCAGGATACCTCCCAGATGCAAGGTGCCCCACGGGAAACTGTGGCTGGTTTGACAGTGCCAAGTGCCTACTGCCAACTGACATCAGGAACCTGGCCTGGTGACTTTTGTTTCTCTGGGGAAAGGCCATGGTTGGTATCCTGATCCTGGTGTCCTGGAGTGGCCGTCTGCCTGCTAAAATTCTGGACGGACCAGGATGCCGCCAAGATGCAAGGTGCCCCCAGAGGCAACTGTGGCTGGTTTGACAGTGCCAAGTGCTACCTGCAAACTGACATCAGAAACCTGGCCTGGTGATTTTCTTTCTCAGGGGAAAGGCCATGGTTCATGTCCAGAGCCCGGTGGCTCGCAGTTGCCTGCTGCCTGCTGAAATTCCACACGGATCCGGATACCTCCCAGATGTAAGGTGCCCCCACAGGCAACTGTGGCTGGTTTGACAGTGCCAAGTGCGTCCTGCAAATTGACATCAGGAACCTGGCCTGGTGACTTTTGTTTCTCATGGGAAGTGCCATCGTTCGTGTCCCGTACTCGGAAGCCAGGAGTGGCCGGCTGCCTGCTGAAATACCGCACAGATCAGGATACCTCCCAGATGAAAGGTGCCCCCACAGGCACCTGTGGCTGGTTTGACAGTGCCAAGTGCCTCCTGCAAACTGACATCAGGAACCTGGCCTTCTGACTTTCCTTTCTCTGGGGAAAGACCATGATTCATGTCCAGGGCCTTGCGGCCTGGAATGCCCGGCTGCCTGCTGAAATTCCGCATGGATCGAGATGCCTCCCAGATGGAAAGTGCCCCATGAGGCAACTGTGGCTGGTTTGACAGTGCCAGGTGCCTCCTGCAAACTGACATCAGGAACCTGGCCTGGTGACTTTTGTTTCTCTGCGGAAAGACCATAGTTCATGTCCACGGCCTGGTGGTCCGGAGTGGCCGGCTGCCTGCTGAAATTCCGCTTTGATCAGGATACCTCCCAGATGCAAGGTGCCCCCACAGGCAACTGTGGCTGGTTTGACAGTGCCAAGTGCCTCCTGCAAACTGACATCAGGAACCTGGCCTGGTGACTTTTGCTTCTCTGGGGTAAGGCCATCATTCTTTTCCGAGGCCTGGTGGCCCGTAGTGGCCAGCAGCCTGCTGAAATTCCGAACGGATCAGGATACCTCCCAGACCGAAACTAAAACCATAGGCAACTCTGGCTGGTTTGACAGTGCCAAGTGCCTCCTGCAAACAGACATCAGGAACCTGGCCTGGTGACTTTTGTTTCTCTGGGGAAAGGCCATCGTTCTTCTCCGGGGCCCGTCAGCCCGGAGTGGCCGGCTGCTTGCTGGAATTCGGCATGGATCAGGATGCCGCCGAGATGCAAGGTGCCCCCACAGGCACCTGTGGCTGGTTTGACAGTGCCAAGTGCCTCCTGCAAACTGACATCAGGAACCTGGCCGGGTGACTTTTGTTTCTCTGGGGAAAGGCCGTGGTTAATGTACAGGGCCGGGTGTCCGGGAGTGGCCGGCTGCCTGCTGAAATTCCGCACAGATCAGGATACCTCCCAGATGGAAAGTGGCCCCACAGGCAACTGTGGCTGGTTTGACAGTGCCAAGTGCCTCCTGCAAACTGACATCAGGAACCTGGCCTGGTGTCTTTTGTTTCTCAGGGGAAAGCCTTTCGTTCCTATCCATGGACGGGTGGCCCAGAGTGGCCGGCTGCCTGCTGAAATTCCGCACTGTTGAAGATACCTCCCAGATGGAAAGTACCACCACAGGCACCTGTGGCTGGTTTGACAGTGCCAAGCGCCTCCTGCAAACTGACATCAGGAACCTGGCCTGGTGACTTTTGTTTCTCACGGGAAAGGGCATCGTTCGTGTCCAGTGCCCGGTGGCCAGGTGTGGCCGGCAGCCTGCTGAACTTCCGCACAGATGAGGATACCTCCCAGATGCAAGGTGCCCATACAGGTACGTGTGGCTGGTTTGACAGTGCCAAGTGCCTCCTGCAAACTGACATCAGGAACCTGGCCGGGTGACTTTTGTTTCTCTGGGGAAAAGCCATCGCTCCACTCCAGGGCCAGGTGGCCTGGAGTGGCCGGCTGCCTGTTGAAATTCCGCACGTATGAGGATAACTCCCAGATGAAAGGAGCCCCCACAGGCAACTGTGGCTGGTTTGACAGTGCCAAGTGCTTCCTGCAAACTGACATCAGGAACCTGGCCTGGTGACTTTTATTTCTCTGGGGAAAGGCCATTGTACGTGTCCAAGGTCTAATGGCCCGGAGTGGCCGGCTGCCTGCTGGAATTCGGCATGGATCAGGATGCCGCCGAGATGCAAGGTGCCCCCACAGGCATCTGTGGCTGGTTTGACAGTGCCAAGTGCCTCCTGCACACTGACATCAGGAACCTGACCTGGTGACATTTGTTTCTCTGGGGAAAGGCCATGGTTCATATCCTGAGCCTGGTGTCCTGAGTGGCCGGCCCCCTGCTGAAATTCTGCACGGACCAGGATGCCGCCGAGATGAAAGGTGCCCCCACAGGCAACTGTGGCTGGTTTGACAGTGCCAAGTGCTTCCTGCAAACTGACATCAGGAACCTGGCCTGGTGATTTTCTTTCTCAGGGGAAAGGCCATGGTTCATGTCCAGGGCCCGGTGGCCCGTACTTGCCTGCTGCCTGCTGAAATTCCACACGGATCAGGATACCTCCCAGATGTAAGGTGCCACCACAGGCAACTGTGGCTGGTTTGACAGTGCCAAGTGCCTCCTGCAAACTGACATCAGGAACCTGGCCGGGTGACTTTTGGTTCTCTGGGGAAAGGCCATGGTTCATATCCTACAAACTGTGGCCCAGAGTGTCCGGCTGCCTGCTGAAATTCCGCACGGATCAGGATACCTCCCAGATGCAAGGTGCCCCACGGGAAACTGTGGCTGGTTTGACAGTGCCAAGTGCCTCCTGCCAACTGACATCAGGAACCTGGCCTGATGACTTTTGTTTCTCTGGGGAAAGGCCATGGTTGGTATCCTGAGCCTGGTGTCCTGGAGTGGCCGTCTGCCTGCTAAAATTCTGGACTGACCAGGATGCCTCCCAGATGCAAGGTGCCCCCACAGCCAACTGTGGCTGGTTTGACAGTGCCAAGTGCCTCCTGCAAACTGACATCAGGAACCTGGCCTGGTGACATTTATTTCTCTGGGGAAAGGCCATTGTTCGTGTCCAAGGCCTAGAGGCCCGGAGTGGCCGGCTGCCTGCTGGAATTCTGCATGGATGAGGATGCCGCCGAGATGCAAGGTGCCCCCACAGGCACCTGTGGCTGGTTTGACAGTGCCAAGTGCCTCCTGCAAACTGACATCAGGAACCTGGCCTGGTGACTTTTGTTTGTCTGGGGAAAGGCCATGGTTGGTATCCTGAGCCTGGTGTCCTGGAGTGGCCATCTGCCTGCTAAAATTCTGGACGGACCAGGATGCCGCCAAGATGCAAGGTGCCCCCAGAGGCAACTGTGGCTGGTTTGACAGTGCCAAGTGCTTCCTGCAAACTGACATCAGAAACCTGGCCTGGTGATTTTCTTTCTCAGGGGAAAGGCCATGGTTCATGTCCAGGGCCCGGTGGCTCGCAGTTGCCTGCTGCCTGCTGAAATTCCACACGGATCCGGATACCTCCCAGATGCAAGGTGCCCCCACAGGCAACTTTGGCTGGTTTGACAGTGCCAAGTGCGTCCTGCAAATTGACATCAGGAACCTGGCATGGTGACTTTTGTTTCTCTGGGGAAAGGCTATTATTCTTGTTCAGAGCCCGGTGGCTCGGAGTGGCTGGCTGCCTGCTGAAATTCCGCATGGATCACGATACCTCCCAGGTTCAAGGTGCCGCCACAGGAACTGTGGCTGGTTTGACAGTGCCAAGCGCCTCCTGCAAACTGACATCAGGAACCTGGCCTGGTGACTTTTGTTTCTCATGGGAAGTGCCATCGTTCGTGTCCCGTACTCGGAAGCCAGGAGTGGCCGGCTGCCTGCTGAAATACCGCACAGATCAGGATAGCTCCCAGATGCAAGGTGCCCCCACAGGCACCTGTGGCTGGTTTGACAGTGCCAAGTGCCTCCTGCAAACTGACATCAGGAACCTGGCCTGGTGACTTTTGTTTCTCTTTGGAAAGGCCATTGTAGGTGTCCAGGGCCTGTGGCCCGTAGTGGCCGGCCCCCTGCTGAAATTCCGAACGGATCAGGATACCTCCCAGACCGATAGTACCACCACAGGCACCTGTGGCTGGTTTGACAGTGCCAAGTGCCTCCTGCAAACTGACATCAGGAACCTAGCCTGGTGACTTTTGTTTCTCTGGGGAAAGGCCGTCCTTCCTCTCCAGGGCCCATAGTCCAGAGTGGCCGACTGCCTGCTGAAATTCCTCATGGATCAGTATGCCTCCCACATGAAAGGTGCCCCCACAGGCAACTACGTCTGATTTGACAGTGCCATGTGCCTCCTGCAAACTGAAATCAGCAACCTTGCCAGGTGACTTTTGTTTCTCTGGGGAAAGGCCATCGTTCGTGTCCAGGGCCGGGTGTCCCTGGGTGTCCGGCTGCCTGCTGAAATTCCGCATGGATCTGGATACCGCCCAGATGCAATGTGCCCCCACAGGCACCTGTGGCTGGTTTGACAGTGCCAAGTGCCTCCTGCAAACTGACATCAGGAACCTGGCCGGGTGACTTTTGTTTCTCAGGGGAAAGTCCATGGTTTATATCCTGGACCAGTTGGACCGCATGGACTGGCTGCTCGCTGAAATTCCGAAAGCACCAGGATGCCTCCCAGATGCAAGGTGTCCCCACAGGTAATTGTGTCTGGTTTGAGAGTGCCAAGTGCCTCCTGTAAACTGACATCGGAAAGCTGGGCTGGTCACTTTGGTTTCTCTGGGGAAAGGCCACGATTCATGTCCAGGGCCTTGCGGCCCGGAGTGGACCGCTGCCTGCTGAAATTCCGCACAGTTGAGGATACCTCCCAAACGCAAGGTGCCCCCGCAGACAACTGTGGTTGGTTTGACAGTGCCAAGTGCCTCCTGCAAACTGACACCCGGAACCTGGCCGGGAGAGTTTTGTTTCTCTGGGGAAAGGCCATGGTTCATGTCCAGGGCCCGCTGGCCCGGAGTGGCCGACTGCCTGCTGAAATTCCGCACGGATCAGGATAGCTCCCAGATGAAAGGAGCCCCCACAGGCAACTGTGGCTGGTTTGACAGTGCCAAGTGCCTCCTGCAAACTGACATCAGGAACCTGGCCGGGTGACTTTTGTTTCTCTGGGGAAAGGTCATGGTTTATATCCTGGACCCGTAGTCCTGGAGTGGCCGGCTGCCTGCTGGAATTCTGCATGGATCAGGATGCCGCCGAGATGCAAGGTGCCCCCATAGGCACCTGTGGCTGGTTTGACAGTGCCAAGTGCCTCCTGCAAACTGACATCAGGATCCTGGCCTGGTGACTTTTGTTTCTCTGGGGAAAGGCCATCATTCTTTTCCGGGGCCCGCTGGCCCGGAGTGGCAGGCAGCCTGCTGAAATTCCGCATGGATCAGAATACCTCCCAGACCGAAACTAAAAGCATAGGCCGCTGTGGCTGGTTTGACAGTGCCAAGTGCCTCCTGCAAACTGACATCAGGAACCTGGCCTGGTAAGTTTTGTTTCTCTGGGGAAAGGCAATCGTTCTTGTCCCGGGCCCGCCGGCCCGGAGTGGCCGGCAGCCTGCTGAAATTCCACACGGTTGAGGATACCTCCCAGATGCAAGGTGCCCCCACAGGCAACTGTGGCTGGTTTGACAGTGCCAAGTGCCTCCTGCAAAATGACATCAGGAACCTGGCCTTGTGACTTTCCTTTCTCTGGGGAAAGACCATGATTCATGTCCAGGGCCTTGCGGCCTGGAGTGCCCGGCTGCCTGCTGAAATTCCGCATGGATCGGGATGCCTCCCAGATGGAAAGTGCCCCCACAGCCAACTGTGGCTGGTTTGACAGTGCCAAGTGCCTCCTGCAAACTGACATCAGGAACCTGGCCGGGTGACTTTTGTTTCCCTAGGGAAAAGCCGTGGTTCTTGTCCAGGGCCTGGTGGCCCGGAGTGGCCGGCTGCCTGCTGAAATTCCGCATGGATCGGGATGCCTCCCAGATGAAAAGTGCCCCCACAGGCACCTGTGGCTGGTTTGACAGTGCCAAGTGCCTCCTGCAAACTGACATCAGGAACCTGGCCTGGTGTCTTTTGTTTCTCAGGGGAAAGCCTTTCGTTCCTATCCATGGACGGGTGGCCCAGAGTGGCTGGCTGCCTGCTGAAATTCCGCACTGTTGAAGATACCTCCCAGATGGAAAGTACCACCACAGGCAACTGTGGCTGGTTTGACAGTGCCAAGCGCCTCCTGCAAACTGACATCAGGAACCTGGCCTGGGGACTTTTGTTTCTCACGGGAAAGGGCATCGTTCGTGTCCAGTGCCCGGTGGCCTGGTGTGGCCGGCAGCCTGCTGAACTTCCGCACAGATGAGGATACCTCCCAGATGCAAGGTGCCCATACAGGTGCGTGTGGCTGGTTTGACAGTGTCAAGTGCCTCCTGCAAACTGACATCAGGAACCTGGCCGGGTGACTTTTGTTTCTCTGGGGAAAAGCCATCGCTCCACTCCAGGGCCAGGTGGCCTGGAGTGGCCGGCTGCCTGTTGAAATTCCGCACGGATGCGGATAACTCCCAGATGAAAGGAGCCCCCACAGGCAACTGTGGCTGGTTTGACAGTGCCAAGTGCCTCCTGCAAACTGACATCAGGAACCTGGCCTGGTGACTTTTATTTCTCTGGGGAAAGGCCATTGTACGTGTCCAAGGACTAATGGCCCGGAGTGGCCGGCTGCCTGCTGGAATTCGGCATGGATCAGGATGCCGCCGAGATGCAAGGTGCCCCCACAGGCAACTGTGGCTGGTTTGACAGTGCCAAGTGCGTCCTGCAAATTGACATCAGGAACCTGACCTGGTGACTTTTGTTTCTCTGGGGAAAGGCCATGGTTCATATCCTACAAACTGTGGCCCAAAGTGGCCGGCTGACTGCTGAAATTCCGCACGGATCAGGACACCTCCGAGATGCAAGGTGCCCCACAGGCACCTGTGGCTGGTTTGACAGTGCCAAGTGCCTCCTGCAAACTGACATCAGGAACCTGGCCGGGTGACTTTTGTTTCTCTGGGGAAAGGTCATGGTTTATATCCTGGACCCGTAGTCCTGGAGTGGCCGGCTGCCTGCTGGAATTCTGCATGGATCAGGATGCCGCCGAGATGCAAGGTGCCCCCACAGGCAACTGTGGCTGGTTTGACAGTGCCAAGTGCCTCCTGCAAACTGACATCAGGAACCTGACCTGGTGACTTTTGTTTCTCTGGGGAAAGGCCATCATTCTTTTCCGGGGCCCGCTGGCCCGGAGTGGCAGGCAGCCTGCTGAAATTCCGCATGGATCAGAATACCTCCCAGACCGAAACTAAAAGCATAGGCCGCTGTGGCTGGTTTGACAGTGCCAAGTGCCTCCTGCAAACTGACATCAGGAACCTGGCCTGGTAATTTTTGTTTCTCTGGGGAAAGGCAATCGTTCTTGTCCCGGGCCCGCCGGCCCGGAGTGGCCGGCAGCCTGCTGAAATTCCACACGGTTGAGGATACCTCCCAGATGCAAGGTGCCCCCACAGGCAACTGTGGCTGGTTTGACAGTGCCAAGTGCCTCCTGCAAAATGACATCAGGAACCTGGCCTTGTGACTTTCCTTTCTCTGGGGAAAGACCATGATTCATGTCCAGGGCCTTGCGGCCTGGAGTGCCCGGCTGCCTGCTGAAATTCCGCATGGATCGGGATGCCTCCCAGATGGAAAGTGCCCCCACAGGCAACTGTGGCTGGTTTGACAGTGCCAAGTGCCTCCTGCAAACTGACATCAGGAACCTGGCCGGGTGACTTTTGTTTCCCTAGGGAAAAGCCGTGGTTCTTGTCCAGGGCCTGGTGGCCCGGAGTGGCCGGCTGCCTGCTGAAATTCCGCATGGATCGGGATGCCTCCCAGATGAAAAGTGCCCCCACAGGCACCTGTGGCTGGTTTGACAGTGCCAAGTGCCTCCTGCAAACTGACATCAGGAACCTGGCCTGGTGTCTTTTGTTTCTCAGGGGAAAGCCTTTCGTTCCTATCCATGGACGGGTGGCCCAGAGTGGCTGGCTGCCTGCTGAAATTCCGCACTGTTGAAGATACCTCCCAGATGGAAAGTACCACCACAGGCAACTGTGGCTGGTTTGACAGTGCCAAGCGCCTCCTGCAAACTGACATCAGGAACCTGGCCTGGTGACTTTTGTTTCTCACGGGAAAGGGCATCGTTCGTGTCCAGTGCCCGGTGGCCTGGTGTGGCCGGCAGCCTGCTGAACTTCCGCACAGATGAGGATACCTCCCAGATGCAAGGTGCCCATACAGGTGCGTGTGGCTGGTTTGACAGTGTCAAGTGCCTCCTGCAAACTGACATCAGGAACCTGGCCGGGTGACTTTTGTTTCTCTGGGGAAAAGCCATCGCTCCACTCCAGGGCCAGGTGGCCTGGAGTGGCCGGCTGCCTGTTGAAATTCCGCACGGATGCGGATAACTCCCAGATGAAAGGAGCCCCCACAGGCAACTGTGGCTGGTTTGACAGTGCCAAGTGCCTCCTGCAAACTGACATCAGGAACCTGACCTGGTGACTTTTGTTTCTCTGGGGAAAGGCCATGGTTCATATCCTACAAACTGTGGCCCAAAGTGGCCGGCTGACTGCTGAAATTCCGCACGGATCAGGATACCTCCGAGATGCAAGGTGCCCCACAGGCACCTGTGGCTGGTTTGACAGTGCCAAGTGCCTCCTGCAAACTGACATCAGGAACCTGGCCTGGTGACTTTTGTTTCTCTGGGGAAAGGCCATGGTTCATATCCTGAGCCTGGTGTCCTGAGTGGCCGGCCCCCTGCTGAAATTCTGCACGGACCAGGATGCCGCCGAGATGAAAGGTGCCCCCACAGGCAACTGTGGCTGGTTTGACAGTGCCAAGTGCTTCCTGCAAACTGACATCAGAAACCTGGCCTGGTGATTTTCTTTCTCAGGGGAAAGGCCATGGTTCATGTCCAGGGCCCGGTGGCCCGTACTTGCCTGCTGCCTGCTGAAATTCCACACGGATCAAGATACCTCCCAGATGTAAGGTGCCACCACAGGCGACTGTGGCTGGTTTGACAGTGCCAAGTGCCTCCTGCAAACTGACATCAGGAACCTGGCCTTGTGAGTTTTGTTTCTCTGGGGAAAGGCCATCATTCTTGTTCAGAGCCCAGTGGCCCGGAGTGGCCGGCTGCCTGCTGAAATTCCGCATGGATCAGGATGCCTCCCAGATGAAAAGTGCCCCCACCTGCACCTGTGGCTGGTTTGACAGTGCCAAGTGCCTCCTGCAAACTGACATCAGGAACCTGGCCGGGTGAGTTTTGTTTCTCTGGGGAAAGCCTTTCGTTCCTATCCATGGACGGGTGGCCCAGAGTGGCTGGCTGCCTGCTGAAATTCCGCACTGTTGAAGATACCTCCCAGATGGAAAGTACCACCACAGGCAACTGTGGCTGGTTTGACAGTGCCAAGCGCCTCCTGCAAACTGACATCAGGAACCTGGCCTGGTGACTTTTGTTTCTCTGGGGAAAGGGCATCGTTCATGTCCATTGCCCGGTGGCCTGGTGTGGCCGGCAGCCTGCTGAACTTCCGCACAGATGAGGATACCTCCCAGATGCAAGGTGCCCATACAGGTGCGTGTGGCTGGTTTGACAGTGCCAAGTGCCTCCTGCAAACTGACATCAGGAACCTGGCCGGGTGACTTTTGTTTCTCTGGGGAAAAGCCATCGCTCCACTCCAAGGCCAGGTGGCCTGGAGTGGCCGGCTGCCTGTTGAAATTCCGCACGGATGCGGATAACTCCCAGATGAAAGGAGCCCCCACAGGCAACTGTGGCTGGTTTGACAGTGCCAAGTGCCTCCTGCAAACTGACATCAGGAACCTGGCCTGGTGACTTTTATTTCTCTGGGGAAAGGCCATTGTACGTGTCCAAGGTCTAATGGCCCGGAGTGGCCGGCTGCCTGGTGGAATTCGGCATGGATCAGGATGCCGCCGAGATGCAAGGTGCCCCCACAGGCACCTGTGGCTGGTTTGACAGTGCCATGTGCCTCCTGCAAAATGACATCAGGAACCTGGCCTTGTGACTTTCCTTTCTCTGGGGAAAGACCATGATTCATGTCCAGGGCCTTGCGGCCTGGAGTGCCCGGCTGCCTGCTGAAATTCCGCATGGATCGGGATGCCTCCCAGATGGAAAGTGCCCCCACAGCCAACTGTGGCTGGTTTGACAGTGCCAAGTGCCTCCTGCAAACTGACATCAGGAACCTGGCCGGGTGACTTTTGTTTCCCTAGGGAAAAGCCGTGGTTCTTGTCCAGGGCCTGGTGGCCCGGAGTGGCCGGCTGCCTGCTGAAATTCCGCATGGATCGGGATGCCTCCCAGATGAAAAGTGCCCCCACAGGCACCTGTGGCTGGTTTGACAGTGCCAAGTGCCTCCTGCAAAGTGACATCAGGAACCTGGCCTGGTGTCTTTTGTTTCTCAGGGGAAAGCCTTTCGTTCCTATCCATGGACGGGTGGCCCAGAGTGGCTGGCTGCCTGCTGAAATTCCGCACTGTTGAAGATACCTCCCAGATGGAAAGTACCACCACAGGCAACTGTGGCTGGTTTGACAGTGCCAAGCGCCTCCTGCAAACTGACATCAGGAACCTGGCCTGGTGACTTTTGTTTCTCACGGGAAAGGGCATCGTTCGTGTCCAGTGCCCGGTGGCCTGGTGTGGCCGGCAGCCTGCTGAACTTCCGCACAGATGAGGATACCGCCCAGATGCAAGGTGCCCATACAGGTGCGTGTGGCTGGTTTGACAGTGCCAAGTGCCTCCTGCAAACTGACATCAGGAACCTGGCCGGGTGACTTTTGTTTCTCTGGGGAAAAGCCATCGCTCCACTCCAGGGCCAGGTGGCCTGGAGTGGCCGGCTGCCTGTTGAAATTCTGCACGGATGCGGATAACTCCCAGATGAAAGGAGCCCCCACAGGCAACTGTGGCTGGTTTGACAGTGCCAAGTGCCTCCTGCAAACTGACATCAGGAACCTGGCCTGGTGACTTTTATTTCTCTGGGGAAAGGCCATTGTACGTGTCCAAGGTCTAATGGCCCGGAGTGGCCGGCTGCCTGCTGGAATTCGGCATGGATCAGGATGCCGCCGAGATGCAAGCTGCCCCCACAGGCAACTGTGGCTGGTTTGACAGTGCCAAGTGCGTCCTGCAAATTGACATCAGGAACCTGACCTGGTGACTTTTGTTTCTCTGGGGAAAGGCCATGGTTCATATCCTACAAACTGTGGCCCAAAGTGGCCGGCTGACTGCTGAAATTCCGCACGGATCAGGATACCTCCGAGATGCAAGGTGCCCCACAGGCACCTGTGGCTGGTTTGACAGTGCCAAGTGCCTCCTGCAAACTGACATCAGGAACCTGGCCTGGTGACTTTTGTTTCTCTGGGGAAAGGCCATGGTTCATATCCTGAGCCTGGTGTCCTGAGTGGCCGGCCCCCTGCTGAAATTCTGCACGGACCAGGATGCCGCCGAGATGAAAGGTGCCCCCACAGGCAACTGTGGCTGGTTTGACAGTGCCAAGTGCTTCCTGCAAACTGACATCAGAAACCTGGCCTGGTGATTTTCTTTCTCAGGGGAAAGGCCATGGTTCATGTCCAGGGCCCGGTGGCCCGTACTTGCCTGCTGCCTGCTGAAATTCCACACGGATCAGGATACCTCCCAGATGTAAGGTGCCACCACAGGCAACTGTGGCTGGTTTGACAGTGCCAAGTGCCTCCTGCAAACTGACATCAGGAACCTGGCCTTGTGAGTTTTGTTTCTCTGGGGAAAGGCCATCATTCTTGTTCAGAGCCCAGTGGCCCGCAGTGGCCGGCTGCCTGCTGAAATTCCGCATGGATCAGGATGCCTCCCAGATGAAAAGTGCCCCCACAGGCACCTGTGGCTGGTTTGACAGTGCCAAGTGCCTCCTGCAAACTGACATCAGGAACCTGGCCGGGTGTCTTTTGTTTCTCAGCGGAAAGCCTTTCGTTCCTATCCATGGACGGGTGGCCCAGAGTGGCTGGCTGCCTGCTGAAATTCCGCACTGTTGAAGATACCTCCCAGATGGAAAGTACCACCACAGGCAACTGTGGCTGGTTTGACAGTGCCAAGCGCCTCCTGCAAACTGACATCAGGAACCTGGCCTGGTGACTTTTGTTTCTCACGGGAAAGGGCATCGTTCGTGTCCAGTGCCCGGTGGCCTGGTGTGGCCGGCAGCCTGCTGAACTTCCGCACAGATGAGGATACCTCCCAGATGCAAGGTGCCCATACAGGTGCGTGTGGCTGGTTTGACAGTGCCAAGTGCCTCCTGCAAACTGACATCAGGAACCTGGCCGGGTGACTTTTGTTTCTCTGGGGAAAAGCCATCGCTCCACTCCAGGGCCAGGTGGCCTGGAGTGGCCGGCTGCCTGTTGAAATTCCGCACGGATGCGGATAACTCCCAGATGAAAGGAGCCCCCACAGGCAACTGTGGCTGGTTTGACAGTGCCAAGTGCCTCCTGCAAACTGACATCAGGAACCTGGCCTGGTGACTTTTATTTCTCTGGGGAAAGGCCATTGTACGTGTCCAAGGTCTAATGGCCCGGAGTGGCCGGCTGCCTGCTGGAATTCGGCATGGATCAGGATGCCGCCGAGATGCAAGGTGCCCCCACAGGCAACTGTGGCTGGTTTGACAGTGCCAAGTGCGTCCTGCAAATTGACATCAGGAACCTGGCCTGGTGACTTTTGTTTCTCTGGGGAAAGGCCATGGTTCATATCCTACAAACTGTGGCCCAAAGTGGCCGGCTGACTGCTGAAATTCCGCACGGATCAGGATACCTCCGAGATGCAAGGTGCCCCACAGGCACCTGTGGCTGGTTTGACAGTGCCAAGTGCCTCCTGCAAACTGACATCAGGAACCCGGCCTGGTGACTTTTGTTTCTCTGGGGAAAGGCCATGGTTCATATCCTGAGCCTGGTGTCCTGAGTGGCCGGCCCCCTGCTGAAATTCTGCACGGACCAGGATGCCGCCGAGATGAAAGGTGCCCCCAGAGGCAACTGTGGCTGGTTTGACAGTGCCAAGTGCTTCCTGCAAACTGACATCAGAAACCTGGCCTGGTGATTTTCTTTCTCAGGGGAAAGGCCATGGTTCATGTCCAGGGCCCGGTGGCCCGTACTTGCCTGCTGCCTGCTGAAATTCCACACGGATCAGGATACCTCCCAGATGTAAGGTGCCACCACAGGCAACTGTGGCTGGTTTGACAGTGCCAAGTGCCTCCTGCAAACTGACATCAGGAACCTGGCCGGGTGACTTTTGTTTCTCTGGGGAAAGCCTTTCGTTCCTATCCATGGACGGGTGGCCCAGAGTGGCTGGCTGCCTGCTGAAATTCCGCACTGTTGAAGATACCTCCCAGATGGAAAGTACCACCACAGGCAACTGTGGCTGGTTTGACAGTGCCAAGCGCCTCCTGCAAACTGACATCAGGAACCTGGCCTGGTGACTTTTGTTTCTCTGGGGAAAGGGCATCGTTCATGTCCATTGCCCGGTGGCCTGGTGTGGCCGGCAGCCTGCTGAACTTCCGCACAGATGAGGATACCTCCCAGATGCAAGGTGCCCATACAGGTGCGTGTGGCTGGTTTGACAGTGCCAAGTGCCTCCTGCAAACTGACAACAGGAACCTGGCCTGGTGACTTTTGTTTCTCTGGGGAAAAGCCATCGCTCCACTCCAAGGCCAGGTGGCCTGGAGTGGCCGGCTGCCTGTTGAAATTCCGCACGGATGCGGATAACTCCCAGATG
This sequence comes from Passer domesticus, assembly GCF_036417665.1. NCBI lineage: Eukaryota > Metazoa > Chordata > Aves > Passeriformes > Passeridae > Passer > Passer domesticus. Next base: position 30,131,421 of record NC_087480.1, on the reverse strand, counting down.
AAAGGAGCCCCCACAGGCAACTGTGGCTGGTTTGACAGTGCCAAGTGCCTCCTGCAAACTGACATCAGGAACCTGGCCTGGTGACTTTTATTTCTCTGGGGAAAGGCCATTGTACGTGTCCAAGGTCTAATGGCCCGGAGTGGCCGGCTGCCTGCTGGAATTCGGCATGGATCAGGATGCCGCCGAGATGCAAGGTGCCCCCACAGGCAACTGTGGCTGGTTTGACAGTGCCATGTGCCTCCTGCAAAATGACATCAGGAACCTGGCCTTGTGACTTTCCTTTCTCTGGGGAAAGACCATGATTCATGTCCAGGGCCTTGCGGCCTGGAGTGCCCGGCTGCCTGCTGAAATTCCGCATGGATCGGGATGCCTCCCAGATGGAAAGTGCCCCCACAGCCAACTGTGGCTGGTTTGACAGTGCCAAGTGCCTCCTGCAAACTGACATCAGGAACCTGGCCGGGTGACTTTTGTTTCCCTAGGGAAAAGCCGTGGTTCTTGTCCAGGGCCTGGTGGCCCGGAGTGGCCGGCTGCCTGCTGAAATTCCGCATGGATCGGGATGCCTCCCAGATGAAAAGTGCCCCCACAGGCACCTGTGGCTGGTTTGACAGTGCCAAGTGCCTCCTGCAAACTGACATCAGGAACCTGGCCTGGTGTCTTTTGTTTCTCAGGGGAAAGCCTTTCGTTCCTATCCATGGACGGGTGGCCCAGAGTGGCTGGCTGCCTGCTGAAATTCCGCACTGTTGAAGATACCTCCCAGATGGAAAGTACCACCACAGGCAACTGTGGCTGGTTTGACAGTGCCAAGCGCCTCCTGCAAACTGACATCAGGAACCTGGCCTGGTGACTTTTGTTTCTGACGGGAAAGGGCATCGTTCGTGTCCAGTGCCCGGTGGCCTGGTGTGGCCGGCAGCCTGCTGAACTTCCGCACAGATGAGGATACCTCCCAGATGCAAGGTGCCCATACAGGTGCGTGTGGCTGGTTTGACAGTGCCAAGTGCCTCCTGCAAACTGACATCAGGAACCTGGCCGGGTGACTTTTGTTTCTCTGGGGAAAAGCCATCGCTCCACTCCAGGGCCAGGTGGCCTGGAGTGGCCGGCTGCCTGTTGAAATTCCGCACGGATGCGGATAACTCCCAGATGAAAGGAGCCCCCACAGGCAACTGTGGCTGGTTTGACAGTGCCAAGTGCTTCCTGCAAACTGACATCAGAAACCTGGCCTGGTGATTTTCTTTCTCAGGGGAAAGGCCATGGTTCATGTCCAGGGCCCGGTGGCCCGTACTTGCCTGCTGCCTGCTGAAATTCCACACGGATCAGGATACCTCCCAGATGTAAGGTGCCACCACAGGCAACTGTGGCTGGTTTGACAGTGCCAAGTGCCTCCTGCAAACTGACATCAGGAACCTGGCCTTGTGAGTTTTGTTTCTCTGGGGAAAGGCCATCATTCTTGTTCAGAGCCCAGTGGCCCGCAGTGGCCGGCTGCCTGCTGAAATTCCGCAGGGATCAGGATGCCTCCCAGATGAAAAGTGCCCCCACAGGCACCTGTGGCTGGTTTGACAGTGCCAAGTGCCTCCTGCAAACTGACATCAGGAACCTGGCCGGGTGAATTTTGTTTCTCTGGGGAAAGCCTTTCGTTCCTATCCATGGACGGGTGGCCCAGAGTGGCTGGCTGCCTGCTGAAATTCCGTACTGTTGAAGATACCTCCCAGATGGAAAGTACCACCACAGGCAACTGTGGCTGGTTTGACAGTGCCAAGCGCCTCCTGCAAACTGACATCAGGAACCTGGCCTGGTGACTTTTGTTTCTCTGGGGAAAGGGCATCGTTCATGTCCATTGCCCGGTGGCCTGGTGTGGCCGGCAGCCTGCTGAACTTCCGCACAGATGAGGATACCTCCCAGATGCAAGGTGCCCATACAGGTGCGTGTGGCTGGTTTGACAGTGCCAAGTGCCTCCTGCAAACTGACATCAGGAACCTGGCCGGGTGACTTTTGTTTCTCTGGGGAAAAGCCATCGCTCCACTCCAAGGCCAGGTGGCCTGGAGTGGCCGGCTGCCTGTTGAAATTCCGCACGGATGCGGATAACTCCCAGATGAAAGGAGCCCCCACAGGCAACTGTGGCTGGTTTGACAGTGCCAAGTGCCTCCTGCAAACTGACATCAGGAACCTGGCCTGGTGACTTTTATTTCTCTGGGGAAAGGCCATTGTACGTGTCCAAGGTCTAATGGCCCGGAGTGGCCGGCTGCCTGCTGGAATTCGGCATGGATCAGGATGCCGCCGAGATGCAAGCTGCCCCCACAGGCAACTGTGGCTGGTTTGACAGTGCCAAGTGCCTCCTGCACACTGACATCAGGAACCTGACCTGGTGACTTTTGTTTCTCTGGGGAAAGGCCATGGTTCATATCCTACAAACTGTGGCCCAAAGTGGCCGGCTGACTGCTGAAATTCCGCACGGATCAGGATACCTCCGAGATGCAAGGTGCCCCACAGGCACCTGTGGCTGGTTTGACAGTGCCAAGTGCCTCCTGCAAACTGACATCAGGAACCTGGCCTGGTGACTTTTGTTTCTCTGGGGAAAGGCCATGGTTCATATCCTGAGCCTGGTGTCCTGAGTGGCCGGCCCCCTGCTGAAATTCTGCACGGACCAGGATGCCGCCGAGATGAAAGGTGCCCCCAGAGGCAACTGTGGCTGGTTTGACAGTGCCAAGTGCGTCCTGCAAACTGACATCAGAAACCTGGCCTGGTGATTTTCTTTCTCAGGGGAAAGGCCATGGTTCATGTCCAGGGCCCGGTGGCCCGTACTTGCCTGCTGCCTGCTGAAATTCCACACGGATCAGGATACCTCCCAGATGTAAGGTGCCACCACAGGCAACTGTGGCTGGTTTGACAGTGCCAAGTGCCTCCTGCAAACTGACATCAGGAACCTGGCCGGGTGAGTTTTGTTTCTCTGGGGAAAGCCTTTCGTTCCTATCCATGGACGGGTGGCCCAGAGTGGCTGGCTGCCTGCTGAAATTCCGCACTGTTGAAGATACCTCCCAGATGGAAAGTACCACCACAGGCAACTGTGGCTGGTTTGACAGTGCCAAGCGCCTCCTGCAAACTGACATCAGGAACCTGGCCTGGTGACTTTTGTTTCTCACGGGAAAGGGCATCGTTCATGTCCATTGCCCGGTGGCCTGGTGTGGCCGGCAGCCTGCTGAACTTCCGCACAGATGAGGATACCTCCCAGATGCAAGGTGCCCATACAGGTGCGTGTGGCTGGTTTGACAGTGCCAAGTGCCTCCTGCAAACTGACATCAGGAACCTGGCCGGGTGTCTTTTGTTTCTCTGGGGAAAAGCCATCGCTCCACTCCAAGGCCAGGTGGCCTGGAGTGGCCGGCTGCCTGTTGAAATTCCGCACGGATGCGGATAACTCCCAGATGAAAGGAGCCCCCACAGGCAACTGTGGCTGGTTTGACAGTGCCAAGTGCCTCCTGCAAACTGACATCAGGAACCTGGCCTGGTGACTTTTATTTCTCTGGGGAAAGGCCATTGTACGTGTCCAAGGTCTAATGGCCCGGAGTGGCCGGCTGCCTGCTGGAATTCGGCATGGATCAGGATGCCGCCGAGATGCAAGGTGCCCCCACAGGCACCTGTGGCTGGTTTGACAGTGCCATGTGCCTCCTGCAAAATGACATCAGGAACCTGGCCTTGTGACTTTCCTTTCTCTGGGGAAAGACCATGATTCATGTCCAGGGCCTTGCGGCCTGGAGTGCCCGGCTGCCTGCTGAAATTCCGCATGGATCGGGATGCCTCCCAGATGGAAAGTGCCCCCACAGGCAACTGTGGCTGGTTTGACAGTGCCAAGTGCCTCCTGCAAACTGACATCAGGAACCTGGCCTGGTGTCTTTTGTTTCTCAGGGGAAAGCCTTTCGTTCCTATCCATGGACGGGTGGCCCAGAGTGGCTGGCTGCCTGCTGAAATTCCGCACTGCTGAAGATACCTCCCAGATGGAAAGTACCACCACAGGCAACTGTGGCTGGTTTGACAGTGCCAAGCGCCTCCTGCAAACTGACATCAGGAACCTGGCCTGGTGACTTTTGTTTCTCACGGGAAAGGGCATCGTTCATGTCCATTGCCCGGTGGCCTGGTGTGGCCGGCAGCCTGCTGAACTTCCGCACAGATGAGGATACCTCCCAGATGCAAGGTGCCCATACAGGTGCGTGTGGCTGGTTTGACAGTGCCAAGTGCCTCCTGCAAACTGACATCAGGAACCTGGCCGGGTGACTTTTGTTTCTCTGGGGAAAAGCCATCGCTCCACTCCAAGGCCAGGTGGCCTGGAGTGGCCGGCTGCCTGTTGAAATTCCGCACGGATGCGGATAACTCCCAGATGAAAGGAGCCCCCACAGGCAACTGTGGCTGGTTTGACAGTGCCAAGTGCCTCCTGCAAACTGACATCAGGAACCTGGCCGGGTGACTTTTGTTTCCCTAGGGAAAAGCCGTGGTTCTTGTCCAGGGCCTGGTGGCCCGCAGTGGCCGGCTGCCTGCTGAAATTCGGCATGGATCGGGATGCCTCCCAGATGAAAAGTGCCCCCACAGGCACCTGTGGCTGGTTTGACAGTGCCAAGTGCCTCCTGCAAACTGACATCAGGAACCTGGCCTGGTGTCTTTTGTTTCTCAGGGGAAAGCCTTTCGTTCCTATCCATGGACGGGTGGCCCAGAGTGGCTGGCTGCCTGCTGAAATTCCGCACTGTTGAAGATACCTCCCAGATGGAAAGTACCACCACAGGCAACTGTGGCTGGTTTGACAGTGCCAAGCGCCTCCTGCAAACTGACATCAGGAACCTGGCCTGGTGACTTTTGTTTCTCACGGGAAAGGGCATCGTTCGTGTCCAGTGTCCGGTGGCCTGGTGTGGCCGGCAGCCTGCTGAACTTCCGCACAGATGAGGATACCGCCCAGATGCAAGGTGCCCATACAGGTGCGTGTGGCTGGTTTGACAGTGCCAAGTGCCTCCTGCAAACTGACATCAGGAACCTGGCCGGGTGACTTTTGTTTCTCTGGGGAAAAGCCATCGCTCCACTCCAGGGCCAGGTGGCCTGGAGTGGCCGGCTGCCTGTTGAAATTCCGCACGGATGCGGATAACTCCCAGATGAAAGGAGCCCCCACAGGCAACTGTGGCTGGTTTGACAGTGCCAAGTGCCTCCTGCAAACTGACATCAGGAACCTGGCCTCGTGTCTTTTGTTTCTCAGGGGAAAGCCTTTCGTTCCTATCCATGGACGGGTGGCCCAGGGTGGCTGGCTGCCTGCTGAAATTCCGCACTGTTGAAGATACCTCCCAGATGGAAAGTACCACCACAGGCAACTGTGGCTGGTTTGACAGTGCCAAGCGCCTCCTGCAAACTGACATCAGGAACCTGGCCTGGTGACTTTTGTTTCTCACGGGAAAGGGCATCGTTCATGTCCATTGCCCGGTGGCCTGGTGTGGCCGGCAGCCTGCTGAACTTCCGCACAGATGAGGATACCTCCCAGATGCAAGGTGCCCATACAGGTGCGTGTGGCTGGTTTGACAGTGCCAAGTGCCTCCTGCAAACTGACATCAGGAACCTGGCCTGGTGACTTTTATTTCTCTGGGGAAAGGCCATTGTACGTGTCCAAGGTCTAATGGCCCGGAGTGGCCGGCTGCCTGCTGGAATTCGGCATGGATCAGGATGCCGCCGAGATGCAAGGTGCCCCCACAGGCAACTGTGGCTGGTTTGACAGTGCCAAGTGCCTCCTGCACACTGACATCAGGAACCTGACCTGGTGACTTTTGTTTCTCTGGGGAAAGGCCATGGTTCATATCCTACAAACTGTGGCCCAAAGTGGCCGGCTGACTGCTGAAATTCCGCACGGATCAGGATACCTCCGAGATGCAAGGTGCCCCACAGGCACCTGTGGCTGGTTTGACAGTGCCAAGTGCCTCCTGCAAACTGACATCAGGAACCTGGCCGGGTGAGTTTTGTTTCTCTGGGGAAAGCCTTTCGTTCCTGTCCATGGACGGGTGGCCCAGAGTGGCTGGCTGCCTGCTGAAATTCCGCACTGTTGAAGATACCTCCCAGATGGAAAGTACCACCACAGGCAACTGTGGCTGGTTTGACAGTGCCAAGCGCCTCCTGCAAACTGACATCAGGAACCTGGCCTGGTGACTTTTGTTTCTCACGGGAAAGGGCATCGTTCATGTCCATTGCCCGGTGGCCTGGTGTGGCCGGCAGCCTGCTGAACTTCCGCACAGATGAGGATACCTCCCAGATGCAAGGTGCCCATACAGGTGCGTGTGGCTGGTTTGACAGTGCCAAGTGCCTCCTGCAAACTGACAACAGGAACCTGGCCGGGTGACTTTTGTTTCTCTGGGGAAAAGCCATCGCTCCACTCCAAGGCCAGGTGGCCTGGAGTGGCCGGCTGCCTGTTGAAATTCCGCACGGATGCGGATAACTCCCAGATGAAAGGAGCCCCCACAGGCAACTGTGGCTGGTTTGACAGTGCCAAGTGCCTCCTGCAAACTGACATCAGGAACCTGGCCTGGTGACTTTTATTTCTCTGGGGAAAGGCCATTGTACGTGTCCAAGGTCTAATGGCCCGGAGTGGCCGGCTGCCTGCTGGAATTCGGCATGGATCAGGATGCCGCCGAGATGCAAGCTGCCCCCACAGGCAACTGTGGCTGGTTTGACAGTGCCAAGTGCCTCCTGCACACTGACATCAGGAACCTGACCTGGTGACTTTTGTTTCTCTGGGGAAAGGCCATGGTTCATATCCTACAAACTGTGGCCCAAAGTGGCCGGCTGACTGCTGAAATTCCGCACGGATCAGGATACCTCCGAGATGCAAGGTGCCCCACAGGCACCTGTGGCTGGTTTGACAGTGCCAAGTGCCTCCTGCAAACTGACATCAGGAACCTGGCCTGGTGACTTTTGTTTCTCTGGGGAAAGACCATGGTTCATATCCTGAGCCTGGTGTCCTGAGTGGCCGGCCCCCTGCTGAAATTCTGCACGGACCAGGATGCCGCCGAGATGCAAGGTGCCCCCACAGGCAACTGTGGCTGGTTTGACAGTGCCAAGTGCTTCCTGCAAACTGACATCAGAAACCTGGCCTGGTGATTTTCTTTCTCAGGGGAAAGGCCATGGTTCATGTCCAGGGCCCGGTGGCCCGTACTTGCCTGCTGCCTGCTGAAATTCCACACGGATCAGGATACCTCCCAGATGTAAGGTGCCACCACAGGCAACTGTGGCTGGTTTGACAGTGCCAAGTGCCTCCTGCAAACTGACATCAGGAACCTGGCCTTGTGAGTTTTGTTTCTCTGGGGAAAGGCCATCATTCTTGTTCAGAGCCCAGTGGCCCGGAGTGGCCGGCTGCCTGCTGAAATTCCGCATGGATCAGGATGCCTCCCAGATGAAAAGTGCCCCCACAGGCACCTGTGGCTGGTTTGACAGTGCCAAGTGCCTCCTGCAAACTGACATCAGGAACCTGGCCGGGTGAGTTTTGTTTCTCTGGGGAAAGCCTTTCGTTCCTATCCATGGACGGGTGGCCCAGAGTGGCTGGCTGCCTGCTGAAATTCCGCACTGTTGAAGATACCTCCCAGATGGAAAGTACCACCACAGGCAACTGTGGCTGGTTTGACAGTGCCAAGCGCCTCCTGCAAACTGACATCAGGAACCTGGCCTGGTGACTTTTGTTTCTCACGGGAAAGGGCATCGTTCATGTCCATTGCCCGGTGGCCTGGTGTGGCCGGCAGCCTGCTGAACTTCCGCACAGATGAGGATACCTCCCAGATGCAAGGTGCCCATACAGGTGCGTGTGGCTGGTTTGACAGTGCCAAGTGCCTCCTGCAAACTGACAACAGGAACCTGGCCGGGTGACTTTTGTTTCTCTGGGGAAAAGCCATCGCTCCACTCCAAGGCCAGGTGGCCTGGAGTGGCCGGCTGCCTGTTGAAATTCCGCACGGATGCGGATAACTCCCAGATGAAAGGAGCCCCCACAGGCAACTGTGGCTGGTTTGACAGTGCCAAGTGCCTCCTGCAAACTGACATCAGGAACCTGGCCTGGTGACTTTTATTTCTCTGGGGAAAGGCCATTGTACGTGTCCAAGGTCTAATGGCCCGGAGTGGCCGGCTACCTGCTGGAATTCGGCATGGATCAGGATGCCGCCGAGATGCAAGGTGCCCCCACAGGCACCTGTGGCTGGTTTGACAGTGCCAAGTGCCTCCTGCCAACTGACATCAGGAACCTGGCCTGGTGACTTTTGTTTCTCTGGGGAAAGGCCATGGTTCATATCCTGAGCCTGGTGTCCTGAGTGGCCGGCCCCCTGCTGAAATTCTGCACGGACCAGGATGCCGCCGAGATGAAAGGTGCCCCCACAGGCAACTGTGGCTGGTTTGACAGTGCCAAGTGCTTCCTGCAAACTGACATCAGAAACCTGGCCTGGTGATTTTCTTTCTCAGGGGAAAGGCCATGGTTCATGTCCAGGGCCCGGTGGCCCGTACTTGCCTACTGCCTGCTGAAATTCCACACGGATCAGGATACCTCCCAGATGTAAGGTGCCCCCACAGGCAACTGTGGCTGGTTTGACAGTGCCAAGTGCCTCCTGCAAACTGACATCAGGAACCTGGCCTTGTGAGTTTTGTTTCTCTGGGGAAAGGCCATCATTCTTGTTCAGAGCCCAGTGGCCCGGAGTGGCCGGCTGCCTGCTGAAATTCCGCATGGATCAGGATGCCTCCCAGATGAAAAGTGCCCCCACAGGCACCTGTGGCTGGTTTGACAGTGCCAAGTGCCTCCTGCAAACTGACATCAGGAACCTGGCCTGGTGAGTTTTGTTTCTCTGGGGAAAGCCTTTCGTTCCTGTCCATGGACGGGTGGCCCAGAGTGGCTGGCTGCCTGCTGAAATTCCGCACTGTTGAAGATACCTCCCAGATGGAAAGTACCACCACAGGCAACTGTGGCTGGTTTGACAGTGCCAAGCGCCTCCTGCAAACTGACATCAGGAACCTGGCCTGGTGACTTTTGTTTCTCTGGGGAAAGGGCATCGTTCATGTCCATTGCCCGGTGGCCTGGTGTGGCCGGCAGCCTGCTGAACTTCCGCACAGATGAGGATACCTCCCAGATGCAAGGTGCCCATACAGGTGCGTGTGGCTGGTTTGACAGTGCCAAGTGCCTCCTGCAAACTGACAACAGGAACCTGGCCGGGTGACTTTTGTTTCTCTGGGGAAAAGCCATCGCTCCACTCCAAGGCCAGGTGGCCTGGAGTGGCCGGCTGCCTGTTGAAATTCCGCACGGATGCGGATAACTCCCAGATGAAAGGAGCCCCCACAGGCAACTGTGGCTGGTTTGACAGTGCCAAGTGCCTCCTGCAAACTGACATCAGGAACCTGGCCTGGTGACTTTTATTTCTCTGGGGAAAGGCCATTGTACGTGTCCAAGGTCTAATGGCCCGGAGTGGCCGGCTGCCTGCTGGAATTCGGCATGGATCAGGATGCCGCCGAGATGCAAGGTGCCCCCACAGGCACCTGTGGCTGGTTTGACAGTGCCATGTGCCTCCTGCAAAATGACATCAGGAACCTGGCCTTGTGACTTTCCTTTCTCTGGGGAAAGACCATGATTCATGTCCAGGGCCTTGCGGCCTGGAGTGCCCGGCTGCCTGCTGAAATTCCGCATGGATCGGGATGCCTCCCAGATGGAAAGTGCCCCCACAGCCAACTGTGGCTGGTTTGACAGTGCCAAGTGCCTCCTGCAAACTGACATCAGGAACCTGGCCGGGTGACTTTTGTTTCCCTAGGGAAAAGCCGTGGTTCTTGTCCAGGGCCTGGTGGCCCGGAGTGGCCGGCTGCCTGCTGAAATTCGGCATAGATCGGGATGCCTCCCAGATGAAAAGTGCCCCCACAGGCACCTGTGGCTGGTTTGACAGTGCCAAGTGCCTCCTGCAAACTGACATCAGGAACCTGGCCTGGTGTCTTTTGTTTCTCAGGGGAAAGCCTTTCGTTCCTATCCATGGACGGGTGGCCCAGAGTGGCTGGCTGCCTGCTGAAATTCCGCACTGTTGAAGATACCTCCCAGATGGAAAGTACCACCACAGGCAACTGTGGCTGGTTTGACAGTGCCAAGCGCCTCCTGCAAACTGACATCAGGAACCTGGCCTGGTGACTTTTGTTTCTCACGGGAAAGGGCATCGTTCGTGTCCAGTGCCCGGTGGCCTGGTGTGGCCGGCAGCCTGCTGAACTTCCGCACAGATGAGGATACCTCCCAGATGCAAGGTGCCCAAACAGGTGCGTGTGGCTGGTTTGACAGTGCCAAGTGCCTCCTGCAAACTGACATCAGGAACCTGGCCTGGTGACTTTTGTTTCTCTGGGGAAAAGCCATCGCTCCACTCCAGGGCCAGGTGGCCTGGAGTGGCCGGCTGCCTGTTGAAATTCCGCACGGATGCGGATAACTCCCAGATGAAAGGAGCCCCCACAGGCAACTGTGGCTGGTTTGACAGTGCCAAGTGCTTCCTGCAAACTGACATCAGAAACCTGGCCTGGTGATTTTCTTTCTCAGGGGAAAGGCCATGGTTCATGTCCAGGGCCCGGTGGCCCGTACTTGCCTGCTGCCTGCTGAAATTCCACACGGATCAGGATACCTCCCAGATGTAAGGTGCCCCCACAGGCACCTGTGGCTGGTTTGACAGTGCCAAGTGCCTCCTGCAAACTGACATCAGGAACCTGGCCGGGTGACTTTTGTTTCCCTAGGGAAAAGCCGTGGTTCTTGTCCAGGGCCTGGTGGCCCGGAGTGGCCGGCTGCCTGCTGAAATTCCGCAAGGATCGGGATGCCTCCCAGATGAAAAGTGCCCCCACAGGCACCTGTGGCTGGTTTGACAGTGCCAAGTGCCTCCTGCAAACTGACATCAGGAACCTGGCCTGGTGTCTTTTGTTTCTCAGGGGAAAGCCTTTCGTTCCTATCCATGGACGGGTGGCCCAGAGTGGCTGGCTGCCTGCTGAAATTCCGCACTGCTGAAGATACCTCCCAGATGGAAAGTACCACCACAGGCAACTGTGGCTGGTTTGACAGTGCCAAGCGCCTCCTGCAAACTGACATCAGGAACCTGGCCTGGTGACTTTTGTTTCTCACGGGAAAGGGCATTGTTCATGTCCATTGCCCGGTGGCCTGGTGTGGCCGGCAGCCTGCTGAACTTCCGCACAGATGAGGATACCTCCCAGATGCAAGGTGCCCATACAGGTGCGTGTGGCTGGTTTGACAGTGCCAAGTGCCTCCTGCAAACTGACATCAGGAACCTGGCCGGGTGACTTTTGTTTCTCTGGGGAAAAGCCATCGCTCCACTCCAAGGCCAGGTGGCCTGGAGTGGCCGGCTGCCTGTTGAAATTCCGCACGGATGCGGATAACTCCCAGATGAAAGGAGCCCCCACAGGCAACTGTGGCTGGTTTGACAGTGCCAAGTGCCTCCTGCAAACTGACATCAGGAACCTGGCCTGGTGACTTTTATTTCTCTGGGGAAAGGCCATTGTACGTGTCCAAGGTCTAATGGCCCGGAGTGGCCGGCTGCCTGCTGGAATTCGGCATGGATCAGGATGCCGCCGAGATGCAAGGTGCCCCCACAGGCACCTGTGGCTGGTTTGACAGTGCAATGTGCCTCCTGCAAAATGACATCAGGAACCTGGCCTTGTGACTTTCCTTTCTCTGGGGAAAGACCATGATTCATTTCCAGGGCCTTGCGGCCTGGAGTGCCCGGCTGCCTGCTGAAATTCCGCATGGATCGGGATGCCTCCCAGATGGAAAGTGCCCCCACAGCCAACTGTGGCTGGTTTGACAGTGCCAAGTGCCTCCTGCAAACTGACATCAGGAACCTGGCCGGGTGACTTTTGTTTCCCTAGGGAAAAGCCGTGGTTCTTGTCCAGGGCCTGGTGGCCCGGAGTGGCCGGCTGCCTGCTGAAATTCCGCATGGATCGGGATGCCTCCCAGATGAAAAGTGCCCCCACAGGCACCTGTGGCTGGTTTGACAGTGCCAAGTGCCTCCTGCAAACTGACATCAGGAACCTGGCCTGGTGACTTTTGTTTCTCTGGGGAAAAGCCATCGCTCCACTCCAGGGCCAGGTGGCCTGGAGTGGCCGGCTGCCTGTTGAAATTCCGCACGGATGCGGATAACTCCCAGATGAAAGGAGCCCCCACAGGCAACTGTGGCTGGTTTGACAGTGCCAAGTGCTTCCTGCAAACTGACATCAGAAACCTGGCCTGGTGATTTTCTTTCTCAGGGGAAAGGCCATGGTTCATGTCCAGGGCCCGGTGGCCCGTACTTGCCTGCTGCCTGCTGAAATTCCACACGGATCAGGATACCTCCCAGATGTAAGGTGCCCCCACAGGCACCTGTGGCTGGTTTGACAGTGCCAAGTGCCTCCTGCAAACTGACATCAGGAACCTGGCCGGGTGACTTTTGTTTCCCTAGGGAAAAGCCGTGGTTCTTGTCCAGGGCCTGGTGGCCCGGAGTGGCCGGCTGCCTGCTGAAATTCCGCAAGGATCGGGATGCCTCCCAGATGAAAAGTGCCCCCACAGGCACCTGTGGCTGGTTTGACAGTGCCAAGTGCCTCCTGCAAACTGACATCAGGAACCTGGCCTGGTGTCTTTTGTTTCTCAGGGGAAAGCCTTTCGTTCCTATCCATGGACGGGTGGCCCAGAGTGGCTGGCTGCCTGCTGAAATTCCGCACTGCTGAAGATACCTCCCAGATGAAAAGTACCACCACAGGCAACTGTGGCTGGTTTGACAGTGCCAAGCGCCTCCTGCAAACTGACATCAGGAACCTGGCCTGGTGACTTTTGTTTCTCACGGGAAAGGGCATTGTTCATGTCCATTGCCCGGTGGCCTGGTGTGGCCGGCAGCCTGCTGAACTTCCGCACAGATGAGGATACCTCCCAGATGCAAGGTGCCCATACAGGTGCGTGTGGCTGGTTTGACAGTGCCAAGTGCCTCCTGCAAACTGACATCAGGAACCTGGCCGGGTGACTTTTGTTTCTCTGGGGAAAAGCCATCGCTCCACTCCAAGGCCAGGTGGCCTGGAGTGGCCGGCTGCCTGTTGAAATTCCGCACGGATGCGGATAACTCCCAGATGAAAGGAGCCCCCACAGGCAACTGTGGCTGGTTTGACAGTGCCAAGTGCCTCCTGCAAACTGACATCAGGAACCTGGCCTGGTGACTTTTATTTCTCTGGGGAAAGGCCATTGTACGTGTCCAAGGTCTAATGGCCCGGAGTGGCCGGCTGCCTGCTGGAATTCGGCATGGATCAGGATGCCGCCGAGATGCAAGGTGCCCCCACAGGCACCTGTGGCTGGTTTGACAGTGCAATGTGCCTCCTGCAAAATGACATCAGGAACCTGGCCTTGTGACTTTCCTTTCTCTGGGGAAAGACCATGATTCATTTCCAGGGCCTTGCGGCCTGGAGTGCCCGGCTGCCTGCTGAAATTCCGCATGGATCGGGATGCCTCCCAGATGGAAAGTGCCCCCACAGCCAACTGTGGCTGGTTTGACAGTGCCAAGTGCCTCCTGCAAACTGACATCAGGAACCTGGCCGGGTGACTTTTGTTTCCCTAGGGAAAAGCCGTGGTTCTTGTCCAGGGCCTGGTGGCCCGGAGTGGCCGGCTGCCTGCTGAAATTCCGCATGGATCGGGATGCCTCCCAGATGAAAAGTGCCCCCACAGGCACCTGTGGCTGGTTTGACAGTGCCAAGTGCCTCCTGCAAACTGACATCAGGAACCTGGCCTGGTGTCTTTTGTTTCTCAGGGGAAAGCCTTTCGTTCCTATCCATGGACGGGTGGCCCAGAGTGGCTGGCTGCCTGCTGAAATTCCGCACTGTTGAAGATACCTCCCAGATGGAAAGTACCACCACAGGCAACTGTGGCTGGTTTGACAGTGCCAAGCGCCTCCTGCAAACTGACATCAGGAACCTGGCCTGGTGACTTTTGTTTCTCACGGGAAAGGGCATCGTTCGTGTCCAGTGTCCGGTGGCCTGGTGTGGCCGGCAGCCTGCTGAACTTCCGCACAGATGAGGATACCGCCCAGATGCAAGGTGCCCATACAGGTGCGTGTGGCTGGTTTGACAGTGCCAAGTGCCTCCTGCAAACTGACATCAGGAACCTGGCCGGGTGACTTTTGTTTCTCTGGGGAAAAGCCATCGCTCCACTCCAGGGCCAGGTGGCCTGGAGTGGCCGGCTGCCTGTTGAAATTCCGCACGGATGCGGATAACTCCCAGATGAAAGGAGCCCCCACAGGCAACTGTGGCTGGTTTGACAGTGCCAAGTGCCTCCTGCAAACTGACATCAGGAACCTGGCCTGGTGTCTTTTGTTTCTCAGGGGAAAGCCTTTCGTTCCTATCCATGGACGGGTGGCCCAGAGTGGCTGGCTGCCTGCTGAAATTCCGCACTGTTGAAGATACCTCCCAGATGGAAAGTACCACCACAGGCAACTGTGGCTGGTTTGACAGTGCCAAGCGCCTCCTGCAAACTGACATCAGGAACCTGGCCTGGTGACTTTTGTTTCTCACGGGAAAGGGCATCGTTCATGTCCATTGCCCGGTGGCCTGGTGTGGCCGGCAGCCTGCTGAACTTCCGCACAGATGAGGATACCTCCCAGATGCAAGGTGCCCATACAGGTGCGTGTGGCTGGTTTGACAGTGCCAAGTGCCTCCTGCAAACTGACATCAGGAACCTGGCCGGGTGACTTTTGTTTCTCTGGGGAAAAGCCATCGCTCCACTCCAAGGCCAGGTGGCCTGGAGTGGCCGGCTGCCTGTTGAAATTCCGCACGGATGCGGATAACTCCCAGATGAAAGGAGCCCCCACAGGCAACTGTGGCTGGTTTGACAGTGCCAAGTGCCTCCTGCAAACTGACATCAGGAACCTGGCCTGGTGACTTTTATTTCTCTGGGGAAAGGCCATTGTACGTGTCCAAGGTCTAATGGCCCGGAGTGGCCGGCTGCCTGCTGGAATTCGGCATGGATCAGGATGCCGCCGAGATGCAAGGTGCCCCCAGAGGCAACTGTGGCTGGTTTGACAGTGCCAAGTGCCTCCTGCACACTGACATCAGGAACCTGACCTGGTGACTTTTGTTTCTCTGGGGAAAGGCCATGGTTCATATCCTGAGCCTGGTGTCCTGAGTGGCCGGCCCCCTGCTGAAATTCTGCACGGACCAGGATGCCGCCGAGATGAAAGGTGCCCCCACAGGCAACTGTGGCTGGTTTGACAGTGCCAAGTGCTTCCTGCAAACTGACATCAGAAACCTGGCCTGGTGATTTTCTTTCTCAGGGGAAAGGCCATGGTTCATGTCCAGGGCCCGGTGGCCCGTACTTGCCTACTGCCTGCTGAAATTCCACACGGATCAGGATACCTCCCAGATGTAAGGTGCCCCCACAGGCAACTGTGGCTGGTTTGACAGTGCCAAGTGCCTCCTGCAAACTGACATCAGGAACCTGGCCTTGTGAGTTTTGTTTCTCTGGGGAAAGGCCATCATTCTTGTTCAGAGCCCAGTGGCCCGGAGTGGCCGGCTGCCTGCTGAAATTCCGCATGGATCGGGATGCCTCCCAGATGAAAAGTGCCCCCACAGGCACCTGTGGCTGGTTTGACAGTGCCAAGTGCCTCCTGCAAACTGACATCAGGAACCTGGCCTGGTGAGTTTTGTTTCTCTGGGGAAAGCCTTTCGTTCCTGTCCATGGACGGGTGGCCCAGAGTGGCTGGCTGCCTGCTGAAATTCCGCACTGTTGAAGATACCTCCCAGATGGAAAGTACCACCACAGGCAACTGTGGCTGGTTTGACAGTGCCAAGCGCCTCCTGCAAACTGACATCAGGAACCTGGCCTGGTGACTTTTGTTTCTCACGGGAAAGGGCATCGTTCATGTCCATTGCCCGGTGGCCTGGTGTGGCCGGCAGCCTGCTGAACTTCCGCACAGATGAGGATACCTCCCAGATGCAAGGTGCCCATACAGGTGCGTGTGGCTGGTTTGACAGTGCCAAGTGCCTCCTGCAAACTGACAACAGGAACCTGGCCGGGTGACTTTTGTTTCTCTGGGGAAAAGCCATCGCTCCACTCCAAGGCCAGGTAGCCTGGAGTGGCCGGCTGCCTGTTGAAATTCCGCACGGATGCGGATAACTCCCAGATGAAAGGAGCCCCCACAGGCAACTGTGGCTGGTTTGACAGTGCCAAGTGCCTCCTGCAAACTGACATCAGGAACCTGGCCTGGTGACTTTTATTTCTCTGGGGAAAGGCCATTGTACGTGTCCAAGGTCTAATGGCCCGGAGTGGCCGGCTGCCTGCTGGAATTCGGCATGGATCAGGATGCCGCCGAGATGCAAGGTGCCCCCACAGGCACCTGTGGCTGGTTTGACAGTGCCATGTGCCTCCTGCAAAATGACATCAGGAACCTGGCCTTGTGACTTTCCTTTCTCTGGGGAAAGACCATGATTCATGTCCAGGGCCTTGCGGCCTGGAGTGCCCGGCTGCCTGCTGAAATTCCGCATGGATCGGGATGCCTCCCAGATGGAAAGTGCCCCCACAGCCAACTGTGGCTGGTTTGACAGTGCCAAGTGCCTCCTGCAAACTGACATCAGGAACCTGGCCGGGTGACTTTTGTTTCCCTAGGGAAAAGCCGTGGTTCTTGTCCAGGGCCTGGTGGCCCGGAGTGGCCGGCTGCCTGCTGAAATTCGGCATGGATCGGGATGCCTCCCAGATGAAAAGTGCCCCCACAGGCACCTGTGGCTGGTTTGACAGTGCCAAGTGCCTCCTGCAAACTGACATCAGGAACCTGGCCTGGTGTCTTTTGTTTCTCAGGGGAAAGCCTTTCGTTCCTATCCATGGACGGGTGGCCCAGAGTGGCTGGCTGCCTGCTGCAATTCCGCACTGTTCAAGATACCTCCCAGATGGAAAGTACCACCACAGGCAACTGTGGCTGGTTTGACAGTGCCAAGCGCCTCCTGCAAACTGACATCAGGAACCTGGCCTGGTGACTTTTGTTTCTCACGGGAAAGGGCATCGTTCGTGTCCAGTGCCCGGTGGCCTGGTGTGGCCGGCAGCCTGCTGAACTTCCGCACAGATGAGGATACCTCCCAGATGCAAGGTGCCCATACAGGTGCGTGTGGCTGGTTTGACAGTGCCAAGTGCCTCCTGCAAACTGACATCAGGAACCTGGCCGGGTGACTTTTGTTTCTCTGGGGAAAAGCCATCGCTCCACTCCAGGGCCAGGTGGCCTGGAGTGGCCGGCTGCCTGTTGAAATTCCGCACGGATGCGGATAACTCCCAGATGAAAGGAGCCCCCACAGGCAACTGTGGCTGGTTTGACAGTGCCAAGTGCTTCCTGCAAACTGACATCAGAAACCTGGCCTGGTGATTTTCTTTCTCAGGGGAAAGGCCATGGTTCATGTCCAGGGCCCGGTGGCCCGTACTTGCCTGCTGCCTGCTGAAATTCCACACGGATCAGGATACCTCCCAGATGTAAGGTGCCACCACAGGCAACTGTGGCTGGTTTGACAGTGCCAAGTGCCTCCTGCAAACTGACATCAGGAACCTGGCCTGGTGAGTTTTGTTTCTCTGGGGAAAGGCCATCATTCTTGTTCAGAGCCCAGTGGCCCGCAGTGGCCGGCTGCCTGCTGAAATTCCGCATGGATCAGGATGCCTCCCAGATGAAAAGTGCCCCCACAGGCACCTGTGGCTGGTTTGACAGTGCCAAGTGCCTCCTGCAAACTGACATCAGGAACCTGGCCGGGTGAGTTTTGTTTCTCTGGGGAAAGCCTTTCGTTCCTATCCATGGACGGGTGGCCCAGAGTGGCTGGCTGCCTGCTGAAATTCCGCACTGTTGAAGATACCTCCCAGATGGAAAGTACCACCACAGGCAACTGTGGCTGGTTTGACAGTGCCAAGCGCCTCCTGCAAACTGACATCAGGAACCTGGCCTGGTGACTTTTGTTTCTCACGGGAAAGGGCATCGTTCATGTCCATTGCCCGGTGGCCTGGTGTGGCCGGCAGCCTGCTGAACTTCCGCACAGATGAGGATACCTCCCAGATGCAAGGTGCCCATACAGGTGCGTGTGGCTGGTTTGACAGTGCCAAGTGCCTCCTGCAAACTGACATCAGGAACCTGGCCGGGTGACTTTTGCTTCTCTGGGGAAAAGCCATCGCTCCACTCCAAGGCCAGGTGGCCTGGAGTGGCCGGCTGCCTGTTGAAATTCCGCACGGATGCGGATAACTCCCAGATGAAAAGTGCCCCCACAGGCAACTGTGGCTGGTTTGACAGTGCCAAGTGCCTCCTGCAAACTGACATCAGGAACCTGGCCTGGTGACTTTTATTTCTCTGGGGAAAGGCCATTGTACGTGTCCAAGGTCTAATGGCCCGGAGTGGCCGGCTGCCTGCTGGAATTCGGCATGGATCAGGATGCCGCCGAGATGCAAGGTGCCCCCACAGGCACCTGTGGCTGGTTTGACAGTGCCAAGTGCCTCCTGCAAACTGACATCAGGAACCTGGCCTGGTGACTTTTGTTTCTCTGGGGAAAGGCCATGGTTCATATCCTGAGCCTGGTGTCCTGAGTGGCCGGCCCCCTGCTGAAATTCTGCACGGACCAGGATGCCGCCGAGATGAAAGGTGCCCCCACAGGCAACTGTGGCTGGTTTGACAGTGCCAAGTGCTTCCTGCAAACTGACATCAGGAACCTGGCCTGGTGACTTTCTTTCTCAGGGGAAAGGCCATGTTTCATGTCCAGGGCCCGGTGGCCCGTACTTGCCTGCTGCCTGCTGAAATTCCACACGGATCAGGATACCTCCCAGATGTAAGGTGCCCCCACAGGCACCTGTGGCTGGTTTGACAGTGCCAAGTGCCTCCTGCAAACTGACATCAGGAACCTGGCCGGGTGACTTTTGTTTCTCTGGGGAAAGCCTTTCTTTCCTATCCATGGACGGGTGGCCCAGAGTGGCTGGCTGCCTGCTGAAATTCCGCACTGTTGAAGATACCTCCCAGATGGAAAGTACCACCACAGGCAACTGTGGCTGGTTTGACAGTGCCAAGCGCCTCCTGCAAACTGACATCAGGAACCTGGCCTGGTGACTTTTGTTTCTCACGGGAAAGGGCATCGTTCATGTCCATTGCCCGGTGGCCTGGTGTGGCCGGCAGCCTGCTGAACTTCCGCACAGATGAGGATACCTCCCAGATGCAAGGTGCCCAAACAAGTGCGTGTGGCTGGTTTGACAGTGCCAAGTGCCTCCTGCAAACTGACATCAGGAACCTGGCCGGGTGACTTTTGTTTCTCTGGGGAAAAGCCATCGCTCCACTCCAAGGCCAGGTGGCCTGGAGTGGCCGGCTGCCTGTTGAAATTCCGCACGGATGCGGATAACTCCCAGATGAAAGGAGCCCCCACAGGCAACTGTGGCTGGTTTGACAGTGCCAAGTGCCTCCTGCAAACTGACATCAGGAACCTGGCCTGGTGACTTTTATTTCTCTGGGGAAAGGCCATTGTACGTGTCCAAGGTCTAATGGCCCGGAGTGGCCGGCTGCCTGCTGGAATTCGGCATGGATCAGGATGCCGCCGAGATGCAAGGTGCCCCCACAGGCACCTGTGGCTGGTTTGACAGTGCAATGTGCCTCCTGCAAAATGACATCAGGAACCTGGCCTTGTGACTTTCCTTTCTCTGGGGAAAGACCATGATTCATTTCCAGGGCCTTGCGGCCTGGAGTGCCCGGCTGCCTGCTGAAATTCCGCATGGATCGGGATGCCTCCCAGATGGAAAGTGCCCCCACAGCCAACTGTGGCTGGTTTGACAGTGCCAAGTGCCTCCTGCAAACTGACATCAGGAACCTGGCCGGGTGACTTTTGTTTCTCTAGGGAAAAGCCGTGGTTCTTGTCCAGGGCCTGGTGGCCCGGAGTGGCCGGCTGCCTGCTGAAATTCCGCATGGATCGGGATGCCTCCCAGATGAAAAGTGCCCCCACAGGCACCTGTGGCTGGTTTGACAGTGCCAAGTGCCTCCTGCAAACTGACATCAGGAACCTGGCCTGGTGTCTTTTCTTTCTCAGGGGAAAGCCTTTCGTTCCTATCCATGGACGGGTGGCCCAGAGTGGCTGGCTGCCTGCTGCAATTCCGCACTGTTGAAGATACCTCCCAGATGGAAAGTACCACCACAGGCAACTGTGGCTGGTTTGACAGTGCCAAGCGCCTCCTGCAAACTGACATCAGGAACCTGGCCTGGTGACTTTTGTTTCTCACGGGAAAGGGCATCGTTCGTGTCCAGTGTCCGGTGGCCTGGTGTGGCCGGCAGCCTGCTGAACTTCCGCACAGATGAGGATACCGCCCAGATGCAAGGTGCCCATACAGGTGCGTGTGGCTGGTTTGACAGTGCCAAGTGCCTCCTGCAAACTGACATCAGGAACCTGGCCGGGTGACTTTTGTTTCTCTGGGGAAAAGCCATCGCTCCACTCCAGGGCCAGGTGGCCTGGAGTGGCCGGCTGCCTGTTGAAATTCCGCACGGATGCGGATAACTCCCAGATGAAAGGAGCCCCCAGAGGCAACTGTGGCTGGTTTGACAGTGCCAAGTGCCTCCTGCAAACTGACATCAGGAACCTGGCCTGGTGACTTTTATTTCTCTGGGGAAAGGCCATTGTACGTGTCCAAGGTCTAATGGCCCGGAGTGGCCGGCTGCCTGCTGGAATTCGGCATGGATCAGGATGCCGCCGAGATGCAAGGTGCCCCCACAGGCACCTGTGGCTGGTTTGACAGTGCCAAGTGCCTCCTGCACACTGACATCAGGAACCTGACCTGGTGACTTTTGTTTCTCTGGGGAAAGGCCATGGTTCATATCCTACAAACTGTGGCCCAAAGTGGCCGGCTGACTGCTGAAATTCCGCACGGATCAGGATACCTCCGAGATGCAAGGTGCCCCACAGGCACCTGTGGCTGGTTTGACAGTGCCAAGTGCCTCCTGCAAACTGACATCAGGAACCTGGCCTGGTGACTTTTGTTTCTCTGGGGAAAGGCCATGGTTCATATCCTGAGCCTGGTGTCCTGAGTGGCCGGCCCCCTGCTGAAATTCTGCACGGACCAGGATGCCGCCGAGATGAAAGGTGCCCCCACAGGCAACTGTGGCTGGTTTGACAGTGCCAAGTGCTTCCTGCAAACTGACATCAGAAACCTGGCCTGGTGATTTTCTTTCTCAGGGGAAAGGCCATGGTTCATGTCCAGGGCCCGGTGGCCCGTACTTGCCTGCTGCCTGCTGAAATTCCACACGGATCAGGATACCTCCCAGATGTAAGGTGCCACCACAGGCAACTGTGGCTGGTTTGACAGTGCCAAGTGCCTCCTGCAAACTGACATCAGGAACCTGGCCTGGTGAGTTTTGTTTCTCTGGGGAAAGGCCATCATTCTTGTTCAGAGCCCAGTGGCCCGGAGTGGCCGGCTGCCTGCTGAAATTCCGCATGGATCAGGATGCCTCCCAGATGAAAAGTGCCCCCACAGGCACCTGTGGCTGGTTTGACAGTGCCAAGTGCCTCCTGCAAACTGACATCAGGAACCTGGCCGGGTGAGTTTTGTTTCTCTGGGGAAAGCCTTTCGTTCCTATCCATGGACGGGTGGCCCAGAGTGGCTGGCTGCCTGCTGAAATTCCGCACTGTTGAAGATACCTCCCAGATGGAAAGTACCACCACAGGCAACTGTGGCTGGTTTGACAGTGCCAAGCGCCTCCTGCAAACTGACATCAGGAACCTGGCCTGGTGACTTTTGTTTCTCACGGGAAAGGGCATTGTTCATGTCCATTGCCCGGTGGCCTGGTGTGGCCGGCAGCCTGCTGAACTTCCGCACAGATGAGGATACCTCCCAGATGCAAGGTGCCCATACAGGTGCGTGTGGTTGGTTTGACAGTGCCAAGTGCCTCCTGCAAACTGACATCAGGAACCTGGCCGGGTGACTTTTGTTTCTCTGGGGAAAAGCCATCGCTCCACTCCAAGGCCAGGTGGCCTGGAGTGGCCGGCTGCCTGTTGAAATTCCGCACGGATGCGGATAACTCCCAGATGAAAAGTGCCCCCACAGGCAACTGTGGCTGGTTTGACAGTGCCAAGTGCCTCCTGCAAACTGACATCAGGAACCTGGCCGGGTGAGTTTTGTTTCTCTGGGGAAAGCCTTTCGTTCCTATCCATGGACGGGTGGCCCAGAGTGGCTGGCTGCCTGCTGAAATTCCGCACTGTTGAAGATACCTCCCAGATGGAAAGTACCACCACAGGCAACTGTGGCTGGTTTGACAGTGCCAAGCGCCTCCTGCAAACTGACATCAGGAACCTGGCCTGGTGACTTTTGTTTCTCACGGGAAAGGGCATCGTTCATGTCCATTGCCCGGTGGCCTGGTGTGGCCGGCAGCCTGCTGAACTTCCGCACAGATGAGGATACCTCCCAGATGCAAGGTGCCCATACAGGTGCGTGTGGCTGGTTTGACAGTGCCAAGTGCCTCCTGCAAACTGACATCAGGAACCTGGCCGGGTGACTTTTGCTTCTCTGGGGAAAAGGCATCGCTCCACTCCAAGGCCAGGTGGCCTGGAGTGGCCGGCTGCCTGTTGAAATTCCGCACGGATGCGGATAACTCCCAGATGAAAGGAGCCCCCACAGGCAACTGTGGCTGGTTTGACAGTGCCAAGTGCCTCCTGCAAACTGACATCAGGAACCTGGCCTGGTGACTTTTATTTCTCTGGGGAAAGGCCATTGTACGTGTCCAAGGTCTAATGGCCCGGAGTGGCCGGCTGCCTGCTGGAATTCGGCATGGATCAGGATGCCGCCGAGATGCAAGGTGCCCCCAGAGGCAACTGTGGCTGGTTTGACAGTGCCAAGTGCCTCCTGCACACTGACATCAGGAACCTGACCTGGTGACTTTTGTTTCTCTGGGGAAAGGCCATGGTTCATATCCTACAAACTGTGGCCCAAAGTGGCCGGCTGACTGCTGAAATTCCGCACGGATCAGGATACCTCCGAGATGCAAGGTGCCCCACAGGCACCTGTGGCTGGTTTGACAGTGCCAAGTGCCTCCTGCAAACTGACATCAGGAACCTGGCCTGGTGACTTTTGTTTCTCTGGGGAAAGGCCATGGTTCATATCCTGAGCCTGGTGTCCTGAGTGGCCGGCCCCCTGCTGAAATTCTGCACGGACCAGGATGCCGCCGAGATGAAAGGTGCCCCCACAGGCAACTGTGGCTGGTTGGACAGTGCCAAGTGCTTCCTGCAAACTGACATCAGAAACCTGGCCTGGTGATTTTCTTTCTCAGGGGAAAGGCCATGGTTCATGTCCAGGGCCCGGTGGCCCGTACTTGCCTGCTGCCTGCTGAAATTCCACACGGATCAGGATACCTCCCAGATGTAAGGTGCCACCACAGGCAACTGTGGCTGGTTTGACAGTGCCAAGTGCCTCCTGCAAACTGACATCAGGAACCTGGCCTTGTGAGTTTTGTTTCTCTGGGGAAAGGCCATCATTCTTGTTCAGAGCCCAGTGGCCCGGAGTGGCTGGCTGCCTGCTGAAATTCCGCATGGATCAGGATGCCTCCCAGATGAAAAGTGCCCCCACAGGCAACTGTGGCTGGTTTGACAGTGCCAAGTGCCTCCTGCAAACTGACATCAGGAACCTGGCCGGGTGAGTTTTGTTTCTCTGGGGAAAGCCTTTCGTTCCTATCCATGGACGGGTGGCCCAGAGTGGCTGGCTGCCTGCTGAAATTCCGCACTGTTGAAGATACCTCCCAGATGGAAAGTACCACCACAGGCAACTGTGGCTGGTTTGACAGTGCCAAGCGCCTCCTGCAAACTGACATCAGGAACCTGGCCTGGTGACTTTTGTTTCTCACGGGAAAGGGCATTGTTCATGTCCATTGCCCGGTGGCCTGGTGTGGCCGGCAGCCTGCTGAACTTCCGCACAGATGAGGATACCTCCCAGATGCAAGGTGCTCATACAGGTGCGTGTGTCTGGTTTGACAGTGCCAAGTGCCTCCTGCAAACTGACATCAGGAACCTGGCCGGGTGACTTTTGCTTCTCTGGGGAAAAGGCATCGCTCCACTCCAAGGCCAGGTGGCCTGGAGTGGCCGGCTGCCTGTTGAAATTCCGCACGGATGCGGATAACTCCCAGATGAAAGGAGCCCCCACAGGCAACTGTGGCTGGTTTGACAGTGCCAAGTGCCTCCTGCAAACTGACATCAGGAACCTGGCCTGGTGACTTTTATTTCTCTGGGGAAAGGCCATTGTACGTGTCCAAGGTCTAATGGCCCGGAGTGGCCAGCTGCCTGCTGGAATTCGGCATGGATCAGGATGCCGCCGAGATGCAAGGTGCCCCCACAGGCAACTGTGGCTGGTTTGACAGTGCCAAGTGCCTCCTGCACACTGACATCAGGAACCTGACCTGGTGACTTTTGTTTCTCTGGGGAAATGCCATGGTTCATATCCTACAAACTGTGGCCCAAAGTGGCCGGCTGACTGCTGAAATTCCGCACGGATCAGGATACCTCCGAGATGCAAGGTGCCCCACAGGCACCTGTGGCTGGTTTGACAGTGCCAAGTGCCTCCTGCAAACTGACATCAGGAACCTGGCCTGGTGACTTTTGTTTCTCTGGGGAAAGGCCATGGTTCATATCCTGAGCCTGGTGTCCTGAGTGGCCGGCCCCCTGCTGAAATTCTGCACGGACCAGGATGCCGCCGAGATGAAAGGTGCCCCCAGAGGCAACTGTGGCTGGTTTGACAGTGCCAAGTGCTTCCTGCAAACTGACATCAGAAACCTGGCCTGGTGATTTTCTTTCTCAGGGGAAAGGCCATGGTTCATGTCCAGGGCCCGGTGGCCCGTACTTGCCTGCTGCCTGCTGAAATTCCACACGGATCAGGATACCTCCCAGATGTAAGGTGCCACCACAGGCAACTGTGGCTGGTTTGACAGTGCCAAGTGCCTCCTGCAAACTGACATCAGGAACCTGGCCTTGTGAGTTTTGTTTCTCTGGGGAAAGGCCATCATTCTTGTTCAGAGCCCAGTGGCCCGGAGTGGCCGGCTGCCTGCTGAAATTCCGCATGGATCAGGATGCCTCCCAGATGAAAAGTGCCCCCACAGGCAACTGTGGCTGGTTTGACAGTGCCAAGTGCCTCCTGCAAACTGACATCAGGAACCTGGCCGGGTGAGTTTTGTTTCTCTGGGGAAAGCCTTTCGTTCCTATCCATGGACGGGTGGCCCAGAGTGGCTGGCTGCCTGCTGAAATTCCGCACTGTTGAAGATACCTCCCAGATGGAAAGTACCACCACAGGCAACTGTGGCTGGTTTGACAGTGCCAAGCGCCTCCTGCAAACTGACATCAGGAACCTGGCCTGGTGACTTTTGTTTCTCACGGGAAAGGGCATCGTTCGTGTCCAGTGCCCGGTGGCCTGGTGTGGCCGGCAGCCTGCTGAACTTCCGCACAGATGAGGATACCGCCCAGATGCAAGGTGCCCATACAGGTGCGTGTGGCTGGTTTGACAGTGCCAAGTGCCTCCTGCAAACTGACATCAGGAACCTGGCCGGGTGACTTTTGTTTCTCTGGGGAAAAGCCATCGCTCCACTCCAGGGCCAGGTGGCCTGGAGTGGCCGGCTGCCTGTTGAAATTCCGCACGGATGCGGATAACTCCCAGATGAAAGGAGCCCCCACAGGCAACTGTGGCTGGTTTGACAGTGCCAAGTGCCTCCTGCAAACTGACATCAGGAACCTGGCCTGGTGACTTTTATTTCTCTGGGGAAAGGCCATTGTACGTGTCCAAGGTCTAATGGCCCGGAGTGGCCGGCTGCCTGCTGGAATTCGGCATGGATCAGGATGCCGCCGAGATGCAAGGTGCCCCCACAGGCACCTGTGGCTGGTTTGACAGTGCCAAGCGCCTCCTGCAAACTGACATCAGGAACCTGGCCTTGTGACTTTCCTTTCTCTGGGGAAAGACCATGATTCATGTCCAGGGCCTTGCGGCCTGGAGTGCCCGGCTGCCTGCTGAAATTCCGCATGGATCGGGATGCCTCCCAGATGGAAAGTGCCCCCACAGCCAACTGTGGCTGGTTTGACAGTGCCAAGTGCCTCCTGCACACTGACATCAGGAACCTGACCTGGTGACTTTTGTTTCTCTGGGGAAAGGCCATGGTTCATATCCTGAGCCTGGTGTCCTGAGTGGCCGGCCCCCTGCTGAAATTCTGCACGGACCAGGATGCCGCCGAGATGAAAGGTGCCCCCACAGGCAACTGTGGCTGGTTTGACAGTGCCAAGTGCTTCCTGCAAACTGACATCAGAAACCTGGCCTGGTGATTTTCTTTCTCAGGGGAAAGGCCATGGTTCATGTCCAGGGCCCGGTGGCCCGTACTTGCCTGCTGCCTGCAGAAATTCCACACGGACCAGGATACCTCCCAGATGTAAGGTGCCCCCACAGGCACCTGTGGCTGGTTTGACAGTGCCAAGTGCCTCCTGCAAAATGACATCAGGAACCTGGCCTTGTGACTTTCCTTTCTCTGGGGAAAGACCATGATTCATGTCCAGGGCCTTGCGGCCTGGAGTGCCCGGCTGCCTGCTGAAATTCCGCATGGATCGGGATGCCTCCCAGATGGAAAGTGCCCCCACAGGCAACTGTGGCTGGTTTGACAGTGCCAAGTGCCTCCTGCAAACTGACATCAGGAACCTGGCCGGGTGACTTTTGTTTCCCTAGGGAAAAGCCGTGGTTCTTGTCCAGGGCCTGGTGGCCCGGAGTGGCCGGCTGCCTGCTGAAATTCCGCATGGATCGGGATGCCTCCCAGATGGAAAGTGCCCCCACAGGCAACTGTGGCTGGTTTGACAGTGCCAAGTGCCTCCTGCAAACTGACATCAGGAACCTGGCCGGGTGACTTTTGTTTCCCTAGGGAAAAGCCGTGGTTATTGTCCAGGGCCTGGTGGCCCGGAGTGGCAGGCTGCCTGCTGAAATTCCGCATGGATCGGGATGCCTCCCAGATGAAAAGTGCCCCCACAGGCACCTGTGGCTGGTTTGACAGTGCCAAGTGCCTCCTGCAAACTGACATCAGGAACCTGGCCGGGTGACTTTTGTTTCTCTGGGGAAAGCCTTTCGTTCCTATCCATGGACGGGTGGCCCAGAGTGGCTGGCTGCCTGCTGAAATTCCGCACTGTTGAAGATACCTCCCAGATGGAAAGTACCACCACAGGCAACTGTGGCTGGTTTGACAGTGCCAAGCGCCTCCTGCAAACTGACATCAGGAACCTGGCCGGGTGACTTTTGTTTCTCTGGGGAAAAGCCATCGCTCCACTCCAAGGCCAGGTGGCCTGGAGTGGCCGGCTGCCTGTTGAAATTCCGCACGGATGCGGATAACTCCCAGATGAAAGGAGCCCCCACAGGCAACTGTGGCTGGTTTGACAGTGCCAAGTGCCTCCTGCAAACTGACATCAGGAACCTGGCCTGGTGACTTTTATTTCTCTGGGGAAAGGCCATTGTACGTGTCCAAGGTCTAATGGCCCGGAGTGGCCGGCTGCCTGCTGGAATTCGGCATGGATCAGGATGCCGCCGAGATGCAAGGTGCCCCCAGAGGCAACTGTGGCTGGTTTGACAGTGCCAAGTGCCTCCTGCACACTGACATCAGGAACCTGACCTGGTGACTTTTGTTTCTCTGGGGAAAGGCCATGGTTCATATCCTACAAACTGTGGCCCAAAGTGGCCGGCTGACTGCTGAAATTCCACGGATCAGGATACCTCCCAGATGCAAGGTGCCCCACAGGCACCTGTGGCTGGTTTGACAGTGCCAAGTGCCTCCTGCAAACTGACATCAGGAACCTGGCCTGGTGACTTTTGTTTCTCTGGGGAAAGGCCATGGTTCATATCCTGAGCCTGGTGTCCTGAGTGGCCGGCCCCCTGCTGAAATTCTGCACGGACCAGGATGCCGCCGAGATGAAAGGTGCCCCCACAGGCAACTGTGGCTGGTTTGACAGTGCCAAGTGCTTCCTGCAAACTGACATCAGAAACCTGGCCTGGTGATTTTCTTTCTCAGGGGAAAGGCCATGGTTCATGTCCAGGGCCCGGTGGCCCGTACTTGCCTGCTGCCTGCTGAAATTCCACACGGATCAGGATACCTCCCAGATGTAAGGTGCCACCACAGGCAACTGTGGCTGGTTTGACAGTGCCAAGTGCCTCCTGCAAACTGACATCAGGAACCTGGCCTGGTGAGTTTTGTTTCTCTGGGGAAAGGCCATCATTCTTGTTCAGAGCCCAGTGGCCCGCAGTGGCCGGCTGCCTGCTGAAATTCCGCATGGATCAGGATGCCTCCCAGATGAAAAGTGCCCCCACAGGCACCTGTGGCTGGTTTGACAGTGCCAAGTGCCTCCTGCAAACTGACATCAGGAACCTGGCCGGGTGAGTTTTGTTTCTCTGGGGAAAGCCTTTCGTTCCTATCCATGGACGGGTGGCCCAGAGTGGCTGGCTGCCTGCTGAAATTCCGCACTGTTGAAGATACCTCCCAGATGGAAAGTACCACCACAGGCAACTGTGGCTGGTTTGACAGTGCCAAGCGCCTCCTGCAAACTGACATCAGGAACCTGGCCTGGTGACTTTTGTTTCTCACGGGAAAGGGCATTGTTCATGTCCATTGCCCGGTGGCCTGGTGTGGCCGGCAGCCTGCTGAACTTCCGCACAGATGAGGATACCTCCCAGATGCAAGGTGCCCATACAGGTGCGTGTGGCTGGTTTGACAGTGCCAAGTGCCTCCTGCAAACTGACATCAGGAACCTGGCCGGGTGACTTTTGTTTCTCTGGGGAAAAGCCATCGCTCCACTCCAAGGCCAGGTGGCCTGGAGTGGCCGGCTGCCTGTTGAAATTCCGCACGGATGCGGATAACTCCCAGATGAAAAGTGCCCCCACAGGCAACTGTGGCTGGTTTGACAGTGCCAAGTGCCTCCTGCAAACTGACATCAGGAACCTGGCCGGGTGAGTTTTGTTTCTCTGGGGAAAGCCTTTCGTTCCTATCCATGGACGGGTGGCCCAGAGTGGCTGGCTGCCTGCTGAAATTCCGCACTGTTGAAGATACCTCCCAGATGGAAAGTACCACCACAGGCAACTGTGGCTGGTTTGACAGTGCCAAGCGCCTCCTGCAAACTGACATCAGGAACCTGGCCTGGTGACTTTTGTTTCTCACGGGAAAGGGCATCGTTCATGTCCATTGCCCGGTGGCCTGGTGTGGCCGGCAGCCTGCTGAACTTCCGCACAGATGAGGATACCTCCCAGATGCAAGGTGCCCATACAGGTGCGTGTGGCTGGTTTGACAGTGCCAAGTGCCTCCTGCAAACTGACATCAGGAACCTGGCCGGGTGACTTTTGTTTCTCTGGGGAAAAGCCATCGCTCCACTCCAAGGCCAGGTGGCCTGGAGTGGCCGGCTGCCTGTTGAAATTCCGCACGGATGCGGATAACTCCCAGATGAAAGGAGCCCCCACAGGCAACTGTGGCTGGTTTGACAGTGCCAAGTGCCTCCTGCAAACTGACATCAGGAACCTGGCCTGGTGACTTTTATTTCTCTGGGGAAAGGCCATTGTACGTGTCCAAGGTCTAATGGCCCGGAGTGGCCGGCTGCCTGCTGGAATTCGGCATGGATCAGGATGCCGCCGAGATGCAAGCTGCCCCCACAGGCAACTGTGGCTGGTTTGACAGTGCCAAGTGCCTCCTGCACACTGACATCAGGAACCTGACCTGGTGACTTTTGTTTCTCTGGGGAAAGGCCATGGTTCATATCCTACAAACTGTGGCCCAAAGTGGCCGGCTGCCTGCTGAAATTCCGCACGGATCAGGATACCTCCGAGATGCAAGGTGCCCCACAGGCACCTGTGGCTGGTTTGACAGTGCCAAGTGCCTCCTGCAAACTGACATCAGGAACCTGGCCTGGTGACTTTTGTTTCTCTGGGGAAAGGCCATGGTTCATATCCTGAGCCTGGTGTCCTGAGTGGCCGGCCCCCTGCTGAAATTCTGCACGGACCAGGATGCCGCCGAGATGAAAGGTGCCCCCAGAGGCAACTGTGGCTGGTTTGACAGTGCCAAGTGCTTCCTGCAAACTGACATCAGAAACCTGGCCTGGTGATTTTCTTTCTCAGGGGAAAGGCCATGGTTCATGTCCAGGGCCCGGTGGCCCGTACTTGCCTGCTGCCTGCTGAAATTCCACACGGATCAGGATACCTCCCAGATGTAAGGTGCCACCACAGGCAACTGTGGCTGGTTTGACAGTGCCAAGTGCCTCCTGCAAACTGACATCAGGAACCTGGCCTTGTGAGTTTTGTTTCTCTGGGGAAAGGCCATCATTCTTGTTCAGAGCCCAGTGGCCCGGAGTGGCCGGCTGCCTGCTGAAATTCCGCATGGATCAGGATGCCTCCCAGATGAAAAGTGCCCCCACAGGCACCTGTGGCTGGTTTGACAGTGCCAAGTGCCTCCTGCAAACTGACATCAGGAACCTGGCCGGGTGAGTTTTGTTTCTCTGGGGAAAGCCTTTCGTTCCTATCCATGGACGGGTGGCCCAGAGTGGCTGGCTGCCTGCTGAAATTCCGCACTGTTGAAGATACCTCCCAGATGGAAAGTACCACCACAGGCAACTGTGGCTGGTTTGACAGTGCCAAGCGCCTCCTGCAAACTGACATCAGGAACCTGGCCTGGTGACTTTTGTTTCTCACGGGAAAGGGCATCGTTCATGTCCATTGCCCGGTGGCCTGGTGTGGCCGGCAGCCTGCTGAACTTCCGCACAGATGAGGATACCTCCCAGATGCAAGGTGCCCATACAGGTGCGTGTGGCTGGTTTGACAGTGCCAAGTGCCTCCTGCAAACTGACATCAGGAACCTGGCCGGGTGACTTTTGTTTCTCTGGGGAAAAGCCATCGCTCCACTCCAAGGCCAGGTGGCCTGGAGTGGCCGGCTGCCTGTTGAAATTCCGCACGGATGCGGATAACTCCCAGATGAAAGGAGCCCCCACAGGCAACTGTGGCTGGTTTGACAGTGCCAAGTGCCTCCTGCAAACTGACATCAGGAACCTGGCCTGGTGACTTTTATTTCTCTGGGGAAAGGCCATTGTACGTGTCCAAGGTCTAATGGCCCGGAGTGGCCGGCTGCCTGCTGGAATTCGGCATGGATCAGGATGCCGCCGAGATGCAAGGTGCCCCCACAGGCACCTGTGGCTGGTTTGACAGTGCCAAGTGCCTCCTGCACACTGACATCAGGAACCTGACCTGGTGACTTTTGTTTCTCTGGGGAAAGGCCATGGTTCATATCCTGAGCCTGGTGTCCTGAGTGGCCGGCCCCCTGCTGAAATTCTGCACGGACCAGGATGCCGCCGAGATGAAAGGTGCCCCCACAGGCAACTGTGGCTGGTTTGACAGTGCCAAGTGCTTCCTGCAAACTGACATCAGAAACCTGGCCTGGTGATTTTCTTTCTCAGGGGAAAGGCCATGGTTCATGTCCAGGGCCCGGTGGCCCGTACTTGCCTGCTGCCTGCAGAAATTCCACACGGACCAGGATACCTCCCAGATGTAAGGTGCCCCCACAGGCACCTGTGGCTGGTTTGACAGTGCCAAGTGCCTCCTGCAAAATGACATCAGGAACCTGGCCTTGTGACTTTCCTTTCTCTGGGGAAAGACCATGATTCATGTCCAGGGCCTTGCGGCCTGGAGTGCCCGGCTGCCTGCTGAAATTCCGCATGGATCGGGATGCCTCCCAGATGGAAAGTGCCCCCACAGGCAACTGTGGCTGGTTTGACAGTGCCAAGTGCCTCCTGCAAACTGACATCAGGAACCTGGCCGGGTGACTTTTGTTTCCCTAGGGAAAAGCCGTGGTTATTGTCCAGGGCCTGGTGGCCCGGAGTGGCCGGCTGCCTGCTGAAATTCCGCATGGATCGGGATGCCTCCCAGATGAAAAGTGCCCCCACAGGCACCTGTGGCTGGTTTGACAGTGCCAAGTGCCTCCTGCAAACTGACATCAGGAACCTGGCCGGGTGACTTTTGTTTCTCTGGGGAAAGCCTTTCGTTCCTATCCATGGACGGGTGGCCCAGAGTGGCTGGCTGCCTGCTGAAATTCCGCACTGTTGAAGATACCTCCCAGATGGAAAGTACCACCACAGGCAACTGTGGCTGGTTTGACAGTGCCAAGCGCCTCCTGCAAACTGACATCAGGAACCTGGCCGGGTGACTTTTGTTTCTCTGGGGAAAAGCCATCGCTCCACTCCAAGGCCAGGTGGCCTGGAGTGGCCGGCTGCCTGTTGAAATTCCGCACGGATGCGGATAACTCCCAGATGAAAGGAGCCCCCACAGGCAACTGTGGCTGGTTTGACAGTGCCAAGTGCCTCCTGCAAACTGACATCAGGAACCTGGCCTGGTGACTTTTATTTCTCTGGGGAAAGGCCATTGTACGTGTCCAAGGTCTAATGGCCCGGAGTGGCCGGCTGCCTGCTGGAACTCGGCATGGATCAGGATGCCGCCGAGATGCAAGGTGCCCCCACAGGCAACTGTGGCTGGTTTGACAGTGCCAAGTGCCTCCTGCACACTGACATCAGGAACCTGACCTGGTGACTTTTGTTTCTCTGGGGAAAGGCCGTGGTTCATATCCTACAAACTGTGGCCCAAAGTGGCCGGCTGACTGCTGAAATTCCGCACGGATGAGGATACCTCCCAGATGCAAGGTGCCCCACAGGCACCTGTGGCTGGTTTGACAGTGCCAAGTGCCTCCTGCAAACTGACATCAGGAACCTGGCCTGGTGACTTTTGTTTCTCTGGGGAAAGGCCATGGTTCATATCCTGAGCCTGGTGTCCTGAGTGGCCGGCCCCCTGCTGAAATTCTGCATGGATCAGGATGCCGCCGAGATGCAAGGTGCCCCCACAGGCAACTGTGGCTGGTTTGACAGTGCCAAGTGCCTCCTGCACACTGACATCCGGAACCTGACCTGGTGACTTTTGTTTCTCTGGGGAAAGGCCATGGTTCATATCCTACAAACTGTGGCCCAAAGTGGCCGGCTGACTTCTGAAATTCCGCACGGATGAGGATACCTCCCAGATGCAAGGTGCCCCACAGGCACCTGTGGCTGGTTTGACAGTGCCAAGTGCCTCCTGCAAACTGACATCAGGAACCTGGCCTGGTGACTTTTGTTTCTCTGGGGAAAGGCCATGGTTCATATCCTGAGCCTGGTGTCCTGAGTGGCCGGCCCCCTGCTGAAATTCTGCACGGACCAGGATGCCGCCGAGATGAAAGGTGCCCCCACAGGCAACTGTGGCTGGTTTGACAGTGCCAAGTGCTTCCTGCAAACTGACATCAGAAACCTGGCCTGGTGATTTTCTTTCTCAGGGGAAAGGCCATGGTTCATGTCCAGGGCCCGGTGGCCCGTACTTGCCTGCTGCCTGCTGAAATTCCACACGGATCAGGATACCTCCCAGATGTAAGGTGCCACCACAGGCAACTGTGGCTGGTTTGACAGTGCCAAGTGCCTCCTGCAAAATGACATCAGGAACCTGGCCTTGTGACTTTCCTTTCTCTGGGGAAAGACCATGATTCATGTCCAGGGCCTTGCGGCCTGGAGTGCCCGGCTGCCTGCTGAAATTCCGCATGGATCGGGATGCCTCCCAGATGGAAAGTGCCCCCACAGCCAACTGTGGCTGGTTTGACAGTGCCAAGTGCCTCCTGCAAACTGACATCAGGAACCTGGCCTTGTGAGTTTTGTTTCTCTGGGGAAAGGCCATCATTCTTGTTCAGAGCCCAGTGGCCCGCAGTGGCCGGCTGCCTGCTGAAATTCCGCATGGATCAGGATGCCTCCCAGATGAAAAGTGCCCCCACAGGCACCTGTGGCTGGTTTGACAGTGCCAAGTGCCTCCTGCAAACTGACATCAGGAACCTGGCCGGGTGACTTTTGTTTCTCTGGGGAAAGCCTTTCGTTCCTATCCATGGACGGGTGGCCCAGAGTGGCTGGCTGCCTGCTGAAATTCCGCACTGTTGAAGATACCTCCCAGATGGAAAGTACCACCACAGGCAACTGTGGCTGGTTTGACAGTGCCAAGCGCCTCCTGCAAACTGACATCAGGAACCTGGCCTGGTGACTTTTGTTTCTCACGGGAAAGGGCATCGTTCATGTCCATTGCCCGGTGGCCTGGTGTGGCCGGCAGCCTGCTGAACTTCCGCACAGATGAGGATACCTCCCAGATGCAAGGTGCCCATACAGGTGCGTGTGGCTGGTTTGACAGTGCCAAGTGCCTCCTGCAAACTGACATCAGGAACCTGGCCGGGTGACTTTTGTTTCTCTGGGGAAAAGCCATCGCTCCACTCCAAGGCCAGGTGGCCTGGAGTGGCCGGCTGCCTGTTGAAATTCCGCACGGATGCGGATAACTCCCAGATGAAAGGAGCCCCCACAGGCAACTGTGGCTGGTTTGACAGTGCCAAGTGCCTCCTGCAAACTGACATCAGGAACCTGGCCTGGTGACTTTTATTTCTCTGGGGAAAGGCCATTGTACGTGTCCAAGGTCTAATGGCCCGGAGTGGCCGGCTGCCTGCTGGAATTCGGCATGGATCAGGATGCCGCCGAGATGCAAGGTGCCCCCACAGGCACCTGTGGCTGGTTTGACAGTGCCATGTGCCTCCTGCAAAATGACATCAGGAACCTGGCCTTGTGACTTTCCTTTCTCTGGGGAAAGACCATGATTCATTTCCAGGGCCTTGCGGCCTGGAGTGCCCGGCTGCCTGCTGAAATTCCGCATGGATCGGGATGCCTCCCAGATGGAAAGTGCCCCCACAGCCAACTGTGGCTGGTTTGACAGTGCCAAGTGCCTCCTGCAAACTGACATCAGGAACCTGGCCGGGTGACTTTTGTTTCCCTAGGGAAAAGCCGTGGTTCTTGTCCAGGGCCTGGTGGCCCGGAGTGGCCGGCTGCCTGTTGAAATTCCGCACGGATGCGGATAACTCCCAGATGAAAGGAGCCCCCACAGGCAACTGTGGCTGGTTTGACAGTGCCAAGTGCCTCCTGCAAACTGACATCAGGAACCTGGCCTGGTGTCTTTTGTTTCTCAGGGGAAAGCCTTTCGTTCCTATCCATGGACGGGTGGCCCAGAGTGGCTGGCTGCCTGCTGAAATTCCGCACTGTTGAAGATACCTCCCAGATGGAAAGTACCACCACAGGCAACTGTGGCTGGTTTGACAGTGCCAAGCGCCTCCTGCAAACTGACATCAGGAACCTGGCCTGGTGACTTTTGTTTCTCACGGGAAAGGGCATCGTTCATGTCCATTGCCCGGTGGCCTGGTGTGGCCGGCAGCCTGCTGAACTTCCGCACAGATGAGGATACCTCCCAGATGCAAGGTGCCCATACAGGTGCGTGTGGCTGGTTTGACAGTGCCAAGTGCCTCCTGCAAACTGACATCAGGAACCTGGCCGGGTGACTTTTGTTTCTCTGGGGAAAAGCCATCGCTCCACTCCAAGGCCAGGTGGCCTGGAGTGGCCGGCTGCCTGTTGAAATTCCGCACGGATGCGGATAACTCCCAGATGAAAGGAGCTCCCACAGGCAACTGTGGCTGGTTTGACAGTGCCAAGTGCCTCCTGCAAACTGACATCAGGAACCTGGCCTGGTGACTTTTATTTCTCTGGGGAAAGGCCATTGTACGTGTCCAAGGTCTAATGGCCCGGAGTGGCCGGCTGCCTGCTGGAATTCGGCATGGATCAGGATGCCGCCGAGATGCAAGGTGCCCCCACAGGCAACTGTGGCTGGTTTGACAGTGCCAAGTGCCTCCTGCACACTGACATCAGGAACCTGACCTGGTGACTTTTGTTTCTCTGGGGAAAGGCCATGGTTCATATCCTACAAACTGTGGCCCAAAGTGGCCGGCTGACTGCTGAAATTCCGCACGGATCAGGATACCTCCGAGATGCAAGGTGCCCCACAGGCACCTGTGGCTGGTTTGACAGTGCCAAGTGCCTCCTGCAAACTGACATCAGGAACCTGGCCGGGTGACTTTTGTTTCTCTGGGGAAAGGCCATGGTTCATATCCTGAGCCTGGTGTCCTGAGTGGCCGGCCCCCTGCTGAAATTCTGCACGGACCAGGATGCCGCCGAGATGAAAGGTGCCCCCAGAGGCAACTGTGGCTGGTTTGACAGTGCCAAGTGCTTCCTGCAAACTGACATCAGAAACCTGGCCTGGTGATTTTCTTTCTCAGGGGAAAGGCCATGGTTCATGTCCAGGGCCCGGTGGCCCGTACGTGCCTGCTGCCAGCTGAAATTCCACACGGATCAGGATACCTCCCAG
The DNA here is from genome assembly GCF_036417665.1 of Passer domesticus. Lineage (NCBI taxonomy): Eukaryota > Metazoa > Chordata > Aves > Passeriformes > Passeridae > Passer > Passer domesticus. The sequence goes on along the minus strand of NC_087480.1, from coordinate 30,095,180 downwards.
ATGTAAGGTGCCACCACAGGCAACTGTGGCTGGTTTGACAGTGCCAAGTGCCTCCTGCAAACTGACATCAGGAACCTGGCCTTGTGAGTTTTGTTTCTCTGGGGAAAGGCCATCATTCTTGTTCAGAGCCCAGTGGCCCGGAGTGGCCGGCTGCCTGCTGAAATTCTGCATGGATCAGGATGCCTCCCAGATGAAAAGTGCCCCCACAGGCACCTGTGGCTGGTTTGACAGTGCCAAGTGCCTCCTGCAAACTGACATCAGGAACCTGGCCGGGTGAGTTTTGTTTCTCTGGGGAAAGCCTTTCGTTCCTATCCATGGACGGGTGGCCCAGAGTGGCTGGCTGCCTGCTGAAATTCCGCACTGTTGAAGATACCTCCCAGATGGAAAGTACCACCACAGGCAACTGTGGCTGGTTTGACAGTGCCAAGCGCCTCCTGCAAACTGACATCAGGAACCTGGCCTGGTGACTTTTGTTTCTCACGGGAAAGGGCATCGTTCATGTCCATTGCCCGGTGGCCTGGTGTGGCCGGCAGCCTGCTGAACTTCCGCACAGATGAGGATACCTCCCAGATGCAAGGTGCCCATACAGGTGCGTGTGGCTGGTTTGACAGTGCCAAGTGCCTCCTGCAAACTGACATCAGGAACCTGGCCGGGTGACTTTTGTTTCTCTGGGGAAAAGCCATCGCTCCACTCCAAGGCCAGGTGGCCTGGAGTGGCCGGCTGCCTGTTGAAATTCCGCACGGATGCGGATAACTCCCAGATGAAAGGAGCCCCCACAGGCAACTGTGGCTGGTTTGACAGTGCCAAGTGCCTCCTGCAAACTGACATCAGGAACCTGGCCTGGTGACTTTTATTTCTCTGGGGAAAGGCCATTGTACGTGTCCAAGGTCTAATGGCCCGGAGTGGCCGGCTGCCTGCTGGAATTCGGCATGGATCAGGATGCCGCCGAGATGCAAGGTGCCCCCACAGGCACCTGTGGCTGGTTTGACAGTGCCAAGTGCCTCCTGCAAACTGACATCAGGAACCTGGCCGGGTGACTTTTGTTTCTCTGGGGAAAGGCCATGGTTCATATCCTGAGCCTGGTGTCCTGAGTGGCCGGCCCCCTGCTGAAATTCTGCACGGACCAGGATGCCGCCGAGATGAAAGGTGCCCCCACAGGCAACTGTGGCTGGTTTGACAGTGCCAAGTGCTTCCTGCAAACTGACATCAGAAACCTGGCCTGGTGATTTTCTTTCTCAGGGGAAAGGCCATGGTTCATGTCCAGGGCCCGGTGGCCAGTACTTGCCTGCTGCCTGCTGAAATTCCACACGGATCAGGATACCTCCCAGATGTAAGGTGCCCCCACAGGCACCTGTGGCTGGTTTGACAGTGCCAAGTGCCTCCTGCAAACTGACATCAGGAACCTGGCCGGGTGTCTTTTGTTTCTCTGGGGAAAGCCTTTCGTTCCTATCCATGGACGGGTGGCCCAGAGTGGCTGGCTGCCTGCTGAAATTCCGCACTGTTGAAGATACCTCCCAGATGGAAAGTACCACCACAGGCAACTGTGGCTGGTTTGACAGTGCCAAGCGCCTCCTGCAAACTGACATCAGGAACCTGGCCTGGTGACTTTTGTTTCTCACGGGAAAGGGCATCGTTCATGTCCATTGCCCGGTGGCCTGGTGTGGCCGGCAGCCTGCTGAACTTCCGCACAGATGAGGATACCTCCCAGATGCAAGGTGTCCCCACAGGCAACTGTGGCTGGTTTGACAGTGCCAAGTGCCTCCTGCAAACTGACATCAGGAACCTGGCCTGGTGACTTTTATTTCTCTGGGGAAAGGCCATTGTACGTGTCCAAGGTCTAATGGCCCGGAGTGGCCGGCTGCCTGCTGGAATTCGGCATGGATCAGGATGCCGCCGAGATGCAAGGTGCCCCCACAGGCACCTGTGGCTGGTTTGACAGTGCCATGTGCCTCCTGCAAAATGACATCAGGAACCTGGCCTTGTGACTTTCCTTTCTCTGGGGAAAGACCATGATTCATGTCCAGGGCCTTGCGGCCTGGAGTGCCCGGCTGCCTGCTGAAATTCCGCATGGATCGGGATGCCTCCCAGATGGAAAGTGCCCCCACAGGCAACTGTGGCTGGTTTGACAGTGCCAAGTGCCTCCTGCAAACTGACATCAGGAACCTGGCCCGGTGACTTTTGTTTCCCTAGGGAAAAGCCGTGGTTCTTGTCCAGGGCCTGGTGGCCCGGAGTGGCCGGCTGCCTGCTGAAATTCCGCATGGATCGGGATGCCTCCCAGATGAAAAGTGCCCCCACAGGCACCTGTGGCTGGTTTGACAGTGCCAAGTGCCTCCTGCAAACTGACATCAGGAACCTGGCCTGGTGTCTTTTGTTTCTCAGGGGAAAGCCTTTCGTTCCTATCCATGGACGGGTGGCCCAGAGTGGCTGGCTGCCTGCTGAAATTCCGCACTGCTGAAGATACCTCCCAGATGGAAAGTACCACCACAGGCAACTGTGGCTGGTTTGACAGTGCCAAGCGCCTCCTGCAAACTGACATCAGGAACCTGGCCTGGTGACTTTTGTTTCTCACGGGAAAGGGCATCGTTCATGTCCATTGCCCGGTGGCCTGGTGTGGCCGGCAGCCTGCTGAACTTCCGCACAGATGAGGATACCTCCCAGATGCAAGGTGCCCATACAGGTGCGTGTGGCTGGTTTGACAGTGCCAAGTGCCTCCTGCAAACTGACATCAGGAACCTGGCCGGGTGACTTTTGTTTCTCTGGGGAAAATCCATCGCTCCACTCCAAGGCCAGGTAGCCTGGAGTGGCCGGCTGCCTGTTGAAATTCCGCACGGATGCGGATAACTCCCAGATGAAAGGAGCCCCCACAGGCAACTGTGGCTGGTTTGACAGTGCCAAGTGCCTCCTGCAAACTGACATCAGGAACCTGGCCTGGTGACTTTTATTTCTCTGGGGAAAGGCCATTGTACGTGTCCAAGGTCTAATGGCCCGGAGTGGCCGGCTGCCTGCTGAAATTCCGCATGGATCAGGATGCCGCCGAGATGCAAGGTGCCCCCACAGGCACCTGTGGCTGGTTTGACAGTGCCATGTGCCTCCTGCAAAATGACATCAGGAACCTGGCCTTGTGACTTTCCTTTCTCTGGGGAAAGACCATGATTCATTTCCAGGGCCTTGCGGCCTGGAGTGCCCGGCTGCCTGCTGAAATTCCGCATGGATCGGGATGCCTCCCAGATGGAAAGTGCCCCCACAGGCAACTGGGGCTGGTTTGACAGTGCCAAGTGCTTCCTGCAAACTGACATCAGAAACCTGGCCTGGTGATTTTCTTTCTCAGGGGAAAGGCCATGGTTCATGTCCAGGGCCCGGTGGCCCGTACTTGCCTGCTGCCTGCTGAAATTCCACACGGATCAGGATACCTCCCAGATGTAAGGTGCCACCACAGGCAACTGTGGCTGGTTTGACAGTGCCAAGTTCCTCCTGCAAACTGACATCAGGAACCTGGCCGGGTGAGTTTTGTTTCTCTGGGGAAAGGCCATCATTCTTGTTCAGAGCCCAGTGGCCCGCAGTGGCCGGCTGCCTGCTGAAATTCCGCATGGATCAGGATGCCACCCAGATGAAAAGTGCCCCCACAGGCACCTGTGGCTGGTTTGACAGTGCCAAGTGCCTCCTGCAAACTGACATCAGGAACCTGGCCGGGTGACTTTTGTTTCTCTGGGGAAAGCCTTTCGTTCCTATCCATGGACGGGTGGCCCAGAGTGGCTGGCTGCCTGCTGAAATTCCGCACTGTTGAAGATACCTCCCAGATGGAAAGTACCACCACAGGCAACTGTGGCTGGTTTGACAGTGCCAAGCGCCTCCTGCAAACTGACATCAGGAACCTGGCCTGGTGACTTTTGTTTCTCACGGGAAAGGGCATCGTTCATGTCCATTGCCCGGTGGCCTGGTGTGGCCGGCAGCCTGCTGAACTTCCGCACAGATGAGGATACCTCCCAGATGCAAGGTGCCCATACAGGTGCGTGTGGCTGGTTTGACAGTGCCAAGTGCCTCCTGCAAACTGACATCAGGAACCTGGCCGGGTGACTTTTGTTTCTCTGGGGAAAAGCCATCGCTCCACTCCAAGGCCAGGTGGCCTGGAGTGGCCGGCTGCCTGTTGAAATTCCGCACGGATGCGGATAACTCCCAGATGAAAAGTGCCCCCACAGGCAACTGTGGCTGGTTTGACAGTGCCAAGTGCCTCCTGCAAACTGACATCAGGAACCTGGCCTGGTGACTTTTATTTCTCTGGGGAAAGGCCATTGTACGTGTCCAAGGTCTAATGGCCCGGAGTGGCCGGCTGCCTGCTGGAATTCGGCATGGATCAGGATGCCGCCGAGATGCAAGGTGCCCCCACAGGCAACTGTGGCTGGTTTGACAGTGCCAAGTGCCTCCTGCACACTGACATCAGGAACCTGACCTGGTGACTTTTGTTTCTCTGGGGAAAGGCCATGGTTCATATCCTACAAACTGTGGCCCAAAGTGGCCGGCTGACTGCTGAAATTCCGCACGGATCAGGATACCTCCGAGATGCAAGGTGCCCCACAGGCACCTGTGGCTGGTTTGACAGTGCCAAGTGCCTCCTGCAAACTGACATCAGGAACCTGGCCTGGTGACTTTTGTTTCTCTGGGGAAAGGCCATGGTTCATATCCTGAGCCTGGTGTCCTGAGTGGCCGGCCCCCTGCTGAAATTCTGCACGGACCAGGATGCCGCCGAGATGAAAGGTGCCCCCACAGGCAACTGTGGCTGGTTTGACAGTGCCAAGTGCTTCCTGCAAACTGACATCAGAAACCTGGCCTGGTGATTTTCTTTCTCAGGGGAAAGGCCATGGTTCATGTCCAGGGCCCGGTGGCCCGTACTTGCCTGCTGCCAGCTGAAATTCCACACGGATCAGGATACCTCCCAGATGTAAGGTGCCACCACAGGCAACTGTGGCTGGTTTGACAGTGCCAAGTGCCTCCTGCAAACTGACATCAGGAACCTGGCCTTGTGAGTTTTGTTTCTCTGGGGAAAGGCCATCATTCTTGTTCAGAGCCCAGTGGCCCGGAGTGGCCGGCTGCCTGCTGAAATTCCGCATGGATCAGGATGCCTCCCAGATGAAAAGTGCCCCCACAGGCACCTGTGGCTGGTTTGACAGTGCCAAGTGCCTCCTGCAAACTGACATCAGGAACCTGGCCGGGTGAGTTTTGTTTCTCTGGGGAAAGCCTTTCGTTCCTATCCATGGACGGGTGGCCCAGAGTGGCTGGCTGCCTGCTGAAATTCCGCACTGTTGAAGATACCTCCCAGATGGAAAGTACCACCACAGGCAACTGTGGCTGGTTTGACAGTGCCAAGCGCCTCCTGCAAACTGACATCAGGAACCTGGCCTGGTGACTTTTGTTTCTCACGGGAAAGGGCATCGTTCATGTCCATTGCCCGGTGGCCTGGTGTGGCCGGCAGCCTGCTGAACTTCCGCACAGATGAGGATACCTCCCAGATGCAAGGTGTCCCCACAGGCAACTGTGGCTGGTTTGACAGTGCCAAGTGCCTCCTGCAAACTGACATCAGGAACCTGGCCTGGTGACTTTTATTTCTCTGGGGAAAGGCCATTGTACGTGTCCAAGGTCTAATGGCCCGGAGTGGCCGGCTGCCTGCTGGAATTCGGCATGGATCAGGATGCCGCCGAGATGCAAGGTGCCCCCACAGGCACCTGTGGCTGGTTTGACAGTGCCATGTGCCTCCTGCAAAATGACATCAGGAACCTGGCCTTGTGACTTTCCTTTCTCTGGGGAAAGACCATGATTCATTTCCAGGGCCTTGCGGCCTGGAGTGCCCGGCTGCCTGCTGAAATTCCGCATGGATCGGGATGCCTCCCAGATGGAAAGTGCCCCCACAGGCAACTGTGGCTGGTTTGACAGTGCCAAGTGCCTCCTGCAAACTGACATCAGGAACCTGGCCGGGTGACTTTTGTTTCCCTAGGGAAAAGCCGTGGTTCTTGTCCAGGGCCTGGTGGCCCGGAGTGGCCGGCTGCCTGCTGAAATTCCGCATGGATCGGGATGCCTCCCAGATGAAAAGTGCCCCCACAGGCACCTGTGGCTGGTTTGACAGTGCCAAGTGCCTCCTGCAAACTGACATCAGGAACCTGGCCTGGTGTCTTTTGTTTCTCAGGGGAAAGCCTTTCGTTCCTATCCATGGACGGGTGGCCCAGAGTGGCTGGCTGCCTGCTGAAATTCCGCACTGCTGAAGATACCTCCCAGATGGAAAGTACCACCACAGGCAACTGTGGCTGGTTTGACAGTGCCAAGCGCCTCCTGCAAACTGACATCAGGAACCTGGCCTGGTGACTTTTGTTTCTCACGGGAAAGGGCATCGTTCATGTCCATTGCCCGGTGGCCTGGTGTGGCCGGCAGCCTGCTGAACTTCCGCACAGATGAGGATACCTCCCAGATGCAAGGTGCCCATACAGGTGCGTGTGGCTGGTTTGACAGTGCCAAGTGCCTCCTGCAAACTGACATCAGGAACCTGGCCGGGTGACTTTTGTTTCTCTGGGGAAAATCCATCGCTCCACTCCAAGGCCAGGTAGCCTGGAGTGGCCGGCTGCCTGTTGAAATTCCGCACGGATGCGGATAACTCCCAGATGAAAGGAGCCCCCACAGGCAACTGTGGCTGGTTTGACAGTGCCAAGTGCCTCCTGCAAACTGACATCAGGAACCTGGCCTGGTGACTTTTATTTCTCTGGGGAAAGGCCATTGTACGTGTCCAAGGTCTAATGGCCCGGAGTGGCCGGCTGCCTGCTGGAATTCGGCATGGATCAGGATGCCGCCGAGATGCAAGGTGCCCCCACAGGCACCTGTGGCTGGTTTGACAGTGCCATGTGCCTCCTGCAAAATGACATCAGGAACCTGGCCTTGTGACTTTCCTTTCTCTGGGGAAAGACCATGATTCATTTCCAGGGCCTTGCGGCCTGGAGTGCCCGGCTGCCTGCTGAAATTCCGCATGGATCGGGATGCCTCCCAGATGGAAAGTGCCCCCACAGGCAACTGGGGCTGGTTTGACAGTGCCAAGTGCTTCCTGCAAACTGACATCAGAAACCTGGCCTGGTGATTTTCTTTCTCAGGGGAAAGGCCATGGTTCATGTCCAGGGCCCGGTGGCCCGTACTTGCCTGCTGCCTGCTGAAATTCCACACGGATCAGGATACCTCCCAGATGTAAGGTGCCACCACAGGCAACTGTGGCTGGTTTGACAGTGCCAAGTGCCTCCTGCAAACTGACATCAGGAACCTGGCCTGGTGAGTTTTGTTTCTCTGGGGAAAGGCCATCATTCTTGTTCAGAGCCCAGTGGCCCGCAGTGGCCGGCTGCCTGCTGAAATTCCGCATGGATCAGGATGCCACCCAGATGAAAAGTGCCCCCACAGGCACCTGTGGCTGGTTTGACAGTGCCAAGTGCCTCCTGCAAACTGACATCAGGAACCTGGCCGGGTGACTTTTGTTTCTCTGGGGAAAGCCTTTCGTTCCTATCCATGGACGGGTGGCCCAGAGTGGCTGGCTGCCTGCTGAAATTCCGCACTGTTGAAGATACCTCCCAGATGGAAAGTACCACCACAGGCAACTGTGGCTGGTTTGACAGTGCCAAGCGCCTCCTGCAAACTGACATCAGGAACCTGGCCTGGTGACTTTTGTTTCTCACGGGAAAGGGCATCGTTCATGTCCATTGCCCGGTGGCCTGGTGTGGCCGGCAGCCTGCTGAACTTCCGCACAGATGAGGATACCTCCCAGATGCAAGGTGCCCATACAGGTGCGTGTGGCTGGTTTGACAGTGCCAAGTGCCTCCTGCAAACTGACATCAGGAACCTGGCCGGGTGACTTTTGTTTCTCTGGGGAAAAGCCATCGCTCCACTCCAAGGCCAGGTGGCCTGGAGTGGCCGGCTGCCTGTTGAAATTCCGCACGGATGCGGATAACTCCCAGATGAAAAGTGCCCCCACAGGCAACTGTGGCTGGTTTGACAGTGCCAAGTGCCTCCTGCAAACTGACATCAGGAACCTGGCCTGGTGACTTTTATTTCTCTGGGGAAAGGCCATTGTACGTGTCCAAGGTCTAATGGCCCGGAGTGGCCGGCTGCCTGCTGGAATTCGGCATGGATCAGGATGCCGCCGAGATGCAAGGTGCCCCCACAGGCAACTGTGGCTGGTTTGACAGTGCCAAGTGCCTCCTGCACACTGACATCAGGAACCTGACCTGGTGACTTTTGTTTCTCTGGGGAAAGGCCATGGTTCATATCCTACAAACTGTGGCCCAAAGTGGCCGGCTGACTGCTGAAATTCCGCACGGATCAGGATACCTCCGAGATGCAAGGTGCCCCACAGGCACCTGTGGCTGGTTTGACAGTGCCAAGTGCCTCCTGCAAACTGACATCAGGAACCTGGCCTGGTGACTTTTGTTTCTCTGGGGAAAGGCCATGGTTCATATCCTGAGCCTGGTGTCCTGAGTGGCCGGCCCCCTGCTGAAATTCTGCACGGACCAGGATGCCGCCGAGATGAAAGGTGCCCCCACAGGCAACTGTGGCTGGTTTGACAGTGCCAAGTGCTTCCTGCAAACTGACATCAGAAACCTGGCCTGGTGATTTTCTTTCTCAGGGGAAAGGCCATGGTTCATGTCCAGGGCCCGGTGGCCCGTACTTGCCTGCTGCCAGCTGAAATTCCACACGGATCAGGATACCTCCCAGATGTAAGGTGCCACCACAGGCAACTGTGGCTGGTTTGACAGTGCCAAGTGCCTCCTGCAAACTGACATCAGGAACCTGGCCTTGTGAGTTTTGTTTCTCTGGGGAAAGGCCATCATTCTTGTTCAGAGCCCAGTGGCCCGGAGTGGCCGGCTGCCTGCTGAAATTCCGCATGGATCAGGATGCCTCCCAGATGAAAAGTGCCCCCACAGGCACCTGTGGCTGGTTTGACAGTGCCAAGTGCCTCCTGCAAACTGACATCAGGAACCTGGCCGGGTGAGTTTTGTTTCTCTGGGGAAAGCCTTTCGTTCCTATCCATGGACGGGTGGCCCAGAGTGGCTGGCTGCCTGCTGAAATTCCGCACTGTTGAAGATACCTCCCAGATGGAAAGTACCACCACAGGCAACTGTGGCTGGTTTGACAGTGCCAAGCGCCTCCTGCAAACTGACATCAGGAACCTGGCCTGGTGACTTTTGTTTCTCACGGGAAAGGGCATCGTTCATGTCCATTGCCCGGTGGCCTGGTGTGGCCGGCAGCCTGCTGAACTTCCGCACAGATGAGGATACCTCCCAGATGCAAGGTGCCCATACAGGTGCGTGTGGCTGGTTTGACAGTGCCAAGTGCCTCCTGCAAACTGACATCAGGAACCTGGCCGGGTGACTTTTGTTTCTCTGGGGAAAAGCCATCGCTCCACTCCAAGGCCAGGTGGCCTGGAGTGGCCGGCTGCCTGTTGAAATTCCGCACGGATGCGGATAACTCCCAGATGAAAGGAGCCCCCACAGGCAACTGTGGCTGGTTTGACAGTGCCAAGTGCCTCCTGCAAACTGACATCAGGAACCTGGCCTGGTGACTTTTATTTCTCTGGGGAAAGGCCATTGTACGTGTCCAAGGTCTAATGGCCCGGAGTGGCCGGCTGCCTGCTGGAATTCGGCATGGATCAGGATGCCGCCGAGATGCAAGGTGCCCCCACAGGCACCTGTGGCTGGTTTGACAGTGCCATGTGCCTCCTGCAAAATGACATCAGGAACCTGGCCTTGTGACTTTCCTTTCTCTGGGGAAAGACCATGATTCATTTCCAGGGCCTTGCGGCCTGGAGTGCCCGGCTGCCTGCTGAAATTCCGCATGGATCGGGATGCCTCCCAGATGGAAAGTGCCCCCACAGGCAACTGGGGCTGGTTTGACAGTGCCAAGTGCTTCCTGCAAACTGACATCAGAAACCTGGCCTGGTGATTTTCTTTCTCAGGGGAAAGGCCATGGTTCATGTCCAGGGCCCGGTGGCCCGTACTTGCCTGCTGCCTGCTGAAATTCCACACGGATCAGGATACCTCCCAGATGTAAGGTGCCACCACAGGCAACTGTGGCTGGTTTGACAGTGCCAAGTGCCTCCTGCAAACTGACATCAGGAACCTGGCCGGGTGACTTTTGTTTCTCTGGGGAAAGGCCATCATTCTTGTTCAGAGCCCAGTGGCCCGCAGTGGCCGGCTGCCTGCTGAAATTCCGCATGGATCAGGATGCCACCCAGATGAAAAGTGCCCCCACAGGCACCTGTGGCTGGTTTGACAGTGCCAAGTGCCTCCTGCAAACTGACATCAGGAACCTGGCCGGGTGAGTTTTGTTTCTCTGGGGAAAGCCTTTCGTTCCTATCCATGGACGGGTGGCCCAGAGTGGCTGGCTGCCTGCTGAAATTCCGCACTGTTGAAGATACCTCCCAGATGGAAAGTACCACCACAGGCAACTGTGGCTGGTTTGACAGTGCCAAGCGCCTCCTGCAAACTGACATCAGGAACCTGGCCTGGTGACTTTTGTTTCTCACGGGAAAGGGCATCGTTCATGTCCATTGCCCGGTGGCCTGGTGTGGCCGGCAGCCTGCTGAACTTCCGCACAGATGAGGATACCTCCCAGATGCAAGGTGCCCATACAGGTGCGTGTGGCTGGTTTGACAGTGCCAAGTGCCTCCTGCAAACTGACATCAGGAACCTGGCCGGGTGACTTTTGTTTCTCTGGGGAAAAGCCATCGCTCCACTCCAAGGCCAGGTGGCCTGGAGTGGCCGGCTGCCTGTTGAAATTCCGCACGGATGCGGATAACTCCCAGATGAAAGGAGCCCCCACAGGCAACTGTGGCTGGTTTGACAGTGCCAAGTGCCTCCTGCAAACTGACATCAGGAACCTGGCCTGGTGACTTTTATTTCTCTGGGGAAAGGCCATTGTACGTGTCCAAGGTCTAATGGCCCGGAGTGGCCGGCTGCCTGCTGGAATTCGGAATGGATCAGGATGCTGCCGAGATGCAAGGTGCCCCACAGGCACCTGTGGCTGGTTTGACAGTGCCATGTGCCTCCTGCAAAATGACATCAGGAACCTGGCCTTGTGACTTTCCTTTCTCTGGGGAAAGACCATGATTCATTTCCAGGGCCTTGCGGCCTGGAGTGCCCGGCTGCCTGCTGAAATTCCGCATGGATCGGGATGCCTCCCAGATGGAAAGTGCCCCCACAGGCAACTGGGGCTGGTTTGACAGTGCCAAGTGCTTCCTGCAAACTGACATCAGAAACCTGGCCTGGTGATTTTCTTTCTCAGGGGAAAGGCCATGGTTCATGTCCAGGGCCCGGTGGCCCGTACTTGCCTGCTGCCTGCTGAAATTCCACACGGATCAGGATACCTCCCAGATGTAAGGTGCCACCACAGGCAACTGTGGCTGGTTTGACAGTGCCAAGTGCCTCCTGCAAACTGACATCAGGAACCTGGCCGGGTGACTTTTGTTTCTCTGGGGAAAGGCCATCATTCTTGTTCAGAGCCCAGTGGCCCGCAGTGGCCGGCTGCCTGCTGAAATTCCGCATGGATCAGGATGCCACCCAGATGAAAAGTGCCCCCACAGGCACCTGTGGCTGGTTTGACAGTGCCAAGTGCCTCCTGCAAACTGACATCAGGAACCTGGCCGGGTGAGTTTTGTTTCTCTGGGGAAAGCCTTTCGTTCCTATCCATGGACGGGTGGCCCAGAGTGGCTGGCTGCCTGCTGAAATTCCGCACTGTTGAAGATACCTCCCAGATGGAAAGTACCACCACAGGCAACTGTGGCTGGTTTGACAGTGCCAAGCGCCTCCTGCAAACTGACATCAGGAACCTGGCCTGGTGACTTTTGTTTCTCACGGGAAAGGGCATCGTTCATGTCCATTGCCCGGTGGCCTGGTGTGGCCGGCAGCCTGCTGAACTTCCGCACAGATGAGGATACCTCCCAGATGCAAGGTGCCCATACAGGTGCGTGTGGCTGGTTTGACAGTGCCAAGTGCCTCCTGCAAACTGACATCAGGAACCTGGCCGGGTGACTTTTGTTTCTCTGGGGAAAAGCCATCGCTCCACTCCAAGGCCAGGTGGCCTGGAGTGGCCGGCTGCCTGTTGAAATTCCGCACGGATGCGGATAACTCCCAGATGAAAGGAGCCCCCACAGGCAACTGTGGCTGGTTTGACAGTGCCAAGTGCCTCCTGCAAACTGACATCAGGAACCTGGCCTGGTGACTTTTATTTCTCTGGGGAAAGGCCATTGTACGTGTCCAAGGTCTAATGGCCCGGAGTGGCCGGCTGCCTGCTGGAATTCGGCATGGATCAGGATGCCGCCGAGATGCAAGGTGCCCCCACAGGCAACTGTGGCTGGTTTGACAGTGCCAAGTGCCTCCTGCACACTGACATCAGGAACCTGACCTGGTGACTTTTGTTTCTCTGGGGAAAGGCCATGGTTCATATCCTACAAACTGTGGCCCAAAGTGGCCGGCTGACTGCTGAAATTCCGCACGGATCAGGATACCTCCGAGATGCAAGGTGCCCCACAGGCACCTGTGGCTGGTTTGACAGTGCCAAGTGCCTCCTGCAAACTGACATCAGGAACCTGGCCTGGTGACTTTTGTTTCTCTGGGGAAAGGCCATGGTTCATATCCTGAGCCTGGTGTCCTGAGTGGCCGGCCCCCTGCTGAAATTCTGCACGGACCAGGATGCCGCCGAGATGAAAGGTGCCCCCACAGGCAACTGTGGCTGGTTTGACAGTGCCAAGTGCTTCCTGCAAACTGACATCAGAAACCTGGCCTGGTGATTTTCTTTCTCAGGGGAAAGGTCATGGTTCATGTCCAGGGCCCGGTGGCCCGTACTTGCCTGCTGCCAGCTGAAATTCCACACGGATCAGGATACCTCCCAGATGTAAGGTGCCACCACAGGCAACTGTGGCTGGTTTGACAGTGCCAAGTGCCTCCTGCAAACTGACATCAGGAACCTGGCCTTGTGAGTTTTGTTTCTCTGGGGAAAGGCCATCATTCTTGTTCAGAGCCCAGTGGCCCGGAGTGGCCGGCTGCCTGCTGAAATTCCGCATGGATCAGGATGCCTCCCAGATGAAAAGTGCCCCCACAGGCACCTGTGGCTGGTTTGACAGTGCCAAGTGCCTCCTGCAAACTGACATCAGGAACCTGGCCGGGTGAGTTTTGTTTCTCTGGGGAAAGCCTTTCGTTCCTATCCATGGACGGGTGGCCCAGAGTGGCTGGCTGCCTGCTGAAATTCCGCACTGTTGAAGATACCTCCCAGATGGAAAGTACCACCACAGGCAACTGTGGCTGGTTTGACAGTGCCAAGCGCCTCCTGCAAACTGACATCAGGAACCTGGCCTGGTGACTTTTGTTTCTCACGGGAAAGGGCATCGTTCATGTCCATTGCCCGGTGGCCTGGTGTGGCCGGCAGCCTGCTGAACTTCCGCACAGATGAGGATACCTCCCAGATGCAAGGTGCCCATACAGGTGCGTGTGGCTGGTTTGACAGTGCCAAGTGCCTCCTGCAAACTGACATCAGGAACCTGGCCGGGTGACTTTTGTTTCTCTGGGGAAAAGCCATCGCTCCACTCCAAGGCCAGGTGGCCTGGAGTGGCCGGCTGCCTGTTGAAATTCCGCACGGATGCGGATAACTCCCAGATGAAAGGAGCCCCCAGAGGCAACTGTGGCTGGTTTGACAGTGCCAAGTGCCTCCTGCAAACTGACATCAGGAACCTGGCCCGGTGACTTTTATTTCTCTGGGGAAAGGCCATTGTACGTGTCCAAGGTCTAATGGCCCGGAGTGGCCGGCTGCCTGCTGGAATTCGGCATGGATCAGGATGCCGCCGAGATGCAAGGTGCCCCCACAGGCACCTGTGGCTGGTTTGACAGTGCCATGTGCCTCCTGCAAAATGACATCAGGAACCTGGCCTTGTGACTTTCCTTTCTCTGGGGAAAGACCATGATTCATGTCCAGGGCCTTGCGGCCTGGAGTGCCCGGCTGCCTGCTGAAATTCCGCATGGATCGGGATGCCTCCCAGATGGAAAGTGCCCCCACAGCCAACTGTGGCTGGTTTGACAGTGCCAAGTGCCTCCTGCAAACTGACATCAGGAACCTGGCCGGGTGAGTTTTGTTTCTCTGGGGAAAGCCTTTCGTTCCTATCCATGGACGGGTGGCCCAGAGTGGCTGGCTGCCTGCTGAAATTCCGCACTGTTGAAGATACCTCCCAGATGGAAAGTACCACCACAGGCAACTGTGGCTGGTTTGACAGTGCCAAGCGCCTCCTGCAAACTGACATCAGGAACCTGGCCTGGTGACTTTTGTTTCTCACGGGAAAGGGCATCGTTCATGTCCATTGCCCGGTGGCCTGGTGTGGCCGGCAGCCTGCTGAACTTCCGCACAGATGAGGATACCTCCCAGATGCAAGGTGCCCATACAAGTGCGTGTGGCTGGTTTGACAGTGCCAAGTGCCTCCTGCAAACTGACATCAGGAACCTGGCCGGGTGACTTTTGTTTCTCTGGGGAAAAGCCATCGCTCCACTCCAAGGCCAGGTGGCCTGGAGTGGCCGGCTGCCTGTTGAAATTCCGCACGAATGCGGATAACTCCCAGATGAAAAGTGCCCCCACAGGCAACTGTGGCTGGTTTGACAGTGCCAAGTGCCTCCTGCAAACTGACATCAGGAACCTGGCCGGGTGAGTTTTGTTTCTCTGGGGAAAGCCTTTTGTTCCTATCCATGGACGGGTGGCCCAGAGTGGCTGGCTGCCTGCTGAAATTCCGCACTGTTGAAGATACCTCCCAGATGGAAAGTACCACCACAGGCAACTGTGGCTGGTTTGACAGTGCCAAGCGCCTCCTGCAAACTGACATCAGGAACCTGGCCTGGTGACTTTTGTTTCTCACGGGAAAGGGCATCGTTCATGTCCATTGCCCGGTGGCCTGGTGTGGCCGGCAGCCTGCTGAACTTCCGCACAGATGAGGATACCTCCCAGATGCAAGGTGCCCATACAGGTGCGTGTGGCTGGTTTGACAGTGCCAAGTGCCTCCTGCAAACTGACATCAGGAACCTGGCCGGGTGACTTTTGTTTCTCTGGGGAAAAGCCATCGCTCCACTCCAAGGCCAGGTGGCCTGGAGTGGCCGGCTGCCTGTTGAAATTCCGCACGGATGCGGATAACTCCCAGATGAAAGGAGCCCCCACAGGCAACTGTGGCTGGTTTGACAGTGCCAAGTGCCTCCTGCAAACTGACATCAGGAACCTGGCCTGGTGACTTTTATTTCTCTGGGGAAAGGCCATTGTACGTGTCCAAGGTCTAATGGCCCGGAGTGGCCGGCTGCCTGCTGGAATTCGGCATGGATCAGGATGCCGCCGAGATGCAAGCTGCCCCCACAGGCAACTGTGGCTGGTTTGACAGTGCCAAGTGCCTCCTGCACACTGACATCAGGAACCTGACCTGGTGACTTTTGTTTCTCTGGGGAAAGGCCATGGTTCATATCCTACAAACTGTGGCCCAAAGTGGCCGGCTGACTGCTGAAATTCCGCACGGATCAGGATACCTCCGAGATGCAAGGTGCCCCACAGGCACCTGTGGCTGGTTTGACAGTGCCAAGTGCCTCCTGCAAACTGACATCAGGAACCTGGCCTGGTGACTTTTGTTTCTCTGGGGAAAGGCCATGGTTCATATCCTGAGCCTGGTGTCCTGAGTGGCCGGCCCCCTGCTGAAATTCTGCACGGACCAGGATGCCGCCGAGATGCAAGGTGCCCCCACAGGCACCTGTGGCTGGTTTGACAGTGCAATGTGCCTCCTGCAAAATGACATCAGGAACCTGGCCTTGTGACTTTCCTTTCTCTGGGGAAAGACCATGATTCATGTCCAGGGCCTTGCGGCCTGGGGTGCCCGGCTGCCTGCTGAAATTCCGCATGGATCGGGATGCCTCCCAGATGGAAAGTGCCCCCACAGCCAACTGTGGCTGGTTTGACAGTGCCAAGTGCCTCCTGCAAACTGACATCAGGAACCTGGCCGGGTGAGTTTTGTTTCTCTGGGGAAAGCCTTTCGTTCCTATCCATGGACGGGTGGCCCAGAGTGGCTGGCTGCCTGCGGAAATTCCGCACTGTTGAAGATACCTCCCAGATGGAAAGTACCACCACAGGCAACTGTGGCTGGTTTGACAGTGCCAAGCGCCTCCTGCAAACTGACATCAGGAACCTGGCCTGGTGACTTTTGTTTCTCTGGGGAAAGGCCATGGTTCATATCCTGAGCCTGGTGTCCTGAGTGGCCGGCCCCCTGCTGAAATTCTGCACGGACCAGGATGCCGCCGAGATGCAAGGTGCCCCCAGAGGCAACTGTGGCTGGTTTGACAGTGCCAAGTGCTTCCTGCAAACTGACATCAGAAACCTGGCCTGGTGATTTTCTTTCTCAGGGGAAAGGCCATGGTTCATGTCCAGGGCCCGGTGGCCCGTACTTGCCTGCTGCCTGCTGAAATTCCACACGGATCAGGATACCTCCCAGATGTAAGGTGCCACCACAGGCAACTGTGGCTGGTTTGACAGTGCCAAGTGCCTCCTGCAAACTGACATCAGGAACCTGGCCTTGTGAGTTTTGTTTCTCTGGGGAAAGGCCATCATTCTTGTTCAGAGCCCAGTGGCCCGGAGTGGCCGGCTGCCTGCTGAAATTCCGCATGGATCAGGATGCCTCCCAGATGAAAAGTGCCCCCACAGGCACCTGTGGCTGGTTTGACAGTGCCAAGTGCCTCCTGCAAACTGACATCAGGAACCTGGCCGGGTGAGTTTTGTTTCTCTGGGGAAAGCCTTTCGTTCCTATCCATGGACGGGTGGCCCAGAGTGGCTGGCTGCCTGCTGAAATTCCGCACTGTTGAAGATACCTCCCAGATGGAAAGTACCACCACAGGCAACTGTGGCTGGTTTGACAGTGCCAAGCGCCTCCTGCAAACTGACATCAGGAACCTGGCCTGGTGACTTTTGTTTCTCACGGGAAAGGGCATCGTTCGTGTCCAGTGCCCGGTGGCCTGGTGTGGCCGGCAGCCTGCTGAACTTCCGCACAGATGAGGATACCTCCCAGATGCAAGGTGCCCATACAGGTGCGTGTGGCTGGTTTGACAGTGCCAAGTGCCTCCTGCAAACTGACATCAGGAACCTGGCCGGGTGACTTTTGTTTCTCTGGGGAAAAGCCATCGCTCCACTCCAGGGCCAGGTGGCCTGGAGTGGCCGGCTGCCTGTTGAAATTCCGCACGGATGCGGATAACTCCCAGATGAAAGGAGCCCCCACAGGCAACTGTGGCTGGTTTGACAGTGCCAAGTGCTTCCTGCAAACTGACATCAGAAACCTGGCCTGGTGATTTTCTTTCTCAGGGGAAAGGCCATGGTTCATGTCCAGGGCCCGGTGGCCCGTACTTGCCTGCTGCCTGCTGAAATTCCACACGGATCAGGATACCTCCCAGATGTAAGGTGCCACCACAGGCAACTGTGGCTGGTTTGACAGTGCCAAGTGCCTCCTGCAAACTGACATCAGGAACCTGGCCTGGTGAGTTTTGTTTCTCTGGGGAAAGGCCATCATTCTTGTTCAGAGCCCAGTGGCCCGGAGTGGCCGGCTGCCTGCTGAAATTCCGCATGGATCAGGATGCCTCCCAGATGAAAAGTGCCCCCACAGGCACCTGTGGCTGGTTTGACAGTGCCAAGTGCCTCCTGCAAACTGACATCAGGAACCTGGCCGGGTGAGTTTTGTTTCTCTGGGGAAAGCCTTTCGTTCCTATCCATGGACGGGTGGCCCAGAGTGGCTGGCTGCCTGCTGAAATTCCGCACTGTTGAAGATACCTCCCAGATGGAAAGTACCACCACAGGCAACTGTGGCTGGTTTGACAGTGCCAAGCGCCTCCTGCAAACTGACATCAGGAACCTGGCCTGGTGACTTTTGTTTCTCACGGGAAAGGGCATCGTTCATGTCCATAGCCCGGTGGCCTGGTGTGGCCGGCAGCCTGCTGAACTTCCGCACAGATGAGGATACCTCCCAGATGCAAGGTGCCCATACAGGTGCGTGTGGCTGGTTTGACAGTGCCAAGTGCCTCCTGCAAACTGACATCAGGAACCTGGCCGGGTGACTTTTGTTTCTCTGGGGAAAAGCCATCGCTCCACTCCAAGGCCAGGTGGCCTGGAGTGGCCGGCTGCCTGTTGAAATTCCGCACGGATGCGGATAACTCCCAGATGAAAGGAGCCCCCACAGGCAACTGTGGCTGGTTTGACAGTGCCAAGTGCCTCCTGCAAACTGACATCAGGAACCTGGCCTGGTGACTTTTATTTCTCTGGGGAAAGGCCATTGTACGTGTCCAAGGTCTAATGGCCCGGAGTGGCCGGCTGCCTGCTGGAATTCGGCATGGATCAGGATGCCGCCGAGATGCAAGGTGCCCCCACAGGCACCTGTGGCTGGTTTGACAGTGCCATGTGCCTCCTGCAAAATGACATCAGGAACCTGGCCTTGTGATTTTCCTTTCTCTGGGGAAAGACCATGATTCATGTCCAGGGCCTTGCGGCCTGGAGTGCCCGGCTGCCTGCTGAAATTCTGCATGGATCGGGATGCCTCCCAGATGGAAAGTGCCCCCACAGCCAACTGTGGCTGGTTTGACAGTGCCAAGTGCCTCCTGCAAACTGACATCAGGAACCTGGCCGGGTGAGTTTTGTTTCTCTGGGGAAAGCCTTTCGTTCCTATCCATGGACGGGTGGCCCAGAGTGGCTGGCTGCCTGCTGAAATTCCGCACTGTTGAAGATACCTCCCAGATGGAAAGTACCACCACAGGCAACTGTGGCTGGTTTGACAGTGCCAAGCGCCTCCTGCAAACTGACATCAGGAACCTGGCCTGGTGACTTTTGTTTCTCACGGGAAAGGGCATCGTTCATGTCCATAGCCCGGTGGCCTGGTGTGGCCGGCAGCCTGCTGAACTTCCGCACAGATGAGGAGACCTCCCAGATGCAAGGTGCCCATACAGGTGCGTGTGGCTGGTTTGACAGTGCCAAGTGCCTCCTGCAAACTGACATCAGGAACCTGGCCGGGTGACTTTTGTTTCTCTGGGGAAAAGCCATCGCTCCACTCCAAGGCCAGGTGGCCTGGAGTGGCCGGCTGCCTGTTGAAATTCCGCACGGATGCGGATAACTCCCAGATGAAAAGTGCCCCCACAGGCAACAGTGGCTGGTTTGACAGTGCCAAGTGCCTCCTGCAAACTGACATCAGGAACCTGGCCGGGTGAATTTTGTTTCTCTGGGGAAAGCCTTTCGTTCCTATCCATGGACGGGTGGCCCAGAGTGGCTGGCTGCCTGCTGAAATTCCGCACTGTTGAAGATACCTCCCAGATGGAAAGTACCACCACAGGCAACTGTGGCTGGTTTGACAGTGCCAAGCGCCTCCTGCAAACTGACATCAGGAACCTGGCCTGGTGACTTTTGTTTCTCACGGGAAAGGGCATCGTTCGTGTCCATTGCCCGGTGGCCTGGTGTGGCCGGCAGCCTGCTGAACTTCCTCACAGATGAGGATACCTCCCAGATGCAAGGTGCCCATACAGGTGCGTGTGGCTGGTTTGACAGTGCCAAGTGCCTCCTGCAAACTGACATCAGGAACCTGGCCGGGTGACTTTTGTTTCTCTGGGGAAAAGCCATCGCTCCACTCCAAGGCCAGGTGGCCTGGAGTGGCCGGCTGCCTGTTGAAATTCCGCACGGATGCGGATAACTCCCAGATGAAAGGAGCCCCCACAGGCAACTGTGGCTGGTTTGACAGTGCCAAGTGCCTCCTGCAAACTGACATCAGGAACCTGGCCTGGTGACTTTTATTTCTCTGGGGAAAGGCCATTGTACGTGTCCAAGGTCTAATGGCCCGGAGTGGCCGGCTGCCTGCTGGAATTCGGCATGGATCAGGATGCCGCCGAGATGCAAGGTGCCCCCACAGGCAACTGTGGCTGGTTTGACAGTGCCAAGTGCCTCCTGCACACTGACATCAGGAACCTGACCTGGTGACTTTTGTTTCTCTGGGGAAAGGCCATGGTTCATATCCTACAAACTGTGGCCCAAAGTGGCCGGCTGACTGCTGAAATTCCGCACGGATCAGGATACCTCCGAGATGCAAGGTGCCCCACAGGCACCTGTGGCTGGTTTGACAGTGCCAAGTGCCTCCTGCAAACTGACATCAGGAACCTGGCCTGGTGACTTTTGTTTCTCTGGGGAAAGGCCATGGTTCATATCCTGAGCCTGGTGTCCTGAGTGGCCGGCCCCCTGCTGAAATTCTGCACGGACCAGGATGCCGCCGAGATGCAAGGTGCCCCCACAGGCAACTGTGGCTGGTTTGACAGTGCCAAGTGCTTCCTGCAAACTGACATCAGAAACCTGGCCTGGTGATTTTCTTTCTCAGGGGAAAGGCCATGGTTCATGTCCAGGGCCCGGTGGCCCGTACTTGCCTGCTGCCTGCTGAAATTCCACACGGATCAGGATACCTCCCAGATGTAAGGTGCCACCACAGGCAACTGTGGCTGGTTTGACAGTGCCAAGTGCCTCCTGCAAACTGACATCAGGAACCTGGCCTTGTGAGTTTTGTTTCTCTGGGGAAAGGCCATCATTCTTGTTCAGAGCCCAGTGGCCCGGAGTGGCCGGCTGCCTGCTGAAATTCCGCATGGATCAGGATGCCTCCCAGATGAAAAGTGCCCCCACAGGCACCTGTGGCTGGTTTGACAGTGCCAAGTGCCTCCTGCAAACTGACATCAGGAACCTGGCCGGGTGACTTTTGTTTCTCTGGGGAAAGCCTTTCGTTCCTATCCATGGACGGGTGGCCCAGAGTGGCTGGCTGCCTGCTGAAATTCCGCACTGTTGAAGATACCTCCCAGATGGAAAGTACCACCACAGGCAACTGTGGCTGGTTTGACAGTGCCAAGCGCCTCCTGCAAACTGACATCAGGAACCTGGCCTGGTGACTTTTGTTTCTCACGGGAAAGGGCATCGTTCATGTCCATTGCCCGGTGGCCTGGTGTGGCCGGCAGCCTGCTGAACTTCCGCACAGATGAGGATACCTCCCAGATGCAAGGTGCCCATACAAGTGCGTGTGGCTGGTTTGACAGTGCCAAGTGCCTCCTGCAAACTGACATCAGGAACCTGGCCGGGTGACTTTTGTTTCTCTGGGGAAAAGCCATCGCTCCACTCCAAGGCCAGGTGGCCTGGAGTGGCCGGCTGCCTGTTGAAATTCCGCACGGATGCGGATAACTCCCAGATGAAAGGAGCCCCCAGAGGCAACTGTGGCTGGTTTGACAGTGCCAAGTGCCTCCTGCAAACTGACATCAGGAACCTGGCCTGGTGACTTTTATTTCTCTGGGGAAAGGCCATTGTACGTGTCCAAGGTCTAATGGCCCGGAGTGGCCGGCTGCCTGCTGGAATTCGGCATGGATCAGGATGCCGCCGAGATGCAAGGTGCCCCCACAGGCACCTGTGGCTGGTTTGACAGTGCCATGTGCCTCCTGCAAAATGACATCAGGAACCTGGCCTTGTGACTTTCCTTTCTCTGGGGAAAGACCATGATTCATGTCCAGGGCCTTGCGGCCTGGAGTGCCCGGCTGCCTGCTGAAATTCCGCATGGATCGGGATGCCTCCCAGATGGAAAGTGCCCCCACAGGCAACTGTGGCTGGTTTGACAGTGCCAAGTGCCTCCTGCAAACTGACATCAGGAACCTGGCCGGGTGACTTTTGTTTCCCTAGGGAAAAGCCGTGGTTCTTGTCCAGGGCCTGGTGGCCCGGAGTGGCCGGCTGCCTGCTGAAATTCCGCATGGATCAGGATGCCTCCCAGATGAAAAGTGCACCCACAGGCACCTGTGGCTGGTTTGACAGTGCCAAGTGCCTCCTGCAAACTGACATCAGGAACCTGGCCTGGTGTCTTTTGTTTCTCAGGGGAAAGCCTTTCGTTCCTATCCATGGACGGGTGGCCCAGAGTGGCTGGCTGCCTGCTGAAATTCCGCACTGTTGAAGATACCTCCCAGATGGAAAGTACCACCACAGGCAACTGTGGCTGGTTTGACAGTGCCAAGCGCCTCCTGCAAACTGACATCAGGAACCTGGCCTGGTGACTTTTGTTTCTCACGGGAAAGGGCATCGTTCGTGTCCAGTGCCCGGTGGCCTGGTGTGGCCGGCAGCCTGCTGAACTTCCGCACAGATGAGGATACCTCCCAGATGCAAGGTGCCCATACAGGTGCGTGTGGCTGGTTTGACAGTGCCAAGTGCCTCCTGCAAACTGACATCAGGAACCTGGCCGGGTGACTTTTGTTTCTCTGGGGAAAAGCCATCGCTCCACTCCAAGGCCAGGTGGCCTGGAGTGGCCGGCTGCCTGTTGAAATTCCGCACGGATGCGGATAACTCCCAGATGAAAGGAGCCCCCACAGGCAACTGTGGCTGGTTTGACAGTGCCAAGTGCCTCCTGCAAACTGACATCAGGAACCTGGCCTGGTGACTTTTGTTTCTCTGGGGGAAGGCCATGGTTCATATCCTGAGCCTGGTGTCCTGAGTGGCCGGCCCCCTGCTGAAATTCTGCACGGACCAGGATGCCGCCGAGATGAAAGGTGCCCCCAGAGGCAACTGTGGCTGGTTTGACAGTGCCAAGTGCTTCCTGCAAACTGACATCAGAAACCTGGCCTGGTGATTTTCTTTCTCAGGGGAAAGGCCATGGTTCATGTCCAGGGCCCGGTGGCCCGTACTTGCCTGCTGCCTGCTGAAATTCCACACGGATCAGGATACCTCCCAGATGTAAGGTGCCACCACAGGCAACTGTGGCTGGTTTGACAGTGCCAAGTGCCTCCTGCAAACTGACATCAGGAACCTGGCCTGGTGTCTTTTGTTTCTCTGGGGAAAGGCCATCATTCTTGTTCAGAGCCCAGTGGCCCGGAGTGGCCGGCTGCCTGCTGAAATTCCGCATGGATCAGGATGCCTCCCAGATGAAAAGTGCCCCCACAGGCACCTGTGGCTGGTTTGACAGTGCCAAGTGCCTCCTGCAAACTGACATCAGGAACCTGGCCGGGTGAGTTTTGTTTCTCTGGGGAAAGCCTTTCGTTCCTATCCATGGACGGGTGGCCCAGAGTGGCTGGCTGCCTGCTGAAATTCCGCACTGTTGAAGATACCTCCCAGATGGAAAGTACCACCACAGGCAACTGTGGCTGGTTTGACAGTGCCAAGCGCCTCCTGCAAACTGACATCAGGAACCTGGCCTGGTGACTTTTGTTTCTCACGGGAAAGGGCATCGTTCGTGTCCAGTGCCCGGTGGCCTGGTGTGGCCGGCAGCCTGCTGAACTTCCGCACAGATGAGGATACCTCCCAGATGCAAGGTGCCCATACAGGTGCGTGTGGCTGGTTTGACAGTGCCAAGTGCCTCCTGCAAACTGACATCAGGAACCTGGCCGGGTGACTTTTGTTTCTCTGGGGAAAAGCCATCGCTCCACTCCAAGGCCAGGTGGCCTGGAGTGGCCGGCTGCCTGTTGAAATTCCGCACGGATGCGGATAACTCCCAGATGAAAGGAGCCCCCACAGGCAACTGTGGCTGGTTTGACAGTGCCAAGTGCCTCCTGCAAACTGACATCAGGAACCTGGCCTGGTGACTTTTATTTCTCTGGGGAAAGGCCATTGTACGTGTCCAAGGTCTAATGGCCCGGAGTGGCCGGCTGCCTGCTGGAATTCGGCATGGATCAGGATGCCGCCGAGATGCAAGGTGCCCCCACAGGCACCTGTGGCTGGTTTGACAGTGCCATGTGCCTCCTGCAAAATGACATCAGGAACCTGGCCTTGTGACTTTCCTTTCTCTGGGGAAAGACCATGATTCATGTCCAGGGCCTTGCGGCCTGGAGTGCCCGGCTGCCTGCTGAAATTCCGCATGGATCGGGATGCCTCCCAGATGGAAAGTGCCCCCACAGGCAACTGTGGCTGGTTTGACAGTGCCAAGTGCCTCCTGCAAACTGACGTCAGGAACCTGGCCGGGTGACTTTTGTCTCCCTAGGGAAAAGCCGTGGTTCTTGTCCAGGGCCTGGTGGCCCGGAGTGGCCGGCTGCCTGCTGAAATTCCGCATGGATCGGGATGCCTCCCAGATGAAAAGTGCCCCCACAGGCACCTGTGGCTGGTTTGACAGTGCCAAGTGCCTCCTGCAAACTGACATCAGGAACCTGGCCTGGTGACTTTTGTTTCTCTGGGGAAAGGCCATGGTTCATATCCTGAGCCTGGTGTCCTGAGTGGCCGGCCCCCTGCTGAAATTCTGCACGGACCAGGATGCCGCCGAGATGAAAGGTGCCCCCAGAGGCAACTGTGGCTGGTTTGACAGTGCCAAGTGCTTCCTGCAAACTGACATCAGAAACCTGGCCTGGTGATTTTCTTTCTCAGGGGAAAGGCCATGGTTCATGTCCAGGGCCCGGTGGCCCGTACTTGCCTGCTGCCTGCTGAAATTCCACACGGATCAGGATACCTCCCAGATGTAAGGTGCCACCACAGGCAACTGTGGCTGGTTTGACAGTGCCAAGTGCCTCCTGCAAACTGACATCAGGAACCTGGCCTGGTGTCTTTTGTTTCTCTGGGGAAAGGCCATCATTCTTGTTCAGAGCCCAGTGGCCCGGAGTGGCCGGCTGCCTGCTGAAATTCCGCATGGATCAGGATGCCTCCCAGATGAAAAGTGCCCCCACAGGCACCTGTGGCTGGTTTGACAGTGCCAAGTGCCTCCTGCAAACTGACATCAGGAACCTGGCCGGGTGAGTTTTGTTTCTCTGGGGAAAGCCTTTCGTTCCTATCCATGGACGGGTGGCCCAGAGTGGCTGGCTGCCTGCTGAAATTCCGCACTGTTGAAGATACCTCCCAGATGGAAAGTACCACCACAGGCAACTGTGGCTGGTTTGACAGTGCCAAGCGCCTCCTGCAAACTGACATCAGGAACCTGGCCTGGTGACTTTTGTTTCTCACGGGAAAGGGCATCGTTCGTGTCCAGTGCCCGGTGGCCTGGTGTGGCCGGCAGCCTGCTGAACTTCCGCACAGATGAGGATACCTCCCAGATGCAAGGTGCCCATACAGGTGCGTGTGGCTGGTTTGACAGTGCCAAGTGCCTCCTGCAAACTGACATCAGGAACCTGGCCGGGTGACTTTTGTTTCTCTGGGGAAAAGCCATCGCTCCACTCCAAGGCCAGGTGGCCTGGAGTGGCCGGCTGCCTGTTGAAATTCCGCACGGATGCGGATAACTCCCAGATGAAAGGAGCCCCCACAGGCAACTGTGGCTGGTTTGACAGTGCCAAGTGCCTCCTGCAAACTGACATCAGGAACCTGGCCTGGTGACTTTTATTTCTCTGGGGAAAGGCCATTGTACGTGTCCAAGGTCTAATGGCCCGGAGTGGCCGGCTGCCTGCTGGAATTCGGCATGGATCAGGATGCCGCCGAGATGCAAGGTGCCCCCACAGGCACCTGTGGCTGGTTTGACAGTGCCATGTGCCTCCTGCAAAATGACATCAGGAACCTGGCCTGGTGACTTTCCTTTCTCTGGGGAAAGACCATGATTCATGTCCAGGGCCTTGCGGCCTGGAGTGCCCGGCTGCCTGCTGAAATTCCGCATGGATCGGGATGCCTCCCAGATGGAAAGTGCCCCCACAGCCAACTGTGGCTGGTTTGACAGTGCCAAGTGCCTCCTGCAAACTGACATCAGGAACCTGGCCGGGTGACTTTTGTTTCCCTAGGGAAAAGCCGTGGTTCTTGTCCAGGGCCTGGTGGCCCGGAGTGGCCGGCTGCCTGCTGAAATTCCGCATGGATCGGGATGCCTCCCAGATGAAAAGTGCCCCCACAGGCACCTGTGGCTGGTTTGACAGTGCCAAGTGCCTCCTGCAAACTGACATCAGGAACCTGGCCTGGTGTCTTTTGTTTCTCAGGGGAAAGCCTTTCGTTCCTATCCATGGACGGGTGGCCCAGAGTGGCTGGCTGCCTGCTGAAATTCCGCACTGTTGAAGATACCTCCCAGATGGAAAGTACCACCACAGGCAACTGTGGCTGGTTTGACAGTGCCAAGCGCCTCCTGCAAACTGACATCAGGAACCTGGCCTGGTGACTTTTGTTTCTCACGGGAAAGGGCATCGTTCGTGTCCAGTGCCCGGTGGCCTGGTGTGGCTGGCAGCCTGCTGAACTTCCGCACAGATGAGGATACCGCCCAGATGCAAGGTGCCCATACAGGTGCGTGTGGCTGGTTTGACAGTGCCAAGTGCCTCCTGCAAACTGACATCAGGAACCTGGCCGGGTGAGTTTTGTTTCTCTGGGGAAAAGCCATCGCTCCACTCCAAGGCCAGGTGGCCTGGAGTGGCCGGCTGCCTGTTGAAATTCCGCACGGATGCGGATAACTCCCAGATGAAAGGAGCCCCCACAGGCAACTGTGGCTGGTTTGACAGTGCCAAGTGCCTCCTGCAAACTGACATCAGGAACCTGGCCTGGTGACTTTTATTTCTCTGGGGAAAGGCCATTGTACGTGTCCAAGGTCTAATGGCCCGGAGTGGCCGGCTGCCTGCTGGAATTCGGCATGGATCAGGATGCCGCCGAGATGCAAGGTGCCCCCACAGGCAAGTGTGGCCGGTTTGACAGTGCCAAGTGCCTCCTGCACACTGACATCAGGAACCTGACCTGGTGACTTTTGTTTCTCTGGGGAAAGGCCATGGTTCATATCCTACAAACGGTGGCCCAAAGTGGCCGGCTGACTGCTGAAATTCCGCACGGATCAGGATACCTCCGAGATGCAAGGTGCCCCACAGGCACCTGTGGCTGGTTTGACAGTGCCAAGTGCCTCCTGCAAACTGACATCAGGAACCTGGCCGGGTGACTTTTGTTTCCCTAGGGAAAAGCCATCGCTCCACTCCAAGGCCAGGTGGCCTGGAGTGGCCGGCTGCCTGTTGAAATTCCGCACGGATGCGGATAACTCCCAGATGAAAGGAGCCCCCACAGGCAACTGTGGCTGGTTTGACAGTGCCAAGTGCCTCCTGCACACTGACATCAGGAACCTGGCCTGGTGACTTTTATTTCTCTGGGGAAAGGCCATTGTACGTGTCCAAGGTCTAATGGCCCGGAGTGGCCGGCTGCCTGCTGGAATTCCGCACGGATCAGGATACCTCCGAGATGCAAGGTGCCCCACAGGCACCTGTGGCTGGTTTGACAGTGCCAAGTGCCTCCTGCAAACTGACATCAGGAACCTGGCCTGGTGACTTTTGTTTCTCTGGGGAAAGGCCATGGTTCATATCCTGAGCCTGGTGTCCTGAGTGGCCGGCCCCCTGCTGAAATTCTGCACGGACCAGGATGCCGCCGAGATGAAAGGTGCCCCCACGGTCAACTGTGGCTGGTTTGACAGTGCCAAGTGCTTCCTGCAAACTGACATCAGGAACCTGGCCTGGTGATTTTCTTTCTCAGGGGAAAGGCCATGGTTCATGTCCAGGGCCCGGTGGCCCGTACTTGCCTGCTGCCTGCTGAAATTCCACACGGATCAGGATACCTCCCAGATGTAAGGTGCCACCACAGGCAACTGTGGCTGGTTTGACAGTGCCAAGTGCCTCCTGCAAACTGACATCAGGAACCTGGCCTTGTGAGTTTTGTTTCTCTGGGGAAAGGCCATCATTCTTGTTCAGAGCCCAGTGGCCTGGAGTGGCCGGCTGCCTGCTGAAATTCCGCATGGATCAGGATGCCTCCCAGATGAAAAGTGCCCCCACAGGCACCTGTGGCTGGTTTGACAGTGCCAAGTGCCTCCTGCAAACTGACATCAGGAACCTGGCCTGGTGACTTTTATTTCTCTGGGGAAAGGCCATTGTACGTGTCCAAGGTCTAATGGCCCGGAGTGGCCGGCTGCCTGCTGGAATTCGGCATGGATCAGGATGCTGCCGAGATGCAAGGTGCCCCCACAGGCACCTGTGGCTGGTTTGACAGTGCCATGTGCCTCCTGCAAAATGACATCAGGAACCTGGCCTTGTGACTTTCCTTTCTCTGGGGAAAGACCATGATTCATGTCCAGGGCCTTGCGGCCTGGAGTGGCCGGCTGCCTGCTGAAATTCCGCATGGATCGGGATGCCTCCCAGATGGAAAGTGCCCCCACAGGCAACTGTGGCTGGTTTGACAGTGCCAAGTGCCTCCTGCAAACTGACATCAGGAACCTGGCCGGGTGACTTTTGTTTCCCTAGGGAAAAGCCGTGGTTCTTGTCCAGGGCCTGGTGGCCCGGAGTGGCCGGCTGCCTGCTGAAATTCCGCATGGATCGGGATGCCTCCCAGATGAAAAGTACCACCACAGGCAACTGTGGCTGGTTTGACAGTGCCAAGCGCCTCCTGCAAACTGACATCAGGAACCTGGCCTGGTGACTTTTGTTTCTCACGGGAAAGGGCATCGTTCGTGTCCAGTGCCCGGTGGCCTGGTGTGGCCGGCAGCCTGCTGAACTTCCGCACAGATGAGGATACCGCCCAGATGCAAGGTGCCCATACAGGTGCGTGTGGCTGGTTTGACAGTGCCAAGTGCCTCCTGCAAACTGACATCAGGAACCTGGCCGGGTGACTTTTGTTTCTCTGGGGAAAAGCCATCGCTCCACTCCAGGGCCAGGTGGCCTGGAGTGGCCGGCTGCCTGTTGAAATTCCGCACGGATGCGGATAACTCCCAGATGAAAGGAGCCCCCACAGGCAACTGTGGCTGGTTTGACAGTGCCAAGTGCCTCCTGCAAACTGACATCAGGAACCTGGCCTGGTGACTTTTATTTCTCTGGGGAAAGGC
The DNA here is from genome assembly GCF_036417665.1 of Passer domesticus. NCBI lineage: Eukaryota > Metazoa > Chordata > Aves > Passeriformes > Passeridae > Passer > Passer domesticus. The sequence continues at coordinate 30,066,412 of NC_087480.1, read as the reverse complement.
CATTGTACGTGTCCAAGGTCTAATGGCCTGGAGTGGCCGGCTGCCTGCTGGAATTCGGCATGGATCAGGATGCCGCCGAGATGCAAGGTGCCCCCACAGGCAACTGTGGCTGGTTTGACAGTGCCAAGTGCCTCCTGCACACTGACATCAGGAACCTGACCTGGTGACTTTTGTTTCTCTGGGGAAAGGCCATGGTTCATATCCTACAAACTGTGGCCCAAATTGGCCGGCTGACTGCTGAAATTCCGCACGGATCAGGATACCTCCGAGATGCAAGGTGCCCCACAGGCACCTGTGGCTGGTTTGACAGTGCCAAGTGCCTCCTGCAAACTGACATCAGGAACCTGGCCTGGTGACTTTTGTTTCTCTGGGGAAAGGCCATGGTTCATATCCTGAGCCTGGTGTCCTGAGTGGCCGGCCCCCTGCTGAAATTCTGCACGGACCAGGATGCCGCCGAGATGAAAGGTGCCCCCACAGGCAACTGTGGCTGGTTTGACAGTGCCAAGTGCTTCCTGCAAACTGACATCAGAAACCTGGCCTGGTGATTTTCTTTCTCAGGGGAAAGGCCATGGTTCATGTCCAGGGCGCGGTGGCCCGTACTTGCCTGCTGCCTGCTGAAATTCCACACGGATCAGGATACCTCCCAGATGTAAGGTGCCACCACAGGCAACTGTGGCTGGTTTGACAGTGCCAAGTGCCTCCTGCAAACTGACATCAGGAACCTGGCCTTGTGAGTTTTGTTTCTCTGGGGAAAGGCCATCATTCTTGTTCAGAGCCCAGTGGCCCGGAGTGGCCGGCTGCCTGCTGAAATTCCGCATGGATCAGGATGCCTCCCAGATGAAAAGTGCCCCCACAGGCACCTGTGGCTGGTTTGACAGTGCCAAGTGCCTCCTGCAAACTGACATCAGGAACCTGGCCGGGTGAGTTTTGTTTCTCTGGGGAAAGCCTTTCGTTCCTATCCATGGACGGGTGGCCCAGAGTGGCTGGCTGCCTGCTGAAATTCCGCACTGTTGAAGATACCTCCCAGATGGAAAGTACCACCACAGGCAACTGTGGCTGGTTTGACAGTGCCAAGCGCCTCCTGCAAACTGACATCAGGAACCTGGCCTGGTGACTTTTGTTTCTCACGGGAAAGGGCATCGTTCATGTCCATTGCCCGGTGGCCTGGTGTGGCCGGCAGCCTGCTGAACTTCCGCACAGATGAGGATACCTCCCAGATGCAAGGTGCCCATACAGGTGCGTGTGGCTGGTTTGACAGTGCCAAGTGCCTCCTGCAAACTGACATCAGGAACCTGGCCGGGTGACTTTTGTTTCTCTGGGGAAAAGCCATCGCTCCACTCCAGGGCCAGGTGGCCTGGAGTGGCCGGCTGCCTGTTGAAATTTCGCACGGATGCGGATAACTCCCAGATGAAAGGAGCCCCCACAGGCAACTGTGGCTGGTTTGACAGTGCCAAGTGCCTCCTGCAAACTGACATCAGGAACCTGGCCTGGTGACTTTTATTTCTCTGGGGAAAGGCCATTGTACGTGTCCAAGGTCTAATGGCCCGGAGTGGCCGGCTGCCTGCTGGAATTCGGCATGGATCAGGATGCCGCCGAGATGCAAGGTGCCCCCACAGGCAACTGTGGCTGGTTTGACAGTGCCAAGTGCCTCCTGCACACTGACATCAGGAACCTGGCCTGGTGACTTTTATTTCTCTGGGGAAAGGCCATTGTACGTGTCCAAGGTCTAATGGCCCGGAGTGGCCGGCTGCCTGCTGGAACTCGGCATGGATCAGGATGCCGCCGAGATGCAAGGTGCCCCCACAGGCAACTGTGGCTGGTTTGACAGTGCCAAGTGCCTCCTGCACACTGACATCAGGAACCTGACCTGGTGACTTTTGTTTCTCTGGGGAAAGGCCATGGTTCATATCCTACAAACTGTGGCCCAAAGTGGCCGGCTGACTGCTGAAATTCCGCACGGATCAGGATACCTCCGAGATGCAAGGTGCCCCACAGGCACCTGTGGCTGGTTTGACAGTGCCAAGTGCCTCCTGCAAACTGACATCAGGAACCTGGCCTGGTGACTTTTGTTTCTCTGGGGAAAGGCCATGGTTCATATCCTGAGCCTGGTGTCCTGAGTGGCCGGCCCCCTGCTGAAATTCTGCACGGACCAGGATGCCGCCGAGATGAAAGGTGCCCCCAGAGGCAACTGTGGCTGGTTTGACAGTGCCAAGTGCTTCCTGCAAACTGACATCAGAAACCTGGCCTGGTGATTTTCTTTCTCAGGGGAAAGGCCATGGTTCATGTCCAGGGCCCGGTGGCCCGTACTTGCCTGCTGCCTGCTGAAATTCCACACGGATCAGGATACCTCCCAGATGTAAGGTGCCACCACAGGCAACTGTGGCTGGTTTGACAGTGCCAAGTGCCTCCTGCAAACTGACATCAGGAACCTGGCCTTGTGAGTTTTGTTTCTCTGGGGAAAGGCCATCATTCTTGTTCAGAGCCCAGTGGCCCGGAGTGGCCGGCTGCCTGCTGAAATTCCGCATGGATCAGGATGCCTCCCAGATGAAAAGTGCCCCCACAGGCACCTGTGGCTGGTTTGACAGTGCCAAGTGCCTCCTGCAAACTGACATCAGGAACCTGGCCGGGTGAGTTTTGTTTCTCTGGGGAAAGCCTTTCGTTCCTATCCATGGACGGGTGGCCCAGAGTGGCTGGCTGCCTGCTGAAATTCCGCACTGTTGAAGATACCTCCCAGATGGAAAGTACCACCACAGGCAACTGTGGCTGGTTTGACAGTGCCAAGCGCCTCCTGCAAACTGACATCAGGAACCTGGCCTGGTGACTTTTGTTTCTCACGGGAAAGGGCATCGTTCATGTCCATTGCCCGGTGGCCTGGTGTGGCCGGCAGCCTGCTGAACTTCCGCACAGATGAGGATACCTCCCAGATGCAAGGTGCCCATACAGGTGCGTGTGGCTGGTTTGACAGTGCCAAGTGCCTCCTGCAAACTGACATCAGGAACCTGGCCGGGTGACTTTTGTTTCTCTGGGGAAAAGCCATCGCTCCACTCCAGGGCCAGGTGGCCTGGAGTGGCCGGCTGCCTGTTGAAATTTCGCACGGATGCGGATAACTCCCAGATGAAAGGAGCCGCCACAGGCAACTGTGGCTGGTTTGACAGTGCCAAGTGCCTCCTGCAAACTGACATCAGGAACCTGGCCTGGTGACTTTTATTTCTCTGGGGAAAGGCCATTGTACGTGTCCAAGGTCTAATGGCCCGGAGTGGCCAGCTGCCTGCTGGAATTCGGCATGGATCAGGATGCCGCCGAGATGCAAGGTGCCCCCACAGGCAACTGTGGCTGGTTTGACAGTGCCAAGTGCCTCCTGCACACTGACATCAGGAACCTGACCTGGTGACTTTTGTTTCTCTGGGGAAAGGCCATGGTTCATATCCTACAAACTGTGGCCCAAAGTGGCCGGCTGACTGCTGAAATTCCGCACGGATCAGGATACCTCCGAGATGCAAGGTGCCCCACAGGCACCTGTGGCTGGTTTGACAGTGCCAAGTGCCTCCTGCAAACTGACATCAGGAACCTGGCCTGGTGAGTTTTGTTTCTCTGGGGAAAGCCTTTCGTTCCTATCCATGGACGGGTGGCCCAGAGTGGCTGGCTGCCTGCTGAAATTCCGCACTGTTGAAGATACCTCCCAGATGGAAAGTACCACCACAGGCAACTGTGGCTGGTTTGACAGTGCCAAGCGCCTCCTGCAAACTGACATCAGGAACCTGGCCTGGTGACTTTTGTTTCTCACGGGAAAGGGCATCGTTCGTGTCCAGTGCCCGGTGGCCTGGTGTGGCCGGCAGCCTGCTGAACTTCCGCACAGATGAGGATACCTCCCAGATGCAAGGTGCCCATACAGGTGCGTGTGGCTGGTTTGACAGTGCCAAGTGCCTCCTGCAAACTGACATCAGGAACCTGGCCGGGTGACTTTTGTTTCTCTGGGGAAAAGCCATCGCTCCACTCCAGGGCCAGGTGGCCTGGAGTGGCCGGCTGCCTGTTGAAATTCCGCACGGATGCGGATAACTCCCAGATGAAAGGAGCCCCCACAGGCAACTGTGGCTGGTTTGACAGTGCCAAGTGCCTCCTGCAAACTGACATCAGGAACCTGGCCTGGTGACTTTTATTTCTCTGGGGAAAGGCCATTGTACGTGTCCAAGGTCTAATGGCCCGGAGTGGCCGGCTGCCTGCTGGAATTCGGCATGGATCAGGATGCCGCCGAGATGCAAGGTGCCCCCACAGGCAACTGTGGCTGGTTTGACAGTGCCAAGTGCCTCCTGCACACTGACATCAGGAACCTGACCTGGTGACTTTTGTTTCTCTGGGGAAAGGCCATGGTTCATATCCTACAAACTGTGGCCCAAATTGGCCGGCTGACTGCTGAAATTCCGCACGGATCAGGATACCTCCGAGATGCAAGGTGCCCCACAGGCACCTGTGGCTGGTTTGACAGTGCCAAGTGCCTCCTGCAAACTGACATCAGGAACCTGGCCTGGTGACTTTTGTTTCTCTGGGGAAAGGCCATGGTTCATATCCTGAGCCTGGTGTCCTGAGTGGCCGGCCCCCTGCTGAAATTCTGCACGGACCAGGATGCCGCCGAGATGAAAGGTGCCCCCACAGGCAACTGTGGCTGGTTTGACAGTGCCAAGTGCTTCCTGCAAACTGACATCAGAAACCTGGCCTGGTGATTTTCTTTCTCAGGGGAAAGGCCATGGTTCATGTCCAGGGCCCGGTGGCCCGTACTTGCCTGCTGCCTGCTGAAATTCCACACGGATCAGGATACCTCCCAGATGTAAGGTGCCACCACAGGCAACTGTGGCTGGTTTGACAGTGCCAAGTGCCTCCTGCAAACTGACATCAGGAACCTGGCCTTGTGAGTTTTGTTTCTCTGGGGAAAGGCCATCATTCTTGTTCAGAGCCCAGTGGCCCGGAGTGGCCGGCTGCCTGCTGAAATTCCGCATGGATCAGGATGCCTCCCAGATGAAAAGTGCCCCCACAGGCACCTGTGGCTGGTTTGACAGTGCCAAGTGCCTCCTGCAAACTGACATCAGGAACCTGGCCGGGTGAGTTTTGTTTCTCTGGGGAAAGCCTTTCGTTCCTATCCATGGACGGGTGGCCCAGAGTGGCTGGCTGCCTGCTGAAATTCCGCACTGTTGAAGATACCTCCCAGATGGAAAGTACCACCACAGGCAACTGTGGCTGGTTTGACAGTGCCAAGCGCCTCCTGCAAACTGACATCAGGAACCTGGCCTGGTGACTTTTGTTTCTCACGGGAAAGGGCATCGTTCATGTCCTTTGCCCGGTGGCCTGGTGTGGCCGGCAGCCTGCTGAACTTCCGCACAGATGAGGATACCTCCCAGATGCAAGGTGCCCATACAGGTGCGTGTGGCTGGTTTGACAGTGCCAAGTGCCTCCTGCAAACTGACATCAGGAACCTGGCCGGGTGACTTTTGTTTCTCTGGGGAAAAGCCATCGCTCCACTCCAAGGCCAGGTGGCCTGGAGTGGCCGGCTGCCTGTTGAAATTCCGCACGGATGCGGATAACTCCCAGATGAAAGGAGCCCCCACAGGCAACTGTGGCTGGTTTGACAGTGCCAAGTGCCTCCTGCAAACTGACATCAGGAACCTGGCCTGGTGACTTTTATTTCTCTGGGGAAAGGCCATTGTACGTGTCCAAGGTCTAATGGCCCGGAGTGGCCGGCTGCCTGCTGGAATTCGGCATGGATCAGGATGCTGCCGAGATGCAAGGTGCCCCCACAGGCACCTGTGGCTGGTTTGACAGTGCCATGTGCCTCCTGCAAAATGACATCAGGAACCTGGCCTTGTGACTTTCCTTTCTCTGGGGAAAGACCATGATTCATGTCCAGGGCCTTGCGGCCTGGAGTGCCCGGCTGCCTGCTGAAATTCCGCATGGATCGGGATGCCTCCCAGATGGAAAGTGCCCCCACAGCCAACTGTGGCTGGTTTGACAGTGCCAAGTGCCTCCTGCAAACTGACATCAGGAACCTGGCCGGGTGACTTTTGTTTCCCTAGGGAAAAGCCGTGGTTCTTGTCCAGGGCCTGGTGGCCCGGAGTGGCCGGCTGCCTGCTGAAATTCCGCATGGATCGGGATGCCTCCCAGATGAAAAGTGCCCCCACAGGCACCTGTGGCTGGTTTGACAGTGCCAAGTGCCTCCTGCAAACTGACATCAGGAACCTGGCCTGGTGACTTTTGTTTCTCTGGGGAAAGGCCATGGTTCATATCCTGAGCCTGGTGTCCTGAGTGGCCGGCCCCCTGCTGAAATTCTGCACGGACCAGGATGCCGCCGAGATGAAAGGTGCCCCCAGAGGCAACTGTGGCTGGTTTGACAGTGCCAAGTGATTCCTGCAAACTGACATCAGGAATCTGGCCTGGTGATTTTCTTTCTCAGCGGAAAGGCCATGGTTCATGTCCAGGGCCCGGTGGCCCGTACTTGCCTGCTGCCTGCTGAAATTCCACACGGATCAGGATACCTCCCAGATGTAAGGTGCCACCACAGGCAACTGTGGCTGGTTTGACAGTGCCAAGTGCCTCCTGCAAACTGACATCAGGAACCTGGCCTTGTGAGTTTTGTTTCTCTGGGGAAAGGCCATCATTCTTGTTCAGAGCCCAGTGGCCCGGAGTGGCCGGCTGCCTGCTGAAATTCCGCATGGATCAGGATGCCTCCCAGATGAAAAGTGCCCCCACAGGCACCTGTGGCTGGTTTGACAGTGCCAAGTGCCTCCTGCAAACTGACATCAGGAACCTGGCCGGGTGAGTTTTGTTTCTCTGGGGAAAGCCTTTCGTTCCTATCCATGGACGGGTGGCCCAGAGTGGCTGGCTGCCTGCTGAAATTCCGCACTGTTGAAGATACCTCCCAGATGGAAAGTACCACCACAGGCAACTGTGGCTGGTTTGACAGTGCCAAGCGCCTCCTGCAAACTGACATCAGGAACCTGGCCTGGTGACTTTTGTTTCTCACGGGAAAGGGCATCGTTCATGTCCATTGCCCGGTGGCCTGGTGTGGCCGGCAGCCTGCTGAACTTCCGCACAGATGAGGATACCTCCCAGATGCAAGGTGCCCATACAGGTGCGTGTGGCTGGTTTGACAGTGCCAAGTGCCTCCTGCAAACTGACATCAGGAACCTGGCCGGGTGACTTTTGTTTCTCTGGGGAAAAGCCATCGCTCCACTCCAAGGCCAGGTGGCCTGGAGTGGCCGGCTGCCTGTTGAAATTCCGCACGGATGCGGATAACTCCCAGATGAAAGGAGCCCCCACAGGCAACTGTGGCTGGTTTGACAGTGCCAAGTGCCTCCTGCAAACTGACATCAGGAACCTGGCCTGGTGACTTTTATTTCTCTGGGGAAAGGCCATTGTACGTGTCCAAGGTCTAATGGCCCGGAGTGGCCGGCTGCCTGCTGGAATTCGGCATGGATCAGGATGCCGCCGAGATGCAAGGTGCCCCCACAGGCACCTGTGGCTGGTTTGACAGTGCCATGTGCCTCCTGCAAAATGACATCAGGAACCTGGCCTTGTGACTTTCCTTTCTCTGGGGAAAGACCATGATTCATGTCCAGGGCCTTGCGGCCTGGAGTGCCCGGCTGCCTGCTGAAATTCCGCATGGATCGGGATGCCTCCCAGATGGAAAGTGCCCCCACAGCCAACTGTGGCTGGTTTGACAGTGCCAAGTGCCTCCTGCAAACTGACATCAGGAACCTGGCCGGGTGACTTTTGTTTCCCTAGGGAAAAGCCGTGGTTCTTGTCCAGGGCCTGGTGGCCCGGAGTGGCCGGCTGCCTGCTGAAATTCCGCATGGATCGGGATGCCTCCCAGATGAAAAGTGCCCCCACAGGCACCTGTGGCTGGTTTGACAGTGCCAAGTGCCTCCTGCAAACTGACATCAGGAACCTGGCCTGATGTCTTTTGTTTCTCAGGGGAAAGCCTTTCGTTCCTATCCATGGACGGGTGGCCCAGAGTGGCTGGCTGCCTGCTGAAATTCCGCACTGTTGAAGATACCTCCCAGATGGAAAGTACCACCACAGGCAACTGTGGCTGGTTTGACAGTGCCAAGCGCCTCCTGCAAACTGACATCAGGAACCTGGCCTGGTGACTTTTGTTTCTCACGGGAAAGGGCATCGTTCGTGTCCAGTGCCCGGTGGCCTGGTGTGGCCGGCAGCCTGCTGAACTTCCGCACAGATGAGGATACCGCCCAGATGCAAGGTGCCCATACAGGTGCGTGTGGCTGGTTTGACAGTGCCAAGTGCCTCCTGCAAACTGACATCAGGAACCTGGCCGGGTGACTTTTGTTTCTCTGGGGAAAAGCCATCGCTCCACTCCAAGGCCAGGTGGCCTGGAGTGGCCGGCTGCCTGTTGAAATTCCGCACGGATGCGGATAACTCCCAGATGAAAGGAGCCCCCACAGGCAACTGTGGCTGGTTTGACAGTGCCAAGTGCCTCCTGCAAACTGACATCAGGAACCTGGCCTGGTGACTTTTATTTCTCTGGGGAAAGGCCATTGTACGTGTCCAAGGTCTAATGGCCCGGAGTGGCCGGCTGCCTGCTGGAATTCGGCATGGATCAGGATGCTGCCGAGATGCAAGGTGCCCCCACAGGCACCTGTGGCTGGTTTGACAGTGCCATGTGCCTCCTGCAAAATGACATCAGGAACCTGGCCTTGTGACTTTCCTTTCTCTGGGGAAAGACCATGATTCATGTCCAGGGCCTTGCGGCCTGGAGTGCCCGGCTGCCTGCTGAAATTCCGCATGGATCGGGATGCCTCCCAGATGGAAAGTGCCCCCACAGCCAACTGTGGCTGGTTTGACAGTGCCAAGTGCCTCCTGCAAACTGACATCAGGAACCTGGCCGGGTGACTTTTGTTTCCCTAGGGAAAAGCCGTGGTTCTTGTCCAGGGCCTGGTGGCCCGGAGTGGCCGGCTGCCTGCTGAAATTCCGCATGGATCGGGATGCCTCCCAGATGAAAAGTGCCCCCACAGGCACCTGTGGCTGGTTTGACAGTGCCAAGTGCCTCCTGCAAACTGACATCAGGAACCTGGCCTGGTGACTTTTGTTTCTCTGGGGAAAGGCCATGGTTCATATCCTGAGCCTGGTGTCCTGAGTGGCCGGCCCCCTGCTGAAATTCTGCACGGACCAGGATGCCGCCGAGATGAAAGGTGCCCCCAGAGGCAACTGTGGCTGGTTTGACAGTGCCAAGTGCTTCCTGCAAACTGACATCAGGAATCTGGCCTGGTGATTTTCTTTCTCAGCGGAAAGGCCATGGTTCATGTCCAGGGCCCGGTGGCCCGTACTTGCCTGCTGCCTGCTGAAATTCCACACGGATCAGGATACCTCCCAGATGTAAGGTGCCACCACAGGCAACTGTGGCTGGTTTGACAGTGCCAAGTGCCTCCTGCAAACTGACATCAGGAACCTGGCCTGGTGACTTTTGTTTCTCTGGGGAAAGGCCATGGTTCATATCCTGAGCCTGGTGTCCTGAGTGGCCGGCCCCCTGCTGAAATTCCGCATGGATCAGGATGCCTCCCAGATGAAAAGTGCCCCCACAGGCACCTGTGGCTGGTTTGACAGTGCCAAGTGCCTCCTGCAAACTGACATCAGGAACCTGGCCTTGTGAGTTTTGTTTCTCTGGGGAAAGCCTTTCGTTCCTATCCATGGACGGGTGGCCCAGAGTGGCTGGCTGCCTGCTGAAATTCCGCACTGTTGAAGATACCTCCCAGATGGAAAGTACCACCACAGGCAACTGTGGCTGGTTTGACAGTGCCAAGCGCCTCCTGCAAACTGACATCAGGAACCTGGCCTGGTGACTTTTGTTTCTCACGGGAAAGGGCATCGTTCATGTCCATTGCCCGGTGGCCTGGTGTGGCCGGCAGCCTGCTGAACTTCCGCACAGATGAGGATACCTCCCAGATGCAAGGTGCCCATACAGGTGCGTGTGGCTGGTTTGACAGTGCCAAGTGCCTCCTGCAAACTGACATCAGGAACCTGGCCGGGTGACTTTTGTTTCTCTGGGGAAAAGCCATCGCTCCACTCCAAGGCCAGGTGGCCTGGAGTGGCCGGCTGCCTGTTGAAATTCCGCACGGATGCGGATAACTCCCAGATGAAAGGAGCCCCCACAGGCAACTGTGGCTGGTTTGACAGTGCCAAGTGCCTCCTGCAAACTGACATCAGGAACCTGGCCTGGTGACTTTTATTTCTCTGGGGAAAGGCCATTGTACGTGTCCAAGGTCTAATGGCCCGGAGTGGCCGGCTGCCTGCTGGAATTCGGCATGGATCAGGATGCCGCCGAGATGCAAGGTGCCCCCACAGGCACCTGTGGCTGGTTTGACAGTGCCATGTGCCTCCTGCAAAATGACATCAGGAACCTGGCCTTGTGACTTTCCTTTCTCTGGGGAAAGACCATGATTCATGTCCAGGGCCTTGCGGCCTGGAGTGCCCGGCTGCCTGCTGAAATTCCGCATGGATCGGGATGCCTCCCAGATGGAAAGTGCCCCCACAGCCAACTGTGGCTGGTTTGACAGTGCCAAGTGCCTCCTGCAAACTGACATCAGGAACCTGGCCGGGTGACTTTTGTTTCCCTAGGGAAAAGCCGTGGTTCTTGTCCAGGGCCTGGTGGCCCGGAGTGGCCGGCTGCCTGCTGAAATTCCGCATGGATCGGGATGCCTCCCAGATGAAAAGTGCCCCCACAGGCACCTGTGGCTGGTTTGACAGTGCCAAGTGCCTCCTGCAAACTGACATCAGGAACCTGGCCTGATGTCTTTTGTTTCTCAGGGGAAAGCCTTTCGTTCCTATCCATGGACGGGTGGCCCAGAGTGGCTGGCTGCCTGCTGAAATTCCGCACTGTTGAAGATACCTCCCAGATGGAAAGTACCACCACAGGCAACTGTGGCTGGTTTGACAGTGCCAAGCGCCTCCTGCAAACTGACATCAGGAACCTGGCCTGGTGACTTTTGTTTCTCACGGGAAAGGGCATCGTTCGTGTCCAGTGCCCGGTGGCCTGGTGTGGCCGGCAGCCTGCTGAACTTCCGCACAGATGAGGATACCGCCCAGATGCAAGGTGCCCATACAGGTGCGTGTGGCTGGTTTGACAGTGCCAAGTGCCTCCTGCAAACTGACATCAGGAACCTGGCCGGGTGACTTTTGTTTCTCTGGGGAAAAGCCATCGCTCCACTCCAGGGCCAGGTGGCCTGGAGTGGCCGGCTGCCTGTTGAAATTCCGCACGGATGCGGATAACTCCCAGATGAAAGGAGCCCCCACAGGCAACTGTGGCTGGTTTGACAGTGCCAAGTGCCTCCTGCAAACTGACATCAGGAACCTGGCCTGGTGACTTTTGTTTCTCACGGGAAAGGGCATCGTTCGTGTCCAGTGCCCGGTGGCCTGGTGTGGCCGGCAGCCTGCTGAACTTCCGCACAGATGAGGATACCGCCCAGATGCAAGGTGCCCATACAGGTGCGTGTGGCTGGTTTGACAGTGCCAAGTGCCTCCTGCAAACTGACATCAGGAACCTGGCCGGGTGACTTTTGTTTCTCTGGGGAAAAGCCATCGCTCCACTCCAGGGCCTGGTGGCCCGGAGTGGCCGGCTGCCTGCTGAAATTCCGCATGGATCGGGATGCCTCCCAGATGAAAAGTGCCCCCACAGGCACCTGTGGCTGGTTTGACAGTGCCAAGTGCCTCCTGCAAACTGACATCAGGAACCTGGCCTGGTGACTTTTGTTTCTCTGGGGAAAGGCCATGGTTCATATCCTGAGCCTGGTGTCCTGAGTGGCCGGCCCCCTGCTGAAATTCTGCACGGACCAGGATGCCGCCGAGATGAAAGGTGCCCCCACAGGCAACTGTGGCTGGTTTGACAGTGCCAAGTGCTTCCTGCAAACTGACATCAGGAATCTGGCCTGGTGATTTTCTTTCTCAGCGGAAAGGCCATGGTTCATGTCCAGGGCCCGGTGGCCCGTACTTGCCTGCTGCCTGCTGAAATTCCACACGGATCAGGATACCTCCCAGATGTAAGGTGCCACCACAGGCAACTGTGGCTGGTTTGACAGTGCCAAGTGCCTCCTGCAAACTGACATCAGGAACCTGGCCTTGTGAGTTTTGTTTCTCTGGGGAAAGGCCATCATTCTTGTTCAGAGCCCAGTGGCCCGGAGTGGCCGGCTGCCTGCTGAAATTCCGCATGGATCAGGATGCCTCCCAGATGAAAAGTGCCCCCACAGGCACCTGTGGCTGGTTTGACAGTGCCAAGTGCCTCCTGCAAACTGACATCAGGAACCTGGCCGGGTGAGTTTTGTTTCTCTGGGGAAAGCCTTTCGTTCCTATCCATGGACGGGTGGCCCAGAGTGGCTGGCTGCCTGCTGAAATTCCGCACTGTTGAAGATACCTCCCAGATGGAAAGTACCACCACAGGCAACTGTGGCTGGTTTGACAGTGCCAAGCGCCTCCTGCAAACTGACATCAGGAACCTGGCCTGGTGACTTTTGTTTCTCACGGGAAAGGGCATCGTTCATGTCCATTGCCCGGTGGCCTGGTGTGGCCGGCAGCCTGCTGAACTTCCGCACAGATGAGGATACCTCCCAGATGCAAGGTGCCCATACAGGTGCGTGTGGCTGGTTTGACAGTGCCAAGTGCCTCCTGCAAACTGACATCAGGAACCTGGCCGGGTGACTTTTGTTTCTCTGGGGAAAAGCCATCGCTCCACTCCAAGGCCAGGTGGCCTGGAGTGGCCGGCTGCCTGTTGAAATTCCGCACGGATGCGGATAACTCCCAGATGAAAGGAGCCCCCACAGGCAACTGTGGCTGGTTTGACAGTGCCAAGTGCCTCCTGCAAACTGACATCAGGAACCTGGCCTGGTGACTTTTATTTCTCTGGGGAAAGGCCATTGTACGTGTCCAAGGTCTAATGGCCCGGAGTGGCCGGCTGCCTGCTGGAATTCGGCATGGATCAGGATGCCGCCGAGATGCAAGGTGCCCCCACAGGCACCTGTGGCTGGTTTGACAGTGCCATGTGCCTCCTGCAAAATGACATCAGGAACCTGGCCTTGTGACTTTCCTTTCTCTGGGGAAAGACCATGATTCATGTCCAGGGCCTTGCGGCCTGGAGTGCCCGGCTGCCTGCTGAAATTCCGCATGGATCGGGATGCCTCCCAGATGGAAAGTGCCCCCACAGCCAACTGTGGCTGGTTTGACAGTGCCAAGTGCCTCCTGCAAACTGACATCAGGAACCTGGCCGGGTGACTTTTGTTTCCCTAGGGAAAAGCCGTGGTTCTTGTCCAGGGCCTGGTGGCCCGGAGTGGCCGGCTGCCTGCTGAAATTCCGCATGGATCGGGATGCCTCCCAGATGAAAAGTGCCCCCACAGGCACCTGTGGCTGGTTTGACAGTGCCAAGTGCCTCCTGCAAACTGACATCAGGAACCTGGCCTGATGTCTTTTGTTTCTCAGGGGAAAGCCTTTCGTTCCTATCCATGGACGGGTGGCCCAGAGTGGCTGGCTGCCTGCTGAAATTCCGCACTGTTGAAGATACCTCCCAGATGGAAAGTACCACCACAGGCAACTGTGGCTGGTTTGACAGTGCCAAGCGCCTCCTGCAAACTGACATCAGGAACCTGGCCTGGTGACTTTTGTTTCTCACGGGAAAGGGCATCGTTCGTGTCCAGTGCCCGGTGGCCTGGTGTGGCCGGCAGCCTGCTGAACTTCCGCACAGATGAGGATACCGCCCAGATGCAAGGTGCCCATACAGGTGCGTGTGGCTGGTTTGACAGTGCCAAGTGCCTCCTGCAAACTGACATCAGGAACCTGGCCGGGTGACTTTTGTTTCTCTGGGGAAAAGCCATCGCTCCACTCCAAGGCCAGGTGGCCTGGAGTGGCCGGCTGCCTGTTGAAATTCCGCACGGATGCGGATAACTCCCAGATGAAAGGAGCCCCCACAGGCAACTGTGGCTGGTTTGACAGTGCCAAGTGCCTCCTGCAAACTGACATCAGGAACCTGGCCTGGTGACTTTTATTTCTCTGGGGAAAGGCCATTGTACGTGTCCAAGGTCTAATGGCCCGGAGTGGCCGGCTGCCTGCTGGAATTCGGCATGGATCAGGATGCTGCCGAGATGCAAGGTGCCCCCACAGGCACCTGTGGCTGGTTTGACAGTGCCATGTGCCTCCTGCAAAATGACATCAGGAACCTGGCCTTGTGACTTTCCTTTCTCTGGGGAAAGACCATGATTCATGTCCAGGGCCTTGCGGCCTGGAGTGCCCGGCTGCCTGCTGAAATTCCGCATGGATCGGGATGCCTCCCAGATGGAAAGTGCCCCCACAGCCAACTGTGGCTGGTTTGACAGTGCCAAGTGCCTCCTGCAAACTGACATCAGGAACCTGGCCGGGTGACTTTTGTTTCCCTAGGGAAAAGCCGTGGTTCTTGTCCAGGGCCTGGTGGCCCGGAGTGGCCGGCTGCCTGCTGAAATTCCGCATGGATCGGGATGCCTCCCAGATGAAAAGTGCCCCCACAGGCACCTGTGGCTGGTTTGACAGTGCCAAGTGCCTCCTGCAAACTGACATCAGGAACCTGGCCTGGTGACTTTTGTTTCTCTGGGGAAAGGCCATGGTTCATATCCTGAGCCTGGTGTCCTGAGTGGCCGGCCCCCTGCTGAAATTCTGCACGGACCAGGATGCCGCCGAGATGAAAGGTGCCCCCAGAGGCAACTGTGGCTGGTTTGACAGTGCCAAGTGCTTCCTGCAAACTGACATCAGGAATCTGGCCTGGTGATTTTCTTTCTCAGCGGAAAGGCCATGGTTCATGTCCAGGGCCCGGTGGCCCGTACTTGCCTGCTGCCTGCTGAAATTCCACACGGATCAGGATACCTCCCAGATGTAAGGTGCCACCACAGGCAACTGTGGCTGGTTTGACAGTGCCAAGTGCCTCCTGCAAACTGACATCAGGAACCTGGCCTTGTGAGTTTTGTTTCTCTGGGGAAAGGCCATCATTCTTGTTCAGAGCCCAGTGGCCCGGAGTGGCCGGCTGCCTGCTGAAATTCCGCATGGATCAGGATGCCTCCCAGATGAAAAGTGCCCCCACAGGCACCTGTGGCTGGTTTGACAGTGCCAAGTGCCTCCTGCAAACTGACATCAGGAACCTGGCCGGGTGAGTTTTGTTTCTCTGGGGAAAGCCTTTCGTTCCTATCCATGGACGGGTGGCCCAGAGTGGCTGGCTGCCTGCTGAAATTCCGCACTGTTGAAGATACCTCCCAGATGGAAAGTACCACCACAGGCAACTGTGGCTGGTTTGACAGTGCCAAGCGCCTCCTGCAAACTGACATCAGGAACCTGGCCTGGTGACTTTTGTTTCTCACGGGAAAGGGCATCGTTCATGTCCATTGCCCGGTGGCCTGGTGTGGCCGGCAGCCTGCTGAACTTCCGCACAGATGAGGATACCTCCCAGATGCAAGGTGCCCATACAGGTGCGTGTGGCTGGTTTGACAGTGCCAAGTGCCTCCTGCAAACTGACATCAGGAACCTGGCCGGGTGACTTTTGTTTCTCTGGGGAAAAGCCATCGCTCCACTCCAAGGCCAGGTGGCCTGGAGTGGCCGGCTGCCTGTTGAAATTCCGCACGGATGCGGATAACTCCCAGATGAAAGGAGCCCCCACAGGCAACTGTGGCTGGTTTGACAGTGCCAAGTGCCTCCTGCAAACTGACATCAGGAACCTGGCCTGGTGACTTTTATTTCTCTGGGGAAAGGCCATTGTACGTGTCCAAGGTCTAATGGCCCGGAGTGGCCGGCTGCCTGCTGGAATTCGGCATGGATCAGGATGCCGCCGAGATGCAAGGTGCCCCCACAGGCACCTGTGGCTGGTTTGACAGTGCCATGTGCCTCCTGCAAAATGACATCAGGAACCTGGCCTTGTGACTTTCCTTTCTCTGGGGAAAGACCATGATTCATGTCCAGGGCCTTGCGGCCTGGAGTGCCCGGCTGCCTGCTGAAATTCCGCATGGATCGGGATGCCTCCCAGATGGAAAGTGCCCCCACAGCCAACTGTGGCTGGTTTGACAGTGCCAAGTGCCTCCTGCAAACTGACATCAGGAACCTGGCCGGGTGACTTTTGTTTCCCTAGGGAAAAGCCGTGGTTCTTGTCCAGGGCCTGGTGGCCCGGAGTGGCCGGCTGCCTGCTGAAATTCCGCATGGATCGGGATGCCTCCCAGATGAAAAGTGCCCCCACAGGCACCTGTGGCTGGTTTGACAGTGCCAAGTGCCTCCTGCAAACTGACATCAGGAACCTGGCCTGATGTCTTTTGTTTCTCAGGGGAAAGCCTTTCGTTCCTATCCATGGACGGGTGGCCCAGAGTGGCTGGCTGCCTGCTGAAATTCCGCACTGTTGAAGATACCTCCCAGATGGAAAGTACCACCACAGGCAACTGTGGCTGGTTTGACAGTGCCAAGCGCCTCCTGCAAACTGACATCAGGAACCTGGCCTGGTGACTTTTGTTTCTCACGGGAAAGGGCATCGTTCGTGTCCAGTGCCCGGTGGCCTGGTGTGGCCGGCAGCCTGCTGAACTTCCGCACAGATGAGGATACCGCCCAGATGCAAGGTGCCCATACAGGTGCGTGTGGCTGGTTTGACAGTGCCAAGTGCCTCCTGCAAACTGACATCAGGAACCTGGCCGGGTGACTTTTGTTTCTCTGGGGAAAAGCCATCGCTCCACTCCAGGGCCAGGTGGCCTGGAGTGGCCGGCTGCCTGTTGAAATTCCGCACGGATGCGGATAACTCCCAGATGAAAGGAGCCCCCACAGGCAACTGTGGCTGGTTTGACAGTGCCAAGTGCCTCCTGCAAACTGACATCAGGAACCTGGCCTGGTGACTTTTATTTCTCTGGGGAAAGGCCATTGTACGTGTCCAAGGTCTAATGGCCCGGAGTGGCCGGCTGCCTGCTGGAATTCGGCATGGATCAGGATGCCGCCGAGATGCAATGTGCCCCCACAGGCAACTGTGGCTGGTTTGACAGTGCCAAGTGCCTCCTGCACACTGACATCAGGAACCTGGCCTGGTGACTTTTGTTTCTCTGGGGAAAGGCCATGGTTCATATCCTGAGCCTGGTGTCCTGAGTGGCCGGCCCCCTGCTGAAATTCTGCACGGACCAGGATGCCGCCGAGATGAAAGGTGCCCCCAGAGGCAACTGTGGCTGGTTTGACAGTGCCAAGTGCTTCCTGCAAACTGACATCAGAAACCTGGCCTGGTGATTTTCTTTCTCAGGGGAAAGGCCATGGTTCATGTCCAGGGCCCGGTGGCCCGTACTTGCCTGCTGCCTGCTGAAATTCCACACGGATCAGGATACCTCCCAGATGTAAGGTGCCACCACAGGCAACTGTGGCTGGTTTGACAGTGCCAAGTGCCTCCTGCAAACTGACATCAGGAACCTGGCCTTGTGAGTTTTGTTTCTCTGGGGAAAGGCCATCATTCTTGTTCAGAGCCCAGTGGCCCGGAGTGGCCGGCTGCCTGCTGAAATTCCGCATGGATCAGGATGCCTCCCAGATGAAAAGTGCCCCCACAGGCACCTGTGGCTGGTTTGACAGTGCCAAGTGCCTCCTGCAAACTGACATCAGGAACCTGGCCGGGTGAGTTTTGTTTCTCTGGGGAAAGCCTTTCGTTCCTATCCATGGACGGGTGGCCCAGAGTGGCTGGCTGCCTGCTGAAATTCCGCACTGTTGAAGATACCTCCCAGATGGAAAGTATCACCACAGGCAACTGTGGCTGGTTTGACAGTGCCAAGCGCCTCCTGCAAACTGACATCAGGAACCTGGCCTGGTGACTTTTGTTTCTCACGGGAAAGGGCATCGTTCATGTCCATTGCCCGGTGGCCTGGTGTGGCCGGCAGCCTGCTGAACTTCCGCACAGATGAGGATACCTCCCAGATGCAAGGTGCCCATACAGGTGCGTGTGGCTGGTTTGACAGTGCCAAGTGCCTCCTGCAAACTGACATCAGGAACCTGGCCGGGTGACTTTTGTTTCTCTGGGGAAAAGCCATCGCTCCACTCCAAGGCCAGGTGGCCTGGAGTGGCCGGCTGCCTGTTGAAATTTCGCACGGATGCGGATAACTCCCAGATGAAAGGAGCCCCCACAGGCAACTGTGGCTGGTTTGACAGTGCCAAGTGCCTCCTGCAAACTGACATCAGGAACCTGGCCTGGTGACTTTTATTTCTCTGGGGAAAGGCCATTGTACGTGTCCAAGGTCTAATGGCCCGGAGTGGCCGGCTGCCTGCTGGAATTCGGCATGGATCAGGATGCCGCCGAGATGCAAGGTGCCCCCACAGGCAACTGTGGCTGGTTTGACAGTGCCAAGTGCCTCCTGCACACTGACATCAGGAACCTGACCTGGTGACTTTTGTTTCTCTGGGGAAAGGCCATGGTTCATATCCTACAAACTGTGGCCCAAATTGGCCGGCTGACTGCTGAAATTCCGCACGGATCAGGATACCTCCGAGATGCAAGGTGCCCCACAGGCACCTGTGGCTGGTTTGACAGTGCCAAGTGCCTCCTGCAAACTGACATCAGGAACCTGGCCTGGTGAGTTTTGTTTCTCTGGGGAAAGCCTTTCGTTCCTATCCATGGACGGGTGGCCCAGAGTGGCTGGCTGCCTGCTGAAATTCCGCACTGTTGAAGATACCTCCCAGATGGAAAGTACCACCACAGGCAACTGTGGCTGGTTTGACAGTGCCAAGCGCCTCCTGCAAACTGACATCAGGAACCTGGCCTGGTGACTTTTGTTTCTCACGGGAAAGGGCATCGTTCGTGTCCAGTGCCCGGTGGCCTGGTGTGGCCGGCAGCCTGCTGAACTTCCGCACAGATGAGGATACCTCCCAGATGCAAGGTGCCCATACAGGTGCGTGTGGCTGGTTTGACAGTGCCAAGTGCCTCCTGCAAACTGACATCAGGAACCTGGCCGGGTGACTTTTGTTTCTCTGGGGAAAAGCCATCGCTCCACTCCAGGGCCAGGTGGCCTGGAGTGGCCGGCTGCCTGTTGAAATTCCGCACGGATGCGGATAACTCCCAGATGAAAGGAGCCCCCACAGGCAACTGTGGCTGGTTTGACAGTGCCAAGTGCCTCCTGCAAACTGACATCAGGAACCTGGCCTGGTGACTTTTATTTCTCTGGGGAAAGGCCATTGTACGTGTCCAAGGTCTAATGGCCCGGAGTGGCCGGCTGCCTGCTGGAATTCGGCATGGATCAGGATGCCGCCGAGATGCAAGGTGCCCCCACAGGCAACTGTGGCTGGTTTGACAGTGCCAAGTGCCTCCTGCACACTGACATCAGGAACCTGACCTGGTGACTTTTGTTTCTCACGGGAAAGGGCATGGTTCATATCCTACAAACTGTGGCCCAAATTGGCCGGCTGACTGCTGAAATTCCGCACGGATCAGGATACCTCCGAGATGCAAGGTGCCCCACAGGCACCTGTGGCTGGTTTGACAGTGCCAAGTGCCTCCTGCAAACTGACATCAGGAACCTGGCCTGGTGACTTTTGTTTCTCTGGGGAAAGGCCATGGTTCATATCCTGAGCCTGGTGTCCTGAGTGGCCGGCCCCCTGCTGAAATTCTGCACGGACCAGGATGCCGCCGAGATGAAAGGTGCCCCCACAGGCAACTGTGGCTGGTTTGACAGTGCCAAGTGCTTCCTGCAAACTGACATCAGAAACCTGGCCTGGTGATTTTCTTTCTCAGGGGAAAGGCCATGGTTCATGTCCAGGGCCCGGTGGCCCGTACTTGCCTGCTGCCTGCTGAAATTCCACACGGATCAGGATACCTCCCAGATGTAAGGTGCCACCACAGGCAACTGTGGCTGGTTTGACAGTGCCAAGTGCCTCCTGCAAACTGACATCAGGAACCTGGCCTTGTGAGTTTTGTTTCTCTGGGGAAAGGCCATCATTCTTGTTCAGAGCCCAGTGGCCTGGAGTGGCCGGCTGCCTGCTGAAATTCCGCATGGATCAGGATGCCTCCCAGATGAAAAGTGCCCCCACAGGCACCTGTGGCTGGTTTGACAGTGCCAAGCGCCTCCTGCAAACTGACATCAGGAACCTGGCCTGGTGACTTTTGTTTCTCACGGGAAAGGGCATCGTTCATGTCCATTGCCCGGTGGCCTGGTGTGGCTGGCAGCCTGCTGAACTTCCGCACAGGTGCGGATAACTCCCAGATGAAAGGAGCCCCCACAGGCAACTGTGGCTGGTTTGACAGTGCCAAGTGCCTCCTGCAAACTGACATCAGGAACCTGGCCTGGTGACTTTTATTTCTCTGGGGAAAGGCCATTTTACGTGTCCAAGTTCTAATGGCCCGGAGTGGCCGGCTGCCTGTTGAAATTTCGCATGGATGCGGATAACTCCCAGATGAAAGGAGCCCCCACAGGCAACTGTGGCTGGTTTGACAGTGCCAAGTGCCTCCTGCAAACTGACATCAGGAACCTGGCCTGGTGACTTTTATTTCTCTGGGGAAAGGCCATTGTACGTGTCCAAGGTCTAATGGCCCGGAGTGGCCGGCTGCCTGCTGGAATTCGGCATGGATCAGGATGCCGCCGAGATGCAAGGTGCCCCCACAGGCAACTGTGGCTGGTTTGACAGTGCCAAGTGCCTCCTGCACACTGACATCAGGAACCTGACCTGGTGACTTTTGTTTCTCTGGGGAAAGGCCATGGTTCATATCCTACAAACTGTGGCCCAAATTGGCCGGCTGACTGCTGAAATTCCGCACGGATCAGGATACCTCCGAGATGCAAGGTGCCCCACAGGCACCTGTGGCTGGTTTGACAGTGCCAAGTGCCTCCTGCAAACTGACATCAGGAACCTGGCCTGGTGAGTTTTGTTTCTCTGGGGAAAGCCTTTCGTTCCTATCCATGGACGGGTGGCCCAGAGTGGCTGGCTGCCTGCTGAAATTCCGCACTGTTGAAGATACCTCCCAGATGGAAAGTACCACCACAGGCAACTGTGGCTGGTTTGACAGTGCCAAGCGCCTCCTGCAAACTGACATCAGGAACCTGGCCTGGTGACTTTTGTTTCTCACGGGAAAGGGCATCGTTCATGTCCATTGCCCGGTGGCCTGGTGTGGCCGGCAGCCTGCTGAACTTCCGCACAGATGAGGATACCTCCCAGATGCAAGGTGCCCATACAGGTGCGTGTGGCTGGTTTGACAGTGCCAAGTGCCTCCTGCAAACTGACATCAGGAACCTGGCCGGGTGACTTTTGTTTCTCTGGGGAAAAGCCATCGCTCCACTCCAGGGCCAGGTGGCCTGGAGTGGCCGGCTGCCTGTTGAAATTCCGCACGGATGCGGATAACTCCCAGATGAAAGGAGCCCCCACAGGCAACTGTGGCTGGTTTGACAGTGCCAAGTGCCTCCTGCAAACTGACATCAGGAACCTGGCCTGGTGACTTTTATTTCTCTGGGGAAAGGCCATTGTACGTGTCCAAGGTCTAATGGCCCGGAGTGGCCGGCTGCCTGCTGGAATTCGGCATGGATCAGGATGCCGCCGAGATGCAAGGTGCCCCCACAGGCAACTGTGGCTGGTTTGACAGTGCCAAGTGCCTCCTGCACACTGACATCAGGAACCTGACCTGGTGACTTTTGTTTCTCTGGGGAAAGGCCATGGTTCATATCCTACAAACTGTGGCCCAAATTGGCCGGCTGACTGCTGAAATTCCGCACGGATCAGGATACCTCCGAGATGCAAGGTGCCCCACAGGCACCTGTGGCTGGTTTGACAGTGCCAAGTGCCTCCTGCAAACTGACATCAGGAACCTGGCCTGGTGACTTTTGTTTCTCTGGGGAAAGGCCATGGTTCATATCCTGAGCCTGGTGTCCTGATTGGCCGGCCCCCTGCTGAAATTCTGCACGGACCAGGATGCCGCCGAGATGAAAGGTGCCCCCAGAGGCAACTGTGGCTGGTTTGACAGTGCCAAGTGCTTCCTGCAAACTGACATCAGAAACCTGGCCTGGTGATTTTCTTTCTCAGGGGAAAGGCCATGGTTCATGTCCAGGGCCCGGTGGCCCGTACTTGCCTGCTGCCTGCTGAAATTCCACACGGATCAGGATACCTCCCAGATGTAAGGTGCCACCACAGGCAACTGTGGCTGGTTTGACAGTGCCAAGTGCCTCCTGCAAACTGACATCAGGAACCTGGCCTTGTGAGTTTTGTTTCTCTGGGGAAAGGCCATCATTCTTGTTCAGAGCCCAGTGGCCCGGAGTGGCCGGCTGCCTGCTGAAATTCCGCATGGATCAGGATGCCTCCCAGATGAAAAGTGCCCCCACAGGCACCTGTGGCTGGTTTGACAGTGCCAAGTGCCTCCTGCAAACTGACATCAGGAACCTGGCCGGGTGAGATTTGTTTCTCTGGGGAAAGCCTTTCGTTCCTATCCATGGACGGGTGGCCCAGAGTGGCTGGCTGCCTGCTGAAATTCCGCACTGTTGAAGATACCTCCCAGATGGAAAGTACCACCACAGGCAACTGTGGCTGGTTTGACAGTGCCAAGCGCCTCCTGCAAACTGACATCAGGAACCTGGCCTGGTGACTTTTGTTTCTCACGGGAAAGGGCATCGTTCATGTCCATTGCCCGGTGGCCTGGTGTGGCTGGCAGCCTGCTGAACTTCCGCACAGATGAGGATACCTCCCAGATGCAAGGTGCCCATACAGGTGCGTGTGGCTGGTTTGACAGTGCCAAGTGCCTCCTGCAAACTGACATCAGGAACCTGGCCGGGTGACTTTTGTTTCTCTGGGGAAAAGCCATCGCTCCACTCCAGGGCCAGGTGGCCTGGAGTGGCCGGCTGCCTGTTGAAATTCCGCACGGATGCGGATAACTCCCAGATGAAAGGAGCCCCCACAGGCAACTGTGGCTGGTTTGACAGTGCCAAGTGCCTCCTGCAAACTGACATCAGGAACCTGGCCTGGTGACTTTTATTTCTCTGGGGAAAGGCCATTGTACGTGTCCAAGGTCTAATGGCCCGGAGTGGCCGGCTGCCTGCTGGAATTCGGCATGGATCAGGATGCCGCCGAGATGCAAGGTGCCCCCACAGGCACCTGTGGCTGGTTTGACAGTGCCAAGTGCCTCCTGCAAAATGACATCAGGAACCTGGCCTTGTGACTTTCCTTTCTCTGGGGAAAGACCATGATTCATGTCCAGGGCCTTGCGGCCTGGAGTGGCCGGCTGCCTGCTGAAATTCCGCATGGATCGGGATGCCTCCCAGATGGAAAGAGCCCCAACAGCCAACTGTGGCTGGTTTGACAGTGCCAAGTGCCTCCTGCAAACTGACATCAGGAACCTGGCCGGGTGACTTTTGTTTCCCTAGGGAAAAGCCGTGGTTCTTGTCCAGGGCCTGGTGGCCCGGAGTGGCCGGCTGCCTGCTGAAATTCCGCATGGATCGGGATGCCTCCCAGATGAAAAGTGGCCCCACAGGCACCTGTGGCTGGTTTGACAGTGCCAAGTGCCTCCTGCAAACTGACATCAGGAACCTGGCCTGGTGTCTTTTGTTTCTCAGGGGAAAGCCTTTCGTTCCTATCCATGGACGGGTGGCCCAGAGTGGCTGGCTGCCTGCTGAAATTCCGCACTGTTGAAGATACCTCCCAGATGGAAAGTACCACCACAGGCAACTGTGGCTGGTTTGACAGTGCCAAGCGCCTCCTACAAACTGACATCAGGAACCTGGCCTGGTGACTTTTGTTTCTCACGGGAAAGGGCATCGTTCGTGTCCAGTGCCCGGTGGCCTGGTGTGGCCGGCAGCCTGCTGAACTTCCGCACAGATGAGGATACCGCCCAGATGCAAGGTGCCCATACAGGTGCGTGTGGCTGGTTTGACAGTGCCAAGTGCCTCCTGCAAACTGACATCAGGAACCTGGCCGGGTGACTTTTGTTTCTCTGGGGAAAAGCCATCGCTCCACTCCAGGGCCAGGTGGCCTGGAGTGGCCGGCTGCCTGTTGAAATTCCGCACGGATGCGGATAACTCCCAGATGAAAGGAGCCCCCACAGGCAACTGTGGCTGGTTTGACAGTGCCAAGTGCCTCCTGCAAACTGACATCAGGAACCTGGCCTGGTGACTTTTATTTCTCTGGGGAAAGGCCATTGTACGTGTCCAAGGTCTAATGGCCCGGAGTGGCCGGCTGCCTGCTGGAATTCGGCATGGATCAGGATGCCGCCGAGATGCAAGGTGCCCCCACAGGCAACTGTGGCTGGTTTGACAGTGCCAAGTGCCTCCTGCACACTGACATCAGGAACCTGACCTGGTGACTTTTGTTTCTCTGGGGAAAGGCCATGGTTCATATCCTACAAACTGTGGCCCAAAGTGTCCGGCTGACTGCTGAAATTCCGCACGGATCAGGATACCTCCGAGATGCAAGGTGCCCCACAGGCACCTGTGGCTGGTTTGACAGTGCCAAGTGCCTCCTGCAAACTGACATCAGGAACCTGGCCTGGTGACTTTTGTTTCTCTGGGGAAAGGCCATGGTTCATATCCTGAGCCTGGTGTCCTGAGTGGCCGGCCCCCTGCTGAAATTCTGCACGGACCAGGATGCCGCCGAGATGAAAGGTGCCCCCAGAGGCAACTGTGGCTGGTTTGACAGTGCCAAGTGCTTCCTGCAAACTGACATCAGAAACCTGGCCTGGTGATTTTCTTTCTCAGGGGAAAGGCCATGGTTCATGTCCAGGGCCCGGTGGCCCGTACTTGCCTGCTGCCTGCTGAAATTCCACACGGATCAGGATACCTCCCAGATGTAAGGTGCCACCACAGGCAACTGTGGCTGGTTTGACAGTGCCAAGTGCCTCCTGCAAACTGACATCAGGAACCTGGCCTTGTGAGTTTTGTTTCTCTGGGGAAAGGCCATCATTCTTGTTCAGAGCCCAGTGGCCCGGAGTGGCCGGCTGCCTGCTGAAATTCCGCATGGATCAGGATGCCTCCCAGATGAAAAGTGCCCCCACAGGCACCTGTGGCTGGTTTGACAGTGCCAAGTGCCTCCTGCAAACTGACATCAGGAACCTGGCCGGGTGAGTTTTGTTTCTCTGGGGAAAGCCTTTCGTTCCTATCCATGGACGGGTGGCCCAGAGTGGCTGGCTGCCTGCTGAAATTCCGCACTGTTGAAGATACCTCCCAGATGGAAAGTACCACCACAGGCAACTGTGGCTGGTTTGACAGTGCCAAGCGCCTCCTGCAAACTGACATCAGGAACCTGGCCTGGTGACTTTTGTTTCTCACGGGAAAGGGCATCGTTCATGTCCATTGCCCGGTGGCCTGGTGTGGCCGGCAGCCTGCTGAACTTCCGCACAGATGAGGATACCTCCCAGATGCAAGGTGCCCATACAGGTGCGTGTGGCTGGTTTGACAGTGCCAAGTGCCTCCTGCAAACTGACATCAGGAACCTGGCCGGGTGACTTTTGTTTCTCTGGGGTAAAGCCATCGCTCCACTCCAGGGCCAGGTGGCCTGGAGTGGCCGGCTGCCTGTTGAAATTCCGCACGGATGCGGATAACTCCCAGATGAAAGGAGCCCCCACAGGCAACTGTGGCTGGTTTGACAGTGCCAAGTGCCTCCTGCAAACTGACATCAGGAACCTGGCCTGGTGACTTTTATTTCTCTGGGGAAAGGCCATTGTACGTGTCCAAGGTCTAATGGCCCGGAGTGGCCGGCTGCCTGCTGGAATTCGGCATGGATCAGGATGCTGCCGAGATGCAAGGTGCCCCCACAGGCACCTGTGGCTGGTTTGACAGTGCCATGTGCCTCCTGCAAAATGACATCAGGAACCTGGCCTTGTGACTTTCCTTTCTCTGGGGAAAGACCATGATTCATGTCCAGGGCCTTGCGGCCTGGAGTGTCCGGCTGCCTGCTGAAATTCCGCATGGATCGGGATGCCTCCCAGATGGAAAGTGCCCCCACAGCCAACTGTGGCTGGTTTGACAGTGCCAAGTGCCTCCTGCAAACTGACATCAGGAACCTGGCCGGGTGACTTTTGTTTCCCTAGGGAAAAGCCGTGGTTCTTGTCCAGGGCCTGGTGGCCCGGAGTGGCCGGCTGCCTGCTGAAATTCCGCATGGATCGGGATGCCTCCCAGATGAAAAGTGCCCCCACAGGCACCTGTGGCTGGTTTGACAGTGCCAAGTGCCTCCTGCAAACTGACATCAGGAACCTGGCCTGGTGTCTTTTGTTTCTCAGGGGAAAGCCTTTCGTTCCTATCCATGGACGGGTGGCCCAGAGTGGCTGGCTGCCTGCTGAAATTCCGCACTGTTGAAGATACCTCCCAGATGGAAAGTACCACCACAGGCAACTGTGGCTGGTTTGACAGTGCCAAGCGCCTCCTGCAAACTGACATCAGGAACCTGGCCTGGTGACTTTTGTTTCTCACGGGAAAGGGCATCGTTCGTGTCCAGTGCCCGGTGGCCTGGTGTGGCCGGCAGCCTGCTGAACTTCCGCACAGATGAGGATACCTCCCAGATGCAAGGTGCCCATACAGGTGCGTGTGGCTGGTTTGACAGTGCCAAGTGCCTCCTGCAAACTGACATCAGGAACCTGGCCGGGTGACTTTTGTTTCTCTGGGGAAAAGCCATCGCTCCACTCCAGGGCCAGGTGGCCTGGAGTGGCCGGCTGCCTGTTGAAATTCCGCACGGATGCGGATAACTCCCAGATGAAAGGAGCCCCCACAGGCAACTGTGGCTGGTTTGACAGTGCCAAGTGCCTCCTGCAAACTGACATCAGGAACCTGGCCTGGTGACTTTTATTTCTCTGGGGAAAGGCCATTGTACGTGTCCAAGGTCTAATGGCCCGGAGTGGCCGGCTGCCTGCTGGAATTCGGCATGGATCAGGATGCCGCCGAGATGCAAGGTGCCCCCACAGGCAACTGTGGCTGGTTTGACAGTGCCAAGTGCCTCCTGCACACTGACATCAGGAACCTGACCTGGTGACTTTTGTTTCTCTGGGGAAAGGCCATGGTTCATATCCTACAAACTGTGGCCCAAAGTGTCCGGCTGACTGCTGAAATTCCGCACGGATCAGGATACCTCCGAGATGAAAGGTGCCCCACAGGCACCTGTGGCTGGTTTGACAGTGCCAAGTGCCTCCTGCAAACTGACATCAGGAACCTGGCCTGGTGACTTTTGTTTCTCTGGGGAAAGGCCATGGTTCATATCCTGAGCCTGGTGTCCTGAGTGGCCGGCCCCCTGCTGAAATTCTGCACGGACCAGGATGCCGCCGAGATGAAAGGTGCCCCCACAGGCAACTGTGGCTGGTTTGACAGTGCCAAGTGCTTCCTGCAAACTGACATCAGAAACCTGGCCTGGTGATTTTCTTTCTCAGGGGAAAGGCCATGGTTCATGTCCAGGGCCCGGTGGCCCGTACTTGCCTGCTGCCTGCTGAAATTCCACACGGATCAGGATACCTCCCAGATGTAAGGTGCCACCACAGGCAACTGTGGCTGGTTTGACAGTGCCAAGTGCCTCCTGCAAACTGACATCAGGAACCTGGCCTTGTGAGTTTTGTTTCTCTGGGGAAAGGCCATCATTCTTGTTCAGAGCCCAGTGGCCCGGAGTGGCCGGCTGCCTGCTGAAATTCCGCATGGATCAGGATGCCTCCCAGATGAAAAGTGCCCCCACAGGCACCTGTGGCTGGTTTGACAGTGCCAAGTGCCTCCTGCAAACTGACATCAGGAACCTGGCCGGGTGACTTTTGTTTCTCTGGGGAAAGCCTTTCGTTCCTATCCATGGACGGGTGGCCCAGAGTGGCTGGCTGCCTGCTGAAATTCCGCACTGTTGAAGATACCTCCCAGATGGAAAGTACCACCACAGGCAACTGTGGCTGGTTTGACAGTGCCAAGCGCCTCCTGCAAACTGACATCAGGAACCTGGCCTGGTGACTTTTGTTTCTCACGGGAAAGGGCATCGTTCATGTCCATTGCCCGGTGGCCTGGTGTGGCCGGCAGCCTGCTGAACTTCCGCACAGATGAGGATACCTCCCAGATGCAAGGTGCCCATACAGGTGCGTGTGGCTGGTTTGACAGTGCCAAGTGCCTCCTGCAAACTGACATCAGGAACCTGGCCGGGTGACTTTTGTTTCTCTGGGGAAAAGCCATCGCTCCACTCCAGGGCCAGGTGGCCTGGAGTGGCCGGCTGCCTGTTGAAATTCCGCACGGATGCGGATAACTCCCAGATGAAAGGAGCCCCCACAGGCAACTGTGGCTGGTTTGACAGTGCCAAGTGCCTCCTGCAAACTGACATCAGGAACCTGGCCTGGTGACTTTTATTTCTCTGGGGAAAGGCCATTGTACGTGTCCAAGGTCTAATGGCCCGGAGTGGCCGGCTGCCTGCTGAAATTCCGCACGGATCAGGATACCTCCGAGATGCAAGGTGCCCCACAGGCACCTGTGGCTGGTTTGACAGTGCCAAGTGCCTCCTGCAAACTGACATCAGGAACCTGGCCGGGTGAGTTTTGTTTCTCTGGGGAAAAGCCATCGCTCCACTCCAAGGCCAGGTGGCCTGGAGTGGCCGGCTGCCTGTTGAAATTCCGCACGGATGCGGATAACTCCCAGATGAAAGGAGCCCCCACAGGCAACTGTGGCTGGTTTGACAGTGCCAAGTGCCTCCTGCAAACTGACATCAGGAACCTGGCCTGGTGACTTTTATTTCTCTGGGGAAAGGCCATTGTACGTGTCCAAGGTCTAATGGCCCGGAGTGGCCGGCTGCCTGCTGGAATTCGGCATGGATCAGGATGCCGCCGAGATGCAAGGTGCCCCCACAGGCAACTGTGGCTGGTTTGACAGTGCCAAGTGCCTCCTGCACACTGACATCAGGAACCTGACCTGGTGACTTTTGTTTCTCTGGGGAAAGGCCATGGTTCATATCCTACAAACTGTGGCCCAAAGTGTCCGGCTGACTGCTGAAATTCCGCACGGATCAGGATACCTCCGAGATGAAAGGTGCCCCACAGGCACCTGTGGCTGGTTTGACAGTGCCAAGTGCCTCCTGCAAACTGACATCAGGAACCTGGCCTGGTGACTTTTGTTTCTCTGGGGAAAGGCCATGGTTCATATCCTGAGCCTGGTGTCCTGAGTGGCCGGCCCCCTGCTGAAATTCTGCACGGACCAGGATGCCGCCGAGATGAAAGGTGCCCCCAGAGGCAACTGTGGCTGGTTTGACAGTGCCAAGTGCTTCCTGCAAACTGACATCAGAAACCTGGCCTGGTGATTTTCTTTCTCAGGGGAAAGGCCATGGTTCATGTCCAGGGCCCGGTGGCCCGTACTTGCCTGCTGCCTGCTGAAATTCCACACGGATCAGGATACCTCCCAGATGTAAGGTGCCACCACAGGCAACTGTGGCTGGTTTGACAGTGCCAAGTGCCTCCTGCAAACTGACATCAGGAACCTGGCCTTGTGAGTTTTGTTTCTCTGGGGAAAGGCCATCATTCTTGTTCAGAGCCCAGTGGCCCGGAGTGGCCGGCTGCCTGCTGAAATTCCGCATGGATCAGGATGCCTCCCAGATGAAAAGTGCCCCCACAGGCACCTGTGGCTGGTTTGACAGTGCCAAGTGCCTCCTGCAAACTGACATCAGGAACCTGGCCGGGTGACTTTTGTTTCTCTGGGGAAAGCCTTTCGTTCCTATCCATGGACGGGTGGCCCAGAGTGGCTGGCTGCCTGCTGAAATTCCGCACTGTTGAAGATACCTCCCAGATGGAAAGTACCACCACAGGCAACTGTGGCTGGTTTGACAGTGCCAAGCGCCTCCTGCAAACTGACATCAGGAACCTGGCCTGGTGACTTTTGTTTCTCACGGGAAAGGGCATCGTTCATGTCCATTGCCCGGTGGCCTGGTGTGGCCGGCAGCCTGCTGAACTTCCGCACAGATGAGGATACCTCCCAGATGCAAGGTGCCCATACAGGTGCGTGTGGCTGGTTTGACAGTGCCAAGTGCCTCCTGCAAACTGACATCAGGAACCTGGCCGGGTGACTTTTGTTTCTCTGGGGAAAAGCCATCGCTCCACTCCAGGGCCAGGTGGCCTGGAGTGGCCGGCTGCCTGTTGAAATTCCGCACGGATGCGGATAACTCCCAGATGAAAGGAGCCCCCACAGGCAACTGTGGCTGGTTTGACAGTGCCAAGTGCCTCCTGCAAACTGACATCAGGAACCTGGCCTGGTGACTTTTATTTCTCTGGGGAAAGGCCATTGTACGTGTCCAAGGTCTAATGGCCCGGAGTGGCCGGCTGCCTGCTGAAATTCCGCACGGATCAGGATACCTCCGAGATGCAAGGTGCCCCACAGGCACCTGTGGCTGGTTTGACAGTGCCAAGTGCCTCCTGCAAACTGACATCAGGAACCTGGCCTGGTGACTTTTGTTTCTCTGGGGAAAGGCCATGGTTCATATCCTGAGCCTGGTGTCCTGAGTGGCCGGCCCCCTGCTGAAATTCTGCACGGACCAGGATGCCGCCGAGATGAAAGGTGCCCCCACAGGCAACTGTGGCTGGTTTGACAGTGCCAAGTGCTTCCTGCAAACTGACATCAGGAACCTGGCCTGGTGATTTTCTTTCTCAGGGGAAAGGCCATGGTTCATGTCCAGGGCCCGGTGGCCCGTACTTGCCTGCTGCCTGCTGAAATTCCACACGGATCAGGATACCTCCCAGATGTAAGGTGCCACCACAGGCAACTGTGGTTGGTTTGACAGTGCCAAGTGCCTCCTGCAAACTGACATCAGGAACCTGGCCTTGTGAGTTTTGTTTCTCTGGGGAAAGGCCATCATTCTTGTTCAGAGCCCAGTGGCCCGGAGTGGCCGGCTGCCTGCTGAAATTCCGCATGGATCAGGATGCCTCCCAGATGAAAAGTGCCCCCACAGGCACCTGTGGCTGGTTTGACAGTGCCAAGTGCCTCCTGCAAACTGACATCAGGAACCTGGCCGGGTGAGTTTTGTTTCTCTGGGGAAAGCCTTTCGTTCCTATCCATGGACGGGTGGCCCAGAGTGGCTGGCTGCCTGCTGAAATTCCGCACTGTTGAAGATACCTCCCAGATGGAAAGTACCACCACAGGCAACTGTGGCTGGTTTGACAGTGCCAAGCGCCTCCTGCAAACCGACATCAGGAACCTGGCCTGGTGACTTTTGTTTCTCACGGGAAAGGGCATCGTTCATGTCCATTGCCCGGTGGCCTGGTGTGGCCGGCAGCCTGCTGAACTTCCGCACAGATGAGGATACCTCCCAGATGCAAGGTGCCCATACAGGTGCGTGTGGCTGGTTTGACAGTGCCATGTGCCTCCTGCAAAATGACATCAGGAACCTGGCCTTGTGACTTTCCTTTCTCTGGGGAAAGACCATGATTCATGTCCAGGGCCTTGCGGCCTGGAGTGCCCGGCTGCCTGCTGAAATTCCGCATGGATCGGGATGCCTCCCAGATGGAAAGTGCCCCCACAGCCAACTGTGGCTGGTTTGACAGTGCCAAGTGCCTCCTGCAAACTGACATCAGGAACCTGGCCGGGTGACTTTTGTTTCCCTAGGGAAAAGCCGTGGTTCTTGTCCAGGGCCTGGTGGCCCGGAGTGGCCGGCTGCCTGCTGAAATTCCGCATGGATCGGGATGCCTCCCAGATGAAAAGTGCCCCCACAGGCACCTGTGGCTGGTTTGACAGTGCCAAGTGCCTCCTGCAAACTGACATCAGGAACCTGGCCTGGTGTCTTTTGTTTCTCAGGGGAAAGCCTTTCGTTCCTATCCATGGACAGGTGGCCCAGAGTGGCTGGCTGCCTGCTGAAATTCCGCACTGTTGAAGATACCTCCCAGATGGAAAGTACCACCACAGGCAACTGTGGCTGGTTTGACAGTGCCAAGCGCCTCCTGCAAACTGACATCAGGAACCTGGCCTGGTGACTTTTGTTTCTCACGGGAAAGGGCATCGTTCGTGTCCAGTGCCCGGTGGCCTGGTGTGGCCGGCAGCCTGCTGAACTTCCGCACAGATGAGGATACCGCCCAGATGAAAGGTGCCCATACAGGTGCGTGTGGCTGGTTTGACAGTGCCAAGTGCCTCCTGCAAACTGACATCAGGAACCTGGCCGGGTGTCTTTTGTTTCTCTGGGGAAAAGCCATCGCTCCACTCCAGGGCCAGGTGGCCTGGAGTGGCCGGCTGCCTGTTGAAATTCCGCACGGATGCGGATAACTCCCAGATGAAAGGAGCCCCCACAGGCAACTGTGGCTGGTTTGACAGTGCCAAGTGCCTCCTGCAAACTGACATCAGGAACCTGGCCTGGTGACTTTTATTTCTCTGGGGAAAGGCCATTGTACGTGTCCAAGGTCTAATGGCCCGGAGTGGCCGGCTGCCTGCTGGAATTCGGCATGGATCAGGATGCCGCCGAGATGCAAGGTGCCCCCACAGGCAACTGTGGCTGGTTTGACAGTGCCAAGTGCCTCCTGCACACTGACATCAGGAACCTGACCTGGTGACTTTTGTTTCTCTGGGGAAAGGCCATGGTTCATATCCTACAAACTGTGGCCCAAAGTGTCCGGCTGACTGCTGAAATTCCGCACGGATCAGGATACCTCCGAGATGCAAGGTGCCCCACAGGCACCTGTGGCTGGTTTGACAGTGCCAAGTGCCTCCTGCAAACTGACATCAGGAACCTGGCCTGGTGACTTTTGTTTCTCTGGGGAAAGGCCATGGTTCATATCCTGAGCCTGGTGTCCTGAGTGGCCGGCCCCCTGCTGAAATTCTGCACGGACCAGGATGCCGCCGAGATGAAAGGTGCCCCCAGAGGCAACTGTGGCTGGTTTGACAGTGCCAAGTGCTTCCTGCAAACTGACATCAGAAACCTGGCCTGGTGATTTTCTTTCTCAGGGGAAAGGCCATGGTTCATGTCCAGGGCCCGGTGGCCCGTACTTGCCTGCTGCCTGCTGAAATTCCACACGGATCCGGATACCTCCCAGATGTAAGGTGCCACCACAGGCAACTGTGGCTGGTTTGACAGTGCCAAGTGCCTCCTGCAAACTGACATCAGGAACCTGGCCTTGTGAGTTTTGTTTCTCTGGGGAAAGGCCATCATTCTTGTTCAGAGCCCAGTGGCCCGGAGTGGCCGGCTGCCTGCTGAAATTCCGCATGGATCAGGATGCCTCCCAGATGAAAAGTGCCCCCACAGGCACCTGTGGCTGGTTTGACAGTGCCAAGTGCCTCCTGCAAACTGACATCAGGAACCTGGCCGGGTGAGTTTTGTTTCTCTGGGGAAAGCCTTTCGTTCCTATCCATGGACGGGTGGCCCAGAGTGGCTGGCTGCCTGCTGAAATTCCGCACTGTTGAAGATACCTCCCAGATGGAAAGTACCACCACAGGCAACTGTGGCTGGTTTGACAGTGCCAAGCGCCTCCTGCAAACTGACATCAGGAACCTGGCCTGGTGACTTTTGTTTCTCACGGGAAAGGGCATCGTTCATGTCCATTGCCCGGTGGCCTGGTGTGGCCGGCAGCCTGCTGAACTTCCGCACAGATGAGGATACCTCCCAGATGCAAGGTGCCCATACAGGTGCGTGTGGCTGGTTTGACAGTGCCAAGTGCCTCCTGCAAACTGACATCAGGAACCTGGCCGGGTGACTTTTGTTTCTCTGGGGTAAAGCCATCGCTCCACTCCAGGGCCAGGTGGCCTGGAGTGGCCGGCTGCCTGTTGAAATTCCGCACGGATGCGGATAACTCCCAGATGAAAGGAGCCCCCACAGGCAACTGTGGCTGGTTTGACAGTGCCAAGTGCCTCCTGCAAACTGACATCAGGAACCTGGCCTGGTGACTTTTATTTCTCTGGGGAAAGGCCATTGTACGTGTCCAAGGTCTAATGGCCCGGAGTGGCCGGCTGCCTGCTGGAATTCGGCATGGATCAGGATGCTGCCGAGATGCAAGGTGCCCCCACAGGCACCTGTGGCTGGTTTGACAGTGCCATGTGCCTCCTGCAAAATGACATCAGGAACCTGGCCTTGTGACTTTCCTTTCTCTGGGGAAAGACCATGATTCATGTCCAGGGCCTTGCGGCCTGGAGTGCCCGGCTGCCTGCTGAAATTCTGCATGGATCGGGATGCCTCCCAGATGGAAAGTGCCCCCACAGCCAACTGTGGCTGGTTTGACAGTGCCAAGTGCCTCCTGCAAACTGACATCAGGAACCTGGCCGGGTGACTTTTGTTTCCCTAGGGAAAAGCCGTGGTTCTTGTCCAGGGCCTGGTGGCCCGGAGTGGCCGGCTGCCTGCTGAAATTCCGCATGGATCGGGATGCCTCCCAGATGAAAAGTGCCCCCACAGGCACCTGTGGCTGGTTTGACAGTGCCAAGTGCCTCCTGCAAACTGACATCAGGAACCTGGCCTGGTGTCTTTTGTTTCTCAGGGGAAAGCCTTTCGTTCCTATCCATGGACGGGTGGCCCAGAGTGGCTGGCTGCCTGCTGAAATTCCGCACTGTTGAAGATACCTCCCAGATGGAAAGTACCACCACAGGCAACTGTGGCTGGTTTGACAGTGCCAAGCGCCTCCTGCAAACTGACATCAGGAACCTGGCCTGGTGACTTTTGTTTCTCACGGGAAAGGGCATCGTTCGTGTCCAGTGCCCGGTGGCCTGGTGTGGCCGGCAGCCTGCTGAACTTCCGCACAGATGAGGATACCTCCCAGATGCAAGGTGCCCATACAGGTGCGTGTGGCTGGTTTGACAGTGCCAAGTGCCTCCTGCAAACTGACATCAGGAACCTGGCCGGGTGACTTTTGTTTCTCTGGGGAAAAGCCATCGCTCCACTCCAAGGCCAGGTGGCCTGGAGTGGCCGGCTGCCTGTTGAAATTCCGCACGGATGCGGATAACTCCCAGATGAAAGGAGCCCCCACAGGCAACTGTGGCTGGTTTGACAGTGCCAAGTGCCTCCTGCAAACTGACATCAGGAACCTGGCCTGGTGACTTTTATTTCTCTGGGGAAAGGCCATTGTACGTGTCCAAGGTCTAATGGCCCGGAGTGGCCGGCTGCCTGCTGGAATTCGGCATGGATCAGGATGCCGCCGAGATGCAAGGTGCCCCCACAGGCACCTGTGGCTGGTTTGACAGTGCCAAGTGCCTCCTGCAAACTGATATCAGGAACCTGGCCTGATGTCTTTTGTTTCTCAGGGGAAAGCCTTTCGTTCCTATCCATGGACGGGTGGCCCAGAGTGGCTGGCTGCCTGCTGAAATTCCGCACTGTTGAAGATACCTCCCAGATGGAAAGTACCACCACAGGCAACTGTGGCTGGTTTGACAGTGCCAAGTGCCTCCTGCACACTGACATCAGGAACCTGACCTGGTGACTTTTGTTTCTCTGGGGAAAGGCCATGGTTCATATCCTACAAACTGTGGCCCAAAGTGGCCGGCTGCCTGCTGAAATTCCGCACGGTTCAGGATACCTCCGAGATGCAAGGTGCCCCACAGGCACCTGTGGCTGGTTTGACAGTGCCAAGTGCCTCCTGCAAACTGACATCAGGAACCTGGCCTGGTGACTTTTGTTTCTCTGGGGAAAGGCCATGGTTCATATCCTGAGCCTGGTGTCCTGAGTGGCCGGCCCCCTGCTGAAATTCTGCACGGACCAGGATGCCGCCGAGATGAAAGGTGCCCCCAGAGGCAACTGTGGCTGGTTTGACAGTGCCAAGTGCTTCCTGCAAACTGACATCAGAAACCTGGCCTGGTGATTTTCTTTCTCAGGGGAAAGGCCATGGTTCATGTCCAGGGCCCGGTGGCCCGTACTTGCCTGCTGCCTGCTGAAATTCCACA
The DNA here is from genome assembly GCF_036417665.1 of Passer domesticus. Taxonomy (NCBI): domain Eukaryota; kingdom Metazoa; phylum Chordata; class Aves; order Passeriformes; family Passeridae; genus Passer; species Passer domesticus. The sequence continues at coordinate 30,030,680 of NC_087480.1, read as the reverse complement.
CGGATCAGGATACCTCCCAGATGTAAGGTGCCACCACAGGCAACTGTGGCTGGTTTGACAGTGCCAAGTGCCTCCTGCAAACTGACATCAGGAACCTGGCCTGGTGTCTTTTGTTTCTCAGGGGAAAGCCTTTCGTTCCTATCCATGGACGGGTGGCCCAGAGTGGCTGGCTGCCTGCTGAAATTCCGCACTGTTGAAGATACCTCCCAGATGGAAAGTACCACCACAGGCAACTGTGGCTGGTTTGACAGTGCCAAGCGCCTCCTGCAAACTGACATCAGGAACCTGGCCTGGTGACTTTTGTTTCTCACGGGAAAGGGCATCGTTCATGTCCATTGCCCGGTGGCCTGGTGTGGCCGGCAGCCTGCTGAACTTCCGCACAGATGAGGATACCTCCCAGATGCAAGGTGCCCATACAGGTGCGTGTGGCTGGTTTGACAGTGCCAAGTGCCTCCTGCAGACTGACATCAGGAACCTGGCCTGGTGACTTTTATTTCTCTGGGGAAAGGCCATTGTACGTGTCCAAGGTCTAATGGCCCGGAGTGGCCGGCTGCCTGCTGGAATTCGGCATGGATCAGGATGCCGCCGAGATGCAAGGTGCCCCCACAGGCACCTGTGGCTGGTTTGACAGTGCCATGTGCCTCCTGCAAAATGACATCAGGAACCTGGCCTTGTGACTTTCCTTTCTCTGGGGAAAGACCATGATTCATGTCCAGGGCCTTGCGGCCTGGAGTGCCCGGCTGCCTGCTGAAATTCCGCGTGGATCGGGATGCCTCCCAGATGGAAAGTGCCCCCACAGCCAACTGTGGCTGGTTTGACAGTGCCAAGTGCCTCCTGCAAACTGACATCAGGAACCTGGCCGGGTGACTTTTGTTTCCCTAGGGAAAAGCCGTGGTTCTTGTCCAGGGCCTGGTGGCCCGGAGTGGCCGGCTGCCTGCTGAAATTCCGCATGGATCGGGATGCCTCCCAGATGAAAAGTGCCCCCACAGGCACCTGTGGCTGGTTTGACAGTGCCAAGTGCCTCCTGCAAACTGATATCAGGAACCTGGCCTGATGTCTTTTGTTTCTCAGGGGAAAGCCTTTCGTTCCTATCCATGGACGGGTGGCCCAGAGTGGCTGGCTGCCTGCTGAAATTCCGCACTGTTGAAGATACCTCCCAGATGGAAAGTACCACCACAGGCAACTGTGGCTGGTTTGACAGTGCCAAGCGCCTCCTGCAAACTGACATCAGGAACCTGGCCTGGTGACTTTTGTTTCTCACGGGAAAGGGCATCGTTCGTGTCCAGTGCCCGGTGGCCTGGTGTGGCCGGCAGCCTGCTGAACTTCCGCACAGATGAGGATACCGCCCAGATGCAAGGTGCCCATACAGGTGCGTGTGGCTGGTTTGACAGTGCCAAGTGCCTCCTGCAAACTGACATCAGGAACCTGGCCGGGTGACTTTTATTTCTCTGGGGAACGGCCATTGTACGTGTCCAAGCTCTAATGGCCCGGAGTGGCCGGCTGCCTGCTGGAATTCGGCATGGATCAGGATGCCGCCGAGATGCAAGGTGCCCCCACAGGCAACTGTGGCTGGTTTGACAGTGCCAAGTGCCTCCTGCAAACTGACATCAGGAACCTGGCCGGGTGTCTTTTGTTTCTCTGGGGAAAGCCTTTCGTTCCTATCCATGGACGGGTGGCCCAGAGTGGCTGGCTGCCTGCTGAAATTCCGCACTGTTGAAGATACCTCCCAGATGGAAAGTACCACCACAGGCAACTGTGGCTGGTTTGACAGTGCCAAGCGCCTCCTGCAAACTGACATCAGGAACCTGGCCTGGTGACTTTTGTTTCTCACGGGAAAGGGCATCGTTCGTGTCCAGTGCCCGGTGGCCTGGTGTGGCCGGCAGCCTGCTGAACTTCCGCACAGATGAGGATACCGCCCAGATGCAAGGTGCCCATACAGGTGCGTGTGGCTGGTTTGACAGTGCCAAGTGCCTCCTGCAAACTGACATCAGGAACCTGGCCGGGTGACTTTTGTTTCTCTGGGGAAAAGCCATCGCTCCACTCCAGGGCCAGGTGGCCTGGAGTGGCCGGCTGCCTGTTGAAATTCCGCACGGATGCGGATAACTCCCAGATGAAAGGAGCCCCCACAGGCAACTGTGGCTGGTTTGACAGTGCCAAGTGCCTCCTGCAAACTGACATCAGGAACCTGGCCTGGTGACTTTTATTTCTCTGGGGAAAGGCCATTGTACGTGTCCAAGGTCTAATGGCCCGGAGTGGCCGGCTGCCTGCTGGAATTCGGCATGGATCAGGATGCCGCCGAGATGCAAGGTGCCCCCACAGGCAACTGTGGCTGGTTTGACAGTGCCAAGTGCCTCCTGCACACTGACATCAGGAACCTGACCTGGTGACTTTTATTTCTCTGGGGAAAGACCATGGTTCATATCCTACAAACTGTGGCCCAAAGTGGCCGGCTGACTGCTGAAATTCCGCACGGATCAGGATACCTCCGAGATGCAAGGTGCCCCACAGGCACCTGTGGCTGGTTTGACAGTGCCAAGTGCCTCCTGCAAACTGACATCAGGAACCTGGCCTGGTGACTTTTGTTTCTCTGGGGAAAGGCCATGATTCATATCCTGAGCCTGGTGTCCTGAGTGGCCGGCCCCCTGCTGAAATTCTGCACGGACCAGGATGCCGCCGAGATGAAAGGTGCCCCCACAGGCAACTGTGGCTGGTTTGACAGTGCCAAGTGCCTCCTGCAAACTGACATCAGGAACCTGGCCTGGTGACTTTTGTTTCTCTGGGGAAAGGCCATGGTTCATATCCTGAGCCTGGTGTCCTGAGTGGCCGGCCCCCTGCTGAAATTCTGCACGGACCAGGATGCCGCCGAGATGAAAGGTGCCCCCAGAGGCAACTGTGGCTGGTTTGACAGTGCCAAGTGCTTCCTGCAAACTGACATCAGAAACCTGGCCTGGTGATTTTCTTTCTCAGGGGAAAGGCCATGGTTCATGTCCAGGGCCCGGTGGCCCGTACTTGCCTGCTGCCTGCTGAAATTCCACACGGATCAGGATACCTCCCAGATGTAAGGTGCCACCACAGGCAACTGTGGCTGGTTTGACAGTGCCAAGTGCCTCCTGCAAACTGACATCAGGAACCTGGCCTTGTGAGTTTTGTTTCTCTGGGGAAAGGCCATCATTCTTGTTCAGAGCCCAGTGGCCCGGAGTGGCCGGCTGCCTGCTGAAATTCCGCATGGATCAGGATGCCTCCCAGATGAAAAGTGCCCCCACAGGCACCTGTGGCTGGTTTGACAGTGCCAAGTGCCTCCTGCAAACTGACATCAGGAACCTGGCCGGGTGAGTTTTGTTTCTCTGGGGAAAGCCTTTCGTTCCTATCCATGGACGGGTGGCCCAGAGTGGCTGGTTGCCTGCTGAAATTCCGCACTGTTGAAGATACCTCCCAGATGGAAAGTACCACCACAGGCAACTGTGGCTGGTTTGACAGTGCCAAGCGCCTCCTGCAAACTGACATCAGGAACCTGGCCTGGTGACTTTTGTTTCTCACGGGAAAGGGCATCGTTCATGTCCATTGCCCGGTGGCCTGGTGTGGCCGGCAGCCTGCTGAACTTCCGCACAGATGAGGATACCTCCCAGATGCAAGGTGCCCATACAGGTGCGTGTGGCTGGTTTGACAGTGCCAAGTGCCTCCTGCAAACTGACATCAGGAACCTGGCCGGGTGACTTTTGTTTCTCTGGGGAAAAGCCATCGCTCCACTCCAAGGCCAGGTGGCCTGGAGTGGCCGGCTGCCTGTTGAAATTCCGCACGGATGCGGATAACTCCCAGATGAAAGGAGCCCCCACAGGCAACTGTGGCTGGTTTGACAGTGCCAAGTGCCTCCTGCAAACTGACATCAGGAACCTGGCCTGGTGACTTTTATTTCTCTGGGGAAAGGCCATTGTACGTGTCCAAGGTCTAATGGCCCGGAGTGGCCGGCTGCCTGCTGGAATTCGGCATGGATCAGGATGCCGCCGAGATGCAAGGTGCCCCCACAGGCACCTGTGGCTGGTTTGACAGTGCCATGTGCCTCCTGCAAAATGACATCAGGAACCTGGCCTTGTGACTTTCCTTTCTCTGGGGAAAGACCATGATTCATGTACAGGGCCTTGCGGCCTGGAGTGCCCGGCTGCCTGCTGAAATTCCGCGTGGATCGGGATGCCTCCCAGATGGAAAGTGCCCCCACAGCCAACTGTGGCTGGTTTGACAGTGCCAAGTGCCTCCTGCAAACTGACATCAGGAACCTGGCCGGGTGACTTTTGTTTCCCTAGGGAAAAGCCGTGGTTCTTGTCCAGGGCCTGGTGGCCCGGAGTGGCCGGCTGCCTGCTGAAATTCCGCATGGATCGGGATGCCTCCCAGATGAAAAGTGCCCCCACAGGCACCTGTGGCTGGTTTGACACTGCCAAGTGCCTCCTGCAAACTGACATCAGGAACCTGGCCTGGTGACTTTTATTTCTCTGGGGAAAGGCCATTGTACGTGTCCAAGGTCTAATGGCCCGGAGTGGCCGGCTGCCTGCTGGAATTCGGCATGGATCAGGATGCCGCCGAGATGCAAGGTGCCCCCACAGGCAACTGTGGCTGGTTTGACAGTGCCAAGTGCCTCCTGCACACTGACATCAGGAACCTGACCTGGTGACTTTTGTTTCTCTGGGGAAAGGCCATGGTTCATATCCTACAAACTGTGGCCCAAAGTGGCCGGCTGACTGCTGAAATTCCGCACGGATCAGGATACCTCCGAGATGCAAGGTGCCCCACAGGCACCTGTGGCTGGTTTGACAGTGCCATGTGCCTCCTGCAAAATGACATCAGGAACCTGGCCTTGTGACTTTCCTTTCTCTGGGGAAAGACCATGATTCATGTCCAGGGCCTTGCGGCCTGGAGTGTCCGGCTGCCTGCTGAAATTCCGCATGGATCGGGATGCCTCCCAGATGGAAAGTGCCCCCACAGCCAACTGTGGCTGGTTTGACAGTGCCAAGTGCCTCCTGCAAACTGACATCAGGAACCTGGCCGGGTGACTTTTGTTTCCCTAGGGAAAAGCCGTGGTTCTTGTCCAGGGCCTGGTGGCCCGGAGTGGCCGGCTGCCTGCTGAAATTCCGCATGGATCGGGATGCCTCCCAGATGAAAAGTGCCCCCACAGGCACCTGTGGCTGGTTTGACAGTGCCAAGTGCCTCCTGCAAACTGACATCAGGAACCTGGCCTGGTGTCTTTTGTTTCTCAGGGGAAAGCCTTTCGTTCCTATCCATGGACGGGTGGCCCAGAGTGGCTGGCTGCCTGCTGAAATTCCGCACTGTTGAAGATACCTCCCAGATGGAAAGTACCACCACAGGCAACTGTGGCTGGTTTGACAGTGCCAAGCGCCTCCTGCAAACTGACATCAGGAACCTGGCCTGGTGACTTTTGTTTCTCACGGGAAAGGGCATCGTTCGTGTCCAGTGCCCGGTGGCCTGGTGTGGCCGGCAGCCTGCTGAACTTCCGCACAGATGAGGATACCGCCCAGATGCAAGGTGCCCATACAGGTGCGTGTGGCTGGTTTGACAGTGCCAAGTGCCTCCTGCAAACTGACATCAGGAACCTGGCCTGGTGACTTTTGTTTCTCTGGGGAAAGGCCATGGTTCATATCCTGAGCCTGGTGTCCTGAGTGGCCGGCCCCCTGCTGAAATTCTGCACGGACCAGGATGCCGCCGAGATGAAAGGTGCCCCCACAGGCAACTGTGGCTGGTTTGACAGTGCCAAGTGCCTCCTGCAAACTGACATCAGGAACCTGGCCTGGTGACTTTTGTTTCTCTGGGGAAAGGCCATGGTTCATATCCTGAGCCTGGTGTCCTGAGTGGCCGGCCCCCTGCTGAAATTCTGCACGGACCAGGATGCCGCCGAGATGAAAGGTGCCCCCAGAGGCAACTGTGGCTGGTTTGACAGTGCCAAGTGCTTCCTGCAAACTGACATCAGAAACCTGGCCTGGTGATTTTCTTTCTCAGGGGAAAGGCCATGGTTCATGTCCAGGGCCCGGTGGCCCGTACTTGCCTGCTGCCTGCTGAAATTCCACACGGATCAGGATACCTCTCAGATGTAAGGTGCCACCACAGGCAACTGTGGCTGGTTTGACAGTGCCAAGTGCCTCCTGCAAACTGACATCAGGAACCTGGCCTTGTGAGTTTTGTTTCTCTGGGGAAAGGCCATCATTCTTGTTCAGAGCCCAGTGGCCCGGAGTGGCCGGCTGCCTGCTGAAATTCCGCATGGATCAGGATGCCTCCCAGATGAAAAGTGCCCCCACAGGCACCTGTGGCTGGTTTGACAGTGCCAAGTGCCTCCTGCAAACTGACATCAGGAACCTGGCCGGGTGAGTTTTGTTTCTCTGGGGAAAGCCTTTCGTTCCTATCCATGGACGGGTGGCCCAGAGTGGCTGGCTGCCTGCTGAAATTCCGCATGGATCGGGATGCCTCCCAGATGGAAAGTGCCCCCACAGCCAACTGTGGCTGGTTTGACAGTGCCAAGTGCCTCCTGCAAACTGACATCAGGAACCTGGCCGGGTGACTTTTGTTTCCCTAGGGAAAAGCCGTGGTTCTTGTCCAGGGCCTGGTGGCCCGGAGTGGCCGGCTGCCTGCTGAAATTCCGCATGGATCGGGATGCCTCCCAGATGAAAAGTGCCCCCACAGGCACCTGTGGCTGGTTTGACACTGCCAAGTGCCTCCTGCAAACTGACATCAGGAACCTGGCCTGGTGACTTTTATTTCTCTGGGGAAAGGCCATTGTACGTGTCCAAGGTCTAATGGCCCGGAGTGGCCGGCTGCCTGCCGGAATTCGGCATGGATCAGGATGCCGCCGAGATGCAAGGTGCCCCCACAGGCAACTGTGGCTGGTTTGACAGTGCCAAGTGCCTCCTGCACACTGACATCAGGAACCTGACCTGGTGACTTTTGTTTCTCTGGGGAAAGGCCATGGTTCATATCCTACAAACTGTGGCCCAAAGTGGCCGGCTGACTGCTGAAATTCCGCACGGATCAGGATACCTCCGAGATGCAAGGTGCCCCACAGGCACCTGTGGCTGGTTTGACAGTGCCATGTGCCTCCTGCAAAATGACATCAGGAACCTGGCCTTGTGACTTTCCTTTCTCTGGGGAAAGACCATGATTCATGTCCAGGGCCTTGCGGCCTGGAGTGTCCGGCTGCCTGCTGAAATTCCGCATGGATCGGGATGCCTCCCAGATGGAAAGTGCCCCCACAGCCAACTGTGGCTGGTTTGACAGTGCCAAGTGCCTCCTGCAAACTGACATCAGGAACCTGGCCGGGTGACTTTTGTTTCCCTAGGGAAAAGCCGTGGTTCTTGTCCAGGGCCTGGTGGCCCGGAGTGGCCGGCTGCCTGCTGAAATTCCGCATGGATCGGGATGCCTCCCAGATGAAAAGTGCCCCCACAGGCACCTGTGGCTGGTTTGACAGTGCCAAGTGCCTCCTGCAAACTGATATCAGGAACCTGGCCTGGTGTCTTTTGTTTCTCAGGGGAAAGCCTTTCGTTCCTATCCATGGACGGGTGGCCCAGAGTGGCTGGCTGCCTGCTGAAATTCCGCACTGTTGAAGATACCTCCCAGATGGAAAGTACCACCACAGGCAACTGTGGCTGGTTTGACAGTGCCAAGCGCCTCCTGCAAACTGACATCAGGAACCTGGCCTGGTGACTTTTGTTTCTCACGGGAAAGGGCATCGTTCGTGTCCAGTGCCCGGTGGCCTGGTGTGGCCGGCAGCCTGCTGAACTTCCGCACAGATGAGGATACCGCCCAGATGCAAGGTGCCCATAGAGGTGCGTGTGGCTGGTTTGACAGTGCCAAGTGCCTCCTGCAAACTGACATCAGGAACCTGGCCTGGTGACTTTTGTTTCTCTGGGGAAAGGCCATGGTTCATATCCTGAGCCTGGTGTCCTGAGTGGCCGGCCCCCTGCTGAAATTCTGCACGGACCAGGATGCCGCCGAGATGAAAGGTGCCCCCACAGGCAACTGTGGCTGGTTTGACAGTGCCAAGTGCTTCCTGCAAACTGACATCAGGAACCTGGCCTTGTGAGTTTTGTTTCTCTGGGGAAAGGCCATCATTCTTGTTCAGAGCCCAGTGGCCCGGAGTGGCCGGCTGCCTGCTGAAATTCCGCATGGATCAGGATGCCTCCCAGATGAAAAGTGCCCCCACAGGCACCTGTGGCTGGTTTGACAGTGCCAAGTGCCTCCTGCAAACTGACATCAGGAACCTGGCCGGGTGAGTTTTGTTTCTCTGGGGAAAGCCTTTCGTTCCTATCCATGGACGGGTGGCCCAGAGTGGCTGGCTGCCTGCTGAAATTCCGCACTGTTGAAGATACCTCCCAGATGGAAAGTACCACCACAGGCAACTGTGGCTGGTTTGACAGTGCCAAGCGCCTCCTGCAAACTGACATCAGGAACCTGGCCTGGTGACTTTTGTTTCTCACGGGAAAGGGCATCGTTCATGTCCATTGCCCGGTGGCCTGGTGTGGCCGGCAGCCTGCTGAACTTCCGCACAGATGAGGATACCTCCCAGATGCAAGGTGCCCATACAGGTGCGTGTGGCTGGTTTGACAGTGCCAAGTGCCTCCTGCAAACTGACATCAGGAACCTGGCCGGGTGACTTTTGTTTCTCTGGGGAAAAGCCATCGCTCCACTCCAAGGCCAGGTGGCCTGGAGTGGCCGGCTGCCTGTTGAAATTCCGCACGGATGCGGATAACTCCCAGATGAAAGGAGCCCCCACAGGCAACTGTGGCTGGTTTGACAGTGCCAAGTGCCTCCTGCAAACTGACATCAGGAACCTGGCCTGGTGACTTTTATTTCTCTGGGGAAAGGCCATTGTACGTGTCCAAGGTCTAATGGCCCGGAGTGGCCGGCTGCCTGCTGGAATTCGGCATGGATCAGGATGCCGCCGAGATGCAAGGTGCCCCCACAGGCACCTGTGGCTGGTTTGACAGTGCCATGTGCCTCCTGCAAAATGACATCAGGAACCTGGCCTTGTGACTTTCCTTTCTCTGGGGAAAGACCATGATTCATGTCCAGGGCCTTGCGGCCTGGAGTGCCCGGCTGCCTGCTGAAATTCCGCATGGATCGGGATGCCTCCCAGATGGAAAGTGCCCCCACAGCCAACTGTGGCTGGTTTGACAGTGCCAAGTGCCTCCTGCAAACTGACATCAGGAACCTGGCCGGGTGACTTTTGTTTCCCTAGGGAAAAGCCGTGGTTCTTGTCCAGGGCCTGGTGGCCCGGAGTGGCCGGCTGCCTGCTGAAATTCCGCATGGATCGGGATGCCTCCCAGATGAAAAGTGCCCCCACAGGCACCTGTGGCTGGTTTGACACTGCCAAGTGCCTCCTGCAAACTGACATCAGGAACCTGGCCTGGTGACTTTTATTTCTCTGGGGAAAGGCCATTGTACGTGTCCAAGGTCTAATGGCCCGGAGTGGCCGGCTGCCTGCTGGAATTCGGCATGGATCAGGATGCCGCCGAGATGCAAGGTGCCCCCACAGGCAACTGTGGCTGGTTTGACAGTGCCAAGTGCCTCCTGCACACTGACATCAGGAACCTGACCTGGTGACTTTTGTTTCTCTGGGGAAAGGCCATGGTTCATATCCTACAAACTGTGGCCCAAAGTGGCCGGCTGACTGCTGAAATTCCGCACGGATCAGGATACCTCCGAGATGCAAGGTGCCCCACAGGCACCTGTGGCTGGTTTGACAGTGCCATGTGCCTCCTGCAAAATGACATCAGGAACCTGGCCTTGTGACTTTCCTTTCTCTGGGGAAAGACCATGATTCATGTCCAGGGCCTTGCGGCCTGGAGTGTCCGGCTGCCTGCTGAAATTCCGCATGGATCGGGATGCCTCCCAGATGGAAAGTGCCCCCACAGCCAACTGTGGCTGGTTTGACAGTGCCAAGTGCCTCCTGCAAACTGACATCAGGAACCTGGCCGGGTGACTTTTGTTTCCCTAGGGAAAAGCCGTGGTTCTTGTCCAGGGCCTGGTGGCCCGGAGTGGCCGGCTGCCTGCTGAAATTCCGCATGGATCGGGATGCCTCCCAGATGAAAAGTGCCCCCACAGGCACCTGTGGCTGGTTTGACAGTGCCAAGTGCCTCCTGCAAACTGACATCAGGAACCTGGCCTGGTGTCTTTTGTTTCTCAGGGGAAAGCCTTTCGTTCCTATCCATGGACGGGTGGCCCAGAGTGGCTGGCTGCCTGCTGAAATTCCGCACTGTTGAAGATACCTCCCAGATGGAAAGTACCACCACAGGCAACTGTGGCTGGTTTGACAGTGCCAAGCGCCTCCTGCAAACTGACATCAGGAACCTGGCCTGGTGACTTTTGTTTCTCACGGGAAAGGGCATCGTTCGTGTCCAGTGCCCGGTGGCCTGGTGTGGCCGGCAGCCTGCTGAACTTCCGCACAGATGAGGATACCGCCCAGATGCAAGGTGCCCATACAGGTGCGTGTGGCTGGTTTGACAGTGCCAAGTGCCTCCTGCAAACTGACATCAGGAACCTGGCCTGGTGACTTTTGTTTCTCTGGGGAAAGGCCATGGTTCATATCCTGAGCCTGGTGTCCTGAGTGGCCGGCCCCCTGCTGAAATTCTGCACGGACCAGGATGCCGCCGAGATGAAAGGTGCCCCCACAGGCAACTGTGGCTGGTTTGACAGTGCCAAGTGCCTCCTGCAAACTGACATCAGGAACCTGGCCTGGTGACTTTTGTTTCTCTGGGGAAAGGCCATGGTTCATATCCTGAGCCTGGTGTCCTGAGTGGCCGGCCCCCTGCTGAAATTCTGCACGGACCAGGATGCCGCCGAGATGAAAGGTGCCCCCAGAGGCAACTGTGGCTGGTTTGACAGTGCCAAGTGCTTCCTGCAAACTGACATCAGAAACCTGGCCTGGTGATTTTCTTTCTCAGGGGAAAGGCCATGGTTCATGTCCAGGGCCCGGTGGCCCGTACTTGCCTGCTGCCTGCTGAAATTCCACACGGATCAGGATACCTCCCAGATGTAAGGTGCCACCACAGGCAACTGTGGCTGGTTTGACAGTGCCAAGTGCCTCCTGCAAACTGACATCAGGAACCTGGCCTTGTGAGTTTTGTTTCTCTGGGGAAAGGCCATCATTCTTGTTCAGAGCCCAGTGGCCCGGAGTGGCCGGCTGCCTGCTGAAATTCCGCATGGATCAGGATGCCTCCCAGATGAAAAGTGCCCCCACAGGCACCTGTGGCTGGTTTGACAGTGCCAAGTGCCTCCTGCAAACTGACATCAGGAACCTGGCCGGGTGAGTTTTGTTTCTCTGGGGAAAGCCTTTCGTTCCTATCCATGGACGGGTGGCCCAGAGTGGCTGGCTGCCTGCTGAAATTCCGCACTGTTGAAGATACCTCCCAGATGGAAAGTACCACCACAGGCAACTGTGGCTGGTTTGACAGTGCCAAGCGCCTCCTGCAAACTGACATCAGGAACCTGGCCTGGTGACTTTTGTTTCTCACGGGAAAGGGCATCGTTCATGTCCATTGCCCGGTGGCCTGGTGTGGCCGGCAGCCTGCTGAACTTCCGCACAGATGAGGATACCGCCCAGATGCAAGGTGCCCATACAGGTGCGTGTGGCTGGTTTGACAGTGCCAAGTGCCTCCTGCAAACTGACATCAGGAACCTGGCCGGGTGACTTTTGTTTCTCTGGGGAAAAGCCATCGCTCCACTCCAAGGCCAGGTGGCCTGGAGTGGCCGGCTGCCTGTTGAAATTCCGCACGGATGCGGATAACTCCCAGATGAAAGGAGCCCCCACAGGCAACTGTGGCTGGTTTGACAGTGCCAAGTGCCTCCTGCAAACTGACATCAGGAACCTGGCCTGGTGACTTTTATTTCTCTGGGGAAAGGCCATTGTACGTGTCCAAGGTCTAATGGCCCGGAGTGGCCGGCTGCCTGCTGGAATTCGGCATGGATCAGGATGCCGCCGAGATGCAAGGTGCCCCCACAGGCACCTGTGGCTGGTTTGACAGTGCCATGTGCCTCCTGCAAAATGACATCAGGAACCTGGCCTTGTGACTTTCCTTTCTCTGGGGAAAGACCATGATTCATGTCCAGGGCCTTGCGGCCTGGAGTGCCCGGCTGCCTGCTGAAATTCCGCATGGATCGGGATGCCTCCCAGATGGAAAGTGCCCCCACAGCCAACTGTGGCTGGTTTGACAGTGCCAAGTGCCTCCTGCAAACTGACATCAGGAACCTGGCCGGGTGACTTTTGTTTCCCTAGGGAAAAGCCGTGGTTCTTGTCCAGGGCCTGGTGGCCCGTAGTGGCCGGCTGCCTGCTGAAATTCCGCATGGATCGGGATGCCTCCCAGATGAAAAGTGCCCCCACAGGCACCTGTGGCTGGTTTGACACTGCCAAGTGCCTCCTGCAAACTGACATCAGGAACCTGGCCTGGTGACTTTTATTTCTCTGGGGAAAGGCCATTGTACGTTTCCAAGGTCTAATGGCCCGGAGTGGCCGGCTGCCTGCTGGAATTCGGCATGGATCAGGATGCCGCCGAGATGCAAGGTGCCCCCACAGGCAACTGTGGCTGGTTTGACAGTGCCAAGTGCCTCCTGCACACTGACATCAGGAACCTGACCTGGTGACTTTTGTTTCTCTGGGGAAAGGCCATGGTTCATATCCTACAAACTGTGGCCCAAAGTGGCCGGCTGACTGCTGAAATTCCGCACGGATCAGGATACCTCCGAGATGCAAGGTGCCCCACAGGCACCTGTGGCTGGTTTGACAGTGCCATGTGCCTCCTGCAAAATGACATCAGGAACCTGGCCTTGTGACTTTCCTTTCTCTGGGGAAAGACCATGATTCATGTCCAGGGCCTTGTGGCCTGGAGTGTCCGGCTGCCTGCTGAAATTCCGCATGGATCGGGATGCCTCCCAGATGGAAAGTGCCCCCACAGCCAACTGTGGCTGGTTTGACAGTGCCAAGTGCCTCCTGCAAACTGACATCAGGAACCTGGCCGGGTGACTTTTGTTTCCCTAGGGAAAAGCCGTGGTTCTTGTCCAGGGCCTGGTGGCCCGGAGTGGCCGGCTGCCTGCTGAAATTCCGCATGGATCGGGATGCCTCCCAGATGAAAAGTGCCCCCACAGGCACCTGTGGCTGGTTTGACAGTGCCAAGTGCCTCCTGCAAACTGACATCAGGAACCTGGCCTGGTGTCTTTTGTTTCTCAGGGGAAAGCCTTTCGTTCCTATCCATGGACGGGTGGCCCAGAGTGGCTGGCTGCCTGCTGAAATTCCGCACTGTTGAAGATACCTCCCAGATGGAAAGTACCACCACAGGCAACTGTGGCTGGTTTGACAGTGCCAAGCGCCTCCTGCAAACTGACATCAGGAACCTGGCCTGGTGACTTTTGTTTCTCACGGGAAAGGGCATCGTTCGTGTCCAGTGCCCGGTGGCCTGGTGTGGCCGGCAGCCTGCTGAACTTCCGCACAGATGAGGATACCGCCCAGATGCAAGGTGCCCATAGAGGTGCGTGTGGCTGGTTTGACAGTGCCAAGTGCCTCCTGCAAACTGACATCAGGAACCTGGCCTGGTGACTTTTGTTTCTCTGGGGAAAGGCCATGGTTCATATCCTGAGCCTGGTGTCCTGAGTGGCCGGCCCCCTGCTGAAATTCTGCACGGACCAGGATGCCGCCGAGATGAAAGGTGCCCCCACAGGCAACTGTGGCTGGTTTGACAGTGCCAAGTGCCTCCTGCAAACTGACATCAGGAACCTGGCCTGGTGACTTTTGTTTCTCTGGGGAAAGGCCATGGTTCATATCCTGAGCCTGGTGTCCTGAGTGGCCGGCCCCCTGCTGAAATTCTGCACGGACCAGGATGCCGCCGAGATGAAAGGTGCCCCCAGAGGCAACTGTGGCTGGTTTGACAGTGCCAAGTGCTTCCTGCAAACTGACATCAGAAACCTGGCCTGGTGATTTTCTTTCTCAGGGGAAAGGCCATGGTTCATGTCCAGGGCCCGGTGGCCCGTACTTGCCTGCTGCCTGCTGAAATTCCACACGGATCAGGATACCTCCCAGATGTAAGGTGCCACCACAGGCAACTGTGGCTGGTTTGACAGTGCCAAGTGCCTCCTGCAAACTGACATCAGGAACCTGGCCTTGTGAGTTTTGTTTCTCTGGGGAAAGGCCATCATTCTTGTTCAGAGCCCAGTGGCCCGGAGTGGCCGGCTGCCTGCTGAAATTCCGCATGGATCAGGATGCCTCCCAGATGAAAAGTGCCCCCACAGGCACCTGTGGCTGGTTTGACAGTGCCAAGTGCCTCCTGCAAACTGACATCAGGAACCTGGCCGGGTGAGTTTTGTTTCTCTGGGGAAAGCCTTTCGTTCCTATCCATGGACGGGTGGCCCAGAGTGGCTGGCTGCCTGCTGAAATTCCGCATGGATCGGGATGCCTCCCAGATGGAAAGTGCCCCCACAGCCAACTGTGGCTGGTTTGACAGTGCCAAGTGCCTCCTGCAAACTGACATCAGGAACCTGGCCGGGTGACTTTTGTTTCCCTAGGGAAAAGCCGTGGTTCTTGTCCAGGGCCTGGTGGCCCGGAGTGGCCGGCTGCCTGCTGAAATTCCGCATGGATCGGGATGCCTCCCAGATGAAAAGTGCCCCCACAGGCACCTGTGGCTGGTTTGACACTGCCAAGTGCCTCCTGCAAACTGACATCAGGAACCTGGCCTGGTGACTTTTATTTCTCTGGGGAAAGGCCATTGTACGTGTCCAAGGTCTAATGGCCCGGAGTGGCCGGCTGCCTGCTGGAATTCGGCATGGATCAGGATGCCGCCGAGATGCAAGGTGCCCCCACAGGCAACTGTGGCTGGTTTGACAGTGCCAAGTGCCTCCTGCACACTGACATCAGGAACCTGACCTGGTGACTTTTGTTTCTCTGGGGAAAGGCCATGGTTCATATCCTACAAACTGTGGCCCAAAGTGGCCGGCTGACTGCTGAAATTCCGCACGGATCAGGATACCTCCGAGATGCTAGGTGCCCCACAGGCACCTGTGGCTGGTTTGACAGTGCCATGTGCCTCCTGCAAAATGACATCAGGAACCTGGCCTTGTGACTTTCCTTTCTCTGGGGAAAGACCATGATTCATGTCCAGGGCCTTGCGGCCTGGAGTGTCCGGCTGCCTGCTGAAATTCCGCATGGATCGGGATGCCTCCCAGATGGAAAGTGCCCCCACAGCCAACTGTGGCTGGTTTGACAGTGCCAAGTGCCTCCTGCAAACTGACATCAGGAACCTGGCCGGGTGACTTTTGTTTCCCTAGGGAAAAGCCGTGGTTCTTGTCCAGGGCCTGGTGGCCCGGAGTGGCCGGCTGCCTGCTGAAATTCCGCATGGATCGGGATGCCTCCCAGATGAAAAGTGCCCCCACAGGCACCTGTGGCTGGTTTGACAGTGCCAAGTGCCTCCTGCAAACTGACATCAGGAACCTGGCCTGGTGTCTTTTGTTTCTCAGGGGAAAGCCTTTCGTTCCTATCCATGGACGGGTGGCCCAGAGTGGCTGGCTGCCTGCTGAAATTCCGCACTGTTGAAGATACCTCCCAGATGGAAAGTACCACCACAGGCAACTGTGGCTGGTTTGACAGTGCCAAGCGCCTCCTGCAAACTGACATCAGGAACCTGGCCTGGTGACTTTTGTTTCTCTAGGGAAAGGCCATGGTTCATATCCTGAGCCTGGTGTCCTGAGTGGCCGGCCCCCTGCTGAAATTCTGCACGGACCAGGATGCCGCCGAGATGAAAGGTGCCCCCACAGGCAACTGTGGCTGGTTTGACAGTGCCAAGTGCCTCCTGCAAACTGACATCAGGAACCTGGCCTGGTGACTTTTGTTTCTCTGGGGAAAGGCCATGGTTCATATCCTGAGCCTGGTGTCCTGAGTGGCCGGCCCCCTGCTGAAATTCTGCACGGACCAGGATGCCGCCGAGATGAAAGGTGCCCCCAGAGGCAACTGTGGCTGGTTTGACAGTGCCAAGTGCTTCCTGCAAACTGACATCAGAAACCTGGCCTGGTGATTTTCTTTCTCAGGGGAAAGGCCATGGTTCATGTCCAGGGCCCGGTGGCCCGTACTTGCCTGCTGCCTGCTGAAATTCCACACGGATCAGGATACCTCCCAGATGTAAGGTGCCACCACAGGCAACTGTGGCTGGTTTGACAGTGCCAAGTGCCTCCTGCAAACTGACATCAGGAACCTGGCCTTGTGAGTTTTGTTTCTCTGGGGAAAGGCCATCATTCTTGTTCAGAGCCCAGTGGCCCGGAGTGGCCGGCTGCCTGCTGAAATTCCGCATGGATCAGGATGCCTCCCAGATGAAAAGTGCCCCCACAGGCACCTGTGGCTGGTTTGACAGTGCCAAGTGCCTCCTGCAAACTGACATCAGGAACCTGGCCGGGTGAGTTTTGTTTCTCTGGGGAAAGCCTTTCGTTCCTATCCATGGACGGGTGGCCCAGAGTGGCTGGCTGCCTGCTGAAATTCCGCACTGTTGAAGATACCTCCCAGATGGAAAGTACCACCACAGGCAACTGTGGCTGGTTTGACAGTGCCAAGCGCCTCCTGCAAACTGACATCAGGAACCTGGCCTGGTGACTTTTGTTTCTCACGGGAAAGGGCATCGTTCATGTCCATTGCCCGGTGGCCTGGTGTGGCCGGCAGCCTGCTGAACTTCCGCACAGATGAGGATACCTCCCAGATGCAAGGTGCCCATACAGGTGCGTGTGGCTGGTTTGACAGTGCCAAGTGCCTCCTGCAAACTGACATCAGGAACCTGGCCGGGTGACTTTTGTTTCTCTGGGGAAAAGCCATCGCTCCACTCCAAGGCCAGGTGGCCTGGAGTGGCCGGCTGCCTGTTGAAATTCCGCACGGATGCGGATAACTCCCAGATGAAAGGAGCCCCCACAGGCAACTGTGGCTGGTTTGACAGTGCCAAGTGCCTCCTGCAAACTGACATCAGGAACCTGGCCTGGTGACTTTTATTTCTCTGGGGAAAGGCCATTGTACGTGTCCAAGGTCTAATGGCCCGGAGTGGCCGGCTGCCTGCTGGAATTCGGCATGGATCAGGATGCCGCCGAGATGCAAGGTGCCCCCACAGGCACCTGTGGCTGGTTTGACAGTGCCATGTGCCTCCTGCAAAATGACATCAGGAACCTGGCCTTGTGACTTTCCTTTCTCTGGGGAAAGACCATGATTCATGTCCAGGGCCTTGCGGCCTGGAGTGCCCGGCTGACTGCTGAAATTCCGCATGGATCGGGATGCCTCCCAGATGGAAAGTGCCCCCACAGCCAACTGTGGCTGGTTTGACAGTGCCAAGTGCCTCCTGCAAACTGACATCAGGAACCTGGCCGGGTGACTTTTGTTTCCCTAGGGAAAAGCCGTGGTTCTTGTCCAGGGCCTGGTGGCCCGGAGTGGCCGGCTGCCTGCTGAAATTCCGCATGGATCGGGATGCCTCCCAGATGAAAGGTGCCCCCACAGGCAACTGTGGCTGGTTTGACAGTGCCAAGTGCTTCCTGCAAACTGACATCAGGAACCTGACCTGGTGACTTTTGTTTCTCTGGGGAAAGGCCATGGTTCATATCCTACAAACTGTGGCCCAAAGTGGCCGGCTGACTGCTGAAATTCTGCACGGATCAGGATACCTCCGAGATGCAAGGTGCCCCACAGGCACCTGTGGCTGGTTTGACAGTGCCATGTGCCTCCTGCAAAATGACATCAGGAACCTGGCCTTGTGACTTTCCTTTCTCTGGGGAAAGACCATGATTCATGTCCAGGGCCTTGCGGCCTGGAGTGTCCGGCTGCCTGCTGAAATTCCGCATGGATCGGGATGCCTCCCAGATGGAAAGTGCCCCCACAGGCAACTGTGGCTGGTTTGACAGTGCCAAGTGCCTCCTGCAAACTGACATCAGGAACCTGGCCGGGTGACTTTTGTTTCCCTAGGGAAAAGCCGTGGTTCTTGTCCAGGGCCTGGTGGCCCGGAGTGGCCGGCTGCCTGCTGAAATTCCGCATGGATCGGGATGCCTCCCAGATGAAAAGTGCCCCCACAGGCACCTGTGGCTGGTTTGACAGTGCCAAGTGCCTCCTGCAAACTGACATCAGGAACCTGGCCTGGTGTCTTTTGTTTCTCAGGGGAAAGCCTTTCGTTCCTATCCATGGACGGGTGGCCCAGAGTGGCTGGCTGCCTGCTGAAATTCCGCACTGTTGAAGATACCTCCCAGATGGAAAGTACCACCACAGGCAACTGTGGCTGGTTTGACAGTGCCAAGCGCCTCCTGCAAACTGACATCAGGAACCTGGCCTGGTGACTTTTGTTTCTCACGGGAAAGGGCATCGTTCATGTCCATTGCCCGGTGGCCTGGTGTGGCCGGCAGCCTGCTGAACTTCCGCACAGATGAGGATACCTCCCAGATGCAAGGTGCCCATACAGGTGCGTGTGGCTGGTTTGACAGTGCCAAGTGCCTCCTGCAAACTGACATCAGGAACCTGGCCGGGTGACTTTTGTTTCTCTGGGGAAAAGCCATCGCTCCACTCCAAGGCCAGGTGGCCTGGAGTGGCCGGCTGCCTGTTGAAATTCCGCACGGATGCGGATAACTCCCAGATGAAAGGAGCCCCCACAGGCAACTGTGGCTGGTTTGACAGTGCCAAGTGCCTCCTGCAAACTGACATCAGGAACCTGGCCTGGTGACTTTTATTTCTCTGGGGAAAGGCCATTGTACGTGTCCAAGGTCTAATGGCCCGGAGTGGCCGGCTGCCTGCTGGAATTCGGCATGGATCAGGATGCCGCCGAGATGCAAGGTGCCCCCACAGGCACCTGTGGCTGGTTTGACAGTGCCATGTGCCTCCTGCAAAATGACATCAGGAACCTGGCCTTGTGACTTTCCTTTCTCTGGGGAAAGACCATGATTCATGTCCAGGGCCTTGCGGCCTGGAGTGCCCGGCTGCCTGCTGAAATTCCGCATGGATCGGGATGCCTCCCAGATGGAAAGTGCCCCCACAGCCAACTGTGGCTGGTTTGACAGTGCCAAGTGCCTCCTGCAAACTGACATCAGGAACCTGACCTGGTGACTTTTATTTCTCTGGGGAAAGGCCATGGTTCATATCCTACAAACTGTGGCCCAAAGTGGCCGGCTGACTGCTGAAATTCCGCACGGATCAGGATACCTCCGAGATGCAAGGTGCCCCACAGGCACCTGTGGCTGGTTTGACAGTGCCAAGTGCCTCCTGCAAACTGACATCAGGAACCTGGCCTGGTGACTTTTGTTTCTCTGGGGAAAGGCCATGGTTCATAGACTGAGCCTGGTGTCCTGAGTGGCCGGCCCCCTGCTGAAATTCTGCACGGACCAGGATGCCGCCGAGATGAAAGGTGCCCCCACAGGCAACTGTGGCTGGTTTGACAGTGCCAAGTGCCTCCTGCAAACTGACATCAGGAACCTGGCCTGGTGACTTTTGTTTCTCTGGGGAAAGGCCATGGTTCATATCCTGAGCCTGGTGTCCTGAGTGGCCGGCCCCCTGCTGAAATTCTGCACGGACCAGGATGCCGCCGAGATGAAAGGTGCCCCCAGAGGCAACTGTGGCTGGTTTGACAGTGCCAAGTGCTTCCTGCAAACTGACATCAGAAACCTGGCCTGGTGATTTTCTTTCTCAGGGGAAAGGCCATGGTTCATGTCCAGGGCCCGGTGGCCCGTACTTGCCTGCTGCCTGCTGAAATTCCACACGGATCAGGATACCTCCCAGATGTAAGGTGCCACCACAGGCAACTGTGGCTGGTTTGACAGTGCCAAGTGCCTCCTGCAAACTGACATCAGGAACCTGGCCTTGTGAGTTTTGTTTCTCTGGGGAAAGGCCATCATTCTTGTTCAGAGCCCAGTGGCCCGGAGTGGCCGGCTGCCTGCTGAAATTCCGCATGGATCAGGATGCCTCCCAGATGAAAAGTGCCCCCACAGGCACCTGTGGCTGGTTTGACAGTGCCAAGTGCCTCCTGCAAACTGACATCAGGAACCTGGCCGGGTGAGTTTTGTTTCTCTGGGGAAAGCCTTTCGTTCCTATCCATGGACGGGTGGCCCAGAGTGGCTGGCTGCCTGCTGAAATTCCGCACTGTTGAAGATACCTCCCAGATGGAAAGTACCACCACAGGCAACTGTGGCTGGTTTGACAGTGCCAAGCGCCTCCTGCAAACTGACATCAGGAACCTGGCCTGGTGACTTTTGTTTCTCACGGGAAAGGGCATCGTTCATGTCCATTGCCCGGTGGCCTGGTGTGGCCGGCAGCCTGCTGAACTTCCGCACAGATGAGGATACCGCCCAGATGCAAGGTGCCCATACAGGTGCGTGTGGCTGGTTTGACAGTGCCAAGTGCCTCCTGCAAACTGACATCAGGAACCTGGCCGGGTGACTTTTGTTTCTCTGGGGAAAAGCCATCGCTCCACTCCAAGGCCAGGTGGCCTGGAGTGGCCGGCTGCCTGTTGAAATTCCGCACGGATGCGGATAACTCCCAGATGAAAGGAGCCCCCACAGGCAACTGTGGCTGGTTTGACAGTGCCAAGTGCCTCCTGCAAACTGACATCAGGAACCTGGCCTGGTGACTTTTATTTCTCTGGGGAAAGGCCATTGTACGTGTCCAAGGTCTAATGGCCCGGAGTGGCCGGCTGCCTGCTGGAATTCGGCATGGATCAGGATGCCGCCGAGATGCAAGGTGCCCCCACAGGCACCTGTGGCTGGTTTGACAGTGCCATGTGCCTCCTGCAAAATGACATCAGGAACCTGGCCTTGTGACTTTCCTTTCTCTGGGGAAAGACCATGATTCATGTCCAGGGCCTTGCGGCCTGGAGTGCCCGGCTGCCTGCTGAAATTCCGCATGGATCGGGATGCCTCCCAGATGGAAAGTGCCCCCACAGCCAACTGTGGCTGGTTTGACAGTGCCAAGTGCCTCCTGCAAACTGACATCAGGAACCTGGCCGGGTGACTTTTGTTTCCCTAGGGAAAAGCCGTGGTTCTTGTCCAGGGCCTGGTGGCCCGGAGTGGCCGGCTGCCTGCTGAAATTCCGCATGGATCGGGATGCCTCCCAGATGAAAAGTGCCCCCACAGGCACCTGTGGCTGGTTTGACACTGCCAAGTGCCTCCTGCAAACTGACATCAGGAACCTGGCCTGGTGACTTTTATTTCTCTGGGGAAAGGCCATTGTACGTGTCCAAGGTCTAATGGCCCGGAGTGGCCGGCTGCCTGCTGGAATTCGGCATGGATCAGGATGCCGCCGAGATGCAAGGTGCCCCCACAGGCAACTGTGGCTGGTTTGACAGTGCCAAGTGCCTCCTGCACACTGACATCAGGAACCTGACCTGGTGACTTTTGTTTCTCTGGGGAAAGGCCATGGTTCATATCCTACAAACTGTGGCCCAAAGTGGCCGGCTGACTGCTGAAATTCCGCACGGATCAGGATACCTCCGAGATGCAAGGTGCCCCACAGGCACCTGTGGCTGGTTTGACAGTGCCATGTGCCTCCTGCAAAATGACATCAGGAACCTGGCCTTGTGACTTTCCTTTCTCTGGGGAAAGACCATGATTCATGTCCAGGGCCTTGTGGCCTGGAGTGTCCGGCTGCCTGCTGAAATTCCGCATGGATCGGGATGCCTCCCAGATGGAAAGTGCCCCCACAGCCAACTGTGGCTGGTTTGACAGTGCCAAGTGCCTCCTGCAAACTGACATCAGGAACCTGGCCGGGTGACTTTTGTTTCCCTAGGGAAAAGCCGTGGTTCTTGTCCAGGGCCTGGTGGCCCGGAGTGGCCGGCTGCCTGCTGAAATTCCGCATGGATCGGGATGCCTCCCAGATGAAAAGTGCCCCCACAGGCACCTGTGGCTGGTTTGACAGTGCCAAGTGCCTCCTGCAAACTGACATCAGGAACCTGGCCTGGTGTCTTTTGTTTCTCAGGGGAAAGCCTTTCGTTCCTATCCATGGACGGGTGGCCCAGAGTGGCTGGCTGCCTGCTGAAATTCCGCACTGTTGAAGATACCTCCCAGATGGAAAGTACCACCACAGGCAACTGTGGCTGGTTTGACAGTGCCAAGCGCCTCCTGCAAACTGACATCAGGAACCTGGCCTGGTGACTTTTGTTTCTCACGGGAAAGGGCATCGTTCGTGTCCAGTGCCCGGTGGCCTGGTGTGGCCGGCAGCCTGCTGAACTTCCGCACAGATGAGGATACCGCCCAGATGCAAGGTGCCCATACAGGTGCGTGTGGCTGGTTTGACAGTGCCAAGTGCCTCCTGCAAACTGACATCAGGAACCTGGCCTGGTGACTTTTGTTTCTCTGGGGAAAGGCCATGGTTCATATCCTGAGCCTGGTGTCCTGAGTGGCCGGCCCCCTGCTGAAATTCTGCACGGACCAGGATGCCGCCGAGATGAAAGGTGCCCCCACAGGCAACTGTGGCTGGTTTGACAGTGCCAAGTGCCTCCTGCAAACTGACATCAGGAACCTGGCCTGGTGACTTTTGTTTCTCTGGGGAAAGGCCATGGTTCATATCCTGAGCCTGGAGTCCTGAGTGGCCGGCCCCCTGCTGAAATTCTGCACGGACCAGGATGCCGCCGAGATGAAAGGTGCCCCCAGAGGCAACTGTGGCTGGTTTGACAGTGCCAAGTGCTTCCTGCAAACTGACATCAGAAACCTGGCCTGGTGATTTTCTTTCTCAGGGGAAAGGCCATGGTTCATGTCCAGGGCCCGGTGGCCCGTACTTGCCTGCTGCCTGCTGAAATTCCACACGGATCAGGATACCTCCCAGATGTAAGGTGCCACCACAGGCAACTGTGGCTGGTTTGACAGTGCCAAGTGCCTCCTGCAAACTGACATCAGGAACCTGGCCTTGTGAGTTTTGTTTCTCTGGGGAAAGGCCATCATTCTTGTTCAGAGCCCAGTGGCCCGGAGTGGCCGGCTGCCTGCTGAAATTCCGCATGGATCAGGATGCCTCCCAGATGAAAAGTGCCCCCACAGGCACCTGTGGCTGGTTTGACAGTGCCAAGTGCCTCCTGCAAACTGACATCAGGAACCTGGCCGGGTGAGTTTTGTTTCTCTGGGGAAAGCCTTTCGTTCCTATCCATGGACGGGTGGCCCAGAGTGGCTGGCTGCCTGCTGAAATTCCGCACTGTTGAAGATACCTCCCAGATGGAAAGTACCACCACAGGCAACTGTGGCTGGTTTGACAGTGCCAAGCGCCTCCTGCAAACTGACATCAGGAACCTGGCCTGGTGACTTTTGTTTCTCACGGGAAAGGGCATCGTTCATGTCCATTGCCCGGTGGCCTGGTGTGGCCGGCAGCCTGCTGAACTTCCGCACAGATGAGGATACCGCCCAGATGCAAGGTGCCCATACAGGTGCGTGTGGCTGGTTTGACAGTGCCAAGTGCCTCCTGCAAACTGACATCAGGAACCTGGCCGGGTGACTTTTGTTTCTCTGGGGAAAAGCCATCGCTCCACTCCAAGGCCAGGTGGCCTGGAGTGGCCGGCTGCCTGTTGAAATTCCGCACGGATGCGGATAACTCCCAGATGAAAGGAGCCCCCACAGGCAACTGTGGCTGGTTTGACAGTGCCAAGTGCCTCCTGCAAACTGACATCAGGAACCTGGCCTGGTGACTTTTATTTCTCTGGGGAAAGGCCATTGTACGTGTCCAAGGTCTAATGGCCCGGAGTGGCCGGCTGCCTGCTGGAATTCGGCATGGATCAGGATGCCGCCGAGATGCAAGGTGCCCCCACAGGCACCTGTGGCTGGTTTGACAGTGCCATGTGCCTCCTGCAAAATGACATCAGGAACCTGGCCTTGTGACTTTCCTTTCTCTGGGGAAAGACCATGATTCATGTCCAGGGCCTTGCGGCCTGGAGTGCCCGGCTGCCTGCTGAAATTCCGCATGGATCGGGATGCCTCCCAGATGGAAAGTGCCCCCACAGCCAACTGTGGCTGGTTTGACAGTGCCAAGTGCCTCCTGCAAACTGACATCAGGAACCTGGCCGGGTGACTTTTGTTTCCCTAGGGAAAAGCCGTGGTTCTTGTCCAGGGCCTGGTGGCCCGGAGTGGCCGGCTGCCTGCTGAAATTCCGCATGGATCGGGATGCCTCCCAGATGAAAAGTGCCCCCACAGGCACCTGTGGCTGGTTTGACACTGCCAAGTGCCTCCTGCAAACTGACATCAGGAACCTGGCCTGGTGACTTTTATTTCTCTGGGGAAAGGCCATTGTACGTGTCCAAGGTCTAATGGCCCGGAGTGGCCGGCTGCCTGCTGGAATTCGGCATGGATCAGGATGCCGCCGAGATGCAAGGTGCCCCCACAGGCAACTGTGGCTGGTTTGACAGTGCCAAGTGCCTCCTGCACACTGACATCAGGAACCTGACCTGGTGACTTTTGTTTCTCTGGGGAAAGGCCATGGTTCATATCCTACAAACTGTGGCCCAAAGTGGCCGGCTGACTGCTGAAATTCCGCACGGATCAGGATACCTCCGAGATGCAAGGTGCCCCACAGGCACCTGTGGCTGGTTTGACAGTGCCATGTGCCTCCTGCAAAATGACATCAGGAACCTGGCCTTGTGACTTTCCTTTCTCTGGGGAAAGACCATGATTCATGTCCAGGGCCTTGTGGCCTGGAGTGTCCGGCTGCCTGCTGAAATTCCGCATGGATCGGGATGCCTCCCAGATGGAAAGTGCCCCCACAGCCAACTGTGGCTGGTTTGACAGTGCCAAGTGCCTCCTGCAAACTGACATCAGGAACCTGGCCGGGTGACTTTTGTTTCCCTAGGGAAAAGCCGTGGTTCTTGTCCAGGGCCTGGTGGCCCGGAGTGGCCGGCTGCCTGCTGAAATTCCGCATGGATCGGGATGCCTCCCAGATGAAAAGTGCCCCCACAGGCACCTGTGGCTGGTTTGACAGTGCCAAGTGCCTCCTGCAAACTGACATCAGGAACCTGGCCTGGTGTCTTTTGTTTCTCAGGGGAAAGCCTTTCGTTCCTATCCATGGACGGGTGGCCCAGAGTGGCTGGCTGCCTGCTGAAATTCCGCACTGTTGAAGATACCTCCCAGATGGAAAGTACCACCACAGGCAACTGTGGCTGGTTTGACAGTGCCAAGCGCCTCCTGCAAACTGACATCAGGAACCTGGCCTGGTGACTTTTGTTTCTCACGGGAAAGGGCATCGTTCGTGTCCAGTGCCCGGTGGCCTGGTGTGGCCGGCAGCCTGCTGAACTTCCGCACAGATGAGGATACCGCCCAGATGCAAGGTGCCCATACAGGTGCGTGTGGCTGGTTTGACAGTGCCAAGTGCCTCCTGCAAACTGACATCAGGAACCTGGCCTGGTGACTTTTGTTTCTCTGGGGAAAGGCCATGGTTCATATCCTGAGCCTGGTGTCCTGAGTGGCCGGCCCCCTGCTGAAATTCTGCACGGACCAGGATGCCGCCGAGATGAAAGGTGCCCCCACAGGCAACTGTGGCTGGTTTGACAGTGCCAAGTGCCTCCTGCAAACTGACATCAGGAACCTGGCCTGGTGACTTTTGTTTCTCTGGGGAAAGGCCATGGTTCATATCCTGAGCCTGGAGTCCTGAGTGGCCGGCCCCCTGCTGAAATTCTGCACGGACCAGGATGCCGCCGAGATGAAAGGTGCCCCCAGAGGCAACTGTGGCTGGTTTGACAGTGCCAAGTGCTTCCTGCAAACTGACATCAGAAACCTGGCCTGGTGATTTTCTTTCTCAGGGGAAAGGCCATGGTTCATGTCCAGGGCCCGGTGGCCCGTACTTGCCTGCTGCCTGCTGAAATTCCACACGGATCAGGATACCTCCCAGATGTAAGGTGCCACCACAGGCAACTGTGGCTGGTTTGACAGTGCCAAGTGCCTCCTGCAAACTGACATCAGGAACCTGGCCTTGTGAGTTTTGTTTCTCTGGGGAAAGGCCATCATTCTTGTTCAGAGCCCAGTGGCCCGGAGTGGCCGGCTGCCTGCTGAAATTCCGCATGGATCAGGATGCCTCCCAGATGAAAAGTGCCCCCACAGGCACCTGTGGCTGGTTTGACAGTGCCAAGTGCCTCCTGCAAACTGACATCAGGAACCTGGCCGGGTGAGTTTTGTTTCTCTGGGGAAAGCCTTTCGTTCCTATCCATGGACGGGTGGCCCAGAGTGGCTGGCTGCCTGCTGAAATTCCGCATGGATCGGGATGCCTCCCAGATGGAAAGTGCCCCCACAGCCAACTGTGGCTGGTTTGACAGTGCCAAGTGCCTCCTGCAAACTGACATCAGGAACCTGGCCGGGTGACTTTTGTTTCCCTAGGGAAAAGCCGTGGTTCTTGTCCAGGGCCTGGTGGCCCGGAGTGGCCGGCTGCCTGCTGAAATTCCGCATGGATCGGGATGCCTCCCAGATGAAAAGTGCCCCCACAGGCACCTGTGGCTGGTTTGACACTGCCAAGTGCCTCCTGCAAACTGACATCAGGAACCTGGCCTGGTGACTTTTATTTCTCTGGGGAAAGGCCATTGTACGTGTCCAAGGTCTAATGGCCCGGAGTGGCCGGCTGCCTGCTGGAATTCGGCATGGATCAGGATGCCGCCGAGATGCAAGGTGCCCCCACAGGCAACTGTGGCTGGTTTGACAGTGCCAAGTGCCTCCTGCACACTGACATCAGGAACCTGACCTGGAGACTTTTGTTTCTCTGGGGAAAGGCCATGGTTCATATCCTACAAACTGTGGCCCAAAGTGGCCGGCTGACTGCTGAAATTCCGCACGGATCAGGATACCTCCGAGATGCTAGGTGCCCCACAGGCACCTGTGGCTGGTTTGACAGTGCCATGTGCCTCCTGCAAAATGACATCAGGAACCTGGCCTTGTGACTTTCCTTTCTCTGGGGAAAGACCATGATTCATGTCCAGGGCCTTGCGGCCTGGAGTGTCCGGCTGCCTGCTGAAATTCCGCATGGATCGGGATGCCTCCCAGATGGAAAGTGCCCCCAGAGGCAACTGTGGCTGGTTTGACAGTGCCAAGTGCCTCCTGCAAACTGACATCAGGAACCTGGCCGGGTGACTTTTGTTTCCCTAGGGAAAAGCCGTGGTTCTTGTCCAGGGCCTGGTGGCCCGGAGTGGCCGGCTGCCTGCTGAAATTCCGCATGGATCGGGATGCCTCCCAGATGAAAAGTGCCCCCACAGGCACCTGTGGCTGGTTTGACAGTGCCAAGTGCCTCCTGCAAACTGACATCAGGAACCTGGCCTGGTGTCTTTTGTTTCTCAGGGGAAAGCCTTTCGTTCCTATCCATGGACGGGTGGCCCAGAGTGGCTGGCTGCCTGCTGAAATTCCGCACTGTTGAAGATACCTCCCAGATGGAAAGTACCACCACAGGCAACTGTGGCTGGTTTGACAGTGCCAAGCGCCTCCTGCAAACTGACATCAGGAACCTGGCCTGGTGACTTTTGTTTCTCTGGGGAAAGGCCATGGTTCATAGACTGAGCCTGGTGTCCTGAGTGGCCGGCCCCCTGCTGAAATTCTGCACGGACCAGGATGCCGCCGAGATGAAAGGTGCCCCCACAGGCAACTGTGGCTGGTTTGACAGTGCCAAGTGCCTCCTGCAAACTGACATCAGGAACCTGGCCTGGTGACTTTTGTTTCTCTGGGGAAAGGCCATGGTTCATATCCTGAGCCTGGTGTCCTGAGTGGCCGGCCCCCTGCTGAAATTCTGCACGGACCAGGATGCCGCCGAGATGAAAGGTGCCCCCAGAGGCAACTGTGGCTGGTTTGACAGTGCCAAGTGCTTCCTGCAAACTGACATCAGAAACCTGGCCTGGTGATTTTCTTTCTCAGGGGAAAGGCCATGGTTCATGTCCAGGGCCCGGTGGCCCGTACTTGCCTGCTGCCTGCTGAAATTCCACACGGATCAGGATACCTCCCAGATGTAAGGTGCCACCACAGGCAACTGTGGCTGGTTTGACAGTGCCAAGTGCCTCCTGCAAACTGACATCAGGAACCTGGCCTTGTGAGTTTTGTTTCTCTGGGGAAAGGCCATCATTCTTGTTCAGAGCCCAGTGGCCCGGAGTGGCCGGCTGCCTGCTGAAATTCCGCATGGATCAGGATGCCTCCCAGATGAAAAGTGCCCCCACAGGCACCTGTGGCTGGTTTGACAGTGCCAAGTGCCTCCTGCAAACTGACATCAGGAACCTGGCCGGGTGAGTTTTGTTTCTCTGGGGAAAGCCTTTCGTTCCTATCCATGGACGGGTGGCCCAGAGTGGCTGGCTGCCTGCTGAAATTCCGCACTGTTGAAGATACCTCCCAGATGGAAAGTACCACCACAGGCAACTGTGGCTGGTTTGACAGTGCCAAGCGCCTCCTGCAAACTGACATCAGGAACCTGGCCTGGTGACTTTTGTTTCTCACGGGAAAGGGCATCGTTCATGTCCAAGGTCTAATGGCCCGGAGTGGCCGGCTGCCTGCTGGAATTCGGCATGGATCAGGATGCCGCCGAGATGCAAGGTGCCCCCACAGGCACCTGTGGCTGGTTTGACAGTGCCATGTGCCTCCTGCAAAATGACATCAGGAACCTGGCCTTGTGACTTTCCTTTCTCTGGGGAAAGACCATGATTCATGTCCAGGGCCTTGCGGCCTGGAGTGCCCGGCTGACTGCTGAAATTCCGCATGGATCGGGATGCCTCCCAGATGGAAAGTGCCCCCACAGCCAACTGTGGCTGGTTTGACAGTGCCAAGTGCCTCCTGCAAACTGACATCAGGAACCTGGCCGGGTGACTTTTGTTTCCCTAGGGAAAAGCCGTGGTTCTTGTCCAGGGCCTGGTGGCCCGGAGTGGCCGGCTGCCTGCTGAAATTCCGCATGGATCGGGATGCCTCCCAGATGAAAGGTGCCCCCACAGGCAACTGTGGCTGGTTTGACAGTGCCAAGTGCTTCCTGCAAACTGACATCAGGAACCTGACCTGGTGACTTTTGTTTCTCTGGGGAAAGGCCATGGTTCATATCCTACAAACTGTGGCCCAAAGTGGCCGGCTGACTGCTGAAATTCCGCACGGATCAGGATACCTCCGAGATGCAAGGTGCCCCACAGGCACCTGTGGCTGGTTTGACAGTGCCATGTGCCTCCTGCAAAATGACATCAGGAACCTGGCCTTGTGACTTTCCTTTCTCTGGGGAAAGACCATGATTCATGTCCAGGGCCTTGCGGCCTGGAGTGTCCGGCTGCCTGCTGAAATTCCGCATGGATCGGGATGCCTCCCAGATGGAAAGTGCCCCCACAGCCAACTGTGGCTGGTTTGACAGTGCCAAGTGCCTCCTGCAAACTGACATCAGGAACCTGGCCGGGTGACTTTTGTTTCCCTAGGGAAAAGCCGTGGTTCTTGTCCAGGGCCTGGTGGCCCGGAGTGGCCGGCTGCCTGCTGAAATTCCGCATGGATCGGGATGCCTCCCAGATGAAAAGTGCCCCCACAGGCACCTGTGGCTGGTTTGACAGTGCCAAGTGCCTCCTGCAAACTGACATCAGGAACCTGGCCTGGTGTCTTTTGTTTCTCAGGGGAAAGCCTTTCGTTCCTATCCATGGACGGGTGGCCCAGAGTGGCTGGCTGCCTGCTGAAATTCCGCACTGTTGAAGATACCTCCCAGATGGAAAGTACCACCACAGGCAACTGTGGCTGGTTTGACAGTGCCAAGCGCCTCCTGCAAACTGACATCAGGAACCTGGCCTGGTGACTTTTGTTTCTCACGGGAAAGGGCATCGTTCGTGTCCAGTGCCCGGTGGCCTGGTGTGGCCGGCAGCCTGCTGAACTTCCGCACAGATGAGGATACCGCCCAGATGCAAGGTGCCCATACAGGTGCGTGTGGCTGGTTTGACAGTGCCAAGTGCCTCCTGCAAACTGACATCAGGAACCTGGCCGGGTGACTTTTGTTTCTCTGGGGAAAAGCCATCGCTCCACTCCAGGGCCAGGTGGCCTGGAGTGGCCGGCTGCCTGTTGAAATTCCGCACGGATGCGGATAACTCCCAGATGAAAGGAGCCCCCACAGGCAACTGTGGCTGGTTTGACAGTGCCAAGTGCCTCCTGCAAACTGACATCAGGAACCTGGCCTGGTGACTTTTATTTCTCTGGGGAAAGGCCATTGTACGTGTCCAAGGTCTAATGGCCCGGAGTGGCCGGCTGCCTGCTGGAATTCGGCATGGATCAGGATGCCGCCGAGATGCAAGGTGCCCCCACAGGCAACTGTGGCTGGTTTGACAGTGCCAAGTGCCTCCTGCACACTGACATCAGGAACCTGACCTGGTGACTTTTATTTCTCTGGGGAAAGGCCATGGTTCATATCCTACAAACTGTGGCCCAAAGTGGCCGGCTGACTGCTGAAATTCCGCACGGATCAGGATACCTCCGAGATGCAAGGTGCCCCACAGGCACCTGTGGCTGGTTTGACAGTGCCAAGTGCCTCCTGCAAACTGACATCAGGAACCTGGCTTGGTGACTTTTGTTTCTCTGGGGAAAGGCCATGGTTCATAGACTGAGCCTGGTGTCCTGAGTGGCCGGCCCCCTGCTGAAATTCTGCACGGACCAGGATGCCGCCGAGATGAAAGGTGCCCCCACAGGCAACTGTGGCTGGTTTGACAGTGCCAAGTGCCTCCTGCAAACTGACATCAGGAACCTGGCCTGGTGACTTTTGTTTCTCACGGGAAAGGGCATCGTTCATGTCCATTGCCCGGTGGCCTGGTGTGGCCGGCAGCCTGCTGAACTTCCGCACAGATGAGGATACCTCCCAGATGCAAGGTGCCCATACAGGTGCGTGTGGCTGGTTTGACAGTGCCAAGTGCCTCCTGCAAACTGACATCAGGAACCTGGCCGGGTGACTTTTGTTTCTCTGGGGAAAAGCCATCGCTCCACTCCAAGGCCAGGTGGCCTGGAGTGGCCGGCTGCCTGTTGAAATTCCGCACGGATGCGGATAACTCCCAGATGAAAGGAGCCCCCACAGGCAACTGTGGCTGGTTTGACAGTGCCAAGTGCCTCCTGCAAACTGACATCAGGAACCTGGCCTCGTGACTTTTATTTCTCTGGGGAAAGGCCATTGTACGTGTCCAAGGTCTAATGGCCCGGAGTGGCCGGCTGCCTGCTGGAATTCGGCATGGATCAGGATGCCGCCGAGATGCAAGGTGCCCCCACAGGCACCTGTGGCTGGTTTGACAGTGCCATGTGCCTCCTGCAAAATGACATCAGGAACCTGGCCTTGTGACTTTCCTTTCTCTGGGGAAAGACCATGATTCATGTCCAGGGCCTTGCGGCCTGGAGTGCCCGGCTGACTGCTGAAATTCCGCATGGATCGGGATGCCTCCCAGATGGAAAGTGCCCCCACAGCCAACTGTGGCTGGTTTGACAGTGCCAAGTGCCTCCTGCAAACTGACATCAGGAACCTGGCCGGGTGACTTTTGTTTCCCTAGGGAAAAGCCGTGGTTCTTGTCCAGGGCCTGGTGGCCCGGAGTGGCCGGCTGCCTGCTGAAATTCCGCATGGATCGGGATGCCTCCCAGATGAAAGGTGCCCCCACAGGCAACTGTGGCTGGTTTGACAGTGCCAAGTGCTTCCTGCAAACTGACATCAGGAACCTGACCTGGTGACTTTTGTTTCTCTGGGGAAAGGCCATGGTTCATATCCTACAAACTGTGGCCCAAAGTGGCCGGCTGACTGCTGAAATTCCGCACGGATCAGGATACCTCCGAGATGCAAGGTGCCCCACAGGCACCTGTGGCTGGTTTGACAGTGCCATGTGCCTCCTGCAAAATGACATCAGGAACCTGGCCTTGTGACTTTCCTTTCTCTGGGGAAAGACCATGATTCATGTCCAGGGCCTTGCGGCCTGGAGTGTCCGGCTGCCTGCTGAAATTCCGCATGGATCGGGATGCCTCCCAGATGGAAAGTGCCCCCACAGCCAACTGTGGCTGGTTTGACAGTGCCAAGTGCCTCCTGCAAACTGACATCAGGAACCTGGCCGGGTGACTTTTGTTTCCCTAGGGAAAAGCCGTGGTTCTTGTCCAGGGCCTGGTGGCCCGGAGTGGCCGGCTGCCTGCTGAAATTCCGCATGGATCGGGATGCCTCCCAGATGAAAAGTGCCCCCACAGGCACCTGTGGCTGGTTTGACAGTGCCAAGTGCCTCCTGCAAACTGACATCAGGAACCTGGCCTGGTGTCTTTTGTTTCTCAGGGGAAAGCCTTTCGTTCCTATCCATGGACGGGTGGCCCAGAGTGGCTGGCTGCCTGCTGAAATTCCGCACTGTTGAAGATACCTCCCAGATGGAAAGTACCACCACAGGCAACTGTGGCTGGTTTGACAGTGCCAAGCGCCTCCTGCAAACTGACATCAGGAACCTGGCCTGGTGACTTTTGTTTCTCACGGGAAAGGGCATCGTTCGTGTCCAGTGCCCGGTGGCCTGGTGTGGCCGGCAGCCTGCTGAACTTCCGCACAGATGAGGATACCGCCCAGATGCAAGGTGCCCATACAGGTGCGTGTGGCTGGTTTGACAGTGCCAAGTGCCTCCTGCAAACTGACATCAGGAACCTGGCCGGGTGACTTTTGTTTCTCTGGGGAAAAGCCATCGCTCCACTCCAGGGCCAGGTGGCCTGGAGTGGCCGGCTGCCTGTTGAAATTCCGCACGGATGCGGATAACTCCCAGATGAAAGGAGCCCCCACAGGCAACTGTGGCTGGTTTGACAGTGCCAAGTGCCTCCTGCAAACTGACATCAGGAACCTGGCCTGGTGACTTTTATTTCTCTGGGGAAAGGCCATTGTACGTGTCCAAGGTCTAATGGCCCGGAGTGGCCGGCTGCCTGCTGGAATTCGGCATGGATCAGGATGCCGCCGAGATGCAAGGTGCCCCCACAGGCAACTGTGGCTGGTTTGACAGTGCCAAGTGCCTCCTGCACACTGACATCAGGAACCTGACCTGGTGACTTTTATTTCTCTGGGGAAAGGCCATGGTTCATATCCTACAAACTGTGGCCCAAAGTGGCCGGCTGACTGCTGAAATTCCGCACGGATCAGGATACCTCCGAGATGCAAGGTGCCCCACAGGCACCTGTGGCTGGTTTGACAGTGCCAAGTGCCTCCTGCAAACTGACATCAGGAACCTGGCCTGGTGACTTTTGTTTCTCTGGGGAAAGGCCATGGTTCATAGACTGAGCCTGGTGTCCTGAGTGGCCGGCCCCCTGCTGAAATTCTGCACGGACCAGGATGCCGCCGAGATGAAAGGTGCCCCCACAGGCAACTGTGGCTGGTTTGACAGTGCCAAGTGCCTCCTGCAAACTGACATCAGGAACCTGGCCTGGTGACTTTTGTTTCTCTGGGGAAAGGCCATGGTTCATATCCTGAGCCTGGTGTCCTGAGTGGCCGGCCCCCTGCTGAAATTCTGCACGGACCAGGATGCCGCCGAGATGAAAGGTGCCCCCAGAGGCAACTGTGGCTGGTTTGACAGTGCCAAGTGCTTCCTGCAAACTGACATCAGAAACCTGGCCTGGTGATTTTCTTTCTCAGGGGAAAGGCCATGGTTCATGTCCAGGGCCCGGTGGCCCGTACTTGCCTGCTGCCTGCTGAAATTCCACACGGATCAGGATACCTCCCAGATGTAAGGTGCCACCACAGGCAACTGTGGCTGGTTTGACAGTGCCAAGTGCCTCCTGCAAACTGACATCAGGAACCTGGCCTTGTGAGTTTTGTTTCTCTGGGGAAAGGCCATCATTCTTGTTCAGAGCCCAGTGGCCCGGAGTGGCCGGCTGCCTGCTGAAATTCCGCATGGATCAGGATGCCTCCCAGATGAAAAGTGCCCCCACAGGCACCTGTGGCTGGTTTGACAGTGCCAAGTGCCTCCTGCAAACTGACATCAGGAACCTGGCCGGGTGAGTTTTGTTTCTCTGGGGAAAGCCTTTCATTCCTATCCATGGACGGGTGGCCCAGAGTGGCTGGCTGCCTGCTGAAATTCCGCACTGTTGAAGATACCTCCCAGATGGAAAGTACCACCACAGGCAACTGTGGCTGGTTTGACAGTGCCAAGCGCCTCCTGCAAACTGACATCAGGAACCTGGCCTGGTGACTTTTGTTTCTCACGGGAAAGGGCATCGTTCATGTCCATTGCCCGGTGGCCTGGTGTGGCCGGCAGCCTGCTGAACTTCCGCACAGATGAGGATACCTCCCAGATGCAAGGTGCCCATACAGGTGCGTGTGGCTGGTTTGACAGTGCCAAGTGCCTCCTGCAAACTGACATCAGGAACCTGGCCGGGTGACTTTTGTTTCTCTGGGGAAAAGCCATCGCTCCACTCCAAGGCCAGGTGGCCTGGAGTGGCCGGCTGCCTGTTGAAATTCCGCACGGATGCGGATAACTCCCAGATGAAAGGAGCCCCCACAGGCAACTGTGGCTGGTTTGACAGTGCCAAGTGCCTCCTGCAAACTGACATCAGGAACCTGGCCTGGTGACTTTTATTTCTCTGGGGAAAGGCCATTGTACGTGTCCAAGGTCTAATGGCCCGGAGTGGCCGGCTGCCTGCTGGAATTCGGCATGGATCAGGATGCCGCCGACATGCAAGGTGCCCCCACAGGCACCTGTGGCTGGTTTGACAGTGCCATGTGCCTCCTGCAAAATGACATCAGGAACCTGGCCTTGTGACTTTCCTTTCTCTGGGGAAAGACCATGATTCATGTCCAGGGCCTTGCGGCCTGGAGTGCCCGGCTGCCTGCTGAAATTCCGCATGGATCGGGATGCCTCCCAGATGGAAAGTGCCCCCACAGCCAACTGTGGCTGGTTTGACAGTGCCAAGTGCCTCCTGCAAACTGACATCAGGAACCTGGCCGGGTGACTTTTGTTTCCCTAGGGAAAAGCCGTGGTTCTTGTCCAGGGCCTGGTGGCCCGGAGTGGCCGGCTGCCTGCTGAAATTCCGCATGGATCGGGATGCCTCCCAGATGAAAGGTGCCCCCACAGGCAACTGTGGCTGGTTTGACAGTGCCAAGTGCTTCCTGCAAACTGACATCAGGAACCTGGCCTGGTGATTTTCTTTCTCAGGGGAAAGGCCATGGTTCATGTCCAGGGCCCGGTGGCCCGTACTTGCCTGCTGCCTGCTGAAATTCCACACGGAGCAGGATACCTCCCAGATGTAAGGTGCCACCACAGGCAACTGTGGCTGGTTTGACAGTGCCAAGTGCCTCCTGCAAACTGACATCAGGAACCTGGCCTTGTGAGTTTTGTTTCTCTGGGGAAAGGCCATCATTCTT
The DNA here is from genome assembly GCF_036417665.1 of Passer domesticus. Classification (NCBI taxonomy): domain Eukaryota; kingdom Metazoa; phylum Chordata; class Aves; order Passeriformes; family Passeridae; genus Passer; species Passer domesticus. The sequence continues at coordinate 29,995,438 of NC_087480.1, read as the reverse complement.
GTTCAGAGCCCAGTGGCCCGGAGTGGCCGGCTGCCTGCTGAAATTCCGCATGGATCGGGATGCCTCCCAGATGAAAAGTGCCCCCACAGGCACCTGTGGCTGGTTTGACAGTGCCAAGTGCCTCCTGCAAACTGACATCAGGAACCTGGCCTGGTGTCTTTTGTTTCTCAGGGGAAAGCCTTTCGTTCCTATCCATGGACGGGTGGCCCAGAGTGGCTGGCTGCCTGCTGAAATTCCGCACTGTTGAAGATACCTCCCAGATGGAAAGTACCACCACAGGCAACTGTGGCTGGTTTGACAGTGCCAAGCGCCTCCTGCAAACTGACATCAGGAACCTGGCCTGGTGACTTTTGTTTCTCACGGGAAAGGGCATCGTTCGTGTCCAGTGCCCGGTGGCCTGGTGTGGCCGGCAGCCTGCTGAACTTCCGCACAGATGAGGATACCGCCCAGATGCAAGGTGCCCATACAGGTGCGTGTGGCTGGTTTGACAGTGCCAAGTGCCTCCTGCAAACTGACATCAGGAACCTGGCCGGGTGACTTTTGTTTCTCTGGGGAAAAGCCATCGCTCCACTCCAGGGCCAGGTGGCCTGGAGTGGCCGGCTGCCTGTTGAAATTCCGCACGGATGCGGATAACTCCCAGATGAAAGGAGCCCCCACAGGCAACTGTGGCTGGTTTGACAGTGCCAAGTGCCTCCTGCAAACTGACATCAGGAACCTGGCCTCGTGACTTTTATTTCTCTGGGGAAAGGCCATTGTACGTGTCCAAGGTCTAATGGCCCGGAGTGGCCGGCTGCCTGCTGGAATTCGGCATGGATCAGGATGCCGCCGAGATGCAAGGTGCCCCCACAGGCAACTGTGGCTGGTTTGACAGTGCCAAGTGCCTCCTGCACACTGACATCAGGAACCTGACCTGGTGACTTTTATTTCTCTGGGGAAAGGCCATGGTTCATATCCTACAAACTGTGGCCCAAAGTGGCCGGCTGACTGCTGAAATTCCGCACGGATCAGGATACCTCCGAGATGCAAGGTGCCCCACAGGCACCTGTGGCTGGTTTGACAGTGCCAAGTGCCTCCTGCAAACTGACATCAGGAACCTGGCCTGGTGACTTTTGTTTCTCTGGGGAAAGGCCATGGTTCATAGACTGAGCCTGGTGTCCTGAGTGGCCGGCCCCCTGCTGAAATTCTGCACGGACCAGGATGCCGCCGAGATGAAAGGTGCCCCCACAGGCAACTGTGGCTGGTTTGACAGTGCCAAGTGCCTCCTGCAAACTGACATCAGGAACCTGGCCTGGTGACTTTTGTTTCTCTGGGGAAAGGCCATGGTTCATATCCTGAGCCTGGTGTCCTGAGTGGCCGGCCCCCTGCTGAAATTCTGCACGGACCAGGATGCCGCCGAGATGAAAGGTGCCCCCAGAGGCAACTGTGGCTGGTTTGACAGTGCCAAGTGCTTCCTGCAAACTGACATCAGAAACCTGGCCTGGTGATTTTCTTTCTCAGGGGAAAGGCCATGGTTCATGTCCAGGGCCCGGTGGCCCGTACTTGCCTGCTGCCTGCTGAAATTCCACACGGATCAGGATACCTCCCAGATGTAAGGTGCCACCACAGGCAACTGTGGCTGGTTTGACAGTGCCAAGTGCCTCCTGCAAACTGACATCAGGAACCTGGCCTTGTGAGTTTTGTTTCTCTGGGGAAAGGCCATCATTCTTGTTCAGAGCCCAGTGGCCCGGAGTGGCCGGCTGCCTGCTGAAATTCCGCATGGATCAGGATGCCTCCCAGATGAAAAGTGCCCCCACAGGCACCTGTGGCTGGTTTGACAGTGCCAAGTGCCTCCTGCAAACTGACATCAGGAACCTGGCCGGGTGAGTTTTGTTTCTCTGGGGAAAGCCTTTCATTCCTATCCATGGACGGGTGGCCCAGAGTGGCTGGCTGCCTGCTGAAATTCCGCACTGTTGAAGATACCTCCCAGATGGAAAGTACCACCACAGGCAACTGTGGCTGGTTTGACAGTGCCAAGCGCCTCCTGCAAACTGACATCAGGAACCTGGCCTGGTGACTTTTGTTTCTCACGGGAAAGGGCATCGTTCATGTCCATTGCCCGGTGGCCTGGTGTGGCCGGCAGCCTGCTGAACTTCCGCACAGATGAGGATACCTCCCAGATGCAAGGTGCCCATACAGGTGCGTGTGGCTGGTTTGACAGTGCCAAGTGCCTCCTGCAAACTGACATCAGGAACCTGGCCGGGTGACTTTTGTTTCTCTGGGGAAAAGCCATCGCTCCACTCCAAGGCCAGGTGGCCTGGAGTGGCCGGCTGCCTGTTGAAATTCCGCACGGATGCGGATAACTCCCAGATGAAAGGAGCCCCCACAGGCAACTGTGGCTGGTTTGACAGTGCCAAGTGCCTCCTGCAAACTGACATCAGGAACCTGGCCTGGTGACTTTTATTTCTCTGGGGAAAGGCCATTGTACGTGTCCAAGGTCTAATGGCCCGGAGTGGCCGGCTGCCTGCTGGAATTCGGCATGGATCAGGATGCCGCCGACATGCAAGGTGCCCCCACAGGCACCTGTGGCTGGTTTGACAGTGCCATGTGCCTCCTGCAAAATGACATCAGGAACCTGGCCTTGTGACTTTCCTTTCTCTGGGGAAAGACCATGATTCATGTCCAGGGCCTTGCGGCCTGGAGTGCCCGGCTGCCTGCTGAAATTCCGCATGGATCGGGATGCCTCCCAGATGGAAAGTGCCCCCACAGCCAACTGTGGCTGGTTTGACAGTGCCAAGTGCCTCCTGCAAACTGACATCAGGAACCTGGCCGGGTGACTTTTGTTTCCCTAGGGAAAAGCCGTGGTTCTTGTCCAGGGCCTGGTGGCCCGGAGTGGCCGGCTGCCTGCTGAAATTCCGCATGGATCGGGATGCCTCCCAGATGAAAGGTGCCCCCACAGGCAACTGTGGCTGGTTTGACAGTGCCAAGTGCTTCCTGCAAACTGACATCAGGAACCTGGCCTGGTGATTTTCTTTCTCAGGGGAAAGGCCATGGTTCATGTCCAGGGCCCGGTGGCCCGTACTTGCCTGCTGCCTGCTGAAATTCCACACGGAGCAGGATACCTCCCAGATGTAAGGTGCCACCACAGGCAACTGTGGCTGGTTTGACAGTGCCAAGTGCCTCCTGCAAACTGACATCAGGAACCTGGCCTTGTGAGTTTTGTTTCTCTGGGGAAAGGCCATCATTCTTGTTCAGAGCCCAGTGGCCCGGAGTGGCCGGCTGCCTGCTGAAATTCCGCATGGATCGGGATGCCTCCCAGATGAAAAGTGCCCCCACAGGCACCTGTGGCTGGTTTGACAGTGCCAAGTGCCTCCTGCAAACTGATATCAGGAACCTGGCCTGATGTCTTTTGTTTCTCAGGGGAAAGCCTTTCGTTCCTATCCATGGACGGGTGGCCCAGAGTGGCTGGCTGCCTGCTGAAATTCCGCACTGTTGAAGATACCTCCCAGATGGAAAGTACCACCACAGGCAACTGTGGCTGGTTTGACAGTGCCAAGCGCCTCCTGCAAACTGACATCAGGAACCTGGCCTGGTGACTTTTGTTTCTCACGGGAAAGGGCATCGTTCGTGTCCAGTGCCCGGTGGCCTGGTGTGGCCGGCAGCCTGCTGAACTTCCGCACAGATGAGGATACCTCCCAGATGCAAGGTGCCCATACAGGTGCGTGTGGCTGGTTTGACAGTGCCAAGTGCCTCCTGCAAACTGACATCAGGAACCTGGCCGGGTGACTTTTGTTTCTCTGGGGAAAAGCCATCGCTCCACTCCAGGGCCAGGTGGCCTGGAGTGGCCGGCTGCCTGTTGAAATTCCGCACGGATGCGGATAACTCCCAGATGAAAGGAGCCCCCACAGGCAACTGTGGCTGGTTTGACAGTGCCAAGTGCCTCCTGCAAACTGACATCAGGAACCTGGCCTGGTGACTTTTATTTCTCTAGGGAAAGGCCATTGTACGTGTCCAAGGTCTAATGGCCCGGAGTGGCCGGCTGCCTGCTGGAATTCGGCATGGATCAGGATGCCGCCGAGATGCAAGGTGCCCCCACAGGCAACTGTGGCTGGTTTGACAGTGCCAAGTGCCTCCTGCAAACTGACATCAGGAACCTGACCTGGTGACTTTTGTTTCTCTGGGGAAAGGCCATGGTTCATATCCTACAAACTGTGGCCCAAAGTGGCCGGCTGACTGCTGAAATTCCGCACGGATCAGGATACCTCCGAGATGCAAGGTGCCCCACAGGCACCTGTGGCTGGTTTGACAGTGCCAAGTGCCTCCTGCAAACTGACATCAGGAACCTGGCCTGGTGACTTTTGTTTCTCTGGGGAAAGGCCATGGTTCATATCCTGAGCCTGGTGTCCTGAGTGGCCGGCCCCCTGCTGAAATTCTGCACGGACCAGGATGCCGCCGAGATGAAAGGTGCCCCCAGAGGCAACTGTGGCTGGTTTGACAGTGCCAAGTGCTTCCTGCAAACTGACATCAGAAACCTGGCCTGGTGATTTTCTTTCTCAGGGGAAAGGCCATGGTTCATGTCCAGGGCCCGGTGGCCCGTACTTGCCTGCTGCCTGCTGAAATTCCACACGGATCAGGATACCTCCCAGATGTAAGGTGCCACCACAGGCAACTGTGGCTGGTTTGACAGTGCCAAGTGCCTCCTGCAAACTGACATCAGGAACCTGGCCTTGTGAGTTTTGTTTCTCTGGGGAAAGGCCATCATTCTTGTTCAGAGCCCAGTGGCCCGGAGTGGCCGGCTGCCTGCTGAAATTCCGCATGGATCAGGATGCCTCCCAGATGAAAAGTGCCCCCACAGGCACCTGTGGCTGGTTTGACAGTGCCAAGTGCCTCCTGCAAACTGACATCAGGAACCTGGCCGGGTGACTTTTGTTTCCCTAGGGAAAAGCCGTGGTTCTTGTCCAGGGCCTGGTGGCCCGGAGTGGCCGGCTGCCTGCTGAAATTCCGCATGGATCGGGATGCCTCCCAGATGAAAAGTGCCCCCACAGGCACCTGTGGCTGGTTTGACAGTGCCAAGTGCCTCCTGCAAACTGACATCAGGAACCTGGCCTGGTGTCTTTTGTTTCTCAGGGGAAAGCCTTTCGTTCCTATCCATGGACGGGTGGCCCAGAGTGGCTGGCTGCCTGCTGAAATTCCGCACTGTTGAAGATACCTCCCAGATGGAAAGTACCACTACAGGCAACTGTGGCTGGTTTGACAGTGCCAAGCGCCTCCTGCAAACTGACATCAGGAACCTGGCCTGGTGACTTTTGTTTCTCACGGGAAAGGGCATCGTTCGTGTCCAGTGCCCGGTGGCCTGGTGTGGCCGGCAGCCTGCTGAACTTCCGCACAGATGAGGATACCGCCCAGATGCAAGGTGCCCATACAGGTGCGTGTGGCTGGTTTGACAGTGCCAAGTGCCTCCTGCAAACTGACATCAGGAACCTGGCCGGGTGACTTTTGTTTCTCTGGGGAAAAGCCATCGCTCCACTCCAGGGCCAGGTGGCCTGGAGTGGCCGGCTGCCTGTTGAAATTCCGCACGGATGCGGATAACTCCCAGATGAAAGGAGCCCCCACAGGCAACTGTGGCTGGTTTGACAGTGCCAAGTGCCTCCTGCAAACTGACATCAGGAACCTGGCCTGGTGACTTTTATTTCTCTGGGGAAAGGCCATTGTACGTGTCCAAGGTCTAATGGCCCGGAGTGGCCGGCTGCCTGCTGGAATTCGGCATGGATCAGGATGCCGCCGAGATGCAAGGTGCCCCCAGAGGCAACTGTGGCTGGTTTGACAGTGCCAAGTGCCTCCTGCACACTGACATCAGGAACCTGACCTGGTGACTTTTGTTTCTCTGGGGAAAGGCCATGGTTCATATCCTACAAACTGTGGCCCAAAGTGGCCGGCTGACTCCTGAAATTCCACACGGATCAGGATACCTCCGAGATGCAAGGTGCCCCACAGGCACCTGTGGCTGGTTTGACAGTGCCAAGTGCCTCCTGCAAACTGACATCAGGAACCTGGCCTGGTGACTTTTGTTTCTCTGGGGAAAGGCCATGGTTCATATCCTGAGCCTGGTGTCCTGAGTGGCCGGCCCCCTGCTGAAATTCTGCACGGACCAGGATGCCGCCGAGATGAAAGGTGCCCCCAGAGGCAACTGTGGCTGGTTTGACAGTGCCAAGTGCTTCCTGCAAACTGACATCAGAAACCTGGCCTGGTGATTTTCTTTCTCAGGGGAAAGGCCATGGTTCATGTCCAGGGCCCGGTGGCCCGTACTTGCCTGCTGCCTGCTGAAATTCCACACGGATCAGGATACCTCCCAGATGTAAGGTGCCACCACAGGCAACTGTGGCTGGTTTGACAGTGCCAAGTGCCTCCTGCAAACTGACATCAGGAACCTGGCCTTGTGAGTTTTGTTTCTCTGGGGAAAGGCCATCATTCTTGTTCAGAGCCCAGTGGCCCGGAGTGGCCGGCTGCCTGCTGAAATTCCGCATGGATCAGGATGCCTCCCAGATGAAAAGTGCCCCCACAGGCACCTGTGGCTGGTTTGACAGTGCCAAGTGCCTCCTGCAAACTGACATCAGGAACCTGGCCGGGTGAGTTTTGTTTCTCTGGGGAAAGCCTTTCGTTCCTATCCATGGACGGGTGGCCCAGAGTGGCTGGCTGCCTGCTGAAATTCCGCACTGTTGAAGATACCTCCCAGATGGAAAGTACCACCACAGGCAACTGTGGCTGGTTTGACAGTGCCAAGCGCCTCCTGCAAACTGACATCAGGAACCTGGCCTGGTGACTTTTGTTTCTCACGGGAAGGGGCATCGTTCATGTCCATTGCCCGGTGGCCTGGTGTGGCCGGCAGCCTGCTGAACTTCCGCACAGATGAGGATACCTCCCAGATGCAAGGTGCCCATACAGGTGCGTGTGGCTGGTTTGACAGTGCCAAGTGCCTCCTGCAAACTGACATCAGGAACATGGCCGGGTGACTTTTGTTTCTCTGGGGAAAAGCCATCGCTCCACTCCAAGGCCAGGTGGCTTGGAGTGGCCGGCTGCCTGTTGAAATTCCGCACGGATGCGGATAACTCCCAGATGAAAGGAGCCCCCACAGGCAACTGTGGCTGGTTTGACAGTGCCAAGTGCCTCCTGCAAACTGACATCAGGAACCTGGCCTGGTGACTTTTATTTCTCTGGGGAAAGGCCATTGTACGTGTCCAAGGTCTAATGGCCCGGAGTGGCCGGCTGCCTGCTGGAATTCGGCATGGATCAGGATGCCGCCGAGATGCAAGGTGCCCCCAGAGGCAACTGTGGCTGGTTTGACAGTGCCAAGTGCCTCCTGCACACTGACATCAGGAACCTGACCTGGTGACTTTTGTTTCTCTGGGGAAAGGCCATGGTTCATATCCCACAAACTGTGGCCCAAAGTGGCCGGCTGACTGCTGAAATTCCGCACGGATCAGGATACCTCCGAGATGCAAGGTGCCCCACAGGCACCTGTGGCTGGTTTGACAGTGCCAAGTGCCTCCTGCAAACTGACATCAGGAACCTGGCCTGGTGACTTTTGTTTCTCTGGGGAAAGGCCATGGTTCATATCCTGAGCCTGGTGTCCTGAGTGGCCGGCCCCCTGCTGAAATTCTGCACGGACCAGGATGCCGCCGAGATGAAAGGTGCCCCCAGAGGCAACTGTGGCTGGTTTGACAGTGCCAAGTGCTTCCTGCAAACTGACATCAGAAACCTGGCCTGGTGATTTTCTTTCTCAGGGGAAAGGCCATGGTTCATGTCCAGGGCCCGGTGGCCCGTACTTGCCTGCTGCCTGCTGAAATTCCACACGGATCAGGATACCTCCCAGATGTAAGGTGCCACCACAGGCAACTGTGGCTGGTTTGACAGTGCCAAGTGCCTCCTGCAAACTGACATCAGGAACCTGGCCTTGTGAGTTTTGTTTCTCTGGGGAAAGGCCATCATTCTTGTTCAGAGCCCAGTGGCCCGGAGTGGCCGGCTGCCTGCTGAAATTCCGCATGGATCAGGATGCCTCCCAGATGAAAAGTGCCCCCACAGGCACCTGTGGCTGGTTTGACAGTGCCAAGTGCCTCCTGCAAACTGACATCAGGAACCTGGCCGGGTGAGTTTTGTTTCTCTGGGGAAAGCCTTTCGTTCCTATCCATGGACGGGTGGCCCAGAGTGGCTGGCTGCCTGCTGAAATTCCGCACTGTTGAAGATACCTCCCAGATGGAAAGTACCACCACAGGCAACTGTGGCTGGTTTGACAGTGCCAAGCGCCTCCTGCAAACTGACATCAGGAACCTGGCCTGGTGACTTTTGTTTCTCACGGGAAAGGGCATCGTTCATGTCCATTGCCCGGTGGCCTGGTGTGGCCGGCAGCCTGCTGAACTTCCGCACAGATGAGGATACCTCCCAGATGCAAGGTGCCCATACAGGTGCGTGTGGCTGGTTTGACAGTGCCAAGTGCCTCCTGCAAACTGACATCAGGAACCTGGCCGGGTGACTTTAGTTTCCCTAGGGAAAAGCCATCGCTCCACTCCAAGGCTAGGTGGCCTGGAGTGGCCGGCTGCCTGTTGAAATTCCGCACGGATGCGGATAACTCCCAGATGAAAGGAGCCCCCACAGGCAACTGTGGCTGGTTTGACAGTGCCAAGTGCCTCCTGCAAACTGACATCAGGAACCTGGCCTGGTGACTTTTATTTCTCTGGGGAAAGGCCATTGTACGTGTCCAAGGTCTAATGGCCCGGACTGGCCGGCTGCCTGCTGAAATTCCGCACGGATCAGGATACCTCCGAGATGCAAGGTGCCCCACAGGCACCTGTGGCTGGTTTGACAGTGCCAAGTGCCTCCTGCAAACTGACATCAGGTACCTGGCCTGGTGACTTTTGTTTCTCTGGGGAAAGGCCATGGTTCATATCCTGAGCCTGGTGTCCTGAGTGGCCGGCCCCCTGCTGAAATTCTGCACGGACCAGGATGCCGCCGAGATGAAAGGTGCCCCCAGAGGCAACTGTGGCTGGTTTGACAGTGCCAAGTGCTTCCTGCAAACTGACATCAGAAACCTGGCCTGGTGATTTTCTTTCTCAGGGGAAAGGCCATGGTTCATGTCCAGGGCCCGGTGGCCCGTACTTGCCTGCTGCCTGCTGAAATTCCACACGGATCAGGATACCTCCCAGATGTAAGGTGCCACCACAGGCAACTGTGGCTGGTTTGACAGTGCCAAGTGCCTCCTGCAAACTGACATCAGGAACCTGGCCTTGTGAGTTTTGTTTCTCTGGGGAAAGGCCATCATTCTTGTTCAGAGCCCAGTGGCCCGGAGTGGCCGGCTGCCTGCTGAAATTCCGCATGGATCAGGATGCCTCCCAGATGAAAAGTGCCCCCACAGGCACCTGTGGCTGGTTTGACAGTGCCAAGTGCCTCCTGCAAACTGACATCAGGAACCTGGCCGGGTGAGTTTTGTTTCTCTGGGGAAAGCCTTTCGTTCCTATCCATGGACGGGTGGCCCAGAGTGGCTGGCTGCCTGCTGAAATTCCGCACTGTTGAAGATACCTCCCAGATGGAAAGTACCACCACAGGCAACTGTGGCTGGTTTGACAGTGCCAAGCGCCTCCTGCAAACTGACATCAGGAACCTGGCCTGGTGACTTTTGTTTCTCACGGGAAAGGGCATCGTTCATGTCCATTGCCCGGTGGCCTGGTGTGGCCGGCAGCCTGCTGAACTTCCGCACAGATGAGGATACCTCCCAGATGCAAGGTGCCCATACAGGTGCGTGTGGCTGGTTTGACAGTGCCAAGTGCCTCCTGCAAACTGACATCAGGAACCTGGCCGGGTGACTTTTGTTTCTCTGGGGAAAAGCCATCGCTCCACTCCAAGGCCAGGTGGCCTGGAGTGGCCGGCTGCCTGTTGAAATTCCGCACGGATGCGGATAACTCCCAGATGAAAGGAGCCCCCACAGGCAACTGTGGCTGGTTTGACAGTGCCAAGTGCCTCCTGCAAACTGACATCAGGAACCTGGCCTGGTGACTTTTATTTCTCTGGGGAAAGGCCATTGTACGTGTCCAAGGTCTAATGGCCCGGAGTGGCCGGCTGCCTGCTGGAATTCGGCATGGATCAGGATGCCGCCGAGATGCAAGGTGCCCCCACAGGCACCTGTGGCTGGTTTGACAGTGCCATGTGCCTCCTGCAAAATGACATCAGGAACCTGGCCTTGTGACTTTCCTTTCTCTGGGGAAAGACCATGATTCATGTCCAGGGCCTTGCGGCCTGGAGTGCCCGGCTGCCTGCTGAAATTCCGCAAGGATCGGGATGCCTCCCAGATGGAAAGTGCCCCCACAGCCAACTGTGGCTGGTTTGACAGTGCCAAGTGCCTCCTGCAAACTGACATCAGGAACCTGGCCGGGTGACTTTTGTTTCCCTAGGGAAAAGCCGTGGTTCTTGTCCAGGGCCTGGTGGCCCGGAGTGGCCGGCTGCCTGCTGAAATTCCGCATGGATCGGGATGCCTCCCAGATGAAAAGTGCCCCCACAGGCACCTGTGGCTGGTTTGACAGTGCCAAGTGCCTCCTGCAAACTGATATCAGGAACCTGGCCTGGTGACTTTTGTTTCTCTGGGGAAAGGCCATGGTTCATATCCTGAGCCTGGTGTCCTGAGTGGCCGGCCCCCTGCTGAAATTCTGCACGGACCAGGATGCCGCCGAGATGAAAGGTGCCCCCAGAGGCAACTGTGGCTGGTTTGACAGTGCCAAGTGCTTCCTGCAAACTGACATCAGAAACCTGGCCTGGTGATTTTCTTTCTCAGGGGAAAGGCCATGGTTCATGTCCAGGGCCCGGTGGCCCGTACTTGCCTGCTGCCTGCTGAAATTCCACACGGATCAGGATACCTCCCAGATGTAAGGTGCCCCCACAGGCAACTGTGGCTGGTTTGACAGTGCCAAGTGCCTCCTGCAAACTGACATCAGGAACCTGGCCGGGTGAGTTTTGTTTCTCTGGGGAAAGCCTTTCGTTCCTATCCATGGACGGGTGGCCCAGAGTGGCTGGCTGCCTGTTGAAATTCCGCACGGATGCGGATAACTCCCAGATGAAAGGAGCCCCCACAGGCAACTGTGGCTGGTTTGACAGTGCCAAGTGCCTCCTGCAAACTGACATCAGGAACCTGGCCGGGTGACTTTTGTTTCTCTGGGGAAAAGCCATCGCTCCACTCCAAGGCCAGGTGGCCTGGAGTGGCCGGCTGCCTGTTGAAATTCCGCACGGATGCGGATAACTCCCAGATGAAAGGAGCCCCCACAGGCACCTGTGGCTGGTTTGACAGTGCCAAGTGCCTCCTGCAAACTGACATCAGGAACCTGGCCCGGTGACTTTTATTTCTCTGGGGAAAGGCCATTGTACGTGTCCAAGGTCTAATGGCCCGGAGTGGCCGGCTGCCTGCTGGAATTCGGCATGGATCAGGATGCCGCCGAGATGCAAGGTGCCCCCACAGGCACCTGTGGCTGGTTTGACAGTGCCATGTGCCTCCTGCAAAATGACATCAGGAACCTGGCCTTGTGACTTTCCTTTCTCTGGGGAAAGACCATGATTCATGTCCAGGGCCTTGCGGCCTGGAGTGCCCGGCTGCCTGCTGAAATTCCGCATGGATCGGGATGCCTCCCAGATGGAAAGTGCCCCCACAGGCAACTGTGGCTGGTTTGACAGTGCCAAGTGCCTCCTGCAAACTGACATCAGGAACCTGGCCGGGTGACTTTTGTTTCCCTAGGGAAAAGCCGTGGTTCTTGTCCAGGGCCTGGTGGCCCGGAGTGGCCGGCTGCCTGCTGAAATTCCGCATGGATCGGGATGCCTCCCAGATGAAAAGTGCCCCCACAGGCACCTGTGGCTGGTTTGACAGTGCCAAGTGCCTCCTGCAAACTGACATCAGGAACCTGGCCGGGTGAGTTTTGTTTCTCAGGGGAAAGCCTTTCGTTCCTATCCATGGACGGGTGGCCCAGAGTGGCTGGCTGCCTGCTGAAATTCCGCACTGTTGAAGATACCTCCCAGATGGAAAGTACCACCACAGGCAACTGTGGCTGGTTTGACAGTGCCAAGCGCCTCCTGCAAACTGACATCAGGAACCTGGCCTGGTGACTTTTGTTTCTCACGGGAAAGGGCATCGTTCGTGTCCAGTGCCCGGTGGTCTGGTGTGGCCGGCAGCCTGCTGAACTTCCGCACAGATGAGGATACCGCCCAGATGCAAGGTGCCCATACAGGTGCGTGTGGCTGGTTTGACAGTGCCAAGTGCCTCCTGCAAACTGACATCAGGAACCTGGCCGGGTGACTTTTGTTTCTCTGGGGAAAAGCCATCGCTCCACTCCAGGGCCAGGTGGCCTGGAGTGGCCGGCTGCCTGTTGAAATTCCGAACGGATGCGGATAACTCCCAGATGAAAGGAGCCCCCACAGGCAACTGTGGCTGGTTTGACAGTGCCAAGTGCCTCCTGCAAACTGACATCAGGAACCTGGCCTGGTGACTTTTATTTCTCTGGGGAAAGGCCATTGTACGTGTCCAAGGTCTAATGGCCCGGAGTGGCCGGCTGCCTGCTGGAATTCGGCATGGATCAGGATGCCGCCGAGATGCAAGGTGCCCCCAGAGGCAACTGTGGCTGGTTTGACAGTGCCAAGTGCCTCCTGCACACTGACATCAGGAACCTGACCTGGTGACTTTTGTTTCTCTGGGGAAAGGCCATGGTTCATATCCTACAAACTGTGGCCCAAATTGGCCGGCTGACTGCTGAAATTCCGCACGGATCAGGATACCTCCGAGATGCAAGGTGCCCCACAGGCACCTGTGGCTGGTTTGACAGTGCCAAGTGCCTCCTGCAAACTGACATCAGGAACCTGGCCTGGTGACTTTTTTTTCTCTGGGGAAAGGCCATGGTTCATATCCTGAGCCTGGTGTCCTGAGTGGCCGGCCCCCTGCTGAAATTCTGCACGGACCAGGATGCCGCCGAGATGAAAGGTGCCCCCACAGGCAACTGTGGCTGGTTTGACAGTGCCAAGTGCTTCCTGCAAACTGACATCAGGAACCTGGCCTGGTGATTTTCTTTCTCAGCGGAAAGGCCATGGTTCATGTCCAGGGCCCGGTGGCCCGTACTTGCCTGCTGCCTGCTGAAATTCCACACGGATCAGGATACCTCCCAGATGTAAGGTGCCACCACAGGCAACTGTGGCTGGTTTGACAGTGCCAAGTGCCTCCTGCAAACTGACATCAGGAACCTGGCCTTGTGAGTTTTGTTTCTCTGGGGAAAGGCCATCATTCTTGTTCAGAGCCCAGTGGCCCGGAGTGGCCGGCTGCCTGCTGAAATTCCGCATGGATCAGGATGCCTCCCAGATGAAAAGTGCCCCCACAGGCACCTGTGGCTGGTTTGACAGTGCCAAGTGCCTCCTGCAAACTGACATCAGGAACCTGGCCGGGTGAGTTTTGTTTCTCTGGGGAAAGCCTTTCGTTCCTATCCATGGACGGGTGGCCCAGAGTGGCTGGCTGCCTGCTGAAATTCCGCACTGTTGAAGATACCTCCCAGATGGAAAGTACCACCACAGGCAACTGTGGCTGGTTTGACAGTGCCAAGCGCCTCCTGCAAACTGACATCAGGAACCTGGCCTGGTGACTTTTGTTTCTCACGGGAAAGGGCATCGTTCATGTCCATTGCCCGGTGGCCTGGTGTGGCCGGCAGCCTGCTGAACTTCCGCACAGATGAGGATACCTCCCAGATGCAAGGTGCCCATACAGGTGCGTGTGGCTGGTTTGACAGTGCCAAGTGCCTCCTGCAAACTGACATCAGGAACCTGGCCGGGTGACTTTTGTTTCTCTGGGGAAAAGCCATCGCTCCACTCCAAGGCCAGGTGGCCTGGAGTGGCCGGCTGCCTGTTGAAATTCCGCACGGATGCGGATAACTCCCAGATGAAAGGAGCCCCCACAGGCAACTGTGGCTGGTTTGACAGTGCCAAGTGCCTCCTGCAAACTGACATCAGGAACCTGGCCTGGTGACTTTTATTTCTCTGGGGAAAGGCCATTGTACGTGTCCAAGGTCTAATGGCCCGGAGTGGCCGGCTCCCTGCTGGAATTCGGCATGGATCAGGATGCCGCCGAGATGCAAGGTGCCCCCACAGGCACCTGTGGCTGGTTTGACAGTGCCATGTGCCTCCTGCAAAATGACATCAGGAACCTGGCCTTGTGACTTTCCTTTCTCTGGGGAAAGACCATGATTCATGTCCAGGGCCTTGCGGCCTGGAGTGCCCGGCTGCCTGCTGAAATTCCGCAAGGATCGGGATGCCTCCCAGATGGAAAGTGCCCCCACAGCCAACTGTGGCTGGTTTGACAGTGCCAAGTGCCTCCTGCAAACTGACATCAGGAACCTGGCCGGGTGACTTTTGTTTCCCTAGGGAAAAGCCGTGGTTCTTGTCCAGGGCCTGGTGGCCCGGAGTGGCCGGCTGCCTGCTGAAATTCCGCATGGATCGGGATGCCTCCCAGATGAAAAGTGCCCCCACAGGCACCTGTGGCTGGTTTGACAGTGCCAAGTGCCTCCTGCAAACTGATATCAGGAACCTGGCCTGGTGACTTTTGTTTCTCTGGGGAAAGGCCATGGTTCATATCCTGAGCCTGGTGTCCTGAGTGGCCGGCCCCCTGCTGAAATTCTGCACGGACCAGGATGCCGCCGAGATGAAAGGTGCCCCCAGAGGCAACTGTGGCTGGTTTGACAGTGCCAAGTGCTTCCTGCAAACTGACATCAGAAACCTGGCCTGGTGATTTTCTTTCTCAGGGGAAAGGCCATGGTTCATGTCCAGGGCCCGGTGGCCCGTACTTGCCTGCTGCCTGCTGAAATTCCGCATGGATCAGGATGCCTCCCAGATGAAAAGTGCCCCCACAGGCACCTGTGGCTGGTTTGACAGTGCCAAGTGCCTCCTGCAAACTGACATCAGGAACCTGGCCGGGTGAGTTTTGTTTCTCTGGGGAATGCCTTTCGTTCCTATCCATGGACGGGTGGCCCAGAGTGGCTGGCTGCCTGCTGAAATTCCGCACTGTTGAAGATACCTCCCAGATGGAAAGTACCACCACAGGCAACTGTGGCTGGTTTGACAGTGCCAAGCGCCTCCTGCAAACTGACATCAGGAACCTGGCCTGGTGACTTTTGTTTCTCACGGGAAAGGGCATCGTTCATGTCCATTGCCCAGTGGCCTGGTGTGGCCGGCAGCCTGCTGAACTTCCGCACAGATGAGGATACCTCCCAGATGCAAGGTGCCCATACAGGTGCGTGTGGCTGGTTTGACAGTGCCAAGTGCCTCCTGCAAACTGACATCAGGAACCTGGCCGGGTGACTTTTGTTTCCCTAGGGAAAAGCCATCGCTCCACTCCAAGGCCAGGTGGCCTGGAGTGGCCGGCTGCCTGTTGAAATTCCGCACGGATGCGGATAACTCCCAGATGAAAGGAGCCCCCACAGGCAACTGTGGCTGGTTTGACAGTGCCAAGTGCCTCCTGCAAACTGACATCAGGAACCTGGCCTGGTGACTTTTATTTCTCTGGGGAAAGGCCATTGTACGTGTCCAAGGTCTAATGGCCCGGAGTGGCCGGCTGCCTGCTGGAATTCGGCATGGATCAGGATGCCGCCGAGATGCAAGGTGCCCCCACAGGCAACTGTGGCTGGTTTGACAGTGCCAAGTGCCTCCTGCACACTGACATCAGGAACCTGACCTGGTGACTTTTGTTTCTCTGGGGAAAGGCCATGGTTCATATCCTACAAACTGTGGCCCAAATTGGCCGGCTGACTGCTGAAATTCCGCACGGATCAGGATACCTCCGAGATGCAAGGTGCCCCACAGGCACCTGTGGCTGGTTTGACAGTGCCAAGTGCCTCCTGCAAACTGACATCAGGAACCTGGCCGGGTGACTTTTGTTTCTCTGGGGAAAGGCCATGGTTCATATCCTTAGCCTGGTGTCCTGAGTGGCCGGCCCCCTGCTGAAATTCTGCACGGACCAGGATGCCGCCGAGATGAAAGGTGCCCCCAGAGGCAACTGTGGCTGGTTTGACAGTGCCAAGTGCTTCCTGCAAACTGACATCAGAAACCTGGCCTGGTGATTTTCTTTCTCAGGGGAAAGGCCATGGTTCATGTCCAGGGCCCGGTGGCCCGTACTTGCCTGCTGCCTGCTGAAATTCCACACGGATCAGGATACCTCCCAGATGTAAGGTGCCACCACAGGCAACTGTGGCTGGTTTGACAGTGCCAAGTGCCTCCTGCAAACTGACATCAGGAACCTGGCCTTGTGAGTTTTGTTTCTCTGGGGAAAGGCCATCATTCTTGTTCAGAGCCCAGTGGCCCGGAGTGGCCGGCTGCCTGCTGAAATTCCGCATGGATCAGGATGCCTCCCAGATGAAAAGTGCCCCCACAGGCACCTGTGGCTGGTTTGACAGTGCCAAGTGCCTCCTGCAAACTGACATCAGGAACCTGGCCGGGTGAGTTTTGTTTCTCTGGGGAAAGCCTTTCGTTCCTATCCATGGACGGGTGGCCCAGAGTGGCTGGCTGCCTGCTGAAATTCCGCACTGTTGAAGATACCTCCCAGATGGAAAGTACCACCACAGGCAACTGTGGCTGGTTTGACAGTGCCAAGCGCCTCCTGCAAACTGACATCAGGAACCTGGCCTGGTGACTTTTGTTTCTCACGGGAAAGGGCATCGTTCATGTCCATTGCCCGGTGGCCTGGTGTGGCCGGCAGCCTGCTGAACTTCCGCACAGATGAGGATACCTCCCAGATGCAAGGTGCCCATACAGGTGCGTGTGGCTGGTTTGACAGTGCCAAGTGCCTCCTGCAAACTGACATCAGGAACCTGGCCGGGTGACTTTTGTTTCCCTAGGGAAAAGCCATCGCTCCACTCCAAGGCCAGGTGGCCTGGAGTGGCCGGCTGCCTGTTGAAATTCCGCATGGATGCGGATAACTCCCAGATGAAAGGAGCCCCCACAGGCAACTGTGGCTGGTTTGACAGTGCCAAGTGCCTCCTGCAAACTGACATCAGGAACCTGGCCTGGTGACTTTTGTTTCTCTGGGGAAAGGCCATTGTACGTGTCCAAGGTCTAATGGCCCGGAGTGGCCGGCTGCCTGCTGGAATTCGGCATGGATCAGGATGCCGCCGAGATGCAAGGTGCCCCCACAGGCACCTGTGGCTGGTTTGACAGTGCCATGTGCCTCCTGCAAAATGACATCAGGAACCTGGCCTTGTGACTTTCCTTTCTCTGGGGAAAGACCATGATTCATGTCCAGGGCCTTGCGGCCTGGAGTGCCCGGCTGCCTGCTGAAATTCCGCATGGATCGGGATGCCTCCCAGATGGAAAGTGCCCCCACAGGCAACTGTGGCTGGTTTGACAGTGCCAAGTGCCTCCTGCAAACTGACATCAGGAACCTGGCCGGGTGACTTTTGTTTCCCTAGGGAAAAGCCGTGGTTCTTCTCCAGGGCCTGGTGGCCCGGAGTGGCCGGCTGCCTGCTGAAATTCCGCATGGATCGGGATGCCTCCCAGATGAAAAGTGCCCCCACAGGCACCTGTGGCTGGTTTGACAGTGCCAAGTGCCTCCTGCAAACTGACATCAGGAACCTGGCCTGGTGTCTTTTGTTTCTCAGCGGAAAGCCTTTCGTTCCTATCCATGGACGGGTGGCCCAGAGTGGCTGGCTGCCTGCTGAAATTCCGCACTGTTGAAGATACCTCCCAGATGGAAAGTACCACCACAGGCAACTGTGGCTGGTTTGACAGTGCCAAGCGCCTCCTGCAAACTGACCTCAGGAACCTGGCCTGGTGACTTTTGTTTCTGACGGGAAAGGGCATCGTTCATGTCCATTGCCCGGTGGCCTGGTGTGGCTGGCAGCCTGCTGAACTTCCGCACAGATGAGGATACCTCCCAGATGCAAGGTGCCCATACAGGTGCGTGTGGCTGGTTTGACAGTGCCAAGTGCCTCCTGCAAACTGACATCAGGAACCTGGCCGGGTGACTTTTGTTTCTCTGGGGAAAAGCCATCGCTCCACTCCAGGGCCAGGTGGCCTGGAGTGGCCGGCTGCCTGTTGAAATTCCGCACGGATGCGGATAACTCCCAGATGAAAGGAGCCCCCACAGGCAACTGTGGCTGGTTTGACAGTGCCAAGTGCCTCCTGCAAACTGACATCAGGAACCTGGCCTGGTGACTTTTATTTCTTTGGGGAAAGGCCATTGTACGTGTCCAAGGTCTAATGGCCCGGAGTGGCCGGCTGCCTGCTGGAATTCGGCATGGATCAGGATGCCGCCGAGATGCAAGGTGCCCCCACAGGCAACTGTGGCTGGTTTGACAGTGCCAAGTGCCTCCTGCACACTGACATCAGGAACCTGACCTGTTGACTTTTATTTCTCTGGGGAAAGGCCATGGTTCATATCCTACAAACTGTGGCCCAAAGTGGCCGGCTGACTGCTGAAATTCTGCACGGATCAGGATACCTCCGAGATGCAAGGTGCCCCACAGGCACCTGTGGCTGGTTTGACAGTGCCAAGTGCCTCCTGCAAACTGACATCAGGAACCTGGCCTTGTGAGTTTTGTTTCTCTGGGGAAAGGCCATCATTCTTGTTCAGAGCCCAGTGGCCCGGAGTGGCCGGCTGCCTGCTGAAATTCCGCATGGATCAGGATGCCTCCCAGATGAAAAGTGCCCCCACAGGCACCTGTGGCTGGTTTGACAGTGCCAAGTGCCTCCTGCAAACTGACATCAGGAACCTGGCCGGGTGAGTTTTGTTTCTCTGGGGAAAGCCTTTCGTTCCTATCCATGGACGGGTGGCCCAGAGTGGCTGGCTGCCTGCTGAAATTCCGCACTGTTGAAGATACCTCCCAGATGGAAAGTACCACCACAGGCAACTGTGGCTGGTTTGACAGTGCCAAGCGCCTCCTGCAAACTGACATCAGGAACCTGGCCTGGTGACTTTTGTTTCTCACGGGAAAGGGCATCGTTCATGTCCATTGCCCGGTGGCCTGGTGTGGCCGGCAGCCTGCTGAACTTCCGCACAGATGAGGATACCTCCCAGATGCAAGGTGCCCAAACAGGTGCGTGTGGCTGGTTTGACAGTGCCAAGTGCCTCCTGCAAACTGACATCAGGAACCTGGCCGGGTGACTTTTGTTTCTCTGGGGAAAAGCCATCGCTCCACTCCAAGGCCAGGTGGCCTGGAGTGGCCGGCTGCCTGTTGAAATTCCGCACGGATGCGGATAACTCCCAGATGAAAGGAGCCACCACAGGCAACTGTGGCTGGTTTGACAGTGCCAAGTGCCTCCTGCAAACTGACATCAGGAACCTGGCCTGGTGACTTTTATTTCTCTGGGGAAAGGCCATTGTACGTGTCCAAGGTCTAATGGCCCGGAGTGGCCGGCTGCCTGCTGGAATTCGGCATGGATCAGGATGCCGCCGAGATGCAAGGTGCCCCCACAGGCACCTGTGGCTGGTTTGACAGTGCCATGTGCCTCCTGCAAAATGACATCAGGAACCTGGCCTTGTGACTTTCCTTTCTCTGGGGAAAGACCATGATTCATGTCCAGGGCCTTGCGGCCTGGAGTGCCCGGCTGCCTGCTGAAATTCCGCATGGATCGGGATGCCTCCCAGATGGAAAGTGCCCCCACTGCCAACTGTGGCTGGTTTGACAGTGCCAAGTGCCTCCTGCAAACTGACATCAGGAACCTGGCCGGGTGACTTTTGTTTCCCTAGGGAAAAGCCGTGGTTCTTGTCCAGGGCCTGGTGGCCCGGAGTGGCCGGCTGCCTGCTGAAATTCCGCATGGATCGGGATGCCTCCCAGATGAAAAGTGCCCCCACAGGCACCGGTGGCTGGTTTGACAGTGCCAAGTGCCTCCTGCAAACTGACATCAGGAACCTGGCCTGGTGTCTTTTGTTTCTCAGGGGAAAGCCTTTCGTTCCTATCCATGGACGGGTGGCCCAGAGTGGCTGGCTGCCTGCTGAAATTCCGCACTGTTGAAGATACCTCCCAGATGGAAAGTACCACCACAGGCAACTGTGGCTGGTTTGACAGTGCCAAGCGCCTCCTGCAAACTGACATCAGGAACCTGGCCTGGTGACTTTTATTTCTCTGGGGAAAGGCCATTGTACGTGTCCAAGGTCTAATGGTCCGGAGTGGCCGGCTGCCTGCTGGAATTCGGCATGGATCAGGATGCCGCCGAGATGCAAGGTGCCCCCACAGGCAACTGTGGCTGGTTTGACAGTGCCAAGTGCCTCCTGCACACTGACATCAGGAACCTGACCTGGTGACTTTTGTTTCTCTGGGGAAAGGCCATGGTTCATATCCTACAAACTGTGGCCCAAAGTGGCCGGCTGACTGCTGAAATTCCGCACGGATCAGGATACCTCCGAGATGCAAGGTGCCCCACAGGCACCTGTGGCTGGTTTGACAGTGCCAAGTGCCTCCTGCAAACTGACATCAGGAACCTGGCCTTGTGACTTTCCTTTCTCTGGGGAAAGACCATGATTCATGTCCAGGGCTTTGCGGCCTGGAGTGCCCGGCTGCCTGCTGAAATTCCGCATGGATCGGGATGCCTCCCAGATGGAAAGTGCCCCCACAGTCAACTGTGGCTGGTTTCACAGTGCCAAGTGCCTCCTGCAAACTGACATCAGGAACCTGGCCGGGTGACTTTTGTTTCCCTAGGGAAAAGCCGTGGTTCTTGTCCAGGGCCTGGTGGCCCGGAGTGGCCGGCTGCCTGCTGAAATTCTGCATGGATCGGGATGCCTCCCAGATGGAAAGTGCCCCCACAGGCACCTGTGGCTGGTTTGACAGTGCCAAGTGCCTCCTGCAAACTGACATCAGGAACCTGGCCTGGTGTCTTTTGTTTCTCAGGGGAAAGCCTTTCGTTCCTATCCATGGACGGGTGGCCCAGAGTGGCTGGCTGCCTGCTGAAATTCCGCACTGTTGAAGATACCTCCCAGATGGAAAGTACCACCACAGGCAACTGTGGCTGGTTTGACAGTGCCAAGCGCCTCCTGCAAACTGACATCAGGAACCTGGCCTGGTGACTTTTGTTTCTCACGGGAAAGGGCATCGTTCGTGTCCAGTGCCCGGTGGCCTGGTGTGGCCGGCAGCCTGCTGAACTTCC
Source organism: Passer domesticus (assembly GCF_036417665.1). NCBI lineage: Eukaryota > Metazoa > Chordata > Aves > Passeriformes > Passeridae > Passer > Passer domesticus. The sequence goes on along the minus strand of NC_087480.1, from coordinate 29,974,330 downwards.
GCACAGATGAGGATACCGCCCAGATGCAAGGTGCCCATACAGGTGCGTGTGGCTGGTTTGACAGTGCCAAGTGCCTCCTGCAAACTGACATCAGGAACCTGGCCGGGTGACTTTTGTTTCTCTGGGGAAAAGCCATCGCTCCACTCCAGGGCCAGGTGGCCTGGAGTGGCCGGCTGACTGTTGAAATTCCGCACGGATGCGGATAACTCCCAGATGAAAGGAGCCCCCACAGGCAACTGTGGCTGGTTTGACAGTGCCAAGTGCCTCCTGCAAACTGACATCAGGAACCTGGCCTGGTGACTTTTATTTCTCTGGGGAAAGGCCATTGTACGTGTCCAAGGTCTAATGGCCCGGAGTGGCCGGCTGCCTGCTGGAATTCGGCATGGATCAGGATGCCGCCGAGATGCAAGGTGCCCCCACAGGCAACTGTGGCTGGTTTGACAGTGCCAAGTGCCTCCTGCACACTGACATCAGGAACCTGACCTGGTGACTTTTGTTTCTCTGGGGAAAGGCCATGGTTCATATCCTACAAACTGTGGCCCAAAGTGGCCGGCTGACTGCTGAAATTCCGCACGGATCAGGATACCTCCGAGATGCAAGGTGCCCCACAGGCACCTGTGGCTGGTTTGACAGTGCCAAGTGCCTCCTGCAAACTGACATCAGGAACCTGGCCTGGTGACTTTTGTTTCTTTGGGGAAAGGCCATGGTTCATATCCTTAGCCTGGTGTCCTGAGTGGCCGGCCCCCTGCTGAAATTCTGCACGGACCAGGATGCCGCCGAGATGAAAGGTGCCCCCAGAGGCAACTGTGGCTGGTTTGACAGTGCCAAGTGCTTCCTGCAAAATGACATCAGGAACCTGGCCGGGTGAGTTTTGTTTCTCTGGGGAAAGCCTTTCGTTCCTATCCATGGACGGGTGGCCCAGAGTGGCTGGCTGCCTGCTGAAATTCCGCACTGTTGAAGATACCTCCCAGATGGAAAGTACCACCACAGGCAACTGTGGCTGGTTTGACAGTGCCAAGCGCCTCCTGCAAACTGACATCAGGAACCTGGCCTGGTGACTTTTGTTTCTCACGGGAAAGGGCATCGTTCATGTCCATTGCCCGGTGGCCTGGTGTGGCCGGCAGCCTGCTGAACTTCCGCACAGATGAGGATACCTCCCAGATGCAAGGTGCCCATACAGGTGCGTGTGGCTGGTTTGACAGTGCCAAGTGCCTCCTGCAAACTGACATCAGGAACCTGGCCGGGTGACTTTTGTTTCTCTGGGGAAAAGCCATCGCTCCACTCCAAGGCCAGGTGGCCTGGAGTGGCCGGCTGCCTGTTGAAATTCCGCATGGATGCGGATAACTCCCAGATGAAAGGAGCCCCCACAGGCAACTGTGGCTGGTTTGACAGTGCCAAGTGCCTCCTGCAAACTGACATCAGGAACCTGGCCTGGTGACTTTTATTTCTCTGGGGAAAGGCCATTGTACGTGTCCAAGGTCTAATGGCCCGGAGTGGCCGGCTGCCTGCTGGAATTCGGCATGGATCAGGATGCCGCCGAGATGCAAGGTGCCCCCACAGGCACCTGTGGCTGGTTTGACAGTGCCATGTGCCTCCTGCAAACTGACATCAGGAACCTGGCCTTGTGACTTTCCTTTCTCTGGGGAAAGACCATGATTCATGTCCAGGGCCTTGCGGCCTGGAGTGTCCGGCTGCCTGCTGAAATTCCGCATGGATCGGGATGCCTCCCAGATGGAAAGTGCCCCCACAGGCAACTGTGGCTGGTTTGACAGTGCCAAGTGCCTCCTGCAAACTGACATCAGGAACCTGGCCGGGTGACTTTTGTTTCCCTAGGGAAAAGCCGTGGTTCTTCTCCAGGGCCTGGTGGCCCGGAGTGGCCGGCTGCCTGCTGGAATTCGGCATGGATCGGGATGCCGCCGAGATGCAAGGTGCCCCCACAGGCAACTGTGGCTGGTTTGACAGTGCCAAGTGCCTCCTGCACACTGACATCAGGAACCTGACCTGGTGACTTTTATTTCTCTGGGGAAAGGCCATGGTTCATATCCTACAAACTGTGGCCCAAAGTGGCCGGCTGACTGCTGAAATTCTGCACGGATCAGGATACCTCCGAGATGCAAGGTGCCCCACAGGCACCTGTGGCTGGTTTGACAGTGCCAAGTGCCTCCTGCAAACTGACATCAGGAACCTGGCCTGGTGACTTTTGTTTCTCTGGGGAAAGGCCATGGTTCATATCCTGAGCCTGGTGTCCTGAGTGGCCGGCCCCCTGCTGAAATTCTGCACGGACCAGGATGCCGCCGAGATGAAAGGTGCCCCCACAGGCAACTGTGGCTGGTTTGACAGTGCCAAGTGCCTCCTGCAAACTGACATCAGGAACCTGGCCTGGTGACTTTTGTTTCTCTGGGGAAAGGCCATGGTTCATATCCTGAGCCTGGTGTCCTGAGTGGCCGGCCCCCTGCTGAAATTCTGCACGGACCAGGATGCCGCCGAGATGAAAGGTGCCCCCAGAGGCAACTGTGGCTGGTTTGACAGTGCCAAGTGCTTCCTGCAAACTGACATCAGAAACCTGGCCTGGTGATTTTCTTTCTCAGGGGAAAGGCCATGGTTCATGTCCAGGGCCCGGTGGCCCGTACTTGCCTGCTGCCTGCTGAAATTCCACACGGATCAGGATACCTCCCAGATGTAAGGTGCCACCACAGGCAACTGTGGCTGGTTTGACAGTGCCAAGTGCCTCCTGCAAACTGACATCAGGAACCTGGCCTTGTGAGTTTTGTTTCTCTGGGGAAAGGCCATCATTCTTGTTCAGAGCCCAGTGGCCCGGAGTGGCCGGCTGCCTGCTGAAATTCCGCATGGATCAGGATGCCTCCCAGATGAAAAGTGCCCCCACAGGCACCTGTGGCTGGTTTGACAGTGCCAAGTGCCTCCTGCAAACTGACATCAGGAACCTGGCCGGGTGAGTTTTGTTTCTCTGGGGAAAGCCTTTCGTTCCTATCCATGGACGGGTGGCCCAGAGTGGCTGGCTGCCTGCTGAAATTCCGCACTGTTGAAGATACCTCCCAGATGGAAAGTACCACCACAGGCAACTGTGGCTGGTTTGACAGTGCCAAGCGCCTCCTGCAAACTGACATCAGGAACCTGGCCTGGTGACTTTTGTTTCTCACGGGAAAGGGCATCGTTCATGTCCATTGCCCGGTGGCCTGGTGTGGCCGGCAGCCTGCTGAACTTCCGCACAGATGAGGATACCTCCCAGATGCAAGGTGCCCATACAGGTGCGTGTGGCTGGTTTGACAGTGCCAAGTGCCTCCTGCAAACTGACATCAGGAACCTGGCCGGGTGACTTTTGTTTCTCTGGGGAAAAGCCATCGCTCCACTCCAAGGCCAGGTGGCCTGGAGTGGCCGGCTGCCTGTTGAAATTCCGCACGGATGCGGATAACTCCCAGATGAAAGGAGCCCCCACAGGCAACTGTGGCTGGTTTGACAGTGCCAAGTGCCTCCTGCAAACTGACATCAGGAACCTGGCCTGGTGACTTTTATTTCTCTGGGGAAAGGCCATTGTACGTGTCCAAGGTCTAATGGCCCGGAGTGGCCAGCTGCCTGCTGGAATTCGGCATGGATCAGGATGCCGCCGAGATGCAAGGTGCCCCCACAGGCACCTGTGGCTGGTTTGACAGTGCCATGTGCCTCCTGCAAAATGACATCAGGAACCTGGCCTTGTGACTTTCCTTTCTCTGGGGAAAGACCATGATTCATGTCCAGGGCCTTGCGGCCTGGAGTGCCCGGCTGCCTGCTGAAATTCCGCATGGATCGGGATGCCTCCCAGATGGAAAGTGCCCCCACAGCCAACTGTGGCTGGTTTGACAGTGCCAAGTGCCTCCTGCAAACTGACATCAGGAACCTGGCCTGGTGTCTTTTGTTTCTCAGGGGAAAGCCTTTCGTTCCTATCCATGGACGGGTGGCCCAGAGTGGCTGGCTGCCTGCTGAAATTCCGCACTGTTGAAGATACCTCCCAGATGGAAAGTACCACCACAGGCAACTGTGGCTGGTTTGACAGTGCCAAGCGCCTCCTGCAAACTGACATCAGGAACCTGGCCTGGTGACTTTTGTTTCTCACGGGAAAGGGCATCGTTCGTGTCCAGTGCCCGGTGGCCTGGTGTGGCCGGCAGCCTGCTGAACTTCCGCACAGATGAGGATACCTCCCAGATGCAAGGTGCCCATACAGGTGCGTGTGGCTGGTTTGACAGTGCCAAGTGCCTCCTGCAAACTGACATCAGGAACCTGGCCGGGTGACTTTTGTTTCTCTGGGGAAAAGCCATCGCTCCACTCCAGGGCCAGGTGGCCTGGAGTGGCCGGCTGCCTGTTGAAATTCCGCACGGATGCGGATAACTCCCAGATGAAAGGAGCCCCCACAGGCAACTGTGGCTGGTTTGACAGTGCCAAGTGCCTCCTGCAAACTGACATCAGGAACCTGGCCTGGTGACTTTTATTTCTCTGGGGAAAGGCCATTGTACGTGTCCAAGGTCTAATGGCCCGGAGTGGCCGGCTGCCTGCTGGAATTCGGCATGGATCAGGATGCCGCCGAGATGCAAGGTGCCCCCACAGGCAACTGTGGCTGGTTTGACAGTGCCAAGTGCCTCCTGCACACTGACATCAGGAACCTGACCTGGTGACTTTTGTTTCTCTGGGGAAAGGCCATGGTTCATATCCTACAAACTGTGGCCCAAAGTGGCCGGCTGACTGCTGAAATTCCGCACGGATCAGGATACCTCCGAGATGCAAGGTGCCCCACAGGCACCTGTGGCTGGTTTGACAGTGCCAAGTGCCTCCTGCAAACTGACATCAGGAACCTGGCCTTGTGACTTTCCTTTCTCTGGGGAAAGACCATGATTCATGTCCAGGGCCTTGCGGCCTGGAGTGCCCGGCTGCCTGCTGAAATTCCGCATGGATCGGGATGCCTCCCAGATGGAAAGTGCCCCCACAGCCAACTGTGGCTGGTTTGACAGTGCCAAGTGCCTCCTGCAAACTGACATCAGGAACCTGGCCGGGTGACTTTTGTTTCCCTAGGGAAAAGCCGTGGTTCTTGTCCAGGGCCTGGTGGCCCGGAGTGGCCGGCTGCCTGCTGAAATTCCGCATGGATCGGGATGCCTCCCAGATGAAAAGTGCCCCCACAGGCACCTGTGGCTGGTTTGACAGTGCCAAGTGCCTCCTGCAAACTGACATCAGGAACCTGGCCTGGTGTCTTTTGTTTCTCAGGGGAAAGCCTTTCGTTCCTATCCCTGGACGGGTGGCCCAGAGTGGCTGGCTGCCTGCTGAAATTCCGCACTGTTGAAGATACCTCCCAGATGGAAAGTACCACCACAGGCAACTGTGGCTGGTTTGACAGTGCCAAGCGCCTCCTGCAAACTGACATCAGGAACCTGGCCTGGTGACTTTTGTTTCTCACGGGAAAGGGCATCGTTCGTGTCCAGTGCCCGGTGGCCTGGTGTGGCCGGCAGCCTGCTGAACTTCCGCACAGATGAGGATACCGCCCAGATGCAAGGTGCCCATACAGGTGCGTGTGGCTGGTTTGACAGTGCCAAGTGCCTCCTGCAAACTGACATCAGGAACCTGGCCGGGTGACTTTTGTTTCTCTGGGGAAAAGCCATCGCTCCATTCCAGGGCCAGGTGGCCTGGAGTGGCCGGCTGCCTGTTGAAATTCCGCACGGATGCGGATAACTCCCAGATGAAAGGAGCCCCCACAGGCAACTGTGGCTGGTTTGACAGTGCCAAGTGCCTCCTGCAAACTGACATCAGGAACCTGGCCTGGTGACTTTTATTTCTCTGGGGAAAGGCCATTGTACGTGTCCAAGGTCTAATGGCCCGGAGTGGCCGGCTGCCTGCTGGAATTCGGCATGGATCAGGATGCCGCCGAGATGCAAGGTGCCCCCACAGGCAACTGTGGCTGGTTTGACAGTGCCAAGTGCCTCCTGCACACTGACATCAGGAACCTGACCTGGTGACTTTTGTTTCTCTGGGGAAAGGCCATGGTTCATATCCTACAAACTGTGGCCCAAAGTGGCCGGCTGACTGCTGAAATTCCGCACGGATCAGGATACCTCCGAGATGCAAGGTGCCCCACAGGCACCTGTGGCTGGTTTGACAGTGCCAAGTGCCTCCTGCAAACTGACATCAGGAACCTGGCCTGGTGACTTTTGTTTCTCTGGGGAAAGGCCATGGTTCATATCCTGAGCCTGGTGTCCTGAGTGGCCGGCCCCCTGCTGAAATTCTGCACGGACCAGGATGCCGCCGAGATGAAAGGTGCCCCCAGAGGCAACTGTGGCTGGTTTGACAGTGCCAAGTGCTTCCTGCAAACTGACATCAGAAACCTGGCCTGGTGATTTTCTTTCTCAGGGGAAAGGCCATGGTTCATGTCCAGGGCCCGGTGGCCCGTACTTGCCTGCTGCCTGCTGAAATTCCACACGGATCAGGATACCTCCCAGATGTAAGGTGCCACCACAGGCAACTGTGGCTGGTTTGACAGTGCCAAGTGCCTCCTGCAAACTGACATCAGGAACCTGGCCTTGTGAGTTTTGTTTCTCTGGGGAAAGGCCATCATTCTTGTTCAGAGCCCAGTGGCCCGGAGTGGCCGGCTGCCTGCTGAAATTCCGCATGGATCGGGATGCCTCCCAGATGAAAAGTGCCCCCACAGGCACCTGTGGCTGGTTTGACAGTGCCAAGTGCCTCCTGCAAACTGACATCAGGAACCTGGCCGGGTGAGTTTTGTTTCTCTGGGGAAAGCCTTTCGTTCCTATCCATGGACGGGTGGCCCAGAGTGGCTGGCTGCCTGCTGAAATTCCGCACTGTTGAAGATACCTCCCAGATGGAAAGTACCACCACAGGCAACTGTGGCTGGTTTGACAGTGCCAAGCGCCTCCTGCAAACTGACATCAGGAACCTGGCCTGGTGACTTTTGTTTCTCACGGGAAAGGGCATCGTTCATGTCCATTGCCCGGTGGCCTGGTGTGGCCGGCAGCCTGCTGAACTTCCGCACAGATGAGGATACCTCCCAGATGCAAGGTGCCCATACAGGTGCGTGTGGCTGGTTTGACAGTGCCAAGTGCCTCCTGCAAACTGACATCAGGAACCTGGCCGGGTGACTTTTGTTTCTCTGGGGAAAAGCCATCGCTCCACTCCAAGGCCAGGTGGCCTGGAGTGGCCGGCTGCCTGTTGAAATTCCGCACGGATGCGGATAACTCCCAGATGAAAGGAGCCCCCACAGGCAACTGTGGCTGGTTTGACAGTGCCAAGTGCCTCCTGCAAACTGACATCAGGAACCTGGCCTGGTGACTTTTATTTCTCTGGGGAAAGGCCATTGTACGTGTCCAAGGTCTAATGGCCCGGAGTGGCCGGCTGCCTGCTGGAATTCGGCATGGATCAGGATGCCGCCGAGATGCAAGGTGCCCCCACAGGCACCTGTGGCTGGTTTGACAGTGCCATGTGCCTCCTGCAAAATGACATCAGGAACCTGGCCTTGTGACTTTCCTTTCTCTGGGGAAAGACCATGATTCATGTCCAGGGCCTTGCGGCCCGGAGTGCCCGGCTGCCTGCTGAAATTCCGCATGGATCGGGATGCCTCCCAGATGGAAAGTGCCCCCACAGCCAACTGTGGCTGGTTTGACAGTGCCAAGTGCCTCCTGCAAACTGACATCAGGAACCTGGCCGGGTGACTTTTGTTTCCCTAGGGAAAAGCCGTGGTTCTTGTCCAGGGCCTGGTGGCCCGGAGTGGCCGGCTGCCTGCTGAAATTCCGCATGGATCGGGATGCCTCCCAGATGAAAAGTGCCCCCACAGGCAACTGTGGCTGGTTTGACAGTGCCAAGTGCTTCCTGCAAACTGACATCAGGAACCTGGCCTGGTGATTTTCTTTCTCAGGGGAAAGGCCATGGTTCATGTCCAGGGCCCGGTGGCCCGTACTTGCCTGCTGCCTGCTGAAATTCCACACGGATCAGGATACCTCCCAGATGTAAGGTGCCACCACAGGCAACTGTGGCTGGTTTGACAGTGCCAAGTGCCTCCTGCAAACTGACATCAGGAACCTGGCCTTGTGAGTTTTGTTTCTCTGGGGAAAGGCCATCATTCTTGTTCAGAGCCCAGTGGCCCGGAGTGGCCGGCTGCCTGCTGGAATTCGGCATGGATCAGGATGCCTCCCAGATGAAAAGTGCCCCCACAGGCACCTGTGGCTGGTTTGACAGTGCCAAGTGCCTCCTGCAAACTGACATCAGGAACCTGGCCGGGTGAGTTTTGTTTCTCTGGGGAAAGCCTTTCGTTCCTATCCATGGACGGGTGGCCCAGAGTGGCTGGCTGCCTGCTGAAATTCCGCACTGTTGAAGATACCTCCCAGATGGAAAGTACCACCACAGGCAACTGTGGCTGGTTTGACAGTGCCAAGCGCCTCCTGCAAACTGACATCAGGAACCTGGCCTGGTGACTTTTGTTTCTCACGGGAAAGGGCATCGTTCATGTCCATTGCCCGGTGGCCTGGTGTGGCCGGCAGCCTGCTGAACTTCCGCACAGATGAGGATACCTCCCAGATGCAAGGTGCCCATACAGGTGCGTGTGGCTGGTTTGACAGTGCCAAGTGCCTCCTGCAAACTGACATCAGGAACCTGGCCGGGTGACTTTTGTTTCTCTGGGGAAAAGCCATCGCTCCACTCCAAGGCCAGGTGGCCTGGAGTGGCCGGCTGCCTGTTGAAATTCCGCACGGATGCGGATAACTCCCAGATGAAAGGAGCCCCCACAGGCAACTGTGGCTGGTTTGACAGTGCCAAGTGCCTCCTGCAAACTGACATCAGGAACCTGGCCTGGTGACTTTTATTTCTCTGGGGAAAGGCCATTGTACGTGTCCAAGGTCTAATGGCCCGGAGTGGCCGGCTGCCTGCTGGAATTCGGCATGGATCAGGATGCCGCCGAGATGCAAGGTGCCCCCACAGGCACCTGTGGCTGGTTTGACAGTGCCAAGTGCCTCCTGCAAACTGACCTCAGGAACCTGGCCGGGTGACTTTTGTTTCCCTAGGTAAAAGCCGTGGTTCTTGTCCAGGGCCTGGTGGCCCGGAGTGGCCGGCTGCCTGCTGAAATTCCGCATGGATCGGGATGCCTCCCAGATGAAAAGTGCCCCCACAGGCACCTGTGGCTGGTTTGACAGTGCCAAGTGCCTCCTGCAAACTGACATCAGGAACCTGGCCGGGTGAGTTTTGTTTCTCTGGGGAAAGCCTTTCGTTCCTATCCATGGACGGGTGGCCCAGAGTGGCTGGCTGCCTGCTGAAATTCCGCACTGTTGAAGATACCTCCCAGATGGAAAGTACCACCACAGGCAACTGTGGCTGGTTTGACAGTGCCAAGCGCCTCCTGCAAACTGACATCAGGAACCTGGCCTGGTGACTTTTGTTTCTCACGGGAAAGGGCATCGTTCGTGTCCAGTGCCCGGTGGCCTGGTGTGGCCGGCAGCCTGCTGAACTTCCGCACAGATGAGGATACCGCCCAGATGCAAGGTGCCCATACAGGTGCGTGTGGCTGGTTTGACAGTGCCAAGTGCCTCCTGCAAACTGACATCAGGAACCTGGCCGGGTGACTTTTGTTTCTCTGGGGAAAAGCCATCGCTCCACTCCAGGGCCAGGTGGCCTGGAGTGGCCGGCTGCCTGTTGAAATTCCGCACGGATGCGGATAACTCCCAGATGAAAGGAGCCCCCACAGGCAACTGTGGCTGGTTTGACAGTGCCAAGTGCCTCCTGCAAACTGACATCAGGAACCTGGCCTGGTGACTTTCCTTTCTCTGGGGAAAGACCATGATTCATGTCCAGGGCCTTGCGGCCTGGAGTGCCCGGCTGCCTGCTGAAATTCCGCATGGATCGGGATGCCTCCCAGATGGAAAGTGCCCCCACAGCCAACTGTGGCTGGTTTGACAGTGCCAAGTGCCTCCTGCAAACTGACATCAGGAACCTGGCCTGGTGACTTTTGTTTCCCTAGGGAAAAGCCGTGGTTCTTGTCCAGGGCCTGGTGGCCCGGAGTGGCCGGCTGCCTGCTGAAATTCCGCATGGATCGGGATGCCTCCCAGATGAAAAGTGCCCCCACAGGCAACTGTGGCTGGTTTGACAGTGCCAAGTGCTTCCTGCAAACTGACATCAGGAACCTGGCCTGGTGATTTTCTTTCTCAGGGGAGAGGCCATGGTTCATGTCCAGGGCCCGGTGGCCCGTACTTGCCTGCTGCCTGCTGAAATTCCACACGGATCAGGATACCTCCCAGATGTAAGGTGCCACCACAGGCAACTGTGGCTGGTTTGACAGTGCCAAGTGCCTCCTGCAAACTGACATCAGGAACCTGGCCTTGTGAGTTTTGTTTCTCTGGGGAAAGGCCATCATTCTTGTTCAGAGCCCAGTGGCCCGGAGTGGCCGGCTGCCTGCTGGAATTCGGCATGGATCAGGATGCCTCCCAGATGAAAAGTGCCCCCACAGGCACCTGTGGCTGGTTTGACAGTGCCAAGTGCCTCCTGCAAACTGACATCAGGAACCTGGCCGGGTGAGTTTTGTTTCTCTGGGGAAAGCCTTTCGTTCCTATCCATGGACGGGTGGCCCAGAGTGGCTGGCTGCCTGCTGAAATTCCGCACTGTTGAAGATACCTCCCAGATGGAAAGTACCACCACAGGCAACTGTGGCTGGTTTGACAGTGCCAAGCGCCTCCTGCAAACTGACATCAGGAACCTGGCCTGGTGACTTTTGTTTCTCACGGGAAAGGGCATCGTTCATGTCCATTGCCCGGTGGCCTGGTGTGGCCGGCAGCCTGCTGAACTTCCGCACAGATGAGGATACCTCCCAGATGCAAGGTGCCCATACAGGTGCGTGTGGCTGGTTTGACAGTGCCAAGTGCCTCCTGCAAACTGACATCAGGAACCTGGCCGGGTGACTTTTGTTTCTCTGGGGAAAAGCCATCGCTCCACTCCAAGGCCAGGTGGCCTGGAGTGGCCGGCTGCCTGTTGAAATTCCGCACGGATGCGGATAACTCCCAGATGAAAGGAGCCCCCACAGGCAACTGTGGCTGGTTTGACAGTGCCAAGTGCCTCCTGCAAACTGACATCAGGAACCTGGCCTGGTGACTTTTATTTCTCTGGGGAAAGGCCATTGTACGTGTCCAAGGTCTAATGGCCTGGAGTGGCCGGCTGCCTGCTGGAATTCGGCATGGATCAGGATGCCGCCGAGATGCAAGGTGCCCCCACAGGCACCTGTGGCTGGTTTGACAGTGCCAAGTGCCTCCTGCAAACTGACCTCAGGAACCTGGCCGGGTGACTTTTGTTTCCCTAGGGAAAAGCCGTGGTTCTTGTCCAGGGCCTGGTGGCCCGGAGTGGCCGGCTGCCTGCTGAAATTCCGCATGGATCGGGATGCCTCCCAGATGAAAAGTGCCCCCACAGGCACCTGTGGCTGGTTTGACAGTGCCAAGTGCCTCCTGCAAACTGACATCAGGAACCTGGCCGGGTGAGTTTTGTTTCTCTGGGGAAAGCCTTTCGTTCCTATCCATGGACGGGTGGCCCAGAGTGGCTGGCTGCCTGCTGAAATTCCGCACTGTTGAAGATACCTCCCAGATGGAAAGTACCACCACAGGCAACTGTGGCTGGTTTGACAGTGCCAAGCGCCTCCTGCAAACTGACATCAGGAACCTGGCCTGGTGACTTTTGTTTCTCACGGGAAAGGGCATCGTTCGTGTCCAGTGCCCGGTGGCCTGGTGTGGCCGGCAGCCTGCTGAACTTCCGCACAGATGAGGATACCGCCCAGATGCAAGGTGCCCATACAGGTGCGTGTGGCTGGTTTGACAGTGCCAAGTGCCTCCTGCAAACTGACATCAGGAACCTGGCCGGGTGACTTTTGTTTCTCTGGGGAAAAGCCATCGCTCCACTCCAGGGCCAGGTGGCCTGGAGTGGCCGGCTGCCTGTTGAAATTCCGCACGGATGCGGATAACTCCCAGATGAAAGGAGCCCCCACAGGCAACTGTGGCTGGTTTGACAGTGCCAAGTGCCTCCTGCAAACTGACATCAGGAACCTGGCCTGGTGACTTTTATTTCTCTGGGGAAAGGCCATTGTACGTGTCCAAGGTCTAATGGCCCGGAGTGGCCGGCTGCCTGCTGGAATTCGGCATGGATCAGGATGCCGCCGAGATGCAAGGTGCCCCCACAGGCAACTGTGGCTGGTTTGACAGTGCCAAGTGCCTCCTGCACACTGACATCAGGAACCTGACCTGGTGACTTTTGTTTCTCTGGGGAAAGGCCATGGTTCATATCCTACAAACTGTGGCCCAAAGTGGCCGGCTGACTGCAGAAATTCCGCACGGATCAGGATACCTCCCAGATGCAAGGTGCCCCACAGGCACCTGTGGCTGGTTTGACAGTGCCAAGTGCCTCCTGCAAACTGACATCAGGAACCTGGCCTTGTGACTTTCCTTTCTCTGGGGAAAGACCATGATTCATGTCCAGGGCCTTGCGGCCTGGAGTGCCCGGCTGCCTGCTGAAATTCCGCATGGATCGGGATGCCTCCCAGATGGAAAGTGCCCCCACAGCCAACTGTGGCTGGTTTGACAGTGCCAAGTGCCTCCTGCAAACTGACATCAGGAACCTGGCCGGGTGACTTTTGTTTCCCTAGGGAAAAGCCGTGGCTCTTGTCCAGGGCCTGGTGGCCCGGAGTGGCCGGCTGCCTGCTGAAATTCCGCATGGATCGGGATGCCTCCCAGATGAAAAGTGCCCCCACAGGCACCTGTGGCTGGTTTGACAGTGCCAAGTGCCTCCTGCAAACTGACATCAGGAACCTGGCCTGGTGTCTTTTGTTTCTCAGGGGAAAGCCTTTCGTTCCTATCCCTGGACGGGTGGCCCAGAGTGGCTGGCTGCCTGCTGAAATTCCGCACTGTTGAAGATACCTCCCAGATGGAAAGTACCACCACAGGCAACTGTGGCTGGTTTGACAGTGCCAAGCGCCACCTGCAAACTGACATCAGGAACCTGGCCTGGTGACTTTTGTTTCTCACGGGAAAGGGCATCGTTCGTGTCCAGTGCCCGGTGGCCTGGTGTGGCCGGCAGCCTGCTGAACTTCCACACAGATGAGGATACCGCCCAGATGCAAGGTGCCCATACAGGTGCGTGTGGCTGGTTTGACAGTGCCAAGTGCCTCCTGCAAACTGACATCAGGAACCTGGCCGGGTGACTTTTGTTTCTCTGGGGAAAAGCCATCGCTCCATTCCAGGGCCAGGTGGCCTGGAGTGGCCGGCTGCCTGTTGAAATTCCGCACGGATGCGGATAACTCCCAGATGAAAGGAGCCCCCACAGGCAACTGTGGCTGGTTTGACAGTGCCAAGTGCCTCCTGCAAACTGACATCAGGAACCTGGCCTGGTGACTTTTATTTCTCTGGGGAAAGGCCATTGTACGTGTCCAAGGTCTAATGGCCCGGAGTGGCCGGCTGCCTGCTGGAATTCGGCATGGATCAGGATGCCGCCGAGATGCAAGGTGCCCCCACAGGCAACTGTGGCTGGTTTGACAGTGCCAAGTGCCTCCTGCACACTGACATCAGGAACCTGACCTGGTGACTTTTGTTTCTCTGGGGAAAGGCCATGGTTCATATCCTACAAACTGTGGCCCAAATTGGCCGGCTGACTGCTGAAATTCCGCACGGATCAGGATACCTCCGAGATGCAAGGTGCCCCACAGGCACCTGTGGCTGGTTTGACAGTGCCAAGTGCCTCCTGCAAACTGACATCAGGAACCTGGCCGGGTGACTTTTGTTTCTCTGGGGAAAGGCCATGGTTCATATCCTTAGCCTGGTGTCCTGAGTGGCCGGCCCCCTGCTGAAATTCTGCACGGACCAGGATGCCGCCGAGATGAAAGGTGCCCCCAGAGGCAACTGTGGCTGGTTTGACAGTGCCAAGTGCTTCCTGCAAACTGACATCAGAAACCTGGCCTGGTGATTTTCTTTCTCAGGGGAAAGGCCATGGTTCATGTCCAGGGCCCGGTGGCCCGTACTTGCCTGCTGCCTGCTGAAATTCCACACGGATCAGGATACCTCCCAGATGTAAGGTGCCACCACAGGCAACTGTGGCTGGTTTGACAGTGCCAAGTGCCTCCTGCAAACTGACATCAGGAACCTGGCCTTGTGAGTTTTGTTTCTCTGGGGAAAGGCCATCATTCTTGTTCAGAGCCCAGTGGCCCGGAGTGGCCGGCTGCCTGCTGAAATTCCGCATGGATCAGGATGCCTCCCAGATGAAAAGTGCCCCCACAGGCACCTGTGGCTGGTTTGACAGTGCCAAGTGCCTCCTGCAAACTGACATCAGGAACCTGGCCGGGTGAGTTTTGTTTCTCTGGGGAAAGCCTTTCGTTCCTATCCATGGACGGGTGGCCCAGAGTGGCTGGCTGCCTGCTGAAATTCCGCACTGTTGAAGATACCTCCCAGATGGAAAGTACCACCACAGGCAACTGTGGCTGGTTTGACAGTGCCAAGCGCCTCCTGCAAACTGACATCAGGAACCTGGCCTGGTGACTTTTGTTTCTCACGGGAAAGGGCATCGTTCATGTCCATTGCCCGGTGGCCTGGTGTGGCCGGCAGCCTGCTGAACTTCCGCACAGATGAGGATACCTCCCAGATGCAAGGTGCCCATACAGGTGCGTGTGGCTGGTTTGACAGTGCCAAGTGCCTCCTGCAAACTGACATCAGGAACCTGGCCGGGTGACTTTTGTTTCTCTGGGGAAAAGCCATCGCTCCACTCCAAGGCCAGGTGGCCTGGAGTGGCCGGCTGCCTGTTGAAATTCCGCACGGATGCGGATAACTCCCAGATGAAAGGAGCCCCCACAGGCAACTGTGGCTGGTTTGACAGTGCCAAGTGCCTCCTGCAAACTGACATCAGGAACCTGGCCTGGTGACTTTTATTTCTCTGGGGAAAGGCCATTGTACGTGTCCAAGGTCTAATGGCCCGGAGTGGCCAGCTGCCTGCTGGAATTCGGCATGGATCAGGATGCCGCCGAGATGCAAGGTGCCCCCACAGGCACCTGTGGCTGGTTTGACAGTGCCATGTGCCTCCTGCAAAATGACATCAGGAACCTGGCCTTGTGACTTTCCTTTCTCTGGGGAAAGACCATGATTCATGTCCAGGGCCTTGCGGCCTGGAGTGCCCGGCTGCCTGCTGAAATTCCGCATGGATCGGGATGCCTCCCAGATGGAAAGTGCCCCCACAGCCAACTGTGGCTGGTTTGACAGTGCCAAGTGCCTCCTGCAAACTGACATCAGGAACCTGGCCTGGTGTCTTTTGTTTCTCAGGGGAAAGCCTTTCGTTCCTATCCATGGACGGGTGGCCCAGAGTGGCTGGCTGCCTGCTGAAATTCCGCACTGTTGAAGATACCTCCCAGATGGAAAGTACCACCACAGGCAACTGTGGCTGGTTTGACAGTGCCAAGCGCCTCCTGCAAACTGACATCAGGAACCTGGCCTGGTGACTTTTGTTTCTCACGGGAAAGGGCATCGTTCGTGTCCAGTGCCCGGTGGCCTGGTGTGGCCGGCAGCCTGCTGAACTTCCGCACAGATGAGGATACCTCCCAGATGCAAGGTGCCCATACAGGTGCGTGTGGCTGGTTTGACAGTGCCAAGTGCCTCCTGCAAACTGACATCAGGAACCTGGCCGGGTGACTTTTGTTTCTCTGGGGAAAAGCCATCGCTCCACTCCAGGGCCAGGTGGCCTGGAGTGGCCGGCTGCCTGTTGAAATTCCGCACGGATGCGGATAACTCCCAGATGAAAGGAGCCCCCACAGGCAACTGTGGCTGGTTTGACAGTGCCAAGTGCCTCCTGCAAACTGACATCAGGAACCTGGCCTGGTGACTTTTATTTCTCTGGGGAAAGGCCATTGTACGTGTCCAAGGTCTAATGGCCCGGAGTGGCCGGCTGCCTGCTGGAATTCGGCATGGATCAGGATGCCGCCGAGATGCAAGGTGCCCCCACAGGCAACTGTGGCTGGTTTGACAGTGCCAAGTGCCTCCTGCACACTGACATCAGGAACCTGACCTGGTGACTTTTGTTTCTCTGGGGAAAGGCCATGGTTCATATCCTACAAACTGTGGCCCAAAGTGGCCGGCTGACTGCTGAAATTCCGCACGGATCAGGATACCTCCGAGATGCAAGGTGCCCCACAGGCACCTGTGGCTGGTTTGACAGTGCCAAGTGCCTCCTGCAAACTGACATCAGGAACCTGGCCTTGTGACTTTCCTTTCTCTGGGGAAAGACCATGATTCATGTCCAGGGCCTTGCGGCCTGGAGTGCCCGGCTGCCTGCTGAAATTCCGCATGGATCGGGATGCCTCCCAGATGGAAAGTGCCCCCACAGCCAACTGTGGCTGGTTTGACAGTGCCAAGTGCCTCCTGCAAACTGACATCAGGAACCTGGCCGGGTGACTTTTGTTTCCCTAGGGAAAAGCCGTGGTTCTTGTCCAGGGCCTGGTGGCCCGGAGTGGCCGGCTGCCTGCTGAAATTCCGCATGGATCGGGATGCCTCCCAGATGAAAAGTGCCCCCACAGGCACCTGTGGCTGGTTTGACAGTGCCAAGTGCCTCCTGCAAACTGACATCAGGAACCTGGCCTGGTGTCTTTTGTTTCTCAGGGGAAAGCCTTTCGTTCCTATCCCTGGACGGGTGGCCCAGAGTGGCTGGCTGCCTGCTGAAATTCCGCACTGTTGAAGATACCTCCCAGATGGAAAGTACCACCACAGGCAACTGTGGCTGGTTTGACAGTGCCAAGCGCCTCCTGCAAACTGACATCAGGAACCTGGCCTGGTGACTTTTGTTTCTCACGGGAAAGGGCATCGTTCGTGTCCAGTGCCCGGTGGCCTGGTGTGGCCGGCAGCCTGCTGAACTTCCGCACAGATGAGGATACCGCCCAGATGCAAGGTGCCCATACAGGTGCGTGTGGCTGGTTTGACAGTGCCAAGTGCCTCCTGCAAACTGACATCAGGAACCTGGCCGGGTGACTTTTGTTTCTCTGGGGAAAAGCCATCGCTCCATTCCAGGGCCAGGTGGCCTGGAGTGGCCGGCTGCCTGTTGAAATTCCGCACGGATGCGGATAACTCCCAGATGAAAGGAGCCCCCACAGGCAACTGTGGCTGGTTTGACAGTGCCAAGTGCCTCCTGCAAACTGACATCAGGAACCTGGCCTGGTGACTTTTATTTCTCTGGGGAAAGGCCATTGTACGTGTCCAAGGTCTAATGGCCCGGAGTGGCCGGCTGCCTGCTGGAATTCGGCATGGATCAGGATGCCGCCGAGATGCAAGGTGCCCCCACAGGCAACTGTGGCTGGTTTGACAGTGCCAAGTGCCTCCTGCACACTGACATCAGGAACCTGACCTGGTGACTTTTGTTTCTCTGGGGAAAGGCCATGGTTCATATCCTACAAACTGTGGCCCAAAGTGGCCGGCTGACTGCTGAAATTCCGCACGGATCAGGATACCTCCGAGATGCAAGGTGCCCCACAGGCACCTGTGGCTGGTTTGACAGTGCCAAGTGCCTCCTGCAAACTGACATCAGGAACCTGGCCTGGTGACTTTTGTTTCTCTGGGGAAAGGCCATGGTTCATATCCTGAGCCTGGTGTCCTGAGTGGCCGGCCCCCTGCTGAAATTCTGCACGGACCAGGATGCCGCCGAGATGAAAGGTGCCCCCAGAGGCAACTGTGGCTGGTTTGACAGTGCCAAGTGCTTCCTGCAAACTGACATCAGAAACCTGGCCTGGTGATTTTCTTTCTCAGGGGAAAGGCCATGGTTCATGTCCAGGGCCCGGTGGCCCGTACTTGCCTGCTGCCTGCTGAAATTCCACACGGATCAGGATACCTCCCAGATGTAAGGTGCCACCACAGGCAACTGTGGCTGGTTTGACAGTGCCAAGTGCCTCCTGCAAACTGACATCAGGAACCTGGCCTTGTGAGTTTTGTTTCTCTGGGGAAAGGCCATCATTCTTGTTCAGAGCCCAGTGGCCCGGAGTGGCCGGCTGCCTGCTGAAATTCCGCATGGATCGGGATGCCTCCCAGATGAAAAGTGCCCCCACAGGCACCTGTGGCTGGTTTGACAGTGCCAAGTGCCTCCTGCAAACTGACATCAGGAACCTGGCCGGGTGAGTTTTGTTTCTCTGGGGAAAGCCTTTCGTTCCTATCCATGGACGGGTGGCCCAGAGTGGCTGGCTGCCTGCTGAAATTCCGCACTGTTGAAGATACCTCCCAGATGGAAAGTACCACCACAGGCAACTGTGGCTGGTTTGACAGTGCCAAGCGCCTCCTGCAAACTGACATCAGGAACCTGGCCTGGTGACTTTTGTTTCTCACGGGAAAGGGCATCGTTCATGTCCATTGCCCGGTGGCCTGGTGTGGCCGGCAGCCTGCTGAACTTCCGCACAGATGAGGATACCTCCCAGATGCAAGGTGCCCATACAGGTGCGTGTGGCTGGTTTGACAGTGCCAAGTGCCTCCTGCAAACTGACATCAGGAACCTGGCCGGGTGACTTTTGTTTCTCTGGGGAAAAGCCATCGCTCCACTCCAAGGCCAGGTGGCCTGGAGTGGCCGGCTGCCTGTTGAAATTCCGCACGGATGCGGATAACTCCCAGATGAAAGGAGCCCCCACAGGCAACTGTGGCTGGTTTGACAGTGCCAAGTGCCTCCTGCAAACTGACATCAGGAACCTGGCCTGGTGACTTTTATTTCTCTGGGGAAAGGCCATTGTACGTGTCCAAGGTCTAATGGCCCGGAGTGGCCGGCTGCCTGCTGGAATTCGGCATGGATCAGGATGCCGCCGAGATGCAAGGTGCCCCCACAGGCACCTGTGGCTGGTTTGACAGTGCCATGTGCCTCCTGCAAAATGACATCAGGAACCTGGCCTTGTGACTTTCCTTTCTCTGGGGAAAGACCATGATTCATGTCCAGGGCCTTGCGGCCCGGAGTGCCCGGCTGCCTGCTGAAATTCCGCATGGATCGGGATGCCTCCCAGATGGAAAGTGCCCCCACAGCCAACTGTGGCTGGTTTGACAGTGCCAAGTGCCTCCTGCAAACTGACATCAGGAACCTGGCCGGGTGACTTTTGTTTCCCTAGGGAAAAGCCGTGGTTCTTGTCCAGGGCCTGGTGGCCCGGAGTGGCCGGCTGCCTGCTGAAATTCCGCATGGATCGGGATGCCTCCCAGATGAAAAGTGCCCCCACAGGCAACTGTGGCTGGTTTGACAGTGCCAAGTGCTTCCTGCAAACTGACATCAGGAACCTGGCCTGGTGATTTTCTTTCTCAGGGGAAAGGCCATGGTTCATGTCCAGGGCCCGGTGGCCCGTACTTGCCTGCTGCCTGCTGAAATTCCACACGGATCAGGATACCTCCCAGATGTAAGGTGCCACCACAGGCAACTGTGGCTGGTTTGACAGTGCCAAGTGCCTCCTGCAAACTGACATCAGGAACCTGGCCTTGTGAGTTTTGTTTCTCTGGGGAAAGGCCATCATTCTTGTTCAGAGCCCAGTGGCCCGGAGTGGCCGGCTGCCTGCTGGAATTCGGCATGGATCAGGATGCCTCCCAGATGAAAAGTGCCCCCACAGGCACCTGTGGCTGGTTTGACAGTGCCAAGTGCCTCCTGCAAACTGACATCAGGAACCTGGCCGGGTGAGTTTTGTTTCTCTGGGGAAAGCCTTTCGTTCCTATCCATGGACGGGTGGCCCAGAGTGGCTGGCTGCCTGCTGAAATTCCGCACTGTTGAAGATACCTCCCAGATGGAAAGTACCACCACAGGCAACTGTGGCTGGTTTGACAGTGCCAAGCGCCTCCTGCAAACTGACATCAGGAACCTGGCCTGGTGACTTTTGTTTCTCACGGGAAAGGGCATCGTTCATGTCCATTGCCCGGTGGCCTGGTGTGGCCGGCAGCCTGCTGAACTTCCGCACAGATGAGGATACCTCCCAGATGCAAGGTGCCCATACAGGTGCGTGTGGCTGGTTTGACAGTGCCAAGTGCCTCCTGCAAACTGACATCAGGAACCTGGCCGGGTGACTTTTGTTTCTCTGGGGAAAAGCCATCGCTCCACTCCAAGGCCAGGTGGCCTGGAGTGGCCGGCTGCCTGTTGAAATTCCGCACGGATGCGGATAACTCCCAGATGAAAGGAGCCCCCACAGGCAACTGTGGCTGGTTTGACAGTGCCAAGTGCCTCCTGCAAACTGACATCAGGAACCTGGCCTGGTGACTTTTATTTCTCTGGGGAAAGGCCATTGTACGTGTCCAAGGTCTAATGGCCCGGAGTGGCCGGCTGCCTGCTGGAATTCGGCATGGATCAGGATGCCGCCGAGATGCAAGGTGCCCCCACAGGCACCTGTGGCTGGTTTGACAGTGCCAAGTGCCTCCTGCAAACTGACCTCAGGAACCTGGCCGGGTGACTTTTGTTTCCCTAGGTAAAAGCCGTGGTTCTTGTCCAGGGCCTGGTGGCCCGGAGTGGCCGGCTGCCTGCTGAAATTCCGCATGGATCGGGATGCCTCCCAGATGAAAAGTGCCCCCACAGGCACCTGTGGCTGGTTTGACAGTGCCAAGTGCCTCCTGCAAACTGACATCAGGAACCTGGCCGGGTGAGTTTTGTTTCTCTGGGGAAAGCCTTTCGTTCCTATCCATGGACGGGTGGCCCAGAGTGGCTGGCTGCCTGCTGAAATTCCGCACTGTTGAAGATACCTCCCAGATGGAAAGTACCACCACAGGCAACTGTGGCTGGTTTGACAGTGCCAAGCGCCTCCTGCAAACTGACATCAGGAACCTGGCCTGGTGACTTTTGTTTCTCACGGGAAAGGGCATCGTTCGTGTCCAGTGCCCGGTGGCCTGGTGTGGCCGGCAGCCTGCTGAACTTCCGCACAGATGAGGATACCGCCCAGATGCAAGGTGCCCATACAGGTGCGTGTGGCTGGTTTGACAGTGCCAAGTGCCTCCTGCAAACTGACATCAGGAACCTGGCCGGGTGACTTTTGTTTCTCTGGGGAAAAGCCATCGCTCCACTCCAGGGCCAGGTGGCCTGGAGTGGCCGGCTGCCTGTTGAAATTCCGCACGGATGCGGATAACTCCCAGATGAAAGGAGCCCCCACAGGCAACTGTGGCTGGTTTGACAGTGCCAAGTGCCTCCTGCAAACTGACATCAGGAACCTGGCCTGGTGACTTTCCTTTCTCTGGGGAAAGACCATGATTCATGTCCAGGGCCTTGCGGCCTGGAGTGCCCGGCTGCCTGCTGAAATTCCGCATGGATCGGGATGCCTCCCAGATGGAAAGTGCCCCCACAGCCAACTGTGGCTGGTTTGACAGTGCCAAGTGCCTCCTGCAAACTGACATCAGGAACCTGGCCTGGTGACTTTTGTTTCCCTAGGGAAAAGCCGTGGTTCTTGTCCAGGGCCTGGTGGCCCGGAGTGGCCGGCTGCCTGCTGAAATTCCGCATGGATCGGGATGCCTCCCAGATGAAAAGTGCCCCCACAGGCAACTGTGGCTGGTTTGACAGTGCCAAGTGCTTCCTGCAAACTGACATCAGGAACCTGGCCTGGTGATTTTCTTTCTCAGGGGAGAGGCCATGGTTCATGTCCAGGGCCCGGTGGCCCGTACTTGCCTGCTGCCTGCTGAAATTCCACACGGATCAGGATACCTCCCAGATGTAAGGTGCCACCACAGGCAACTGTGGCTGGTTTGACAGTGCCAAGTGCCTCCTGCAAACTGACATCAGGAACCTGGCCTTGTGAGTTTTGTTTCTCTGGGGAAAGGCCATCATTCTTGTTCAGAGCCCAGTGGCCCGGAGTGGCCGGCTGCCTGCTGGAATTCGGCATGGATCAGGATGCCTCCCAGATGAAAAGTGCCCCCACAGGCACCTGTGGCTGGTTTGACAGTGCCAAGTGCCTCCTGCAAACTGACATCAGGAACCTGGCCGGGTGAGTTTTGTTTCTCTGGGGAAAGCCTTTCGTTCCTATCCATGGACGGGTGGCCCAGAGTGGCTGGCTGCCTGCTGAAATTCCGCACTGTTGAAGATACCTCCCAGATGGAAAGTACCACCACAGGCAACTGTGGCTGGTTTGACAGTGCCAAGCGCCTCCTGCAAACTGACATCAGGAACCTGGCCTGGTGACTTTTGTTTCTCACGGGAAAGGGCATCGTTCATGTCCATTGCCCGGTGGCCTGGTGTGGCCGGCAGCCTGCTGAACTTCCGCACAGATGAGGATACCTCCCAGATGCAAGGTGCCCATACAGGTGCGTGTGGCTGGTTTGACAGTGCCAAGTGCCTCCTGCAAACTGACATCAGGAACCTGGCCGGGTGACTTTTGTTTCTCTGGGGAAAAGCCATCGCTCCACTCCAAGGCCAGGTGGCCTGGAGTGGCCGGCTGCCTGTTGAAATTCCGCACGGATGCGGATAACTCCCAGATGAAAGGAGCCCCCACAGGCAACTGTGGCTGGTTTGACAGTGCCAAGTGCCTCCTGCAAACTGACATCAGGAACCTGGCCTGGTGACTTTTATTTCTCTGGGGAAAGGCCATTGTACGTGTCCAAGGTCTAATGGCCTGGAGTGGCCGGCTGCCTGCTGGAATTCGGCATGGATCAGGATGCCGCCGAGATGCAAGGTGCCCCCACAGGCACCTGTGGCTGGTTTGACAGTGCCAAGTGCCTCCTGCAAACTGACCTCAGGAACCTGGCCGGGTGACTTTTGTTTCCCTAGGGAAAAGCCGTGGTTCTTGTCCAGGGCCTGGTGGCCCGGAGTGGCCGGCTGCCTGCTGAAATTCCGCATGGATCGGGATGCCTCCCAGATGAAAAGTGCCCCCACAGGCACCTGTGGCTGGTTTGACAGTGCCAAGTGCCTCCTGCAAACTGACATCAGGAACCTGGCCGGGTGAGTTTTGTTTCTCTGGGGAAAGCCTTTCGTTCCTATCCATGGACGGGTGGCCCAGAGTGGCTGGCTGCCTGCTGAAATTCCGCACTGTTGAAGATACCTCCCAGATGGAAAGTACCACCACAGGCAACTGTGGCTGGTTTGACAGTGCCAAGCGCCTCCTGCAAACTGACATCAGGAACCTGGCCTGGTGACTTTTGTTTCTCACGGGAAAGGGCATCGTTCGTGTCCAGTGCCCGGTGGCCTGGTGTGGCCGGCAGCCTGCTGAACTTCCGCACAGATGAGGATACCGCCCAGATGCAAGGTGCCCATACAGGTGCGTGTGGCTGGTTTGACAGTGCCAAGTGCCTCCTGCAAACTGACATCAGGAACCTGGCCGGGTGACTTTTGTTTCTCTGGGGAAAAGCCATCGCTCCACTCCAGGGCCAGGTGGCCTGGAGTGGCCGGCTGCCTGTTGAAATTCCGCACGGATGCGGATAACTCCCAGATGAAAGGAGCCCCCACAGGCAACTGTGGCTGGTTTGACAGTGCCAAGTGCCTCCTGCAAACTGACATCAGGAACCTGGCCTGGTGACTTTTATTTCTCTGGGGAAAGGCCATTGTACGTGTCCAAGGTCTAATGGCCCGGAGTGGCCGGCTGCCTGCTGGAATTCGGCATGGATCAGGATGCCGCCGAGATGCAAGGTGCCCCCACAGGCAACTGTGGCTGGTTTGACAGTGCCAAGTGCCTCCTGCACACTGACATCAGGAACCTGACCTGGTGACTTTTGTTTCTCTGGGGAAAGGCCATGGTTCATATCCTACAAACTGTGGCCCAAAGTGGCCGGCTGACTGCAGAAATTCCGCACGGATCAGGATACCTCCCAGATGCAAGGTGCCCCACAGGCACCTGTGGCTGGTTTGACAGTGCCAAGTGCCTCCTGCAAACTGACATCAGGAACCTGGCCTTGTGACTTTCCTTTCTCTGGGGAAAGACCATGATTCATGTCCAGGGCCTTGCGGCCTGGAGTGCCCGGCTGCCTGCTGAAATTCCGCATGGATCGGGATGCCTCCCAGATGGAAAGTGCCCCCACAGCCAACTGTGGCTGGTTTGACAGTGCCAAGTGCCTCCTGCAAACTGACATCAGGAACCTGGCCGGGTGACTTTTGTTTCCCTAGGGAAAAGCCGTGGCTCTTGTCCAGGGCCTGGTGGCCCGGAGTGGCCGGCTGCCTGCTGAAATTCCGCATGGATCGGGATGCCTCCCAGATGAAAAGTGCCCCCACAGGCACCTGTGGCTGGTTTGACAGTGCCAAGTGCCTCCTGCAAACTGACATCAGGAACCTGGCCTGGTGTCTTTTGTTTCTCAGGGGAAAGCCTTTCGTTCCTATCCCTGGACGGGTGGCCCAGAGTGGCTGGCTGCCTGCTGAAATTCCGCACTGTTGAAGATACCTCCCAGATGGAAAGTACCACCACAGGCAACTGTGGCTGGTTTGACAGTGCCAAGCGCCACCTGCAAACTGACATCAGGAACCTGGCCTGGTGACTTTTGTTTCTCACGGGAAAGGGCATCGTTCGTGTCCAGTGCCCGGTGGCCTGGTGTGGCCGGCAGCCTGCTGAACTTCCACACAGATGAGGATACCGCCCAGATGCAAGGTGCCCATACAGGTGCGTGTGGCTGGTTTGACAGTGCCAAGTGCCTCCTGCAAACTGACATCAGGAACCTGGCCGGGTGACTTTTGTTTCTCTGGGGAAAAGCCATCGCTCCATTCCAGGGCCAGGTGGCCTGGAGTGGCCGGCTGCCTGTTGAAATTCCGCACGGATGCGGATAACTCCCAGATGAAAGGAGCCCCCACAGGCAACTGTGGCTGGTTTGACAGTGCCAAGTGCCTCCTGCAAACTGACATCAGGAACCTGGCCTGGTGACTTTTATTTCTCTGGGGAAAGGCCATTGTACGTGTCCAAGGTCTAATGGCCCGGAGTGGCCGGCTGCCTGCTGGAATTCGGCATGGATCAGGATGCCGCCGAGATGCAAGGTGCCCCCACAGGCAACTGTGGCTGGTTTGACAGTGCCAAGTGCCTCCTGCACACTGACATCAGGAACCTGACCTGGTGACTTTTGTTTCTCTGGGGAAAGGCCATGGTTCATATCCTACAAACTGTGGCCCAAATTGGCCGGCTGACTGCTGAAATTCCGCACGGATCAGGATACCTCCGAGATGCAAGGTGCCCCACAGGCACCTGTGGCTGGTTTGACAGTGCCAAGTGCCTCCTGCAAACTGACATCAGGAACCTGGCCGGGTGACTTTTGTTTCTCTGGGGAAAGGCCATGGTTCATATCCTTAGCCTGGTGTCCTGAGTGGCCGGCCCCCTGCTGAAATTCTGCACGGACCAGGATGCCGCCGAGATGAAAGGTGCCCCCAGAGGCAACTGTGGCTGGTTTGACAGTGCCAAGTGCTTCCTGCAAACTGACATCAGAAACCTGGCCTGGTGATTTTCTTTCTCAGGGGAAAGGCCATGGTTCATGTCCAGGGCCCGGTGGCCCGTACTTGCCTGCTGCCTGCTGAAATTCCACACGGATCAGGATACCTCCCAGATGTAAGGTGCCACCACAGGCAACTGTGGCTGGTTTGACAGTGCCAAGTGCCTCCTGCAAACTGACATCAGGAACCTGGCCTTGTGAGTTTTGTTTCTCTGGGGAAAGGCCATCATTCTTGTTCAGAGCCCAGTGGCCCGGAGTGGCCGGCTGCCTGCTGAAATTCCGCATGGATCAGGATGCCTCCCAGATGAAAAGTGCCCCCACAGGCACCTGTGGCTGGTTTGACAGTGCCAAGTGCCTCCTGCAAACTGACATCAGGAACCTGGCCGGGTGAGTTTTGTTTCTCTGGGGAAAGCCTTTCGTTCCTATCCATGGACGGGTGGCCCAGAGTGGCTGGCTGCCTGCTGAAATTCCGCACTGTTGAAGATACCTCCCAGATGGAAAGTACCACCACAGGCAACTGTGGCTGGTTTGACAGTGCCAAGCGCCTCCTGCAAACTGACATCAGGAACCTGGCCTGGTGACTTTTGTTTCTCACGGGAAAGGGCATCGTTCATGTCCATTGCCCGGTGGCCTGGTGTGGCCGGCAGCCTGCTGAACTTCCGCACAGATGAGGATACCTCCCAGATGCAAGGTGCCCATACAGGTGCGTGTGGCTGGTTTGACAGTGCCAAGTGCCTCCTGCAAACTGACATCAGGAACCTGGCCGGGTGACTTTTGTTTCTCTGGGGAAAAGCCATCGCTCCACTCCAAGGTCAGGTGGCCTGGAGTGGCCGGCTGCCTGTTGAAATTCCGCACGGATGCGGATAACTCCCAGATGAAAGGAGCCCCCACAGGCAACTGTGGCTGGTTTGACAGTGCCAAGTGCCTCCTGCAAACTGACATCAGGAACCTGGCCTGGTGACTTTTATTTCTCTGGGGAAAGGCCATTGTACGTGTCCAAGGTCTAATGGCCCGGAGTGGCCGGCTGCCTGCTGGAATTCGGCATGGATCAGGATGCCGCCGAGATGCAAGGTGCCCCCACAGGCACCTGTGGCTGGTTTGACAGTGCCATGTGCCTCCTGCAAAATGACATCAGGAACCTGGCCTTGTGACTTTCCTTTCTCTGGGGAAAGACCATGATTCATGTCCAGGGCCTTGCGGCCTGGAGTGCCCGGCTGCCTGCTGAAATTCCGCATGGATCGGGATGCCTCCCAGATGGAAAGTGCCCCCACAGCCAACTGTGGCTGGTTTGACAGTGCCAAGTGCCTCCTGCAAACTGACATCAGGAACCTGGCCGGGTGACTTTTGTTTCCCTAGGGAAAAGCCGTGGTTCTTGTCCAGGGCCTGGTGGCCCGGAGTGGCCGGCTGCCTGCTGAAATTCCGCATGGATCGGGATGCCTCCCAGATGAAAAGTGCCCCCACAGGCAACTGTGGCTGGTTTGACAGTGCCAAGTGCTTCCTGCAAACTGACATCAGGAACCTGGCCTGGTGATTTTCTTTCTCAGGGGAAAGGCCATGGTTCATGTCCAGGGCCCGGTGGCCCGTACTTGCCTGCTGCCTGCTGAAATTCCACACGGATCAGGATACCTCCCAGATGTAAGGTGCCACCACAGGCAACTGTGGCTGGTTTGACAGTGCCAAGTGCCTCCTGCAAACTGACATCAGGAACCTGGCCTTGTGAGTTTTGTTTCTCTGGGGAAAGGCCATCATTCTTGTTCAGAGCCCAGTGGCCCGGAGTGGCCGGCTGCCTGCTGAAATTCCGCATGGATCAGGATGCCTCCCAGATGAAAAGTGCCCCCACAGGCACCTGTGGCTGGTTTGACAGTGCCAAGTGCCTCCTGCAAACTGACATCAGGAACCTGGCCGGGTGAGTTTTGTTTCTCTGGGGAAAGCCTTTCGTTCCTATCCATGGACGGGTGGCCCAGAGTGGCTGGCTGCCTGCTGAAATTCCGCACTGTTGAAGATACCTCCCAGATGGAAAGTACCACCACAGGCAACTGTGGCTGGTTTGACAGTGCCAAGCGCCTCCTGCAAACTGACATCAGGAACCTGGCCTGGTGACTTTTGTTTCTCACGGGAAAGGGCATCGTTCATGTCCATTGCCCGGTGGCCTGGTGTGGCCGGCAGCCTGCTGAACTTCCGCACAGATGAGGATACCTCCCAGATGCAAGGTGCCCATACAGGTGCGTGTGGCTGGTTTGACAGTGCCAAGTGCCTCCTGCAAACTGACATCAGGAACCTGGCCGGGTGACTTTTGTTTCTCTGGGGAAAAGCCATCGCTCCACTCCAAGGCCAGGTGGCCTGGAGTGGCCGGCTGCCTGTTGAAATTCCGCACGGATGCGGATAACTCCCAGATGAAAGGAGCCCCCACAGGCAACTGTGGCTGGTTTGACAGTGCCAAGTGCCTCCTGCAAACTGACATCAGGAACCTGGCCTGGTGACTTTTATTTCTCTGGGGAAAGGCCATTGTACGTGTCCAAGGTCTAATGGCCTGGAGTGGCCGGCTGCCTGCTGGAATTCGGCATGGATCAGGATGCCGCCGAGATGCAAGGTGCCCCCACAGGCACCTGTGGCTGGTTTGACAGTGCCAAGTGCCTCCTGCAAACTGACCTCAGGAACCTGGCCGGGTGACTTTTGTTTCCCTAGGGAAAAGCCGTGGTTCTTGTCCAGGGCCTGGTGGCCCGGAGTGGCCGGCTGCCTGCTGAAATTCCGCATGGATCGGGATGCCTCCCAGATGAAAAGTGCCCCCACAGGCACCTGTGGCTGGTTTGACAGTGCCAAGTGCCTCCTGCAAACTGACATCAGGAACCTGGCCGGGTGAGTTTTGTTTCTCTGGGGAAAGCCTTTCGTTCCTATCCATGGACGGGTGGCCCAGAGTGGCTGGCTGCCTGCTGAAATTCCGCACTGTTGAAGATACCTCCCAGATGGAAAGTACCACCACAGGCAACTGTGGCTGGTTTGACAGTGCCAAGCGCCTCCTGCAAACTGACATCAGGAACCTGGCCTGGTGACTTTTGTTTCTCACGGGAAAGGGCATCGTTCGTGTCCAGTGCCCGGTGGCCTGGTGTGGCCGGCAGCCTGCTGAACTTCCGCACAGATGAGGATACCGCCCAGATGCAAGGTGCCCATACAGGTGCGTGTGGCTGGTTTGACAGTGCCAAGTGCCTCCTGCAAACTGACATCAGGAACCTGGCCGGGTGACTTTTGTTTCTCTGGGGAAAAGCCATCGCTCCACTCCAGGGCCAGGTGGCCTGGAGTGGCCGGCTGCCTGTTGAAATTCCGCACGGATGCGGATAACTCCCAGATGAAAGGAGCCCCCACAGGCAACTGTGGCTGGTTTGACAGTGCCAAGTGCCTCCTGCAAACTGACATCAGGAACCTGGCCTGGTGACTTTTATTTCTCTGGGGAAAGGCCATTGTACGTGTCCAAGGTCTAATGGCCCGGAGTGGCCGGCTGCCTGCTGGAATTCGGCATGGATCAGGATGCCGCCGAGATGCAAGGTGCCCCCACAGGCAACTGTGGCTGGTTTGACAGTGCCAAGTGCCTCCTGCACACTGACATCAGGAACCTGACCTGGTGACTTTTGTTTCTCTGGGGAAAGGCCATGGTTCATATCCTACAAACTGTGGCCCAAAGTGGCCGGCTGACTGCTGAAATTCCGCACGGATCAGGATACCTCCGAGATGCAAGGTGCCCCACAGGCACCTGTGGCTGGTTTGACAGTGCCAAGTGCCTCCTGCAAACTGACATCAGGAACCTGGCCTGGTGACTTTTGTTTCTCTGGGGAAAGGCCATGGTTCATATCCTGAGCCTGGTGTCCTGAGTGGCCGGCCCCCTGCTGAAATTCTGCACGGACCAGGATGCCGCCGAGATGAAAGGTGCCCCCACAGGCAACTGTGGCTGGTTTGACAGTGCCAAGTGCTTCCTGCAAACTGACATCAGAAACCTGGCCTGGTGATTTTCTTTCTCAGGGGAAAGGCCATGGTTCATGTCCAGGGCCCGGTGGCCCGTACTTGCCTGCTGCCTGCTGAAATTCCACACGGATCAGGATACCTCCCAGATGTAAGGTGCCACCACAGGCAACTGTGGCTGGTTTGACAGTGCCAAGTGCCTCCTGCAAACTGACATCAGGAACCTGGCCTTGTGAGTTTTGTTTCTCTGGGGAAAGGCCATCATTCTTGTTCAGAGCCCAGTGGCCCGGAGTGGCCGGCTGCCTGCTGAAATTCCGCATGGATCGGGATGCCTCCCAGATGAAAAGTGCCCCCACAGGCACCTGTGGCTGGTTTGACAGTGCCAAGTGCCTCCTGCAAACTGACATCAGGAACCTGGCCGGGTGAGTTTTGTTTCTCTGGGGAAAGCCTTTCGTTCCTATCCATGGACGGGTGGCCCAGAGTGGCTGGCTGCCTGCTGAAATTCCGCACTGTTGAAGATACCTCCCAGATGGAAAGTACCACCACAGGCAACTGTGGCTGGTTTGACAGTGCCAAGCGCCTCCTGCAAACTGACATCAGGAACCTGGCCTGGTGACTTTTGTTTCTCACGGGAAAGGGCATCGTTCATGTCCATTGCCCGGTGGCCTGGTGTGGCTGGCAGCCTGCTGAACTTCCGCACAGATGAGGATACCTCCCAGATGCAAGGTGCCCATACAGGTGCCTGTGGCTGGTTTGACAGTGCCAAGTGCCTCCTGCAAACTGACATCACGAACATGGCCGGGTGACTTTTGTTTCTCTGGGGAAAAGCCATTGCTCCACACCAAGGCCATGTGGCTTGGAGTGGCCGGCTGCCTGTTGAAATTCCGCACGGATGCGGATAACTCCCAGATGAAAGGAGCCCCCACAGGCAACTGTGGCTGGTTTGACAGTGCCAAGTGCCTCCTGCAAACTGACATCAGGAACCTGGCCTGGTGACTTTTATTTCTCTGGGGAAAGGCCATTGTACGTGTCCAAGGTCTAATGGCCCGGAGTGGCCGGCTGCCTGCTGGAATTCGGCATGGATCAGGATGCCGCCGAGATGCAAGGTGCCCCCACAGGCACCTGTGGCTGGTTTGACAGTGCCATGTGCCTCCTGCAAAATGACATCAGGAACCTGGCCTTGTGACTTTCCTTTCTCTGGGGAAAGACCATGATTCATGTCCAGGGCCTTGCGGCCTGGAGTGCCCGGCTGCCTGCTGAAATTCCGCATGGATCGGGATGCCTCCCAGATGGAAAGTGCCCCCACAGCCAACTGTGGCTGGTTTGACAGTGCCAAGTGCCTCCTGCAAACTGACATCAGGAACCTGGCCGGGTGACTTTTGTTTCCCTAGGGAAAAGCCGTGGTTCTTGTCCAGGGCCTGGTGGCCCGGAGTGGCCGGCTGCCTGCTGAAATTCCGCATGGATCGGGATGCCTCCCAGATGAAAAGTGCCCCCACAGGCACCTGTGGCTGGTTTGACAGTGCCAAGTGCCTCCTGCAAACTGACATCAGGAACCTGGCCGGGTGAGTTTTGTTTCTCTGGGGAAAGCCTTTCGTTCCTATCCATGGACGGGTGGCCCAGAGTGGCTGGCTGCCTGCTGAAATTCCGCACTGTTGAAGATACCTCCCAGATGGAAAGTACCACCACAGGCAACTGTGGCTGGTTTGACAGTGCCAAGCGCCTCCTGCAAACTGACATCAGGAACCTGGCCTGGTGACTTTTGTTTCTCACGGGAAAGGGCATCGTTCGTGTCCAGTGCCCGGTGGCCTGGTGTGGCCGGCAGCCTGTTGAAATTCCGCACGGATGCGGATAACTCCCAGATGAAAGGAGCCCCCACAGGCAACTGTGGCTGGTTTGACAGTGCCAAGTGCCTCCTGCAAACTGACATCAGGAACCTGGCCTGGTGACTTTTATTTCTCTGGGGAAAGGCCATTGTACGTGTCCAAGGTCTAATGGCCCGGAGTGGCCGGCTGCCTGCTGGAATTCTGCATGGATCAGGATGCCGCCGAGATGCAAGGTGCCCCCACAGGCAACTGTGGCTGGTTTGACAGTGCCAAGTGCCTCCTGCACACTGACATCAGGAACCTGACCTGGTGACTTTTGTTTCTCTGGGGAAAGGCCATGGTTCATATCCCACAAACAGTGGCCCAAAGTGGCCGGCTGACTGCTGAAATTCCGCACGGATCAGGATACCTCCGAGATGCAAGGTGCCCCACAGGCACCTGTGGCTGGTTTGACAGTGCCAAGTGCCTCCTGCAAACTGACATCAGGAACCTGGCCTGGTGACTTTTGTTTCTCTGGGGAAAGGCCATGGTTCATATCCTGAGCCTGGTGTCCTGAGTGGCCGGCCCCCTGCTGAAATTCTGCACGGACCAGGATGCCGCCGAGATGAAAGGTGCCCCCACAGGCAACTGTGGCTGGTTTGACAGTGCCAAGTGCTTCCTGCAAACTGACATCAGAAACCTGGCCTGGTGATTTTCTTTCTCAGGGGAAAGGCCATGGTTCATGTCCAGGGCCCGGTGGCCCGTACTTGCCTGCTGCCTGCTGAAATTCCACACGGATCAGGATACCTCCCAGATGTAAGGTGCCACCACAGGCAACTGTGGCTGGTTTGACAGTGCCAAGTGCCTCCTGCAAACTGACATCAGGAACCTGGCCTTGTGAGTTTTGTTTCTCTGGGGAAAGGCCATCATTCTTGTTCAGAGCCCAGTGGCCCGGAGTGGCCGGCTGCCTGCTGAAATTCCGCATGGATCAGGATGCCTCCCAGATGAAAAGTGCCCCCACAGGCACCTGTGGCTGGTTTGACAGTGCCAAGTGCCTCCTGCAAACTGACATCAGGAACCTGGCCGGGTGAGTTTTGTTTCTCTGGGGAAAGCCTTTCGTTCCTATCCATGGACGGGTGGCCCAGAGTGGCTGGCTGCCTGCTGAAATTCCGCACTGTTGAAGATACCTCCCAGATGGAAAGTACCACCACAGGCAACTGTGGCTGGTTTGACAGTGCCAAGCGCCTCCTGCAAACTGACATCAGGAACCTGGCCTGGTGACTTTTGTTTCTCACGGGAAAGGGCATCGTTCGTGTCCATTGCCCGGTGGCCTGGTGTGGCCGGCAGCCTGCTGAACTTCCGCACAGATGAGGATACCTCCCAGATGCAAGGTGCCCATACAGGTGCGTGTGGCTGGTTTGACAGTGCCAAGTGCCTCCTGCAAACTGACATCAGGAACCTGGCCGGGTGACTTTTGTTTCTCTGGGGAAAAGCCATCGCTCCACTCCAAGGCCAGGTGGCCTGGAGTGGCCGGCTGCCTGTTGAAATTCCGCACGGATGCGGATAACTCCCAGATGAAAGGAGCCCCCACAGGCAACTGTGGCTGGTTTGACAGTGCCAAGTGCCTCCTGCAAACTGACATCAGGAACCTGGCCTGGTGACTTTTATTTCTCTGGGGAAAGGCCATTGTACGTGTCCAAGGTCTAATGGCCCGGAGTGGCCGGCTGCCTGCTGGAATTCGGCATGGATCAGGATGCCGCCGAGATGCAAGGTGCCCCCACAGGCAACTGTGGCTGGTTTGACAGTGCCAAGTGCCTCCTGCACACTGACATCAGGAACCTGACCTGGTGACTTTTGTTTCTCACGGGAAAGGCCATGGTTCATATCCTACAAACTGTGGCCCAAAGTGGCCGGCTGACTGCTGAAATTCCGCACGGATCAGGATACCTCCCAGATGCAAGGTGCCCATACAGGTGCGTGTGGCTGGTTTGACAGTGCCAAGTGCCTCCTGCAAACTGACATCAGGAACCTGGCCGGGTGACTTTTGTTTCTCTGGGGAAAAGCCATCGCTCCACTCCAAGGCCAGGTGGCCTGGAGTGGCCGGCTGCCTGTTGAAATTCCGCACGGATGCGGATAACTCCCAGATGAAAGGAGCCCCCACAGGCAACTGTGGCTGGTTTGACAGTGCCAAGTGCCTCCTGCAAACTGACATCAGGAACCTGGCCTGGTGACTTTTATTTCTCTGGGGAAAGGCCATTGTACGTGTCCAAGGTCTAATGGCCCGGAGTGGCCGGCTGCCTGCTGGAATTCGGCATGGATCAGGATGCCGCCGAGATGCAAGGTGCCCCCACAGGCACCTGTGGCTGGTTTGACAGTGCCAAGTGCCTCCTGCAAACTGACCTCAGGAACCAGGCCGGGTGACTTTTGTTTCCCTAGGGAAAAGCCGTGGTTCTTGTCCAGGGCCTGGTGGCCCGGAGTGGCCGGCTGCCTGCTGAAATTCCGCATGGATCGGGATGCCTCCCAGATGAAAAGTGCCCCCACAGGCACCTGTGGCTGGTTTGACAGTGCCAAGTGCCTCCTGCAAACTGACATCAGGAACCTGGCCGGGTGAGTTTTGTTTCTCTGGGGAAAGCCTTTCGTTCCTATCCATGGACGGGTGGCCCAGAGTGGCTGGCTGCCTGCTGAAATTCCGCACTGTTGAAGATACCTCCCAGATGGAAAGTACCACCACAGGCAACTGTGGCTGGTTTGACAGTGCCAAGCGCCTCCTGCAAACTGACATCAGGAACCTGGCCTGGTGACTTTTGTTTCTCACGGGAAAGGGCATCGTTCATGTCCAGTGCCCGGTGGCCTGGTGTGGCCGGCAGCCTGCTGAACTTCCGCACAGATGAGGATACCGCCCAGATGCAAGGTGCCCATACAGGTGCGTGTGGCTGGTTTGACAGTGCCAAGTGCCTCCTGCAAACTGACATCAGGAACCTGGCCGGGTGACTTTTGTTTCTCTGGGGAAAAGCCATCGCTCCACTCCAGGGCCAGGTGGCCTGGAGTGGCCGGCTGCCTGTTGAAATTCCGCACGGATGCGGATAACTCCCAGATGAAAGGAGCCCCCACAGGCAACTGTGGCTGGTTTGACAGTGCCAAGTGCCTCCTGCAAACTGACATCAGGAACCTGGCCTGGTGACTTTTATTTCTCTGGGGAAAGGCCATTGTACGTGTCCAAGGTCTAATGGCCCGGAGTGGCCGGCTGCCTGCTGGAATTCGGCATGGATCAGGATGCCGCCGAGATGCAAGGTGCCCCCACAGGCAACTGTGGCTGGTTTGACAGTGCCAAGTGCCTCCTGCACACTGACATCAGGAACCTGACCTGGTGACTTTTGTTTCCCTGGGGAAAGGCCATGGTTCATATCCTACAAACTGTGGCCCAAAGTGGCCGGCTGACTGCTGAAATTCCGCACGGATCAGGATACCTCCGAGATGCAAGGTGCCCCACAGGCACCTGTGGCTGGTTTGACAGTGCCAAGTGCCTCCTGCAAACTGACATCAGGAACCTGGCCGGGTGACTTTTGTTTCTCTGGGGAAAAGCCATCGCTCCACTCCAAGGCCAGGTGGCCTGGAGTGGCCGGCTGCCTGTTGAAATTCCGCACGGATGCGGATAACTCCCAGATGAAAGGAGCCCCCACAGGCAACTGTGGCTGGTTTGACAGTGCCAAGTGCCTCCTGCAAACTGACATCAGGAACCTGGCCTGGTGACTTTTATTTCTCTGGGGAAAGGCCATTGTACGTGTCCAAGGTCTAATGGCCTGGAGTGGCCGGCTGCCTGCTGGAATTCGGCATGGATCAGGATGCCGCCGAGATGCAAGGTGCCCCCACAGGCACCTGTGGCTGGTTTGACAGTGCCAAGTGCCTCCTGCAAACTGACCTCAGGAACCTGGCCGGGTGACTTTTGTTTCCCTAGGGAAAAGCCGTGGTTCTTGTCCAGGGCCTGGTGGCCCGGAGTGGCCGGCTGCCTGCTGAAATTCCGCATGGATCGGGATGCCTCCCAGATGAAAAGTGCCCCCACAGGCACCTGTGGCTGGTTTGACAGTGCCAAGTGCCTCCTGCAAACTGACATCAGGAACCTGGCCGGGTGAGTTTTGTTTCTCTGGGGAAAGCCTTTCGTTCCTATCCATGGACGGGTGGCCCAGAGTGGCTGGCTGCCTGCTGAAATTCCGCACTGTTGAAGATACCTCCCAGATGGAAAGTACCACCACAGGCAACTGTGGCTGGTTTGACAGTGCCAAGCGCCTCCTGCAAACTGACATCAGGAACCTGGCCTGGTGACTTTTGTTTCTCACGGGAAAGGGCATCGTTCGTGTCCAGTGCCCGGTGGCCTGGTGTGGCCGGCAGCCTGCTGAACTTCCGCACAGATGAGGATACCGCCCAGATGCAAGGTGCCCATACAGGTGCGTGTGGCTGGTTTGACAGTGCCAAGTGCCTCCTGCAAACTGACATCAGGAACCTGGCCGGGTGACTTTTGTTTCTCTGGGGAAAAGCCATCGCTCCACTCCAGGGCCAGGTGGCCTGGAGTGGCCGGCTGCCTGTTGAAATTCCGCACGGATGCGGATAACTCCCAGATGAAAGGAGCCCCCACAGGCAACTGTGGCTGGTTTGACAGTGCCAAGTGCCTCCTGCAAACTGACATCAGGAACCTGGCCTGGTGACTTTTATTTCTCTGGGGAAAGGCCATTGTACGTGTCCAAGGTCTAATGGCCCGGAGTGGCCGGCTGCCTGCTGGAATTCGGCATGGATCAGGATGCCGCCGAGATGCAAGGTGCCCCCACAGGCAACTGTGGCTGGTTTGACAGTGCCAAGTGCCTCCTGCACACTGACATCAGGAACCTGACCTGGTGACTTTTGTTTCTCACGGGAAAGGCCATGGTTCATATCCTACAAACTGTGGCCCAAAGTGGCCGGCTGACTGCTGAAATTCCGCACGGATCAGGATACCTCCGAGATGCAAGGTGCCCCACAGGCACCTGTGGCTGGTTTGACAGTGCCAAGTGCCTCCTGCAAACTGACATCAGGAACCTGGCCTGGTGACTTTTGTTTCTCTGGGGAAAGGCCATGGTTCATATCCTGAGCCTGGTGTCCTGAGTGGCCGGCCCCCTGCTGAAATTCTGCACGGACCAGGATGCCGCCGAGATGAAAGGTGCCCCCAGAGGCAACTGTGGCTGGTTTGACAGTGCCAAGTGCTTCCTGCAAACTGACATCAGAAACCTGGCCTGGTGATTTTCTTTCTCAGGGGAAAGGCCATGGTTCATGTCCAGGGCCCGGTGGCCCGTACTTGCCTGCTGCCTGCTGAAATTCCACACGGATCAGGATACCTCCCAGATGTAAGGTGCCACCACAGGCAACTGTGGCTGGTTTGACAGTGCCAAGTGCCTCCTGCAAACTGACATCAGGAACCTGGCCTTGTGAGTTTTGTTTCTCTGGGGAAAGGCCATCATTCTTGTTCAGAGCCCAGTGGCCCGGAGTGGCCGGCTGCCTGCTGAAATTCCGCATGGATCGGGATGCCTCCCAGATGAAAAGTGCCCCCACAGGCACCTGTGGCTGGTTTGACAGTGCCAAGTGCCTCCTGCAAACTGACATCAGGAACCTGGCCGGGTGAGTTTTGTTTCTCTGGGGAAAGCCTTTCGTTCCTATCCATGGACGGGTGGCCCAGAGTGGCTGGCTGCCTGCTGAAATTCCGCACTGTTGAAGATACCTCCCAGATGGAAAGTACCACCACAGGCAACTGTGGCTGGTTTGACAGTGCCAAGCGCCTCCTGCAAACTGACATCAGGAACCTGGCCTGGTGACTTTTGTTTCTCACGGGAAAGGGCATCGTTCGTGTCCAGTGCCCGGTGGCCTGGTGTGGCCGGCAGCCTGCTGAACTTCCGCACAGATGAGGATACCGCCCAGATGCAAGGTGCCCATACAGGTGCGTGTGGCTGGTTTGACAGTGCCAAGTGCCTCCTGCAAACTGACATCAGGAACCTGGCCGGGTGACTTTTGTTTCTCTGGGGAAAAGCCATCGCTCCACTCCAGGGCCAGGTGGCCTGGAGTGGCCGGCTGCCTGTTGAAATTCCGCACGGATGCGGATAACTCCCAGATGAAAGGAGCCCCCACAGGCAACTGTGGCTGGTTTGACAGTGCCAAGTGCCTCCTGCAAACTGACATCAGGAACCTGGCCTGGTGACTTTTATTTCTCTGGGGAAAGGCCATTGTACGTGTCCAAGGTCTAATGGCCCGGAGTGGCCGGCTGCCTGCTGGAATTCGGCATGGATCAGGAAGCCGCCGAGATGCAAGGTGCCCCCACAGGCAACTGTGGCTGGTTTGACAGTGCCAAGTGCCTCCTGCACACTGACATCAGGAACCTGACCTGGTGACTTTTGTTTCTCACGGGAAAGGCCATGGTTCATATCCTACAAACTGTGGCCCAAAGTGGCCGGCTGACTGCTGAAATTCCGCACGGATGAGGATACCTCCGAGATGCAAGGTGCCCCACAGGCACCTGTGGCTGGTTTGACAGTGCCAAGTGCCTCCTGCAAACTGACATCAGGAACCTGGCCGGGTGACTTTTGTTTCTCTGGGGAAAGGCCATGGTTCATATCCTGAGCCTGGTGTCCTGAGTGGCCGGCCCCCTGCTGAAATTCTGCACGGACCAGGATGCCGCCGAGATGAAAGGTGCCCCCAGAGGCAACTGTGGCTGGTTTGACAGTGCCAAGTGCTTCCTGCAAACTGACATCAGAAACCTGGCCTGGTGATTTTCTTTCTCAGGGGAAAGGCCATGGTTCATGTCCAGGGCCCGGTGGCCCGTACTTGCCTGCTGCCTGCTGAAATTCCACACGGATCAGGATACCTCCCAGATGTAAGGTGCCACCACAGGCAACTGTGGCTGGTTTGACAGTGCCAAGTGCCTCCTGCAAACTGACATCAGGAACCTGGCCTTGTGAGTTTTGTTTCTCTGGGGAAAGGCCATCATTCTTGTTCAGAGCCCAGTGGCCCGGAGTGGCCGGCTGCCTGCTGAAATTCCGCATGGATCGGGATGCCTCCCAGATGAAAAGTGCCCCCACAGGCACCTGTGGCTGGTTTGACAGTGCCAAGTGCCTCCTGCAAACTGACATCAGGAACCTGGCCGGGTGAGTTTTGTTTCTCTGGGGAAAGCCTTTCGTTCCTATCCATGGACGGGTGGCCCAGAGTGGCTGGCTGCCTGCTGAAATTCCGCACTGTTGAAGATACCTCCCAGATGGAAAGTACCACCACAGGCAACTGTGGCTGGTTTGACAGTGCCAAGCGCCTCCTGCAAACTGACATCAGGAACCTGGCCTGGTGACTTTTGTTTCTCACGGGAAAGGGCATCGTTCATGTCCATTGCCCGGTGGCCTGGTGTGGCCGGCAGCCTGCTGAACTTCCGCACAGATGAGGATACCTCCCAGATGCAAGGTGCCCATACAGGTGCGTGTGGCTGGTTTGACAGTGCCAAGTGCCTCCTGCAAACTGACATCAGGAACCTGGCCGGGTGACTTTTGTTTCTCTGGGGAAAAGCCATCGCTCCACTCCAAGGCCAGGTGGCCTGGAGTGGCCGGCTGCCTGTTGAAATTCCGCACGGATGCGGATAACTCCCAGATGAAAGGAGCCCCCACAGGCAACTGTGGCTGGTTTGACAGTGCCAAGTGCCTCCTGCAAACTGACATCAGGAACCTGGCCTGGTGACTTTTATTTCTCTGGGGAAAGGCCATTGTACGTGTCCAAGGTCTAATGGCCCGGAGTGGCCGGCTGCCTGCTGGAATTCGGCATGGATCAGGATGCCGCCGAGATGCAAGGTGCCCCCACAGGCAACTGTGGCTGGTTTGACAGTGCCAAGTGCCTCCTGCACACTGACATCAGGAACCTGACCTGGTGACTTTTGTTTCTCACGGGAAAGGCCATGGTTCATATCCTACAAACTGTGGCCCAAAGTGGCCGGCTGACTGCTGAAATTCCGCACGGATCAGGATACCTCCCAGATGCAAGGTGCCCATACAGGTGCGTGTGGCTGGTTTGACAGTGCCAAGTGCCTCCTGCAAACTGACATCAGGAACCTGGCCGGGTGACTTTTGTTTCTCTGGGGAAAAGCCATCGCTCCACTCCAAGGCCAGGTGGCCTGGAGTGGCCGGCTGCCTGTTGAAATTCCGCACGGATGCGGATAACTCCCAGATGAAAGGAGCCCCCACAGGCAACTGTGGCTGGTTTGACAGTGCCAAGTGCCTCCTGCAAACTGACATCAGGAACCTGGCCTGGTGACTTTTATTTCTCTGGGGAAAGGCCATTGTACGTGTCCAAGGTCTAATGGCCTGGAGTGGCCGGCTGCCTGCTGGAATTCTGCATGGATCAGGATGCCGCCGAGATGCAAGGTGCCCCCACAGGCACCTGTGGCTGGTTTGACAGTGCCAAGTGCCTCCTGCAAACTGACCTCAGGAACCTGGCCGGGTGAGTTTTGTTTCTCTGGGGAAAGCCTTTCGTTCCTATCCATGGACGGGTGGCCCAGAGTGGCTGGCTGCCTGCTGAAATTCCGCACTGTTGAAGATACCTCCCAGATGGAAAGTACCACCACAGGCAACTGTGGCTGGTTTGACAGTGCCAAGCGCCTCCTGCAAACTGACATCAGGAACCTGGCCTGGTGACTTTTGTTTCTCACGGGAAAGGGCATCGTTCGTGTCCAGTGCCCGGTGGCCTGGTGTGGCCGGCAGCCTGCTGAACTTCCGCACAGATGAGGATACCGCCCAGATGCAAGGTGCCCATACAGGTGCGTGTGGCTGGTTTGACAGTGCCAAGTGCCTCCTGCAAACTGACATCAGGAACCTGGCCGGGTGACTTTTGTTTCTCTGGGGAAAAGCCATCGCTCCACTCCAGGGCCAGGTGGCCTGGAGTGGCCGGCTGCCTGTTGAAATTCCGCACGGATGCGGATAACTCCCAGATGAAAGGAG
Organism: Passer domesticus; assembly: GCF_036417665.1. Lineage (NCBI taxonomy): Eukaryota > Metazoa > Chordata > Aves > Passeriformes > Passeridae > Passer > Passer domesticus. Next base: position 29,934,247 of record NC_087480.1, on the reverse strand, counting down.
CCCCCACAGGCAACTGTGGCTGGTTTGACAGTGCCAAGTGCCTCCTGCAAACTGACATCAGGAACCTGGCCTGGTGACTTTTATTTCTCTGGGGAAAGGCCATTGTACGTGTCCAAGGTCTAATGGCCCGGAGTGGCCGGCTGCCTGCTGGAATTCGGCATGGATCAGGATGCCGCCGAGATGCAAGGTGCCCCCACAGGCAACTGTGGCTGGTTTGACAGTGCCAAGTGCCTCCTGCACACTGACATCAGGAACCTGACCTGGTGACTTTTGTTTCCCTGGGGAAAGGCCATGGTTCATATCCTACAAACTGTGGCCCAAAGTGGCCGGCTGACTGCTGAAATTCCGCACGGATCAGGATACCTCCGAGATGCAAGGTGCCCCACAGGCACCTGTGGCTGGTTTGACAGTGCCAAGTGCCTCCTGCAAACTGACATCAGGAACCTGGCCTGGTGACTTTTGTTTCTCTGGGGAAAGGCCATGGTTCATATCCTGAGCCTGGTGTCCTGAGTGGCCGGCCCCCTGCTGAAATTCTGCACGGACCAGGATGCCGCCGAGATGAAAGGTGCCCCCACAGGCAACTGTGGCTGGTTTGACAGTGCCAAGTGCTTCCTGCAAACTGACATCAGAAACCTGGCCTGGTGATTTTCTTTCTCAGGGGAAAGGCCATGGTTCATGTCCAGGGCCCGGTGGCCCGTACTTGCCTGCTGCCTGCTGAAATTCCACACGGATCAGGATACCTCCCAGATGTAAGGTGCCACCACAGGCAACTGTGGCTGGTTTGACAGTGCCAAGTGCCTCCTGCAAACTGACATCAGGAACCTGGCCTTGTGAGTTTTGTTTCTCTGGGGAAAGGCCATCATTCTTGTTCAGAGCCCAGTGGCCCGGAGTGGCCGGCTGCCTGCTGAAATTCCGCATGGATCAGGATGCCTCCCAGATGAAAAGTGCCCCCACAGGCACCTGTGGCTGGTTTGACAGTGCCAAGTGCCTCCTGCAAACTGACATCAGGAACCTGGCCGGGTGAGTTTTGTTTCTCTGGGGAAAGCCTTTCGTTCCTATCCATGGACGGGTGGCCCAGAGTGGCTGGCTGCCTGCTGAAATTCCGCACTGTTGAAGATACCTCCCAGATGGAAAGTACCACCACAGGCAACTGTGGCTGGTTTGACAGTGCAAAGCGCCTCCTGCAAACTGACATCAGGAACCTGGCCTGGTGACTTTTGTTTCTCACGGGAAAGGGCATCGTTCATGTCCATTGCCCGGTGGCCTGGTGTGGCCGGCAGCCTGCTGAACTTCCGCACAGATGAGGATACCTCCCAGATGCAAGGTGCCCATACAGGTGCGTGTGGCTGGTTTGACAGTGCCAAGTGCCTCCTGCAAACTGACATCAGGAACCTGGCCGGGTGACTTTTGTTTCTCTGGGGAAAAGCCATCGCTCCACTCCAAGGCCAGGTGGCCTGGAGTGGCCGGCTGCCTGTTGAAATTCCGCACGGATGCGGATAACTCCCAGATGAAAGGAGCCCCCACAGGCAACTGTGGCTGGTTTGACAGTGCCAAGTGCCTCCTGCAAACTGACATCAGGAACCTGGCCTGGTGACTTTTATTTCTCTGGGGAAAGGCCATTGTACGTGTCCAAGGTCTAATGGCCCGGAGTGGCCGGCTGCCTGCTGGAATTCGGCATGGATCAGGATGCCGCCGAGATGCAAGGTGCCCCCACAGGCAACTGTGGCTGGTTTGACAGTGCCAAGTGCCTCCTGCACACTGACATCAGGAACCTGACCTGGTGACTTTTGTTTCTCACGGGAAAGGCCATGGTTCATATCCTACAAACTGTGGCCCAAAGTGGCCGGCTGACTGCTGAAATTCCGCACGGATCAGGATACCTCCCAGATGCAAGGTGCCCATACAGGTGCGTGTGGCTGGTTTGACAGTGCCAAGTGCCTCCTGCAAACTGACATCAGGAACCTGGCCGGGTGACTTTTGTTTCTCTGGGGAAAAGCCATCGCTCCACTCCAAGGCCAGGTGGCCTGGAGTGGCCGGCTGCCTGTTGAAATTCCGCACGGATGCGGATAACTCCCAGATGAAAGGAGCCCCCACAGGCAACTGTGGCTGGTTTGACAGTGCCAAGTGCCTCCTGCAAACTGACATCAGGAACCTGGCCTGGTGACTTTTATTTCTCTGGGGAAAGGCCATTGTACGTGTCCAAGGTCTAATGGCCTGGAGTGGCCGGCTGCCTGCTGGAATTCGGCATGGATCAGGATGCCGCCGAGATGCAAGGTGCCCCCACAGGCACCTGTGGCTGGTTTGACAGTGCCAAGTGCCTCCTGCAAACTGACCTCAGGAACCTGGCCGGGTGACTTTTGTTTCCCTAGGGAAAAGCCGTGGTTCTTGTCCAGGGCCTGGTGGCCCGGAGTGGCCGGCTGCCTGCTGAAATTCCGCATGGATCGGGATGCCTCCCAGATGAAAAGTGCCCCCACAGGCACCTGTGGCTGGTTTGACAGTGCCAAGTGCCTCCTGCAAACTGACATCAGGAACCTGGCCGGGTGAGTTTTGTTTCTCTGGGGAAAGCCTTTCGTTCCTATCCATGGACGGGTGGCCCAGAGTGGCTGGCTGCCTGCTGAAATTCCGCACTGTTGAAGATACCTCCCAGATGGAAAGTACCACCACAGGCAACTGTGGCTGGTTTGACAGTGCCAAGCGCCTCCTGCAAACTGACATCAGGAACCTGGCCTGGTGACTTTTGTTTCTCACGGGAAAGGGCATCGTTCGTGTCCAGTGCCCGGTGGCCTGGTGTGGCCGGCAGCCTGCTGAACTTCCGCACAGATGAGGATACCGCCCAGATGCAAGGTGCCCATACAGGTGCGTGTGGCTGGTTTGACAGTGCCAAGTGCCTCCTGCAAACTGACATCAGGAACCTGGCCGGGTGACTTTTGTTTCTCTGGGGAAAAGCCATCGCTCCACTCCAGGGCCAGGTGGCCTGGAGTGGCCGGCTGCCTGTTGAAATTCCGCACGGATGCGGATAACTCCCAGATGAAAGGAGCCCCCACAGGCAACTGTGGCTGGTTTGACAGTGCCAAGTGCCTCCTGCAAACTGACATCAGGAACCTGGCCTGGTGACTTTTATTTCTCTGGGGAAAGGCCATTGTACGTGTCCAAGGTCTAATGGCCCGGAGTGGCCGGCTGCCTGCTGGAATTCGGCATGGATCAGGATGCCGCCGAGATGCAAGGTGCCCCCACAGGCAACTGTGGCTGGTTTGACAGTGCCAAGTGCCTCCTGCACACTGACATCAGGAACCTGACCTGGTGACTTTTGTTTCCCTGGGGAAAGGCCATGGTTCATATCCTACAAACTGTGGCCCAAAGTGGCCGGCTGACTGCTGAAATTCCGCACGGATCAGGATACCTCCGAGATGCAAGGTGCCCCACAGGCACCTGTGGCTGGTTTGACAGTGCCAAGTGCCTCCTGCAAACTGACATCAGGAACCTGGCCTGGTGACTTTTGTTTCTCTGGGGAAAGGCCATGGTTCATATCCTGAGCCTGGTGTCCTGAGTGGCCGGCCCCCTGCTGAAATTCTGCACGGACCAGGATGCCGCCGAGATGAAAGGTGCCCCCAGAGGCAACTGTGGCTGGTTTGACAGTGCCAAGTGCTTCCTGCAAACTGACATCAGAAACCTGGCCTGGTGATTTTCTTTCTCAGGGGAAAGGCCATGGTTCATGTCCAGGGCCCGGTGGCCCGTACTTGCCTGCTGCCTGCTGAAATTCCACACGGATCAGGATACCTCCCAGATGTAAGGTGCCACCACAGGCAACTGTGGCTGGTTTGACAGTGCCAAGTGCCTCCTGCAAACTGACATCAGGAACCTGGCCTTGTGAGTTTTGTTTCTCTGGGGAAAGGCCATCATTCTTGTTCAGAGCCCAGTGGCCCGGAGTGGCCGGCTGCCTGCTGAAATTCCGCATGGATCAGGATGCCTCCCAGATGAAAAGTGCCCCCACAGGCACCTGTGGCTGGTTTGACAGTGCCAAGTGCCTCCTGCAAACTGACATCAGGAACCTGGCCGGGTGAGTTTTGTTTCTCTGGGGAAAGCCTTTCGTTCCTATCCATGGACGGGTGGCCCAGAGTGGCTGGCTGCCTGCTGAAATTCCGCACTGTTGAAGATACCTCCCAGATGGAAAGTACCACCACAGGCAACTGTGGCTGGTTTGACAGTGCCAAGCGCCTCCTGCAAACTGACATCAGGAACCTGGCCTGGTGACTTTTGTTTCTCACGGGAAAGGGCATCGTTCATGTCCATTGCCCGGTGGCCTGGTGTGGCTGGCAGCCTGCTGAACTTCCGCACAGATGAGGATACCTCCCAGATGCAAGGTGCCCATACAGGTGCGTGTGGCTGGTTTGACAGTGCCAAGTGCCTCCTGCAAACTGACATCACGAACATGGCCGGGTGACTTTTGTTTCTCTGGGGAAAAGCCATTGCTCCACACCAAGGCCATGTGGCTTGGAGTGGCCGGCTGCCTGTTGAAATTCCGCACGGATGCGGATAACTCCCAGATGAAAGGAGCCCCCACAGGCAACTGTGGCTGGTTTGACAGTGCCAAGTGCCTCCTGCAAACTGACATCAGGAACCTGGCCTGGTGACTTTTATTTCTCTGGGGAAAGGCCATTGTACGTGTCCAAGGTCTAATGGCCCGGAGTGGCCGGCTGCCTGCTGGAATTCGGCATGGATCAGGATGCCGCCGAGATGCAAGGTGCCCCCACAGGCACCTGTGGCTGGTTTGACAGTGCCATGTGCCTCCTGCAAAATGACATCAGGAACCTGGCCTTGTGACTTTCCTTTCTCTGGGGAAAGACCATGATTCATGTCCAGGGCCTTGCGGCCTGGAGTGCCCGGCTGCCTGCTGAAATTCCGCATGGATCGGGATGCCTCCCAGATGGAAAGTGCCCCCACAGCCAACTGTGGCTGGTTTGACAGTGCCAAGTGCCTCCTGCAAACTGACCTCAGGAACCTGGCCGGGTGACTTTTGTTTCCCTAGGGAAAAGCCGTGGTTCTTGTCCAGGGCCTGGTGGCCCGGAGTGGCCGGCTGCCTGCTGAAATTCCGCATGGATCGGGATGCCTCCCAGATGAAAAGTACCCCCACAGGCACCTGTGGCTGGTTTGACAGTGCCAAGTGCCTCCTGCAAACTGACATCAGGAACCTGGCCGGGTGAGTTTTGTTTCTCTGGGGAAAGCCTTTCGTTCCTATCCATGGACGGGTGGCCCAGAGTGGCTGGCTGCCTGCTGAAATTCCGCACTGTTGAAGATACCTCCCAGATGGAAAGTACCACCACAGGCAACTGTGGCTGGTTTGACAGTGCCAAGCGCCTCCTGCAAACTGACATCAGGAACCTGGCCTGGTGACTTTTGTTTCTCACGGGAAAGGGCATCGTTCGTGTCCAGTGCCCGGTGGCCTGGTGTGGCCGGCAGCCTGCTGAACTTCCGCACAGATGAGGATACCGCCCAGATGCAAGGTGCCCATACAGGTGCGTGTGGCTGGTTTGACAGTGCCAAGTGCCTCCTGCAAACTGACATCAGGAACCTGGCCTGGTGACTTTTGTTTCTCTGGGGAAAAGCCATCGCTCCACTCCAGGGCCAGGTGGCCTGGAGTGGCCGGCTGCCTGTTGAAATTCCGCACGGATGCGGATAACTCCCAGATGAAAGGAGCCCCCACAGGCAACTGTGGCTGGTTTGACAGTGCCAAGTGCCTCCTGCAAACTGACATCAGGAACCTGGCCTGGTGACTTTTATTTCTCTGGGGAAAGGCCATTGTACGTGTCCAAGGTCTAATGGCCCGGAGTGGCCGGCTGCCTGCTGGAATTCGGCATGGATCAGGATGCCGCCGAGATGCAAGGTGCCCCCACAGGCAACTGTGGCTGGTTTGACAGTGCCAAGTGCCTCCTGCACACTGACATCAGGAACCTGACCTGGTGACTTTTGTTTCCCTGGGGAAAGGCCATGGTTCATATCCTACAAACTGTGGCCCAAAGTGGCCGGCTGCCTGCTGAAATTCCGCACGGATCAGGATACCTCCGAGATGCAAGGTGCCCCACAGGCACCTGTGGCTGGTTTGACAGTGCCAAGTGCCTCCTGCAAACTGACATCAGGAACCTGGCCTGGTGACTTTTGTTTCTCTGGGGAAAGGCCATGGTTCATATCCTGAGCCTGGTGTCCTGAGTGGCCGGCCCCCTGCTGAAATTCTGCACGGACCAGGATGCCGCCGAGATGAAAGGTGCCCCCACAGGCAACTGTGGCTGGTTTGACAGTGCCAAGTGCTTCCTGCAAACTGACATCAGAAACCTGGCCTGGTGATTTTCTTTCTCAGGGGAAAGGCCATGGTTCATGTCCAGGGCCCGGTGGCCCGTACTTGCCTGCTGCCTGCTGAAATTCCACACGGATCAGGATACCTCCCAGATGTAAGGTGCCACCACAGGCAACTGTGGCTGGTTTGACAGTGCCAAGTGCCTCCTGCAAACTGACATCAGGAACCTGGCCTTGTGAGTTTTGTTTCTCTGGGGAAAGGCCATCATTCTTGTTCAGAGCCCAGTGGCCCGGAGTGGCCGGCTGCCTGCTGAAATTCCGCATGGATCAGGATGCCTCCCAGATGAAAAGTGCCCCCACAGGCACCTGTGGCTGGTTTGACAGTGCCAAGTGCCTCCTGCAAACTGACATCAGGAACCTGGCCGGGTGAGTTTTGTTTCTCTGGGGAAAGCCTTTCGTTCCTATCCATGGACGGGTGGCCCAGAGTGGCTGGCTGCCTGCTGAAATTCCGCACTGTTGAAGATACCTCCCAGATGGAAAGTACCACCACAGGCAACTGTGGCTGGTTTGACAGTGCAAAGCGCCTCCTGCAAACTGACATCAGGAACCTGGCCTGGTGACTTTTGTTTCTCACGGGAAAGGGCATCGTTCATGTCCATTGCCCGGTGGCCTGGTGTGGCCGGCAGCCTGCTGAACTTCCGCACAGATGAGGATACCTCCCAGATGCAAGGTGCCCATACAGGTGCGTGTGGCTGGTTTGACAGTGCCAAGTGCCTCCTGCAAACTGACATCAGGAACCTGGCCGGGTGACTTTTGTTTCTCTGGGGAAAAGCCATCGCTCCACTCCAAGGCCAGGTGGCCAGGAGTGGCCGGCTGCCTGTTGAAATTCCGCACGGATGCGGATAACTCCCAGATGAAAGGAGCCCCCACAGGCAACTGTGGCTGGTTTGACAGTGCCAAGTGCCTCCTGCAAACTGACATCAGGAACCTGGCCTGGTGACTTTTATTTCTCTGGGGAAAGGCCATTGTACGTGTCCAAGGTCTAATGGCCCGGAGTGGCCGGCTGCCTGCTGGAATTCGGCATGGATCAGGATGCCGCCGAGATGCAAGGTGCCCCCACAGGCAACTGTGGCTGGTTTGACAGTGCCAAGTGCCTCCTGCACACTGACATCAGGAACCTGACCTGGTGACTTTTGTTTCTCACGGGAAAGGCCATGGTTCATATCCTACAAACTGTGGCCCAAAGTGGCCGGCTGACTGCTGAAATTCCGCACGGATCAGGATACCTCCCAGATGCAAGGTGCCCATACAGGTGCGTGTGGCTGGTTTGACAGTGCCAAGTGCCTCCTGCAAACTGACATCAGGAACCTGGCCGGGTGACTTTTGTTTCTCTGGGGAAAAGCCATCGCTCCACTCCAAGGCCAGGTGGCCTGGAGTGGCCGGCTGCCTGTTGAAATTCCGCACGGATGCGGATAACTCCCAGATGAAAGGAGCCCCCACAGGCAACTGTGGCTGGTTTGACAGTGCCAAGTGCCTCCTGCAAACTGACATCAGGAACCTGGCCTGGTGACTTTTATTTCTCTGGGGAAAGGCCATTGTACGTGTCCAAGGTCTAATGGCCCGGAGTGGCCGGCTGCCTGCTGGAATTCGGCATGGATCAGGATGCCGCCGAGATGCAAGGTGCCCCCACAGGCACCTGTGGCTGGTTTGACAGTGCCATGTGCCTCCTGCAAAATGACATCAGGAACCTGGCCTTGTGACTTTCCTTTCTCTGGGGAAAGACCATGATTCATGTCCAGGGCCTTGCGGCCTGGAGTGCCCGGCTGCCTGCTGAAATTCCGCATGGATCGGGATGCCTCCCAGATGAAAAGTGCCCCCACAGGCACCTGTGGCTGGTTTGACAGTGCCAAGTGCCTCCTGCAAACTGACATCAGGAACCTGGCCTGGAGTCTTTTGTTTCTCAGGGGAAAGCCTTTCGTTCCTATCCATGGACGGGTGGCCCAGAGTGGCTGGCTGCCTGCTGAAATTCCGCACTGTTGAAGATACCTCCCAGATGGAAAGTACCACCACAGGCAACTGTGGCTGGTTTGACAGTGCCAAGCGCCTCCTGCAAACTGACATCAGGAACCTGGCCTGGTGACTTTTGTTTCTCACGGGAAAGGGCATCGTTCGTGTCCAGTGCCCGGTGGCCTGGTGTGGCCGGCAGCCTGCTGAACTTCCGCACAGATGAGGATACCTCCCAGATGCAAGGTGCCCATACAGGTGCGTGTGGCTGGTTTGACAGTGCCAAGTGCCTCCTGCAAACTGACATCAGGAACCTGGCCTGGTGACTTTTATTTCTCTGGGGAAAGGCCATTGTACGTGTCCAAGGTCTAATGGCCTGGAGTGGCCGGCTGCCTGCTGGAATTCGGCATGGATCAGGATGCCGCCGAGATGCAAGGTGCCCCCACAGGCACCTGTGGCTGGTTTGACAGTGCCAAGTGCCTCCTGCAAACTGACCTCAGGAACCTGGCCGGGTGACTTTTGTTTCCCTAGGGAAAAGCCGTGGTTCTTGTCCAGGGCCTGGTGGCCCGGAGTGGCCGGCTGCCTGCTGAAATTCCGCATGGATCGGGATGCCTCCCAGATGAAAAGTGCCCCCACAGGCACCTGTGGCTGGTTTGACAGTGCCAAGTGCCTCCTGCAAACTGACATCAGGAACCTGGCCGGGTGAGTTTTGTTTCTCTGGGGAAAGCCTTTCGTTCCTATCCATGGACGGGTGGCCCAGAGTGGCTGGCTGCCTGCTGAAATTCCGCACTGTTGAAGATACCTCCCAGATGGAAAGTACCACCACAGGCAACTGTGGCTGGTTTGACAGTGCCAAGCGCCTCCTGCAAACTGACATCAGGAACCTGGCCTGGTGACTTTTGTTTCTCACGGGAAAGGGCATCGTTCGTGTCCAGTGCCCGGTGGCCTGGTGTGGCCGGCAGCCTGCTGAACTTCCGCACAGATGAGGATACCGCCCAGATGCAAGGTGCCCATACAGGTGCGTGTGGCTGGTTTGACAGTGCCAAGTGCCTCCTGCAAACTGACATCAGGAACCTGGCCGGGTGACTTTTGTTTCTCTGGGGAAAAGCCATCGCTCCACTCCAGGGCCAGGTGGCCTGGAGTGGCCGGCTGCCTGTTGAAATTCCGCACGGATGCGGATAACTCCCAGATGAAAGGAGCCCCCACAGGCAACTGTGGCTGGTTTGACAGTGCCAAGTGCCTCCTGCAAACTGACATCAGGAACCTGGCCTGGTGACTTTTATTTCTCTGGGGAAAGGCCATTGTACGTGTCCAAGGTCTAATGGCCCAAAGTGGCCGGCTGACTGCTGAAATTCCGCACGGATCAGGATACCTCCGAGATGCAAGGTGCCCCACAGGCACCTGTGGCTGGTTTGACAGTGCCAAGTGCCTCCTGCAAACTGACATCAGGAACCTGGCCTGGTGACTTTTGTTTCTCTGGGGAAAGGCCATGGTTCATATCCTGAGCCTGGTGTCCTGAGTGGCCGGCCCCCTGCTGAAATTCTGCACGGACCAGGATGCCGCCGAGATGAAAGGTGCCCCCACAGGCAACTGTGGCTGGTTTGACAGTGCCAAGTGCTTCCTGCAAACTGACATCAGAAACCTGGCCTGGTGATTTTCTTTCTCAGGGGAAAGGCCATGGTTCATGTCCAGGGCCCGGTGGCCCGTACTTGCCTGCTGCCTGCTGAAATTCCACACGGATCAGGATACCTCCCAGATGTAAGGTGCCACCACAGGCAACTGTGGCTGGTTTGACAGTGCCAAGTGCCTCCTGCAAACTGACATCAGGAACCTGGCCTTGTGAGTTTTGTTTCTCTGGGGAAAGGCCATCATTCTTGTTCAGAGCCCAGTGGCCCGGAGTGGCCGGCTGCCTGCTGAAATTCCGCATGGATCAGGATGCCTCCCAGATGAAAAGTGCCCCCACAGGCACCTGTGGCTGGTTTGACAGTGCCAAGTGCCTCCTGCAAACTGACATCAGGAACCTGGCCGGGTGAGTTTTGTTTCTCTGGGGAAAGCCTTTCGTTCCTATCCATGGACGGGTGGCCCAGAGTGGCTGGCTGCCTGCTGAAATTCCGCACTGTTGAAGATACCTCCCAGATGGAAAGTACCACCACAGGCAACTGTGGCTGGTTTGACAGTGCAAAGCGCCTCCTGCAAACTGACATCAGGAACCTGGCCTGGTGACTTTTGTTTCTCACGGGAAAGGGCATCGTTCATGTCCATTGCCCGGTGGCCTGGTGTGGCCGGCAGCCTGCTGAACTTCCGCACAGATGAGGATACCTCCCAGATGCAAGGTGCCCATACAGGTGCGTGTGGCTGGTTTGACAGTGCCAAGTGCCTCCTGCAAACTGACATCAGGAACCTGGCCGGGTGACTTTTGTTTCTCTGGGGAAAAGCCATCGCTCCACTCCAAGGCCAGGTGGCCTGGAGTGGCCGGCTGCCTGTTGAAATTCCGCACGGATGCGGATAACTCCCAGATGAAAGGAGCCCCCACAGGCAACTGTGGCTGGTTTGACAGTGCCAAGTGCCTCCTGCAAACTGACATCAGGAACCTGGCCTGGTGACTTTTATTTCTCTGGGGAAAGGCCATTGTACGTGTCCAAGGTCTAATGGCCCGGAGTGGCCGGCTGCCTGCTGGAATTCGGCATGGATCAGGATGCCGCCGAGATGCAAGGTGCCCCCACAGGCAACTGTGGCTGGTTTGACAGTGCCAAGTGCCTCCTGCACACTGACATCAGGAACCTGACCTGGTGACTTTTGTTTCTCACGGGAAAGGCCATGGTTCATATCCTACAAACTGTGGCCCAAAGTGGCCGGCTGACTGCTGAAATTCCGCACGGATCAGGATACCTCCCAGATGCAAGGTGCCCATACAGGTGCGTGTGGCTGGTTTGACAGTGCCAAGTGCCTCCTGCAAACTGACATCAGGAACCTGGCCGGGTGACTTTTGTTTCTCTGGGGAAAAGCCATCGCTCCACTCCAAGGCCAGGTGGCCTGGAGTGGCCGGCTGCCTGTTGAAATTCCGCACGGATGCGGATAACTCCCAGATGAAAGGAGCCCCCACAGGCAACTGTGGCTGGTTTGACAGTGCCAAGTGCCTCCTGCAAACTGACATCAGGAACCTGGCCTGGTGACTTTTATTTCTCTGGGGAAAGGCCATTGTACGTGTCCAAGGTCTAATGGCCTGGAGTGGCCGGCTGCCTGCTGGAATTCGGCATGGATCAGGATGCCGCCGAGATGCAAGGTGCCCATACAGGTGCGTGTGGCTGGTTTGACAGTGCCAAGTGCCTCCTGCAAACTGACCTCAGGAACCTGGCCGGGTGACTTTTGTTTCCCTAGGGAAAAGCCGTGGTTCTTGTCCAGGGCCTGGTGGCCCGGAGTGGCCGGCTGCCTGCTGAAATTCCGCATGGATCGGGATGCCTCCCAGATGAAAAGTGCCCCCACAGGCACCTGTGGCTGGTTTGACAGTGCCAAGTGCCTCCTGCAAACTGACATCAGGAACCTGGCCGGGTGAGTTTTGTTTCTCTGGGGAAAGCCTTTCGTTCCTATCCATGGACGGGTGGCCCAGAGTGGCTGGCTGCCTGCTGAAATTCCGCACTGTTGAAGATACCTCCCAGATGGAAAGTACCACCACAGGCAACTGTGGCTGGTTTGACAGTGCCAAGCGCCTCCTGCAAACTGACATCAGGAACCTGGCCTGGTGACTTTTGTTTCTCACGGGAAAGGGCATCGTTCGTGTCCAGTGCCCGGTGGCCTGGTGTGGCCGGCAGCCTGCTGAACTTCCGCACAGATGAGGATACCGCCCAGATGCAAGGTGCCCATACAGGTGCGTGTGGCTGGTTTGACAGTGCCAAGTGCCTCCTGCAAACTGACATCAGGAACCTGGCCTGGTGACTTTTGTTTCTCTGGGGAAAAGCCATCGCTCCACTCCAGGGCCAGGTGGCCTGGAGTGGCCGGCTGCCTGTTGAAATTCCGCACGGATGCGGATAACTCCCAGATGAAAGGAGCCCCCACAGGCAACTGTGGCTGGTTTGACAGTGCCAAGTGCCTCCTGCAAACTGACATCAGGAACCTGGCCTGGTGACTTTTATTTCTCTGGGGAAAGGCCATTGTACGTGTCCAAGGTCTAATGGCCCGGAGTGGCCGGCTGCCTGCTGGAATTCGGCATGGATCAGGATGCCGCCGAGATGCAAGGTGCCCCCACAGGCAACTGTGGCTGGTTTGACAGTGCCAAGTGCCTCCTGCACACTGACATCAGGAACCTGACCTGGTGACTTTTGTTTCCCTGGGGAAAGGCCATGGTTCATATCCTACAAACTGTGGCCCAAAGTGGCCGGCTGACTGCTGAAATTCCGCACGGATCAGGATACCTCCGAGATGCAAGGTGCCCCACAGGCACCTGTGGCTGGTTTGACAGTGCCAAGTGCCTCCTGCAAACTGACATCAGGAACCTGGCCTGGTGACTTTTGTTTCTCTGGGGAAAGGCCATGGTTCATATCCTGAGCCTGGTGTCCTGAGTGGCCGGCCCCCTGCTGAAATTCTGCACGGACCAGGATGCCGCCGAGATGAAAGGTGCCCCCAGAGGCAACTGTGGCTGGTTTGACAGTGCCAAGTGCTTCCTGCAAACTGACATCAGAAACCTGGCCTGGTGATTTTCTTTCTCAGGGGAAAGGCCATGGTTCATGTCCAGGGCCCGGTGGCCCGTACTTGCCTGCTGCCTGCTGAAATTCCACACGGATCAGGATACCTCCCAGATGTAAGGTGCCACCACAGGCAACTGTGGCTGGTTTGACAGTGCCAAGTGCCTCCTGCAAACTGACATCAGGAACCTGGCCTTGTGAGTTTTGTTTCTCTGGGGAAAGGCCATCATTCTTGTTCAGAGCCCAGTGGCCCGGAGTGGCCGGCTGCCTGCTGAAATTCCGCATGGATCAGGATGCCTCCCAGATGAAAAGTGCCCCCACAGGCACCTGTGGCTGGTTTGACAGTGCCAAGTGCCTCCTGCAAACTGACATCAGGAACCTGGCCGGGTGAGTTTTGTTTCTCTGGGGAAAGCCTTTCGTTCCTATCCATGGACGGGTGGCCCAGAGTGGCTGGCTGCCTGCTGAAATTCCGCACTGTTGAAGATACCTTTCAGATGGAAAGTACCACCACAGGCAACTGTGGCTGGTTTGACAGTGCCAAGCGCCTCCTGCAAACTGACATCAGGAACCTGGCCTGGTGACTTTTGTTTCTCACGGGAAAGGGCATCGTTCATGTCCATTGCCCGGTGGCCTGGTGTGGCTGGCAGCCTGCTGAACTTCCGCACAGATGAGGATACCTCCCAGATGCAAGGTGCCCATACAGGTGCGTGTGGCTGGTTTGACAGTGCCAAGTGCCTCCTGCAAACTGACATCACGAACATGGCCGGGTGACTTTTGTTTCTCTGGGGAAAAGCCATTGCTCCACACCAAGGCCATGTGGCTTGGAGTGGCCGGCTGCCTGTTGAAATTCCGCACGGATGCGGATAACTCCCAGATGAAAGGAGCCCCCACAGGCAACTGTGGCTGGTTTGACAGTGCCAAGTGCCTCCTGCAAACTGACATCAGGAACCTGGCCTGGTGACTTTTATTTCTCTGGGGAAAGGCCATTGTACGTGTCCAAGGTCTAATGGCCCGGAGTGGCCGGCTGCCTGCTGGAATTCGGCATGGATCAGGATGCCGCCGAGATGCAAGGTGCCCCCACAGGCACCTGTGGCTGGTTTGACAGTGCCATGTGCCTCCTGCAAAATGACATCAGGAACCTGGCCTTGTGACTTTCCTTTCTCTGGGGAAAGACCATGATTCATGTCCAGGGCCTTGCGGCCTGGAGTGCCCGGCTGCCTGCTGAAATTCCGCATGGATCGGGATGCCTCCCAGATGGAAAGTGCCCCCACAGCCAACTGTGGCTGGTTTGACAGTGCCAAGTGCCTCCTGCAAACTGACCTCAGGAACCTGGCCGGGTGACTTTTGTTTCCCTAGGGAAAAGCCGTGGTTCTTGTCCAGGGCCTGGTGGCCCGGAGTGGCCGGCTGCCTGCTGAAATTCCGCATGGATCGGGATGCCTCCCAGATGAAAAGTGCCCCCACAGGCACCTGTGGCTGGTTTGACAGTGCCAAGTGCCTCCTGCAAACTGACATCAGGAACCTGGCCGGGTGAGTTTTGTTTCTCTGGGGAAAGCCTTTCGTTCCTATCCATGGACGGGTGGCCCAGAGTGGCTGGCTGCCTGCTGAAATTCCGCACTGTTGAAGATACCTCCCAGATGGAAAGTACCACCACAGGCAACTGTGGCTGGTTTGACAGTGCCAAGCGCCTCCTGCAAACTGACATCAGGAACCTGGCCTGGTGACTTTTGTTTCTCACGGGAAAGGGCATCGTTCGTGTCCAGTGCCCGGTGGCCTGGTGTGGCCGGCAGCCTGCTGAACTTCCGCACAGATGAGGATACCGCCCAGATGCAAGGTGCCCATACAGGTGCGTGTGGCTGGTTTGACAGTGCCAAGTGCCTCCTGCAAACTGACATCAGGAACCTGGCCGGGTGACTTTTGTTTCTCTGGGGAAAAGCCATCGCTCCACTCCAGGGCCAGGTGGCCTGGAGTGGCCGGCTGCCTGTTGAAATTCCGCACGGATGCGGATAACTCCCAGATGAAAGGAGCCCCCACAGGCAACTGTGGCTGGTTTGACAGTGCCAAGTGCCTCCTGCAAACTGACATCAGGAACCTGGCCTGGTGACTTTTATTTCTCTGGGGAAAGGCCATTGTACGTGTCCAAGGTCTAATGGCCCGGAGTGGCCGGCTGCCTGCTGGAATTCGGCATGGATCAGGATGCCGCCGAGATGCAAGGTGCCCCCACAGGCAACTGTGGCTGGTTTGACAGTGCCAAGTGCCTCCTGCACACTGACATCAGGAACCTGACCTGGTGACTTTTGTTTCTCTGGGGAAAGGCCATGGTTCATATCCTACAATCTGTGGCCCAAAGTGGCCGGCTGACTGCTGAAATTCCGCACGGATCAGGATACCTCCGAGATGCAAGGTGCCCCACAGGCACCTGTGGCTGGTTTGACAGTGCCAAGTGCCTCCTGCAAACTGACATCAGGAACCTGGCCTGGTGACTTTTGTTTCTCTGGGGAAAGGCCATGGTTCATATCCTGAGCCTGGTGTCCTGAGTGGCCGGCCCCCTGCTGAAATTCTGCACGGACCAGGATGCCGCCGAGATGAAAGGTGCCCCCAGAGGCAACTGTGGCTGGTTTGACAGTGCCAAGTGCTTCCTGCAAACTGACATCAGAAACCTGGCCTGGTGATTTTCTTTCTCAGGGGAAAGGCCATGGTTCATGTCCAGGGCCCGGTGGCCCGTACTTGCCTGCTGCCTGCTGAAATTCCACACGGATCAGGATACCTCCCAGATGTAAGGTGCCACCACAGGCAACTGTGGCTGGTTTGACAGTGCCAAGTGCCTCCTGCAAACTGACATCAGGAACCTGGCCTTGTGAGTTTTGTTTCTCTGGGGAAAGGCCATCATTCTTGTTCAGAGCCCAGTGGCCCGGAGTGGCCGGCTGCCTGCTGAAATTCCGCATGGATCGGGATGCCTCCCAGATGAAAAGTGCCCCCACAGGCACCTGTGGCTGGTTTGACAGTGCCAAGTGCCTCCTGCAAACTGACATCAGGAACCTGGCCGGGTGACTTTTGTTTCTCTGGGGAAAGCCTTTCGTTCCTATCCATGGACGGGTGGCCCAGAGTGGCTGGCTGCCTGCTGAAATTCCGCACTGTTGAAGATACCTCCCAGATGGAAAGTACCACCACAGGCAACTGTGGCTGGTTTGACAGTGCCAAGCGCCTCCTGCAAACTGACATCAGGAACCTGGCCTGGTGACTTTTGTTTCTCACGGGAAAGGGCATCGTTCATGTCCATTGCCCGGTGGCCTGGTGTGGCCGGCAGCCTGCTGAACTTCCGCACAGATGAGGATACCTCCCAGATGCAAGGTGCCCATACAGGTGCGTGTGGCTGGTTTGACAGTGCCAAGTGCCTCCTGCAAACTGACATCAGGAACATGGCCGGGTGACTTTTGTTTCTCTGGGGGAAAGCCATCGCTCCACTCCAAGGCCAGGTGGCTTGGAGTGGCCGGCTGCCTGTTGAAATTCCGCACGGATGCGGATAACTCCCAGATGAAAGGAGCCCCCACAGGCAACTGTGGCTGGTTTGACAGTGCCAAGTGCCTCCTGCAAACTGACATCAGGAACCTGGCCTGGTGACTTTTATTTCTCTGGGGAAAGGCCATTGTACGTGTCCAAGGTCTAATGGCCCGGAGTGGCCGGCTGCCTGCTGGAATTCGGCATGGATCAGGATGCCGCCGAGATGCAAGGTGCCCCCACAGGCACCTGTGGCTGGTTTGACAGTGCCATGTGCCTCCTGCAAAATGACATCAGGAACCTGGCCTTGTGACTTTCCTTTCTCTGGGGAAAGACCATGATTCATGTCCAGGGCCTTGCGGCCTGGAGTGCCCGGCTGCCTGCTGAAATTCCGCATGGATCGGGATGCCTCCCAGATGAAAAGTGCCCCCACAGGCACCTGTGGCTGGTTTGACAGTGCCAAGTGCCTCCTGCAAACTGACATCAGGAACCTGGCCTGGAGTCTTTTGTTTCTCAGGGGAAAGCCTTTCGTTCCTATCCATGGACGGGTGGCCCAGAGTGGCTGGCTGCCTGCTGAAATTCCGCACTGTTGAAGATACCTCCCAGATGGAAAGTACCACCACAGGCAACTGTGGCTGGTTTGACAGTGCCAAGCGCCTCCTGCAAACTGACATCAGGAACCTGGCCTGGTGACTTTTGTTTCTCACGGGAAAGGGCATCGTTCGTGTCCAGTGCCCGGTGGCCTGGTGTGGCCGGCAGCCTGCTGAACTTCCGCACAGATGAGGATACCTCCCAGATGCAAGGTGCCCATACAGGTGCGTGTGGCTGGTTTGACAGTGCCAAGTGCCTCCTGCAAACTGACATCAGGAACCTGGCCTGGTGACTTTTATTTCTCTGGGGAAAGGCCATTGTACGTGTCCAAGGTCTAATGGCCCGGAGTGGCCGGCTGCCTGCTGGAATTCGGCATGGATCAGGATGCCGCCGAGATGCAAGGTGCCCCCACAGGCAACTGTGGCTGGTTTGACAGTGCCAAGTGCCTCCTGCACACTGACATCAGGAACCTGACCTGGTGACTTTTGTTTCTCTGGGGAAAGGCCATGGTTCATATCCCACAAACTGTGGCCCAAAGTGGCCGGCTGACTGCTGAAATTCCGCACGGATCAGGATACCTCCGAGATGCAAGGTGCCCCACAGGCACCTGTGGCTGGTTTGACAGTGCCAAGTGCCTCCTGCAAACTGACATCAGGAACCTGGCCTGGTGACTTTTGTTTCTCTGGGGAAAGGCCATGGTTCATATCCTGAGCCTGGTGTCCTGAGTGGCCGGCCCCCTGCTGAAATTCTGCACGGACCAGGATGCCGCCGAGATGAAAGGTGCCCCCAGAGGCAACTGTGGCTGGTTTGACAGTGCCAAGTGCTTCCTGCAAACTGACATCAGAAACCTGGCCTGGTGATTTTCTTTCTCAGGGGAAAGGCCATGGTTCATGTCCAGGGCCCGGTGGCCCGTACTTGCCTGCTGCCTGCTGAAATTCCACACGGATCAGGATACCTCCCAGATGTAAGGTGCCACCACAGGCAACTGTGGCTGGTTTGACAGTGCCAAGTGCCTCCTGCAAACTGACATCAGGAACCTGGCCTTGTGAGTTTTGTTTCTCTGGGGAAAGGCCATCATTCTTATTCAGAGCCCAGTGGCCCGGAGTGGCCGGCTGCCTGCTGAAATTCCGCATGGATCAGGATGCCTCCCAGATGAAAAGTGCCCCCACAGGCACCTGTGGCTGGTTTGACAGTGCCAAGTGCCTCCTGCAAACTGACATCAGGAACCTGGCCGGGTGAGTTTTGTTTCTCTGGGGAAAGCCTTTCGTTCCTATCCATGGACGGGTGGCCCAGAGTGGCTGGCTGCCTGCTGAAATTCCGCACTGTTGAAGATACCTCCCAGATGGAAAGTACCACCACAGGCAACTGTGGCTGGTTTGACAGTGCCAAGCGCCTCCTGCAAACTGACATCAGGAACCTGGCCTGGTGACTTTTGTTTCTCACGGGAAAGGGCATCGTTCGTGTCCAGTGCCCGGTGGCCTGGTGTGGCCGGCAGCCTGCTGAACTTCCGCACAGATGAGGATACCGCCCAGATGCAAGGTGCCCATACAGGTGCGTGTGGCTGGTTTGACAGTGCCAAGTGCCTCCTGCAAACTGACATCAGGAACCTGGCCGGGTGACTTTTGTTTCTCTGGGGAAAAGCCATCGCTCCACTCCAGGGCCAGGTGGCCTGGAGTGGCCGGCTGCCTGTTGAAATTCCGCACGGATGCGGATAACTCCCAGATGCAAGGTGCCCCCACAGGCAACTGTGGCTGGTTTGACAGTGCCAAGTGCCTCCTGCACACTGACATCAGGAACCTGACCTGGTGACTTTTGTTTCTCTGGGGAAAGGCCATGGTTCATATCCTACAATCTGTGGCCCAAAGTGGCCGGCTGACTGCTGAAATTCCGCACGGATCAGGATACCTCCGAGATGCAAGGTGCCCCACAGGCACCTGTGGCTGGTTTGACAGTGCCAAGTGCCTCCTGCAAACTGACATCAGGAACCTGGCCTGGTGACTTTTGTTTCTCTGGGGAAAGGCCATGGTTCATATCCTGAGCCTGGTGTCCTGAGTGGCCGGCCCCCTGCTGAAATTCTGCACGGACCAGGATGCCGCCGAGATGAAAGGTGCCCCCAGAGGCAACTGTGGCTGGTTTGACAGTGCCAAGTGCTTCCTGCAAACTGACATCAGAAACCTGGCCTGGTGATTTTCTTTCTCAGGGGAAAGGCCATGGTTCATGTCCAGGGCCCGGTGGCCCGTACTTGCCTGCTGCCTGCTGAAATTCCACACGGATCAGGATACCTCCCAGATGTAAGGTGCCACCACAGGCAACTGTGGCTGGTTTGACAGTGCCAAGTGCCTCCTGCAAACTGACATCAGGAACCTGGCCTTGTGAGTTTTGTTTCTCTGGGGAAAGGCCATCATTCTTGTTCAGAGCCCAGTGGCCCGGAATGGCCGGCTGCCTGCTGAAATTCCGCATGGATCAGGATGCCTCCCAGATGAAAAGTGCCCCCACAGGCACCTGTGGCTGGTTTGACAGTGCCAAGTGCCTCCTGCAAACTGACATCAGGAACCTGGCCGGGTGAGTTTTGTTTCTCTGGGGAAAGCCTTTCGTTCCTATCCATGGACGGGTGGCCCAGAGTGGCTGGCTGCCTGCTGAAATTCCGCACTGTTGAAGATACCTCCCAGATGGAAAGTACCACCACAGGCAACTGTGGCTGGTTTGACAGTGCCAAGCGCCTCCTGCAAACTGACATCAGGAACCTGGCCTGGTGACTTTTGTTTCTCACGGGAAAGGGCATCGTTCATGTCCATTGCCCGGTGGCCTGGTGTGGCCGGCAGCCTGCTGAACTTCCGCACAGATGAGGATACCTCCCAGATGCAAGGTGCCCATACAGGTGCGTGTGGCTGGTTTGACAGTGCCAAGTGCCTCCTGCAAACTGACATCAGGAACATGGCCGGGTGACTTTTGTTTCTCTGGGGAAAAGCCATCGCTCCACTCCAAGGCCAGGTGGCTTGGAGTGGCCGGCTGCCTGTTGAAATTCCGCACGGATGCGGATAACTCCCAGATGAAAGGAGCCCCCACAGGCAACTGTGGCTGGTTTGACAGTGCCAAGTGCCTCCTGCAAACTGACATCAGGAACCTGGCCTGGTGACTTTTATTTCTCTGGGGAAAGGCCATTGTACGTGTCCAAGGTCTAATGGCCCGGAGTGGCCGGCTGCCTGCTGGAATTCGGCATGGATCAGGATGCCGCCGAGATGCAAGGTGCCCCCACAGGCACCTGTGGCTGGTTTGACAGTGCCATGTGCCTCCTGCAAAATGACATCAGGAACCTGGCCTTGTGACTTTCCTTTCTCTGGGGAAAGACCATGATTCATGTCCAGGGCCTTGCGGCCTGGAGTGCCCGGCTGCCTGCTGAAATTCCGCATGGATCGGGATGCCTCCCAGATGAAAAGTGCCCCCACAGGCACCTGTGGCTGGTTTGACAGTGCCAAGTGCCTCCTGCAAACTGACATCAGGAACCTGGCCTGGAGTCTTTTGTTTCTCAGGGGAAAGCCTTTCGTTCCTATCCATGGACGGGTGGCCCAGAGTGGCTGGCTGCCTGCTGAAATTCCGCACTGTTGAAGATACCTCCCAGATGGAAAGTACCACCACAGGCAACTGTGGCTGGTTTGACAGTGCCAAGCGCCTCCTGCAAACTGACATCAGGAACCTGGCCTGGTGACTTTTGTTTCTCACGGGAAAGGGCTTCGTTCGTGTCCAGTGCCCGGTGGCCTGGTGTGGCCGGCAGCCTGCTGAACTTCCGCACAGATGAGGATACCTCCCAGATGCAAGGTGCCCATACAGGTGCGTGTGGCTGGTTTGACAGTGCCAAGTGCCTCCTGCAAACTGACATCAGGAACCTGGCCTGGTGACTTTTATTTCTCTGGGGAAAGGCCATTGTACGTGTCCAAGGTCTAATGGCCCGGAGTGGCCGGCTGCGTGCTGGAATTCGGCATGGATCAGGATGCCGCCGAGATGCAAGGTGCCCCCACAGGCAACTGTGGCTGGTTTGACAGTGCCAAGTGCCTCCTGCACACTGACATCAGGAACCTGACCTGGTGACTTTTGTTTCTCTGGGGAAAGGCCATGGTTCATATCCCACAAACTGTGGCCCAAAGTGGCCGGCTGACTGCTGAAATTCCGCACGGATCAGGATACCTCCGAGATGCAAGGTGCCCCACAGGCAACTGTGGCTGGTTTGACAGTGCCAAGTGCCTCCTGCAAACTGACATCAGGAACCTGGCCTGGTGACTTTTGTTTCTCTGGGGAAAGGCCATGGTTCATATCCTGAGCCTGGTGTCCTGAGTGGCCGGCCCCCTGCTGAAATTCTGCACGGACCAGGATGCCGCCGAGATGAAAGGTGCCCCCAGAGGCAACTGTGGCTGGTTTGACAGTGCCAAGTGCTTCCTGCAAACTGACATCAGAAACCTGGCCTGGTGATTTTCTTTCTCAGGGGAAAGGCCATGGTTCATGTCCAGGGCCCGGTGGCCCGTACTTGCCTGCTGCCTGCTGAAATTCCACACGGATCAGGATACCTCCCAGATGTAAGGTGCCACCACAGGCAACTGTGGCTGGTTTGACAGTGCCAAGTGCCTCCTGCAAACTGACATCAGGAACCTGGCCTTGTGAGTTTTGTTTCTCTGGGGAAAGGCCATCATTCTTGTTCAGAGCCCAGTGGCCCGGAGTGGCCGGCTGCCTGCTGAAATTCCGCATGGATCAGGATGCCTCCCAGATGAAAAGTGCCCCCACAGGCACCTGTGGCTGGTTTGACAGTGCCAAGTGCCTCCTGCAAACTGACATCAGGAACCTGGCCGGGTGAGTTTTGTTTCTCTGGGGAAAGCCTTTCGTTCCTATCCATGGACGGGTGGCCCAGAGTGGCTGGCTGCCTGCTGAAATTCCGCACTGTTGAAGATACCTCCCAGATGGAAAGTACCACCACAGGCAACTGTGGCTGGTTTGACAGTGCCAAGCGCCTCCTGCAAACTGACATCAGGAACCTGGCCTGGTGACTTTTGTTTCTCACGGGAAAGGGCATCGTTCATGTCCATTGCCCGGTGGCCTGGTGTGGCCGGCAGCCTGCTGAACTTCCGCACAGATGAGGATACCTCCCAGATGCAAGGTGCCCATACAGGTGCGTGTGGCTGGTTTGACAGTGCCAAGTGCCTCCTGCAAACTGACATCAGGAACATGGCCGGGTGACTTTTGTTTCTCTGGGGAAAAGCCATCGCTCCACTCCAAGGCCAGGTGGCTTGGAGTGGCCGGCTGCCTGTTGAAATTCCGCACGGATGCGGATAACTCCCAGATGAAAGGAGCCCCCACAGGCAACTGTGGCTGGTTTGACAGTGCCAAGTGCCTCCTGCAAACTGACATCAGGAACCTGGCCTGGTGACTTTTATTTCTCTGGGGAAAGGCCATTGTACGTGTCCAAGGTCTAATGGCCCGGAGTGGCCGGCTGCCTGCTGGAATTCGGCATGGATCAGGATGCCGCCGAGATGCAAGGTGCCCCCACAGGCACCTGTGGCTGGTTTGACAGTGCCATGTGCCTCCTGCAAAATGACATCAGGAACCTGGCCTTGTGACTTTCCTTTCTCTGGGGAAAGACCATGATTCATGTCCAGGGCCTTGCGGCCTGGAGTGCCCGGCTGCCTGCTGAAATTCCGCATGGATCGGGATGCCTCCCAGATGAAAAGTGCCCCCACAGGCACCTGTGGCTGGTTTGACAGTGCCAAGTGCCTCCTGCAAACTGACATCAGGAACCTGGCCTGGAGTCTTTTGTTTCTCAGGGGAAAGCCTTTCGTTCCTATCCATGGACGGGTGGCCCAGAGTGGCTGGCTGCCTGCTGAAATTCCGCACTGTTGAAGATACCTCCCAGATGGAAAGTACCACCACAGGCAACTGTGGCTGGTTTGACAGTGCCAAGCGCCTCCTGCAAACTGACATCAGGAACCTGGCCTGGTGACTTTTGTTTCTCACGGGAAAGGGCTTCGTTCGTGTCCAGTGCCCGGTGGCCTGGTGTGGCCGGCAGCCTGCTGAACTTCCGCACAGATGAGGATACCTCCCA
The DNA here is from genome assembly GCF_036417665.1 of Passer domesticus. Lineage (NCBI taxonomy): Eukaryota > Metazoa > Chordata > Aves > Passeriformes > Passeridae > Passer > Passer domesticus. Next base: position 29,911,105 of record NC_087480.1, on the reverse strand, counting down.
GATGCAAGGTGCCCATACAGGTGCGTGTGGCTGGTTTGACAGTGCCAAGTGCCTCCTGCAAACTGACATCAGGAACCTGGCCTGGTGACTTTTATTTCTCTGGGGAAAGGCCATTGTACGTGTCCAAGGTCTAATGGCCCGGAGTGGCCGGCTGCGTGCTGGAATTCGGCATGGATCAGGATGCCGCCGAGATGCAAGGTGCCCCCACAGGCAACTGTGGCTGGTTTGACAGTGCCAAGTGCCTCCTGCACACTGACATCAGGAACCTGACCTGGTGACTTTTGTTTCTCTGGGGAAAGGCCATGGTTCATATCCCACAAACTGTGGCCCAAAGTGGCCGGCTGACTGCTGAAATTCCGCACGGATCAGGATACCTCCGAGATGCAAGGTGCCCCACAGGCAACTGTGGCTGGTTTGACAGTGCCAAGTGCCTCCTGCAAACTGACATCAGGAACCTGGCCTGGTGACTTTTGTTTCTCTGGGGAAAGGCCATGGTTCATATCCTGAGCCTGGTGTCCTGAGTGGCCGGCCCCCTGCTGAAATTCTGCACGGACCAGGATGCCGCCGAGATGAAAGGTGCCCCCACAGGCACCTGTGGCTGGTTTGACAGTGCCAAGTGCCTCCTGCAAACTGACATCAGGAACCTGGCCGGGTGAGTTTTGTTTCTCTGGGGAAAGCCTTTCGTTCCTATCCATGGACGGGTGGCCCAGAGTGGCTGGCTGCCTGCTGAAATTCCGCACTGTTGAAGATACCTCCCAGATGGAAAGTACCACCACAGGCAACTGTGGCTGGTTTGACAGTGCCAAGCGCCTCCTGCAAACTGACATCAGGAACCTGGCCTGGTGACTTTTGTTTCTCACGGGAAAGGGCATCGTTCGTGTCCAGTGCCCGGTGGCCTGGTGTGGCCGGCAGCCTGCTGAACTTCCGCACAGATGAGGATACCGCCCAGATGCAAGGTGCCCATACAGGTGCGTGTGGCTGGTTTGACAGTGCCAAGTGCCTCCTGCAAACTGACATCAGGAACCTGGCCGGGTGACTTTTGTTTCTCTGGGGAAAAGCCATCGCTCCACTCCAGGGCCAGGTGGCCTGGAGTGGCCGGCTGCCTGTTGAAATTCCGCACGGATGCGGATAACTCCCAGATGAAAGGAGCCCCCACAGGCAACTGTGGCTGGTTTGACAGTGCCAAGTGCCTCCTGCAAACTGACATCAGGAACCTGGCCTGGTGACTTTTATTTCTCTGGGGAAAGGCCATTGTACGTGTCCAAGGTCTAATGGCCCGGAGTGGCCGGCTGCCTGCTGAAATTCCGCACGGATCAGGATACCTCCGAGATGCAAGGTGCCCCACAGGCACCTGTGGCTGGTTTGACAGTGCCAAGTGCCTCCTGCAAACTGACATCAGGAACCTGGCCTGGTGACTTTTGTTTCTCTGGGGAAAGGCCATGGTTCATATCCTGAGCCTGGTGTCCTGAGTGGCCGGCCCCCTGCTGAAATTCTGCACGGACCAGGATGCCGCCGAGATGCAAGGTGCCCCCAGAGGCAACTGTGGCTGGTTTGACAGTGCCAAGTGCTTCCTGCAAACTGACATCAGGAACCTGGCCTGGTGATTTTCTTTCTCAGGGGAAAGGCCATGGTTCATGTCCAGGGCCCGGTGGCCCGTACTTGCCTGCTGCCTGCTGAAATTCCACACGGATCAGGATACCTCCCAGATGTAAGGTGCCACCACAGGCAACTGTGGCTGGTTTGACAGTGCCAAGTGCCTCCTGCAAAATGACATCAGGAACCTGGCCTTGTGAGTTTTGTTTCTCTGGGGAAAGGCCATCATTCTTGTTCAGAGCCCAGTGGCCCGGAGTGGCCGGCTGCCTGCTGAAATTCCGCATGGATCAGGATGCCTCCCAGATGAAAAGTGCCCCCACAGGCACCTGTGGCTGGTTTGACAGTGCCAAGTGCCTCCTGCAAACTGACATCAGGAACCTGGCCGGGTGAGTTTTGTTTCTCTGGGGAAAGCCTTTCGTTCCTATCCATGGACGGGTGGCCCAGAGTGGCTGGCTGCCTGCTGAAATTCCGCACTGTTGAAGATACCTCCCAGATGGAAAGTACCACCACAGGCAACTGTGGCTGGTTTGACAGTGCCAAGCGCCTCCTGCAAACTGACATCAGGAACCTGGCCTGGTGACTTTTGTTTCTCACGGGAAAGGGCATCGTTCATGTCCATTGCCCGGTGGCCTGGTGTGGCCGGCAGCCTGCTGAACTTCCGCACAGATGAGGATACCTCCCAGATGCAAGGTGCCCATACAGGTGCGTGTGGCTGGTTTGACAGTGCCAAGTGCCTCCTGCAAACTGACATCAGGAACCTGGCCGGGTGACTTTTGTTTCTCTGGGGAAAAGCCATCGCTCCACTCCAAGGCCAGGTGGCCTGGAGTGGCCGGCTGCCTGTTGAAATTCCGCACGGATGCGGATAACTCCCAGATGAAAGGAGCCCCCACAGGCAACTGTGGCTGGTTTGACAGTGCCAAGTGCCTCCTGCAAACTGACATCAGGAACCTGGCCTGGTGACTTTTATTTCTCTGGGGAAAGGCCATTGTACGTGTCCAAGGTCTAATGGCCCGGAGTGGCCGGCTGCCTGCTGGAATTCGGCATGGATCAGGATGCCGCCGAGATGCAAGGTGCCCCCACAGGCACCTGTGGCTGGTTTGACAGAGCCATGTGCCTCCTGCAAAATGACATCAGGAACCTGGCCTTGTGACTTTCCTTTCTCTGGGGAAAGACCATGATTCATGTCCAGGGCCTTGCGGCCTGGATTTCCCGGCTGCCTGCTGAAATTCCGCATGGATCGGGATGCCTCCCAGATGGAAAGTGCCCCCACAGCCAACTGTGGCTGGTTTGACAGTGCCAAGTGCCTCCTGCAAACTGACATCAGGAACCTGGCCGGGTGACTTTTGTTTCCCTAGGGAAAAGCCGTGGTTCTTGTCCAGGGCCTGGTGGCCCGGAGTGGCCGGCTGCCTGCTGAAATTCCGCATGGATCGGGATGCCTCCCAGATGAAAAGTGCCCCCACAGGCAACTGTGGCTGGTTTGACAGTGCCAAGTGCTTCCTGCAAACTGACATCAGGAACCTGGCCTGGTGATTTTCTTTCTCAGGGGAAAGGCCATGGTTCATGTCCAGGGCCCGGTGGCCCGTACTTGCCTGCTGCCTGCTGAAATTCCACACGGATCAGGATACCTCCCAGATGTAAGGTGCCACCACAGGCAACTGTGGCTGGTTTGACAGTGCCAAGTGCCTCCTGCAAACTGACATCAGGAACCTGGCCTTGTGAGTTTTGTTTCTCTGGGGAAAGGCCATCATTCTTGTTCAGAGCCCAGTGGCCCGGAGTGGCCGGCTGCCTGCTGAAATTCCGCATGGATCAGGATGCCTCCCAGATGAAAAGTGCCCCCACAGGCACCTGTGGCTGGTTTGACAGTGCCAAGTGCCTCCTGCAAACTGACATCAGGAACCTGGCCGGGTGAGTTTTGTTTCTCTGGGGAAAGCCTTTCGTTCCTATCCATGGACGGGTGGCCCAGAGTGGCTGGCTGCCTGCTGAAATTCCGCACTGTTGAAGATACCTCCCAGATGGAAAGTACCACCACAGGCAACTGTGGCTGGTTTGACAGTGCCAAGCGCCTCCTGCAAACTGACATCAGGAACCTGGCCTGGTGACTTTTGTTTCTCACGGGAAAGGGCATCGTTCATGTCCATTGCCCGGTGGCCTGGTGTGGCCGGCAGCCTGCTGAACTTCCGCACAGATGAGGATACCTCCCAGATGCAAGGTGCCCATACAGGTGCGTGTGGCTGGTTTGACAGTGCCAAGTGCCTCCTGCAAACTGACATCAGGAACCTGGCCGGGTGACTTTTGTTTCTCTGGGGAAAAGCCATCGCTCCACTCCAAGGCCAGGTGGCCTGGAGTGGCCGGCTGCCTGTTGAAATTCCGCACGGATGCGGATAACTCCCAGATGAAAGGAGCCCCCACAGGCAACTGTGGCTGGTTTGACAGTGCCAAGTGCCTCCTGCAAACTGACATCAGGAACCTGGCCTGGTGACTTTTATTTCTCTGGGGAAAGGCCATTGTACGTGTCCAAGGTCTAATGGCCCGGAGTGGCCGGCTGCCTGCTGGAATTCGGCATGGATCAGGATGCCGCCGAGATGCAAGGTGCCCCCACAGGCACCTGTGGCTGGTTTGACAGAGCCATGTGCCTCCTGCAAAATGACATCAGGAACCTGGCCTTGTGACTTTCCTTTCTCTGGGGAAAGACCATGATTCATGTCCAGGGCCTTGCGGCCTGGATTTCCCGGCTGCCTGCTGAAATTCCGCATGGATCGGGATGCCTCCCAGATGGAAAGTGCCCCCACAGCCAACTGTGGCTGGTTTGACAGTGCCAAGTGCCTCCTGCAAACTGACATCAGGAACCTGGCCGGGTGACTTTTGTTTCCCTAGGGAAAAGCCGTGGTTCTTGTCCAGGGCCTGGTGGCCCGGAGTGGCCGGCTGCCTGCTGAAATTCCGCATGGATCGGGATGCCTCCCAGATGAAAAGTGCCCCCACAGGCAACTGTGGCTGGTTTGACAGTGCCAAGTGCCTCCTGCAAACTGACATCAGGAACCTGGCCTTGTGAGTTTTGTTTCTCTGGGGAAAGGCCATCATTCTTGTTCAGAGCCCAGTGGCCCGGAGTGGCCGGCTGCCTGCTGAAATTCCGCATGGATCAGGATGCCTCCCAGATGAAAAGTGCCCCCACAGGCACCTGTGGCTGGTTTGACAGTGCCAAGTGCCTCCTGCAAACTGACATCAGGAACCTGGCCGGGTGAGTTTTGTTTCTCTGGGGAAAGCCTTTCGTTCCTATCCATGGACGGGTGGCCCAGAGTGGCTGGCTGCCTGCTGAAATTCCGCACTGTTGAAGATACCTCCCAGATGGAAAGTACCACCACAGGCAACTGTGGCTGGTTTGACAGTGCCAAGCGCCTCCTGCAAACTGACATCAGGAACCTGGCCTGGTGACTTTTGTTTCTCACGGGAAAGGGCATCGTTCGTGTCCATTGCCCGGTGGCCTGGTGTGGCCGGCAGCCTGCTGAACTTCCGCACAGATGAGGATACCTCCCAGATGCAAGGTGCCCATACAGGTGCGTGTGGCTGGTTTGACAGTGCCAAGTGCCTCCTGCAAACTGACATCAGGAACCTGGCCGGGTGACTTTTGTTTCTCTGGGGAAAAGCCATCGCTCCACTCCATGGCCAGGTGGCCTGGAGTGGCCGGCTGCCTGTTGAAATTCCGCACGGATGCGGATAACTCCCAGATGAAAGGAGCCCCCACAGGCAACTGTGGCTGGTTTGACACTGCCAAGTGCCTCCTGCAAACTGACATCAGGAACCTGGCCTGGTGACTTTTATTTCTCTGGGGAAAGGCCATTGTACGTGTCCAAGGTCTAATGGCCCGGAGTGGCCGGCTGCCTGCTGGAATTCGGCATGGATCAGGATGCCGCCGAGATGCAAGGTGCCCCCACAGGCACCTGTGGCTGGTTTGACAGTGCCATGTGCCTCCTGCAAAATGACATCAGGAACCTGGCCTTGTGACTTTCCTTTCTCTGGGGAAAGACCATGATTCATGTCCAGGGCCTTGCGGCCTGGAGTGCCCGGCTGCCTGCTGAAATTCCGCATGGATCGGGATGCCTCCCAGATGGAAAGTGCCCCCACAGGCAACTGTGGCTGGTTTGACAGTGCCAAGTGCCTCCTGCAAACTGACATCAGGAACCTGGCCGGGTGACTTTTGTTTCCCTAGGGAAAAGCCGTGGTTCTTGTCCAGGGCCTGGTGGCCCGGAGTGGCCGGCTGCCTGCTGAAATTCCGCATGGATCGGGATGCCTCCCAGATGAAAAGTGTCCCCACAGGCACCTGTGGCTGGTTTGACAGTGCCAAGTGCCTCCTGCAAACTGACATCAGGAACCTGGCCTGGTGTCTTTTGTTTCTCAGCGGAAAGCCTTTCGTTCCTATCCATGGACGGGTGGCCCAGAGTGGCTGGCTGCCTGCTGAAATTCCGCACTGTTGAAGATACCTCCCAGATGGAAAGTACCACCACAGGCAACTGTGGCTGGTTTGACAGTGCCAAGCGCCTCCTGCAAACTGACATCAGGAACCTGGCCTGGTGACTTTTGTTTCTCACGGGAAAGGGCATCGTTCATGTCCATTGCCCGGTGGCCTGGTGTGGCCGGCAGCCTGCTGAACTTCCGCACAGATGAGGATACCTCCCAGATGCAAGGTGCCCATACAGGTGCGTGTGGCTGGTTTGACAGTGCCAAGTGCCTCCTGCAAACTGACATCAGGAACCTGGCCTGGTGACTTTTATTTCTCTGGGGAAAGGCCATTGTACGTGTCCAAGGTCTAATGGCCCGGAGTGGCCGGCTGCGTGCTGGAATTCGGCATGGATCAGGATGCCGCCGAGATGCAAGGTGCCCCCACAGGCAACTGTGGCTGGTTTGACAGTGCCAAGTGCCTCCTGCACACTGACATCAGGAACCTGACCTGGTGACTTTTGTTTCTCTGGGGAAAGGCCATGGTTCATATCCCACAAACTGTGGCCCAAAGTGGCCGGCTGACTGCTGAAATTCCGCACGGATCAGGATACCTCCGAGATGCAAGGTGCCCCACAGGCAACTGTGGCTGGTTTGACAGTGCCAAGTGCCTCCTGCAAACTGACATCAGGAACCTGGCCTGGTGACTTTTGTTTCTCTGGGGAAAGGCCATGGTTCATATCCTGAGCCTGGTGTCCTGAGTGGCCGGCCCCCTGCTGAAATTCTGCACGGACCAGGATGCCGCCGAGATGAAAGGTGCCCCCACAGGCACCTGTGGCTGGTTTGACAGTGCCAAGTGCCTCCTGCAAACTGACATCAGGAACCTGGCCGGGTGAGTTTTGTTTCTCTGGGGAAAGCCTTTCGTTCCTATCCATGGACGGGTGGCCCAGAGTGGCTGGCTGCCTGCTGAAATTCCGCACTGTTGAAGATACCTCCCAGATGGAAAGTACCACCACAGGCAACTGTGGCTGGTTTGACAGTGCCAAGCGCCTCCTGCAAACTGACATCAGGAACCTGGCCTGGTGACTTTTGTTTCTCACGGGAAAGGGCATCGTTCGTGTCCAGTGCCCGGTGGCCTGGTGTGGCCGGCAGCCTGCTGAACTTCCGCACAGATGAGGATACCGCCCAGATGCAAGGTGCCCATACAGGTGCGTGTGGCTGGTTTGACAGTGCCAAGTGCCTCCTGCAAACTGACATCAGGAACCTGGCCGGGTGACTTTTGTTTCTCTGGGGAAAAGCCATCGCTCCACTCCAGGGCCAGGTGGCCTGGAGTGGCCGGCTGCCTGTTGAAATTCCGCACGGATGCGGATAACTCCCAGATGAAAGGAGCCCCCACAGGCAACTGTGGCTGGTTTGACAGTGCCAAGTGCCTCCTGCAAACTGACATCAGGAACCTGGCCTGGTGACTTTTATTTCTCTGGGGAAAGGCCATTGTACGTGTCCAAGGTCTAATGGCCCGGAGTGGCCGGCTGCCTGCTGAAATTCCGCACGGATCAGGATACCTCCGAGATGCAAGGTGCCCCACAGGCACCTGTGGCTGGTTTGACAGTGCCAAGTGCCTCCTGCAAACTGACATCAGGAACCTGGCCTGGTGACTTTTGTTTCTCTGGGGAAAGGCCATGGTTCATATCCTGAGCCTGGTGTCCTGAGTGGCCGGCCCCCTGCTGAAATTCTGCACGGACCAGGATGCCGCCGAGATGCAAGGTGCCCCCAGAGGCAACTGTGGCTGGTTTGACAGTGCCAAGTGCTTCCTGCAAACTGACATCAGGAACCTGGCCTGGTGATTTTCTTTCTCAGGGGAAAGGCCATGGTTCATGTCCAGGGCCCGGTGGCCCGTACTTGCCTGCTGCCTGCTGAAATTCCACACGGATCAGGATACCTCCCAGATGTAAGGTGCCACCACAGGCAACTGTGGCTGGTTTGACAGTGCCAAGTGCCTCCTGCAAAATGACATCAGGAACCTGGCCTTGTGAGTTTTGTTTCTCTGGGGAAAGGCCATCATTCTTGTTCAGAGCCCAGTGGCCCGGAGTGGCCGGCTGCCTGCTGAAATTCCGCATGGATCAGGATGCCTCCCAGATGAAAAGTGCCCCCACAGGCACCTGTGGCTGGTTTGACAGTGCCAAGTGCCTCCTGCAAACTGACATCAGGAACCTGGCCGGGTGAGTTTTGTTTCTCTGGGGAAAGCCTTTCGTTCCTATCCATGGACGGGTGGCCCAGAGTGGCTGGCTGCCTGCTGAAATTCCGCACTGTTGAAGATACCTCCCAGATGGAAAGTACCACCACAGGCAACTGTGGCTGGTTTGACAGTGCCAAGCGCCTCCTGCAAACTGACATCAGGAACCTGGCCTGGTGACTTTTGTTTCTCACGGGAAAGGGCATCGTTCATGTCCATTGCCCGGTGGCCTGGTGTGGCCGGCAGCCTGCTGAACTTCCGCACAGATGAGGATACCTCCCAGATGCAAGGTGCCCATACAGGTGCGTGTGGCTGGTTTGACAGTGCCAAGTGCCTCCTGCAAACTGACATCAGGAACCTGGCCTGGTGACTTTTGTTTCTCTGGGGAAAAGCCATCGCTCCACTCCAAGGCCAGGTGGCCTGGAGTGGCCGGCTGCCTGTTGAAATTCCGCACGGATGCGGATAACTCCCAGATGAAAGGAGCCCCCACAGGCAACTGTGGCTGGTTTGACAGTGCCAAGTGCCTCCTGCAAACTGACATCAGGAACCTGGCCTGGTGACTTTTATTTCTCTGGGGAAAGGCCATTGTACGTGTCCAAGGTCTAATGGCCCGGAGTGGCCGGCTGCCTGCTGGAATTCGGCATGGATCAGGATGCCGCCGAGATGCAAGGTGCCCCCACAGGCACCTGTGGCTGGTTTGACAGAGCCATGTGCCTCCTGCAAAATGACATCAGGAACCTGGCCTTGTGACTTTCCTTTCTCTGGGGAAAGACCATGATTCATGTCCAGGGCCTTGCGGCCTGGATTTCCCGGCTGCCTGCTGAAATTCCGCATGGATCGGGATGCCTCCCAGATGGAAAGTGCCCCCACAGCCAACTGTGGCTGGTTTGACAGTGCCAAGTGCCTCCTGCAAACTGACATCAGGAACCTGGCCGGGTGACTTTTGTTTCCCTAGGGAAAAGCCGTGGTTCTTGTCCAGGGCCTGGTGGCCCGGAGTGGCCGGCTGCCTGCTGAAATTCCGCATGGATCGGGATGCCTCCCAGATGAAAAGTGCCCCCACAGGCAACTGTGGCTGGTTTGACAGTGCCAAGTGCTTCCTGCAAACTGACATCAGGAACCTGGCCTGGTGATTTTCTTTCTCAGGGGAAAGGCCATGGTTCATGTCCAGGGCCCGGTGGCCCGTACTTGCCTGCTGCCTGCTGAAATTCCACACGGATCAGGATACCTCCCAGATGTAAGGTGCCACCACAGGCAACTGTGGCTGGTTTGACAGTGCCAAGTGCCTCCTGCAAACTGACATCAGGAACCTGGCCTTGTGAGTTTTGTTTCTCTGGGGAAAGGCCATCATTCTTGTTCAGAGCCCAGTGGCCCGGAGTGGCCGGCTGCCTGCTGAAATTCCGCATGGATCAGGATGCCTCCCAGATGAAAAGTGCCCCCACAGGCACCTGTGGCTGGTTTGACAGTGCCAAGTGCCTCCTGCAAACTGACATCAGGAACCTGGCCGGGTGAGTTTTGTTTCTCTGGGGAAAGCCTTTCGTTCCTATCCATGGACGGGTGGCCCAGAGTGGCTGGCTGCCTGCTGAAATTCCGCACTGTTGAAGATACCTCCCAGATGGAAAGTACCACCACAGGCAACTGTGGCTGGTTTGACAGTGCCAAGCGCCTCCTGCAAACTGACATCAGGAACCTGGCCTGGTGACTTTTGTTTCTCACGGGAAAGGGCATCGTTCATGTCCATTGCCCGGTGGCCTGGTGTGGCCGGCAGCCTGCTGAACTTCCGCACAGATGAGGATACCTCCCAGATGCAAGGTGCCCATACAGGTGCGTGTGGCTGGTTTGACAGTGCCAAGTGCCTCCTGCAAACTGACATCAGGAACCTGGCCGGGTGACTTTTGTTTCTCTGGGGAAAAGCCATCGCTCCACTCCAAGGCCAGGTGGCCTGGAGTGGCCGGCTGCCTGTTGAAATTCCGCACGGATGCGGATAACTCCCAGATGAAAGGAGCCCCCACAGGCAACTGTGGCTGGTTTGACAGTGCCAAGTGCCTCCTGCAAACTGACATCAGGAACCTGGCCTGGTGACTTTTATTTCTCTGGGGAAAGGCCATTGTACGTGTCCAAGGTCTAATGGCCCGGAGTGGCCGGCTGCCTGCTGGAATTCGGCATGGATCAGGATGCCGCCGAGATGCAAGGTGCCCCCACAGGCACCTGTGGCTGGTTTGACAGTGCCAAGTGCCTCCTGCAAACTGACCTCAGGAACCTGGCCGGGTGACTTTTGTTTCCCTAGGGAACAGCCGTGGTTCTTGTCCAGGGCCTGGTGGCCCGGAGTGGCCGGCTGCCTGCTGAAATTCCGCATGGATCGGGATGCCTCCCAGATGAAAAGTGCCCCCACAGGCACCTGTGGCTGGTTTGACAGTGCCAAGTGCCTCCTGCAAACTGACATCAGGAACCTGGCCGGGTGAGTTTTGTTTCTCTGGGGAAAGCCTTTCGTTCCTATCCATGGACGGGTGGCCCAGAGTGGCTGGCTGCCTGCTGAAATTCCGCACTGTTGAAGATACCTCCCAGATGGAAAGTACCACCACAGGCAACTGTGGCTGGTTTGACAGTGCCAAGCGCCTCCTGCAAACTGACATCAGGAACCTGGCCTGGTGACTTTTGTTTCTCACGGGAAAGGGCATCGTTCATGTCCATTGCCCGGTGGCCTGGTGTGGCCGGCAGCCTGCTGAACTTCCGCACAGATGAGGATACCTCCCAGATGCAAGGTGCCCATACAGGTGCGTGTGGCTGGTTTGACAGTGCCAAGTGCCTCCTGCAAACTGACATCAGGAACCTGGCCGGGTGACTTTTGTTTCTCTGGGGAAAAGCCATCGCTCCACTCCAAGGCCAGGTGGCCTGGAGTGGCCGGCTGCCTGTTGAAATTCCGCACGGATGCGGATAACTCCCAGATGAAAGGAGCCCCCACAGGCAACTGTGGCTGGTTTGACAGTGCCAAGTGCCTCCTGCAAACTGACATCAGGAACCTGGCCTGGTGACTTTTATTTCTCTGGGGAAAGGCCATTGTACGTGTCCAAGGTCTAATGGCCCGGAGTGGCCGGCTGCCTGCTGGAATTCGGCATGGATCAGGATGCCGCCGAGATGCAAGGTGCCCCCACAGGCACCTGTGGCTGGTTTGACAGAGCCATGTGCCTCCTGCAAAATGACATCAGGAACCTGGCCTTGTGACTTTCCTTTCTCTGGGGAAAGACCATGATTCATGTCCAGGGCCTTGCGGCCTGGATTTCCCGGCTGCCTGCTGAAATTCCGCATGGATCGGGATGCCTCCCAGATGGAAAGTGCCCCCACAGCCAACTGTGGCTGGTTTGACAGTGCCAAGTGCCTCCTGCAAACTGACATCAGGAACCTGGCCGGGTGACTTTTGTTTCCCTAGGGAAAAGCCGTGGTTCTTGTCCAGGGCCTGGTGGCCCGGAGTGGCCGGCTGCCTGCTGAAATTCCGCATGGATCGGGATGCCTCCCAGATGAAAAGTGCCCCCACAGGCAACTGTGGCTGGTTTGACAGTGCCAAGTGCCTCCTGCAAACTGACATCAGGAACCTGGCCTTGTGAGTTTTGTTTCTCTGGGGAAAGGCCATCATTCTTGTTCAGAGCCCAGTGGCCCGGAGTGGCCGGCTGCCTGCTGAAATTCCGCATGGATCAGGATGCCTCCCAGATGAAAAGTGCCCCCACAGGCACCTGTGGCTGGTTTGACAGTGCCAAGTGCCTCCTGCAAACTGACATCAGGAACCTGGCCGGGTGAGTTTTGTTTCTCTGGGGAAAGCCTTTCGTTCCTATCCATGGACGGGTGGCCCAGAGTGGCTGGCTGCCTGCTGAAATTCCGCACTGTTGAAGATACCTCCCAGATGGAAAGTACCACCACAGGCAACTGTGGCTGGTTTGACAGTGCCAAGCGCCTCCTGCAAACTGACATCAGGAACCTGGCCTGGTGACTTTTGTTTCTCACGGGAAAGGGCATCGTTCGTGTCCATTGCCCGGTGGCCTGGTGTGGCCGGCAGCCTGCTGAACTTCCGCACAGATGAGGATACCTCCCAGATGCAAGGTGCCCATACAGGTGCGTGTGGCTGGTTTGACAGTGCCAAGTGCCTCCTGCAAACTGACATCAGGAACCTGGCCGGGTGACTTTTGTTTCTCTGGGGAAAAGCCATCGCTCCACTCCATGGCCAGGTGGCCTGGAGTGGCCGGCTGCCTGTTGAAATTCCGCACGGATGCGGATAACTCCCAGATGAAAGGAGCCCCCACAGGCAACTGTGGCTGGTTTGACACTGCCAAGTGCCTCCTGCAAACTGACATCAGGAACCTGGCCTGGTGACTTTTATTTCTCTGGGGAAAGGCCATTGTACGTGTCCAAGGTCTAATGGCCCGGAGTGGCCGGCTGCCTGCTGGAATTCGGCATGGATCAGGATGCCGCCGAGATGCAAGGTGCCCCCACAGGCACCTGTGGCTGGTTTGACAGTGCCATGTGCCTCCTGCAAAATGACATCAGGAACCTGGCCTTGTGACTTTCCTTTCTCTGGGGAAAGACCATGATTCATGTCCAGGGCCTTGCGGCCTGGAGTGCCCGGCTGCCTGCTGAAATTCCGCGTGGATCGGGATGCCTCCCAGATGGAAAGTGCCCCCACAGCCAACTGTGGCTGGTTTGACAGTGCCAAGTGCCTCCTGCAAACTGACATCAGGAACCTGGCCGGGTGACTTTTGTTTCCCTAGGGAAAAGCCGTGGTTCTTGTCCAGGGCCTGGTGGCCCGGAGTGGCCGGCTGCCTGCTGAAATTCCGCATGGATCGGGATGCCTCCCAGATGAAAAGTGTCCCCACAGGCACCTGTGGCTGGTTTGACAGTGCCAAGTGCCTCCTGCAAACTGACATCAGGAACCTGGCCTGGTGACTTTTATTTCTCTGGGGAAAGGCCATTGTACGTGTCCAAGGTCTAATGGCCCGGAGTGGCCGGCTGCCTGCTGAAATTCCGCACGGATCAGGATACCTCCGAGATGCAAGGTGCCCCACAGGCACCTGTGGCTGGTTTGACAGTGCCAAGTGCCTCCTGCAAACTGACATCAGGAACCTGGCCTGGTGACTTTTGTTTCTCTGGGGAAAGGCCATGGTTCATATCCTGAGCCTGGTGTCCTGAGTGGCCGGCCCCCTGCTGAAATTCTGCACGGACCAGGATGCCGCCGAGATGCAAGGTGCCCCCAGAGGCAACTGTGGCTGGTTTGACAGTGCCAAGTGCTTCCTGCAAACTGACATCAGGAACCTGGCCTGGTGATTTTCTTTCTCAGGGGAAAGGCCATGGTTCATGTCCAGGGCCCGGTGGCCCGTACTTGCCTGCTGCCTGCTGAAATTCCACACGGATCAGGATACCTCCCAGATGTAAGGTGCCACCACAGGCAACTGTGGCTGGTTTGACAGTGCCAAGTGCCTCCTGCAAAATGACATCAGGAACCAGGCCTTGTGAGTTTTGTTTCTCTGGGGAAAGGCCATCATTCTTGTTCAGAGCCCAGTGGCCCGGAGTGGCCGGCTGCCTGCTGAAATTCCGCATGGATCAGGATGCCTCCCAGATGAAAAGTGCCCCCACAGGCACCTGTGGCTGGTTTGACAGTGCCAAGTGCCTCCTGCAAACTGACATCAGGAACCTGGCCGGGTGAGTTTTGTTTCTCTGGGGAAAGCCTTTCGTTCCTATCCATGGACGGGTGGCCCAGAGTGGCTGGCTGCCTGCTGAAATTCCGCACTGTTGAAGATACCTCCCAGATGGAAAGTACCACCACAGGCAACTGTGGCTGGTTTGACAGTGCCAAGCGCCTCCTGCAAACTGACATCAGGAACCTGGCCTGGTGACTTTTGTTTCTCACGGGAAAGGGCATCGTTCATGTCCATTGCCCGGTGGCCTGGTGTGGCCGGCAGCCTGCTGAACTTCCGCACAGATGAGGATACCTCCCAGATGCAAGGTGCCCATACAGGTGCGTGTGGCTGGTTTGACAGTGCCAAGTGCCTCCTGCAAACTGACATCAGGAACCTGGCCTGGTGACTTTTGTTTCTCTGGGGAAAAGCCATCGCTCCACTCCAAGGCCAGGTGGCCTGGAGTGGCCGGCTGCCTGTTGAAATTCCGCACGGATGCGGATAACTCCCAGATGAAAGGAGCCCCCACAGGCAACTGTGGCTGGTTTGACAGTGCCAAGTGCCTCCTGCAAACTGACATCAGGAACCTGGCCTGGTGACTTTTATTTCTCTGGGGAAAGGCCATTGTACGTGTCCAAGGTCTAATGGCCCGGAGTGGCCGGCTGCCTGCTGGAATTCGGCATGGATCAGGATGCCGCCGAGATGCAAGGTGCCCCCACAGGCACCTGTGGCTGGTTTGACAGAGCCATGTGCCTCCTGCAAAATGACATCAGGAACCTGGCCTTGTGACTTTCCTTTCTCTGGGGAAAGACCATGATTCATGTCCAGGGCCTTGCGGCCTGGATTTCCCGGCTGCCTGCTGAAATTCCGCATGGATCGGGATGCCTCCCAGATGGAAAGTGCCCCCACAGCCAACTGTGGCTGGTTTGACAGTGCCAAGTGCCTCCTGCAAACTGACATCAGGAACCTGGCCGGGTGACTTTTGTTTCCCTAGGGAAAAGCCGTGGTTCTTGTCCAGGGCCTGGTGGCCCGGAGTGGCCGGCTGCCTGCTGAAATTCCGCATGGATCGGGATGCCTCCCAGATGAAAAGTGCCCCCACAGGCAACTGTGGCTGGTTTGACAGTGCCAAGTGCTTCCTGCAAACTGACATCAGGAACCTGGCCTGGTGATTTTCTTTCTCAGGGGAAAGGCCATGGTTCATGTCCAGGGCCCGGTGGCCCGTACTTGCCTGCTGCCTGCTGAAATTCCACACGGATCAGGATACCTCCCAGATGTAAGGTGCCACCACAGGCAACTGTGGCTGGTTTGACAGTGCCAAGTGCCTCCTGCAAACTGACATCAGGAACCTGGCCTTGTGAGTTTTGTTTCTCTGGGGAAAGGCCATCATTCTTGTTCAGAGCCCAGTGGCCCGGAGTGGCCGGCTGCCTGCTGAAATTCCGCATGGATCAGGATGCCTCCCAGATGAAAAGTGCCCCCACAGGCACCTGTGGCTGGTTTGACAGTGCCAAGTGCCTCCTGCAAACTGACATCAGGAACCTGGCCGGGTGAGTTTTGTTTCTCTGGGGAAAGCCTTTCGTTCCTATCCATGGACGGGTGGCCCAGAGTGGCTGGCTGCCTGCTGAAATTCCGCACTGTTGAAGATACCTCCCAGATGGAAAGTACCACCACAGGCAACTGTGGCTGGTTTGACAGTGCCAAGCGCCTCCTGCAAACTGACATCAGGAACCTGGCCTGGTGACTTTTGTTTCTCACGGGAAAGGGCATCGTTCATGTCCATTGCCCGGTGGCCTGGTGTGGCCGGCAGCCTGCTGAACTTCCGCACAGATGAGGATACCTCCCAGATGCAAGGTGCCCATACAGGTGCGTGTGGCTGGTTTGACAGTGCCAAGTGCCTCCTGCAAACTGACATCAGGAACCTGGCCGGGTGACTTTTGTTTCTCTGGGGAAAAGCCATCGCTCCACTCCAAGGCCAGGTGGCCTGGAGTGGCCGGCTGCCTGTTGAAATTCCGCACGGATGCGGATAACTCCCAGATGAAAGGAGCCCCCACAGGCAACTGTGGCTGGTTTGACAGTGCCAAGTGCCTCCTGCAAACTGACATCAGGAACCTGGCCTGGTGACTTTTATTTCTCTGGGGAAAGGCCATTGTACGTGTCCAAGGTCTAATGGCCCGGAGTGGCCGGCTGCCTGCTGGAATTCGGCATGGATCAGGATGCCGCCGAGATGCAAGGTGCCCCCACAGGCACCTGTGGCTGGTTTGACAGTGCCAAGTGCCTCCTGCAAACTGACCTCAGGAACCTGGCCGGGTGACTTTTGTTTCCCTAGGGAACAGCCGTGGTTCTTGTCCAGGGCCTGGTGGCCCGGAGTGGCCGGCTGCCTGCTGAAATTCCGCATGGATCGGGATGCCTCCCAGATGAAAAGTGCCCCCACAGGCACCTGTGGCTGGTTTGACAGTGCCAAGTGCCTCCTGCAAACTGACATCAGGAACCTGGCCGGGTGAGTTTTGTTTCTCTGGGGAAAGCCTTTCGTTCCTATCCATGGACGGGTGGCCCAGAGTGGCTGGCTGCCTGCTGAAATTCCGCACTGTTGAAGATACCTCCCAGATGGAAAGTACCACCACAGGCAACTGTGGCTGGTTTGACAGTGCCAAGCGCCTCCTGCAAACTGACATCAGGAACCTGGCCTGGTGACTTTTGTTTCTCACGGGAAAGGGCATCGTTCATGTCCATTGCCCGGTGGCCTGGTGTGGCCGGCAGCCTGCTGAACTTCCGCACAGATGAGGATACCTCCCAGATGCAAGGTGCCCATACAGGTGCGTGTGGCTGGTTTGACAGTGCCAAGTGCCTCCTGCAAACTGACATCAGGAACCTGGCCGGGTGACTTTTGTTTCTCTGGGGAAAAGCCATCGCTCCACTCCAAGGCCAGGTGGCCTGGAGTGGCCGGCTGCCTGTTGAAATTCCGCACGGATGCGGATAACTCCCAGATGAAAGGAGCCCCCACAGGCAACTGTGGCTGGTTTGACAGTGCCAAGTGCCTCCTGCAAACTGACATCAGGAACCTGGCCTGGTGACTTTTATTTCTCTGGGGAAAGGCCATTGTACGTGTCCAAGGTCTAATGGCCCGGAGTGGCCGGCTGCCTGCTGGAATTCGGCATGGATCAGGATGCCGCCGAGATGCAAGGTGCCCCCACAGGCACCTGTGGCTGGTTTGACAGAGCCATGTGCCTCCTGCAAAATGACATCAGGAACCTGGCCTTGTGACTTTCCTTTCTCTGGGGAAAGACCATGATTCATGTCCAGGGCCTTGCGGCCTGGATTTCCCGGCTGCCTGCTGAAATTCCGCATGGATCGGGATGCCTCCCAGATGGAAAGTGCCCCCACAGCCAACTGTGGCTGGTTTGACAGTGCCAAGTGCCTCCTGCAAACTGACATCAGGAACCTGGCCGGGTGACTTTTGTTTCCCTAGGGAAAAGCCGTGGTTCTTGTCCAGGGCCTGGTGGCCCGGAGTGGCCGGCTGCCTGCTGAAATTCCGCATGGATCGGGATGCCTCCCAGATGAAAAGTGCCCCCACAGGCAACTGTGGCTGGTTTGACAGTGCCAAGTGCCTCCTGCAAACTGACATCAGGAACCTGGCCTTGTGAGTTTTGTTTCTCTGGGGAAAGGCCATCATTCTTGTTCAGAGCCCAGTGGCCCGGAGTGGCCGGCTGCCTGCTGAAATTCCGCATGGATCAGGATGCCTCCCAGATGAAAAGTGCCCCCACAGGCACCTGTGGCTGGTTTGACAGTGCCAAGTGCCTCCTGCAAACTGACATCAGGAACCTGGCCGGGTGAGTTTTGTTTCTCTGGGGAAAGCCTTTCGTTCCTATCCATGGACGGGTGGCCCAGAGTGGCTGGCTGCCTGCTGAAATTCCGCACTGTTGAAGATACCTCCCAGATGGAAAGTACCACCACAGGCAACTGTGGCTGGTTTGACAGTGCCAAGCGCCTCCTGCAAACTGACATCAGGAACCTGGCCTGGTGACTTTTGTTTCTCACGGGAAAGGGCATCGTTCGTGTCCATTGCCCGGTGGCCTGGTGTGGCCGGCAGCCTGCTGAACTTCCGCACAGATGAGGATACCTCCCAGATGCAAGGTGCCCATACAGGTGCGTGTGGCTGGTTTGACAGTGCCAAGTGCCTCCTGCAAACTGACATCAGGAACCTGGCCGGGTGACTTTTGTTTCTCTGGGGAAAAGCCATCGCTCCACTCCATGGCCAGGTGGCCTGGAGTGGCCGGCTGCCTGTTGAAATTCCGCACGGATGCGGATAACTCCCAGATGAAAGGAGCCCCCACAGGCAACTGTGGCTGGTTTGACACTGCCAAGTGCCTCCTGCAAACTGACATCAGGAACCTGGCCTGGTGACTTTTATTTCTCTGGGGAAAGGCCATTGTACGTGTCCAAGGTCTAATGGCCCGGAGTGGCCGGCTGCCTGCTGGAATTCGGCATGGATCAGGATGCCGCCGAGATGCAAGGTGCCCCCACAGGCACCTGTGGCTGGTTTGACAGTGCCATGTGCCTCCTGCAAAATGACATCAGGAACCTGGCCTTGTGACTTTCCTTTCTCTGGGGAAAGACCATGATTCATGTCCAGGGCCTTGCGGCCTGGAGTGCCCGGCTGCCTGCTGAAATTCCGCATGGATCGGGATGCCTCCCAGATGGAAAGTGCCCCCACAGGCAACTGTGGCTGGTTTGACAGTGCCAAGTGCCTCCTGCAAACTGACATCAGGAACCTGGCCGGGTGACTTTTGTTTCCCTAGGGAAAAGCCGTGGTTCTTGTCCAGGGCCTGGTGGCCCGGAGTGGCCGGCTGCCTGCTGAAATTCCGCATGGATCGGGATGCCTCCCAGATGAAAAGTGTCCCCACAGGCACCTGTGGCTGGTTTGACAGTGCCAAGTGCCTCCTGCAAACTGACATCAGGAACCTGGCCTGGTGTCTTTTGTTTCTCAGCGGAAAGCCTTTCGTTCCTATCCATGGACGGGTGGCCCAGAGTGGCTGGCTGCCTGCTGAAATTCCGCACTGTTGAAGATACCTCCCAGATGGAAAGTACCACCACAGGCAACTGTGGCTGGTTTGACAGTGCCAAGCGCCTCCTGCAAACTGACATCAGGAACCTGGCCTGGTGACTTTTGTTTCTCACGGGAAAGGGCATCGTTCGTGTCCAGTGCCCGGTGGCCTGGTGTGGCCGGCAGCCTGCTGAACTTCCGCACAGATGAGGATACCTCCCAGATGCAAGGTGCCCATACAGGTGCGTGTGGCTGGTTTGACAGTGCCAAGTGCCTCCTGCAAACTGACATCAGGAACCTGGCCGGGTGACTTTTGTTTCTCTGGGGAAAAGCCATCGCTCCACTCCAGGGCCAGGTGGCCTGGAGTGGCCGGCTGCCTGTTGAAATTCCGCACGGATGCGGATAACTCCCAGATGAAAGGAGCCCCCACAGGCAACTGTGGCTGGTTTGACAGTGCCAAGTGCCTCCTGCAAACTGACATCAGGAACCTGGCCTGGTGACTTTTATTTCTCTGGGGAAAGGCCATTGTACGTGTCCAAGGTCTAATGGCCCGGAGTGGCCGGCTGCCTGCTGGAATTCGGCATGGATCAGGATGCCGCCGAGATGCAAGGTGCCCCCACAGGCAACTGTGGCTGGTTTGACAGTGCCAAGTGCCTCCTGCACACTGACATCAGGAACCTGACCTGGTGACTTTTGTTTCTCTGGGGAAAGGCCATGGTTCATATCCCAGAAACTGTGGCCCAAAGTGGCCGGCTGACTGCTGAAATTCCGCACGGATCAGGATACCTCCGAGATGCAAGGTGCCCCACAGGCACCTGTGGCTGGTTTGACAGTGCCAAGTGCCTCCTGCAAACTGACATCAGGAACCTGGCCTGGTGACTTTTCTTTCTCACGGGAAAGGGCATCGTTCGTGTCCAGTGCCCGGTGGCCTGGTGTGGCCGGCAGCCTGCTGAACTTCCGCACAGATGAGGATACCTCCCAGATGCAAGGTGCCCATACAGGTGCGTGCGGCTGGTTTGACAGTGCCAAGTGCCTCCTGCAAACTGACATCAGGAACCTGGCCGGGTGACTTTTGTTTCTCTGGGGAAAGGCCATGGTTCATATCCTACAAACTGTGGCCCAAAGTGGCCGGCTGACTGCTGAAATTCCGCACGGATCAGGATACCTCCGAGATGCAAGGTGCCCCACAGGCACCTGTGGCTGGTTTGACAGTGCCAAGTGCCTCCTGCACACTGACATCAGGAACCTGACCTGGTGACTTTTGTTTCTCTGGGGAAAGGCCATGGTTCATATCCTGAGCCTGGTGTCCTGAGTGGCCGGCCCCCTGCTGAAATTCTGCACGGACCAGGATGCCGCCGAGATGAAAGGTGCCCCCACAGGCAACTGTGGCTGGTTTGACAGTGCCAAGTGCTTCCTGCAAACTGACATCAGAAACCTGGCCTGGTGATTTTCTTTCTCAGGGGAAAGGCCATGGTTCATGTCCAGGGCCCGGTGGCCCGTACTTGCCTGCTGCCTGCTGAAATTCCACACGGATCAGGATACCTCCCAGATGTAAGGTGCCACCACAGGCAACTGTGGCTGGTTTGACAGTGCCAAGTGCCTCCTGCAAAGTGACATCAGGAACCTGGCCTGGTGACTTTTGTTTCTCTGGGGAAAGGCCATCATTCTTGTTCAGAGCCCAGTGGCCCGGAGTGGCCGGCTGCCTGCTGAAATTCCGCATGGATCAGGATGCCTCCCAGATGAAAAGTGCCCCCACAGCCAACTGTGGCTGGTTTGACAGTGCCAAGTGCCTCCTGCAAACTGACATCAGGAACCTGGCCGGGTGAGTTTTGTTTCTCTGGGGAAAGCCTTTCGTTCCTATCCATGGACGGGTGGCCCAGAGTGGCTGGCTGCCTGCTGAAATTCCGCACTGTTGAAGATACCTCCCAGATGGAAAGTACCACCACAGGCAACTGTGGCTGGTTTGACAGTGCCAAGCGCCTCCTGCAAACTGACATCAGGAACCTGGCCTGGTGACTTTTGTTTCTCACGGGAAAGGGCATCGTTCATGTCCATTGCCCGGTGGCCTGGTGTGGCCGGCAGCCTGCTGAACTTCCGCACAGATGAGGATACCTCCCAGATGCAAGGTGCCCATACAGGTGCGTGTGGCTGGTTTGACAGTGCCAAGTGCCTCCTGCAAACTGACATCAGGAACCTGGCCGGGTGACTTTTGTTTCTCTGGGGAAAAGCCATCGCTCCACTCCAAGGCCAGGTGGCCTGGAGTGGCCGGCTGCCTGTTGAAATTCCGCACGGATGCGGATAACTCCCAGATGAAAAGTGCCCCCACAGGCAACTGTGGCTGGTTTGACAGTGCCAAGTGCCTCCTGCAAACTGACATCAGGAACCTGGCCGGGTGAGTTTTGTTTCTCTGGGGAAAGCCTTTCGTTCCTATCCATGGACGGGTGGCCCAGAGTGGCTGGCTGCCTGCTGAAATTCCGCACTGTTGAAGATACCTCCCAGATGGAAAGTACCACCACAGGCAACTGTGGCTGGTTTGACAGTGCCAAGCGCCTCCTGCAAACTGACATCAGGAACCTGGCCTGGTGACTTTTGTTTCTCACGGGAAAGGGCATCGTTCATGTCCATTGCCCGGTGGCCTGGTGTGGCCGGCAGCCTGCTGAACTTCCGCACAGATGAGGATACCTCCCAGATGCAAGGTGCCCATACAGGTGCTTGTGGCTGGTTTGACAGTGCCAAGTGCCTCCTGCAAACTGACATCAGGAACCTGGCCGGGTGACTTTTGTTTCTCTGGGGAAAAGCCATCGCTCCACTCCAAGGCCAGGTGGCCTGGAGTGGCCGGCTGCCTGTTGAAATTCCGCACGGATGCGGATAACTCCCAGATGAAAGGAGCCCCCACAGGCAACTGTGGCTGGTTTGACAGTGCCAAGTGCCTCCTGCAAACTGACATCAGGAACCTGGCCTGGTGACTTTTATTTCTCTGGGGAAAGGCCATTGTACGTGTCCAAGGTCTAATGGCCCGGAGTGGCCGGCTGCCTGCTGGAATTCGGCATGGATCAGGATGCCGCCGAGATGCAAGGTGCCCCCACAGGCACCTGTGGCTGGTTTGACAGTGCCAAGTGCCTCCTGCAAACTGACCTCAGGAACCTGGCCGGGTGACTTTTGTTTCCCTAGGGAAAAGCCGTGGTTCTTGTCCAGGGCCTGGTGGCCCGGAGTGGCCGGCTGCCTGCTGAAATTCCGCATGGATCGGGATGCCTCCCAGATGAAAAGTGCCCCCACAGGCACCTGTGGCTGGTTTGACAGTGCCAAGTGCCTCCTGCAAACTGACATCAGGAACCTGGCCTGGTGACTTTTATTTCTCTGGGGAAAGGCCATTGTTCGTGTCCAAGGTCTAATGGCCCGGAGTGGCCGGCTGCCTGCTGGAATTCGGCATGGATCAGGATGCCGCCGAGATGCAAGGTGCCCCCACAGGCAACTGTGGCTGATTTGACAGTGCCAGGTGCCTCCTGCACACTGACATCAGGAACCTGACCTGGTGACTTTTGTTTCTCTGGGGAAAGGCCATGGTTCATATCCTACAAACTGTGGCCCAAAGTGGCCGGCTGACTGCTGAAATTCCGCACGGATCAGGATACCTCCGAGATGCAAGGTGCCCCACAGGCACCTGTGGCTGGTTTGACAGTGCCAAGTGCCTCCTGCAAACTGACATCAGGAACCTGGCCTGGTGACTTTTGTTTCTCTGGGGAAAGGCCATGGTTCATATCCTGAGCCTGGTGTCCTGAGTGGCCGGCCCCCTGCTGAAATTCTGCACGGACCAGGATGCCGCCGAGATGAAAGGTGCCCCCAGAGGCAACTGTGGCTGGTTTGACAGTGCCAAGTGCTTCCTGCAAACTGACATCAGAAACCTGGCCTGGTGATTTTCTTTCTCAGGGGAAAGGCCATGGTTCATGTCCAGGGCCCGGTGGCCCGTACTTGCCTGCTGCCTGCTGAAATTCCACACCGATCAGGATACCTCCCAGATGTAAGGTGCCACCACAGGCAACTGTGGCTGGTTTGACAGTGCCAAGTGCCTCCTGCAAAGTGACATCAGGAACCTGGCCTTGTGAGTTTTGTTTCTCTGGGGAAAGGCCATCATTCTTGTTCAGAGCCCAGTGGCCCGGAGTGGCCGGCTGCCTGTTGAAATTCCGCACGGATGCGGATAACTCCCAGATGAAAAGTGCCCCCACAGGCAACTGTGGCTGGTTTGACAGTGCCAAGTGCCTCCTGCAAACTGACATCAGGAACCTGGCCGGGTGAGTTTTGTTTCTCTGGGGAAAGCCTTTCGTTCCTATCCATGGACGGGTGGCCCAGAGTGGCTGGCTGCCTGCTGAAATTCCGCACTGCTGAAGATACCTCCCAGATGGAAAGTACCACCACAGGCAACTGTGGCTGGTTTGACAGTGCCAAGCGCCTCCTGCAAACTGACATCAGGAACCTGGCCTGGTGACTTTTGTTTCTCACGGGAAAGGGCATCGTTCATGTCCATTGCCCGGTGGCCTGGTGTGGCCGGCAGCCTGCTGAACTTCCGCACAGATGAGGATACCTCCCAGATGCAAGGTGCCCATACAGGTGCGTGTGGCTGGTTTGACAGTGCCAAGTGCCTCCTGCAAACTGACATCAGGAACCTGGCCGGGTGACTTTTGTTTCTCTGGGGAAAAGCCATCGCTCCACTCCAAGGCCAGGTGGCCTGGAGTGGCCGGCTGCCTGTTGAAATTCCGCACGGATGCGGATAACTCCCAGATGAAAGGAGCCCCCACAGGCAACTGTGGCTGGTTTGACAGTGCCAAGTGCCTCCTGCAAACTGACATCAGGAACCTGGCCTGGTGACTTTTATTTCTCTGGGGAAAGGCCATTGTACGTGTCCAAGGTCTAATGGCCCGGAGTGGCCGGCTGCCTGCTGGAATTCGGCATGGATCAGGATGCCGCCGAGATGCAAGGTGCCCCCACAGGCACCTGTGGCTGGTTTGACAGTGCCATGTGCCTCCTGCAAAATGACATCAGGAACCTGGCCTTGTGACTTTCCTTTCTCTGGGGAAAGACCATGATTCATGTCCAGGGCCTTGCGGCCTGGAGTGCCCGGCTGCCTGCTGAAATTCCGCATGGATCGGGATGCCTCCCAGATGGAAAGTGCCCCCACAGGCAACTGTGGCTGGTTTGACAGTGCCAAGTGCCTCCTGCAAACTGACATCAGGAACCTGGCCGGGTGACTTTTGTTTCCCTAGGGAAAAGCCGTGGTTCTTGTCCAGGGCCTGGTGGCCCGGAGTGGCCGGCTGCCTGCTGAAATTCCGCATGGATCGGGATGCCTCCCAGATGAAAAGTGCCCCCACAGCCAACTGTGGCTGGTTTGACAGTGCCAAGTGCCTCCTGCAAACTGACATCAGGAACCTGGCCTGGTGTCTTTTGTTTCTCAGGGGAAAGCCTTTCGTTCCTATCCATGGACGGGTGGCCCAGAGTGGCTGGCTGCCTGCTGAAATTCCGCACTGTTGAAGATACCTCCCAGATGGAAAGTACCACCACAGGCAACTGTGGCTGGTTTGACAGTGCCAAGCGCCTCCTGCAAACTGACATCAGGAACCTGGCCTGGTGACTTTTGTTTCTCACGGGAAAGGGCATCGTTCGTGTCCAGTGCCCGGTGGCCTGGTGTGGCCGGCAGCCTGCTGAACTTCCGCACAGATGAGGATACCTCCCAGATGCAAGGTGCCCATACAGGTGCGTGTGGCTGGTTTGACAGTGCCAAGTGCCTCCTGCAAACTGACATCAGGAACCTGGCCTGGTGACTTTTGTTTCTCTGGGGAAAAGCCATCGCTCCACTCCAGGGCCAGGTGGCCTGGAGTGGCCGGCTGCCTGTTGAAATTCCGCACGGATGCGGATAACTCCCAGATGAAAGGAGCCCCCACAGGCAACTGTGGCTGGTTTGACAGTGCCAAGTGCTTCCTGCAAACTGACATCAGAAACCTGGCCTGGTGATTTTCTTTCTCAGGGGAAAGGCCATGGTTCATGTCCAGGGCCCGGTTGCCCGTGCTTGCCTGCTGCCTGCTGAAATTCCACACGGATCAGGATACCTCCCAGATGTAAGGTGCCACCACAGGCAACTGTGGCTGGTTTGACAGTGCCAAGTGCCTCCTGCAAACTGACATCAGGAACCTGGCCGGGTGAGTTTTGTTTCTCTGGGGAAAGCCTTTCGTTCCTATCCATGGACGGGTGGCCCAGAGTGGCTGGCTGCCTGCTGAAATTCCGCACTGTTGAAGATACCTCCCAGATGGAAAGTACCACCACAGGCAACTGTGGCTGGTTTGACAGTGCCAAGCGCCTCCTGCAAACTGACATCAGGAACCTGGCCTGGTGACTTTTGTTTCTCACGGGAAAGGGCATCGTTCATGTCCATTGCCCGGTGGACTGGTGTGGCCGGCAGCCTGCTGAACTTCCGCACAGATGAGGATACCTCCCAGATGCAAGGTGCCCATACAGGTGCGTGTGGCTGGTTTGACAGTGCCAAGTGCCTCCTGCAAACTGACATCAGGAACCTGGCCGGGTGACTTTTGTTTCTCTGGGGAAAAGCCATCGCTCCACTCCAAGGCCAGGTGGCCTGGAGTGGCCGGCTGCCTGTTGAAATTCCGCACGGATGCGGATAACTCCCAGATGAAAAGTGCCCCCACAGGCAACTGTGGCTGGTTTGACAGTGCCAAGTGCCTCCTGCAAACTGACATCAGGAACCTGGCCGGGTGACTTTTGTTTCTCTGGGGAAAGCCTTTCGTTCCTATCCATGGACGGGTGGCCCAGAGTGGCTGGCTGCCTGCTGAAATTCCGCACTGTTGAAGATACCTCCCAGATGGAAAGTACCACCACAGGCAACTGTGGCTGGTTTGACAGTGCCAAGCGCCTCCTGCAAACTGACATCAGGAACCTGGCCTGGTGACTTTTGTTTCTCACGGGAAAGGGCATCGTTCATGTCCATTGCCCGGTGGCCTGGTGTGGCCGGCAGCCTGCTGATCTTCCGCACAGATGAGGATACCTCCCAGATGCAAGGTGCCCATACAGGTGCGTGTGGCTGGTTTGACAGTGCCAAGTGCCTCCTGCAAACTGACATCAGGAACCTGGCCGGGTGACTTTTGTTTCTCTGGGGAAAAGCCATCGCTCCACTCCAAGGCCAGGTGGCCTGGAGTGGCCGGCTGCCTGTTGAAATTCCGCACGGATGCGGATAACTCCCAGATGAAAGGAGCCCCCACAGGCAACTGTGGCTGGTTTGACAGTGCCAAGTGCCTCCTGCAAACTGACATCAGGAACCTGGCCTGGTGACTTTTATTTCTCTGGGGAAAGGCCATTGTACGTGTCCAAGGTCTAATGGCCCGGAGTGGCCGGCTGCCTGCTGGAATTCGGCATGGATCAGGATGCCGCCGAGATGCAAGGTGCCCCCACAGGCAACTGTGGCTGGTTTGACAGTGCCAAGTGCCTCCTGCACACTGACATCAGGAACCTGACCTGGTGACTTTTGTTTCTCTGGGGAAAGGCCATGGTTCATATCCTACAAACTGTGGCCCAAAGTGGCCGGCTGACTGCTGAAATTCCGCACGGATCAGGATACCTCCGAGATGCAAGGTGCCACCACAGGCACCTGTGGCTGGTTTGACAGTGCCAAGTGCCTCCTGCAAACTGACATCAGGAACCTGGCCTGGTGACTTTTGTTTCTCTGGGGAAAGGCCATGGTTCATATCCTGAGCCTGGTGTCCTGAGAGGCCGGCCCCCTGCTGAAATTCTGCACGGACCAGGATGCCGCCGAGATGAAAGGTGCCCCCAGAGGCAACTGTGGCTGGTTTGACAGTGCCAAGTGCTTCCTGCAAACTGACATCAGAAACCTGGCCTGGTGATTTTCTTTCTCAGGGGAAAGGCCATGGTTCATGTCCAGGGCCCGGTGGCCCGTACTTGCCTGCTGCCTGCTGAAATTCCACACGGATCAGGATACCTCCCAGATGTAAGGTGCCACCACAGGCAACTGTGGCTGGTTTGACAGTGCCAAGTGCCTCCTGCAAACTGACATCAGGAACCTGGCCTTGTGAGTTTTGTTTCTCTGGGGAAAGGCCATCATTCTTGTTCAGAGCCCAGTGGCCCGGAGTGGCCGGCTGCCTGCTGAAATTCCGCATGGATCAGGATGCCTCCCAGATGCAAAGTGCCCCCACAGGCACCTGTGGCTGGTTTGACAGTGCCAAGTGCCTCCTGCAAACTGACATCAGGAACCTGGCCGGGTGAGTTTTGTTTCTCTGGGGAAAGCCTTTCGTTCCTATCCATGGACGGGTGGCCCAGAGTGGCTGGCTGCCTGCTGAAATTCCGCACTGTTGAAGATACCTCCCAGATGGAAAGTACCACCACAGGCAACTGTGGCTGGTTTGACAGTGCCAAGCGCCTCCTGCAAACTGACATCAGGAACCTGGCCTGGTGACTTTTGTTTCTCACGGGAAAGGGCATCGTTCGTGTCCAGTGCCCGGTGGCCTGGTGTGGCCGGCAGCCTGCTGAACTTCCGCACAGATGAGGATACCGCCCAGATGCAAGGTGCCCATACAGGTGCGTGTGGCTGGTTTGACAGTGCCAAGTGCCTCCTGCAAACTGACATCAGGAACCTGGCCGGGTGACTTTTGTTTCTCTGGGGAAAAGCCATCGCTCCACTCCAGGGCCAGGTGGCCTGGAGTGGCCGGCTGCCTGTTGAAATTCCGCACGGATGCGGATAACTCCCAGATGAAAGGAGCCCCCACAGGCAACTGTGGCTGGTTTGACAGTGCCAAGTGCCTCCTGCAAACTGACATCAGGAACCTGGCCTGGTGACTTTTATTTCTCTGGGGAAAGGCCATTGTACGTGTCCAAGGTCTAATGGCCCGGAGTGGCCGGCTGCCTGCTGGAATTCGGCATGGATCAGGATGCCGCCGAGATGCAAGGTGCCCCCACAGGCACCTGTGGCTGGTTTGACAGTGCCATGTGCCTCCTGCAAAATGACATCAGGAACCTGGCCTTGTGACTTTCCTTTCTCTGGGGAAAGACCATGATTCATGTCCAGGGCCTTGCGGCCTGGAGTGCCCGGCTGCCTGCTGAAATTCCGCATGGATCGGGATGCCTCCCAGATGGAAAGTGCCCCCACAGGCAACTGTGGCTGGTTTGACAGTGCCAAGTGCCTCCTGCAAACTGACATCAGGAACCTGGCCGGGTGACTTTTGTTTCCCTAGGGAAAAGCCGTGGTTCTTGTCCAGGGCCTGGTGGCCCGGAGTGGCCGGCTGCCTGCTGAAATTCCGCATGGATCGGGATGCCTCCCAGTTGAAAAGTGCCCCCACAGCCAACTGTGGCTGGTTTGACAGTGCCAAGTGCCTCCTGCAAACTGACATCAGGAACCTGGCCTGGTGTCTTTTGTTTCTCAGGGGAAAGCCTTTCGTTCCTATCCATGGACGGGTGGCCCAGAGTGGCTGGCTGCCTGCTGAAATTCCGCACTGTTGAAGATACCTCCCAGATGGAAAGTACCACCACAGGCAACTGTGGCTGGTTTGACAGTGCCAAGCGCCTCCTGCAAACTGACATCAGGAACCTGGCCTGGTGACTTTTGTTTCTCACGGGAAAGGGCATCGTTCGTGTCCAGTGCCCGGTGGCCTGGTGTGGCCGGCAGCCTGCTGAACTTCCGCACAGATGAGGATACCTCCCAGATGCAAGGTGCCCATACAGGTGCGTGTGGCTGGTTTGACAGTGCCAAGTGCCTCCTGCAAACTGACATCAGGAACCTGGCCTGGTGACTTTTGTTTCTCTGGGGAAAAGCCATCGCTCCACTCCAGGGCCAGGTGGCCTGGAGTGGCCGGCTGCCTGTTGAAATTCCGCACGGATGCGGATAACTCCCAGATGAAAGGAGCCCCCACAGGCAACTGTGGCTGGTTTGACAGTGCCAAGTGCTTCCTGCAAACTGACATCAGAAACCTGGCCTGGTGATTTTCTTTCTCAGGGGAAAGGCCATGGTTCATGTCCAGGGCCCGGTGGCCCGTGCTTGCCTGCTGCCTGCTGAAATTCCACACGGATCAGGATACCTCCCAGATGTAAGGTGCCACCACAGGCAACTGTGGCTGGTTTGACAGTGCCAAGTGCCTCCTGCAAACTGACATCAGGAACCTGGCCGGGTGAGTTTTGTTTCTCTGGGGAAAGCCTTTCGTTCCTATCCATGGACGGGTGGCCCAGAGTGGCTGGCTGCCTGCTGAAATTCCGCACTGTTGAAGATACCTCCCAGATGGAAAGTACCACCACAGGCAACTGTGGCTGGTTTGACAGTGCCAAGCGCCTCCTGCAAACTGACATCAGGAACCTGGCCTGGTGACTTTTGTTTCTCACGGGAAAGGGCATCGTTCATGTCCATTGCCCGGTGGCCTGGTGTGGCCGGCAGCCTGCTGAACTTCCGCACAGATGAGGATACCTCCCAGATGCAAGGTGCCCATACAGGTGCGTGTGGCTGGTTTGACAGTGCCAAGTGCCTCCTGCAAACTGACATCAGGAACCTGGCCGGGTGACTTTTGTTTCTCTGGGGAAAAGCCATCGCTCCACTCCAAGGCCAGGTGGCCTGGAGTGGCCGGCTGCCTGTTGAAATTCCGCACGGATGCGGATAACTCCCAGATGAAAAGTGCCCCCACAGGCAACTGTGGCTGGTTTGACAGTGCCAAGTGCCTCCTGCAAACTGACATCAGGAACCTGGCCGGGTGACTTTTGTTTCTCTGGGGAAAGCCTTTCGTTCCTATCCATGGACGGGTGGCCCAGAGTGGCTGGCTGCCTGCTGAAATTCCGCACTGTTGAAGATACCTCCCAGATGGAAAGTACCACCACAGGCAACTGTGGCTGGTTTGACAGTGCCAAGCGCCTCCTGCAAACTGACATCAGGAACCTGGCCTGGTGACTTTTGTTTCTCACGGGAAAGGGCATCGTTCATGTCCATTGCCCGGTGGCCTGGTGTGGCCGGCAGCCTGCTGAACTTCCGCACAGATGAGGATACCTCCCAGATGCAAGGTGCCCATACAGGTGCGTGTGGCTGGTTTGACAGTGCCAAGTGCCTCCTGCAAACTGACATCAGGAACCTGGCCGGGTGACTTTTGTTTCTCTGGGGAAAAGCCATCGCTCCACTCCAAGGCCAGGTGGCCTGGAGTGGCCGGCTGCCTGTTGAAATTCCGCACGGATGCGGATAACTCCCAGATGAAAGGAGCCCCCACAGGCAACTGTGGCTGGTTTGACACTGCCAAGTGCCTCCTGCAAACTGACATCAGGAACCTGGCCTGGTGACTTTTATTTCTCTGGGGAAAGGCCATTGTACGTGTCCAAGGTCTAATGGCCCGGAGTGGCCGGCTGCCTGCTGGAATTCGGCATGGATCAGGATGCCGCCGAGATGCAAGGTGCCCCCACAGGCAACTGTGGCTGGTTTGACAGTGCCAAGTGCCTCCTGCACACTGACATCAGGAACCTGACCTGGTGACTTTTGTTTCTCTGGGGAAAGGCCATGGTTCATATCCTACAAACTGTGGCCCAAAGTGGCCGGCTGACTGCTGAAATTCCGCACGGATCAGGATACCTCCGAGATGCAAGGTGCCCCACAGGCACCTGTGGCTGGTTTGACAGTGCCAAGTGCCTCCTGCAAACTGACATCAGGAACCTGGCCTGGTGACTTTTGTTTCTCTGGGGAAAGGCCATGGTTCATATCCTGAGCCTGGTGTCCTGAGAGGCCGGCCCCCTGCTGAAATTCTGCACGGACCAGGATGCCGCCGAGATGAAAGGTGCCCCCACAGGCAACTGTGGCTGGTTTGACAGTGCCAAGTGCTTCCTGCAAACTGACATCAGAAACCTGGCCTGGTGATTTTCTTTCTCAGGGGAAAGGCCATGGTTCATGTCCAGGGCCCGGTGGCCCGTACTTGCCTGCTGCCTGCTGAAATTCCACACGGATCAGGATACCTCCCAGATGTAAGGTGCCACCACAGGCAACTGTGGCTGGTTTGACAGTGCCAAGTGCCTCCTGCAAACTGACATCAGGAACCTGGCCTTGTGAGTTTTGTTTCTCTGGGGAAAGGCCATCATTCTTGTTCAGAGCCCAGTGGCCCGGAGTGGCCGGCTGCCTGCTGAAATTCCGCATGGATCAGGATGCCTCCCAGATGAAAAGTGCCCCCACAGGCACCTGTGGCTGGTTTGACAGTGCCAAGTGCCTCCTGCAAACTGACATCAGGAACCTGGCCTGGTGACTTTTGTTTCTCACGGGAAAGGGCATCGTTCGTGTCCAGTGCCCGGTGGCCTGGTGTGGCCGGCAGCCTGCTGAACTTCCGCACAGATGAGGATACCTCCCAGATGCAAGGTGCCCATACAGGTGCGTGCGGCTGGTTTGACAGTGCCAAGTGCCTCCTGCAAACTGACATCAGGAACCTGGCCGGGTGACTTTTGTTTCTCTGGGGAAAAGCCATCGCTCCACTCCAAGGCCAGGTGGCCTGGAGTGGCCGGCTGCCTGTTGAAATTCCGCACGGATGCGGATAACTCCCAGATGAAAGGAGCCCCCACAGGCAACTGTGGCTGGTTTGACAGTGCCAAGTGCCTCCTGCAAACTGACATCAGGAACCTGGCCTGGTGACTTTTATTTCTCTGGGGAAAGGCCATTGTACGTGTCCAAGGTCTAATGGCCCGGAGTGGCCGGCTGCCTGCTGGAATTCGGCATGGATCAGGATGCCGCCGAGATGCAAGGTGCCCCCACAGGCACCTGTGGCTGGTTTGACAGTGCCAAGTGCCTCCTGCAAACTGACATCAGGAACCTGGCCTGGTGACTTTTGTTTCTCTGGGGAAAGGCCATGGTTCATATCCTGAGCCTGGTGTCCTGAGTGGCCGGCCCCCTGCTGAAATTCTGCACGGACCAGGATGCCGCCGAGATGAAAGGTGCCCCCAGAGGCAACTGTGGCTGGTTTGACAGTGCCAAGTGCTTCCTGCAAACTGACATCAGAAACCTGGCCTGGTGATTTTCTTTCTCAGGGGAAAGGCCATGGTTCATGTCCAGGGCCCGGTGGCCCGTACTTGCCTGCTGCCTGCTGAAATTCCACACAGATCAGGATACCTCCCAGATGTAAGGTGCCCCCACAGGCACCTGTGGCTGGTTTGACAGTGCCAAGTGCCTCCTGCAAACTGACATCAGGAACCCGGCCTTGTGAGTTTTGTTTCTCTGGGGAAAGCCTTTCGTTCCTATCCATGGACGGGTGGCCCAGAGTGGCTGGCTGCCTGCTGAAATTCCGCACTGTTGAAGATACCTCCCAGATGGAAAGTACCACCACAGGCAACTGTGGCTGGTTTGACAGTGCCAAGCGCCTCCTGCAAACTGACATCAGGAACCTGGCCTGGTGACTTTTGTTTCTCACGGGAAAGGGCATCGTTCATGTCCATTGCCCGGTGGCCTGGTGTGGCCGGCAGCCTGCTGAACTTCCGCACAGATGAGGATACCTCCCAGATGCAAGGTGCCCATACAAGTGCGTGTGGCTGGTTTGACAGTGCCAAGTGCCTCCTGCAAACTGACATCAGGAACCTGGCCGGGTGACTTTTGTTTCTCTGGGGAAAAGCCATCGCTCCACTCCAAGGCCAGGTGGCCTGGAGTGGCCGGCTGCCTGTTGAAATTCCGCACGGATGCGGATAACTCCCAGATGAAAGGAGCCCCCACAGGCAACTGTGGCTGGTTTGACAGTGCCAAGTGCCTCCTGCAAACTGACATCAGGAACCTGGCCTGGTGACTTTTATTTCTCTGGGGAAAGGCCATTGTACGTGTCCAAGGTCTAATGGCCCGGAGTGGCCGGCTGCCTGCTGGAATTCGGCATGGATCAGGATGCCGCCGAGATGCAAGGTGCCCCCACAGGCAACTGTGGCTGGTTTGACAGTGCCAAGTGCCTCCTGCAAACTGACATCAGGAACCTGGCCTGGTGACTTTTATTTCTCTGGGGAAAGGCCATTGTACGTGTCCAAGGTCTAATGGCCCGGAGTGGCCGGCTGCCTGCTGGAATTCGGCATGGATCAGGATGCCGCCGAGATGCAAGGTGCCCCCACAGGCACCTGTGGCTGGTTTGACAGTGCCATGTGCCTCCTGCAAAATGACATCAGGAACCTGGCCTTGTGACTTTCCTTTCTCTGGGGAAAGACCATGATTCATGTCCAGGGCCTTGCGGCCTGGAGTGCCCGGCTGCCTGCTGAAATTCCGCATGGATCGGGATGCCTCCCAGATGGAAAGTGCCCCCACAGGCAACTGTGGCTGGTTTGACAGTGCCAAGTGCCTCCTGCAAACTGACATCAGGAACCTGGCCGGGTGACTTTTGTTTCCCTAGGGAAAAGCCGTGGTTCTTGTCCAGGGCCTGGTGGCCCGGAGTGGCCGGCTGCCTGCTGAAATTCCGCATGGATCGGGATGCCTCCCAGATGAAAAGTGCCCCCACAGGCACCTGTGGCTGGTTTGACAGTGCCAAGTGCCTCCTGCAAACTGACATCAGGAACCTGGCCTGGTGTCTTTTGTTTCTCAGGGGAAAGCCTTTCGTTCCTATCCATGGACGGGTGGCCCAGAGTGGCTGGCTGCCTGCTGAAATTCCGCACTGTTGAAGATACCTCCCAGATGGAAAGTACCACCACAGGCAACTGTGGCTGGTTTGACAGTGCCAAGCGCCTCCTGCAAACTGACATCAGGAACCTGGCCTGGTGACTTTTGTTTCTCACGGGAAAGGGCATCGTTCGTGTCCAGTGCCCGGTGGCCTGGTGTGGCCGGCAGCCTGCTGAACTTCCGCACAGATGAGGATACCTCCCAGATGCAAGGTGCCCATACAGGTGCGTGTGGCTGGTTTGACAGTGCCAAGTGCCTCCTGCAAACTGACATCAGGAACCTGGCCTGGTGACTTTTGTTTCTCTGGGGAAAAGCCATCGCTCCACTCCAGGGCCAGGTGGCCTGGAGTGGCCGGCTGCCTGTTGAAATTCCGCACGGATGCGGATAACTCCCAGATGAAAGGAGCCCCCACAGGCAACTGTGGCTGGTTTGACAGTGCCAAGTGCTTCCTGCAAACTGACATCAGAAACCTGGCCTGGTGATTTTCTTTCTCAGGGGAAAGGCCATGGTTCATGTCCAGGGCCCGGTGGCCCGTACTTGCCTGCTGCCTGCTGAAATTCCACACGGATCAGGATACCTCCCAGATGTAAGGTGCCACCACAGGCAACTGTGGCTGGTTTGACAGTGCCAAGTGCCTCCTGCAAACTGACATCAGGAACCTGGCCGGGTGAGTTTTGTTTCTCTGGGGAAAGCCTTTCGTTCCTATCCATGGACGGGTGGCCCAGAGTGGCTGGCTGCCTGCTGAAATTCCGCACTGTTGAAGATACCTCCCAGATGGAAAGTACCACCACAGGCAACTGTGGCTGGTTTGACAGTGCCAAGCGCCTCCTGCAAACTGACATCAGGAACCTGGCCTGGTGACTTTTGTTTCTCACGGGAAAGGGCATCGTTCATGTCCATTGCCCGGTGGCCTGGTGTGGCCGGCAGCCTGCTGAACTTCCGCACAGATGAGGATACCTCCCAGATGCAAGGTGCCCATACAGGTGCGTGTGGCTGGTTTGACAGTGCCAAGTGCCTCCTGCAAACTGACATCAGGAACCTGGCCGGGTGACTTTTGTTTCTCTGGGGAAAAGCCATCGCTCCACTCCAAGGCCAGGTGGCCTGGAGTGGCCGGCTGCCTGTTGAAATTCCGCACGGATGCGGATAACTCCCAGATGAAAAGTGCCCCCACAGGCAACTGTGGCTGGTTTGACAGTGCCAAGTGCCTCCTGCAAACTGACATCAGGAACCTGGCCGGGTGAGTTTTGTTTCTCTGGGGAAAGCCTTTCGTTCCTATCCATGGACGGGTGGCCCAGAGTGGCTGGCTGCCTGCTGAAATTCCGCACTGTTGAAGATACCTCCCAGATGGAAAGTACCACCACAGGCAACTGTGGCTGGTTTGACAGTGCCAAGCGCCTCCTGCAAACTGACATCAGGAACCTGGCCTGGTGACTTTTGTTTCTCACGGGAAAGGGCATCGTTCATGTCCATTGCCCGGTGGCCTGGTGTGGCCGGCAGCCTGCTGAACTTCCGCACAGATGAGGATACCTCCCAGATGCAAGGTGCCCATACAAGTGCGTGTGGCTGGTTTGACAGTGCCAAGTGCCTCCTGCAAACTGACATCAGGAACCTGGCCGGGTGACTTTTGTTTCTCTGGGGAAAAGCCATCGCTCCACTCCAAGGCCAGGTGGCCTGGAGTGGCCGGCTGCCTGTTGAAATTCCGCACGGATGCGGATAACTCCCAGATGAAAGGAGCCCCCACAGGCAACTGTGGCTGGTTTGACAGTGCCAAGTGCCTCCTGCAAACTGACATCAGGAACCTGGCCTGGTGACTTTTATTTCTCTGGGGAAAGGCCATTGTACGTGTCCAAGGTCTAATG
The DNA here is from genome assembly GCF_036417665.1 of Passer domesticus. Lineage (NCBI taxonomy): Eukaryota > Metazoa > Chordata > Aves > Passeriformes > Passeridae > Passer > Passer domesticus. The sequence goes on along the minus strand of NC_087480.1, from coordinate 29,875,662 downwards.
GCCCGGAGTGGCCGGCTGCCTGCTGGAATTCGGCATGGATCAGGATGCCGCCGAGATGCAAGGTGCCCCCACAGGCAACTGTGGCTGGTTTGACAGTGCCAAGTGCCTCCTGCACACTGACATCAGGAACCTGACCTGGTGACTTTTGTTTCTCTGGGGAAAGGCCATGGTTCATATCCTACAAACTGTGGCCCAAAGTGGCCGGCTGACTGCTGAAATTCCGCACGGATCAGGATACCTCCGAGATGCAAGGTGCCCCACAGGCACCTGTGGCTGGTTTGACAGTGCCAAGTGCCTCCTGCAAACTGACATCAGGAACCTGGCCTGGTGACTTTTGTTTCTCTGGGGAAAGGCCATGGTTCATATCCTGAGCCTGGTGTCCTGAGAGGCCGGCCCCCTGCTGAAATTCTGCACGGACCAGGATGCCGCCGAGATGAAAGGTGCCCCCACAGGCAACTGTGGCTGGTTTGACAGTGCCAAGTGCTTCCTGCAAACTGACATCAGAAACCTGGCCTGGTGATTTTCTTTCTCAGGGGAAAGGCCATGGTTCATGTCCAGGGCCCTGTGGCCCGTATTTGCCTGCTGCCTGCTGAAATTCCACACGGATCAGGATACCTCCCAGATGTAAGGTGCCACCACAGGCAACTGTGGCTGGTTTGACAGTGCCAAGTGCCTCCTGCAAACTGACATCAGGAACCTGGCCTTGTGAGTTTTGTTTCTCTGGGGAAAGGCCATCATTCTTGTTCAGAGCCCAGTGGCCCGGAGTGGCCGGCTGCCTGCTGAAATTCCGCATGGATCAGGATGCCTCCCAGATGAAAAGTGCCCCCACAGGCACCTGTGGCTGGTTTGACAGTGCCAAGTGCCTCCTGCAAACTGACATCAGGAACCTGGCCGGGTGAGTTTTGTTTCTCTGGGGAAAGCCTTTCGTTCCTATCCATGGACGGGTGGCCCAGAGTGGCTGGCTGCCTGCTGAAATTCCGCACTGTTGAAGATACCTCCCAGATGGAAAGTACCACCACAGGCAACTGTGGCTGGTTTGACAGTGCCAAGCGCCTCCTGCAAACTGACATCAGGAACCTGGCCTGGTGACTTTTGTTTCTCACGGGAAAGGGCATCGTTCATGTCCATTGCCCGGTGGCCTGGTGTGGCCGGCAGCCTGCTGAACTTCCGCACAGATGAGGATACCTCCCAGATGCAAGGTGCCCATACAGGTGCGTGTGGCTGGTTTGACAGTGCCAAGTGCCTCCTGCAAACTGACATCAGGAACCTGGCCGGGTGACTTTTGTTTCTCTGGGGAAAAGCCATCGCTCCACTCCAAGGCCAGGTGGCCTGGAGTGGCCGGCTGCCTGTTGAAATTCCGCACGGATGCGGATAACTCCCAGATGAAAGGAGCCCCCACAGGCAACTGTGGCTGGTTTGACAGTGCCAAGTGCCTCCTGCAAACTGACATCAGGAACCTGGCCTGGTGACTTTTATTTCTCTGGGGAAAGGCCATTGTACGTGTCCAAGGTCTAATGGCCCGGAGTGGCCGGCTGCCTGCTGGAATTCGGCATGGATCAGGATGCCGCCGAGATGCAAGGTGCCCCCACAGGCACCTGTGGCTGGTTTGACAGTGCCATGTGCCTCCTGCAAAATGACATCAGGAACCTGGCCTTGTGACTTTCCTTTCTCTGGGGAAAGACCATGATTCATGTCCAGGGCCTTGCGGCCTGGAGTGCCCGGCTGCCTGCTGAAATTCCGCATGGATCGGGATGCCTCCCAGATGGAAAGTGCCCCCACAGGCAACTGTGGCTGGTTTGACAGTGCCAAGTGCCTCCTGCAAACTGACATCAGAAACCTGGCCTGGTGATTTTCTTTCTCAGGGGAAAGGCCATGGTTCATGTCCAGGGCCCGGTGGCCCGTACTTGCCTGCTGCCTGCTGAAATTCCACACAGATCAGGATACCTCCCAGATGTAAGGTGCCCCCACAGGCACCTGTGGCTGGTTTGACAGTGCCAAGTGCCTCCTGCAAACTGACATCAGGAACCCGGCCTTGGGAGTTTTGTTTCTCTGGGGAAAGCCTTTCGTTCCTATCCATGGACGGGTGGCCCAGAGTGGCTGGCTGCCTGCTGAAATTCCGCACTGTTGAAGATACCTCCCAGATGGAAAGTACCACCACAGGCAACTGTGGCTGGTTTGACAGTGCCAAGCGCCTCCTGCAAACTGACATCAGGAACCTGGCCTGGTGACTTTTGTTTCTCACGGGAAAGGGCATCGTTCATGTCCATTGCCCGGTGGCCTGGTGTGGCCGGCAGCCTGCTGAACTTCCGCACAGATGAGGATACCTCCCAGATGCAAGGTGCCCATACAAGTGCGTGTGGCTGGTTTGACAGTGCCAAGTGCCTCCTGCAAACTGACATCAGGAACCTGGCCGGGTGACTTTTGTTTCTCTGGGGAAAAGCCATCGCTCCACTCCAAGGCCAGGTGGCCTGGAGTGGCCGGCTGCCTGTTGAAATTCCGCACGGATGCGGATAACTCCCAGATGAAAGGAGCCCCCACAGGCAACTGTGGCTGGTTTGACAGTGCCAAGTGCCTCCTGCAAACTGACATCAGGAACCTGGCCTGGTGACTTTTATTTCTCTGGGGAAAGGCCATTGTACGTGTCCAAGGTCTAATGGCCCGGAGTGGCCGGCTGCCTGCTGGAATTCGGCATGGATCAGGATGCCGCCGAGATGCAAGGTGCCCCCACAGGCACCTGTGGCTGGTTTGACAGTGCCATGTGCCTCCTGCAAAATGACATCAGGAACCTGGCCTTGTGACTTTCCTTTCTCTGGGGAAAGACCATGATTCATGTCCAGGGCCTTGCGGCCTGGAGTGCCCGGCTGCCTGCTGAAATTCCGCATGGATCGGGATGCCTCCCAGATGGAAAGTGCCCCCACAGGCAACTGTGGCTGGTTTGACAGTGCCAAGTGCCTCCTGCAAACTGACATCAGGAACCTGGCCGGGTGACTTTTGTTTCCCTAGGGAAAAGCCGTGGTTCTTGTCCAGGGCCTGGTGGCCCGGAGTGGCCGGCTGCCTGCTGAAATTCCGCATGGATCGGGATGCCTCCCAGATGAAAAGTGCCCCCACAGCCAACTGTGGCTGGTTTGACAGTGCCAAGTGCCTCCTGCAAACTGACATCAGGAACCTGGCTGGGTGAGTTTTGTTTCTCAGGGGAAAGCCTTTCGTTCCTATCCATGGACGGGTGGCCCAGAGTGGCTGGCTGCCTGCTGAAATTCCGCACTGTTGAAGATACCTCCCAGATGGAAAGTACCACCACAGGCAACTGTGGCTGGTTTGACAGTGCCAAGCGCCTCCTGCAAACTGACATCAGGAACCTGGCCTGGTGACTTTTGTTTCTCACGGGAAAGGGCATCGTTCGTGTCCAGTGCCCGGTGGCCTGGTGTGGCCGGCAGCCTGCTGAACTTCCGCACAGATGAGGATACCTCCCAGATGCAAGGTGCCCATACAGGTGCGTGTGGCTGGTTTGACAGTGCCAAGTGCCTCCTGCAAACTGACATCAGGAACCTGGCCTGGTGACTTTTGTTTCTCTGGGGAAAAGCCATCGCTCCACTCCAGGGCCAGGTGGCCTGGAGTGGCCGGCTGCCTGTTGAAATTCCGCACGGATGCGGATAACTCCCAGATGAAAGGAGCCCCCACAGGCAACTGTGGCTGGTTTGACAGTGCCAAGTGCTTCCTGCAAACTGACATCAGAAACCTGGCCTGGTGATTTTCTTTCTCAGGGGAAAGGCCATGGTTCATGTCCAGGGCCCGGTGGCCCGTACTTGCCTGCTGCCTGCTGAAATTCCACACGGATCAGGATACCTCCCAGATGTAAGGTGCCACCACAGGCAACTGTGGCTGGTTTGACAGTGCCAAGTGCCTCCTGCAAACTGACATCAGGAACCTGGCCGGGTGAGTTTTGTTTCTCTGGGGAAAGCCTTTCGTTCCTATCCATGGACGGGTGGCCCAGAGTGGCTGGCTGCCTGCTGAAATTCCGCACTGTTGAAGATACCTCCCAGATGGAAAGTACCACCACAGGCAACTGTGGCTGGTTTGACAGTGCCAAGCGCCTCCTGCAAACTGACATCAGGAACCTGGCCTGGTGACTTTTGTTTCTCACGGGAAAGGGCATCGTTCATGTCCATTGCCCGGTGGCCTGGTGTGGCCGGCAGCCTGCTGAACTTCCGCACAGATGAGGATACCTCCCAGATGCAAGGTGCCCATACAGGTGCGTGTGGCTGGTTTGACAGTGCCAAGTGCCTCCTGCAAACTGACATCAGGAACCTGGCCGGGTGACTTTTGTTTCTCTGGGGAAAAGCCATCGCTCCACTCCAAGGCCAGGTGGCCTGGAGTGGCCGGCTGCCTGTTGAAATTCCGCACGGATGCGGATAACTCCCAGATGAAAAGTGCCCCCACAGGCAACTGTGGCTGGTTTGACAGTGCCAAGTGCCTCCTGCAAACTGACATCAGGAACCTGGCCGGGTGAGTTTTGTTTCTCTGGGGAAAGCCTTTCGTTCCTATCCATGGACGGGTGGCCCAGAGTGGCTGGCTGCCTGCTGAAATTCCGCACTGTTGAAGATACCTCCCAGATGGAAAGTACCACCACAGGCAACTGTGGCTGGTTTGACAGTGCCAAGCGCCTCCTGCAAACTGACATCAGGAACCTGGCCTGGTGACTTTTGTTTCTCACGGGAAAGGGCATCGTTCATGTCCATTGCCCGGTGGCCTGGTGTGGCCGGCAGCCTGCTGAACTTCCGCACAGATGAGGATACCTCCCAGATGCAAGGTGCCCATACAAGTGCGTGTGGCTGGTTTGACAGTGCCAAGTGCCTCCTGCAAACTGACATCAGGAACCTGGCCGGGTGACTTTTGTTTCTCTGGGGAAAAGCCATCGCTCCACTCCAAGGCCAGGTGGCCTGGAGTGGCCGGCTGCCTGTTGAAATTCCGCACGGATGCGGATAACTCCCAGATGAAAGGAGCCCCCACAGGCAACTGTGGCTGGTTTGACAGTGCCAAGTGCCTCCTGCAAACTGACATCAGGAACCTGGCCTGGTGACTTTTATTTCTCTGGGGAAAGGCCATTGTACGTGTCCAAGGTCTAATGGCCCGGAGTGGCCGGCTGCCTGCTGGAATTCGGCATGGATCAGGATGCCGCCGAGATGCAAGGTGCCCCCACAGGCAACTGTGGCTGGTTTGACAGTGCCAAGTGCCTCCTGCACACTGACATCAGGAACCTGACCTGGTGACTTTTGTTTCTCTGGGGAAAGGCCATGGTTCATATCCTACAAACTGTGGCCCAAAGTGGCCGGCTGACTGCTGAAATTCCGCACGGATCAGGATACCTCCGAGATGCAAGGTGCCCCACAGGCACCTGTGGCTGGTTTGACAGTGCCAAGTGCCTCCTGCAAACTGACATCAGGAACCTGGCCTGGTGACTTTTGTTTCTCTGGGGAAAGGCCATGGTTCATATCCTGAGCCTGGTGTCCTGAGAGGCCGGCCCCCTGCTGAAATTCTGCACGGACCAGGATGCCGCCGAGATGAAAGGTGCCCCCACAGGCAACTGTGGCTGGTTTGACAGTGCCAAGTGCTTCCTGCAAACTGACATCAGAAACCTGGCCTGGTGATTTTCTTTCTCAGGGGAAAGGCCATGGTTCATGTCCAGGGCCCGGTGGCCCGTATTTGCCTGCTGCCTGCTGAAATTCCACACGGATCAGGATACCTCCCAGATGTAAGGTGCCACCACAGGCAACTGTGGCTGGTTTGACAGTGCCAAGTGCCTCCTGCAAACTGACATCAGGAACCTGGCCTTGTGAGTTTTGTTTCTCTGGGGAAAGGCCATCATTCTTGTTCAGAGCCCAGTGGCCCGGAGTGGCCGGCTGCCTGCTGAAATTCCGCATGGATCAGGATGCCTCCCAGATGAAAAGTGCCCCCACAGGCACCTGTGGCTGGTTTGACAGTGCCAAGTGCCTCCTGCAAACTGACATCAGGAACCTGGCCGGGTGAGTTTTGTTTCTCTGGGGAAAGCCTTTCGTTCCTATCCATGGACGGGTGGCCCAGAGTGGCTGGCTGCCTGCTGAAATTCCGCACTGTTGAAGATACCTCCCAGATGGAAAGTACCACCACAGGCAACTGTGGCTGGTTTGACAGTGCCAAGCGCCTCCTGCAAACTGACATCAGGAACCTGGCCTGGTGACTTTTGTTTCTCACGGGAAAGGGCATCGTTCATGTCCATTGCCCGGTGGCCTGGTGTGGCCGGCAGCCTGCTGAACTTCCGCACAGATGAGGATACCTCCCAGATGCAAGGTGCCCATACAGGTGCGTGTGGCTGGTTTGACAGTGCCAAGTGCCTCCTGCAAACTGACATCAGGAACCTGGCCGGGTGACTTTTGTTTCTCTGGGGAAAAGCCATCGCTCCACTCCAGGGCCAGGTGGCCTGGAGTGGCCGGCTGCCTGTTGAAATTCCGCACGGATGCGGATAACTCCCAGATGAAAGGAGCCCCCACAGGCAACTGTGGCTGGTTTGACAGTGCCAAGTGCCTCCTGCAAACTGACATCAGGAACCTGGCCTGGTGACTTTTATTTCTCTGGTGAAAGGCCATTGTACGTGTCCAAGGTCTAATGGCCCGGAGTGGCCGGCTGCCTGCTGGAATTCGGCATGGATCAGGATGCCGCCGAGATGCAAGGTGCCCCCACAGGCACCTGTGGCTGGTTTGACAGTGCCATGTGCCTCCTGCAAAATGACATCAGGAACCTGGCCTTGTGACTTTCCTTTCTCTGGGGAAAGACCATGATTCATGTCCAGGGCCTTGCGGCCTGGAGTGCCCGGCTGCCTGCTGAAATTCCGCATGGATCGGGATGCCTCCCAGATGGAAAGTGCCCCCACAGGCAACTGTGGCTGGTTTGACAGTGCCAAGTGCCTCCTGCAAACTGACATCAGAAACCTGGCCTGGTGATTTTCTTTCTCAGGGGAAAGGCCATGGTTCATGTCCAGGGCCCGGTGGCCCGTACTTGCCTGCTGCCTGCTGAAATTCCACACAGATCAGGATACCTCCCAGATGTAAGGTGCCCCCACAGGCACCTGTGGCTGGTTTGACAGTGCCAAGTGCCTCCTGCAAACTGACATCAGGAACCCGGCCTTGGGAGTTTTGTTTCTCTGGGGAAAGCCTTTCGTTCCTATCCATGGACGGGTGGCCCAGAGTGGCTGGCTGCCTGCTGAAATTCCGCACTGTTGAAGATACCTCCCAGATGGAAAGTACCACCACAGGCAACTGTGGCTGGTTTGACAGTGCCAAGCGCCTCCTGCAAACTGACATCAGGAACCTGGCCTGGTGACTTTTGTTTCTCACGGGAAAGGGCATCGTTCATGTCCATTGCCCGGTGGCCTGGTGTGGCCGGCAGCCTGCTGAACTTCCGCACAGATGAGGATACCTCCCAGATGCAAGGTGCCCATACAAGTGCGTGTGGCTGGTTTGACAGTGCCAAGTGCCTCCTGCAAACTGACATCAGGAACCTGGCCGGGTGACTTTTGTTTCTCTGGGGAAAAGCCATCGCTCCACTCCAAGGCCAGGTGGCCTGGAGTGGCCGGCTGCCTGTTGAAATTCCGCACGGATGCGGATAACTCCCAGATGAAAGGAGCCCCCACAGGCAACTGTGGCTGGTTTGACAGTGCCAAGTGCCTCCTGCAAACTGACATCAGGAACCTGGCCTGGTGACTTTTATTTCTCTGGGGAAAGGCCATTGTACGTGTCCAAGGTCTAATGGCCCGGAGTGGCCGGCTGCCTGCTGGAATTCGGCATGGATCAGGATGCCGCCGAGATGCAAGGTGCCCCCACAGGCACCTGTGGCTGGTTTGACAGTGCCATGTGCCTCCTGCAAAATGACATCAGGAACCTGGCCTTGTGACTTTCCTTTCTCTGGGGAAAGACCATGATTCATGTCCAGGGCCTTGCGGCCTGGAGTGCCCGGCTGCCTGCTGAAATTCCGCATGGATCGGGATGCCTCCCAGATGGAAAGTGCCCCCACAGGCAACTGTGGCTGGTTTGACAGTGCCAAGTGCCTCCTGCAAACTGACATCAGGAACCTGGCCGGGTGACTTTTGTTTCCCTAGGGAAAAGCCGTGGTTCTTGTCCAGGGCCTGGTGGCCCGGAGTGGCCGGCTGCCTGCTGAAATTCCGCATGGATCGGGATGCCTCCCAGATGAAAAGTGCCCCCACAGCCAACTGTGGCTGGTTTGACAGTGCCAAGTGCCTCCTGCAAACTGACATCAGGAACCTGGCTGGGTGAGTTTTGTTTCTCAGGGGAAAGCCTTTCGTTCCTATCCATGGACGGGTGGCCCAGAGTGGCTGGCTGCCTGCTGAAATTCCGCACTGTTGAAGATACCTCCCAGATGGAAAGTACCACCACAGGCAACTGTGGCTGGTTTGACAGTGCCAAGCGCCTCCTGCAAACTGACATCAGGAACCTGGCCTGGTGACTTTTGTTTCTCACGGGAAAGGGCATCGTTCGTGTCCAGTGCCCGGTGGCCTGGTGTGGCCGGCAGCCTGCTGAACTTCCGCACAGATGAGGATACCTCCCAGATGCAAGGTGCCCATACAGGTGCGTGTGGCTGGTTTGACAGTGCCAAGTGCCTCCTGCAAACTGACATCAGGAACCTGGCCTGGTGACTTTTGTTTCTCTGGGGAAAAGCCATCGCTCCACTCCAGGGCCAGGTGGCCTGGAGTGGCCGGCTGCCTGTTGAAATTCCGCACGGATGCGGATAACTCCCAGATGAAAGGAGCCCCCACAGGCAACTGTGGCTGGTTTGACAGTGCCAAGTGCTTCCTGCAAACTGACATCAGAAACCTGGCCTGGTGATTTTCTTTCTCAGGGGAAAGGCCATGGTTCATGTCCAGGGCCCGGTGGCCCGTACTTGCCTGCTGCCTGCTGAAATTCCACACGGATCAGGATACCTCCCAGATGTAAGGTGCCACCAGAGGCAACTGTGGCTGGTTTGACAGTGCCAAGTGCCTCCTGCAAACTGACATCAGGAACCTGGCCGGGTGAGTTTTGTTTCTCTGGGGAAAGCCTTTCGTTCCTATCCATGGACGGGTGGCCCAGAGTGGCTGGCTGCCTGCTGAAATTCCGCACTGTTGAAGATACCTCCCAGATGGAAAGTACCACCACAGGCAACTGTGGCTGGTTTGACAGTGCCAAGCGCCTCCTGCAAACTGACATCAGGAACCTGGCCGGGTGACTTTTGTTTCTCTGGGGAAAAGCCATCGCTCCACTCCAAGGCCAGGTGGCCTGGAGTGGCCGGCTGCCTGTTGAAATTCCGCACGGATGCGGATAACTCCCAGATGAAAAGTGCCCCCACAGGCAACTGTGGCTGGTTTGACAGTGCCAAGTGCCTCCTGCAAACTGACATCAGGAACCTGGCCGGGTGAGTTTTGTTTCTCTGGGGAAAGCCTTTCGTTCCTATCCATGGACGGGTGGCCCAGAGTGGCTGGCTGCCTGCTGAAATTCCGCACTGTTGAAGATACCTCCCAGATGGAAAGTACCACCACAGGCAACTGTGGCTGGTTTGACAGTGCCAAGCGCCTCCTGCAAACTGACATCAGGAACCTGGCCTGGTGACTTTTGTTTCTCACGGGAAAGGGCATCGTTCATGTCCATTGCCCGGTGGCCTGGTGTGGCCGGCAGCCTGCTGAACTTCCGCACAGATGAGGATACCTCCCAGATGCAAGGTGCCCATACAGGTGCGTGTGGCTGGTTTGACAGTGCCAAGTGCCTCCTGCAAACTGACATCAGGAACCTGGCCGGGTGACTTTTGTTTCTCTGGGGAAAAGCCATCGCTCCACTCCAAGGCCAGGTGGCCTGGAGTGGCCGGCTGCCTGTTGAAATTCCGCACGGATGCGGATAACTCCCAGATGAAAGGAGCCCCCACAGGCAACTGTGGCTGGTTTGACACTGCCAAGTGCCTCCTGCAAACTGACATCAGGAACCTGGCCTGGTGACTTTTATTTCTCTGGGGAAAGGCCATTGTACGTGTCCAAGGTCTAATGGCCCGGAGTGGCCGGCTGCCTGCTGGAATTCGGCATGGATCAGGATGCCGCCGAGATGCAAGGTGCCCCCACAGGCAACTGTGGCTGGTTTGACAGTGCCAAGTGCCTCCTGCACACTGACATCAGGAACCTGACCTGGTGACTTTTGTTTCTCTGGGGAAAGGCCATGGTTCATATCCTACAAACTGTGGCCCAAAGTGGCCGGCTGACTGCTGAAATTCCGCACGGATCAGGATACCTCCGAGATGCAAGGTGCCCCACAGGCACCTGTGGCTGGTTTGACAGTGCCAAGTGCCTCCTGCAAACTGACATCAGGAACCTGGCCTGGTGACTTTTGTTTCTCTGGGGAAAGGCCATGGTTCATATCCTGAGCCTGGTGTCCTGAGAGGCCGGCCCCCTGCTGAAATTCTGCACGGACCAGGATGCCGCCGAGATGAAAGGTGCCCCCACAGGCAACTGTGGCTGGTTTGACAGTGCCAAGTGCTTCCTGCAAACTGACATCAGAAACCTGGCCTGGTGATTTTCTTTCTCAGGGGAAAGGCCATGGTTCATGTCCAGGGCCCGGTGGCCCGTACTTGCCTGCTGCCTGCTGAAATTCCACACGGATCAGGATACCTCCCAGATGTAAGGTGCCACCACAGGCAACTGTGGCTGGTTTGACAGTGCCAAGTGCCTCCTGCAAACTGACATCAGGAACCTGGCCTTGTGAGTTTTGTTTCTCTGGGGAAAGGCCATCATTCTTGTTCAGAGCCCAGTGGCCCGGAGTGGCCGGCTGCCTGCTGAAATTCCGCATGGATCAGGATGCCTCCCAGATGAAAAGTGCCCCCACAGGCACCTGTGGCTGGTTTGACAGTGCCAAGTGCCTCCTGCAAACTGACATCAGGAACCTGGCCGGGTGAGTTTTGTTTCTCTGGGGAAAGCCTTTCGTTCCTATCCATGGACGGGTGGCCCAGAGTGGCTGGCTGCCTGCTGAAATTCCGCACTGTTGAAGATACCTCCCAGATGGAAAGTACCACCACAGGCAACTGTGGCTGGTTTGACAGTGCCAAGCGCCTCCTGCAAACTGACATCAGGAACCTGGCCTGGTGACTTTTGTTTCTCACGGGAAAGGGCATCGTTCATGTCCATTGCCCGGTGGCCTGGTGTGGCCGGCAGCCTGCTGAACTTCCGCACAGATGAGGATACCTCCCAGATGCAAGGTGCCCATACAGGTGCGTGTGGCTGGTTTGACAGTGCCAAGTGCCTCCTGCAAACTGACATCAGGAACCTGGCCGGGTGACTTTTGTTTCTCTGGGGAAAAGCCATCGCTCCACTCCAAGGCCAGGTGGCCTGGAGTGGCCGGCTGCCTGTTGAAATTCCGCACGGATGCGGATAACTCCCAGATGAAAGGAGCCCCCACAGGCAACTGTGGCTGGTTTGACAGTGCCAAGTGCCTCCTGCAAACTGACATCAGGAACCTGGCCTGGTGACTTTTATTTCTCTGGGGAAAGGCCATTGTACGTGTCCAAGGTCTAATGGCCCGGAGTGGCCGGCTGCCTGCTGGAATTCGGCATGGATCAGGATGCCGCCGAGATGCAAGGTGCCCCCACAGGCACCTGTGGCTGGTTTGACAGTGCCAAGTGCCTCCTGCAAACTGACATCAGGAACCTGGCCTGGTGACTTTTGTTTCTCTGGGGAAAGGCCATGGTTCATATCCTGAGCCTGGTGTCCTGAGTGGCCGGCCCCCTGCTGAAATTCTGCACGGACCAGGATGCCGCCGAGATGAAAGGTGCCCCCAGAGGCAACTGTGGCTGGTTTGACAGTGCCAAGTGCTTCCTGCAAACTGACATCAGAAACCTGGCCTGGTGATTTTCTTTCTCAGGGGAAAGGCCATGGTTCATGTCCAGGGCCCGGTGGCCCGTACTTGCCTGCTGCCTGCTGAAATTCCACACAGATCAGGATACCTCCCAGATGTAAGGTGCCCCCACAGGCACCTGTGGCTGGTTTGACAGTGCCAAGTGCCTCCTGCAAACTGACATCAGGAACCCGGCCTTGTGAGTTTTGTTTCTCTGGGGAAAGCCTTTCGTTCCTATCCATGGACGGGTTGCCCAGAGTGGCTGGCTGCCTGCTGAAATTCCGCACTGTTGAAGATACCTCCCAGATGGAAAGTACCACCACAGGCAACTGTGGCTGGTTTGACAGTGCCAAGCGCCTCCTGCAAACTGACATCAGGAACCTGGCCTGGTGACTTTTGTTTCTCACGGGAAAGGGCATCGTTCATGTCCATTGCCCGGTGGCCTGGTGTGGCCGGCAGCCTGCTGAACTTCCGCACAGATGAGGATACCTCCCAGATGCAAGGTGCCCATACAAGTGCGTGTGGCTGGTTTGACAGTGCCAAGTGCCTCCTGCAAACTGACATCAGGAACCTGGCCGGGTGACTTTTGTTTCTCTGGGGAAAAGCCATCGCTCCACTCCAAGGCCAGGTGGCCTGGAGTGGCCGGCTGCCTGTTGAAATTCCGCACGGATGCGGATAACTCCCAGATGAAAGGAGCCCCCACAGGCAACTGTGGCTGGTTTGACAGTGCCAAGTGCCTCCTGCAAACTGACATCAGGAACCTGGCCTGGTGACTTTTATTTCTCTGGGGAAAGGCCATTGTACGTGTCCAAGGTCTAATGGCCCGGAGTGGCCGGCTGCCTGCTGGAATTCGGCATGGATCAGGATGCCGCCGAGATGCAAGGTGCCCCCACAGGCACCTGTGGCTGGTTTGACAGTGCCATGTGCCTCCTGCAAAATGACATCAGGAACCTGGCCTTGTGACTTTCCTTTCTCTGGGGAAAGACCATGATTCATGTCCAGGGCCTTGCGGCCTGGAGTGCCCGGCTGCCTGCTGAAATTCCGCATGGATCGGGATGCCTCCCAGATGGAAAGTGCCCCCACAGGCAACTGTGGCTGGTTTGACAGTGCCAAGTGCCTCCTGCAAACTGACATCAGGAACCTGGCCGGGTGACTTTTGTTTCCCTAGGGAAAAGCCGTGGTTCTTGTCCAGGGCCTGGTGGCCCGGAGTGGCCGGCTGCCTGCTGAAATTCCGCATGGATCGGGATGCCTCCCAGATGAAAAGTGCCCCCACAGGCACCTGTGGCTGGTTTGACAGTGCCAAGTGCCTCCTGCAAACTGACATCAGGAACCTGGCCTGGTGTCTTTTGTTTCTCAGGGGAAAGCCTTTCGTTCCTATCCATGGACGGGTGGCCCAGAGTGGCTGGCTGCCTGCTGAAATTCCGCACTGCTGAAGATACCTCCCAGATGGAAAGTACCACCACAGGCAACTGTGGCTGGTTTGACAGTGCCAAGCGCCTCCTGCAAACTGACATCAGGAACCTGGCCTGGTGACTTTTGTTTCTCACGGGAAAGGGCATCGTTCATGTCCATTGCCCGGTGGCCTGGTGTGGCCGGCAGCCTGCTGAACTTCCGCACAGATGAGGATACCTCCCAGATGCAAGGTGCCCATACAGGTGCGTGTGGCTGGTTTGACAGTGCCAAGTGCCTCCTGCAAACTGACATCAGGAACCTGGCCGGGTGACTTTTGTTTCTCTGGGGAAAAGCCATCGCTCCACTCCAAGGCCAGGTGGCCTGGAGTGGCCGGCTGCCTGTTGAAATTCCGCACGGATGCGGATAACTCCCAGATGAAAGGAGCCCCCACAGGCAACTGTGGCTGGTTTGACAGTGCCAAGTGCCTCCTGCAAACTGACATCAGGAACCTGGCCTGGTGACTTTTATTTCTCTGGGGAAAGGCCATTGTACGTGTCCAAGGTCTAATGGCCCGGAGTGGCCGGCTGCCTGCTGGAATTCGGCATGGATCAGGATGCCGCCGAGATGCAAGGTGCCCCCACAGGCACCTGTGGCTGGTTTGACAGTGCCATGTGCCTCCTGCAAAATGACATCAGGAACCTGGCCTTGTGACTTTCCTTTCTCTGGGGAAAGACCATGATTCATTTCCAGGGCCTTGCGGCCTGGAGTGCCCGGCTGCCTGCTGAAATTCCGCATGGATCGGGATGCCTCCCAGATGGAAAGTGCCCCCACAGGCAACTGTGGCTGGTTTGACAGTGCCAAGCGCCTCCTGCAAACTGACATCAGGAACCTGGCCTGGTGACTTTTGTTTCTCACGGGAAAGGGCATCGTTCGTGTCCAGTGTCCGGTGGCCTGGTGTGGCCGGCAGCCTGCTGAACTTCCGCACAGATGAGGATACCGCCCAGATGCAAGGTGCCCATACAGGTGCGTGTGGCTGGTTTGACAGTGCCAAGTGCCTCCTGCAAACTGACATCAGGAACCTGGCCGGGTGACTTTTGTTTCTCTGGGGAAAAGCCATCGCTCCACTCCAGGGCCAGGTGGCCTGGAGTGGCCGGCTGCCTGTTGAAATTCCGCACGGATGCGGATAACTCCCAGATGAAAGGAGCCCCCACAGGCAACTGTGGCTGGTTTGACAGTGCCAAGTGCCTCCTGCAAACTGACATCAGGAACCTGGCCTGGTGACTTTTGTTTCTCTTTGGAAAGGCCATTGTACGTGTCCAGGGCCTGTGGCCCGTAGTGGCCGGCCCCCTGCTGAAATTCCGAACGGATCAGGATACCTCCCAGACCGATAGTACCACCACAGGCACCTGTGGCTGGTTTGACAGTGCCAAGTGCCTCCTGCAAACTGACATCAGGAACCTGGCCTGGTGACTTTTGTTTCCCTAGGGAAAAGCCGTGGTTCTTGTCCAGGGCCTGGTGGCCCAGAGTGGCCGGCCCCCTGCTGAAATTCCGCATGGATCAGGAGGCATCCCAGATGAAATGTGCCCCCACAGGCACCTGTGGCTGGTTTGACAGTGCCATGTGCCTCCTGCAAACTGATATCAGGAACCAGGCCTGGTGATTTTTCTTTGTCTGGGGAAAGGCCATTGTACGTGTCCAGAGCCTGGTGGCCCGGAGTGGCCGGCTGCCTGCTGAAATTCCGAACGGATCAGGATTCCTCCCAGAACGAAAGTACCACCACAGGCACCTGTGGCTGGTTTGACAGTGCCAAGTGCCTCCTGCAAACTGACATCAGGAACCTGGCCTGGTGACTTTTGTTTCTCTGGGGAAAGGCCATCGTTCGTGTCCAGGGCCGGGTGTCCCTGGGTGTCCGGCTGCCTGCTGAAATTCCGAACGGATCAGGATACCGCCCAGATGCAATGTGCCCCCACTGGCACCTGTGGCTGGTTTGACAGTGCCATGTGCCTCCTGCAAACTGACATCAGGAACCTGGCCTGGTGACATTTGTTTCTCAGGGGAAAGTCCATGGTTTATATCCTGGACAAGTTGGACCGCAGGGACTGGCTGCTTGCTGAAATTCCGAAAGCACCAGGATGCCTCCCAGATGCAAGTTGTCCCCACAGGTAATTGTGTCTGGTTTGAGAGTGCCAAGTGCCTCCTGCAAACTGACATCGGAAAGCTGGGCTGGTCACTTTGGTTTCTCTGGGGAAAGGCCACGATTCATGTCCAGGGCCTTGCGGCCCGGAGTGGCCCGCTGCCTGCTGAAATTCCACACGGTTGAGGATACCTCCCAAACGCAAGGTGCCCCCACAGGCAACTGCGGCTGGTTTGACAGTGCCAAGTGCCTCCTGCAAACTGACATCAGGAACCTGGCCTGGTGTCTTTTGTTTCTCTGGGGAAAGCCTTTCGTTCCTATCCATGGACGGGTGGCCCAGAGTGGCTGGCTGCCTGCTGAAATTCCGCACTGTTGAAGATACCTCCCAGATGGAAAGTACCACCACAGGCAACTGTGGCTGGTTTGACAGTGCCAAGCGCCTCCTGCAAACTGACATCAGGAACCTGGCCTGGTGACTTTTGTTTCTCACGGGAAAGGGCATCGTTCGTGTCCAGTGCCCGGTGGCCTGGTGTGGCCGGCAGCCTGCTGAACTTCCGCACAGATGAGGATACCTCCCAGATGAAAGGTGCCCATACAGGTGCGTGTTGCTGGTTTGACAGTGCCAAGTGCCTCCTGCAAACTGACATCAGGAACCTGGCCGGGTGACTTTTGTTTCTCTGGGGAAAAGCCATCGCTCCACTCCAGGGCCAGGTGGCCCGGAGTGGCCGGCTACCTGTTGAAATTCCGCACGGATGAGGATAACTCCCAGATGAAAGGAGCCACAACAGGCAACTGTGGCTGGTTTGACAGTGCCAAGTGCCTCCTGCAAACTGACATCAGGAACCTGGCCCGGTGACTTTTATTTCTCTGGGGAAAGGCCATTCTACGTGTCCAAGGTCTAATGGCCCGGAGTGGCCGGCTGCCTGCTGGAATTCGGCATGGATCAGGATGCCGCCAAGATGCAAGGTGCCCCCACAGGCACCTGTGGCTGGTTTGACAGTGCCAAGTGCCTCCTGCACACTGACATCAGGAACCTGACCTGGTGACTTTTGTTTCTCTGGGGAAAGGCCATCGTTCATATCCTACAAACTGTGGCCCAAAGTTGCCGGCTGACTGCTGAAATTCCGCACGGATCAGGATACCTCCGAGATGCAAGGTGCCCCACAGGCACCTGTGGCTGGTTTGACAGTGCCAAGTGCCTCCTGCAAACTGACATCAGGAACCTGGCCTGGTGATTTTCTTTCTCAGGGGAAAGGCCATGGTTCATGTCCAGGGCCCGGTGGCCCGTACTTGCCTGCTGCCTGCTGAAATTCCACAAGGATCAGGATACCTCCCAGATGTAAGGTGCCCCACAGGCAACTGTGGCTGGTTTGACAGTGCCAAGTGCCTCCTGCCAACTGACATCAGGAACCTGGCCTGGTGACTTTTGTTTCTCTGGGGAAAGGCCATGGTTGGTATCCTGAGCCTGGTGTCCTGGAGTGGCCGTCTGCCTGCTAAAATTCTGGACGGACCAGGATGCCTCCCAGATGCAAGGTGCCCCCAGAGGCAACTGTGGCTGGTTTGACAGTGCCAAGTGCCTCCTGCAAACTGACATCAGGAACCTGGCCTGGTGACACTTATTTCTCTGGGGAAAGGCCATTGTACGTGTCCAAGGCCTAGTGGCCCGGAGTGGCCAGCTGCCTGCTGGAATTCTGCATGGATGAGGATGCCGCCGAGATGCAAGGTGCCCCCACAGGCACCTGTGGCTGGTTTGACAGTGCCAAGTGCCTCCTGCAAACTGACATCAGGAACCTGGCCTGGTGACTTTTGTTTCTCTGGGGAAAGGCCATGGTTCATATCCTACAAACTGTGGCCCGTAGTGGCCGGCCCCCTGCTGAAATTCCGCACGGATCAGGATACCTCCCAGATGCAAGGTGCCCCCACAGGCACCTGTGGCTGGTTTGACAGTGCCAAGTGCCTCCTGCAAACTGACATCAGGAACCTGGCCTGGTGACTTTTGTTTCTCTGGGGAAAGGCCATCGTTCCTCTCCAGGGCCCGGTTGCTCGAGTGGGCGGATACCTGCTGAAATTCCGCACAGATCAGGATACCTCCCAGATGCAAGGTGCCCGCACAGGCAACTGTGGCTGGTTTGACAGTGCCAAGTGCCTCCTGCAAACTGACATCAGGAACCTGGCCTGGTGACTTTTGTTTCTCTTTGGAAAGGCCATTGTACGTGTCCAGGGCCTGTGGCCCGTAGTGGCCGGCCCCCTGCTGAAATTCCGAACGGATCAGGATACCTCCCAGACCGATAGTACCACCACAGGCACCTGTGGCTGGTTTGACAGTGCCAAGTGCCTCCTGCAAACTGACATCAGGAACCTGGCCTGGTGACTTTTGTTTCCCTAGGGAAAAGCCGTGGTTCTTGTCCAGGGCCTGGTGGCCCAGAGTGGCCGGCCCCCTGCTGAAATTCCGCATGGATCAGGAGGCATCCCAGATGAAATGTGCCCCCACAGGCACCTGTGGCTGGTTTGACAGTGCCATGTGCCTCCTGCAAACTGATATCAGGAACCAGGCCTGGTGATTTTTCTTTGTCTGGGGAAAGGCCATTGTACGTGTCCAGAGCCTGGTGGCCCGGAGTGGCCGGCTGCCTGCTGAAATTCCGAACGGATCAGGATTCCTCCCAGAACGAAAGTACCACCACAGGCACCTGTGGCTGGTTTGACAGTGCCAAGTGCCTCCTGCCAACTGACATCAGGAACCTGGCCTGGTGACTTTTGTTTCTCTGGGGAAAGGCCATGGTTGGTATCCTGAGCCTGGTGTCCTGGAGTGGCCGTCTGCCTGCTAAAATTCTGGACGGACCAGGATGCCGCCGAGATGCAAGGTGCCCCCAGAGGCAACTGTGGCTGGTTTGACAGTGCCAAGTGCCTCCTGCAAACTGACATCAGGAACCTGGCCTGGTGACATTTATTTCTCTGGGGAAAGGCCATTGTACGTGTCCAAGGCCTAGTGGCCCGGAGTGGCCGGCTGCCTGCTGAAATTCCACACGGATCCGGATACCTCCCAGATGCAAGGTGCCCCCAGAGGCAACTTTGGCTGGTTTGACAGTGCCAAGTGCGTCCTGCAAATTGACATCAGGAACCTGGTCTGGTGACTTTTGTTTCTCATGGGAAGTGCCATCGTTCGTGTCCCGTACTCGGAAGCCAGGAGTGGCCGGCTGCCTGCTGAAATACCGCACAGATCAGGATAGCTCCCAGATGCAAGGTGCCCCCACAGGCAACTGTGGCTGGTTTGACAGTGCCAAGTGCCTCCTGCAAACTGACATCAGGAACCTGGCCTGGTGACTTTTGTTTCTCTGGGGAAAGGCCATCGTTCCTCTCCAGGGCCCGGTTGCTCGAGTGGGCGGATACCTGCTGAAATTCCGAAAGCACCAGGATGCCTCCCAGATGCAAGGTGTCCCCACAGGTAATTGTGTCTGGTTTGAGAGTGCCAAGTGCCTCCTGCAAACTGACATCAGGAACCTGGCCTGGTGACTTTTGTTTCTCTTTGGAAAGGCCATTGTACGTGTCCAGGGCCTTGCGGCCCGGAGTGGCCCGCTGCCTGCTGAAATTCCGAACGGATCAGGATACCTCCCAGACCGATAGTACCACCACAGGCACCTGTGGCTGGTTTGACAGTGCCAAGTGCCTCCTGCAAACTGACATCAGGAACCTGGCCGGGTGACTTTTGTTTCTCTGGGGAAAGGCCATGGTTCATGTCCAGGGTCCGCTGGCCCGGAGTGGCCGACTGCCTGCTGAAATTCCGCACCGATCAGGATAGCTCCCAGATGAAAGCAGCCCCCACAGGCAACTGTGGCTGGTTTGACAGTGCCAAGTGCCTCCTGCAAACTGACATCAGGAACCTTGCCTGGTGAGTTTTGTTTCTCTGGGGAAAGGTCATGGTTTATATCCTGGACCCGTAGTCCTGGAGTGGCCGGCTGCCTGCTGGAATTCTGCATGGATCAGGATGCCGCCGAGATGCAAGGTGCCCCCATAGGCACCTGTGGCTGGTTTGACAGTGCCAAGTGCCTCCTGCAAACTGACATCAGGAACCTGGCCTGGTGACTTTTGTTTCTCTGGGGAAAGGCCATCATTCTTTTCCGGGGCCCGCTGGCCCGGAGTGGCAGGCAGACTGCTGAAATTCCGCATGGATCAGGATGCCTCCCAGACCGAAACTAAAAGCATAGGCCGCTGTGGCTGGTTTGACAGTGCCAAGTGCCTCCTGTAAACTGACATCAGGAACCTGGCCTGGTAAGTTTTGTGTCTCTGGGGAAAGGCAATCGTTCTTGTCCCGGGCCCGCCGGCCCGGAGTGGCCGACTGCCTGCTGAAATTCCACACGGTTGAGGATACCGCCCAGATGCAAGGTGCCCCCACAGGCAACTGTGGCTGGTTTGACAGTGCCATGTGCCTCCTGCAAAATGACATCAGGAACCTGGCCTTGTGACTTTCCTTTCTCTGGGGAAAGACCATGACTCATGTCCAGGGCCTTGCGGCCTGGAGTGCCCGGCTGCCTGCTGAAATTCCGCATGGATCGGGATGCCTCCCAGATGGAAAGTGCCCCCACAGGCAACTGCGGCTGGTTTGACAGTGCCAAGTGCCTCCTGCAAACTGACATCAGGAACCTGGCCTGGTGTCTTTTGTTTCTCTGGGGAAAGCCTTTCGTTCCTATCCATGGACGGCTGGCCCAGAGTGGCTGGCTGCCTGCTGAAATTCCGCACTGTTGAAGATACCTCCCAGATGGAAAGTACCACCACAGGCAACTGCGGCTGGTTTGACAGTGCCAAGCGCCTCCTGCAAACTGACATCAGGAACCTGGCCTGGTGACTTTTTTTTCTCACGGGAAAGGGCATCGTTCGTGTCCAGTGCCCGGTGGCCTGGTGTGGCCGGCAGCCTGCTGAACTTCCGCACAGATGAGGATACCTCCCAGATGAAAGGTGCCCATACAGGTGCGTGTTGCTGGTTTGACAGTGCCAAGTGCCTCCTGCAAACTGACATCAGGAACCTGGCCGGGTGACTTTTGTTTCTCTGGGGAAAAGCCATCGCTCCACTCCAGGGCCAGGTGGCCCGGAGTGGCCGGCTACCTGTTGAAATTCCGCACGGATGAGGATAACTCCCAGATGAAAGGAGCCACAACAGGCAACTGTGGCTGGTTTGACAGTGCCAAGTGCCTCCTGCAAACTGACATCAGGAACCTGGCCCGGTGACTTTTATTTCTCTGGGGAAAGGCCATTGTACGTGTCCAAGGTCTAATGGCCCGGAGTGGCCGGCTGCCTGCTGGAATTCGGCATGGATCAGGATGCCGCCGAGATGCAAGGTGCCCCCACAGGCACCTGTGGCTGGTTTGACAGTGCCAAGTGCCTCCTGCACACTGACATCAGGAACCTGACCTGGTGACTTTTGTTTCTCTGGGGAAAGGCCATCGTTCATATCCTACAAACTGTGGCCCAAAGTTGCCGGCTGACTGCTGAAATTCCGCACGGATCAGGATACCTCCGAGATGCAAGGTGCCCCACAGGCACCTGTGGCTGGTTTGACAGTGCCAAGTGCCTCCTGCAAACTGACATCAGGAACCTGGCCTGGTGATTTTCTTTCTCAGGGGAAAGGCCATGGTTCATGTCCAGGGCCCGGTGGCCCGTACTTGCCTGCTGCCTGCTGAAATTCCACAAGGATCAGGATACCTCCCAGATGTAAGGTGCCCCACAGGCAACTGTGGCTGGTTTGACAGTGCCAAGTGCCTCCTGCCAACTGACATCAGGAACCTGGCCTGGTGACTTTTGTTTCTCTGGGGAAAGGCCATGGTTGGTATCCTGAGCCTGGTGTCCTGGAGTGGCAGTCTGCCTGCTAAAATTCTGGACGGACCAGGATGCCTCCCAGATGCAAGGTGCCCCCAGAGGCAACTGTGGCTGGTTTGACAGTGCCAAGTGCCTCCTGCAAACTGACATCAGGAACCTGGCCTGGTGACACTTATTTCTCTGGGGAAAGGCCATTGTACGTGTCCAAGGCCTAGTGGCCCGGAGTGGCCAGCTGCCTGCTGGAATTCTGCATGGATGAGGATGCCGCCGAGATGCAAGATGCCCCCACAGGCACCTGTGGCTGGTTTGACAGTGCCAAGTGCCTCCTGCAAACTGACATCAGGAACCTGGCCTGGTGACTTTTGTTTCTCTGGGGAAAGGCCATGGTTCATATCCTACAAACTGTGGCCCGTAGTGGCCGGCCCCCTGCTGAAATTCCGCACGGATCAGGATACCTCCCAGATGCAAGGTGCCCCACGGGAAACTGCGGCTGGTTAGACAGTGCCAAGTGCCTCCTGCCAACTGACATCAAGAACCTGGCCTGGTGACTTTTGTTTCTCATGGGAAGTGCCATCGTTCGTGTCCCGTACTCGGAAGCCAGGAGTGGCCGGCTGCCTGCTGAAATACCGCACAGATCAGGATAGCTCCCAGATGCAAGGTGCCCCCACAGGCACCTGTGGCTGGTTTGACAGTGCCAAGTGCCTCCTGCATACTGACATCAGGAACCTGGCCTGGTGACTTTTGTTTCTCTGGGGAAAGGCCATCGTTCCTCTCCAGGGCCCGGTTGCTCGAGTGGGCGGATACCTGCTGAAATTCCGCACAGATCAGGATACCTCCCAGATGCAAGGTGCCCGCACAGGCAACTGTGGCTGGTTTGACAGTGCCAAGTGCCTCCTGCAAACTGACATCAGGAACCTGGCCTGGTGACTTTTGTTTCTCTTTGGAAAGGCCATTGTACGTGTCCAGGGCCTGTGGCCCGTAGTGGCCGGCCCCCTGCTGAAATTCCGAACGGATCAGGATACCTCCCAGACCGATAGTACCACCACAGGCACCTGTGGCTGGTTTGACAGTGCCAAGTGCCTCCTGCAAACTGACATCAGGAACCTGGCCTGGTGACTTTTGTTTCCCTAGGGAAAAGCCGTGGTTCTTGTCCAGGGCCTGGTGGCCCAGAGTGGCCGGCCCCCTGCTGAAATTCCGCATGGATCAGGAGGCATCCCAGATGAAATGTGCCCCCACAGGCACCTGTGGCTGGTTTGACAGTGCCATGTGCCTCCTGCAAACTGATATCAGGAACCAGGCCTGGTGATTTTTCTTTGTCTGGGGAAAGGCCATTGTACGTGTCCAGAGCCTGGTGGCCCGGAGTGGCCGGCTGCCTGCTGAAATTCCGAACGGATCAGGATTCCTCCCAGAACGAAAGTACCACCACAGGCACCTGTGGCTGGTTTGACAGTGCCAAGTGCCTCCTGCCAACTGACATCAGGAACCTGGCCTGGTGACTTTTGTTTCTCTGGGGAAAGGCCATGGTTGGTATCCTGAGCCTGGTGTCCTGGAGTGGCCGTCTGCCTGCTAAAATTCTGGACGGACCAGGATGCCGCCGAGATGCAAGGTGCCCCCAGAGGCAACTGTGGCTGGTTTGACAGTGCCAAGTGCCTCCTGCAAACTGACATCAGGAACCTGGCCTGGTGACATTTATTTCTCTGGGGAAAGGCCATTGTACGTGTCCAAGGCCTAGTGGCCCGGAGTGGCCGGCTGCCTGCTGAAATTCCACACGGATCCGGATACCTCCCAGATGCAAGGTGCCCCCAGAGGCAACTTTGGCTGGTTTGACAGTGCCAAGTGCGTCCTGCAAATTGACATCAGGAACCTGGTCTGGTGACTTTTGTTTCTCATGGGAAGTGCCATCGTTCGTGTCCCGTACTCGGAAGCCAGGAGTGGCCGGCTGCCTGCTGAAATACCGCACAGATCAGGATAGCTCCCAGATGCAAGGTGCCCCCACAGGCAACTGTGGCTGGTTTGACAGTGCCAAGTGCCTCCTGCAAACTGACATCAGGAACCTGGCCTGGTGACTTTTGTTTCTCTGGGGAAAGGCCATCGTTCCTCTCCAGGGCCCGGTTGCTCGAGTGGGCGGATACCTGCTGAAATTCCGAAAGCACCAGGATGCCTCCCAGATGCAAGGTGTCCCCACAGGTAATTGTGTCTGGTTTGAGAGTGCCAAGTGCCTCCTGCAAACTGACATCAGGAACCTGGCCTGGTGACTTTTGTTTCTCTTTGGAAAGGCCATTGTACGTGTCCAGGGCCTTGCGGCCCGGAGTGGCCCGCTGCCTGCTGAAATTCCGAACGGATCAGGATACCTCCCAGACCGATAGTACCACCACAGGCACCTGTGGCTGGTTTGACAGTGCCAAGTGCCTCCTGCAAACTGACATCAGGAACCTGGCCGGGTGACTTTTGTTTCTCTGGGGAAAGGCCATGGTTCATGTCCAGGGTCCGCTGGCCCGGAGTGGCCGACTGCCTGCTGAAATTCCGCACCGATCAGGATAGCTCCCAGATGAAAGCAGCCCCCACAGGCAACTGTGGCTGGTTTGACAGTGCCAAGTGCCTCCTGCAAACTGACATCAGGAACCTTGCCTGGTGAGTTTTGTTTCTCTGGGGAAAGGTCATGGTTTATATCCTGGACCCGTAGTCCTGGAGTGGCCGGCTGCCTGCTGGAATTCTGCATGGATCAGGATGCCGCCGAGATGCAAGGTGCCCCCATAGGCACCTGTGGCTGGTTTGACAGTGCCAAGTGCCTCCTGCAAACTGACATCAGGAACCTGGCCTGGTGACTTTTGTTTCTCTGGGGAAAGGCCATCATTCTTTTCCGGGGCCCGCTGGCCCGGAGTGGCAGGCAGACTGCTGAAATTCCGCATGGATCAGGATGCCTCCCAGACCGAAACTAAAAGCATAGGCCGCTGTGGCTGGTTTGACAGTGCCAAGTGCCTCCTGTAAACTGACATCAGGAACCTGGCCTGGTAAGTTTTGTGTCTCTGGGGAAAGGCAATCGTTCTTGTCCCGGGCCCGCCGGCCCGGAGTGGCCGACTGCCTGCTGAAATTCCACACGGTTGAGGATACCGCCCAGATGCAAGGTGCCCCCACAGGCAACTGTGGCTGGTTTGACAGTGCCATGTGCCTCCTGCAAAATGACATCAGGAACCTGGCCTTGTGACTTTCCTTTCTCTGGGGAAAGACCATGACTCATGTCCAGGGCCTTGCGGCCTGGAGTGCCCGGCTGCCTGCTGAAATTCCGCATGGATCGGGATGCCTCCCAGATGGAAAGTGCCCCCACAGGCAACTGCGGCTGGTTTGACAGTGCCAAGTGCCTCCTGCAAACTGACATCAGGAACCTGGCCTGGTGTCTTTTGTTTCTCTGGGGAAAGCCTTTCGTTCCTATCCATGGACGGCTGGCCCAGAGTGGCTGGCTGCCTGCTGAAATTCCGCACTGTTGAAGATACCTCCCAGATGGAAAGTACCACCACAGGCAACTGCGGCTGGTTTGACAGTGCCAAGCGCCTCCTGCAAACTGACATCAGGAACCTGGCCTGGTGACTTTTTTTTCTCACGGGAAAGGGCATCGTTCGTGTCCAGTGCCCGGTGGCCTGGTGTGGCCGGCAGCCTGCTGAACTTCCGCACAGATGAGGATACCTCCCAGATGAAAGGTGCCCATACAGGTGCGTGTTGCTGGTTTGACAGTGCCAAGTGCCTCCTGCAAACTGACATCAGGAACCTGGCCGGGTGACTTTTGTTTCTCTGGGGAAAAGCCATCGCTCCACTCCAGGGCCAGGTGGCCCGGAGTGGCCGGCTACCTGTTGAAATTCCGCACGGATGAGGATAACTCCCAGATGAAAGGAGCCACAACAGGCAACTGTGGCTGGTTTGACAGTGCCAAGTGCCTCCTGCAAACTGACATCAGGAACCTGGCCCGGTGACTTTTATTTCTCTGGGGAAAGGCCATTGTACGTGTCCAAGGTCTAATGGCCCGGAGTGGCCGGCTGCCTGCTGGAATTCGGCATGGATCAGGATGCCGCCGAGATGCAAGGTGCCCCCACAGGCACCTGTGGCTGGTTTGACAGTGCCAAGTGCCTCCTGCACACTGACATCAGGAACCTGACCTGGTGACTTTTGTTTCTCTGGGGAAAGGCCATCGTTCATATCCTACAAACTGTGGCCCAAAGTTGCCGGCTGACTGCTGAAATTCCGCACGGATCAGGATACCTCCGAGATGCAAGGTGCCCCACAGGCACCTGTGGCTGGTTTGACAGTGCCAAGTGCCTCCTGCAAACTGACATCAGGAACCTGGCCTGGTGATTTTCTTTCTCAGGGGAAAGGCCATGGTTCATGTCCAGGGCCCGGTGGCCCGTACTTGCCTGCTGCCTGCTGAAATTCCACAAGGATCAGGATACCTCCCAGATGTAAGGTGCCCCACAGGCAACTGTGGCTGGTTTGACAGTGCCAAGTGCCTCCTGCCAACTGACATCAGGAACCTGGCCTGGTGACTTTTGTTTCTCTGGGGAAAGGCCATGGTTGGTATCCTGAGCCTGGTGTCCTGGAGTGGCAGTCTGCCTGCTAAAATTCTGGACGGACCAGGATGCCTCCCAGATGCAAGGTGCCCCCAGAGGCAACTGTGGCTGGTTTGACAGTGCCAAGTGCCTCCTGCAAACTGACATCAGGAACCTGGCCTGGTGACACTTATTTCTCTGGGGAAAGGCCATTGTACGTGTCCAAGGCCTAGTGGCCCGGAGTGGCCAGCTGCCTGCTGGAATTCTGCATGGATGAGGATGCCGCCGAGATGCAAGATGCCCCCACAGGCACCTGTGGCTGGTTTGACAGTGCCAAGTGCCTCCTGCAAACTGACATCAGGAACCTGGCCTGGTGACTTTTGTTTCTCTGGGGAAAGGCCATGGTTCATATCCTACAAACTGTGGCCCGTAGTGGCCGGCCCCCTGCTGAAATTCCGCACGGATCAGGATACCTCCCAGATGCAAGGTGCCCCACGGGAAACTGCGGCTGGTTAGACAGTGCCAAGTGCCTCCTGCCAACTGACATCAAGAACCTGGCCTGGTGACTTTTGTTTCTCATGGGAAGTGCCATCGTTCGTGTCCCGTACTCGGAAGCCAGGAGTGGCCGGCTGCCTGCTGAAATACCGCACAGATCAGGATAGCTCCCAGATGCAAGGTGCCCCCACAGGCACCTGTGGCTGGTTTGACAGTGCCAAGTGCCTCCTGCATACTGACATCAGGAACCTGGCCTGGTGACTTTTGTTTCTCTGGGGAAAGGCCATCGTTCCTCTCCAGGGCCCGGTTGCTCGAGTGGGCGGATACCTGCTGAAATTCCGCACAGATCAGGATACCTCCCAGATGCAAGGTGCCCGCACAGGCAACTGTGGCTGGTTTGACAGTGCCAAGTGCCTCCTGCAAACTGACATCAGGAACCTGGCCTGGTGACTTTTGTTTCTCTTTGGAAAGGCCATTGTACGTGTCCAGGGCCTGTGGCCCGTAGTGGCCGGCCCCCTGCTGAAATTCCGAACGGATCAGGATACCTCCCAGACCGATAGTACCACCACAGGCACCTGTGGCTGGTTTGACAGTGCCAAGTGCCTCCTGCAAACTGACATCAGGAACCTGGCCTGGTGACTTTTGTTTCCCTAGGGAAAAGCCGTGGTTCTTGTCCAGGGCCTGGTGGCCCAGAGTGGCCGGCCCCCTGCTGAAATTCCGCATGGATCAGGAGGCATCCCAGATGAAATGTGCCCCCACAGGCACCTGTGGCTGGTTTGACAGTGCCATGTGCCTCCTGCAAACTGATATCAGGAACCAGGCCTGGTGATTTTTCTTTGTCTGGGGAAAGGCCATTGTACGTGTCCAGAGCCTGGTGGCCCGGAGTGGCCGGCTGCCTGCTGAAATTCCGAACGGATCAGGATTCCTCCCAGAACGAAAGTACCACCACAGGCACCTGTGGCTGGTTTGACAGTGCCAAGTGCCTCCTGCAAACTGACATCAGGAACCTGGCCTGGTGACTTTTGTTTCTCTGGGGAAAGGCCATCGTTCGTGTCCAGGGCCGGGTGTCCCTGGGTGTCCGGCTG
Organism: Passer domesticus; assembly: GCF_036417665.1. NCBI lineage: Eukaryota > Metazoa > Chordata > Aves > Passeriformes > Passeridae > Passer > Passer domesticus. Next base: position 29,848,319 of record NC_087480.1, on the reverse strand, counting down.
CCTGCTGAAATTCCGAACGGATCAGGATACCGCCCAGATGCAATGTGCCCCCACTGGCACCTGTGGCTGGTTTGACAGTGCCATGTGCCTCCTGCAAACTGACATCAGGAACCTGGCCTGGTGACTTTTGTTTCTCAGGGGAAAGTCCATGGTTTATATCCTGGACAAGTTGGACCGCAGGGACTGGCTGCTTGCTGAAATTCCGAAAGCACCAGGATGCCTCCCAGATGCAAGGTGTCCCCACAGGTAATTGTGTCTGGTTTGAGAGTGCCAAGTGCCTCCTGCAAACTGACATCGGAAAGCTGGGCTGGTCACTTTGGTTTCTCTGGGGAAAGGCCACGATTCATGCCCAGGGCCTTGCGGCCCGGAGTGGCCCGCTGCCTGCTGAAATTCCACACGGTTGAGGATACCTCCCAAACGCAAGGTGCCCCCACAGGCAACTGCGGCTGGTTTGACAGTGCCAAGTGCCTCCTGCAAACTGACATCAGGAACCTGGCCTGGTGTCTTTTGTTTCTCTGGGGAAAGCCTTTCGTTCCTATCCATGGACGGGTGGCCCAGAGTGGCTGGCTGCCTGCTGAAATTCCGCACTGTTGAAGATACCTCCCAGATGGAAAGTACCACCACAGGCAACTGTGGCTGGTTTGACAGTGCCAAGCGCCTCCTGCAAACTGACATCAGGAACCTGGCCTGGTGACTTTTGTTTCTCACGGGAAAGGGCATCGTTCGTGTCCAGTGCCCGGTGGCCTGGTGTGGCCGGCAGCCTGCTGAACTTCCGCACAGATGAGGATACCTCCCAGATGAAAGGTGCCCATACAGGTGCGTGTTGCTGGTTTGACAGTGCCAAGTGCCTCCTGCAAACTGACATCAGGAACCTGGCCGGGTGACTTTTGTTTCTCTGGGGAAAAGCCATCGCTCCACTCCAGGGCCAGGTGGCCCGGAGTGGCCGGCTACCTGTTGAAATTCCGCACGGATGAGGATAACTCCCAGATGAAAGGAGCCACAACAGGCAACTGTGGCTGGTTTGACAGTGCCAAGTGCCTCCTGCAAACTGACATCAGGAACCTGGCCCGGTGACTTTTATTTCTCTGGGGAAAGGCCATTGTACGTGTCCAAGGTCTAATGGCCCGGAGTGGCCGGCTGCCTGCTGGAATTCGGCATGGATCAGGATGCCGCCGAGATGCAAGGTGCCCCCACAGGCACCTGTGGCTGGTTTGACAGTGCCAAGTGCCTCCTGCACACTGACATCAGGAACCTGACCTGGAGACTTTTGTTTCTCTGGGGAAAGGCCATCGTTCATATCCTACAAACTGTGGCCCAAAGTTGCCGGCTGACTGCTGAAATTCCGCACGGATCAGGATACCTCCGAGATGCAAGGTGCCCCACAGGCACCTGTGGCTGGTTTGACAGTGCCAAGTGCCTCCTGCAAACTGACATCAGGAACCTGGCCTGGTGATTTTCTTTCTCAGGGGAAAGGCCATGGTTCATGTCCAGGGCCCGGTGGCCCGTACTTGCCTGCTGCCTGCTGAAATTCCACAAGGATCAGGATACCTCCCAGATGTAAGGTGCCCCACAGGCAACTGTGGCTGGTTTGACAGTGCCAAGTGCCTCCTGCCAACTGACATCAGGAACCTGGCCTGGTGACTTTTGTTTCTCTGGGGAAAGGCCATGGTTGGTATCCTGAGCCTGGTGTCCTGGAGTGGCCGTCTGCCTGCTAAAATTCTGGACGGACCAGGATGCCTCCCAGATGCAAGGTGCCCCCAGAGGCAACTGTGGCTGGTTTGACAGTGCCAAGTGCCTCCTGCAAACTGACATCAGGAACCTGGCCTGGTGACACTTATTTCTCTGGGGAAAGGCCATTGTACGTGTCCAAGGCCTAGTGGCCCGGAGTGGCCAGCTGCCTGCTGGAATTCTGCATGGATGAGGATGCCGCCGAGATGCAAGGTGCCCCCACAGGCACCTGTGGCTGGTTTGACAGTGCCAAGTGCCTCCTGCAAACTGACATCAGGAACCTGGCCTGGTGACTTTTGTTTCTCTGGGGAAAGGCCATGGTTCATATCCTACAAACTGTGGCCCGTAGTGGCCGGCCCCCTGCTGAAATTCCGCACGGATCAGGATACCTCCCAGATGCAAGGTGCCCCCACAGGCACCTGTGGCTGGTTTGACAGTGCCAAGTGCCTCCTGCAAACTGACATCAGGAACCTGGCCTGGTGACTTTTGTTTCTCTGGGGAAAGGCCATCGTTCCTCTCCAGGGCCCGGTTGCTCGAGTGGGCGGATACCTGCTGAAATTCCGCACAGATCAGGATACCTCCCAGATGCAAGGTGCCCGCACAGGCAACTGTGGCTGGTTTGACAGTGCCAAGTGCCTCCTGCAAACTGACATCAGGAACCTGGCCTGGTGACTTTTGTTTCTCTTTGGAAAGGCCATTGTACGTGTCCAGGGCCTGTGGCCCGTAGTGGCCGGCCCCCTGCTGAAATTCCGAACGGATCAGGATACCTCCCAGACCGATAGTACCACCACAGGCACCTGTGGCTGGTTTGACAGTGCCAAGTGCCTCCTGCAAACTGACATCAGGAACCTGGCCTGGTGACTTTTGTTTCCCTAGGGAAAAGCCGTGGTTCTTGTCCAGGGCCTGGTGGCCCAGAGTGGCCGGCCGCCTGCTGAAATTCCGCATGGATCAGGATGCATCCTAGATGAAAAGTGCCCCCACAGGCACCTGTGGCTTGTTTGACAGTGCCAAGTGCCTCCAGCAAACTGACATCAGGAACCTGGCCTGGTGACTTTTGTTTCTCTGCGGAAAGACCATCATTCTTTTCCGAGGCCTGGTGGCCCGTAGTGGCCAGCAGCCTGCTGAAATTCCGAACGGATCAGGATACCTCCCAGACCGAAACTAAAACCATAGGCAACTGTGGCAGGTTTGACAGTGCCAAGTGCCTCCTGCAAACAGACATCAGGAACCTGGCCTGGTGACTTTTGTTTCTCTGGGGAAAGGCCATCGTTCTTGTCCGGGGCCCGTCAGCCCGGAGTGGCCGGCTGCCTGCTGAAATTTGATACAGTTGAGGATACCTCCCAGATGCAATTTGCCCCCACAGGCAACTGTGGCTGGTTTGACAGTGCCAAGTGCTTCCTGCAAACTGACATCAGAAACCTGGCCTGGTGATTTCCTTTCTCAGGGGAAAGGCCATGGTTCATGTCCAGGGCCCGGTGGCTCGCAGTTGCCTGCTGCCTGCTGAAATTCCACACGGATCCGGATACCTCCCAGATGCAAGGTGCCCCCACAGGCAACTGTGGCTGGTTTGACAGTGCCAAGTGCGTCCTGCAAATTGACATCAGGAACCTGGCCTGGTGACTTTTGTTTCTCATGGGAAGTGCCATCGTTTGTGTCCCGTACTCGGAAGCCAGGAGTGGCCGGCTGCCTGCTGAAATACCGCACAGATCAGGATAGCTCCCAGATGCAAGGTGCCCCCACAGGCACCTGTGGCTGGTTTGACAGTGCCAAGTGCCTCCTGCAAACTGACATCAGGAACCTGGCCTTGTGACTTTCCTTTCTCTGGGGAAAGACCATGATTCATGTCCAGGGCCTTGCGGCCTGGAATGCCCGGCTGCCTGCTGAAATTCCGCATGGATCGGGATACCTCCCAGATGGAAAGTGCCCCAAGAGGCAACTGTGGCTGGTTTGACAGTGCCAAGTGCCTCCTGCCAACTGACATCAGGAACCTGGCTGGGTGACTTTTGTTTCCCTAGGGAAAAGCCGTGGTTGTTGTCCAGGGCCTGGTGGCACGGAGTGTCCGGCCGCCTGCTGAAATTCCGCATGGATCAGGATGCATCCCAGATGAAAAGTGCCCCCACAGGCACCTGTGGCTTGTTTGACAGTGCCAAGCGCCTCCTGCCAACTGACATCAGGAACCTGGCCAGGTGACTTTTGTTTCCCTAGGGAAAAGCCGTGGTTCTTGTCCATGGCCTGGTGGCCCGGAGTGGCCGGCTGCCTGCTGAAATTCCGCACGGATCAGGATACCTCCCAGATGCAAGGTGCCCCCACAGGCAACTGTGGCTGGTTTGACAGTGCCAAGTGCCTCCTGCAAACTGACATCAGGAACCTGGTCGGGTGACTTTTGTTTCTCTGGGGAAAGGCCGTGGTTAATGTACAGGGCCGGGTGTCCTGGAGTGGCCGGCTGCCTGCTGAAATTCCGCACAGATCAGGATACCTCCCAGATGGAAAGTGGCCCCACAGGCAACTGCGTCTGGTTTGACAGTGCCAAGTGCCTCCAGCAAACTGACATCAGGAACCTAGCCTGGTGACTTTTGTTTCTCTGGGGAAAGGCTATTATTCTTCTCCAGTGCCCGTTGGCCCGGAGTGGCCGGCTGCCTGCTGAAATTCCTCACGGATCAGGATACCTCCCCCATGGAAAGTACCACCTCAGGCAACTGTGGCTGGTTTGACAGTGCCAAGTGCCTCCTGCAAACTGACATCAGGAACCTGGCCTGGTGTCTTTTGTTTCTCAGGGGAAAGCCTTTCGTTCCTATCCATGGACGGGTGGCCCAGAGTGGCTGGCTGCCTGCTGAAATTCCGCACTGTTGAAGATACCTCCCAGATGGAAAGTACCACCACAGGCAACTGTGGCTGGTTTGACAGTGCCAAGCGCCTCCTGCAAACTGACATCAGGAACCTGGCCTGGTGACTTTTGTTTCTCACGGGAAAGGGCATCGTTCGTGTCCAGTGCCCGGTGGCCTGGTGTGGCCGGCAGCCTGCTGAACTTCCGCACAGATGAGGATACCTCCCAGATGCAAGGTGCCCATACAGGTGCGTGTGGCTGGTTTGACAGTGCCAAGTGCCTCCTGCAAACTGACATCAGGAACCTGGCCGGGTGACTTTTGTTTCTCTGGGGAAAAGCCATCGCTCCACTCCAGGGCCAGGTGGCCCGGAGTGGCCGGCTACCTGTTGAAATTCCGCACGGATGTGGATAACTCCCAGATGAAAGGAGCCACAACAGGCAACTTTGGCTGGTTTGACAGTGCCAAGTGCCTCCTGCAAACTGACATCAGGAACCTGGCCTGGTGACTTTTATTTCTCTGGGGAAAGGCCATTGTACGTGTCCAAGGTCTAATGGCCCGGAGTGGCCGGCTGCCTGCTGGAATTCGGCATGGATCAGGATGCCGCCGAGATGCAAGGTGCCCCCACAGGCACCTGTGGCTGGTTTGACAGTGCCAAGTGCCTCCTGCACACTGACATCAGGAACCTGACCTGGTGACTTTTGTTTCTCTGGGGAAAGGCAATCGTTCATATCCTACAAACTGTGGCCCAAAGTTGCCGGCTGACTGCTGAAATTCCGCATGGATCAGGATACCTCCGAGATGCAAGGTGCCCCACAGGCACCTGTGGCTGGTTTGACAGTGCCAAGTGCCTCCTGCAAACTGACATCAGGAACCTGGCCTGGTGATTTTCTTTCTCAGGGGAAAGGCCATGGTTCATGTCCAGGGCCCGGTGGCCCGTACTTGCCTGCTGCCTGCTGAAATTCCACAAGGATCAGGATACCTCCCAGATGCAAGGTGCCCCACGGGAAACTGTGGCTGGTTTGACAGTGCCAAGTGCCTCCTGCCAACTGACATCAGGAACCTGGTGACTTTTGTTTCTCTGGGGAAAGGCCATGGTTGGTATCCTGAGCCTGGTGTCCTGGAGTGGCCGTCTGCCTGCTAAAATTCTGGACGGACCAGGATGCCTCCCAGATGCAAGGTGCCCCCAGAGGCAACTGTGGCTGGTTTCACAGTGCCAAGTGCCTCCTGCAAACTGACATCAGGAACCTGGCCTGGTGACATTTATTTCTCTGGGGAAAGGCCATTGTACGTGTCCAAGGCCTAGTGGCCCGGAGTGGCCAGCTGCCTGCTGGAATTCTGCATGGATCAGGATGCCGCCGAGATGCAAGGTGCCCCCACAGGCACCTGTGGCTGGTTTGACAGTGCCAAGTGCCTCCTGCAAACTGACATCAGGAACCTGGCCTGGTGACTTTTGTTTCTCTGGGGAAAGGCCATGGTTCATATCCTACAAACTGTGGCCCGTAGTGGCCGGCCCCCTGCTGAAATTCCGCACGGATCAGGATACCTCCCAGATGCAAGGTGCCCCACGGGAAACTGCGGCTGGTTTGACAGTGCCAAGTGCCTCCTGCCAACTGACATCAAGAACCTGGCCTGGTGACTTTTGTTTGTCTGGGGAAAGACCATGGTTGGTATCCTGAGCCTGGTGTCCTGGAGTGGCCGTCTGCCTGCTAAAATTCTGGACGGACCAGGATGCCGCCAAGATGCAAGGTGCCCCAAGAGGCAACTGTGGCTGGTTTGACAGTGCCAAGTGCTTCCTGCAAACTGACATCAGAAACCTGGCCTGGTGATTTCCTTTCTCAGGGGAAAGGCCATGGTTCATGTCCAGGGCCCGGTGGCTCGCAGTTGCCTGCTGCCTGCTGAAATTCCACACGGATCCGGATACCTCCCAGATGCAAGGTGCCCCCACAGGCAACTGTGGCTGGTTTGACAGTGCCAAGTGCGTCCTGCAAATTGACATCAGGAACCTGGCCTGGTGACTTTTGTTTCTCATGGGAAGTGCCATCGTTCGTGTCCCGTACTCGGAAGCCAGGAGTGGCCGGCTGCCTGCTGAAATACCGCACAGATCAGGATAGCTCCCAGATGCAAGGTGCCCCCCTGGGCACCTGTGGTTGGTTTGACAGTGCCAAGTGCCTCCTGCAAACTGACATCAGGAACCTGGCCTGGTGACTTTTGTTTCTCTGGGGAAAGGCCATCGTTCCTCTCCAGGGCCCGGTTGCTCGAGTGGGCGTATACCTGCTGAAATTCCGCACAGATCAGGATACCTCCCAGATGCAAGGTGCCCGCACAGGCAACTGTGGCTGGTTTGACAGTGCCAAGTGCCTCCTGCAAACTGACATCAGGAACCTGGCCTGGTGACTTTTGTTTCTCTTTGGAAAGGCCATTGTACGTGTCCAGGGCCTGTGGCCCGTAGTGGCCGGCCCCCTGCTGAAATTCCGAACGGATCAGGATACCTCCCAGACCGATAGTACCACCACAGGCACCTGTGGCTGGTTTGACAGTGCCAAGTGCCTCCTGCAAACTGACATCAGGAACCTGGCCTGGTGACTTTTGTTTCCCTAGGGAAAAGCCGTGGTTCTTGTCCAGGGCCTGGTGGCCCAGAGTGGCCGGCCACCTGCTGAAATTCCGCATGGATCAGGAGGCATCCCAGATGAAATGTGCCCCCACAAGCACCTGTGGCTGGTTTGACAGTGCCATGTGCCTCCTGCAAACTGATATCAGGGACCAGGCCTGGTGATTTTTCTTTGTCTGGGGAAAGGCCATTGTACGTGTCCAGAGCCTGGTGGCCCGGAGTGGCCGGCTGCCTGCTGAAATTCCGAACGGATCAGGATTCCTCCCAGAACGAAAGTACCACCACAGGCACCTGTGGCTGGTTTGACAGTGCCAAGTGCCTCCTGCAAACTGACATCAGCAACCTGGCCAGGTGACTTTTGTTTCTCTGGGGAAAGGCCATCGTTCGTGTCCAGGGCCGGGTGTCCCTGGGTGTCCGGCTGCCTGCTGAAATTCCGAACGGATCAGGATACCGCCCAGATGCAATGTGCCCCCACTGGCACCTGTGGCTGGTTTGACAGTGCCATGTGCCTCTTGCAAACTGACATCAGGAACCTGGCCTGGTGACTTTTGTTTCTCAGGGGAAAGTCCATGGTTTATATCCTGGACAAGTTGGACCGCAGGGACTGGCTGCTTGCTGAAATTCCGAAAGCACCAGGATGCCTCCCAGATGCAAGGTGTCCCCACAGGTAATTGTGTCTGGTTTGAGAGTGCCAAGTGCCTCCTGCAAACTGACATCGGAAAGCTGGGCTGGTCACTTTGGTTTCTCTGGGGAAAGGCCACGATTCATGTCCAGGGCCTTGCGGACCGGAGTGGCCCGCTGCCAACTGAAATTCCACACGGTTGAGGATACCTCCCAAACGCAAGGTGCCCCCGCAGACAACTGTGGTTGGTTTGACAGTGCCAAGTGCCTCCAGCAAACTGACATCAGGAACCTGGCCGGGTGACTTTTGTTTCTCTGGGGAAAGGCCATGGTTCATGTCCAGGGTCCGCTGGCCCGGAGTGGCCGACTGCCTGCTGAAATTCCGCACCGATCAGGATAGCTCCCAGATGAAATCAGCCCCCACAGGCAACTGTGGCTGGTTTGACAGTGCCAAGTGCCTCCTGCAAACTGACATCAGGAACCTTGCCTGGTGAGTTTTGTTTCTCTGGGGAAAGGACATGGTTTATATCCTGGACCCGTAGTCCTGGAGTGGCCGGCTGCCTGCTGGAATTCTGCATGGATCAGGATGCCTCCCAGATGGAAAGTACCCCCACAGCCAACTGTGGCTGGTTTGACAGTGCCAAGTGCCTCCTGCAAACTGACATCAGGAACCTGGCCGGGTGACTTTTGTTTCTCTGGGGAAAGGCCATAGATGATGTCCAGTGCCCCCTGGCCCGGAGTGGCCGACTGTCTGCTGAAATTCCGCACAGATCAGGATACCTCCCAGATGCAAGGTGCCCCCACAGGCAACTGTGGCTGGTTTGACAGTGCCAAGTGCCTCCTGCAAACTGACATCAGGAACCTGGCCTGGTGACTTTTGTTTCTCTGGGGAAAGGCCATCGTTCTTGTCTGGGGCCCGCCGGCCCGGAGTGGCCGGCTGTCTGCTGAAATTCCACACGGTTTAGGCTACCTCCCAGATGCAAGGCGCCCCCAGAGGCAACTGTGGCTGGTTTGACAGTGCCATGTGCCTCCTGCAAACTGACATCAGGAACCTGGCCTGGTGACTTTTGTTTCTCTGGGGAAAGGCCATGGTTCATATCCTGGATACGTAGGACCGGAGAGGCCGGCTGCCTGTTGAAATTCCTCACTGATCAGGATGCCGCCGAGATGCAAGATGCCCCCAGAGGCACCTGTGGCTGCTTCGACAGTGCCTAGTGCCTCCTGCAAACTGACATCAGGAACCTGGCCTGGTGACTTTTGTTTCTCTGGGGAAAGGCTATGGTTCATATCCTGGACCCGTAGTCCCGGAGTGGCCGGCTGCCTGCTGAAATTCCGAACGGATCAGGATGCCTCCCAGATGCAAGGTGCCCCCAGAGGCAATTGTGGCTGGTTTGACAGTGCCAAGTGCCTCCTGCAAACTGACATCAGGAACCTGGCCTGGTGACATTTATTTCTCTGGGGAAAGGCCATTGTACGTGTCCAAGGCCTAGTGGCCCGTAGTGGCCGGCTGCTTGCTGGAATTCTGCATGGCTCAGAATGCCGCCGAGATGCAAGGTGCCCCCAGAGGCACCTGTGGCTGGTTTGACAGTGCCAAGTGCCTCCTGCAAACTGACATCAGGAACCTGGCCTGGTGACTTTTGTTTCTCTGGGGAAAGGCCATGGTTCATATCCTACAAACTGTGGCCCACAGTGGCCGGCTGCCTGCTGAAATTCCACACGGATCAGGATACCTCCCAGATGCAAGGTGCCCCACGGGAAACTGTGGCTGGTTTGACAGTGCCAAGTGCCTCCTGCAAACTGACATCAGGAACCTGGCCTGGTGACTTTTGTTTCTCTGGGGTAAGGCCATCATTCTTTTCCGAGGCCTGGTGGCCCATAGTGGCCAGCATCCTGCTGAAATTCCGAACGGATCAGGATACCTCCCAGACCGAAACTAAAACCATAGGCAACTGTGGCTGGTTTGACAGTGCCAAGTGCCTCCTGCAAACAGACATCAGGAACCTGGCCTGGTGACTTTTGTTTCTCTGGGGAAAGGCCATCGTTCTTGTCCGGGGCCCGTCAGCCCGGAGTGGCCGGCTGCCTGCTGAAATTTGACACAGTTGAGGATACCTCCCAGATGCAAGTTGCCCCCACAGGCAACTGTGGCTGGTTTGACAGTGCCAAGTGCTTCCTGCAAACTGACATCAGAAACCTGGCCTGGTGATTTCCTTTCTCAGGGGAAAGGCCATGGTTCATGTCCAGGGCCCGGTGGCTCGCAGTTGCCTGCTGCCTGCTGAAATTCCACACGGATCCGGATACCTCCCAGATGCAAGGTGCCCCCACAGGCAACTGTGGCTGGTTTGACAGTGCCAAGTGCGTCCTGCAAATTGACATCAGGAACCTGGCCTGGTGACTTTTGTTTCTCATGGGAAGTGCCATCGTTTGTGTCCCGTACTCGGAAGCCAGGAGTGGCCGGCTGCCTGCTGAAATACCGCACAGATCAGGATAGCTCCCAGATGCAAGGTGCCCCCACAGGCACCTGTGGCTGGTTTGACAGTGCCAAGTGCCTCCTGCAAACTGACATCAGGAACCTGGCCTTGTGACTTTCCTTTCTCTGGGGAAAGACCATGATTCATGTCCAGGGCCTTGCGGCCTGGAGTGCCCGGCTGCCTGCTGAAATTCTGCATGGATCGGGATGCCTCCCAGATGGAAAGTGCCCCAAGAGGCAACTGTGGCTGGTTTGACAGTGCCAAGTGCCTCCTGCCAACTGACATCAGGAACCTGGCTGGGTGACTTTTGTTTCCCTAGGGAAAAGGCGTGGTTCTTGTCCAGGGCCTGGTGGCCCGGAGTGGCCGGCCGCCTGCTGAAATTCCGCATGGATCAGGATGCATCCCAGATGAAAAGTGCCCCCACAGGCACCTGTGGCTTGTTTGACAGTGCCAAGTGCCTCCAGCAAACTGACATCAGGAACCTGGCCTGGTGACTTTTGTTTCTCTGCGGAAAGACCATAGTTCATGTCCACGGCCTGGTGGCCCGGAGTGGCCGGCTGCCTGCTGAAATTCCGCTTGGATCAGGATACCTCCCAGATGCAAGGTGCCCCCACAGGCAACTGTGGCTGGTTTGACAGTGCCAAGTGCCTCCTGCAAACTGACATCAGGAACCTGGCCTGGTGACTTTTGTTTCTCTGGGGAAAGGCCATCATTCTTTTCCGAGGCCTGGTGGCCCGTAGTGGCCAGCAGCCTGCTGAAATTCCGAACGGATCAGGATACCTCCCAGACCGAAACTAAAACCATAGGCAACTGTGGCTGGTTTGACAGTGCCAAGTGCCTCCTGCCAACTGACATCAGGAACCTGGCCTGGTGACTTTTGTTTCTCTGGGGAAAGGCCATGGTTGGTATCCTGAGCCTGGTGTCCTGGAGTGGCCGTCTGCCTGCCAAAATTCTGGACGGACCAGGATGCCTCCCAGATGCAAGGTGCCCCCAGAGGCAACTGTGGCTGGTTTGACAGTGCCAAGTGCCTCCTGCAAACTGACATCAGGAACCTGGCCTGGTGACATTTATTTCTCTGGGGAAAGGCCATTGTACGTGTCCAAGGCCTAGTGGCCCGGAGTGGCCAGCTGCCTGCTGGAATTCTGCATGGATCAGGATGCCGCCGAGATGCAAGGTGCCCCCAGAGGCACCTGTGGCTGGTTTGACAGTGCCAAGTGCCTCCTGCAAACTGACATCAGGAACCTGGCCTGGTGACTTTTGTTTCTCTGGGGAAAGGCCATGGTTCATATCCTACAAACTGTGGCCCGTAGTGGCCGGCCCCCTGCTGAAATTCCGCACGGATCAGGATACCTCCCAGATGCAAGGTGCCCCACGGGAAACTGCGGCTGGTTAGACAGTGCCAAGTGCCTCCTGCCAACTGACATCAAGAACCTGGCCTGGTGACTTTTGTTTCTCATGGGAAGTGCCATCGTTCGTGTCCCGTACTCGGAAGCCAGGATTGGCCGGCTGCCTGCTGAAATACCGCACAGATCAGGATAGCTCCCAGATGCAAGGTGCCCCCCTAGGCACCTGTGGTTGGTTTGACAGTGCCAAGTGCCTCCTGCAAACTGACATCAGGAACCTGGCCTGGTGACTTTTGTTTCTCTGGGGAAAGGCCATCGTTCCTCTCCAGGGCCCGGTTGCTCGAGTGGGCGGATACCTGCTGAAATTCCGCACAGATCAGGATACCTCCCAGATGCAAGGTGCCCGCACAGGCAACTGTGGCTGGTTTGACAGTGCCAAGTGCCTCCTGCAAACTGACATCAGGAACCTGGCCTGGTGACTTTTGTTTCTCTTTGGAAAGGCCATTGTACGTGTCCAGGGCCTGTGGCCCGTAGTGGCCGGCCCCCTGCTGAAATTCCGAACGGATCAGGATACCTCCCAGACCGATAGTACCACCACAGGCACCTGTGGCTGGTTTGACAGTGCCAAGTGCCTCCTGCAAACTGACATCAGGAACCTGGCCTGGTGACTTTTGTTTCCCTAGGGAAAAGCCGTGGTTCTTGTCCAGGGCCTGGTGGCCCAGAGTGGCCGGCCACCTGCTGAAATTCCGCATGGATCAGGAGGCATCCCAGATGAAATGTGCCCCCACAGGCACCTGTGGCTGGTTTGACAGTGCCATGTGCCTCCTGCAAACTGATATCAGGGACCAGGCCTGGTGATTTTTCTTTGTCTGGGGAAAGGCCATTGTACGTGTCCAGAGCCTGGTGGCCCGGAGTGGCCGGCTGCCTGCTGAAATTCCGAACGGATCAGGATTCCTCCCAGAACGAAAGTACCACCACAGGCACCTGTGGCTGGTTTGACAGTGCCAAGTGCCTCCTGCAAACTGACATCAGCAACCTGGCCAGGTGACTTTTGTTTCTCTGGGGAAAGGCCATCGTTCGTGTCCAGGGCCGGGTGTCCCTGGGTGTCCGGCTGCCTGCTGAAATTCCGAACGGATCAGGATACCGCCCAGATGCAATGTGCCCCCACTGGCACCTGTGGCTGGTTTGACAGTGCCATGTGCCTCTTGCAAACTGACATCAGGAACCTGGCCATGTGACTTTTGTTTCTCAGGGGAAAGTCCATGGTTTATATCCTGGACAAGTTGGACCGCAGGGACTGGCTGCTTGCTGAAATTCCGAAAGCACCAGAATGCCTCCCAGATGCAAGGTGTCCCCACAGGTAATTGTGTCTGGTTTGAGAGTGCCAAGTGCCTCCTGCAAACTGACATCGGAAAGCTGGGCTGGTCACTTTGGTTTCTCTGGGGAAAGGCCACGATTCATGTCCAGGGCCTTGCGGACCGGAGTGGCCCGCTGCCAACTGAAATTCCACACGGTTGAGGATACCTCCCAAACGCAAGGTGCCCCCGCAGACAACTGTGGTTGGTTTGACAGTGCCAAGTGCCTCCAGCAAACTGACATCAGGAACCTGGCCGGGTGACTTTTGTTTCTCTGGGGAAAGGCCATGGTTCATGTCCAGGGTCCGCTGGCCCGGAGTGGCCGACTGCCTGCTGAAATTCCGCACCGATCAGGATAGCTCCCAGATGAAATCAGCCCCCACAGGCAACTGTGGCTGGTTTGACAGTGCCAAGTGCCTCCTGCAAACTGACATCAGGAACCTTGCCTGGTGAGTTTTGTTTCTCTGGGGAAAGGACATGGTTTATATCCTGGACCCGTAGTCCTGGAGTGGCCGGCTGCCTGCTGGAATTCTGCATGGATCAGGATGCCGCCGAGATGCAAGGTGCCCCCATAGGCACCTGTGGCTGGTTTGACAGTGCCAAGTGCCTCCTGTAAACTGACATCAGGAACCTGGCCTGGTAAGTTTTGTTTCTCTGGGGAAAGGCAATAGTTCTTGTCCCGGGCCCGCCGGCCCGGAGTGGCCGACTGCCTGCTGAAATTCCACACGGTTGAGGATACCGCCCAGATGCAAGGTGCCCCCACAGGCAACTGTGGCTGGTTTGACAGTGCCATGTGCCTCCTGCAAAATGACATCAGGAACCTGGCCTTGTGACTTTCCTTTCTCTGGGGAAAGACCATGATTCATGTCCAGGGCCTTGCGGCCTGGAGTGCCCGGCTGCCTGCTGAAATTCCGCATGGATCGGGATGCCTCCCAGATGGAAAGTGCCCCCACAGGCAACTGCGGCTGGTTTGACAGTGCTAAGTGCCTCCTGTAAACTGACATCAGGAACCTGGCCGGGTGACTTTTGTTTCCCTAGGGAAAAGCCGTGGTTCTTGTCCAGGGCCTGGTGGCCCGGAGTGGCCGGCTGCCTGCTGAAATTCCGCACGGATCAGGATACCTCCCAGATGCAAGGTGCCCCCACAGGCAACTGTGGCTGGTTTGACAATGCCAAGTGCCTCCTGCAAACTGACATCAGGAACCTGGTCGGGTGACTTTTGTTTCTCTGGGGAAAGGTCGTGGTTAATGTACAGGGCCGGGTGTCCTGGAGTGGCCGGCTGCCTGCTGAAATTCCGCACAGATCAGGATACCTCCCAGATGGAAAGTGGCCCCACAGGCAACTGCGTCTGGTTTGACAGTGCCAAGTGCCTCCTGCAAACTGACATCAGGAACCTAGCCTGGTGACTTTTGTTTCTCTGGGGAAAGGCTATTATTCTTCTCCAGTGCCCGTTGGCCCGGAGTGGCCGGCTGCCTGCTGAAATTCCTCACGGATCAGGATACCTCCCCCATGGAAAGTACCATCTCAGGCAACTGTGGCTGGTTTGACAGTGCCAAGGGCCTCCTGCAAACTGACATCAGGAACCTGGCCTGGTGTCTTTTGTTTCTCAGGGGAAAGCCTTTCGTTCCTATCCATGGACGGGTGGCCCAGAGTGGCTGGCTGCCTGCTGAAATTCCGCACTGTTGAAGATACCTCCCAGATGGAAAGTACCACCACAGGCAACTGTGGCTGGTTTGACAGTGCCAAGCGCCTCCTGCAAACTGACATCAGGAACCTGGCCTGGTGACTTTTGTTTCTCACGGGAAAGGGCATCGTTCGTGTCCAGTGCCCGGTGGCCTGGTGTGGCCGGCAGCCTGCTGAACTTCCGCACAGATGAGGATACCTCCCAGATGCAAGGTGCCCATACAGGTGCGTGTGGCTGGTTTGACAGTGCCAAGTGCCTCCTGCAAACTGACATCAGGAACCTGGCCGGGTGACTTTTGTTTCTCTGGGGAAAAGCCATCGCTCCACTCCAGGGCCAGGTGGCCCGGAGTGGCCGGCTACCTGTTGAAATTCCGCACGGATGAGGATAACACCCAGATGAAAGGAGCCACAACAGGCAACATTGGCTGGTTTGACAGTGCCAAGTGCCTCCTGCAAACTGACATCAGCAACCTGGCCTGGTGACTTTTATTTCTCTGGGGAAAGGCCATTGTACATGTCCAAGGTCTAATGGCCCGGAGTGGCCGGCTGCCTGCTGGAATTCGGCATGGATCAGGATGCCGCCGAGATGCAAGGTGCCCCCACAGGCACCTGTGCCTGGTTTGACAGTGCCAAGTGCCTCCTGCACACTGACATCAGGAACCTGGCCTGGTGACTTTTCTTTCTCTGGGGAAAGGCAATCGTTCATATCCTACAAACTGTGGCCCAAAGTTGCCGGCTGACTGCTGAAATTCCGCACGGATCAGGATACCTCCGAGATGCAAGGTGCCCCACAGGCACCTGTGGCTGGTTTGACAGTGCCAAGTGCCTCCTGCAAACTGACATCAGGAACCTGGCCTGGTCATTTTCTTTCTCAGGGGAAAGGCCATGGTTCATGTCCAGGGCCCGGTGGCCCGTACTTGCCTGCTGCCTGCTGAAATTCCACAAGGATCAGGATACCTCCCAGATGTAAGGTGCCCCACGGGAAACTGTGGCTGGTTTGACAGTGCCAAGTGCCTCCTGCCAACTGACATCAGGAACCTGGTGACTTTTGTTTCTCTGGGGAAAGGCCATGGTTGGTATCCTGAGCCTGGTTTCCTGGAGTGGCCGTCTGCCTGCTAAAATTCTGGACGGACCAGGATGCCTCCCAGATGCAAGGTGCCCCCAGAGGCAACTGTGGCTGGTTTGACAGTGCCAAGTGCCTCCTGCAAACTGACATCAGGAACCTGGCCTGGTGACATTTATTTCTCTGGGGAAAGGCCATTGTACGTGTCCAAGGCCTAGTGGCCCGGAGTGGCCAGCTGCCTGCTGGAATTCTGCATGGATCAGGATGCCGCCGAGATGCAAGGTGCCCCCACAGGCACCTGTGGCTGGTTTGACAGTGCCAAGTGCCTCCTGCAAACTGACATCAGGAACCTGGCCTGGTGACTTTTGTTTCTCTGGGGAAAGGCCATGGTTCATATCCTACAAACTGTGGCCCGTAGTGGCCGGCCCCCTGCTGAAATTCCGCACGGATCAGGATACCTCCCAGATGCAAGGTGCCCCACGGGAAACTGTGGCTGGTTTGACAGTGCCAAGTGCCTCCTGCCAACTGACATCAAGAACCTGGCCTGGTGACTTTTGTTTGTCTGGGGAAAGACCATGGTTGGTATCCTGAGCCTGGTGTCCTGGACTGGCCGTCTGCCTGCTAAAATTCTGGACGGACCAGGATGCCGCCAAGATGCAAGGTGCCCCCAGAGGCAACTGTGGCTGGTTTGACAGTGCCAAGTGCTTCCTGCAAACTGACATCAGAAACCTGGCCTGGTGATTTCCTTTCTCAGGGGAAAGGCCATGGTTCATGTCCAGGGCCCGGTGGCTCGCAGTTGCCTGCTGCCTGCTGAAATTCCACACAGATCCGGATACCTCCCAGATGCAAGGTGCCCCCACAGGCAACTGTGGCTGGTTTGACAGTGCCAAGTGCGTCCTGCAAATTGACATCAGGAACCTGGCCTGGTGACTTTTGTTTCTCATGGGAAGTGCCATCGTTCGTGTCCCGTACTCGGAAGCCAGGAGTGGCCGGCTGCCTGCTGAAATACCGCACAGATCAGGATAGCTCCCAGATGCAAGGTGCCCCCACAGGCACCTGTGGCTGGTTTGACAGTGCCAAGTGCCTCCTGCAAACTGACATCAGGAACCTGGCCTTGTGACTTTCCTTTCTCTGGGGAAAGACCATGATTCATGTCCAGGGCCTTGCGGCCTGGAATGCCCGGCTGCCTGCTGAAATTCCGCATGGATCGGGATGCCTCCCAGATGGAAAGTGCCCCAAGAGGCAACTGTGGCTGGTTTGACAGTGCCAAGTGCCTCCTGCCAACTGACATCAGGAACCTGGCTGGGTGACTTTTGTTTCCCTAGGGAAAAGGCGTGGTTCTTGTCCAGGGCCTGGTGGCCCGGAGTGGCCGGCCGCCTGCTGAAATTCCGCATGGATCAGGATGCATCCCAGATGAAAAGTGCCCCCACAGGCACCTGTGGCTTGTTTGACAGTGCCAAGTGCCTCCAGCAAACTGACATCAGGAACCTGGCCTGGTGACTTTTGTTTCTCTGGGGAAAGGCCATCGTTCTTGTCCGGGGCCCGTCAGCCCGGAGTGGCCGGCTGCCTGCTGAAATTTGACACAGTTGAGGATACCTCCCAGATGAAAGTTGCCCCCACAGGCAACTGTGGCTGGTTTGACAGTGCCAAGTGCCTCCTGCAAACTGACATCAGGAACCTGACCCGGTGACATTCGTTTCTCTGGAGAAAGACCATGATTCATGTCCAGGGCCTTGAGGCCTGGAGTGCCCGGCTGCCTGCTGAAATTCCGCATGGATCAGGATGCCTCCCAGATGGAAAGTACCCCCACAGCCAACTGTGGCTGGTTTGACAGTGCCAAGTGCCTCCTGCAAACTGACATCAGGAACCTGGCCGGGTGACTTTTGTTTCTCTGGGGAAAGGCCATAGATGATGTCCAGTGCCCCCTGGCCCGGAGTGGCCGACTGTCTGCTGAAATTCCGCACAGATCAGGATACCTCCCAGATGCAAGGTGCCCCCACAGGCACCTGTGGCTGGTTTGACAGTGCCAAGTGCCTCCTGCAAACTGACATCAGGAACCTGGCCGGGTGACTTTTGTTTCTCTGGGGAAAGGCCATCGTTCTTGTCTGGGGCCCGCCGGCCCGGAGTGGCCGGCTGTCTGCTGAAATTCCACACGGTTTAGGCTACCTCCCAGATGCAAGGCGCCCCCAGAGGCAACTGTGGCTGGTTTGACAGTGCCATGTGCCTCCTGCAAACTGACATCAGGAACCTGGCCTGGTGACTTTTGTTTCTCTGGGGAAAGGCCATGGTTCATATCCTGGATACGTAGGACCGGAGAGGCCGGCTGCCTGTTGAAATTCCTCACTGATCAGGATGCCGCCGAGATGCAAGATGCCCCCAGAGGCACCTGTGGCTGCTTCGACAGTGCCTAGTGCCTCCTGCAAACTGACATCAGGAACCTGGCCGGGTGACTTTTGTTTCTCTGGGGAAAGGCTATGGTTCATATCCTGGACCCGTAGTCCCGTAGTGGCCGGCTGCCTGCTGAAATTCCGAACGGATCAGGTTGCCTCCCAGATGCAAGGTGCCCCCAGAGGCAATTGTGGCTGGTTTGACAGTGCCAAGTGCCTCCTGCAAACTGACATCAGGAACCTGGCCTGGTGACATTTATTTCTCTGGGGAAAGGCCATTGTACGTGTCCAAGGCCTAGTGGCCCGTAGTGGCCGGCTGCTTGCTGGAATTCTGCATGGCTCAGAATGCCGCCGAGATGCAAGGTGCCCCCAGAGGCACCTGTGGCTGGTTTGACAGTGCCAAGTGCCTCCTGCAAACTGACATCAGGAACCTGGCCTGGTGACTTTTGTTTCTCTGGGGAAAGGCCATGGTTCATATCCTACAAACTGTGGCCCACAGTGGCCGGCTGCCTGCTGAAATTCCACACGGATCAGGATACCTCCCAGATGCAAGGTGCCCCACGGGAAACTGTGGCTGGTTTGACAGTGCCAAGTGCCTCCTGCAAACTGACATCAGGAACCTGGCCTGGTGACTTTTGTTTCTCTGGGGTAAGGCCATCATTCTTTTCCGAGGCCTGGTGGCCCATAGTGGCCAGCATCCTGCTGAAATTCCGAACGGATCAGGATACCTCCCAGACCGAAACTAAAACCATAGGCAACTGTGGCTGGTTTGACAGTGCCAAGTGCCTCCTGCAAACAGACATCAGGAACCTGGCCTGGTGACTTTTGTTTCTCTGGGGAAAGGCCATCGTTCTTGTCCGGGGCCCGTCAGCCCGGAGTGGCCGGCTGCCTGCTGAAATTTGACACAGTTGAGGATACCTCCCAGATGCAAGTTGCCCCCACAGGCAACTGTGGCTGGTTTGACAGTGCCAAGTGCTTCCTGCAAACTGACATCAGAAACCTGGCCTGGTGATTTCCTTTCTCAGGGGAAAGGCCATGGTTCATGTCCAGGGCCCGGTGGCTCGCAGTTGCCTGCTGCCTGCTGAAATTCCACACGGATCCGGATACCTCCCAGATGCAAGGTGCCCCCACAGGCAACTGTGGCTGGTTTGACAGTGCCAAGTGCGTCCTGCAAATTGACATCAGGAACCTGGCCTGGTGACTTTTGTTTCTCATGGGAAGTGCCATCGTTCGTGTCCCGTACTCGGAAGCCAGGAGTGGCCGGCTGCCTGCTGAAATACCGCACAGATCAGGATAGCTCCCAGATGCAAGGTGCCCCCACAGGCACCTGTGGCTGGTTTGACAGTGCCAAGTGCCTCCTGCAAACTGACATCAGGAACCTGGCCTTGTGACTTTCCTTTCTCTGGGGAAAGACCATGATTCATGTCCAGGGCCTTGCGGCCTGGAATGCCCGGCTGCCTGCTGAAATTCCGCATGGATCGGGATGCCTCCCAGATGGAAAGTGCCCCAAGAGGCAACTGTGGCTGGTTTGACAGTGCCAAGTGCCTCCTGCCAACTGACATCAGGAACCTGGCTGGGTGACTTTTGTTTCCCTAGGGAAAAGGCGTGGTTCTTGTCCAGGGCCTGGTGGCCCGGAGTGGCCGGCCGCCTGCTGAAATTCCGCATGGATCAGGATGCATCCCAGATGAAAAGTGCCCCCACAGGCACCTGTGGCTTGTTTGACAGTGCCAAGTGCCTCCAGCAAACTGACATCAGGAACCTGGCCTGGTGACTTTTGTTTCTCTGCGGAAAGACCATAGTTCATGTCCACGGCCTGGTGGCCCGGAGTGGCCGGCTGCCTGCTGAAATTCCGCTTGGATCAGGATACCTCCCAGATGCAAGGTGCCCCCACAGGCAACTGTGGCTGGTTTGACAGTGCCAAGTGCCTCCTGCAAACTGACATCAGGAACCTGGCCTGGTGACTTTTGTTTCTCTGGGGAAAGGCCATCATTCTTTTCCGAGGCCTGGTGGCCCGTAGTGGCCAGCAGCCTGCTGAAATTCCGAACGGATCAGGATACCTCCCAGACCGAAACTAAAACCATAGGCAACTGTGGCTGGTTTGACAGTGCCAAGTGCCTCCTGCCAACTGACATCAGGAACCTGGCCTGGTGACTTTTGTTTCTCTGGGGAAAGGCCATGGTTGGTATCCTGAGCCTGGTGTCCTGGAGTGGCCGTCTGCCTGCCAAAATTCTGGACGGACCAGGATGCCTCCCAGATGCAAGGTGCCCCCAGAGGCAACTGTGGCTGGTTTGACAGTGCCAAGTGCCTCCTGCAAACTGACATCAGGAACCTGGCCTGGTGACATTTATTTCTCTGGGGAAAGGCCATTGTACGTGTCCAAGGCCTAGTGGCCCGGAGTGGCCAGACGCCTGCTGGAATTCTGCATGGATGAGGATGCCGCCGAGATGCAAGGTGCCCCCAGAGGCACCTGTGGCTGGTTTGACAGTGCCAAGTGCCTCCTGCAAACTGACATCAGGAACCTGGCCTGGTGACTTTTGTTTCTCTGGGGAAAGGCCATGGTTCATATCCTACAAACTGTGGCCCGTAGTGGCCGGCCCCCTGCTGAAATTCCGCACGGATCAGGATACCTCCCAGATGCAAGGTGCCCCACGGGAAACTGCGGCTGGTTAGACAGTGCCAAGTGCCTCCTGCCAACTGACATCAAGAACCTGGCCTGGTGACTTTTGTTTCTCATGGGAAGTGCCATCGTTCGTGTCCCGTACTCGGAAGCCAGGATTGGCCGGCTGCCTGCTGAAATACCGCACAGATCAGGATAGCTCCCAGATGCAAGGTGCCCCCCTAGGCACCTGTGGTTGGTTTGACAGTGCCAAGTGCCTCCTGCAAACTGACATCAGGAACCTGGCCTGGTGACTTTTGTTTCTCTGGGGAAAGGCCATCGTTCGTGTCCAGGGCCGGGTGTCCCTGGGTGTCCGGCTGCCTGCTGAAATTCCGAAAGCACCAGGATGCCTCCCAGATGCAAGGTGTCCCCACAGGTAATTGTGTCTGGTTTGAGAGTGCCAAGTGCCTCCTGCAAACTGACATCGGAAAGCTGGGCTGGTCACTTTGGTTTCTCTGGGGAAAGGCCACGATTCATGTCCAGGGCCTTGCGGACCGGAGTGGCCCGCTGCCAACTGAAATTCCACACGGTTGAGGATACCTCCCAAACGCAAGGTGCCCCCGCAGACAACTGTGGTTGGTTTGACAGTGCCAAGTGCCTCCAGCAAACTGACATCAGGAACCTGGCCGGGTGACTTTTGTTTCTCTGGGGAAAGGCCATGGTTCATGTCCAGGGTCCGCTGGCCCGGAGTGGCCGACTGCCTGCTGAAATTCCGCACCGATCAGGATAGCTCCCAGATGAAATCAGCCCCCACAGGCAACTGTGGCTGGTTTGACAGTGCCAAGTGCCTCCTGCAAACTGACATCAGGAACCTTGCCTGGTGAGTTTTGTTTCTCTGGGGAAAGGACATGGTTTATATCCTGGACCCGTAGTCCTGGAGTGGCCGGCTGCCTGCTGGAATTCTGCATGGATCAGGATGCCGCCGAGATGCAAGGTGCCCCCATAGGCACCTGTGGCTGGTTTGACAGTGCCAAGTGCCTCCTGTAAACTGACATCAGGAACCTGGCCTGGTAAGTTTTGTTTCTCTGGGGAAAGGCAATAGTTCTTGTCCCGGGCCCGCCGGCCCGGAGTGGCCGACTGCCTGCTGAAATTCCACACGGTTGAGGATACCGCCCAGATGCAAGGTGCCCCCACAGGCAACTGTGGCTGGTTTGACAGTGCCATGTGCCTCCTGCAAAATGACATCAGGAACCTGGCCTTGTGACTTTCCTTTCTCTGGGGAAAGACCATGATTCATGTCCAGGGCCTTGCGGCCTGGAGTGCCCGGCTGCCTGCTGAAATTCCGCATGGATCGGGATGCCTCCCAGATGGAAAGTGCCCCCACAGGCAACTGCGGCTGGTTTGACAGTGCTAAGTGCCTCCTGTAAACTGACATCAGGAACCTGGCCGGGTGACTTTTGTTTCCCTAGGGAAAAGCCGTGGTTCTTGTCCAGGGCCTGGTGGCCCGGAGTGGCCGGCTGCCTGCTGAAATTCCGCACGGATCAGGATACCTCCCAGATGCAAGGTGCCCCCACAGGCAACTGTGGCTGGTTTGACAATGCCAAGTGCCTCCTGCAAACTGACATCAGGAACCTGGTCGGGTGACTTTTGTTTCTCTGGGGAAAGGTCGTGGTTAATGTACAGGGCCGGGTGTCCTGGAGTGGCCGGCTGCCTGCTGAAATTCCGCACAGATCAGGATACCTCCCAGATGGAAAGTGGCCCCACAGGCAACTGCGTCTGGTTTGACAGTGCCAAGTGCCTCCTGCAAACTGACATCAGGAACCTAGCCTGGTGACTTTTGTTTCTCTGGGGAAAGGCTATTATTCTTCTCCAGTGCCCGTTGGCCCGGAGTGGCCGGCTGCCTGCTGAAATTCCTCACGGATCAGGATACCTCCCCCATGGAAAGTACCATCTCAGGCAACTGTGGCTGGTTTGACAGTGCCAAGTGCCTCCTGCAAACTGACATCAGGAACCTGGCCTGGTGTCTTTTGTTTCTCAGGGGAAAGCCTTTCGTTCCTATCCATGGACGGGTGGCCCAGAGTGGCTGGCTGCCTGCTGAAATTCCGCACTGTTGAAGATACCTCCCAGATGGAAAGTACCACCACAGGCAACTGTGGCTGGTTTGACAGTGCCAAGCGCCTCCTGCAAACTGACATCAGGAACCTGGCCTGGTGACTTTTGTTTCTCACGGGAAAGGGCATCGTTCGTGTCCAGTGCCCGGTGGCCTGGTGTGGCCGGCAGCCTGCTGAACTTCCGCACAGATGAGGATACCTCCCAGATGCAAGGTGCCCATACAGGTGCGTGTGGCTGGTTTGACAGTGCCAAGTGCCTCCTGCAAACTGACATCAGGAACCTGGCCGGGTGACTTTTGTTTCTCTGGGGAAAAGCCATCGCTCCACTCCAGGGCCAGGTGGCCCGGAGTGGCCGGCTACCTGTTGAAATTCCGCACGGATGAGGATAACACCCAGATGAAAGGAGCCACAACAGGCAACATTGGCTGGTTTGACAGTGCCAAGTGCCTCCTGCAAACTGACATCAGCAACCTGGCCTGGTGACTTTTATTTCTCTGGGGAAAGGCCATTGTACATGTCCAAGGTCTAATGGCCCGGAGTGGCCGGCTGCCTGCTGGAATTCGGCATGGATCAGGATGCCGCCGAGATGCAAGGTGCCCCCACAGGCACCTGTGCCTGGTTTGACAGTGCCAAGTGCCTCCTGCACACTGACATCAGGAACCTGGCCTGGTGACTTTTCTTTCTCTGGGGAAAGGCAATCGTTCATATCCTACAAACTGTGGCCCAAAGTTGCCGGCTGACTGCTGAAATTCCGCACGGATCAGGATACCTCCGAGATGCAAGGTGCCCCACAGGCACCTGTGGCTGGTTTGACAGTGCCAAGTGCCTCCTGCAAACTGACATCAGGAACCTGGCCTGGTCATTTTCTTTCTCAGGGGAAAGGCCATGGTTCATGTCCAGGGCCCGGTGGCCCGTACTTGCCTGCTGCCTGCTGAAATTCCACAAGGATCAGGATACCTCCCAGATGTAAGGTGCCCCACGGGAAACTGTGGCTGGTTTGACAGTGCCAAGTGCCTCCTGCCAACTGACATCAGGAACCTGGTGACTTTTGTTTCTCTGGGGAAAGGCCATGGTTGGTATCCTGAGCCTGGTTTCCTGGAGTGGCCGTCTGCCTGCTAAAATTCTGGACGGACCAGGATGCCTCCCAGATGCAAGGTGCCCCCAGAGGCAACTGTGGCTGGTTTGACAGTGCCAAGTGCCTCCTGCAAACTGACATCAGGAACCTGGCCTGGTGACATTTATTTCTCTGGGGAAAGGCCATTGTACGTGTCCAAGGCCTAGTGGCCCGGAGTGGCCAGCTGCCTGCTGGAATTCTGCATGGATCAGGATGCCGCCGAGATGCAAGGTGCCCCCACAGGCACCTGTGGCTGGTTTGACAGTGCCAAGTGCCTCCTGCAAACTGACATCAGGAACCTGGCCTGGTGACTTTTGTTTCTCTGGGGAAAGGCCATGGTTCATATCCTACAAACTGTGGCCCGTAGTGGCCGGCCCCCTGCTGAAATTCCGCACGGATCAGGATACCTCCCAGATGCAAGGTGCCCCACGGGAAACTGTGGCTGGTTTGACAGTGCCAAGTGCCTCCTGCCAACTGACATCAAGAACCTGGCCTGGTGACTTTTGTTTGTCTGGGGAAAGACCATGGTTGGTATCCTGAGCCTGGTGTCCTGGAGTGGCCGTCTGCCTGCTAAAATTCTGGACGGACCAGGATGCCGCCAAGATGCAAGGTGCCCCCAGAGGCAACTGTGGCTGGTTTGACAGTGCCAAGTGCTTCCTGCAAACTGACATCAGAAACCTGGCCTGGTGATTTCCTTTCTCAGGGGAAAGGCCATGGTTCATGTCCAGGGCCCGGTGGCTCGCAGTTGCCTGCTGCCTGCTGAAATTCCACACAGATCCGGATACCTCCCAGATGCAAGGTGCCCCCACAGGCAACTGTGGCTGGTTTGACAGTGCCAAGTGCGTCCTGCAAATTGACATCAGGAACCTGGCCTGGTGACTTTTGTTTCTCATGGGAAGTGCCATCGTTCGTGTCCCGTACTCGGAAGCCAGGAGTGGCCGGCTGCCTGCTGAAATACCGCACAGATCAGGATAGCTCCCAGATGCAAGGTGCCCCCACAGGCACCTGTGGCTGGTTTGACAGTGCCAAGTGCCTCCTGCAAACTGACATCAGGAACCTGGCCTTGTGACTTTCCTTTCTCTGGGGAAAGACCATGATTCATGTCCAGGGCCTTGCGGCCTGGAATGCCCGGCTGCCTGCTGAAATTCCGCATGGATCGGGATGCCTCCCAGATGGAAAGTGCCCCAAGAGGCAACTGTGGCTGGTTTGACAGTGCCAAGTGCCTCCTGCCAACTGACATCAGGAACCTGGCTGGGTGACTTTTGTTTCCCTAGGGAAAAGGCGTGGTTCTTGTCCAGGGCCTGGTGGCCCGGAGTGGCCGGCCGCCTGCTGAAATTCCGCATGGATCAGGATGCATCCCAGATGAAAAGTGCCCCCACAGGCACCTGTGGCTTGTTTGACAGTGCCAAGTGCCTCCAGCAAACTGACATCAGGAACCTGGCCTGGTGACTTTTGTTTCTCTGCGGAAAGACCATAGTTCATGTCCACGGCCTGGTGGCCCGGAGTGGCCGGCTGCCTGCTGAAATTCCGCTTGGATCAGGATACCTCCCAGATGCAAGGTGCCCCCACAGGCAACTGTGGCTGGTTTGACAGTGCCAAGTGCCTCCTGCAAACTGACATCAGGAACCTGGCCTGGTGACTTTTGTTTCTCTGGGGAAAGGCCATCATTCTTTTCCGAGGCCTGGTGGCCCGTAGTGGCCAGCAGCCTGCTGAAATTCCGAACGGATCAGGATACCTCCCAGACCGAAACTAAAACCATAGGCAACTGTGGCTGGTTTGACAGTGCCAAGTGCCTCCTGCAAACAGACATCAGGAACCTGGCCTGGTGACTTTTGTTTCTCTGGGGAAAGGCCATCGTTCTTGTCCGGGGCCCGTCAGCCCGGAGTGGCCGGCTGCCTGCTGAAATTTGACACAGTTGAGGATACCTCCCAGATGCAAGTTGCCCCCACCGGCAACTGTGGCTGGTTTGACAGTGCCAAGTGCTTCCTGCAAACTGACATCAGAAACCTGGCCTGGTGATTTCCTTTCTCAGGGGAAAGGCCATGGTTCATGTCCAGGGCCCGGTGGCTCGCAGTTGCCTGCTGCCTGCTGAAATTCCACACGGATCCGGATACCTCCCAGATGCAAGGTGCCCCCACAGGCAACTGTGGCTGGTTTGACAGTGCCAAGTGCGTCCTGCAAATTGACATCAGGAACCTGGCCTGGTGACTTTTGTTTCTCATGGGAAGTGCCATCGTTTGTGTCCCGTACTCGGAAGCCAGGAGTGGCCGGCTGCCTGCTGAAATACCGCACAGATCAGGATAGCTCCCAGATGCAAGGTGCCCCCACAGGCACCTGTGGCTGGTTTGACAGTGCCAAGTGCCTCCTGCAAACTGACATCAGGAACCTGGCCTTGTGACTTTCCTTTCTCTGGGGAAAGACCATGATTCATGTCCAGGGCCTTGCGGCCTGGAATGCCCGGCTGCCTGCTGAAATTCCGCATGGATCGGGATACCTCCCAGATGGAATGTGCCCCAAGAGGCAACTGTGGCTGGTTTGACAGTGCCAAGTGCCTCCTGCCAACTGACATCAGGAACCTGGCTGGGTGACTTTTGTTTCCCTAGGGAAAAGCCGTGGTTCTTGTCCAGGGCCTGGTGGCACGGAGTGTCCGGCCGCCTGCTGAAATTCCGCATGGATCAGGATGCATCCCAGATGAAAAGTGCCCCCACAGGCACCTGTGGCTTGTTTGACAGTGCCAAGTGCCTCCAGCAAACTGACATCAGGAACCTGGCCTGGTGACTTTTGTTTCTCTGCGGAAAGACCATAGTTCATGTCCACGGCCTGGTGGCCCGGAGTGGCCGGCTGCCTGCTGAAATTCCGCTTGGATCAGGATTCCTCCCAGATGCAAGGTGTCCCCACAGGTAATTGTGTCTGGTTTGAGAGTGCCAAGTGCCTCCTGCAAACTGACATCGGAAAGCTGGGCTGGTCACTTTGGTTTCTCTAGGGAAAGGCCACGATTCATGTCCAGGGCCTTGCGGACCGGAGTGGCCCGCTGCCAACTGAAATTCCACACGGTTGAGGATACCTCCCAAACGCAAGGTGCCCCCGCAGACAACTGTGGTTGGTTTGACAGTGCCAAGTGCCTCCAGCAAACTGACATCAGGAACCTGGCCGGGTGACTTTTGTTTCTCTGGGGAAAGGCCATGGTTCATGTCCAGGGTCCGCTGGCCCGGAGTGGCCGACTGCCTGCTGAAATTCCGCACCGATCAGGATAGCTCCCAGATGAAATCAGCCCCCACAGGCAACTGTGGCTGGTTTGACAGTGCCAAGTGCCTCCTGCAAACTGACATCAGGAACCTTGCCTGGTGAGTTTTGTTTCTCTGGGGAAAGGACATGGTTTATATCCTGGACCCGTAGTCCTGGAGTGGCCGGCTGCCTGCTGGAATTCTGCATGGATCAGGATGCCGCCGAGATGCAAGGTGCCCCCATAGGCACCTGTGGCTGGTTTGACAGTGCCAAGTGCCTCCTGTAAACTGACATCAGGAACCTGGCCTGGTAAGTTTTGTTTCTCTGGGGAAAGGCAATAGTTCTTGTCCCGGGCCCGCCGGCCCGGAGTGGCCGACTGCCTGCTGAAATTCCACACGGTTGAGGATACCGCCCAGATGCAAGGTGCCCCCACAGGCAACTGTGGCTGGTTTGACAGTGCCATGTGCCTCCTGCAAAATGACATCAGGAACCTGGCCTTGTGACTTTCCTTTCTCTGGGGAAAGACCATGATTCATGTCCAGGGCCTTGCGGCCTGGAGTGCCCGGCTGCCTGCTGAAATTCCGCATGGATCGGGATGCCTCCCAGATGGAAAGTGCCCCCACAGGCAACTGCGGCTGGTTTGACAGTGCTAAGTGCCTCCTGTAAACTGACATCAGGAACCTGGCCGGGTGACTTTTGTTTCCCTAGGGAAAAGCCGTGGTTCTTGTCCAGGGCCTGGTGGCCCGGAGTGGCCGGCTGCCTGCTGAAATTCCGCACGGATCAGGATACCTCCCAGATGCAAGGTGCCCCCACAGGCAACTGTGGCTGGTTTGACAATGCCAAGTGCCTCCTGCAAACTGACATCAGGAACCTGGTCGGGTGACTTTTGTTTCTCTGGGGAAAGGTCGTGGTTAATGTACAGGGCCGGGTGTCCTGGAGTGGCCGGCTGCCTGCTGAAATTCCGCACAGATCAGGATACCTCCCAGATGGAAAGTGGCCCCACAGGCAACTGCGTCTGGTTTGACAGTGCCAAGTGCCTCCTGCAAACTGACATCAGGAACCTAGCCTGGTGACTTTTGTTTCTCTGGGGAAAGGCTATTATTCTTCTCCAGTGCCCGTTGGCCCGGAGTGGCCGGCTGCCTGCTGAAATTCCTCACGGATCAGGATACCTCCCCCATGGAAAGTACCATCTCAGGCAACTGTGGCTGGTTTGACAGTGCCAAGTGCCTCCTGCAAACTGACATCAGGAACCTGGCCTGGTGTCTTTTGTTTCTCAGGGGAAAGCCTTTCGTTCCTATCCATGGACGGGTGGCCCAGAGTGGCTGGCTGCCTGCTGAAATTCCGCACTGTTGAAGATACCTCCCAGATGGAAAGTACCACCACAGGCAACTGTGGCTGGTTTGACAGTGCCAAGCGCCTCCTGCAAACTGACATCAGGAACCTGGCCTGGTGACTTTTGTTTCTCACGGGAAAGGGCATCGTTCGTGTCCAGTGCCCGGTGGCCTGGTGTGGCCGGCAGCCTGCTGAACTTCCGCACAGATGAGGATACCTCCCAGATGCAAGGTGCCCATACAGGTGCGTGTGGCTGGTTTGACAGTGCCAAGTGCCTCCTGCAAACTGACATCAGGAACCTGGCCGGGTGACTTTTGTTTCTCTGGGGAAAAGCCATCGCTCCACTCCAGGGCCAGGTGGCCCGGAGTGGCCGGCTACCTGTTGAAATTCCGCACGGATGAGGATAACACCCAGATGAAAGGAGCCACAACAGGCAACATTGGCTGGTTTGACAGTGCCAAGTGCCTCCTGCAAACTGACATCAGCAACCTGGCCTGGTGACTTTTATTTCTCTGGGGAAAGGCCATTGTACATGTCCAAGGTCTAATGGCCCGGAGTGGCCGGCTGCCTGCTGGAATTCGGCATGGATCAGGATGCCGCCGAGATGCAAGGTGCCCCCACAGGCACCTGTGCCTGGTTTGACAGTGCCAAGTGCCTCCTGCACACTGACATCAGGAACCTGGCCTGGTGACTTTTCTTTCTCTGGGGAAAGGCAATCGTTCATATCCTACAAACTGTGGCCCAAAGTTGCCGGCTGACTGCTGAAATTCCGCACGGATCAGGATACCTCCGAGATGCAAGGTGCCCCACAGGCACCTGTGGCTGGTTTGACAGTGCCAAGTGCCTCCTGCAAACTGACATCAGGAACCTGGCCTGGTCATTTTCTTTCTCAGGGGAAAGGCCATGGTTCATGTCCAGGGCCCGGTGGCCCGTACTTGCCTGCTGCCTGCTGAAATTCCACAAGGATCAGGATACCTCCCAGATGTAAGGTGCCCCACGGGAAACTGTGGCTGGTTTGACAGTGCCAAGTGCCTCCTGCCAACTGACATCAGGAACCTGGTGACTTTTGTTTCTCTGGGGAAAGGCCATGGTTGGTATCCTGAGCCTGGTTTCCTGGAGTGGCCGTCTGCCTGCTAAAATTCTGGACGGACCAGGATGCCTCCCAGATGCAAGGTGCCCCCAGAGGCAACTGTGGCTGGTTTGACAGTGCCAAGTGCCTCCTGCAAACTGACATCAGGAACCTGGCCTGGTGACATTTATTTCTCTGGGGAAAGGCCATTGTACGTGTCCAAGGCCTAGTGGCCCGGAGTGGCCAGCTGCCTGCTGGAATTCTGCATGGATCAGGATGCCGCCGAGATGCAAGGTGCCCCCACAGGCACCTGTGGCTGGTTTGACAGTGCCAAGTGCCTCCTGCAAACTGACATCAGGAACCTGGCCTGGTGACTTTTGTTTCTCTGGGGAAAGGCCATGGTTCATATCCTACAAACTGTGGCCCGTAGTGGCCGGCCCCCTGCTGAAATTCCGCACGGATCAGGATACCTCCCAGATGCAAGGTGCCCCACGGGAAACTGTGGCTGGTTTGACAGTGCCAAGTGCCTCCTGCCAACTGACATCAAGAACCTGGCCTGGTGACTTTTGTTTGTCTGGGGAAAGACCATGGTTGGTATCCTGAGCCTGGTGTCCTGGAGTGGCCGTCTGCCTGCTAAAATTCTGGACGGACCAGGATGCCGCCAAGATGCAAGGTGCCCCCAGAGGCAACTGTGGCTGGTTTGACAGTGCCAAGTGCTTCCTGCAAACTGACATCAGAAACCTGGCCTGGTGATTTCCTTTCTCAGGGGAAAGGCCATGGTTCATGTCCAGGGCCCGGTGGCTCGCAGTTGCCTGCTGCCTGCTGAAATTCCACACAGATCCGGATACCTCCCAGATGCAAGGTGCCCCCACAGGCAACTGTGGCTGGTTTGACAGTGCCAAGTGCGTCCTGCAAATTGACATCAGGAACCTGGCCTGGTGACTTTTGTTTCTCATGGGAAGTGCCATCGTTCGTGTCCCGTACTCGGAAGCCAGGAGTGGCCGGCTGCCTGCTGAAATACCGCACAGATCAGGATAGCTCCCAGATGCAAGGTGCCCCCACAGGCACCTGTGGCTGGTTTGACAGTGCCAAGTGCCTCCTGCAAACTGACATCAGGAACCTGGCCTTGTGACTTTCCTTTCTCTGGGGAAAGACCATGATTCATGTCCAGGGCCTTGCGGCCTGGAATGCCCGGCTGCCTGCTGAAATTCCGCATGGATCGGGATGCCTCCCAGATGGAAAGTGCCCCAAGAGGCAACTGTGGCTGGTTTGACAGTGCCAAGTGCCTCCTGCCAACTGACATCAGGAACCTGGCTGGGTGACTTTTGTTTCCCTAGGGAAAAGGCGTGGTTCTTGTCCAGGGCCTGGTGGCCCGGAGTGGCCGGCCGCCTGCTGAAATTCCGCATGGATCAGGATGCATCCCAGATGAAAAGTGCCCCCACAGGCACCTGTGGCTTGTTTGACAGTGCCAAGTGCCTCCAGCAAACTGACATCAGGAACCTGGCCTGGTGACTTTTGTTTCTCTGCGGAAAGACCATAGTTCATGTCCACGGCCTGGTGGCCCGGAGTGGCCGGCTGCCTGCTGAAATTCCGCTTGGATCAGGATACCTCCCAGATGCAAGGTGCCCCCACAGGCAACTGTGGCTGGTTTGACAGTGCCAAGTGCCTCCTGCAAACTGACATCAGGAACCTGGCCTGGTGACTTTTGTTTCTCTGGGGAAAGGCCATCATTCTTTTCCGAGGCCTGGTGGCCCGTAGTGGCCAGCAGCCTGCTGAAATTCCGAACGGATCAGGATACCTCCCAGACCGAAACTAAAACCATAGGCAACTGTGGCTGGTTTGACAGTGCCAAGTGCCTCCAGCAAACAGACATCAGGAACCTGGCCTGGTGACTTTTGTTTGTCTGGGGAAAGACCATGGTTGGTATCCTGAGCCTGGTGTCCTGGAGTGGCCGTCTGCCTGCTAAAATTCTGGACGGACCAGGATGCCGCCAAGATGCAAGGTGCCCCCAGAGGCAACTGTGGCTGGTTTGACAGTGCCAAGTGCTTCCTGCAAACTGACATCAGAAACCTGGCCTGGTGATTTCCTTTCTCAGGGGAAAGGCCATGGTTCATGTCCAGGGCCCGGTGGCTCGCAGTTGCCTGCTGCCTGCTGAAATTCCACACAGATCCGGATACCTCCCAGATGCAAGGTGCCCCCACAGGCAACTGTGGCTGGTTTGACAGTGCCAAGTGCGTCCTGCAAATTGACATCAGGAACCTGGCCTGGTGACTTTTGTTTCTCATGGGAAGTGCCATCGTTCGTGTCCCGTACTCGGAAGCCAGGAGTGGCCGGCTGCCTGCTGAAATACCGCACAGATCAGGATAGCTCCCAGATGCAAGGTGCCCCCACAGGCACCTGTGGCTGGTTTGACAGTGCCAAGTGCCTCCTGCAAACTGACATCAGGAACCTGGCCTTGTGACTTTCCTTTCTCTGGGGAAAGACCATGATTCATGTCCAGGGCCTTGCGGCCTGGAATGCCCGGCTGCCTGCTGAAATTCCGCATGGATCGGGATGCCTCCCAGATGGAAAGTGCCCCAAGAGGCAACTGTGGCTGGTTTGACAGTGCCAAGTGCCTCCTGCCAACTGACATCAGGAACCTGGCTGGGTGACTTTTGTTTCCCTAGGGAAAAGGCGTGGTTCTTGTCCAGGGCCTGGTGGCCCGGAGTGGCCGGCCGCCTGCTGAAATTCCGCATGGATCAGGATGCATCCCAGATGAAAAGTGCCCCCACAGGCACCTGTGGCTTGTTTGACAGTGCCAAGTGCCTCCAGCAAACTGACATCAGGAACCTGGCCTGGTGACTTTTGTTTCTCTGCGGAAAGACCATAGTTCATGTCCACGGCCTGGTGGCCCGGAGTGGCCGGCTGCCTGCTGAAATTCCGCTTGGATCAGGATACCTCCCAGATGCAAGGTGCCCCCACAGGCAACTGTGGCTGGTTTGACAGTGCCAAGTGCCTCCTGCAAACTGACATCAGGAACCTGGCCTGGTGACTTTTGTTTCTCTGGGGAAAGGCCATCATTCTTTTCCGAGGCCTGGTGGCCCGTAGTGGCCAGCAGCCTGCTGAAATTCCGAACGGATCAGGATACCTCCCAGACCGAAACTAAAACCATAGGCAACTGTGGCTGGTTTGACAGTGCCAAGTGCCTCCAGCAAACAGACATCAGGAACCTGGCCTGGTGACTTTTGTTTCTCTGGGGAAAGGCCATCGTTCTTGTCCGGGGCCCGTCAGCCCGGAGTGGCCGGCTGCCTGCTGAAATTTGACACAGTTGAGGATACCTCCCAGATGCAAGTTGCCCCCACCGGCAACTGTGGCTGGTTTGACAGTGCCAAGTGCTTCCTGCAAACTGACATCAGAAACCTGGCCTGGTGATTTCCTTTCTCAGGGGAAAGGCCATGGTTCATGTCCAGGGCCCGGTGGCTCGCAGTTGCCTGCTGCCTGCTGAAATTCCACACGGATCCGGATACCTCCCAGATGCAAGGTGCCCCCACAGGCAACTGTGGCTGGTTTGACAGTGCCAAGTGCGTCCTGCAAATTGACATCAGGAACCTGGCCTGGTGACTTTTGTTTCTCATGGGAAGTGCCATCGTTTGTGTCCCGTACTCGGAAGCCAGGAGTGGCCGGCTGCCTGCTGAAATACCGCACAGATCAGGATAGCTCCCAGATGCAAGGTGCCCCCACAGGCACCTGTGGCTGGTTTGACAGTGCCAAGTGCCTCCTGCAAACTGACATCAGGAACCTGGCCTTGTGACTTTCCTTTCTCTGGGGAAAGACCATGATTCATGTCCAGGGCCTTGCGGCCTGGAATGCCCGGCTGCCTGCTGAAATTCCGCATGGATCGGGATACCTCCCAGATGGAATGTGCCCCAAGAGGCAACTGTGGCTGGTTTGACAGTGCCAAGTGCCTCCTGCCAACTGACATCAGGAACCTGGCTGGGTGACTTTTGTTTCCCTAGGGAAAAGCCGTGGTTCTTGTCCAGGGCCTGGTGGCACGGAGTGTCCGGCCGCCTGCTGAAATTCCGCATGGATCAGGATGCATCCCAGATGAAAAGTGCCCCCACAGGCACCTGTGGCTTGTTTGACAGTGCCAAGTGCCTCCAGCAAACTGACATCAGGAACCTGGCCTGGTGACTTTTGTTTCTCTGCGGAAAGACCATAGTTCATGTCCACGGCCTGGTGGCCCGGAGTGGCCGGCTGCCTGCTGAAATTCCGCTTGGATCAGGATTCCTCCCAGATGCAAGGTGCCCCCACAGGCAACTGTGGCTGGTTTGACAGTGCCAAGTGCCTCCTGCAAACTGACATCAGGAACCTGGCCTGGTGACTTTTGTTTCTCTGGGGTAAGGCCATCATTCTTTTCCGAGGCCTGGTGGCCCGTAGTGGCCAGCAGCCTGCTGAAATTCCGAACGGATCAGGATACCTCCCAGACCGAAACTAAAACCATAGGCAACTGTGGCTGGTTTGACAGTGCCAAGTGCCTCCAGCAAACAGACATCAGGAACCTGGCCTGGTGACTTTTGTTTCTCTGGGGAAAGGCCATCGTTCCTGTCCGGGGCCCGTCAGCCCGGAGTGGCCGGCTGCCTGCTGAAATTTGACACAGTTGAGGATACCTCCCAGATGCAAGTTGCCCCCACAGGTAACTGTGGCTGGTTTGACAGTGCCAAGTGCCTCCTGCAAACTGACATCAGGAACCTGGCCTGGTGACTTTTGTTTCTCTGGGGAAAGGCCATCGTTCTTGTCCGGGGCCCGCCGGCCCGGAGTGGCCGGCTGCCTGCTGAAATTCCACACGGTTTAGGCTACCTCCCAGATGCAAGGCGCCCCCACAGGCAACTGTGGCTGGTTTGACAGTGCCATGTGCCTCCTGCAAACTGACATCAGCAACCTGGCCTGGTGACATTTATTTCTCTGGGGAAAGGCCATTGTACGTGTCCAAGGCCTAGTGGCCCGGAGTGGCCGGCTGCTTGCTGGAATTCTGCATGGCTCAGAATGCCGCCGAGATGCAAGGTGCCACCACAGGTAACTGTGGCTGGTTTGACAGTGCCAAGTGCCTCCTGCAAACTGACATCAGGAACCTGGCCTGGTGACTTTTGTTTCTCTGGGGAAAGGCCATGGTTCATATCCTACAAACTGTGGCCCACAGTGGCCGGCTGCCTGCTGAAATTCCACACGGATCAGGATACCTCCCAGATGCAAGGTGCCCCACGGGAAACTGTGGCTGGTTTGACAGTGCCAAGTGCTTCCTGCCAACTGACATCAGGAACCTGGCCTGGTGACTTTTGTTTCTCTGGGGTAAGGCCATCATTCTTTTCCGAGGCCTGGTGGCCCTTAGTGGCCAGCATCCTGCTGAAATTCCGAACGGATCAGGATACCTCCCAGACCGAAACTAAAACCATAGGCAACTGTGGCTGGTTTGACAGTGCCAAGTGCCTCCTGCAAACTGACATCAGGAACCTGGCCTGGTGACTTTTGTTTCTCTGGGGAAAGGCCATCGTTCTTGTCCGGGGCCCGTCAGCCCGGAGTGGCCGGCTGCCTGCTGAAATTTGACACAGTTGAAGATACCTCCCAGATGCAAGTTGCCCCCACAGGCAACTGTGGCTGGTTTGACAGTGCCAAGTGCCTCCTGCAAACTGACATCAGGAACCTGACCCGGTGACATTCGTTTCTCTGGAGAAAGACCATGATTCATGTCCAGGGCCTTGAGGCCTGGAGTGCCCGGCTGCCTGCTGAAATTCCGCATGGATCAGGATGCCTCCCAGATGGAAAGTACCCCCACAGCCAACTGTGGCTGGTTTGACAGTGCCAAGTGCCTCCTGCAAACTGACATCAGGAACCTGGCCGGGTGACTTTTGTTTCTCTGGGGAAAGGCCATAGATGATGTCCAGTGCCCCCTGGCCCGGAGTGGCCGACTGTCTGCTGAAATTCCGCACAGATCAGGATACCTCCCAGATGCAAGGTGCCCCCACAGGCAACTGTGGCTGGTTTGACAGTGCCAAGTGCCTCCTGCAAACTGACATCAGGAACCTGGCCGGGTGACTTTTGTTTCTCTGGGGAAAGGCCATCGTTCTTGTCCGGGGCCCGCCGGCCCGGAGTGGCCGGCTGTCTGCTGAAATTCCACACGGTTTAGGCTACCTCCCAGATGCAAGGCGCCCCCACAGGCAACTGTGGCTGGTTTGACAGTGCCATGTGCCTCCTGCAAACTGACATCAGGAACCTGGCCTGGTGACTTTTGTTTCTCTGGGGAAAGACCATAGTTCATGTCCACGGCCTGGTGGCCCGGAGTGGCCGGCTGCCTGCTGAAATTCCGCTTGGATCAGGATTCCTCCCAGATGCAAGGTGCCCCCACAGGCAACTGTGGCTGGTTTGACAGTGCCAAGTGCCTCCTGCAAACTGACATCAGGAACCTGGCCTGGTGACTTTTGTTTCTCTGGGGTAAGGCCATCATTCTTTTCCGAGGCCTGGTGGCCCGTAGTGGCCAGCAGCCTGCTGAAATTCCGAACGGATCAGGATACCTCCCAGACCGAAACTAAAACCATAGGCAACTGTGGCTGGTTTGACAGTGCCAAGTGCCTCCAGCAAACAGACATCAGGAACCTGGCCTGGTGACTTTTGTTTCTCTGGGGAAAGGCCATCGTTCCTGTCCGGGGCCCGTCAGCCCGGAGTGGCCGGCTGCCTGCTGAAATTTGACACAGTTGAGGATACCTCCCAGATGCAAGTTGCCCCCACAGGTAACTGTGGCTGGTTTGACAGTGCCAAGTGCCTCCTGCAAACTGACATCAGGAACCTGGCCTGGTGACTTTTGTTTCTCTGGGGAAAGGCCATCGTTCTTGTCCGGGGCCCGCCGGCCCGGAGTGGCCGGCTGCCTGCTGAAATTCCACACGGTTTAGGCTACCTCCCAGATGCAAGGCGCCCCCACAGGCAACTGTGGCTGGTTTGACAGTGCCATGTGCCTCCTGCAAACTGACATCAGCAACCTGGCCTGGTGACATTTATTTCTCTGGGGAAAGGCCATTGTACGTGTCCAAGGCCTAGTGGCCCGGAGTGGCCGGCTGCTTGCTGGAATTCTGCATGGCTCAGAATGCCGCCGAGATGCAAGGTGCCACCACAGGTAACTGTGGCTGGTTTGACAGTGCCAAGTGCCTCCTGCAAACTGACATCAGGAACCTGGCCTGGTGACTTTTGTTTCTCTGGGGAAAGGCCATGGTTCATATCCTACAAACTGTGGCCCACAGTGGCCGGCTGCCTGCTGAAATTCCACACGGATCAGGATACCTCCCAGATGCAAGGTGCCCCACGGGAAACTGTGGCTGGTTTGACAGTGCCAAGTGCTTCCTGCCAACTGACATCAGGAACCTGGCCTGGTGACTTTTGTTTCTCTGGGGTAAGGCCATCATTCTTTTCCGAGGCCTGGTGGCCCTTAGTGGCCAGCATCCTGCTGAAATTCCGAACGGATCAGGATACCTCCCAGACCGAAACTAAAACCATAGGCAACTGTGGCTGGTTTGACAGTGCCAAGTGCCTCCTGCAAACTGACATCAGGAACCTGGCCTGGTGACTTTTGTTTCTCTGGGGAAAGGCCATCGTTCTTGTCCGGGGCCCGTCAGCCCGGAGTGGCCGGCTGCCTGCTGAAATTTGACACAGTTGAGGATACCTCCCAGATGCAAGTTGCCCCCACAGGCAACTGTGGCTGGTTTGACAGTGCCAAGTGCCTCCTGCAAACTGACATCAGGAACCTGACCCGGTGACATTCGTTTCTCTGGAGAAAGACCATGATTCATGTCCAGGGCCTTGAGGCCTGGAGTGCCCGGCTGCCTGCTGAAATTCCGCATGGATCAGGATGCCTCCCAGATGGAAAGTACCCCCACAGCCAACTGTGGCTGGTTTGACAGTGCCAAGTGCCTCCTGCAAACTGACATCAGGAACCTGGCCGGGTGACTTTTGTTTCTCTGGGGAAAGGCCATAGATGATGTCCAGTGCCCCCTGGCCCGGAGTGGCCGACTGTCTGCTGAAATTCCGCACAGATCAGGATACCTCCCAGATGCAAGGTGCCCCCACAGGCAACTGTGGCTGGTTTGACAGTGCCAAGTGCCTCCTGCAAACTGACATCAGGAACCTGGCCGGGTGACTTTTGTTTCTCTGGGGAAAGGCCATCGTTCTTGTCCTGGATACGTAGGACCGGAGAGGCCGGCTGCCTGTTGAAATTCCTCACTGATCAGGATGCCGCCGAGATGCAAGATGCCCCCAGAGGCACCTGTGGCTGCTTCGACAGTGCCTAGTGCCTCCTGCAAACTGACATCAGGAACCTGGCCGGGTGACTTTTGTTTCTCTGGGGAAAGGCTATGGTTCTTATCCTGGACCCGTAGTCCCGGAGTGGCCGGCTGCCTGCTGAAATTCCGAACGGATCAGGATGCCTCCCAGATGCAAGGTGCCCCCACAGGCAACTGTGGCTGGTTTGACAGTGCCATGTGCCTCCTGCAAACTGACATCAGGAACCTGGCCTGGTGACTTTTGTTTCTCTGGGGAAAGGCCATGGTTCATATCCTGGATACGTAGGACCGGAGAGGCCGGCTGCCTGTTGAAATTCCTCACTGATCAGGATGCCGCCGAGATGCAAGATGCCCCCAGAGGCACCTGTGGCTGCTTCGACAGTGCCTAGTGCCTCCTGCAAACTGACATCAGGAACCTGGCCGGGTGACTTTTGTTTCTCTGGGGAAAGGCTATGGTTCTTATCCTGGACCCGTAGTCCCGGAGTGGCCGGCTGCCTGCTGAAATTCCGAACGGATCAGGATGCCTCCCAGATGCAAGGTGCCCCCAGAGGCAATTGTGGCTGGTTTGACAGTGCCAAGTGCCTCCTGCAAACTGACATCAGGAACCTGGCCTGGTGACATTTATTTCTCTGGGGAAAGGCCATTGTACGTGTCCAAGGCCTAGTGGCCCGTAGTGGCCGGCTGCTTGCTGGAATTCTGCATGGCTCAGAATGCCGCCGAGATGCAAGGTGCCCCCAGAGGCACCTGTGGCTGGTTTGACAGTGCCAAGTGCCTCCTGCAAACTGACATCAGGAACCTGGCCTGGTGACTTTTGTTTCTCTGGGGAAAGGCCATGGTTCATATCCTACAAACTGTGGCCCACAGTGGCCGGCTGCCTGCTGAAATTCCACACGGATCAGGATACCTCCCAGATGCAAGGTGCCCCACGGGAAAATGTGGCTGGTTTGACAGTGCCAAGTGCCTCCTGCAAACTGACATCAGGAACCTGGCCTGGTGACTTTTGTTTCTCTGGGGTAAGGCCATCATTCTTTCCGAGGCCTGGTGGCCCATAGTGGCCAGCATCCTGCTGAAATTCCGAACGGATCAGGATACCTCCCAGACCGAAACTAAAACCATAGGCAACTGTGGCTGGTTTGACAGTGCCAAGTGCCTCCTGCAAACTGACATCAGGAACATGGCCTGGTGACTTTTGTTTCTCTGGGGAAATGCCATCGTTCTTGTCCGGGGCCCGTCAGCCCGGAGTGGCCGGCTGCCTGCTGAAATTTGACACAGTTGAGGATACCTCCCAGATGCAAGTTGCCCCCACAGGCAACTGTGGCTGGTTTGACAGTGCCAAGTGCCTCCTGCAAACTGACATCAGGAACCTGACCCGGTGACATTCGTTTCTCTGGAGAAAGACCATGATTCATGTCCAGGGCCTTGCGGCCTGGAGTGCCCGGCTGCCTGCTGAAATTCCGCATGGATCAGGATGCCTCCCAGATGGAAAGTACCCCCACAGCCAACTGTGGCTGGTTTGACAGTGCCAAGTGCCTCCTGCAAACTGACATCAGGAACCTGGCCGGGTGACTTTTGTTTCTCTGGGGAAAGGCCATAGATGATGTCCAGTGCCCCCTGGCCCGGAGTGGCCGACTGTCTGCTGAAATTCCGCACAGATCAGGATACCTCCCAGATGCAAGGTGCCCCCACAGGCAACTGTGGCTGGTTTGACAGTGCCAAGTGCCTCCTGCAAACTGACATCAGGAACCTGGCCGGGTGACTTTTGTTTCTCTGGGGAAAGGCCATCGTTCTTGTCCGGGGCCCGCCGGCCCGGAGTGGCCGGCTGCCTGCTGAAATTTGACACAGTTGAGGATACCTCCCAGATGCAAGTTGCCCCCACCGGCAACTGTGGCTGGTTTGACAGTGCCAAGTGCTTCCTGCAAACTGACATCAGAAACCTGGCCTGGTGATTTCCTTTCTCAGGGGAAAGGCCATGGTTCATGTCCAGGGCCCGGTGGCTCGCAGTTGCCTGCTGCCTGCTGAAATTCCACACGGATCCGGATACCTCCCAGATGCAAGGTGCCCCCACAGGCAACTGTGGCTGGTTTGACAGTGCCAAGTGCGTCCTGCAAATTGACATCAGGAACCTGGCCTGGTGACTTTTGTTTCTCATGGGAAGTGCCATCGTTCGTGTCCCGTACTCGGAAGCCAGGAGTGGCCGGCTGCCTGCTGAAATACCGCACAGATCAGGATAGCTCCCAGATGCAAGGTGCCCCCACAGGCACCTGTGGCTGGTTTGACAGTGCCAAGTGCCTCCTGCAAACTGACATCAGGAACCTGGCCTTGTGACTTTCCTTTCTCTGGGGAAAGACCATGATTCATGTCCAGGGCCTTGCGGCCTGGAATGCCCGGCTGCCTGCTGAAATTCTGCATGGATCGGGATGCCTCCCAGATGGAAAGTGCCCCAAGAGGCAACTGTGGCTGGTTTGACAGTGCCAAGTGCCTCCTGCCAACTGACATCAGGAACCTGGCTGGGTGACTTTTGTTTCCCTAGGGAAAAGGCGTGGTTCTTGTCCAGGGCCTGGTGGCCCGGAGTGGCCGGCCGCCTGCTGAAATTCCGCATGGATCAGGATGCATCCCAGATGAAAAGTGCCCCCACAGGCACCTGTGGCTTGTTTGACAGTGCCAAGTGCCTCCAGCAAACTGACATCAGGAACCTGGCCTGGTGACTTTTGTTTCTCTGCGGAAAGACCATAGTTCATGTCCACGGCCTGGTGGCCCGGAGTGGCCGGCTGCCTGCTGAAATTCCGCTTGGATCAGGATACCTCCCAGATGCAAGGTGCCCCCACAGGCAACTGTGGCTGGTTTGACAGTGCCAAGTGCCTCCTGCAAACTGACATCAGGAACCTGGCCTGGTGACTTTTGTTTCTCTGGGGTAAGGCCATCATTCTTTTCCGAGGCCTGGTGGCCCGTAGTGGCCAGCAGCCTGCTGAAATTCCGAACGGATCAGGATACCTCCCAGACCGAAACTAAAACCATAGGCAACTGTGGCTGGTTTGACAGTGCCAAGTGCCTCCTGCAAACTGACATCAGGAACCTGGCCTGGTGACTTTTGTTTCTCTGGGGAAAGGCCATCGTTCTTGTCCGGGGCCCGTCAGCCCGGAGTGGCCGGCTGCCTGCTGAAATTTGACACAGTTGAAGATACCTCCCAGATGCAAGTTGCCCCCACAGGCAACTGTGGCTGGTTTGACAGTGCCAAGTGCCTCCTGCAAACTGACATCAGGAACCTGACCCGGTGACATTCGTTTCTCTGGAGAAAGACCATGATTCATGTCCAGGGCCTTGAGGCCTGGAGTGCCCGGCTGCCTGCTGAAATTCCGCATGGATCAGGATGCCTCCCAGATGGAAAGTACCCCCACAGCCAACTGTGGCTGGTTTGACAGTGCCAAGTGCCTCCTGCAAACTGACATCAGGAACCTGGCCGGGTGACTTTTGTTTCTCTGGGGAAAGGCCATAGATGATGTCCAGTGCCCCCTGGCCCGGAGTGGCCGACTGTCTGCTGAAATTCCGCACAGATCAGGATACCTCCCAGATGCAAGGTGCCCCCACAGGCAACTGTGGCTGGTTTGACAGTGCCAAGTGCCTCCTGCAAACTGACATCAGGAACCTGGCCGGGTGACTTTTGTTTCTCTGGGGAAAGGCCATCGTTCTTGTCCGGGGCCCGCCGGCCCGGAGTGCCCGGCTGTCTGCTGAAATTCCACACGGTTTAGGCTACCTCCCAGATGCAAGGCGCCCCCACAGGCAACTGTGGCTGGTTTGACAGTGCCATGTGCCTCCTGCAAACTGACATCAGGAACCTGGCCTGGTGACTTTTGTTTCTCTGGGGAAAGACCATAGTTCATGTCCACGGCCTGGTGGCCCGGAGTGGCCGGCTGCCTGCTGAAATTCCGCTTGGATCAGGATTCCTCCCAGATGCAAGGTGCCCCCACAGGCAACTGTGGCTGGTTTGACAGTGCCAAGTGCCTCCTGCAAACTGACATCAGGAACCTGGCCTGGTGACTTTTGTTTCTCTGGGGTAAGGCCATCATTCTTTTCCGAGGCCTGGTGGCCCGTAGTGGCCAGCAGCCTGCTGAAATTCCGAACGGATCAGGATACCTCCCAGACCGAAACTAAAACCATAGGCAACTGTGGCTGGTTTGACAGTGCCAAGTGCCTCCAGCAAACAGACATCAGGAACCTGGCCTGGTGACTTTTGTTTCTCTGGGGAAAGGCCATCGTTCCTGTCCGGGGCCCGTCAGCCCGGAGTGGCCGGCTGCCTGCTGAAATTTGACACAGTTGAGGATACCTCCCAGATGCAAGTTGCCCCCACAGGTAACTGTGGCTGGTTTGACAGTGCCAAGTGCCTCCTGCAAACTGACATCAGGAACCTGGCCTGGTGACTTTTGTTTCTCTGGGGAAAGGCCATCGTTCTTGTCCGGGGCCCGGCGGCCCGGAGTGGCCGGCTGCCTGCTGAAATTCCACACGGTTTAGGCTACCTCCCAGATGCAAGGCGCCCCCACAGGCAACTGTGGCTGGTTTGACAGTGCCATGTGCCTCCTGCAAACTGACATCAGCAACCTGGCCTGGTGACATTTATTTCTCTGGGGAAAGGCCATTGTACGTGTCCAAGGCCTAGTGGCCCGGAGTGGCCGGCTGCTTGCTGGAATTCTGCATGGCTCAGAATGCCGCCGAGATGCAAGGTGCCACCACAGGTAACTGTGGCTGGTTTGACAGTGCCAAGTGCCTCCTGCAAACTGACATCAGGAACCTGGCCTGGTGACTTTTGTTTCTCTGGGGAAAGGCCATGGTTCATATCCTACAAACTGTGGCCCACAGTGGCCGGCTGCCTGCTGAAATTCCACACGGATCAGGATACCTCCCAGATGCAAGGTGCCCCACGGGAAACTGTGGCTGGTTTGACAGTGCCAAGTGCTTCCTGCCAACTGACATCAGGAACCTGGCCTGGTGACTTTTGTTTCTCTGGGGTAAGGCCATCATTCTTTTCCGAGGCCTGGTGGCCCTTAGTGGCCAGCATCCTGCTGAAATTCCGAACGGATCAGGATACCTCCCAGACCGAAACTAAAACCATAGGCAACTGTGGCTGGTTTGACAGTGCCAAGTGCCTCCTGCAAACTGACATCAGGAACCTGGCCTGGTGACTTTTGTTTCTCTGGGGAAAGGCCATCGTTCTTGTCCGGGGCCCGTCAGCCCGGAGTGGCCGGCTGCCTGCTGAAATTTGACACAGTTGAGGATACCTCCCAGATGCAAGTTGCCCCCACAGGCAACTGTGGCTGGTTTGACAGTGCCAAGTGCCTCCTGCAAACTGACATCAGGAACCTGACCCGGTGACATTCGTTTCTCTGGAGAAAGACCATGATTCATGTCCAGGGCCTTGAGGCCTGGAGTGCCCGGCTGCCTGCTGAAATTCCGCATGGATCAGGATGCCTCCCAGATGGAAAGTACCC
Organism: Passer domesticus; assembly: GCF_036417665.1. Classification (NCBI taxonomy): domain Eukaryota; kingdom Metazoa; phylum Chordata; class Aves; order Passeriformes; family Passeridae; genus Passer; species Passer domesticus. Next base: position 29,805,014 of record NC_087480.1, on the reverse strand, counting down.
CCACAGCCAACTGTGGCTGGTTTGACAGTGCCAAGTGCCTCCTGCAAACTGACATCAGGAACCTGGCCGGGTGACTTTTGTTTCTCTGGGGAAAGGCCATAGATGATGTCCAGTGCCCCCTGGCCCGGAGTGGCCGACTGTCTGCTGAAATTCCGCACAGATCAGGATACCTCCCAGATGCAAGGTGCCCCCACAGGCAACTGTGGCTGGTTTGACAGTGCCAAGTGCCTCCTGCAAACTGACATCAGGAACCTGGCCGGGTGACTTTTGTTTCTCTGGGGAAAGGCCATCGTTCTTGTCCGGGGCCCGCCGGCCCGGAGTGGCCGGCTGTCTGCTGAAATTCCACACGGTTTAGGCTACCTCCCAGATGCAAGGCGCCCCCACAGGCAACTGTGGCTGGTTTGACAGTGCCATGTGCCTCCTGCAAACTGACATCAGGAACCTGGCCTGGTGACTTTTGTTTCTCTGGGGAAAGGCCATGGTTCATATCCTGGATACGTAGGACCGGAGAGGCCGGCTGCCTGTTGAAATTCCTCACTGATCAGGATGCCGCCGAGATGCAAGATGCCCCCAGAGGCACCTGTGGCTGCTTCGACAGTGCCTAGTGCCTCCTGCAAACTGACATCAGGAACCTGGCCGGGTGACTTTTGTTTCTCTGGGGAAAGGCTATGGTTCTTATCCTGGACCCGTAGTCCCGGAGTGGCCGGCTGCCTGCTGAAATTCCGAACGGATCAGGATGCCTCCCAGATGCAAGGTGCCCCCAGAGGCAATTGTGGCTGGTTTGACAGTGCCAAGTGCCTCCTGCAAACTGACATCAGGAACCTGGCCTGGTGACATTTATTTCTCTGGGGAAAGGCCATTGTACGTGTCCAAGGCCTAGTGGCCCGTAGTGGCCGGCTGCTTGCTGGAATTCTGCATGGCTCAGAATGCCGCCGAGATGCAAGGTGCCCCCAGAGGCACCTGTGGCTGGTTTGACAGTGCCAAGTGCCTCCTGCAAACTGACATCAGGAACCTGGCCTGGTGACTTTTGTTTCTCTGCGGAAAGACCATAGTTCATATCCTACAAACTGTGGCCCACAGTGGCCGGCTGCCTGCTGAAATTCCACACGGATCAGGATACCTCCCAGATGCAAGGTGCCCCACGGGAAAATGTGGCTGGTTTGACAGTGCCAAGTGCCTCCTGCAAACTGACATCAGGAACCTGGCCTGGTGACTTTTGTTTCTCTGGGGTAAGGCCATCATTCTTTTCCGAGGCCTGGTGGCCCGTAGTGGCCAGCATCCTGCTGAAATTCCGAACGGATCAGGATACCTCCCAGACCGAAACTAAAACCATAGGCAACTGTGGCTGGTTTGACAGTGCCAAGTGCCTCCTGCAAACTGACATCAGGAACATGGCCTGGTGACTTTTGTTTCTCTGGGGAAATGCCATCGTTCTTGTCCGGGGCCCGTCAGCCCGGAGTGGCCGGCTGCCTGCTGAAATTTGACACAGTTGAGGATACCTCCCAGATGCAAGTTGCCCCCACAGGCAACTGTGGCTGGTTTGACAGTGCCAAGTGCCTCCTGCAAACTGACATCAGGAACCTGACCCGGTGACATTCGTTTCTCTGGAGAAAGACCATGATTCATGTCCAGGGCCTTGCGGCCTGGAGTGCCCGGCTGCCTGCTGAAATTCCGCATGGATCAGGATGCCTCCCAGATGGAAAGTACCCCCACAGCCAACTGTGGCTGGTTTGACAGTGCCAAGTGCCTCCTGCAAACTGACATCAGGAACCTGGCCGGGTGACTTTTGTTTCTCTGGGGAAAGGCCATAGATGATGTCCAGTGCCCCCTGGCCCGGAGTGGCCGACTGTCTGCTGAAATTCCGCACAGATCAGGATACCTCCCAGATGCAAGGTGCCCCCACAGGCAACTGTGGCTGGTTTGACAGTGCCAAGTGCCTCCTGCAAACTGACATCAGGAACCTGGCCGGGTGACTTTTGTTTCTCTGGGGAAAGGCCATCGTTCTTGTCCGGGGCCCGCCGGCCCGGAGTGGCCGGCTGCCTGCTGAAATTTGACACAGTTGAGGATACCTCCCAGATGCAAGTTGCCCCCACCGGCAACTGTGGCTGGTTTGACAGTGCCAAGTGCTTCCTGCAAACTGACATCAGAAACCTGGCCTGGTGATTTCCTTTCTCAGGGGAAAGGCCATGGTTCATGTCCAGGGCCCGGTGGCTCGCAGTTGCCTGCTGCCTGCTGAAATTCCACACGGATCCGGATACCTCCCAGATGCAAGGTGCCCCCACAGGCAACTGTGGCTGGTTTGACAGTGCCAAGTGCGTCCTGCAAATTGACATCAGGAACCTGGCCTGGTGACTTTTGTTTCTCATGGGAAGTGCCATCGTTCGTGTCCCGTACTCGGAAGCCAGGAGTGGCCGGCTGCCTGCTGAAATACCGCACAGATCAGGATAGCTCCCAGATGCAAGGTGCCCCCACAGGCACCTGTGGCTGGTTTGACAGTGCCAAGTGCCTCCTGCAAACTGACATCAGGAACCTGGCCTTGTGACTTTCCTTTCTCTGGGGAAAGACCATGATTCATGTCCAGGGCCTTGCGGCCTGGAGTGCCCGGCTGCCTGCTGAAATTCTGCATGGATCGGGATGCCTCCCAGATGGAAAGTGCCCCAAGAGGCAACTGTGGCTGGTTTGACAGTGCCAAGTGCCTCCTGTCAACTGACATCAGGAACCTGGCTGGGTGACTTTTGTTTCCCTAGGGAAAAGCCGTGGTTCTTGTGCAGGGCCTGGTGGCCCGGAGTGGCCGGCCGCCTGCTGAAATTCCGCATGGATCAGGATGCATCCCAGATGAAAAGTGCCCCCACAGGCACCTGTGGCTTGTTTGACAGTGCCAAGTGCCTCCAGCAAACTGACATCAGGAACCTGGCCTGGTGACTTTTGTGTCTCTGCGGAAAGACCATAGTTCATGTCCACGGCCTGGTGGCCCGGAGTGGCCGGCTGCCTGCTGAAATTCCGCTTGGATCAGGATACCTCCCAGATGCAAGGTGCCCCCACAGGCAACTGTGGCTGGTTTGACAGTGCCAAGTGCTTCCTGCAAACTGACATCAGAAACCTGGCCTGGTGATTTCCTATCTCAGGGGAAAGGCCATGGTTCATGTCCAGGGCCCGGTGGCTCGCAGTTGCCTGCTGCCTGCTGAAATTCCACACGGATCCGGATACCTCCCAGATGCAAGGTGCCCCCACAGGCAACTGTGGCTGGTTTGACAGTGCCAAGTGCGTCCTGCAAATTGACATCAGGAACCTGGCCTGGTGACTTTTGTTTCTCATGGGAAGTGCCATCGTTCGTGTCCCGTACTCGGAAGCCAGGAGTGGCCGGCTGCCTGCTGAAATACCGCACAGATCAGGATAGCTCCCAGATGCAAGGTGCCCCCACAGGCACCTGTGGCTGGTTTGACAGTGCCAAGTGCCTCCTGCAAACTGACATCAGGAACCTGGCCTTGTGACTTTCCTTTCTCTGGGGAAAGACCATGATTCATGTCCAGGGCCTTGCGGCCTGGAATGCCCGGCTGCCTGCTGAAATTCTGCATGGATCGGGATGCCTCCCAGATGGAAAGTGCCCCAAGAGGCAACTGTGGCTGGTTTGACAGTGCCAAGTGCCTCCTGCCAACTGACATCAGGAACCTGGCTGGGTGACTTTTGTTTCCCTAGGGAAAAGGCGTGGTTCTTGTCCAGGGCCTGGTGGCCCGGAGTGGCCGGCCGCCTGCTGAAATTCCGCATGGATCAGGATGCATCCCAGATGAAAAGTGCCCCCACAGGCACCTGTGGCTTGTTTGACAGTGCCAAGTGCCTCCAGCAAACTGACATCAGGAACCTGGCCTGGTGACTTTTGTTTCTCTGCGGAAAGACCATAGTTCATGTCCACGGCCTGGTGGCCCGGAGTGGCCGGCTGCCTGCTGAAATTCCGCTTGGATCAGGATACCTCCCAGATGCAAGGTGCCCCCACAGGCAACTGTGGCTGGTTTGACAGTGCCAAGTGCCTCCTGCAAACTGACATCAGGAACCTGGCCTGGTGACTTTTGTTTCTCTGGGGTAAGGCCATCATTCTTTTCCGAGGCCTGGTGGCCCGTAGTGGCCAGCAGCCTGCTGAAATTCCGAACGGATCAGGATACCTCCCAGACCGAAACTAAAACCATAGGCAACTGTGGCTGGTTTGACAGTGCCAAGTGCCTCCTGCAAACTGACATCAGGAACATGGCCTGGTGACTTTTGTTTCTCTGGGGAAAGGCCATCGTTCTTGTCCGGGGCCCGTCAGCCCGGAGTGGCCGGCTGCCTGCTGAAATTTCACACAGTTGAGGATACCTCCCAGATGCAAGTTGCCCCCACAGGCAACTGTGGCTGGTTTGACAGTGCCAAGTGCCTCCTGCAAACTGACATCAGGAACCTGACCCGGTGACATTCGTTTCTCTGGAGAAAGACCATGATTCATGTCCAGGGCCTTGCGGCCTGGAGTGCCCGGCTGCCTGCTGAAATTCCGCATGGATCAGGATGCCTCCCAGATGGAAAGTACCCCCACAGCCAACTGTGGCTGGTTTGACAGTGCCAAGTGCCTCCTGCAAACTGACATCAGGAACCTGGCCGGGTGACTTTTGTTTCTCTGGGGAAAGGCCATAGATGATGTCCAGTGCCCCCTGGCCCGGAGTGGCCGACTGTCTGCTGAAATTCCGCACAGATCAGGATACCTCCCAGATGCAAGGTGCCCCCACAGGCAACTGTGGCTGGTTTGACAGTGCCAAGTGCCTCCTGCAAACTGACATCAGGAACCTGGCCGGGTGACTTTTGTTTCTCTGGGGAAAGGCCATCGTTCTTGTCCGGGGCCCGCCGGCCCGGAGTGGCCAGCAGCCTGCTGAAATTCCGAACGGATCAGGATACCTCCCAGACCGAAACTAAAACCATAGGCAACTGTGGCTGGTTTGACAGTGCCAAGTGCCTCCTGCAAACAGACATCAGGAACCTGGCCTGGTGACTTTTGTTTCTCTGGGGAAAGGCCATCGTTCTTGTCCGGGGCCCGTCAGCCCGGAGTGGCCGGCTACCTGCTGAAATTTGACACAGTTGAGGATACCTCCCAGATGCAAGTTGCCTACACCGGCAACTGTGGCTGGTTTGACAGTGCCAAGTGCTTCCTGCAAACTGACATCAGAAACCTGGCCTGGTGATTTCCTTTCTCAGGGGAAAGGCCATGGTTCATGTCCAGGGCCCGGTGGCTCGCAGTTGCCTGCTGCCTGCTGAAATTCCACACGGATCCGGATACCTCCCAGATGCAAGGTGCCCCCACAGGCAACTGTGGCTGGTTTGACAGTGCCAAGTGCGTCCTGCAAATTGACATCAGGAACCTGGCCTGGTGACTTTTGTTTCTCATGGGAAGTGCCATCGTTCGTGTCCCGTACTCGGAAGCCAGGAGTGGCCGGCTGCCTGCTGAAATACCGCACAGATCAGGATAGCTCCCAGATGCAAGGTGCCCCCACAGGCACCTGTGGCTGGTTTGACAGTGCCAAGTGCCTCCTGCAAACTGACATCAGGAACCTGGCCTTGTGACTTTCCTTTCTCTGGGGAAAGACCATGATTCATGTCCAGGGCCTTGCGGCCTGGAGTGCCCGGCTGCCTGCTGAAATTCTGCATGGATCGGGATGCCTCCCAGATGGAAAGTGCCCCAAGAGGCAACTGTGGCTGGTTTGACAGTGCCAAGTGCCTCCTGTCAACTGACATCAGGAACCTGGCTGGGTGACTTTTGTTTCCCTAGGGAAAAGCCGTGGTTCTTGTCCAGGGCCTGGTGGCCCGGAGTGGCCGGCCGCCTGCTGAAATTCCGCATGGATCAGGATGCATCCCAGATGAAAAGTGCCCCCACAGGCACCTGTGGCTTGTTTGACAGTGCCAAGTGCCTCCAGCAAACTGACATCAGGAACCTGGCCTGGTGACTTTTGTTTCTCTGCGGAAAGACCATAGTTCATGTCCACGGCCTGGTGGCCCGGAGTGGCCGGCTGCCTGCTGAAATTCCGCTTGGATCAGGATACCTCCCAGATGCAAGGTGCCCCCACAGGCAACTGTGGCTGGTTTGACAGTGCCAAGTGCTTCCTGCAAACTGACATCAGAAACCTGGCCTGGTGATTTCCTATCTCAGGGGAAAGGCCATGGTTCATGTCCAGGGCCCGGTGGCTCGCAGTTGCCTGCTGCCTGCTGAAATTCCACACGGATCCGGATACCTCCCAGATGCAAGGTGCCCCACAGGCAACTGTGGCTGGTTTGACAGTGCCAAGTGCGTCCTGCAAATTGACATCAGGAACCTGGCCTGGTGACTTTTGTTTCTCATGGGAAGTGCCATCGTTCGTGTCCCGTACTCGGACGCCAGGAGTGGCCGGCTGCCTGCTGAAATACCGCACAGATCAGGATAGCTCCCAGATGCAAGGTGCCCCCACAGGCACCTGTGGCTGGTTTGACAGTGCCAAGTGCCTCCTGCAAACTGACATCAGGAACCTGGTCTTGTGACTTTCCTTTCTCTGGGGAAAGACCATGATTCATGTCCAGGGCCTTGCGGCCTGGAATGCCCGGCTGCCTGCTGAAATTCTGCATGGATCGGGATGCCTCCCAGATGGAAAGTGCCCCAAGAGGCAACTGTGGCTGGTTTGACAGTGCCAAGTGCCTCCTGCCAACTGACATCAGGAACCTGGCTGGGTGACTTTTGTTTCCCTAGGGAAAAGCCGTGGTTCTTGTCCAGGGCCTGGTGGCCCGGAGTGGCCGGCCGCCTGCTGAAATTCCGCATGGATCAGGATGCATCCCAGATGAAAAGTGCCCCCACAGGCACCTGTGGCTTGTTTGACAGTGCCAAGTGCCTCCAGCAAACTGACATCAGGAACCTGGCCTGGTGACTTTTGTTTCTCTGCGGAAAGACCATAGTTCATGTCCACGGCCTGGTGGCCCGGAGTGGCCGGCTGCCTGCTGAAATTCCGCTTGGATCAGGATACCTCCCAGATGCAAGGTGCCCCCACAGGCAACTGTGGCTGGTTTTACAGTGCCAAGTGCCTCCTGCAAACTGACATCAGGAACCTGGCCTGGTGACTTTTGTTTCTCTGGGGTAAGGCCATCATTCTTTTCCGAGGCCTGGTGGCCCGTAGTGGCCAGCAGCCAGCTGAAATTCCGAACGGATCAGGATACCTCCCAGACCGAAACTAAAACCATAGGCAACTGTGGCTGGTTTGACAGTGCCAAGTGCCTCCTGCAAACAGACATCAGGAACCTGGCCTGGTGACTTTTGTTTCTCTGGGGAAAGGCCATCGTTCTTGTCCGGGGCCCGTCAGCCCGGAGTGGCCGGCTGCCTGCTGAAATTTGACACAGTTGAGGATACCTCCCAGATGCAAGTTGCCCCCACAGGTAACTGTGGCTGGTTTGACAGTGCCAAGTGCCTCCTGCAAACTGACATCAGGAACCTGGCCGGGTGACTTTTGTTTCTCTGGGGAAAGGCCATCGTTCTTGTCCGGGGCCCGTCAGCCCGGAGTGGCCGGCTGCCTGCTGAAATTTGACACAGTTGAGGATACCTCCCAGATGCAAGTTGCCCCCACAGGTAACTGTGGCTGGTTTGACAGTGCCAAGTGCCTCCTGCAAACTGACATCAGGAACCTGGCCTGGTGACTTTTGTTTCTCTGGGGAAAGGCCATCGTTCTTTTCCGAGGCCTAGTGGCCCATAGTGGCCAGCATCCTGCTGAAATTCCGAACGAATCAGGATACCTCCCAGACCGAAACTAAAACCATAGGCAACTGTGGCTGGTTTGACAGTGCCAAGTGCCTCCTGCAAACTGACATCAGGAACCTGGCCGGGTGACTTTTGTTTCTCTGGGGAAAGGCCATCGTTCTTGTCCGGGGCCCGCCGGCCCGGAGTGGCCGGCTGTCTGCTGAAATTCCACACGGTTTAGGCTACCTCCCAGATGCAAGGCGCCCCCACAGGCAACTGTGGCTGGTTTGACAGTGCCATGTGCCTCCTGCAAACTGACATCAGGAACCTGGCCTGGTGACTTTTGTTTCTCTGGGGAAAGGCCATGGTTCATATCCTGGATACGTAGGACCGGAGAGGCCGGCTGCCTGTTGAAATTCCTCACTGATCAGGATGCCGCCGAGATGCAAGATGCCCCCAGAGGCACCTGTGGCTGCTTCGACAGTGCCTAGTGCCTCCTGCAAACTGACATCAGGAACCTGGCCGGGTGACTTTTGTTTCTCTGAGGAAAGGCTATGGTTCATATCCTGGACCCGTAGTCCCGGAGTGGCCGGCTGCCTGCTGAAATTCCGAACGGATCAGGATGCCTCCCAGATGCAAGGTGCCCCCAGAGGCAATTGTGGCTGGTTTGACAGTGCCAAGTGCCTCCTGCAAACTGACATCAGGAACCTGGCCTGGTGACATTTATTTCTCTGGGGAAAGGCCATTGTACGTGTCCAAGGCCTAGTGGCCCAGAGTGGCCGGCTGCTTGCTGGAATTCTGCATGGCTCAGAATGCCGCCGAGATGCAAGGTGCCACCACAGGCACCTGTGCCTGGTTTGACAGTGCCAAGTGCCTCCTGCAAACTGACATCAGGAACCTGGCCTGGTGACTTTTGTTTCTCTGGGGAAAGGCCATGGTTCATATCCTACAAACTGTGGCCCACAGTGGCCGGCTGCCTGCTGAAATTCCACACGGATCAGGATACCTCCCAGATGCAAGGTGCCCCACGGGAAACTGTGGCTGGTTTGACAGTGCCAAGTGCCTCCTGCAAACTGACATCAGGAACCTGGCCTGGTGACTTTTGTTTCTCTGGGGTAAGGCCATCATTCTTTTCCGAGGCCTGGTGGCCCATAGTGGCCAGCATCCTGCTGAAATTCCGAACGGATCAGGATACCTCCCAGACCGAAACTAAAACCATAGGCAACTGTGGCTGGTTTGACAGTGCCAAGTGCCTCCTGCAAACTGACATCAGGAACCTGGCCTGGTGACTTTTGTTTCTCTGGGGAAAGGCCATCGTTCTTGTCCGGGGCCCGTCAGCCCGGAGTGGCCGGCTGCCTGCTGAAATTTGACACAGTTGAGGATACCTCCCAGATGCAAGTTGCCCCCACAGGCAACTGTGGCTGGTTTGACAGTGCCAAGTGCCTCCTGCAAACTGACATCAGGAACCTGACCCGGTGACATTCGTTTCTCTGGAGAAAGACCATGATTCATGTCCAGGGCCTTGCGGCCTGGAGGGCCCGGCTGCCTGCTGAAATTCCGCATGGATCAGGATGCCTCCCAGATGGAAAGTACCCCCACAGCCAACTGTGGCTGGTTTGACAGTGCCAAGTGCCTCCTGCAAACTGACATCAGGAACCTGGCCGGGTGACTTTTGTTTCTCTGGGGAAAGGCCATCGTTCTTGTCCGGGGCCCGCCGGCCCGGAGTGGCCGGCTGTCTGCTGAAATTCCACACGGTTTAGGCTACTTCCCAGATGCAAGGCGCCCCCACAGGCAACTGTGGCTGGTTTGACAGTGCCATGTGCCTCCTGCAAACTGACATCAGGAACCTGGCAGGTGACTTTTGTTTCTCTGGGGAAAGGCCATGGTTCATATCCTGGATACGTAGGACCGGAGAGGCCGGCTGCCTGTTGAAATTCCTCACTGATCAGGATGCCGCCGAGATGCAAGATGCCCCCAGAGGCACCTGTGGCTGCTTCGACAGTGCCTAGTGCCTCCTGCAAACTGACATCAGGAACCTGGCCGGGTGACTTTTGTTTCTCTGAGGAAAGGCTATGGTTCATATCCTGGACCCGTAGTCCCGGAGTGGCCGGCTGCCTGCTGAAATTCCGAACGGATCAGGATGCCTCCCAGATGCAAGGTGCCCCCAGAGGCAATTGTGGCTGGTTTGACAGTGCCAAGTGCCTCCTGCAAACTGACATCAGGAACCTGGCCTGGTGACATTTATTTCTCTGGGGAAAGGCCATTGTACGTGACCAAGGCCTAGTGGCCCGGAGTGGCCGGCTGCTTGCTGGAATTCTGCATGGCTCAGAATGCCGCCGAGATGCAAGGTGCCACCACAGGCACCTGTGCCTGGTTTGACAGTGCCAAGTGCCTCCTGCAAACTGACATCAGGAACCTGGCCTGGTGACTTTTGTTTCTCTCAGGAAAGGCCATGGTTCATATCCTACAAACTGTGGCACACAGTGGCCGGCTGCCTGCTGAAATTCCACACGGATCAGGATACCTCCCAGATGCAAGGTGCCCCACGGGAAACTGTGGCTGGTTTGACAGTGCCAAGTGCCTCCTGCAAACTGACATCAGGAACCTGGCCTGGTGACTTTTGTTTCTCTGGGGAAAGGCCATGGTTCATATCCTACAAACTGTGGCCCACAGTGGCCGGCTGCCTGCTGAAATTCCACACGGTTGAGGATACCTCCCAGATGCAAGGTGCCCCACGGGAAACTGTGGCTGGTTTGACAGTGCCAAGTGCCTCCTGCAAACTGACATCAGGAACCTGGCCTGGTGACTTTTGTTTCTCTGGGGAAAGGCCATGGTTGGTATCCTCAGCCTGGTGTCCTGGAGTGGCCGTCGGCCTGCTAAAATTCTGGACGGACCAGGATGCCGCCAAGATGCAAGGTGCCCCCAGAGGCAACTGTGGCTGGTTTGACAGTGCCAAGTGCTTCCTGCAAACTGACATCAGAAACCGGGCCTGGTGATTTTCTTTGTCAGGGGAAAGGCCATGTTTCATGTCCAGGGCCCGGTGGCTCGCAGTTGCCTGCTGCCTGCTGAAATTCCACACGGATCCGGATACCTCCCAGATGCAAGGTGCCCCCACAGGCAACTTTGGCTGGTTTGACAGTGCCAAGTGCCTCCTGCAAACTGACATCAGGAACCTGGCCTGGTGACTTTTGTTTCTCTGGGGTAAGGCCATCATTCTTTTCCGAGGCCTGGTGGCCCATAGTGGCCAGCATCCTGCTGAAATTCCGAACGGATCAGGATACCTCCCAGACCGAAACTAAAACCATAGGCAACTGTGGCTGGTTTGACAGTGCCAAGTGCCTCCTGCAAACTGACATCAGGAACATGGCCTGGTGACTTTTGTTTCTCTGGGGAAAGGCCATCGTTCTTGTCCGGGGCCCGTCAGCCCGGAGTGGCCGGCTGCCTGCTGAAATTTCACACAGTTGAGGATACCTCCCAGATGCAAGTTGCCCCCACAGGCAACTGTGGCTGGTTTGACAGTGCCAAGTGCCTCCTGCAAACTGACATCAGGAACCTGACCCGGTGACATTCGTTTCTCTGGAGAAAGACCATGATTCATGTCCAGGGCCTTGCGGCCTGGAGTGCCCGGCTGCCTGCTGAAATTCCGCATGGATCAGGATGCCTCCCAGATGGAAAGTACCCCCACAGCCAACTGTGGCTGGTTTGACAGTGCCAAGTGCCTCCTGCAAACTGACATCAGGAACCTGGCCGGGTGACTTTTGTTTCTCTGGGGAAAGGCCATAGATGATGTCCAGTGCCCCCTGGCCCGGAGTGGCCGACTGTCTGCTGAAATTCCGCACAGATCAGGATACCTCCCAGATGCAAGGTGCCCCCACAGGCAACTGTGGCTGGTTTGACAGTGCCAAGTGCCTCCTGCAAACTGACATTAGGAACCTGGCCGGGTGACTTTTGTTTCTCTGGGGAAAGGCCATCGTTCTTGTCCGGGGCCCGCCGGCCCGGAGTGGCCGGCTGTCTGCTGAAATTCCACACGGTTTAGGCTACCTCCCAGATGCAAGGCGCCCCCACAGGCAACTGTGGCTGGTTTGACAGTGCCAAGTGCCTCCTGCAAACTGACATCAGGAACCTGGCCTGGTGACTTTTGTTTCTCTGGGGAAAGGCCATGGTTCATATCCTGGATACGTAGGACCGGAGAGGCCGGCTGCCTGTTGAAATTCCTCACTGATCAGGATGCCGCCGAGATGCAAGATGCCCCCAGAGGCACCTGTGGCTGCTTCGACAGTGCCTAGTGCCTCCTGCAAACTGACATCAGGAACCTGGCCGGGTGACTTTTGTTTCTCTGGGGAAAGGCTATGGTTCATATCCTGGACCCGTAGTCCCGGAGTGGCCGGCTGCCTGCTGAAATTCCGAACGGATCAGGATGCCTCCCAGATGCAAGGTGCCCCCAGAGGCAATTGTGGCTGGTTTGACAGTGCCAAGTGCCTCCTGCAAACTGACATCAGGAACCTGGCCTGGTGACATTTATTTCTCTGGGGAAAGGCCATTGTACGTGTCCAAGGCCTAGTGGCCCGGAGTGGCCGGCTGCTTGCAGGAATTCTGCATGGCTCAGAATGCCGCCGAGATGCAAGGTGCCAACACAGGCACCTGTGGCTGGTTTGACAGTGCCAAGTGCCTCCTGCAAACTGACATCAGGAATCTGGCCTGGTGACTTTTGTTTCTCTGGGGAAAGGCCATGGTTCATATCCTACAAACTGTGGCCCACAGTGGCCGGCTGCCTGCTGAAATTCCGCACGGATCAGGATACCTCCCAGATGCAAGGTGCCCCACGGGAAACTGTGGCTGGTTTGACAGTGCCAAGTGCCTCCTGCCAACTGACATCAGGAACCTGGCCTGGTGACTTTTGTTTCTCTGGGGAAAGGCCATGGTTGGTATCCTGAGCCTGGTGTCCTGGAGTGGCCGTCTGCCTGCTAAAATTCTGGACGGACCAGGATGCCTCCCAGATGCAAGGTGCCCCCAGAGGCAACTGTGGCTGGTTTGACAGTGCCAAGTGCCTCCTGCAAACTGACATCAGGAACCTGGCCTGGTGACATTTATTTCTCAGGGGAAAGGCCATTGTACGTGTCCAAGGCCTAGTGGCCCGGAGTGGCCGGCTGCTTGCTGGAATTCTGCATGGATCAGGATGCTGCCGAGATGCAAGGTGCCCCTAGAGGCACCTGTGGCTGGTTTGACAGTGCCTAGTGCCTCCTGCAAACTGACATCAGGAACCTGGCCTGGTGACTTTTATTTCTCTGGGGAAAGGCCATGGTTCATATCCTACAAACTGTGGCCCGTAGTGGCCGGCCCCCTGCTGAAATTCCGCACGGATCAGGATACCTCCCAGATGCAAGGTGCCCCTCGGGAAACTGCGGCTGGTTAGACAGTGCCAAGTGCCTCCTGCCAACTGACATCAAGAAACTGGCCTGGTGACTTTTGTTTGTCTGGGGAAAGGCCATGGTTGGTATCCTGAGCCTGGTGTCCTGGAGTGGCCGTCTGCCTGCTAAAATTCTGGACGGACCAGGATGCCTCCCAGATGCAAGGTGCCCCCAGAGGCAACTGTGGCTGGTTTGACAGTGCCAAGTGCGTCCTGCAAATTGACATCAGGAACCTGGCCTGGTGACTTTTGTTTCTCATGGGAAGTGCCATCGTTCGTGTCCCGTACTCGGAAGCCAGGAGTGGCCGCCTGCCTGCTGAAATACCGCACAGATCAGGATAGCTCCCAGATGCAAGGTGCCCCCACAGGCACCTGTGGCTGGTTTGACAGTGCCAAGTGCCTCCTGCAAACTGACATCAAGAACCTGGCCTGGTGACTTTTGTTTCTCTGGGGAAAGGCCATCGTTCCTCTCCAGGGCCCGGTGGCTCGAATGGGCGGATACCTGCTGAAATTCCGAACGGATCAGGATACCTCTCAGACCGATAGTACCACCACAGGCACCTGTGGCTGGTTTGACAGTGCCAAGTGCCTCCTGCAAACTGACATCAGGAACCTGGCCTGGTGACTATTGTTTCTCTGGGGAAAGGCCATCGTTCCTCTCCAGGGCCCGCAGTCCAGAGTGGCCGACTGCCTGCTGAAATTCCTCATGGATCCGGATGCCTCCCACATGAAAGGTGCCCCCACAGGAAACTACGTCTGATTTGACAGTGCCATGTGCCTCCTGCAAACTGATATCAGGAACCAGGCCTGGTGATTTTTCTTTGTCTGGGGAAAGGCCATTGTACGTGTCCAGAGCCTGGTGGCCCGGAGTGGCCGGCTGCCTGCTGAAATTCCGAACGGATCAGGATACCTCCCAGATGCAATGTGCCCCACAGGCAACTGTGGCTGGTTTGACAGTGCCATGTGCCTCCTGCAAACTGACATCAGGAACCTGGCCGGGTGACTTTTGTTTCTCTGAGGAAAGGCCATCGTTCTTGTCCGGGGCCCGCCGGCCCGGAGTGGCCGGCTGTCTGCTGAAATTCCACACGGTTGAGGCTACCTCCCAGATGCAAGGCGCCCCCACAGGCGACTGTGGCTGGTTTGACAGTGCCATGTGCCTCCTGCAAACTGACATCAGGAACCTGGCCTGGTGACTTTTGTTTCTCTGGGGAAAGGCCATGGTTCATATCCTGGATACGTAGGACCGGAGAGGCCGGCTGCCTTTTGAAATTCCGAACGGATCAGGATGCCTCCCAGATGCAAGGTGCCCCCAGAGGCACCTGTGGCTGCTTCGACAGTGCCAAGTGCCTCCTGCAAACTGACATCAGGAACCTGGCCTGGTGACTTTTGTTTCTCTGGGGAAAGGCCATGGTTCATATCCTGGACCCGTAGTCCCGGAGTGGCCGGCTGCCTGATGAATTTCCGAACGGATCAGGATGCCTCCCAGATGCAAGGTACCCCCAGAGGCAATTGTGGCGGGTTTGACAGTGCCAAGTGCCTCCTGCAAACTGACATCAGGAACCTGGCCGGGTGACTTTTGTTTCTCTGGGGAAAGCCCATCGTTCTTGTCCGGGGCCCGCCGGCCCGGAGTGGCCGGCTGTCTGCTGAAATTCCACACGGTTTAGGCTACCTCCCAGATGCAAGGCGCCCCCACAGGCAACTGTGGCTGGTTTGACAGTGCCATGTGCCTCCTGCAAACTGACATCAGGAACCTGGCTTGGTGACTTTTGTTTCTCTGTGGAAAGGCCATGGTTCATATCCTGGATACGTAGGACCGGAGAGGCCGGCTGCCTGTTGAAATTCCTCACTGATCAGGATGCCGCCGAGATGCAAGATGCCCCCAGAGGCACCTGTGGCTGCTTCGACAGTGCCTAGTGCCTCCTGCAAACTGACATCAGGAACCTGGCCTGGTGACTTTTGTTTCTCTGGGGAAAGGCCATGGTTCATATCCTAAAAACTGTGGCCCAGAGTGGCCAGCTGCCTGCTGAAATTCCGCACGGATCAGGATACCTCCCAGATGCAAGGTGCCCCACGGGAAACTGTGGCTGGTTTGACAGTGCCAAGTGCCTCCTGCCAACTGACATCAGGAACCTGGCCTGGTGACTTTTGTTTCTCTGGGGAAAGGCCATGGTTGGTATCCTGAGCCTGGTGTCCTGGAGTGGCCGTCTGCCTGCTAAAATTCTGGACGGACCAGGATGCCGCCAAGATGCAAGGTGCCCCCAGAGGCAACTGTGGCTGGTTTGACAGTGCCAAGTGCCTCCTGCAAACTGACATCAGGAACCTGGCCTGGTGACATTTATTTCTCTGGGGAAAGGCCATTGTACGTGTCCAAGACCTAGTGGCCCGGAGTGGCTGGCTGCTTGCTGGAATTCTGCATGGATCAGGATGCCGCCGAGATGCAAGGTGCCCCCAGAGGCACCTGTGGCTGGTTTGACAGTGCCAAGTGCCTCCTGCAAACTGACATCAGGAACCTGGCCTGGTGACTTTTGTTTCTCATGGGAAAGGCAATCGTTCATATCCTACAAACTGTGGCCCGTAGTGGCCGGCCCCCTGCTGAAATTCCGCACGGATCAGGATACCTCCCAGATGCAAGGTGCCCCTCGGGAAACTGCGGCTGGTTAGACAGTGCCAAGTGCCTCCTGCCAACTGACATCAAGAACCTGGCCTGGTGACTTTTGTTTGTCTGGGGAAAGGCCATGGTTGGTATCCTGAGCCTGGTGTCCTGGAGTGGCCGTCTGCCTGCTAAAATTCTGGACGGACCAGGATGCCTCCCAGATGCAAGGTGCCCCCACAGGCAACTTTGGCTGGTTTGACAGTGCCAAGTGCGTCCTGCAAATTGACATCAGGAACCTGGCCTGGTGACTTTTGTTTCTCATGGGAAGTGCCATCGTTTGTGTCCCGTACTCGGAAGCCAGGAGTGGCCGGCTGCCTGCTGAAATACCGCACAGATCAGGATAGCTCCCAGATGCAAGGTGCCCCCACAGGCACCTGTGGCTGGTTTGACAGTGCCAAGTGCCTCCTGCAAACTGACATCAGGAACCTGGCCTGGTGACTTTTGTTTCTCTGGGCTAAGGCCATCGTTCCTCTCCAGGGCCCGGTGGCTCGAATGGGCGGATACCTGCTGAAATTCCGCACAGATCAGGATACCTCCCAGATGCAAGGTGCCCGCACAGGCAACTGTGGCTGGTTTGACAGTGCCAAGTGCCTCCTGCAAACTGACATCAGGAACCTGGCCTGGTGACTTTTGTTTCTCTTTGGAAAGGCCATTGTACGTGTCCAGGGCCTGTGGCCCGTAGTGGCCGGCCCCCTGCTGAAATTCCGAACGGATCAGGATACCTCCCAGACCGATAGTACCACCACAGGCACCTGTGGCTGGTTTGACAGTGCCAAGTGCCTCCTGCAAACTGACATCAGGAACCTGGCCTGGTGACTTTTGTTTCTCTGGGGAAAGGCCATCGTTCCTCTCCAGGGCCCTTAGTCCAGAGTGGCCGACTGCCTGCTGAAATTCCTCATGGATCAGGATGCCTCCCACATGAAAGGTGCCCCCACAGGCAACTACGTCTGATTTGACAGTGCCATGTGCCTCCTGCAAACTGATATCAGGAACCAGGCCTGGTGATTTTTCTTTGTCTGGGGAAAGGCCATTGTACGTATCCAGAGCCTGGTGGCCCGGAGTTGCCGGCTGCCTGCTGAAATTCCGAACGGATCAGGATTCCTCCCAGAACGAAAGTACCACCACAGGCACCTGTGGCTGGTTTGACAGTGCCAAGTGCCTCCTGCAAACTGACATCAGCAACCTTGCCAGGTGACTTTTGTTTCTCTGGGGAAAGGCCATCGTTCGTGTCCAGGGCCGGGTGTCCCTGGGTGTCCGGCTGCCTGCTGAAATTCCGAGCGGATCAGGATACCGCCCAGATGCAATGTGCCCCCACAGGCACCTGTGGCTGGTTTGACAGTGCCATGTGCCTCCTGCAAACTGACATCAGGAACCTGGCCTGGTGACTTTTGTTTCTCAGGGGAAAGTCCATGGTTTATATCCTGGACAAGTTGGACCGCAGGGACTGGCTGCTTGCTGAAATTCCGAAAGCACCAGGATGCCTCCCTGATGCAAGGTGTCCCCACAGGTAATTGGGTCTGGTTTGACAGTGCCAAGTGCCTCCTGCAAACTGACATCGGAAAGCTGGGCTGGTCACTTTGGTTTCTCTGGGGAAAGGCCACGATTCATGTCCAGGGCCTTGCGTCCCGGAGTGGCCCGCTGCCTGCTGAAATTCCACACGGTTGAGGATACCTACCAAACGCAAGGTGCCCCCGCAGACAACTGTGGTTGGTTTGACAGTGCCAAGTGCCTTTTGCAAACTGACATCAGGAACCTGGCCTGGTGACTTTTGTTTCTCTGGGGAAAGGGCATGGTTAATGTACAGGGCCGGGTGTCCCGGAGTGGCCGGCTGCCCGCTGAAACTCCGCACGGATCAGGATGCCTGCCAGACCAAAAGTACCAGCACAGGCAACTGTGGCTGGTTTGACAGTGCCATGTGCCTCCTGCAAACTGTCATCAGGAACCTGGCCGGGTGACTTTTGTTTCTCTGCGGAAAGGCCATGGTTCATGTCCTGGGTCCGCTGGCCCGGAGTGGCCGACTGCCGGCTGAAATTCCGCACGGATCAGGATAGCTCCCAGATGAAAGCAGCCCCCACAGGCAACTGTGGCTGGTTTGACAGTGCCAAGTGCCTCCTGCAAACTGACATCAGGAACCTTGCCTGGTGAGTTTTGTTTCTCTGGGGAAAGGTCATGGTTTATATCCTGGACCCGTAGTCCGGGAGTGGCCGGCTGCCTGCTGGAATTCTGCATGGATCAGGATGCCGCCGAGATGCAAGGTGCCCCCATAGGCACCTGTGGCTGGTTTGACAGTGCCAAGTGCCTCCTGCAAACTGACATCAGGAACCTGGCCTGGTGACTTTTGTTTCTCACGGGAAAGGGCATCGTTCGTGTCCAGTGCCCGGTGGCCTGGTGTGGCCGGCAGCCTGCTGAACTTCCGCACAGATGAGGATACCTCCCAGATGCAAGGTACCCATACAGGTGCGTGTGGCTGGTTTGACAGTGCCAAGTGCCTCCTGCAAACTGACATCAGGAACCTGGCCTGGTGACTTTTGTTTCTCCGGGGAAAGGCCATCATTCTTGTCCGGGGCCCATAGTGGCCGGAGTGGCCGGCTGCCTGCTGAAATGCCACACGGTTGAGGATACCTCCCAGATGCAAGGTGCCCCAAGAGGCAACAGTGGCTGGTTTGACAGTGCCAAGTGCCACCTGCAAACTGACATCAGCAACCTGGCCTGGTGACTTTTGTTTCTCTGGGGAAAGGCCATCATTCATGTCCAGGGCCTGGTGGCCCGGAGTGGCCGGCTGCCTGCTGAAATTCCACATGGATCAGGATGCCGCCGAGATGGAAGTTGCCACCACAGGCAACTGCGGCTGGTTAGACAGTGCCAAGTGCCTCCTGCAAACTGACATCAGCAACCTGGTCTGGTGACTTTTGTTTCTCTGGGGAAAGGCCATCATTCATGTCCAGGGCCTGGTGGCCCGGAGTGGCCGGCTGCCTGCTGAAATTCCGCACGGGTCAGGATACCTGCCAGATGGAAAGTGGCCCCAGAGGCAACTGTGGCTGGTTTGACAGTGCCAAGTGC
Organism: Passer domesticus; assembly: GCF_036417665.1. Lineage (NCBI taxonomy): Eukaryota > Metazoa > Chordata > Aves > Passeriformes > Passeridae > Passer > Passer domesticus. The sequence goes on along the minus strand of NC_087480.1, from coordinate 29,786,186 downwards.
CACCTGCAAACTGACATCAGGAACCTGGCCTGGTGACTTTTGTTTCTCTGGGGAAATGCCATCATTATATCCGGGTCGCGGTGGCCCGGAGTGTCCAGCTGCCTGCTGAAATTCCTCACGGTTGAGGATACCTCCCAGATGCAAGGTACCCCAGAGGCAACTGCGGCTGGTTTGACAGTGCCAAGTGCCTCCTGCAAACTGACATAAGGAACCTGGCCTGGTGACTTTTGTTTCTCTGGGGAAAGGCCATCATTCATGTCCAGGGCCTGGGGGCCCGGAGTGGCCGGCTGCCTGCTGAAATTCCGCATGGATCAGGATGCCTCCCACATGAAAAATGCCCCGACAGGCAACTGCGTCTGGTTTGACAGTGCCAAGTGCCTCCTGCAAACTGACATCAGCAACCTGGCCTGGTGACTTTTGTTTCTCTGGGGAAAGGCCATCATTGTTTTCCGGGGTACGGTGGCCCGGAGTGACAGGCTGCCTGCTGAAATTCCGCACGGATCAGGATGCCTCCCAGACCGAAAGTACCACCACAGGCAACTGCGTCTGGTTTGACAGTGCCAAGTGCCTCCTGCAAAGTGACATCAGGAACCTGGCCTGGTGACTTTTGTTTCTCTCGGGAAAGGCCATCATTCATGTCCATGGTCTTGTGGCCTGGAGTGGCCGGCTGCCTGCTGAAATTCTGCATGGATCAGGATGCCGCCGAGATGGAAGGTGCCACCACAGGCAACTGCGTCTGGTTTGACAGTGCCAAGTGCCTCCTGCAAACTGACATCAGGAACCTGGCCTGGTGACTCTTGTTTCTCTGGGGAAAGGCCATCATTCTTGTCTGGGGCCCAGAGTGGACTGGGCTGGCCGGCTGCCTGCTGAAATTCCGCACGGTTGAGGACACCTCCCAGATGCAAGGTGCCCCCACAGGCAGCTGTGGCTGGTTTGACAGTGCCAAGTGCCTCCTGCAAACTGACATCAGGAACCTGGCCTGGAGACTTTTGTTTCTCTGGGGAAAGGCCATGGTTCATGTCCAGGCCCTGGTGGCCCGGAGTGGCCAGCTGCCTGCTGAAATTCCTCACGGTTGAGGATACCTCCCAGATGCAAGGTACCCCAGAGGCAACTGCGGCTGGTTAGACAGTGCCAAGTGCCTCCTGCAAACTGACATCAGGAACCTGGCCTGGTGACTTTTGTTTCTCTGGGGAAAGGCCATCATTCATGTCCAGGGCCTGGGGGCTCGGAGTGGCCGGCTGCCTGCTGAAATTCCGCATGGATCAGGATGCCTCCCACATGAAAAATGCCCCCAGAGGAAACTGCGTCTGGTTTGACAGTGCCAAGTGCCTCCTGCAAACTGACATCAGGAACCTGGCCTGGTGACTTTTTTTTCTCTGGGTAAAGGCCATGGTTCATGTCCAGTGCCCCGTGGCCTGGAGTGGCCAGCTGCCTGCTGAAATTCCTCACGGTTGAGGATACCTCCCAGATGAAAAATGCCCCCAGAGGAAACTGTGGCTGGTTTGACAGTGCCAAGTGCCTCCTGCAAACTGACATCAGGAACCTGGCCTGGAGACTTTTGTTTCTGTGGGGAAAGGCCATGGTTCATGTCCAGGGCCTGGTGGCCCGGAGTGGCCGGCCGCCTGCTGAAATTCCGCATGGATCAGGATGCCTCCCACATGAAAGTGCCCCCACAGGCAACTGTGGCTGGTTTGACAGTGCAAAGTGCCTCCTGCAAACTGACATCAGGAACCTGGCCTGGTGACTTTTTTTCTCTGGGGAATGGCCATCATTCTTGTTTGGGGCACGGTGGCCCGAAGTGGCCGGCTGCCTGCTGAAATTCCAAACGGATCAGGATACCTCCCAGACCGAAAGTACCACCACAGGAAACTGTGGCTGGTTTGACAGTGCCAAGTGCCTCCTGCAAACTGACATCAGGAACCTGGCCTGGTGACTTTTGTTTCTCCGGGGAAAGGCCATCATTCTTGTCCGGGGCCCATAGTGGCCGGAGTGGCCAGCTGCCTGCTGAAATGCCACACGGTTGAGGATACCTCCCAGATGCAAGGTGCCCCAAGAGGCAACAGTGGCTGGTTTGACAGTGCCAAGTGCCACCTGCAAACTGACATCAGCAACCTGGCCTGGTGACTTTTGTTTCTCTGGGGAAAGGCCATCATTCATGTCCAGGGCCTGGTGGCCCGGAGTGGCCGGCTGCCTGCTGAAATTCCACATGGATCAGGATGCCGCCGAGATGGAAGGTGCCACCACAGGCAACTGCGGCTGGTTAGACAGTGCCAAGTGCCTCCTGCAAACTGACATCAGCAACCTGGTCTGGTGACTTTTGTTTCTCTGGGGAAAGGCCATCATTCATGTCCAGGGCCTGGTGGCCCGGAGTGGCCGGCTGCCTGCTGAAATTCCGCACGGGTCAGGATACCTGCCAGATGGAAAGTGGCCCCAGAGGCAACTGTGGCTGGTTTGACAGTGCCAAGTGCCACCTGCAAACTGACATCAGGAACCTGGCCTGGTGACTTTTGTTTCTCTGGGGAAATGCCATCATTATATCCGGGTCGCGGTGGCCCGGAGTGTCCAGCTGCCTGCTGAAATTCCTCACGGTTGAGGATACCTCCCAGATGCAAGGTACCCCAGAGGCAACTGCGGCTGGTTAGACAGTGCCAAGTGCCTCCTGCAAACTGACATCAGGAACCTGGCCTGGTGACTTTTGTTTCTCTGGGGAAAGGCCATCATTCATGTCCAGGGCCTGGGGGCTCGGAGTGGCCGGCTGCCTGCTGAAATTCCGCATGGATCAGGATGCCTCCCACATGAAAAATGCCCCCAGAGGAAACTGCGTCTGGTTTGACAGTGCCAAGTGCCTCCTGCAAACTGACATCAGGAACCTGGCCTGGTGACTTTTTTTTCTCTGGGTAAAGGCCATGGTTCATGTCCAGTGCCCCGTGGCCTGGAGTGGCCAGCTGCCTGCTGAAATTCCTCACGGTTGAGGATACCTCCCAGATGAAAAATGCCCCCAGAGGAAACTGTGGCTGGTTTGACAGTGCCAAGTGCCTCCTGCAAACTGACATCAGGAACCTGGCCTGGAGACTTTTGTTTCTGTGGGGAAAGGCCATGGTTCATGTCCAGGGCCTGGTGGCCCGGAGTGGCCGGCCGCCTGCTGAAATTCCGCATGGATCAGGATGCCTCCCACATGAAAGTGCCCCCACAGGCAACTGTGGCTGGTTTGACAGTGCAAAGTGCCTCCTGCAAACTGACATCAGGAACCTGGCCTGGTGACTTTTTTTCTCTGGGGAATGGCCATCATTCTTGTTTGGGGCACGGTGGCCCGAAGTGGCCGGCTGCCTGCTGAAATTCCAAACGGATCAGGATACCTCCCAGACCGAAAGTACCACCACAGGAAACTGTGGCTGGTTTGACAGTGCCAAGTGCCTCCTGCAAACTGACATCAGGAACCTGGCCTGGTGACTTTTGTTTCTCCGGGGAAAGGCCATCATTCTTGTCCGGGGCCCATAGTGGCCGGAGTGGCCGGCTGCCTGCTGAAATGCCACACGGTTGAGGATACCTCCCAGATGCAAGGTGCCCCAAGAGGCAACAGTGGCTGGTTTGACAGTGCCAAGTGCCACCTGCAAACTGACATCAGCAACCTGGCCTGGTGACTTTTGTTTCTCAGGGGAAAGTCCATGGTTTATATCCTGGACAAGTTGGACCGCAGGGACTGGCTGCTTGCTGAAATTCCGAAAGCACCAGGATGCCTCCCTGATGCAAGGTGTCCCCACAGGTAATTGGGTCTGGTTTGACAGTGCCAAGTGCCTCCTGCAAACTGACATCGGAAAGCTGGGCTGGTCACTTTGGTTTCTCTGGGGAAAGGCCACGATTCATGTCCAGGGCCTTGCGTCCCGGAGTGGCCCGCTGCCTGCTGAAATTCCACACGGTTGAGGATACCTACCAAACGCAAGGTGCCCCCGCAGACAACTGTGGTTGGTTTGACAGTGCCAAGTGCCTTTTGCAAACTGACATCAGGAACCTGGCCTGGTGACTTTTGTTTCTCTGGGGAAAGGGCATGGTTAATGTACAGGGCCGGGTGTCCCGGAGTGGCCGGCTGCCTGCTGAAACTCCGCACGGATCAGGATGCCTGCCAGACCAAAAGTACCAGCACAGGCAACTGTGGCTGGTTTGACAGTGCCATGTGCCTCCTGCAAACTGTCATCAGGAACCTGGCCGGGTGACTTTTGTTTCTCTGCGGAAAGGCCATGGTTCATGTCCTGGGTCCGCTGGCCCGGAGTGGCCGACTGCCGGCTGAAATTCCGCACGGATCAGGATAGCTCCCAGATGAAAGCAGCCCCCACAGGCAACTGTGGCTGGTTTGACAGTGCCAAGTGCCTCCTGCAAACTGACATCAGGAACCTTGCCTGGTGAGTTTTGTTTCTCTGGGGAAAGGTCATGGTTTATATCCTGGACCCGTAGTCCGGGAGTGGCCGGCTGCCTGCTGGAATTCTGCATGGATCAGGATGCCGCCGAGATGCAAGGTGCCCCCATAGGCACCTGTGGCTGGTTTGACAGTGCCAAGTGCCTCCTGCAAACTGACATCAGGAACCTGGCCTGGTGACTTTTGTTTCTCACGGGAAAGGGCATCGTTCGTGTCCAGTGCCCGGTGGCCTGGTGTGGCCGGCAGCCTGCTGAACTTCCGCACAGATGAGGATACCTCCCAGATGCAAGGTACCCATACAGGTGCGTGTGGCTGGTTTGACAGTGCCAAGTGCCTCCTGCAAACTGACATCAGGAACCTGGCCTGGTGACTTTTGTTTCTCCGGGGAAAGGCCATCATTCTTGTCCGGGGCCCATAGTGGCCGGAGTGGCCGGCTGCCTGCTGAAATGCCACACGGTTGAGGATACCTCCCAGATGCAAGGTGCCCCAAGAGGCAACAGTGGCTGGTTTGACAGTGCCAAGTGCCACCTGCAAACTGACATCAGCAACCTGGCCTGGTGACTTTTGTTTCTCTGGGGAAAGGCCATCATTCATGTCCAGGGCCTGGTGGCCCGGAGTGGCCGGCTGCCTGCTGAAATTCCACATGGATCAGGATGCCGCCGAGATGGAAGTTGCCACCACAGGCAACTGCGGCTGGTTAGACAGTGCCAAGTGCCTCCTGCAAACTGACATCAGCAACCTGGTCTGGTGACTTTTGTTTCTCTGGGGAAAGGCCATCATTCATGTCCAGGGCCTGGTGGCCCGGAGTGGCCGGCTGCCTGCTGAAATTCCGCACGGGTCAGGATACCTGCCAGATGGAAAGTGGCCCCAGAGGCAACTGTGGCTGGTTTGACAGTGCCAAGTGCCACCTGCAAACTGACATCAGGAACCTGGCCTGGTGACTTTTGTTTCTCTGGGGAAATGCCATCATTATATCCGGGTCGCGGTGGCCCGGAGTGTCCAGCTGCCTGCTGAAATTCCTCACGGTTGAGGATACCTCCCAGATGCAAGGTACCCCAGAGGCAACTGCGGCTGGTTTGACAGTGCCAAGTGCCTCCTGCAAACTGACATAAGGAACCTGGCCTGGTGACTTTTGTTTCTCTGGGGAAAGGCCATCATTCATGTCCAGGGCCTGGGGGCCCGGAGTGGCCGGCTGCCTGCTGAAATTCCGCATGGATCAGGATGCCTCCCACATGAAAAATGCCCCGACAGGCAACTGCGTCTGGTTTGACAGTGCCAAGTGCCTCCTGCAAACTGACATCAGCAACCTGGCCTGGTGACTTTTGTTTCTCTGGGGAAAGGCCATCATTGTTTTCCGGGGTACGGTGGCCCGGAGTGACAGGCTGCCTGCTGAAATTCCGCACGGATCAGGATGCCTCCCAGACCGAAAGTACCACCACAGGCAACTGCGTCTGGTTTGACAGTGCCAAGTGCCTCCTGCAAAGTGACATCAGGAACCTGGCCTGGTGACTTTTGTTTCTCTCGGGAAAGGCCATCATTCATGTCCATGGTCTTGTGGCCTGGAGTGGCCGGCTGCCTGCTGAAATTCTGCATGGATCAGGATGCCGCCGAGATGGAAGGTGCCACCACAGGCAACTGCGTCTGGTTTGACAGTGCCAAGTGCCTCCTGCAAACTGACATCAGGAACCTGGCCTGGTGACTCTTGTTTCTCTGGGGAAAGGCCATCATTCTTGTCTGGGGCCCAGAGTGGACTGGGCTGGCCGGCTGCCTGCTGAAATTCCGCACGGTTGAGGACACCTCCCAGATGCAAGGTGCCCCCACAGGCAGCTGTGGCTGGTTTGACAGTGCCAAGTGCCTCCTGCAAACTGACATCAGGAACCTGGCCTGGAGACTTTTGTTTCTCTGGGGAAAGGCCATGGTTCATGTCCAGGCCCTGGTGGCCCGGAGTGGCCAGCTGCCTGCTGAAATTCCTCACGGTTGAGGATACCTCCCAGATGCAAGGTACCCCAGAGGCAACTGCGGCTGGTTAGACAGTGCCAAGTGCCTCCTGCAAACTGACATCAGGAACCTGGCCTGGTGACTTTTGTTTCTCTGGGGAAAGGCCATCATTCATGTCCAGGGCCTGGGGGCTCGGAGTGGCCGGCTGCCTGCTGAAATTCCGCATGGATCAGGATGCCTCCCACATGAAAAATGCCCCCAGAGGAAACTGCGTCTGGTTTGACAGTGCCAAGTGCCTCCTGCAAACTGACATCAGGAACCTGGCCTGGTGACTTTTTTTTCTCTGGGTAAAGGCCATGGTTCATGTCCAGTGCCCCGTGGCCTGGAGTGGCCAGCTGCCTGCTGAAATTCCTCACGGTTGAGGATACCTCCCAGATGAAAAATGCCCCCAGAGGAAACTGTGGCTGGTTTGACAGTGCCAAGTGCCTCCTGCAAACTGACATCAGGAACCTGGCCTGGAGACTTTTGTTTCTGTGGGGAAAGGCCATGGTTCATGTCCAGGGCCTGGTGGCCCGGAGTGGCCGGCCGCCTGCTGAAATTCCGCATGGATCAGGATGCCTCCCACATGAAAGTGCCCCCACAGGCAACTGTGGCTGGTTTGACAGTGCAAAGTGCCTCCTGCAAACTGACATCAGGAACCTGGCCTGGTGACTTTTTTTCTCTGGGGAATGGCCATCATTCTTGTTTGGGGCACGGTGGCCCGAAGTGGCCGGCTGCCTGCTGAAATTCCAAACGGATCAGGATACCTCCCAGACCGAAAGTACCACCACAGGAAACTGTGGCTGGTTTGACAGTGCCAAGTGCCTCCTGCAAACTGACATCAGGAACCTGGCCTGGTGACTTTTGTTTCTCCGGGGAAAGGCCATCATTCTTGTCCGGGGCCCATAGTGGCCGGAGTGGCCGGCTGCCTGCTGAAATGCCACACGGTTGAGGATACCTCCCAGATGCAAGGTGCCCCAAGAGGCAACAGTGGCTGGTTTGACAGTGCCAAGTGCCACCTGCAAACTGACATCAGCAACCTGGCCTGGTGACTTTTGTTTCTCTGGGGAAAGGCCATCATTCATGTCCAGGGCCTGGTGGCCCGGAGTGGCCGGCTGCCTGCTGAAATTCCACATGGATCAGGATGCCGCCGAGATGGAAGGTGCCACCACAGGCAACTGCGGCTGGTTAGACAGTGCCAAGTGCCTCCTGCAAACTGACATCAGCAACCTGGTCTGGTGACTTTTGTTTCTCTGGGGAAAGGCCATCATTCATGTCCAGGGCCTGGTGGCCCGGAGTGGCCGGCTGCCTGCTGAAATTCCGCACGGGTCAGGATACCTGCCAGATGGAAAGTGGCCCCAGAGGCAACTGTGGCTGGTTTGACAGTGCCAAGTGCCACCTGCAAACTGACATCAGGAACCTGGCCTGGTGACTTTTGTTTCTCTGGGGAAATGCCATCATTATATCCGGGTCGCGGTGGCCCGGAGTGTCCAGCTGCCTGCTGAAATTCCTCACGGTTGAGGATACCTCCCAGATGCAAGGTACCCCAGAGGCAACTGCGGCTGGTTAGACAGTGCCAAGTGCCTCCTGCAAACTGACATCAGGAACCTGGCCTGGTGACTTTTGTTTCTCTGGGGAAAGGCCATCATTCATGTCCAGGGCCTGGGGGCTCGGAGTGGCCGGCTGCCTGCTGAAATTCCGCATGGATCAGGATGCCTCCCACATGAAAAATGCCCCCAGAGGAAACTGCGTCTGGTTTGACAGTGCCAAGTGCCTCCTGCAAACTGACATCAGGAACCTGGCCTGGTGACTTTTTTTTCTCTGGGTAAAGGCCATGGTTCATGTCCAGTGCCCCGTGGCCTGGAGTGGCCAGCTGCCTGCTGAAATTCCTCACGGTTGAGGATACCTCCCAGATGAAAAATGCCCCCAGAGGAAACTGTGGCTGGTTTGACAGTGCCAAGTGCCTCCTGCAAACTGACATCAGGAACCTGGCCGGGTGACTTTTGTTTCTGTGGGGAAAGGCCATGGTTCATGTCCAGGGCCTGGTGGCCCGGAGTGGCCGGCCGCCTGCTGAAATTCCGCATGGATCAGGATGCCTCCCACATGAAAGTGCCCCCACAGGCAACTGTGGCTGGTTTGACAGTGCAAAGTGCCTCCTGCAAACTGACATCAGGAACCTGGCCTGGTGACTTTTTTTCTCTGGGGAATGGCCATCATTCTTGTTTGGGGCACGGTGGCCCGAAGTGGCCGGCTGCCTGCTGAAATTCCAAACGGATCAGGATACCTCCCAGACCGAAAGTACCACCACAGGAAACTGTGGCTGGTTTGACAGTGCCAAGTGCCTCCTGCAAACTGACATCAGGAACCTGGCCTGGTGACTTTTGTTTCTCCGGGGAAAGGCCATCATTCTTGTCCGGGGCCCATAGTGGCCGGAGTGGCCGGCTGCCTGCTGAAATGCCACACGGTTGAGGATACCTCCCAGATGCAAGGTGCCCCAAGAGGCAACAGTGGCTGGTTTGACAGTGCCAAGTGCCACCTGCAAACTGACATCAGCAACCTGGCCTGGTGACTTTTGTTTCTCTGGGGAAAGGCCATCATTCATGTCCAGGGCCTGGTGGCCCGGAGTGGCCGGCTGCCTGCTGAAATTCCACATGGATCAGGATGCCGCCGAGATGGAAGGTGCCACCACAGGCAACTGCGGCTGGTTAGACAGTGCCAAGTGCCTCCTGCAAACTGACATCAGCAACCTGGTCTGGTGACTTTTGTTTCTCTGGGGAAAGGCCATCATTCATGTCCAGGGCCTGGTGGCCCGGAGTGGCCGGCTGCCTGCTGAAATTCCGCACGGGTCAGGATACCTGCCAGATGGAAAGTGGCCCCAGAGGCAACTGTGGCTGGTTTGACAGTGCCAAGTGCCACCTGCAAACTGACATCAGGAACCTGGCCTGGTGACTTTTGTTTCTCTGGGGAAATGCCATCATTATATCCGGGTCGCGGTGGCCCGGAGTGTCCAGCTGCCTGCTGAAATTCCTCACGGTTGAGGATACCTCCCAGATGCAAGGTACCCCAGAGGCAACTGCGGCTGGTTTGACAGTGCCAAGTGCCTCCTGCAAACTGACATAAGGAACCTGGCCTGGTGACTTTTGTTTCTCTGGGGAAAGGCCATCATTCATGTCCAGGGCCTGGGGGCCCGGAGTGGCCGGCTGCCTGCTGAAATTCCGCATGGATCAGGATGCCTCCCACATGAAAAATGCCCCGACAGGCAACTGCGTCTGGTTTGACAGTGCCAAGTGCCTCCTGCAAACTGACATCAGCAACCTGGCCTGGTGACTTTTGTTTCTCTGGGGAAAGGCCATCATTGTTTTCCGGGGTACGGTGGCCCGGAGTGACAGGCTGCCTGCTGAAATTCCGCACGGATCAGGATGCCTCCCAGACCGAAAGTACCACCACAGGCAACTGCGTCTGGTTTGACAGTGCCAAGTGCCTCCTGCAAAGTGACATCAGGAACCTGGCCTGGTGACTTTTGTTTCTCTCGGGAAAGGCCATCATTCATGTCCATGGTCTTGTGGCCTGGAGTGGCCGGCTGCCTGCTGAAATTCTGCATGGATCAGGATGCCGCCGAGATGGAAGGTGCCACCACAGGCAACTGCGTCTGGTTTGACAGTGCCAAGTGCCTCCTGCAAACTGACATCAGGAACCTGGCCTGGTGACTCTTGTTTCTCTGGGGAAAGGCCATCATTCTTGTCTGGGGCCCAGAGTGGACTGGGCTGGCCGGCTGCCTGCTGAAATTCCGCACGGTTGAGGACACCTCCCAGATGCAAGGTGCCCCCACAGGCAGCTGTGGCTGGTTTGACAGTGCCAAGTGCCTCCTGCAAACTGACATCAGGAACCTGGCCTGGAGACTTTTGTTTCTCTGGGGAAAGGCCATGGTTCATGTCCAGGCCCTGGTGGCCCGGAGTGGCCAGCTGCCTGCTGAAATTCCTCACGGTTGAGGATACCTCCCAGATGCAAGGTACCCCAGAGGCAACTGCGGCTGGTTAGACAGTGCCAAGTGCCTCCTGCAAACTGACATCAGGAACCTGGCCTGGTGACTTTTGTTTCTCTGGGGAAAGGCCATCATTCATGTCCAGGGCCTGGGGGCTCGGAGTGGCCGGCTGCCTGCTGAAATTCCGCATGGATCAGGATGCCTCCCACATGAAAAATGCCCCCAGAGGAAACTGCGTCTGGTTTGACAGTGCCAAGTGCCTCCTGCAAACTGACATCAGGAACCTGGCCTGGTGACTTTTTTTTCTCTGGGTAAAGGCCATGGTTCATGTCCAGTGCCCCGTGGCCTGGAGTGGCCAGCTGCCTGCTGAAATTCCTCACGGTTGAGGATACCTCCCAGATGAAAAATGCCCCCAGAGGAAACTGTGGCTGGTTTGACAGTGCCAAGTGCCTCCTGCAAACTGACATCAGGAACCTGGCCTGGAGACTCTTGTTTCTCTGGGGAAAGGCCATGGTTCATGTCCAGGGCCTGGTGGCCCGGAGTGGCCGGCCGCCTGCTGAAATTCCGCATGGATCAGGATGCCTCCCACATGAAAGTGCCCCCACAGGCAACTGTGGCTGGTTTGACAGTGCAAAGTGCCTCCTGCAAACTGACATCAGGAACCTGGCCTGGTGACTTTTTTTCTCTGGGGAATGGCCATCATTCTTGTTTGGGGCACGGTGGCCCGAAGTGGCCGGCTGCCTGCTGAAATTCCAAACGGATCAGGATACCTCCCAGACCGAAAGTACCACCACAGGAAACTGTGGCTGGTTTGACAGTGCCAAGTGCCTCCTGCAAACTGACATCAGGAACCTGGCCTGGTGACTTTTGTTTCTCCGGGGAAAGGCCATCATTCTTGTCCGGGGGCCCATAGTGGCCGGAGTGGCCCGCTGCCTGCTGAAATGCCACACTGTTGAGGATACCTCACAGATGCAAGGTGCCCCAAGAGGCAACAGTGGCTGGTTTGACAGTGCCAAGTGCCTCCTGCAAACTGACATTTGGAACCTGGCCTGGTGACTTTTGTTTCTCTGGGGAAAGGCCATCATTCTTGTCCAGGGACGGGTGGCCCGGAGTGGCCGGCTGCCTGCTGAAATTCCGCGTGGATCAGGATGCCTCCCACATGAAAAATACCCCCAGAGGAAACTGCGTCTGGTTTGACAGTGCCAAGTGCCTCCTGCAAACTGACATCAAGATCCTGGCCTGGTGACTTTTGTTTCTCTGGGGAAAAGCCATGGTTCATGTCCAGGGCCTGGTGGCCCGGAGTGGCCGGCTGCCTGCTGAAATTCCACATGGATCAGGATGCCGCCGAGATGGAAGGTGCCACCACAGGCAACTGCGGCTGGTTAGATAGTGCCAAGTGCCTCCTGCAAACTGACATCAGCAACCTGGCCTGGTGACTTTTGTTTCTCTGGGGAAAGGCCATGGTTCATGTCCATGGTCTTGTGGCCTGGAGTGGCTGGCTGCCTGCTGAAATTCCGCACGTGTCAGGATACCTGCCAGATGGAAAGTGGCCCCAGAGGCAACTGTGGCTGGTTTGACAGTGCCAAGTGCCACCTGCAAACTGACATCAAGAACCTGGCCTGGTGACTTTTGTTTGTCTGGGGAAAGGCCATGGTTGGTATCCTGAGCCTGGTGTCCTGGAGTTGCCGTCTGCCTGCTAAAATTCTGGACGGACCAGGATGCCGCCAAGATGCAAGGTGCCCCCACAGGCAACTGTGGCTGGTTTGACAGTGCCAAGTGCTTCCTGCAAACTGACATCAGAAACCTGGCCTGGTGATTTTCTTTCTCAGGGGAAAGGCCATGGTTCATGTCCAGGGCCCGGTGGCTCGCAGTTGCCTGCTGCCTGCTGAAATTCCACACAGATCCGGATACCTCCCAGATGCAAGGTGCCCCCACAGGCAACATTGGCTGGTTTGACAGTGCCAAGTGCGTCCTGCAAATTGACATCAGGAACCTGGCCTGGTGACTTTTGTTTCTCTGGGGAAAGGCTATTATTCTTGTTCAGAGCCCGGTTGCTCGGAGTGGCCGGCTGCCTGCTGAAATTCCGCATGGATCAGGATGCCTCCCAGGTTCAAGGTGCCGCCACAGGCAACTGTGGCTGGTTTGACAGTGCCAAGCGCCTCCTGCAAACTGACATCAGGAACCTGGCCTGGTGACTTTTGTTTCTCATGGGAAATGCCATCGTTCGTGTCCCGTACTCGGAAGCCAGGAGTGGCCGGCTGCCTGCTGAAATACCGCACAGATCAGGATAGCTCCCAGATGCAAGGTGCCCCCACAGGCACCTGTGGCTGGTTTGACAGTGCCAAGTGCCTCCTGCAAACTGACATAAGGAACCTGTCCTGGTGACTTTTGTTTCTCTGGGGAAAGGCCATCGTTCCTCTCCAGGGCCCGGTGGCTCGAGTGGCCGGCTGCCAGCTGAAATTCCGCATGGATCAGGATGCCTCCCACATGAAAAATACCCCCAGAGGAAACTGCGTCTGGTTTGACAGTGCCAAGTGCCTCCTGCAAACTGACATTAGGAACCTGGCCTGGTGACTTTTGTTTCTCTTTGGAAAAGCCATTGTACGTGTCCAGGGCCTGTGGCCCGTAGTGTCCGGCCCCCTGCTGAAATTCCGAACGGATCAGGATTCCTCCCAGAACGAAAGTACCACCACAGGCACCTGTGGCTGGTTTGACAGTGCCAAGTGCCTCCTGCAAACTGACATCAGGAACCTAGCCTGGTGACTTTTGTTTCTCTGGGGAAAGGCCATCGTTCGTGTCCAGGGCCGGGTGTCCCTGGGTGTCCGGCTGCCTGCTGAAATTCCGAACGGATCTGGATACCGCCCAGATGCAATGTGCCCCCACAGGCACCTGTGGCTGGTTTGACAGTGCCAAGTGAATCCTGCAAACTGACATCAGGAACCTGGCCGGGTGACTTTTGTTTCTCAGGGGAAAGTCCATGGTTTATATCCTGGACCAGTTGGACCGCATGGACTGGCTGCTTGCTGAAATTCCGAAAGCACCAGGATGCCTCCCAGATGCAAGGTGTCCCCACAGGTAATTGTGTCTGGTTTGAGAGTGCCAAGTGCCTCCTGCAAACTGACATCGGAAAGCTGGGCTGGTCACTTTGGTTTCTCTGGGGAAAGGCCACGATTCATGTCCAGGGCCTTGCGGCCCGGAGTGGACCGCTGCCTGCTGAAATTCCGCACAGTTGAGGATACCTCCCAAACGCAAGGTGCCCCCGCAGACAACTGTGGTTGGTTTGACAGTGCCAAGTGCCTTTTGCAAACTGACATCAGGAACCTGGCCTGGTGACTTTTGTTTCTCTGGGGAAAGGGCATGGTTAATGTACAGGGCCGGGTGTCCCGGAGTGGCCGGCTGCCTGCTGAAATTCCGCACGGATCAGGATGCCTGCCAGACCACAGGTACCAGCACAGGCAACTGTGGCTGGTTTGGCAGTGCCAAGTGCCTCCTGCAAACTGACATCAGGAACCTGGCCGGGTGACTTTTGTTTCTCTGGGGAAAGGCCATGGTTCATGTCCAGGGCCCGCTGGCCCGGAATGGCCGACTGCCTGCTGAAATTCCGCACGGATCAGGATAGCTCCCAGATGAAAGGAGCCCCCACAGGCAACTGTGGCTGGTTTGACAGTGCCAAGTGCCTCCTGCAAACTGACATCAGGAACCTGGCCGGGTGACTTTTGTTTCTCTGGGGAAAGGTGTTGGTTTATATCCTGGACCCGTAGTCCTGGAGAGGCCGGCTGCCTGCTGAAATTCCGCATGGATCAGGATGCCTCCCAGATGCAAGGTGCCCCCACAGGCACCTGTGGCTGGTTTGACAGTGCCAAGTGCCTCCTGCAAACTGACATCAGGAACCTGGCCTGGTGTCTTTTGTTTCTCAGGGGAAAGCCTTTCGTTCCTATCCATGGACGGGTGGCCCAGAGTGGCTGGCTGCCTGCTGAAATTCCGCACTGTTGAAGATACCTCCCAGATGGAAAGTACCACCACAGGCAACTGCGGCTGGTTTGACAGTGCCAAGCGCCTCCTGCAAACTGACATCAGGAACCTGGCCTGGTGACTTTTGTTTCTCTCGGGAAAGGGCATCGTTCGTGTCCAGTGCCCGGTGGCCTGGTGTGGCCGGCAGCCTGCTGAACCTCCGCACAGATGAGGATACCTCCCAGATGCAAGGTACCCATACAGGTGCGTGTGGCTGGTTTGACAGTGCCAAGTGCCTCCTGCAAACTGACATCAGGAACCTGGCCTGGTGACTTTTGTTTCTCTGGGGAAAGGCCATCGTTCTTGTCTGGGGCCCAGAGTGGACTGGGCTGGCCGGCTGCCTGCTGAAATTCCGCACGGTTGAGGATGCCTCCCAGATGCAAAATGCCCCCAGAGGAAACTGTGGCTGGTTTCACAGTGCCAAGTGCCTCCTGCAAACTGACATCAGGAACCTGGCCTGGAGACTTTTGTTTCTCTGGGGAAAGGCCATGGTTCATGTCCAGGGCCTGGTGGCCCGGAGTGGCCGGCCGCCTGCTGAAATTCCGCATGGATCAGGATGCCTCCCACATGAAAGTGCCCCCACAGGCAACTGTGGCTGGTTTGACAGTGCAAAGTGCCTCCTGCAAACTGACATCAGGAACCTGGCCTGGTGACTTTTTTTCTCTGGGGAATGGCCATCATTCTTGTTTGGGGCACGGTGGCCCGAAGTGGCCGGCTGCCTGCTGAAATTCCAAACGGATCAGGATACCTCCCAGACCGAAAGTACCACCACAGGAAACTGTGGCTGGTTTGACAGTGCCAAGTGCCTCCTGCAAACTGACATCAGGAACCTGGCCTGGTGACTTTTGTTTCTCCGGGGAAAGGCCATCATTCTTGTCCGGGGGCCCATAGTGGCCGGAGTCGCCCGCTGCCTGCTGAAATGCCACACTGTTGAGGATACCTCACAGATGCAAGGTGCCCCAAGAGGCAACAGTGGCTGGTTTGACAGTGCCAGGTGCCTCCTGCAAACTGACATCAGGAACCTAGCCTGGTGACTTTTGTTTCTCTGGGGAAAGGCCATCGTTCGTGTCCAGGGCCGGGTGTCCCTGGGTGTCCGGCTGCCTGCTGAAATTCCGAACGGATCAGGATACCGCCCAGATGCAATGTGCCCCCACAGGCACCTGTGGCTGGTTTGACAGTGCCAAGTGAATCCTGCAAACTGACATCAGGAACCTGGCCAGGTGACTTTTGTTTCTCAGGGGAAAGTCCATGGTTTATATCCTGGACCAGTTGGACCGCATGGACTGGCTGCTTGCTGAAATTCCGAAAGCACCAGGATGCCTCCCAGATGCAAGGTGTCCCCACAGGTAATTGTGTCTGGTTTGAGAGTGCCAAGTGCCTTCTGCAAACTGACATCGTAATGCTGGGCTGGTCACTTTGGTTTCTCTGGGGAAAGGCCACGATTCATGTCCAGGGCCTTGCGGCCCGGAGTGGACCGCTGCCTGCTGAAATTCCGCACAGTTGAGGATACCTCCCAAACGCAAGGTGCCCCCGCAGACAACTGTGGTTGGTTTGACAGTGCCAAGTGCCTTTTGCAAACTGACATCAGGAACCTGGCCTGGTGACTTTTGTTTCTCTGGGGAAAGGGCATGGTTAATGTACAGGGCCGGGTGTCCCGGAGTGGCCGGCTGCCTGCTGAAATTCCGCACGGATCAGGATGCCTGCCAGACCACAGGTACCAGCACAGGCAACTGTGGCTGGTTTGACAGTGCCAAGTGCCTCCTGCAAACTGACATCAGGAACCTGGCCGGGTGACTTTTGTTTCTCTGGGGAAAGGCCGTGGTTCATGTCCAGGGCCCGCTGGCCCGGAATGGCCGACTGCCTGCTGAAATTCCGCACGGATCAGGATAGCTGCCAGATGAAACGAGCCCCCACAGGCAACTGTGGCTGGTTTGACAGTGCCAAGTGCCTCCTGCAAACTGACATCAGGAACCTGGCCGGGTGACTTTTGTTTCTCTGGGGAAAGGTGATGGTTTATATCCTGGACCCGTAGTCCTGGAGAGGCCGGCTGCCTGCTGAAATTCCGCATGGATCAGGATGCCTCCCAGATGCAAGGTGCCCCCACAGGCACCTGTGGCTGGTTTGACAGTGCCAAGTGCCTCCTGCAAACTGACATCAGGAACCTGGCCTGGTGTCTTTTGTTTCTCAGGGGAAAGCCTTTCGTTCCTATCCATGGACGGGTGGCCCAGAGTGGCTGGCTGCCTGCTGAAATTCCGCACTGTTGAAGATACCTCCCAGATGGAAAGTACCACCACAGGCAACTGCGGCTGGTTTGACAGTGCCAAGCGCCTCCTGCAAACTGACATCAGGAACCTGGCCTGGTGACTTTTGTTTCTCACGGGAAAGGGCATCGTTCGTGTCCAGTGCCCGGTGGCCTGGTGTGGCCGGCAGCCTGCTGAACTTCCGCACAGATGAGGATACCTCCCAGATGCAAGGTACCCATACAGGTGCGTGTGGCTGGTTTGACAGTGCCAAGTGCCTCCTGCAAACTGACATCAGGAACCTGGCCTGGTGACTTTTGTTTCTCCGGGGAAAGGCCATCATTCTTGTCCGGGGCCCATAGTGGCCGGAGTGGCCGGCTGCCTGCTGAAATGCCACACGGTTGAGGATACCTCCCAGATGCAAGGTGCCCCAAGAGGCAACAGTGGCTGGTTTGACAGTGCCAAGTGCCACCTGCAAACTGACATCAGGAACCTGGCCTGGTGACTTTTGTTTCTCTGGGGAAAGGCCATCATTCTTGTCCAGGGCCCAGAGTGGACTGGGCTGGCCGGCTGCCTGCTGAAATTCCGCACGGTTGAGGATGCCTCCCAGATGAAAAATGCCCCCAGAGGAAACTGTGGCTGGTTTGACAGTGCCAAGTGCCTCCTGCAAACTGACATCAGGAACCTGGCCTGGTGACTTTTGTTTCTCTCGGGAAAGGCCATCATTCATGTCCATGGTCTTGTGGCCTGGAGTGGCCAGCTGCCTGCTGAAATTCTGCATGGATCAGGATGCCGCCGAGATGGAAGGTGCCACCACAGGCAACTGCGTCTGGTTTGACAGTGCCAAGTGCCTCCTGCAAACTGACATCAGGAACCTGGCCTGGTGACTTTTGTTTCTCTGGGGAAAGGCCATCATTCTTGTCTGGGGCCCAGAGTGGACTGGGCTGGCCGGCTGCCTGCTGAAATTCCGCACGGTTGAGGATGCCTCCCAGATGAAAAATGCCCCCAGAGGAAACTGTGGCTGGTTTGACAGTGCCAAGTGCCTCCTGCAAACTGACATCAGGAACCTGGCCTGGAGACTTTTGTTTCTCTGGCTAAAGGCCATGGTTCATGTCCAGGGCCTGGTGGCCCGGAGTGGCCGGCCGCCTGCTGAAATTCCGCATGGATCAGGATGCCTCCCACATGAAAGTGCCCCCACAGGCAACTGTGGCTGGTTTGACAGTGCAAAGTGCCTCCTGCAAACTGACATCAGGAACCTGGCAGGTGACTTTTGTTTCTCTGGGGAAAGGCCATGGTTCGTATCCTGGATACGTAGGACCGGAGAGGCCGGCTGCCTTTTGAAATTCCGAACGGATCAGGATGCCTCCCAGATGCAAGGTGCCCCTAGAGGCACCTGTGGCTGCTTCGACAGTGCCTAGTGCCTCCTGCAAACTGACATCAGGAACCTGGCCTGGTGACTTTTGTTTCTCTGGGGAAAGGCCATGGTTCATATCCTGGACCCGTAGTCCCGGAGTGGCCGGCTGCCTGATGAATTTCCGAATGGATCAGGATGCCTCCCAGATGCAAGGTACCCCCAGAGGCAATTGTGGCTGGTTTGACAGTGCCAAGTGCCTCCTGCAAACAGACATCAGGAACCTGGCCTGGTGACTTTTGTTTCTCTGGGGAAATGCCATGGTTCATATCCTACAAACTGTGGCCCAGAGTGGCCGGATGCCTTCTGAAATTCCACACGGATCAGGATACGACCCAGATGCAAGGTGCCCCCAGAGGCAACTGTGGCTGGTTTGACAGTGCCAAGTGCCTCCTGCCAACTGACATCAGGAACCTGGCCTGGTGACTTTTGTTTCTCTGGGGAAAGGCCATGGTTGGTATCCTCAGCCTGGTGTCCTGGAGTGGCCGTCTGCCTGCTAAAATTCTGGACGGACCAGGATGCCTCCCAGATGCAAGGTGCCCCCAGAGGCAACTGTGGCTGGTTTGACAGTGCCAAGTGCCTCCTGCAAACTGACATCAGGAACCTGGCCTGGTGACATTTATTTCTCAGGGGAAAGGCCATTGTACGTGTCCAAGGCCTAGTGGCCCGGAGTGGCCGGCTGCTTGCTGGAATTCTGCATGGATCAGGATGCTGCCGAGATGCAAGGTGCCCCTAGAGGCACCTGTGGCTGGTTTGACAGTGCCTAGTGCCTCCTGCAAACTGACATCAGGAACCTGGCCTGGTGACTTTTATTTCTCTGGGGAAAGGCCATGGTTCATATCCTACAAACTGTGGCCCGTAGTGGCCGGCCCCCTGCTGAAATTCCGCACGGATCAGGATACCTCCCAGATGCAAGGTGCCCCTCGGGAAACTGCGGCTGGTTAGACAGTGCCAAGTGCCTCCTGCCAACTGACATCAAGAAACTGGCCTGGTGACTTTTGTTTGTCTGGGGAAAGGCCATGGTTGGTATCCTGAGCCTGGTGTCCTGGAGTGGCCGTCTGCCTGCTAAAATTCTGGACGGACCAGGATGCCTCCCAGATGCAAGGTGCCCCCAGAGGCAACTGTGGCTGGTTTGACAGTGCCAAGTGCGTCCTGCAAATTGACATCAGGAACCTGGCCTGGTGACTTTTGTTTCTCATGGGAAGTGCCATCGTTCGTGTCCCGTACTCGGAAGCCAGGAGTGGCCGCCTGCCTGCTGAAATACCGCACAGATCAGGATAGCTCCCAGATGCAAGGTGCCCCCACAGGCACCTGTGGCTGGTTTGACAGTGCCAAGTGCCTCCTGCAAACTGACATCAAGAACCTGGCCTGGTGACTTTTGTTTCTCTGGGGAAAGGCCATCGTTCCTCTCCAGGGCCCGGTGGCTCGAATGGGCGGATACCTGCTGAAATTCCGAACGGATCAGGATACCTCTCAGACCGATAGTACCACCACAGGCACCTGTGGCTGGTTTGACAGTGCCAAGTGCCTCCTGCAAACTGACATCAGGAACCTGGCCTGGTGACTATTGTTTCTCTGGGGAAAGGCCATCGTTCCTCTCCAGGGCCCGCAGTCCAGAGTGGCCGACTGCCTGCTGAAATTCCTCATGGATCCGGATGCCTCCCACATGAAAGGTGCCCCCACAGGAAACTACGTCTGATTTGACAGTGCCATGTGCCTCCTGCAAACTGATATCAGGAACCAGGCCTGGTGATTTTTCTTTGTCTGGGGAAAGGCCATTGTACGTGTCCAGAGCCTGGTGGCCCGGAGTGGCCGGCTGCCTGCTGAAATTCCGAACGGATCAGGATACCTCCCAGATGCAATGTGCCCCACAGGCAACTGTGGCTGGTTTGACAGTGCCATGTGCCTCCTGCAAACTGACATCAGGAACCTGGCCGGGTGACTTTTGTTTCTCTGAGGAAAGGCCATCGTTCTTGTCCGGGGCCCGCCGGCCCGGAGTGGCCGGCTGTCTGCTGAAATTCCACACGGTTGAGGCTACCTCCCAGATGCAAGGCGCCCCCACAGGCGACTGTGGCTGGTTTGACAGTGCCATGTGCCTCCTGCAAACTGACATCAGGAACCTGGCCTGGTGACTTTTGTTTCTCTGGGGAAAGGCCATGGTTCATATCCTGGATACGTAGGACCGGAGAGGCCGGCTGCCTTTTGAAATTCCGAACGGATCAGGATGCCTCCCAGATGCAAGGTGCCCCCAGAGGCACCTGTGGCTGCTTCGACAGTGCCAAGTGCCTCCTGCAAACTGACATCAGGAACCTGGCCTGGTGACTTTTGTTTCTCTGGGGAAAGGCCATGGTTCATATCCTGGACCCGTAGTCCCGGAGTGGCCGGCTGCCTGATGAATTTCCGAACGGATCAGGATGCCTCCCAGATGCAAGGTACCCCCAGAGGCAATTGTGGCGGGTTTGACAGTGCCAAGTGCCTCCTGCAAACTGACATCAGGAACCTGGCCGGGTGACTTTTGTTTCTCTGGGGAAAGCCCATCGTTCTTGTCCGGGGCCCGCCGGCCCGGAGTGGCCGGCTGTCTGCTGAAATTCCACACGGTTTAGGCTACCTCCCAGATGCAAGGCGCCCCCACAGGCAACTGTGGCTGGTTTGACAGTGCCATGTGCCTCCTGCAAACTGACATCAGGAACCTGGCTTGGTGACTTTTGTTTCTCTGGGGAAAGGCCATGGTTCATATCCTGGATACGTAGGACAGGAGAGGCCGGCTGCCTGTTGAAATTCCTCACTGATCAGGATGCCGCCGAGATGCAAGATGCCCCCAGAGGCACCTGTGGCTGCTTCGACAGTGCCTAGTGCCTCCTGCAAACTGACATCAGGAACCTGGCCTGGTGACTTTTGTTTCTCTGGGGAAAGGCCATGGTTCATATCCTAAAAACTGTGGCCCACAGTGGCCAGCTGCCTGCTGAAATTCCGCACGGATCAGGATACCTCCCAGATGCAAGGTGCCCCACGGGAAACTGTGGCTGGTTTGACAGTGCCAAGTGCCTCCTGCCAACTGACATCAGGAACCTGGCCTGGTGACTTTTGTTTCTCTGGGGAAAGGCCATGGTTGGTATCCTGAGCCTGGTGTCCTGGAGTGGCCGTCTGCCTGCTAAAATTCTGGACGGACCAGGATGCCGCCAAGATGCAAGGTGCCCCCAGAGGCAACTGTGGCTGGTTTGACAGTGCCAAGTGCCTCCTGCAAACTGACATCAGGAACCTGGCCTGGTGACATTTATTTCTCTGGGGAAAGGCCATTGTACGTGTCCAAGGCCTAGTGGCCCGGAGTGGCTGGCTGCTTGCTGGAATTCTGCATGGATCAGGATGCCGCCGAGATGCAAGGTGCCCCCAGAGGCACCTGTGGCTGGTTTGACAGTGCCAAGTGCCTCCTGCAAACTGACATCAGGAACCTGGCCTGGTGACTTTTGTTTCTCATGGGAAAGGCAATCGTTCATATCCTACAAACTGTGGCCCGTAGTGGCCGGCCCCCTGCTGAAATTCCGCACGGATCAGGATACCTCCCAGATGCAAGGTGCCCCTCGGGAAACTGCGGCTGGTTAGACAGTGCCAAGTGCCTCCTGCCAACTGACATCAAGAACCTGGCCTGGTGACTTTTGTTTCTCTGGGCTAAGGCCATGGTTGGTATCCTGAGCCTGGTGTCCTGGAGTGGCCGTCTGCCTGCTAAAATTCTGGACGGACCAGGATGCCTCCCAGATGCAAGGTGCCCCCACAGGCAACTTTGGCTCGTTTGACAGTGCCAAGTGCGTCCTGCAAATTGACATCAGGAACCTGGCCTGGTGACTTTTGTTTCTCATGGGAAGTGCCATCGTTTGTGTCCCGTACTCGGAAGCCAGGAGTGGCCGGCTGCCTGCTGAAATACCGCACAGATCAGGATAGCTCCCAGATGCAAGGTGCCCCCACAGGCACCTGTGGCTGGTTTGACAGTGCCAAGTGCCTCCTGCAAACTGACATCAGGAACCTGGCCTGGTGACTTTTGTTTCTCTGGGCTAAGGCCATCGTTCCTCTCCAGGGCCCGGTGGCTCGAATGGGCGGATACCTGCTGAAATTCCGCACAGATCAGGATACCTCCCAGATGCAAGGTGCCCGCACAGGCAACTGTGGCTGGTTTGACAGTGCCAAGTGCCTCCTGCAAACTGACATCAGGAACCTGGCCTGGTGACTTTTGTTTCTCTTTGGAAAGGCCATTGTACGTGTCCAGGGCCTGTGGCCCGTAGTGGCCGGCCCCCTGCTGAAATTCCGAACGGATCAGGATACCTCCCAGACCGATAGTACCACCACAGGCACCTGTGGCTGGTTTGACAGTGCCAAGTGCCTCCTGCAAACTGACATCAGGAACCTGGCCTGGTGACTTTTGTTTCTCTGGGGAAAGGCCATCGTTCCTCTCCAGGGCCCGTAGTCCAGAGTGGCCGACTGCCTGCTGAAATTCCTCATGGATCAGGATGCCTCCCACATGAAAGGTGCCCCCACAGGCAACTACGTCTGATTTGACAGTGCCATGTGCCTCCTGCAAACTGATATCAGGAACCAGGCCTGGTGATTTTTCTTTGTCTGGGGAAAGGCCATTGTACGTATCCAGAGCCTGGTGGCCCGGAGTTGCCGGCTGCCTGCTGAAATTCCGAACGGATCAGGATTCCTCCCAGAACGAAAGTACCACCACAGGCACCTGTGGCTGGTTTGACAGTGCCAAGTGCCTCCTGCAAACTGACATCAGCAACCTTGCCAGGTGACTTTTGTTTCTCTGGGGAAAGGCCATCGTTCGTGTCCAGGGCCGGGTGTCCCTGGGTGTCCGGCTGCCTGCTGAAATTCCGAGCGGATCAGGATACCGCCCAGATGCAATGTGCCCCCACAGGCACCTGTGGCTGGTTTGACAGTGCCATGTGCCTCCTGCAAACTGACATCAGGAACCTGGCCTGGTGACTTTTGTTTCTCAGGGGAAAGTCCATGGTTTATATCCTGGACAAGTTGGACCGCAGGGACTGGCTGCTTGCTGAAATTCCGAAAGCACCAGGATGCCTCCCTGATGCAAGGTGTCCCCACAGGTAATTGGGTCTGGTTTGACAGTGCCAAGTGCCTCCTGCAAACTGACATCGGAAAGCTGGGCTGGTCACTTTGGTTTCTCTGGGGAAAGGCCACGATTCATGTCCAGGGCCTTGCGTCCCGGAGTGGCCCGCTGCCTGCTGAAATTCCACACGGTTGAGGATACCTACCAAACGCAAGGTGCCCCCGCAGACAACTGTGGTTGGTTTGACAGTGCCAAGTGCCTTTTGCAAACTGACATCAGGAACCTGGCCTGGTGACTTTTGTTTCTCTGGGGAAAGGGCATGGTTAATGTACAGGGCCGG
Source organism: Passer domesticus (assembly GCF_036417665.1). NCBI lineage: Eukaryota > Metazoa > Chordata > Aves > Passeriformes > Passeridae > Passer > Passer domesticus. The sequence goes on along the minus strand of NC_087480.1, from coordinate 29,762,752 downwards.
GTGTCCCGGAGTGGCCGGCTGCCTGCTGAAACTCCGCACGGATCAGGATGCCTGCCAGACCAAAAGTACCAGCACAGGCAACTGTGGCTGGTTTGACAGTGCCATGTGCCTCCTGCAAACTGACATCAGGAACCTGGCCGGGTGACTTTTGTTTCTCTGCGGAAAGGCCATGGTTCATGTCCTGGGTCCGCTGGCCCGGAGTGGCCGACTGCCGGCTGAAATTCCGCACGGATCAGGATAGCTCCCAGATGAAAGCAGCCCCCACAGGCAACTGTGGCTGGTTTGACAGTGCCAAGTGCCTCCTGCAAACTGACATCAGGAACCTTGCCTGGTGAGTTTTGTTTCTCTGGGGAAAGGTCATGGTTTATATCCTGGACCCGTAGTCCTGGACTGGCCGGCTGCCTGCTGGAATTCTGCATGGATCAGGATGCCGCCGAGATGCAAGGTGCCCCCATAGGCACCTGTGGCTGGTTTGACAGTGCCAAGTGCCTCCTGCAAACTGACATCAGGAACCTGGCCTGGTGACTTTTGTTTCTCACGGGAAAGGGCATCGTTCGTGTCCAGTGCCCGGTGGCCTGGTGTGGCCGGCAGCCTGCTGAACTTCCGCACAGATGAGGATACCTCCCAGATGCAAGGTACCCATACAGGTGCGTGTGGCTGGTTTGACAGTGCCAAGTGCCTCCTGCAAACTGACATCAGGAACCTGGCCTGGTGACTTTTGTTTCTCCGGGGAAAGGCCATCATTCTTGTCCGGGGCCCATAGTGGCCGGAGTGGCCGGCTGCCTGCTGAAATGCCACACGGTTGAGGATACCTCCCAGATGCAAGGTGCCCCAAGAGGCAACAGTGGCTGGTTTGACAGTGCCAAGTGCCACCTGCAAACTGACATCAGCAACCTGGCCTGGTGACTTTTGTTTCTCTGGGGAAAGGCCATCATTCATGTCCAGGGCCTGGTGGCCCGGAGTGGCCGGCTGCCTGCTGAAATTCCACATGGATCAGGATGCCGCCGAGATGGAAGGTGCCACCACAGGCAACTGCGGCTGGTTAGACAGTGCCAAGTGCCTCCTGCAAACTGACATCAGCAACCTGGTCTGGTGACTTTTGTTTCTCTGGGGAAAGGCCATCATTCATGTCCAGGGCCTGGTGGCCCGGAGTGGCCGGCTGCCTGCTGAAATTCCGCACGGGTCAGGATACCTGCCAGATGGAAAGTGGCCCCAGAGGCAACTGTGGCTGGTTTGACAGTGCCAAGTGCCACCTGCAAACTGACATCAGGAACCTGGCCTGGTGACTTTTGTTTCTCTGGGGAAATGCCATCATTATATCCGGGTCGCGGTGGCCCGGAGTGTCCAGCTGCCTGCTGAAATTCCTCACGGTTGAGGATACCTCCCAGATGCAAGGTACCCCAGAGGCAACTGCGGCTGGTTTGACAGTGCCAAGTGCCTCCTGCAAACTGACATAAGGAACCTGGCCTGGTGACTTTTGTTTCTCTGGGGAAAGGCCATCATTCATGTCCAGGGCCTGGGGGCCCGGAGTGGCCGGCTGCCTGCTGAAATTCCGCATGGATCAGGATGCCTCCCACATGAAAAATGCCCCGACAGGCAACTGCGTCTGGTTTGACAGTGCCAAGTGCCTCCTGCAAACTGACATCAGCAACCTGGCCTGGTGACTTTTGTTTCTCTGGGGAAAGGCCATCATTGTTTTCCGGGGTACGGTGGCCCGGAGTGACAGGCTGCCTGCTGAAATTCCGCACGGATCAGGATGCCTCCCAGACCGAAAGTACCACCACAGGCAACTGCGTCTGGTTTGACAGTGCCAAGTGCCTCCTGCAAAGTGACATCAGGAACCTGGCCTGGTGACTTTTGTTTCTCTCGGGAAAGGCCATCATTCATGTCCATGGTCTTGTGGCCTGGAGTGGCCGGCTGCCTGCTGAAATTCTGCATGGATCAGGATGCCGCCGAGATGGAAGGTGCCACCACAGGCAACTGCGTCTGGTTTGACAGTGCCAAGTGCCTCCTGCAAACTGACATCAGGAACCTGGCCTGGTGACTCTTGTTTCTCTGGGGAAAGGCCATCATTCTTGTCTGGGGCCCAGAGTGGACTGGGCTGGCCGGCTGCCTGCTGAAATTCCGCACGGTTGAGGACACCTCCCAGATGCAAGGTGCCCCCACAGGCAGCTGTGGCTGGTTTGACAGTGCCAAGTGCCTCCTGCAAACTGACATCAGGAACCTGGCCTGGAGACTTTTGTTTCTCTGGGGAAAGGCCATGGTTCATGTCCAGGCCCTGGTGGCCCGGAGTGGCCGGCTGCCTGCTGAAATTCCTCACGGTTGAGGATACCTCCCAGATGCAAGGTACCCCAGAGGCAACTGCGGCTGGTTAGACAGTGCCAAGTGCCTCCTGCAAACTGACATCAGGAACCTCGCCTGGTGACTTTTGTTTCTCTGGGGAAAGGCCATCATTCATGTCCAGGGCCTGGGGGCTCGGAGTGGCCGGCTGCCTGCTGAAATTCCGCATGGATCAGGATGCCTCCCACATGAAAAATGCCCCAAGAGGAAACTGCGTCTGGTTTGACAGTGCCAAGTGCCTCCTGCAAACTGACATCAGGAACCTGGCCTGGTGACTTTTTTTTCTCTGGGGAAAGGCCATCATTCATGTCCATTGCCCCGTGGCCTGGAGTGGCCAGCTGCCTGCTGAAATTCCTCACGGCTGAGGATACCTCCCAGATGAAAAATGCCCCCAGAGGAAACTGTGGCTGGTTTGACAGTGCCAAGTGCCTCCTGCAAACTGACATCAGGAACCTGGCCTGGAGACTTTTGTTTCTGTGGGGAAAGGCCATCTTCATGTCCAGGGCCTGGTGGCCCGGAGTGGCCGGCCGCCTGCTGAAATTCCGCTTGGATCAGGATGCCTCCCACATGAAAGTGCCCCCACAGGCAACTGTGGCTGGTTTGACAGTGCAAAGTGCCTCCTGCAAACTGACATCAGGAACCTGGCCTGGTGACTTTTTTTCTCTGGGGAATGGCCATCATTCTTGTTTGGGGCACGGTGGCCCGAAGTGGCCGGCTGCCTGCTGAAATTCCAAACGGATCAGGATACCTCCCAGACCGAAAGTACCACCACAGGAAACTGTGGCTGGTTTGACAGTGCCAAGTGCCTCCTGCAAACTGACATCAGGAACCTGGCCTGGTGACTTTTGTTTCTCCGGGGAAAGGCCATCATTCTTGTCCGGGGGCCCATAGTGGCCGGAGTGGCCCGCTGCCTGCTGAAATGCTACACTGTTGAGGATACCTCACAGATGCAAGGTGCCCCAAGAGGCAACAGTGGCTGGTTTGACAGTGCCAGGTGCCTCCTGCAAACTGACATTTGGAACCTGGCCTGGTGACTTTTGTTTCTCTGATGAAAGGCCATCATTCTTGTCCAGGGACGGGTGGCCCGGACTGGCCGGCTGCCAGCTGAAATTCCGCATGGATCAGGATGCCTCCCACATGAAAAATACCTCCAGAGGAAACTTCGTCTGGTTTGACAGTGCCAAGTGCCTCCTGCAAACTGACATCAGGAACCTGGCCTGGTGACTTTTGTTTCTCAGGGTAAAGGCCATCATTCGTGTCCAGTGCCCCGCTGCCTGGAGTGGCCGGCTGCCTGCTGAAATTCCTCACGGTTGAGGATACCTCCCAGATGGAAGGTGCCCCCACAGGTAACTGTGGCTGGTTTGACAGTGCCAAGTGCCTCCTGCAAACTGACATCAGGAACCTGGCCTGGTGACTTTTGTTTCTCTGGGGAAAGGCCATCATTCATGTCCAGGGCCTGGTGGCCCGGAGTGGCCGGCTGCCTGCTGAAATTCCGCACGGGTCAGGATACCTGCCAGATGGAAAGTGGCCCCAGAGGCAACTGTGGCTGGTTTGACAGTGCCAAGTGCCACCTGCAAACTGACATCAGGAACCTGGCCTGGTGACTTTTGTTTCTCTGGGGAAATGCCATCATTATATCCGGGTCGCGGTGGCCCGGAGTGTCCGGCTGCCGGCTGAAATTCCTCACGGTTGAGGATACCTCCCAGATGCAAGGTACCCCAGAGGCAACTGCGGCTGGTTTGACAGTGCCAAGTGCCTCCTGCAAACTGACATCAGGAACCTGGCCTGGTGACTTTTGTTTCTCTGGGGAAAGGGCATCATTCATGTCCAGGGCCTGGGGGCCTGGAGTGGCCGGCTGCCTGCTGAAATTCCGCATGGATCAGGATGCCTCCCACATGAAAAATGCCCCGACAGGCAACTGCGTCTGGTTTGACAGTGCCAAGTGCCTCCTGCAAACTGACATCAGCAACCTGGCCTGGTGACTTTTGTTTCTCTGGGGAAAGGCCATCATTGTTTTCCGGGGTACTGTGGCCCGGAGTGACAGGCTGCCTGCTGAAATTCCGCACGGATCAGGATGCCTCCCAGACCGAAAGTACCACCACAGGCACCTGCGTCTGGTTTGACAGTGCCAAGTGCCTCCTGCAAAGTGACATCAGGAACCTGGCCTGGTGACTTTTGTTTCTCTCGGGAAAGGCCATCATTCATGTCCATGGTCTTGTGGCCTGGAGTGGCCGGCTGCCTGCTGAAATTCTGCATGGATCAGGATGCCGCCGAGATGGAAGGTGCCAGCACAGGCAACTGCGTCTGGTTTGACAGTGCCAAGTGCCTCCTGCAAACTGACATCAGGAACCTGGCCTGGTGACTCTTGTTTCTCTGATGAAAGGCCATCATTCTTGTCCGGGGCACGGTGGCCCGGAATGGCTGGCTGCCTGCTGAAATTCCACACGGTTGAAGATACCTCCCAGATGGAAGGTGCCACCACAGGCAACTGTGGCTGGTTTGACAGTGCCAAGTGCCTCCTGCAAACTGACATCAGGAACCTGGCCTGGTGACTTTTGTTTCTCTGGGGAATGGCATTCATTCTTGTCCAGTTCCCGGTGTTCTGGAGTGGCCGGCTGCCTGCTGAAATTCCGCACGGATGAGGATACCTCCCAGATGCAAGGAGCCCCCACAGGCAACTGCGTCTAGTTGGACAGTGCCATGTGCCTCCTGCAAACTGACATCAGGAACCTGGCCTGATGACTTTTGTTTCTCTGGGGAAAGGCCATGGTTCATGTCCAGGGCCCGGGGGCCCGGAGTGGCCGGCTGCCTGATGAAATTCCGCATGGATCAGGATGCCTCCCTCATGAAAAATGCCCCCACAGGCAACTGTGGCTGGTTTGACAGTGCCAAGTGCCTCCTGCAAACAGACATCAGGAACCTGGCCTGGTGACTTTTGTTTCTCTGATGAAAGGCCATCATTCTTGTCCGGGGCACGGTGGCCCGGAATGGCTGGCTGCCTGCTGAAATTCCACACGGTTGAAGATACCTCCCAGATGCAAGGTGGACCCAGAGACAACTGTGGCTGGTTTGACAGTGCCAAGTGCCTCCTGCAAACTGACATCAGGAACCTGGCCGGGTGACTTTTGTTTCTCTGGGGAAAGGACAACATTCTTGTCCAGGGCCTGGTGGCCCGGAGTGGCCGGCTGCCTGCTGAAATTCCGCATGGATCAGGATGCCTCCCACATGAAAAATGCCCCCACAGGCAACTGCGGCGGGTTTGACAGTGCCAAGTGCCTCCTGCAAAGTGACATCAGGAACCTGGCCTGGTGACTTTTGTTTCTCAGGGGAAAGGCCATGGTTCATGTCCAGGGCTTGGTGGCCCGGAGTGGCCAGCTGCCTGCTGAAATTCCATAAGGATCAGGAGGCCTCCCAGACCAAAAGTACCACCACAGGCAACTGCGGCTGGTTTGACAGTGCCAAGTGCCTCCTGCAAACAGACATCTGCGACCTGGCCTGCTGAGTTCTGTTTCTCAGGGGAAAGGCCATGGTTCATGTCCAGGGCCCGGTGGCTCGAGTGACAGCGTGCCTGCTGAAATTCCAAACGGATCAGGATGCCTCCCAGATGAAAAGTGGCCCCAGAGGAAACTGTGGCTGGTTTGACAGTGCCAAGTGCCACCTGCAAACTGACATCAGGAACCTGGCCTGGTGACTTTTGTTTGTCTGGGGAAAGGCCATCATTCTTGTCCGGGTCCGGGTGGCCCGGAGTGGCCGGCTGCCTGCTGAAATTCCTCACGGTTGAGGATACCTCCCAGATGCAAGGTACCCCAGAGGCAACTGCGGCTGGTTTGACAGTGCCAAGTGCCTCCTGCAAACTGACATCAGGAACCTGGCCTGGTGACTTTTGTTTCTCAGGGTAAAGGCCATCATTCGTGTCCAGTGCCCCGCTGCCTGGAGTGGCCGGCTGCCTGCTGAAATTCCTCACGGTTGAGGATACCTCCCAGATGGAAGGTGCCCCCACAGGTAACTGTGGCTGGTTTGACAGTGCCAAGTGCCTCCTGCAAACTGACATCAGGAACCTGGCCTGGTGACTTTTGTTTCTCTGGGGAAAGTCCATCGTTCATGTCCATGGACTGGGGGCCCGGAGTGGCCGGCTGCCTGCTGAAATTCTGCATGGATCAGGATGCCGCCGAGATGGAAGGTGCCACCACAGGCAACTGTGGCTGGTTTGACAGTGCCAAGTGCCTCCTGCAAACTGACATCAGGAACCTGGCCTGGTGACTTTTGTTTCTCTGGGGAAAGGCCATCATTCTTGTCCGGGGCCCAGAGTGGTCTGCGGTGGCCGGCTGCCTGCTGAAATTCCGCACGGTTGAGGATACCTCCCAGATGCAAGGGGCCCCCACAGGAAACGGTGGCTGGTTTGACAGTGCCAAGTGCCCCCTGCAAACTGACATCAGGAACCTGGCCTGGTGACTTTTGTTTCTCTGGGGAAAGGCCATGGTTCATGTCCAGGCCCTGGTGGCCCGGAGTGACCGGCTGCCTGCTGAAATTCCGCACGGTTGAGGATATCTCCCACATGAAAAATGCCTCCACAGGCAACTGTGGCTGGTTTGACAGTGCCAAGTGCCTCCTGCAAACAGACATCAGGAACCTGGCCTGGTGACTCTTGTTTCTCTGGGGAAAGGCCATCATTCTTGTCTGGGGCCCAGAGTGGACTGGGCTGGCCGGCTGCCTGCTGAAATTCCGCACGGTTGAGGACACCTCCCAGATGCAAGGTGCCCCCACAGGCAGCTGTGGCTGGTTTGACAGTGCCAAGTGCCTCCTGCAAACTGACATCAGGAACCTGGCCTGGAGACTTTTGTTTCTCTGGGGAAAGGCCATGGTTCATGTCCAGGCCCTGGTGGCCCGGAGTGGCCGGCTGCCTGCTGAAATTCCTCACGGTTGAGGATACCTCCCAGATGCAAGGTACCCCAGAGGCAACTGCGGCTGGTTAGACAGTGCCAAGTGCCTCCTGCAAACTGACATCAGGAACCTGGCCTGGTGACTTTTGTTTCTCTGGGGAAAGGCCATCATTCATGTCCAGGGCCTGGGGGCTCGGAGTGGCCGGCTGCCTGCTGAAATTCCGCATGGATCAGGATGCCTCCCACATGAAAAATGCCCCCAGAGGAAACTGCGTCTGGTTTGACAGTGCCAAGTGCCTCCTGCAAACTGACATCAGGAACCTGGCCTGGTGACTTTTTTTTCTCTGGGGAAAGGCCATCATTCATGTCCAGTGCCCCGTGGCCTGGAGTGGCCAGCTGCCTGCTGAAATTCCTCACGGTTGAGGATACCTCCCAGATGAAAAATGCCCCCAGAGGAAACTGTGGCTGGTTTGACAGTGCCAAGTGCCTCCTGCAAACTGACATCAGGAACCTGGCCTGGAGACTTTTGTTTCTGTGGGGAAAGGCCATGGTTCATGTCCAGGGCCTGGTGGCCCGGAGTGGCCGGCCGCCTGCTGAAATTCCGCATGGATCAGGATGCCTCCCACATGAAAGTGCCCCCACAGGCAACTGTGGCTGGTTTGACAGTGCAAAGTGCCTCCTGCAAACTGACATCAGGAACCTGGCCTGGTGACTTTTTTTCTCTGGGGAATGGCCATCATTCTTGTTTGGGGCACGGTGGCCCGAAGTGGCCGGCTGCCTGCTGAAATTCCAAACGGATCAGGATACCTCCCAGACCGAAAGTACCACCACAGGAAACTGTGGCTGGTTTGACAGTGCCAAGTGCCTCCTGCAAACTGACATCAGGAACCTGGCCTGGTGACTTTTGTTTCTCCGGGGAAAGGCCATCATTCTTGTCCGGGGGCCCATAGTGGCCGGAGTGGCCCGCTGCCTGCTGAAATGCCACACTGTTGAGGATACCTCACAGATGCAAGGTGCCCCAAGAGGCAACAGTGGCTGGTTTGACAGTGCCAGGTGCCTCCTGCAAACTGACATTTGGAACCTGGCCTGGTGACTTTTGTTTCTCTGGGGAAAGGCCATCATTCTTGTCCAGGGACGGGTGGCCCGGACTGGCCGGCTGCCTGCTGAAATTCCGCATGGATCAGGATGCCTCCCACATGAAAAATACCCCCAGAGGAAACTGCGTCTGGTTTGACAGTGCCAAGTGCCTCCTGCAAACTGACATCAGGAACCTGGCCTGGTGACTTTTTTTCTCTGGGGAAAAGCCATGGTTCATGTCCAGGGCCTGGTGGCCCGGAGTGGCCGGCTGCCTGCTGAAATTCCACATGGATCAGGATGCCGCCGAGATGGAAGGTGCCACCACAGGCAACTGCGGCTGGTTAGATAGTGCCAAGTGCCTCCTGCAAACTGACATCAGCAACCTGGCCTGGTGACTTTTGTTTCTCTGGGGAAAGGCCATCATTCATGTCCAGGGCCTGGTGGCCCGGAGTGGCCGGCTGCCTGCTGAAATTCCGCACGGATGAGGATACCTCCCAGATGCAAGGAGCCCCCACAGGCAACTGCGTCTAGTTGGACAGTGCCATGTGCCTCCTGCAAACTGACATCAGGAACCTGGCCTGATGACTTTTGTTTCTCTGGGGAAAGGCCATGGTTCATGTCCAGGGCCCGGGGGCCCGGAGTGGCCGGCTGCCTGATGAAATTCCGCATGGATCAGGATGCCTCCCTCATGAAAAATGCCCCCACAGGCAACTGTGGCTGGTTTGACAGTGCCAAGCGCCTCCTGCAAACAGACATCAGGAACCTGGCCTGGTGACTTTTGTTTCTCTGATGAAAGGCCATGATTCTTGTCCGGGGCACGGTGGCCCGGAATGGCTGGCTGCCTGCTGAAATTCCACACGGTTGAAGATACCTCCCAGATGCAAGGTGGACCCAGAGACAACTGTGGCTGGTTTGACAGTGCCAAGTGCCTCCTGCAAACTGACATCAGGAACCTGGCCGGGTGACTTTTGTTTCTCTGGGGAAAGGACAACATTCTTGTCCAGGGCCTGGTGTTCTGGAGTGGCCGGCTGCCTGCTGAAATTCCGCATGGATCAGGATGCCTCCCACATGAAAAATGCCCCCACAGGCAACTGCGGCGGGTTTGACAGTGCCAAGTGCCTCCTGCAAACTGACATCAGGAACCTGGCCTGGTGACTTTTGTTTCTCAGGGGAAAGGCCATGGTTCATGTCCAGGGCTTGGTGGCCCGGAGTGGCCAGCTGCCTGCTGAAATTGCATAAGGATCAGGATGCCTCCCAGACCAAAAGTACCACCACAGGCAACTGCGGCTGGTTTGACAGTGCCAAGTGCCTCCTGCAAACAGACATCTGCGACCTGGCCTGCTGAGTTCTGTTTCTCAGGGGAAAGGCCATGGTTCATGTCCAGGGCCCGGTGGCTCGAGTGACAGCGTGCCTGCTGAAATTCCAAACGGATCAGGATGCCTCCCAGATGAAAAGTGGCCCCAGAGGAAACTGTGGCTGGTTTGACAGTGCCAAGTGCCACCTGCAAACTGACATCAGGAACCTGGCCTGGTGACTTTTGTTTGTCTGGGGAAAGGCCATCATTCTTGTCCGGGTCCGGGTGGCCCGGAGTGGCCGGCTGCCTGCTGAAATTCCTCACGGTTGAGGATACCTCCCAGATGCAAGGTACCCCAGAGGCAACTGCGGCTGGTTTGACAGTGCCAAGTGCCTCCTGCAAACTGACATCAGGAACCTGGCCTGGTGACTTTTGTTTCTCAGGGTAAAGGCCATCATTCGTGTCCAGTGCCCCGCTGCCTGGAGTGGCCGGCTGCCTGCTGAAATTCCTCACGGTTGAGGATACCTCCCAGATGGAAGGTGCCCCCACAGGTAACTGTGGCTGGTTTGACAGTGCCAAGTGCCTCCTGCAAAGTGACATCAGGAACCTGGCCTGGTGACTTTTGTTTCTCTGGGGAAAGTCCATCGTTCATGTCCATGGACTGGGGGCCCGGAGTGGCCGGCTGCCTGCTGAAATTCTGCATGGATCAGGATGCCGCCGAGATGGAAGGTGCCACCACAGGCACCTGTGGCTGGTTTGACAGTGCCAAGTGCCTCCTGCAAACTGACATCAGGAACCTGGCCTGGTGACTTTTGTTTCTCTGGGGAAAGGCCATCATTCTTGTCCGGGGCCCAGAGTGGCCTGCGGTGGCCGGCTGCCTGCTGAAATTCCGCACGGTTGAGGATACCTCCCAGATGCAAGGTGCCGCCACAGGAAACGGTGGCTGGTTTGACAGTGCCAAGTGCCCCCTGCAAACTGACATCAGGAACCTGGCCTGGTGACTTTTGTTTCTCTGGGGAAAGGCCATCATTGTTTTCCGGGGTACTGTGGCCCGGAGTGACAGGCTGCCTGCTGAAATTCCGCACGGATCAGGATGCCTCCCAGACCGAAAGTACCACCACAGGCAACTGCGTCTGGTTTGACAGTGCCAAGTGCCTCCTGCAAAGTGACATCAGGAACCTGGCCTGGTGACTTTTGTTTCTCTCGGGAAAGGCCATCATTCATGTCCATGGTCTTGTGGCCTGGAGTGGCCGGCTGCCTGCTGAAATTCTGCATGGATCAGGATGCCGCCGAGATGGAAGGTGCCAGCACAGGCAACTGCGTCTGGTTTGACAGTGCCAAGTGCCTCCTGCAAACTGACATCAGGAACCTGGCCTGGTGACTCTTGTTTCTCTGATGAAAGGCCATCATTCTTGTCCGGGGCACGGTGGCCCGGAATGGCTGGCTGCCTGCTGAAATTCCACACGGTTAAAGATACCTCCCAGATGGAAGGTGCCACCACAGGCAACTGTGGCTGGTTTGACAGTGCCAAGTGCCTCCTGCAAACTGACATCAGGAACCTGGCCTGGTGACTTTTGTTTCTCTGGGGAATGGCATTCATTCTTGTCCAGTTCCCGGTGTTCTGGAGTGGCCGGCTGCCTGCTGAAATTCCGCACGGATGAGGATACCTCCCAGATGCAAGGAGCCCCCACAGGCAACTGCGTCTAGTTGGACAGTGCCATGTGCCTCCTGCAAACTGACATCCGGAACCTGGCCTGATGACTTTTGTTTCTCTGGGGAAAGGCCATGGTTCATGTCCAGGGCCCGGGGGCCCGGAGTGGCCGGCTGCCTGATGAAATTCCGCATGGATCAGGATGCCTCCCTCATGAAAAATGCCCCCACAGGCAACTGTGGCTGGTTTGACAGTGCCAAGCGCCTCCTGCAAACAGACATCAGGAACCTGGCCTGGTGACTTTTGTTTCTCTGATGAAAGGCCATGATTCTTGTCCGGGGCACGGTGGCCCGGAATGGCTGGCTGCCTGCTGAAATTCCACACGGTTGAAGATACCTCCCAGATGCAAGGTGGACCCAGAGACAACTGTGGCTGGTTTGACAGTGCCAAGTGCCTCCTGCAAACTGACATCAGGAACCTGGCCGGGTGACTTTTGTTTCTCTGGGGAAAGGACAACATTCTTGTCCAGGGCCTGGTGGCCCGGAGTGGCCGGCTGCCTGCTGAAATTCCGCATGGATCAGGATGCCTCCCACATGAAAAATGCCCCCACAGGCAACTGCGGCGGGTTTGACAGTGCCAAGTGCCTCCTGCAAAGTGACATCAGGAACCTGGCCTGGTGACTTTTGTTTCTCAGGGGAAAGGCCATGGTTCATGTCCAGGGCTTGGTGGCCCGGAGTGGCCAGCTGCCTGCTGAAATTCCATAAGGATCAGGATGCCTCCCAGACCAAAAGTACCACCACAGGCAACTGCGGCTGGTTTGACAGTGCCAAGTGCCTCCTGCAAACAGACATCTGCGACCTGGCCTGCTGAGTTCTGTTTCTCAGGGGAAAGGCCATGGTTCATGTCCAGGGCCCGGTGGCTCGAGTGACAGCGTGCCTGCTGAAATTCCAAACGGATCAGGATGCCTCCCAGATGAAAAGTGGCCCCAGAGGAAACTGTGGCTGGTTTGACAGTGCCAAGTGCCACCTGCAAACTGACATCAGGAACCTGGCCTGGTGACTTTTGTTTCTCTGGGGAAAGGCCATCATTCTTGTCCGGGTCCGGGTGGCCCGGAGTGGCCGGCTGCCTGCTGAAATTCCTCACGGTTGAGGATACCTCCCAGATGCAAGGTACCCCAGAGGCAACTGCGGCTGGTTTGACAGTGCCAAGTGCCTCCTGCAAACTGACATCAGGAACCTGGCCTGGTGACTTTTGTTTCTCAGGGTAAAGGCCATGGTTCGTGTCCAGTGCCCCGCTGCCTGGAGTGGCCGGCTGCCTGCTGAAATTCCTCACGGTTGAGGATACCTCCCAGATGGAAGGTGCCCCCACAGGTAACTGTGGCTGGTTTGACAGTGCCAAGTGCCTCCTGCAAAGTGACATCAGGAACCTGGCCTGGTGACTTTTGTTTCTCTGGGGAAAGTCCATCGTTCATGTCCATGGACTGGGGGCCCGGAGTGGCCGGCTGCCTGCTGAAATTCTGCATGGATCAGGATGCCGCCGAGATGGAAGGTGCCACCACAGGCACCTGTGGCTGGTTTGACAGTGCCAAGTGCCTCCTGCAAACTGACATCAGGAACCTGGCCTGGTGACTTTTGTTTCTCTGGGGAAAGGCCATCATTCTTGTCCGGGGCCCAGAGTGGCCTGGAGTGGCCGGCTGCCTGCTGAAATTCCGCACGGTTGAGGATACCTCCCAGATGCAAGGTGCCCCCACAGGAAACGGTGGCTGGTTTGACAGTGCCAAGTGCCCCCTGCAAACTGACATCAGGAACCTGGCCTGGTGACTTTTGTTTCTCTGGGGAAAGGCCATGGTTCATGTCCAGGCCCTGGTGGCCCGGAGTGGCCGGCTGCCTGCTGAAATTCCGCACGGTTGAGGATATCTCCCACATGAAAAATGCCTCCACAGGCAACTGTGGCTGGTTTGACAGTGCCAAGTGCCTCCTGCAAACAGACATCAGGAACCTGGCCTGGTGACTCTTGTTTCTCTGGGGAAAGGCCATCATTCTTGTCTGGGGCCCAGAGTGGACTGGGCTGGCCGGCTGCCTGCTGAAATTCCGCACGGTTGAGGACACCTCCCAGATGCAAGGTGCCCCCACAGGCAGCTGTGGCTGGTTTGACAGTGCCAAGTGCCTCCTGCAAACTGACATCAGGAACCTGGCCTGGAGACTTTTGTTTCTCTGGGGAAAGGCCATGGTTCATGTCCAGGCCCTGGTGGCCCGGAGTGGCCGGCTGCCTGCTGAAATTCCTCACGGTTGAGGATACCTCCCAGATGCAAGGTACCCCAGAGGCAACTGCGGCTGGTTAGACAGTGCCAAGTGCCTCCTGCAAACTGACATCAGGAACCTGGCCTGGTGACTTTTGTTTCTCTGGGGAAAGGCCATCATTCATGTCCAGGGCCTGGGGGCTCGGAGTGGCCGGCTGCCTGCTGAAATTCCGCATGGATCAGGATGCCTCCCACATGAAAAATGCCCCCAGAGGAAACTGCGTCTGGTTTGACAGTGCCAAGTGCCTCCTGCAAACTGACATCAGGAACCTGGCCTGGTGACTTTTTTTTCTCTGGGGAAAGGCCATGGTTCATGTCCAGTGCCCCGTGGCCTGGAGTGGCCAGCTGCCTGCTGAAATTCCTCACGGTTGAGGATACCTCCCAGATGAAAAATGCCCCCAGAGGAAACTGTGGCTGGTTTGACAGTGCCAAGTGCCTCCTGCAAACTGACATCAGGAACCTGGCCTGGAGACTTTTGTTTCTGTGGGGAAAGGCCATGGTTCATGTCCAGGGCCTGGTGGCCCGGAGTGGCCGGCCGCCTGCTGAAATTCTGCATGGATCAGGATGCCTCCCACATGAAAGTGCCCCCACAGGCAACTGTGGCTGGTTTGACAGTGCAAAGTGCCTCCTGCAAACTGACATCAGGAACCTGGCCTGGTGACTTTTTTTCTCTGGGGAATGGCCATCATTCTTGTTTGGGGCACGGTGGCCCGAAGTGGCCGGCTGCCTGCTGAAATTCCAAACGGATCAGGATACCTCCCAGACCGAAAGTACCACCACAGGAAACTGTGGCTGGTTTGACAGTGCCAAGTGCCTCCTGCAAACTGACATCAGGAACCTGGCCTGGTGACTTTTGTTTCTCCGGGGAAAGGCCATCATTCTTGTCCGGGGGCCCATAGTGGCCGGAGTGGCCCGCTGCCTGCTGAAATGCCACACTGTTGAGGATACCTCACAGATGCAAGGTGCCCCAAGAGGCAACAGTGGCTGGTTTGACAGTGCCAAGTGCCTCCTGCAAACTGACATTTGGAACCTGGCCTGGTGACTTTTGTTTCTCTGGGGAAAGGCCATAATTTTTGTCCAGGGACGGGTGGCCCGGAGTGGCCGGCTGCCAGCTGAAATTCCGCATGGATCAGGATGCCTCCCACATGAAAAATACCCCCAGAGGAAACTGCGTCTGGTTTGACAGTGCCAAGTGCCTCCTGCAAACTGACATCAGGAACCTGGCCTGGTGACTTTTGTTTCTCTGAGGAAAAGCCATGGTTCATGTCCAGGGCCTGGTGGCCCGGAGTGGCCGGCTGCCTGCTGAAATTCCACATGGATCAGGATGCCGCCGAGATGGAATGTGCCACCACAGGCAACTGCGGCTGGTTAGATAGTGCCAAGTGCCTCCTGCAAACTGACATCAGCAACCTGGCCTGGTGACTTTTGTTTCTCTGGGGAAAGGCCATCATTCATGTCCAGGGCCTGGTGGCCCGGAGTGGCCGGCTGCCTGCTGAAATTCCGCACGGGTCAGGATACCTGCCAGATGGAAAGTGGCCCCAGAGGCAACTGTGGCTGGTTTGACAGTGCCAAGTGCCACCTGCAAACTGACATCAGGAACCTGGCCTGGTGACTTTAGTTTCTCTGGGGAAATGCCATCATTATATCCGGGTCGCGGTGGCCCGGAATGTCCGGCTGCCGGCTGAAATTCCTCACGGTTGAGGATACCTCCCAGATGCAAGGTACCCCAGAGGCAACTGCGGCTGGTTTGACAGTGCCAAGTGCCTCCTGCAAACTGACATCAGGAACCTGGCCTGGTGACTTTTGTTTCTCTGGGGAAAGGCCATCATTCATGTCCAGGGCCTGGGGGCCCGGAGTGGCCGGCTGCCTGCTGAAATTCCGCATGGATCAGGATGCCTCCCACATGAAAAATGCCCCGACAGGCAACTACGCCTGGTTTGACAGTGCCAAATGCCTCCTGCAAACTGACATCAGCAACCTGGCCTGGTGACTTTTGTTTCTCAGGGGAAAGGCCATCATTGTTTTCCGGGGTACTGTGGCCCGGAGTGACAGGCTGCCTGCTGAAATTCCGCACGGATCAGGATGCCTCCCAGACCGAAAGTACCACCACAGGCAACTGCGTCTGGTTTGACAGTGCCAAGTGCCTCCTGCAAAGTGACATCAGGAACCTGGCCTGGTGACTTTTGTTTCTCTCGGGAAAGGCCATCATTCATGTCCATGGTCTTGTGGCCTGGAGTGGCCGGCTGCCTGCTGAAATTCTGCATGGATCAGGATGCCGCCGAGATGGAAGGTGCCAGCACAGGCAACTGCGTCTGGTTTGACAGTGCCAAGTGCCTCCTGCAAACTGACATCAGGAACCTGGCCTGGTGACTCTTGTTTCTCTGATGAAAGGCCATCATTCTTGTCCGGGGCACGGTGGCCCGGAATGGCTGGCTGCCTGCTGAAATTCCAAACGGTTGAAGATACCTCCCAGATGGAAGGTGCCACCACAGGCAACTGTGGCTGGTTTGACAGTGCCAAGTGCCTCCTGCAAACTGACATCAGGAACCTGGCCTGGTGACTTTTGTTTCTCAGGGGAATGGCATTCATTCTTGTCCAGTTCCCGGTGTTCTGGAGTGCCCGGATGCCTGCTGAAATTCCGCACGGATGAGGATACCTCCCAGATGCAAGGAGCCCCCACAGGCAACTGCGTCTAGTTGGACAGTGCCATGTGCCTCCTGCAAACTGACATCAGGAACCTGGCCTGATGACTTTTGTTTCTCTGGGGAAAGGCCATGGTTCATGTCCAGGGCCCGGGGGCCCGGAGTGGCCGGCTGCCTGATGAAATTCCGCATGGATCAGGATGCCTCCCTCATGAAAAATGCCCCCACAGGCAACTGTGGCTGGTTTGACAGTGCCAAGCGCCTCCTGCAAACAGACATCAGGAACCTGGCCTGGTGACGTTTGTTTCTCTGATGAAAGGCCATCATTCTTGTCCGGGGCACGGTGGCCCGGAATGGCTGGCTGCCTGCTGAAATTCCACACGGTTGAAGATACCTCCCAGATGCAAGGTGGACCCACAGACAACTGTGGCTGGTTTGACAGTGCCAAGTGCCTCCTGCAAACTGACATTTGGAACCTGGCCTGGTGACTTTTGTTTCTCTGGGGAAAGGCCATCATTCTTGTCCAGGGACGGGTGGCCCGGAGTGGCCGGCTGCCAGCTGAAATTCCGCATGGATCAGGATGCCTCCCACATGAATAATACCCCCAGAGGAAACTGCGTCTGGTTTGACAGTGCCAAGTGCCTCCTGCAAACTGACATCAGGAACCTGGCCTGGTGACTTTTGTTTCTCTGGGGAAAAGCCATGGTTCATGTCCAGGGCCCGGGGGCCCGGAGTGGCCAGCTGCCTGCTGAAATTCCACATGGATCAGGATGCCGCCGAGATGGAAGGTGCCACCACAGGCAACTGCGGCTGGTTAGATAGTGCCAAGTGCCTCCTGCAAACTGACATCAGCAACCTGGCCTGGTGACTTTTGTTTCTCTGGGGAAAGGCCATCATTCATGTCCAGGGCCTGGTGGCCCGGAGTGGCCGGCTGCCTGCTGAAATTCCGCACGGGTCAGGATACCTGCCAGATGGAAAGTGGCCCCAGAGGCAACTGTGGCTGGTTTGACAGTGCCAAGTGCCACCTGCAAACTGACATCAGGAACCTGGCCTGGTGACTTTTGTTTCTCTGGGGAAAGGACAACATTCTTGTCCAGGGCCTGGTGGCCCGGAGTGGCCGGCTGCCTGCTGAAATTCCGCATGGATCAGGATGCCTCCCACATGAAAAATGCCCCCACAGGCAACTGCGGCTGGTTTGACAGTGCCAAGTGCCTCCTGCAAACTGACATCAGGAACCTGGCCTGGTGACTTTTGTTTCTCAGGGGAAAGGCCATGGTTCATGTCCAGGGCTTGGTGGCCCGGAGTGGCCAGCTGCCTGCTGAAATTCCATAAGGATCAGGATGCCTCCCAAACCAAAAGTACCACCACAGGCAACTGCGGCTGGTTTGACAGTGCCAAGTGCCTCCTGCAAACAGACATCTGCGACCTGGCCTGCTGAGTTCTGTTTCTCAGGGGAAAGGCCATGGTTCATGTCCAGGGCCCGGTGGCTCGAGTGACAGCGTGCCTGCTGAAATTCCAAACGGATCAGGATGCCTCCCAGATGAAAAGTGGCCCCAGAGGAAACTGTGGCTGGTTTGACAGTGCCAAGTGCCACCTGCAAACTGACATCAGGAACCTGGCCTGGTGACTTTTGTTTCTCTGGGGAAAGGCCATCATTCTTGTCCGGGTCCGGGTGGCCCGGAGTGGCCGGCTGCCTGCTGAAATTCCTCACGGTTGAGGATACCTCCCAGATGCAAGGTACCCCAGAGGCAACTGCGGCTGGTTTGACAGTGCCAAGTGCCTCCTGCAAACTGACATCAGGAACCTGGCCTGGTGACTTTTGTTTCTCTGGGGAAAGGCCATCATTCGTGTCCAGTGCCCCGCTGCCTGGAGTGGCCGGCTGCCTGCTGAAATCCCTCACGGTTGAGGATACCTCCCAGATGGAAGGTGCCCCCACAAGTAACTGTGGCTGGTTTGACAGTGCCAAGTGCCTCCTGCAAACTGACATCAGGAACCTGGCCTGGTGACTTTTGTTTCTCTGGGGAAAGTCCATCGTTCATGTCCATGGACTGGGGGCCCGGAGTGGCCGGCTGCCTGCTGAAATTCTGCATGGATCAGGATGCCGCCGAGATGGAAGGTGCCACCACAGGCACCTGTGGCTGGTTTGACAGTGCCAAGTGCCTCCTGCAAACTGACATCAGGAACCTGGCCTGGTGACTTTTGTTTCTCTGGGGAAAGGCCATCATTCTTGTCCGGGGCCCAGAGTGGCCTGCGGTGGCCGGCTGCCTGCTGAAATTCCGCACGGTTGAGGATACCTCCCAGATGCAAGGTGCCGCCACAGGAAACGGTGGCTGGTTTGACAGTGCCAAGTGCCCCCTGCAAACTGACATCAGGAACCTGGCCTGGTGACTTTTGTTTCTCTGGGGAAAGGCCATGGTTCATGTCCAGGCCCTGGTGGCCCGGAGTGGCCGGCTGCCTGCTGAAATTCCGCACGGTTGAGGATATCTCCCACATGAAAAATGCCTCCACAGGCAACTGTGGCTGGTTTGACAGTGCCAAGTGCCTCCTGCAAACTGACATCAGGAACCTGGCCTGGTGACCCTTGTTTCTCTGGGGAAAGGCCATCATTCTTGTCTGGGGCCCAGAGTGGACTGGGCTGGCCGGCTGCCTGCTGAAATTCCGCACGGTTGAGGACACCTCCCAGATGCAAGGTGCCCCCACAGGCAGCTGTGGCTGGTTTGACAGTGCCAAGTGCCTCCTGCAAACTGACATCAGGAACCTGGCCTGGAGACTTTTGTTTCTCTGGGGAAAGGCCATGGTTCATGTCCAGGCCCTGGTGGCCCGGAGTGGCCGGCTGCCTGCTGAAATTCCTCACGGTTGAGGATACCTCCCAGATGCAAGGTACCCCAGAGGCAACTGCGGCTGGTTAGACAGTGCCAAGTGCCTCCTGCAAACTGACATCAGGAACCTGGCCTGGTGACTTTTTTTTCTCTGGGGAAAAGCCATGGTTCATGTCCAGTGCCCCGTGGCCTGGAGTGGCCAGCTGCCTGCTGAAATTCCTCACGGTTGAGGATACCTCCCAGATGAAAAATGCCCCCAGAGGAAACTGTGGCTGGTTTGACAGTGCCAAATGCCTCCTGCAAACTGACATCAGGAACCTGGCCTGGAGACTTTTGTTTCTGTGGGGAAAGACCATGGTTCATGTCCAGGGCCTGGTGGCCCGGAGTGGTCGGCCCCCTGCTGAAATTCCGCATGGATCAGGATGCCTCCCACATGAAAGTGCCCCCACAGGCAACTGTGGCTGGTTTGACAGTGCAAAGTGCCTCCTGCAAACTGACATCAGGAACCTGGCCTGGTGACTTTTGTTTCTCCGGGGAAAGGCCATCATTCTTGTCCGGGGGCCCATAGTGGCCGGAGTGGCCCGCTGCCTGCTGAAATGCCACACTGTTGAGGATACCTCACAGATGCAAGGTGCCCCAAGAGGCAACAGTGGCTGGTTTGACAGTGCCAAGTGCCTCCTGCAAACTGACATTTGGAACCTGGCCTGGTGACTTTTGTTTCTCTGGGGAAAGGCCATCATTCTTGTCCAGGGACGGGTGGCCCGGAGTGGCCGGCTGCCAGCTGAAATTCCGCATGGATCAGGATGCCTCCCACATGAAAAATACCCCCAGAGGAAACTGCGTCTGGTTTGACAGTGCCAAGTGCCTCCTGCAAACTGACATCAGGAACCTGGCCTGGTGACTTTTGTTTCTCTGGGGAAAAGCCATGGTTCATGTCCAGGGCCTGGTGGCCCGGAGTGGCCGGCTGCCTGCTGAAATTCCACATGGATCAGGATGCCGCCGAGATGGAAGGTGCCACCACAGGCAACTGCGGCTGGTTAGATAGTGCCAAGTGCCTCCTGCAAACTGACATCAGGAACCTGGCCTGGTGACTTTTGTTTCTCTGGGGAAAGGCCATCATTCATGTCCAGGGCCTGGTGGCCCGGAGTGGCCGGCTGCCTGCTGAAATTCCGCACGGTTGAGGATACCTGCCAGATGGAAAGTGGCCCCAGAGGCAACTGTGGCTGGTTTGACAGTGCCAAGTGCCACCTGCAAACTGACATCAGGAACCTGGCCTGGTAAGTTTTGTTTCTCTGGGGAAATGCCATCATTATATCCGGGTCGCGGTGGCCCGGAGTGTCCGGCTGCCGGCTGAAATTCCTCACGGTTGAGGATACCTCCCAGATGAAAGGTACCCCAGAGGCAACTGCGGCTGGTTTGACAGTGCCAAGTGCCTCCTGCAAACTGACATCAGGAACCTGGCCTGGTGACTTTTGTTTCTCTGGGGAAAGGCCATCATTCGTGTCCAGGGCCTGGGGGCCCGGAGTGGCCGGCTGCCTGCTGAAATTCCGCATGGATCAGGATGCCTCCCACATGAAAAATGCCCCGACAGGCAACTGCGTCTGGTTTGACAGTGCCAAGTGCCTCCTGCAAACTGACATCAGCAACCTGGCCTGGTGACTTTTGTTTCTCTGGGGAAAGGCCATCATTGTTTTCCGGGGTACTGTGGCCCGGAGTGACAGGCTGCCCGCTGAAATTCCGCACGGATCAGGATGCCTCCCAGACCGAAAGTACCACCACAGGCAACTGCGTCTGGTTTGACAGTGCCAAGTGCCTCCTGCAAAGTGACATCAGGAACCTGGCCTGGTGACTTTTGTTTCTCTCGGGAAAGGCCATCATTCATGTCCATGGTCTTGTGGCCTGGAGTGGCCGGCTGCCTGCTGAAATTCTGCATGGATCAGGATGCCGCCGAGATGGAAGGTGCCAGCACAGGCAACTGCGTCTGGTTTGACAGTGCCAAGTGCCTCCTGCAAACTGACATCAGGAACCTGGCCTGGTGACTCTTGTTTCTCTGATGAAAGGCCATCATTCTTGTCCGGGGCACGGTGGCCCGGAATGGCTGGCTGCCTGCTGAAATTCCACACGGTTGAAGATACCTCCCAGATGGAAGGTGCCACCACAGGCAACTGTGGCTGGTTTGACAGTGCCAAGTGCCTCCTGCAAACTGACATCAGGAACCTGGCCTGGTGACTTTTGTTTCTCTGGGGAATGGCATTCATTCTTGTCCAGTTCCCGGTGTTCTGGAGTGGCCGGATGCCTGCTGAAATTCCGCACGGTTGAGGATACCTCCCAGATACAAGGAGCCCCCACAGGCAACTGCGTCTAGTTGGACAGTGCCATGTGCCTCCTGCAAACTGACATCAGGAACCTGGCCTGATGACTTTTGTTTCTCTGGGGAAAGGCCATGGTTCATGTCCAGGGCCCGGGGGCCCGGAGTGGCCGGCTGCCTGATGAAATTCCGCATGGATCAGGATGCCTCCCTCATGAAAAATGCCCCCACAGGCAACTGTGGCTGGTTTGACAGTGCCAAGCGCCTCCTGCAAACAGACATCAGGAACCTGGCCTGGTGACTTTTGTTTCTCTGATGAAAGGCCATCATTCTTGTCCGGGGCACGGTGGCCCGGAATGGCTGGCTGCCTGCTGAAATTCCACACGGTTGAAGATACTTCCCAGATGCAAGGTGGACCCACAGACAACTGTGGCTGGTTTGACAGTGCCAAGTGCCTCCTGCAAACTGACATTTGGAACCTGGCCTGGTGACTTTTGTTTCTCTGGGGAAAGGCCATCATTCTTGTCCAGGGACGGGTGGCCCGGAGTGGCCGGCTGCCAGCTGAAATTCCGCATGGATCAGGATGCCTCCCACATGAAAAATACCCCCAGAGGAAACTGCGTCTGGTTTGACAGTGCCAAGTGCCTCCTGCAAACTGACATCAGGAACCTGGCCTGGTGACTTTTGTTTCTCTGGGGAAAAGCCATGGTTCATGTCCAGGGCTTGGTGGCCCGGAGTGGCCAGCTGCCTGCTGAAATTCCACATGGATCAGGATGCCGCCGAGATGGAAGGTGCCACCACAGGCAACTGCGGCTGGTTAGATAGTGCCAAGTGCCTCCTGCAAACTGACATCAGCAACCTGGCCTGGTGACTTTTGTTTCTCTGGGGAAAGGCCATCATTCATGTCCAGGGCCTGGTGGCCCGGAGTGGCCGGCTGCCTGCTGAAATTCCGCACGGGTCAGGATACCTGCCAGATGGAAAGTGGCCCCAGAGGCAACTGTGGCTGGTTTGACAGTGCCAAGTGCCACCTGCAAACTGACATCAGGAACCTGGCCTGGTGACTTTTGTTTCTCTGGGGAAATGCCATCATTATATCCGGGTCGCGGTGGCCCGGAGTGTCCGGCTGCCGGCTGAAATTCCTCACGGTTGAGGATACCTCCCAGATGCAAGGTACCCCAGAGGCAACTGCGGCTGGTTTGACAGTGCCAAGTGCCTCCTGCAAACTGACATCAGGAACCTGGCCGGGTGACTTTTGTTTCTCTGGGGAAAGGCCATCATTCATGTCCAGGGACTGGGGGCCCGGAGTGGCCGGCTGCCTGCTGAAATTCCGCATGGATCAGGATGCCTCCCACATGAAAAATGCCCCGACAGGCAACTGCGTCTGGTTTGACAGTGCCAAGTGCCTCCTGCAAACTGACATCAGCAACCTGGCCTGGTGACTTTTGTTTCTCTGGGGAAAGGCCATCATTGTTTTCCGGGGTACTGTGGCCCGGAGTGACAGGCTGCCTGCTGAAATTCCGCACGGATCAGGATGCCTCCCAGACCGAAAGTACCACCACAGGCAACTGCGTCTGGTTTGACAGTGCCAAGTGCCTCCTGCAAAGTGACATCAGGAACCTGGCCTGGTGACTTTTGTTTCTCTCGGGAAAGGCCATCATTCATGTCCATGGTCTTGTGGCCTGGAGTGGCCGGCTGCCTGCTGAAATTCTGCATGGATCAGGATGCCGCCGAGATGGAAGGTGCCAGCACAGGCAACTGCGTCTGGTTTGACAGTGCCAAGTGCCTCCTGCAAACTGACATCAGGAACCTGGCCTGGTGACTCTTGTTTCTCTGATGAAAGGCCATCATTCTTGTCCGGGGCACGGTGGCCCGGAATGGCTGGCTGCCTGCTGAAATTCCACACGGTTGAAGATACCTCCCAGATGGAAGGTGCCACCACAGGCAACTGTGGCTGGTTTGACAGTGCCAAGTGCCTCCTGCAAACTGACATCAGGAACCTGGCCTGGTGACTTTTGTTTCTCTGGGGAATGGCATTCATTCTTGTCCAGTTCCCGGTGTTCTGGAGTGCCCGGATGCCTGCTGAAATTCCGCACGGATGAGGATACCTCCCAGATGCAAGGAGCCCCCACAGGCAACTGCGTCTAGTTGGACAGTGCCATGTGCCTCCTGCAAACTGACATCAGGAACCTGGCCTGATGACTTTTGTTTCTCTGGGGAAAGGCCATGGTTCATGTCCAGGGCCCGGGGGCCCGGAGTGGCCGGCTGCCTGATGAAATTCCGCATGGATCAGGATGCCTCCCTCATGAAAAATGCCCCCACAGGCAACTGTGGCTGGTTTGACAGTGCCAAGCGCCTCCTGCAAACAGACATCAGGAACCTGGCCTGGTGACTTTTGTTTCTCTGATGAAAGGCCATCATTCTTGTCCGGGGCACGGTGGCCCGGAATGGCTGGCTGCCTGCTGAAATTCCACACGGTTGAACATACTTCCCAGATGCAAGGTGGACCCACAGCCAACTGTGGCTGGTTTGACAGTGCCAAGTGCCTCCTGCAAACTGACATCAGGAACCTGGCCGGGTGACTTTTGTTTCTCTGGGGAAAGGACAACATTCTTGTCCAGGGCCTGGTGGCCCGGAGTGGCCGGCTGCCTGCTGAAATTCCGCACGGATCAGGATGCCTCCCAGACCGAAAGTACCACCACAGGCAACTGTGGCTGGTTTGACAGTGCCAAGTGCCTCCTGCAAACTGACATCAGCAACCTGGCCTGGTGACTATTGTTTCTCTGGGGAAAAGCCATGGTTCATGTCCAGGGCCTGGTGGCCCGGAGTGGCCGGCTGCCTGCTGAAATTCCGCATGGATCAGGATGCCTCCCACATGAAAAATGCCCCCACAGGCAACTGCGGCGGGTTTGACAGTGCCAAGTGCCTCCTGCAAACTGACATCAGGAACCTGGCCTGGTGACTTTTGTTTCTCAGGGGAAAGGCCATGGTTCATGTCCAGGGCTTGGTGGCCCAGAGTGGCCAGCTGTCTGCTGAAATTCCAAAAGGATCAGGATGCCTCCCAAACCAAAAGTACCACCACAGGCAACTGTGGCTGGTTTGACAGTGCCAAGTGCCTCCTGCAAACAGACATCTGCGACCTGGCCTGCTGAGTTATGTTTCTCAGGGGAAAGGCCATGGTTCATGTCCAGGGCCCGGTGGCTCGAGTGACAGCGTGCCTGCTGAAATTCCAAACGGATCAGGATGCCTCCCAGATGAAAAGTGGCCCCAGAGGAAACTGTGGCTGGTTTGACAGTGCCAAGTGCCACCTGCAAACTGACATCAGGAACCTGGCCTGGTGACTTTTGTTTCTCTGGGGAAAGGCCATCATTCTTGTCCGGGTCCGGGTGGCCCGGAGTGGCCGGCTGCCTGCTGAAATTCCTCACGGTTGAGGATACCTCCCAGATGCAAGGTACCCCAGAGGCAACTGCGGCTGGTTTGACAGTGCCAAGTGCCTCCTGCAAACTGACATCAGGAACCTGGCCTGGTGACTTTTGTTTCTCAGGGTAAAGGCCATCATTCGTGTCCAGTGCCCCGCTGCCTGGAGTGGCCGGCTGCCTCCTGAAATTCCTCACGGTTGAGGATACCTCCCAGATGGAAAGTGCCAGCACAGGCAACTGCGTCTGGTTTGACAGTGCCAAGTGCCTCCTGCAAACTGACATCAGGAACCTGGCCTGGTGACTTTTGTTTCTCTGGGGAAAGTCCATCGTTCATGTCCATGGACTGGGGGCCCGGAGTGGCCGGCTGCCTGCTGAAATTCTGCATGGATCAGGATGCCGCCGAGATGGAAGGTGCCACCACAGGCACCTGTGGCTGGTTTGACAGTGCCAAGTGCCTCCTGCAAACTGACATCAGGAACCTGGCCTGGTGACTTTTGTTTCTCTGGGGAAAGGCCATCATTCTTGTCCGGGGCCCAGAGTGGCCTGCGGTGGCCGGCTGCCTGCTGAAATTCCGCACGGTTGAGGATACCTCCCAGATGCAAGGTGCCGCCACAGGAAACGGTGGCTGGTTTGACAGTGCCAAGTGCCCCCTGCAAACTGACATCAGGAACCTGGCCTGGTGACTTTTGTTTCTCTGGGGAAAGGCCATGGTTCATGTCCAGGCCCTGGTGGCCCGGAGTGGCCGGCTGCCTGCTGAAATTCCGCACGGTTGAGGATATCTCCCACATGAAAAATGCCTCCACAGGCAACTGTGGCTGGTTTGACAGTGCCAAGTGCCTCCTGCAAACAGACATCAGGTACCTGGCCTGGTGACTTTTTTTTCTCTGGGGAAAGGCCATCATTCTTGTCCGGGGCACGGTGGCCAGGAGTGCCCGGCTGCCTGCTGATATTCCACACGGTTGAGGATACCTCCCAGATGCAAGGTGCCCCCACAGGCAACTGTGGCTGGTTTGACAGTGCCAAGTGCCTCCTGCAAACTGACATCAGGAACCTGGCCTGGTGACTTTTGTTTCTCAGGGGAATGGACATGGCTCTTGTCCAGGGCCTGGTGGCCCGGAGTGGCCGGCTGCCTGCTTAAATTCCGCACGGTTGAGGATACCTCCCAGATGAAAGGTGCCCCCACAGGTAACTGTGGCTGGTTTGACAGTGCCAAGTGCCTCCTGCAAACTGACATCAGGAACCTGGCCTGGTGACTTTTGTTTCTCTCGGGAAATGGCCATGGTTCATGTCCATGGACTGGGGGCCCGGAGTGGCCGGCTGCCTGCTGAAATTCTGCATGGATCAGGATGCCGCCGAGATGGAAGGTGCCACCACAGGCAACTGTGGCTGGTTTGACAGTGCCAAGTGCCTCCTGCAAACTGACATCAGGAACCTGGCCTGGTGACTTTTCTTTCTCTGGGGAATGGCATTCATTCTTGTCCAGTTCCCGGTGTTCTGGAGTGCCCGGATGCCTGCTGAAATTCCGCACGGATGAGGATACCTCCCAGATGCAAGGAGCCCCCACAGGCAACTGCGTCTAGTTGGACAGTGCCATGTGCCTCCTGCAAACTGACAGCAGGAACCTGGCCTGATGACTTTTGTTTCTCTGGGGAAAGGCCATGGTTCATGTCCAGGGCCCGGGGGCCCGGAGTGGCCGGCTGTCTGATGAAATTCCGCATGGATCAGGATGCCTCCCAGATGAAAAATGACCCCAGAGGCAACTGTGGCTGGTTTGACAGTGCCAAGTACCTTCTGCAAACAGACATCAGGAACCTGGCCTGGTGACTTTTGTTTCTCTGATGAAAGGCCATGGTTCATGTCCAGGGCCTGGTGGCCCGGAGTGGCCGGCTGCCTGCTGAAATTCCGCACGGTTGAGGATGTCTCCCACATGAAAAATGCCTCCACAGGCAACTGTGGCTGGTTTGACAGTGCCAAGTGCCTCCTGCAAACAGACATCAGGAACCTGGCCTGGTGACTTTTGTTTCTCTGGGGAAAGGCCATGATTCTTGTCCGGGGCACGGTGGCCAGGACTGGCCGGCTGCCTGCTGATATTCCACACGGTTGAGGATACCTCCCAGATGCAAGGTGCCCCCACAGGCAACTGTGGCTGGTTTGACAGTGCCAAGTGCCTCCTGCAAACTGACATCAGGAACCTGGCCTGGTGACTTTTGTTTCTCTGGGGAAAAGCCATGGTTCATGTCCAGGGCTTGGTGGCCCGGAGTGGCCAGCTGCCTGCTGAAATTCCACATGGATCAGGATGCCGCCGAGATGGAAGGTGCCACCACAGGCAACTGCGGCTGGTTAGATAGTGCCAAGTGCCTCCTGCAAACTGACATCAGGAACCTGGCCTGGTGACTTTTGTTTCTCTGGGGAAAGGCCATCATTCATGTCCAGGGCCTGGTGGCCCGGATTGGCCGGCTGCCTGCTGAAATTCCGCACGGGTCAGGATACCTGCCAGATGGAAAGTGGCCCCAGAGGCAACTGTGGCTGGTTTGACAGTGCCAAGTGCCACCTGCAAACTGACATCAGGAACCTGGCCTGGTGACTTTTGTTTCTCTGGGGAAATGCCATCATTATATCCGGGTCGCGGTGGCCCGGAGTGTCCGGCTGCCGGCTGAAATTCCTCACGGTTGAGGATACCTCCCAGATGCAAGGTACCCCAGAGGCAACTGCGGCTGGTTTGACAGTGCCAAGTGCCTCCTGCAAACTGACATCAGGAACCTGGCCTGGTGACTTTTGTTTCTCTGGGGAAAGGCCATCATTCATGTCCAGGGCCTGGGGGCCCGGAGTGGCCGGCTGCCTGCTGAAATTCCGCATGGATCAGGATGCCTCCCACATGAAAAATGCCCCGACAGGCAACTGCGTCTGGTTTGACAGTGCCAAGTGCCTCCTGCAAACTGACATCAGCAACCTGGCCTGGTGACTTTTGTTTCTCTGGGGAAAGGCCATCATTGTTTTCCGGGGTACTGTGGCCCGGAGTGACAGGCTGCCTGCTGAAATTCCGCACGGATCAGGATGCCTCCCAGACCGAAAGTACCACCACAGGCAACTGCGTCTGGTTTGACAGTGCCAAGTGCCTCCTGCAAAGTGACATCAGGAACCTGGCCTGGTGACTTTTGTTTCTCTCGGGAAAGGCCATCATTCATGTCCATGGTCTTGTGGCCTGGAGTGGCCGGCTGCCTGCTGAAATTCTGCATGGATCAGGATGCCGCCGAGATGGAAGGTGCCAGCACAGGCAACTGCGTCTGGTTTGACAGTGCCAAGTGCCTCCTGCAAACTGACATCAGGAACCTGGCCTGGTGACTCTTGTTTCTCTGATGAAAGGCCATCATTCTTGTCCGGGGCACGGTGGCCCGGAATGGCTGGCTGCCTGCTGAAATTCCACACGGTTGAAGATACCTCCCAGATGGAAGGTGCCACCACAGGCAACTGTGGCTGGTTTGACAGTGCCAAGTGCCTCCTGCAAACTGACATCAGGAACCTGGCCTGGTGACTTTTGTTTCTCTGGGGAATGGCATTCATTCTTGTCCAGTTCCCGGTGTTCTGGAGTGGCCGGCTGCCTGCTGAAATTCCGCACAGTTGAGGATACCTCCCAGATGCAAGGAGCCCCCACAGGCAACTGCGTCTAGTTGGACAGTGCCATGTGCCTCCTGCAAACTGACATCAGGAACCTGGCCTGATGACTTTTGTTTCTCTGGGGAAAGGCCATGGTTCATGTCCAGGGCCCGGGGGCCCGGAGTGGCCGGCTGCCTGATGAAATTCCGCATGGATCAGGATGCCTCCCTCATGAAAAATGCCCCCACAGGCAACTGTGGCTGGTTTGACAGTGCCAAGTGCCTCCTGCAAACAGACATCAGGAACCTGGCCTGGTGACTTTTGTTTCTCTGATGAAAGGCCATCATTCTTGCCCGGGGCACGGTGGCCCGGAATGGCTGGCTGCCTGCTGAAATTCCACACGGTGGAAGATACTTCCCAGATGCAAGGTGGACCCACAGACAACTGTGGCTGGTTTGACAGTGCCAAGTGCCTCCTGCAAACTGACATCAGGAACCTGGCCTGGTGACTTTTGTTTCTCTGGGGAAAGGACAACATTCTTGTCCAGGGCCTGGTGGCCCGGAGTGGCCGGCTGCCTGCTGAAATTCCGCATGAATCAGGATGCCTCCCAGATGAAAATTGCCCCCGCAGGCAACTGTGGCTGGTTTGACAGTGCCAAGTGCCTCCTGCAAACTGACATCAGGAACCTGGCCTGGTGACTTTTGTTACTCTGGGGAAAAGCCATGGTTCATGTCCAGGGCCTGGTGGCCCGGAGTGGCCGGCTGCCTGCTGAAATTCCGCATGGATCAGGATGCCTCCCACATGAAAAATGCCCCCAGAGGCAACTGTGGCTGGTTTGACAGTGCCAAGTGCCTCCTGCAAACTGACATCAGGAACCTGGCCTGGTGACTTTTGTTTCTCAGGGGAAAGGCCATGGTTCATGTCCAGGGCCCGGTGGCTCGAGTGACAGCGTGCCTGCTGAAATTCCAAACGGATCAGGATGCCTCCCAGATGAAAAGTGGCCCCAGAGGAAACTGTGGCTGGTTTGACAGTGCCAAGTGCCACCTGCAAACTGACATCAGGAACCTGACCTGGTGACTTTTGTTTCTCTGGGGAAAGGCCATCATTCTTGTCCGGGTCCGGGTGGCCCGGAGTGGCCGGCTGCCTGCTGAAATTCCGCACGGTTGAGGATATCTCCCACATGAAAAATGCCTCCACAGGCAACTGTGGCTGGTTTGACAGTGCCAAGTGCCTCCTGCAAACAGACATCAGGAACCTGGCCTGGTGACTTTTTTTTCTCTGGGGAAAGGCCATCATTCTTGTCCGGGGCACGGTGGCCAGGAGTGGCCGGCTGCCTGCTGATATTCCACACGGTTGAGGATACCTCCCAGATGCAAGGTGCCCCCACAGGTAACTGTGGCTGGTTTGACAGTGCCAAGTGCCTCCTGCAAACTGACATCAGGAACCTGGCCTGGTGACTTTTGTTTCTCTCGGGAAATGGCCATGGTTCATGTCCATGGACTGGGGGCCCGGAGTGGCCGGCTGCCTGCTGAAATTCTGCATGGATCAGGATGCCGCCGAGATGGAAGGTGCCACCACAGGCAACTGTGGCTGGTTTGACAGTGCCAAGTGCCTCCTGCAAACTGACATCAGGAACCTGGCCTGGTGACTTTTCTTTCTCTGGGGAATGGCATTCATTCTTGTCCAGTTCCCGGTGTTCTGGAGTGCCCGGATGCCTGCTGAAATTCCGCACGGATGAGGATACCTCCCAGATGCAAGGAGCCCCCACAGGCAACTGCGTCTAGTTGGACAGTGCCATGTGCCTCCTGCAAACTGACATCAGGAACCTGGCCTGATGACTTTTGTTTCTCTGGGGAAAGGCCATGGTACATGTCCAGGGCCCGGGGGCCCGGAGTGGCCGGCTGTCTGATGAAATTCCGCATGGATCAGGATGCCTCCCAGATGAAAAATGACCCCAGAGGCAACTGTGGCTGGTTTGACAGTGCCAAGTGCCTCCTGCAAACAGACATCAGGAACCTGGCCTGGTGACTTTTGTTTCTCTGATGAAAGGCCATGGTTCATGTCCAGGGCCTGGTGGCCCGGAGTGGCCGGCTGCCTGCTGAAATTCCGCACGGTTGAGGATGTCTCCCACATGAAAAATGCCTCCACAGGCAACTGTGGCTGGTTTGACAGTGCCAAGTGCCTCCTGCAAACTGACATCAGGAACCTGGCCTGGTGACTTTTGTTTCTCAGGTGAATGGACATGGCTCATGTCCAGGGCCTGGTGGCCCGGAGTGGCCTGGTGCCTTCTGAAATTCCGCATGGATCAGGATGCCTCCCAGATGAAAAATTACCCCAGAGGCAACTGCGTCTGGTTTGACAGTGCCAAGTGCCTCCTGCAAAATGACATCAGGAACCTGGCCTGGTGACTTTTGTTTCTCTGATGAAAGGCCATCATTCTTGTCCGGGGCACGGTGGCCCGGAGTGGCTGGCTGCCTGCTGAAATTCCGCACGGTTGAGGATACCTCCGAGATGCAAGGTGGACCCACAGACAACTGTGGCTGGTTTGACAGTGCCAAGTGCCTCCTGCAAACTGACATCAGGAACCTGGCCTGGTGACTTTTGTTACTCTGGGGAAAGGCCATCATTCTTGTCCAGGGCCTGGTGGCCCAGAGTGGCCGGCTGCCTGCTGAAATTCCACATGAATCAGGATGCCTCCCACATGAAAAATGCCCCCACAGGCAACTGCGGCTGGTTTGACAGTGCCAAGTGCCTCCTGCAAACTGACACCAGGAACCTGGCCTGGTGACTTTTGTTTCTCTGGGGAAAGGCCAACATTCGTGTCCAGTGCCCCGCTGCCTGCAGTGGCCGGCTGCCTGCTGAAATTCCTCACGGTTGAGGATACCTCCCACATGAAAAAAGCCTCCACAGGCAACTGTGGCTGGTTTGACAGTGCCGAGTTCCTCCTGCAAACAGACATCAGGAACCTGGCCTGGTGACTTTTTTTTCTCTGGGGAAAGGCCATCATTCTTGTCTGGGGCACGGTGGCCCGGAGTGGCTGGCTGCCTGCTGAAATTCCACACGGTTGAGGATACCTCCCAGATGCAAGTTGCCCCCACAGGCAACTGTGGCTGGTTTGACAGTGCCAAGTGCCTCCTGCAAACTGACATCAGGAACCTGGCCTGGTGACTTTTGTTTCTCAGGGGAATGGGCATGGCTCATGTCCAGGGCCTGGTGGCCCGGAGTGGCCTGGTGCCTGCTGAAATTCCGCATGGATCAGGATGCCTCCCATAAGAAAAATGACCCCAGAGGCAACTGCGTCTGGTTTGACAGTGCCAAGTGCCTCCTGCAAAATGACATCAGGAACCTGGCCTGGTGACTTTTGTTTCTCTGATGAAAGGCCATCATTCTTGTCCGGGGCACGGTGGCCCGGAGTGGCTGGCTGCCTGCTGAAATTCCGCACGGTTCAGGATGCCTCCCAGATGAAAGGTGCCCCCACAGGTAACTGTGGCTGGTTTGACAGTGCCAAGTGCCTCCTGCAAACTGACATCAGGAACCTGGCCTGGTGACTTTTGTTTCTCTGGGGAATGGCATTCATTCTTGTCCAGTTCCCGGTGTTCTGATGTGGCCGGATGCCTGCTGAAATTCCGCACGGATGAGGATACCTCCCAGATGCAAGGAGCCCCCACAGGCAACTGCGTCTAGTTGGACAGTGCCATGTGCCTCCTGCAAACTGACATCAGAAACCTGGCCTGATGACTTTTGTTTCTCTGGGGAAAGGCCATGGTTCATGTCCAGGGCCCGGGGGCCCGGAGTGGCCGGCTGCCTGCTGAAATTCCGCATGGATCAGGATGCCTCCCAGATGAAAAGTGCCCCCACAGGCAACTGTGGCTGGTTGGACAGTGCCAAGTGCCTCCTGCAAACAGACATCAGGAACCTGGCCTGGTGACTTTCGTTTCTCTGGGGAAAGGCCATGGTTCATGTCCAGGGCCTGGTGGCCCGGAGTGGCCGGCTGCCTGCTGAAATTCCGCACGGTTGAGGATGTCTCCCACATGAAAAATGCCTCCACAGGCAACTGTGGCTGGTTTGACAGTGCCAAGTGCCTCCTGCAAACAGACGTCTGGAACCTGGCCTGGTGACTTTTGTTTCTCTGGGGAAAGGCCATCATTCTTGTCCGGGGCACGGTGGCAAGGAGTGGCCGGCTGCCTGCTGATATTCCACACGGTTGAGTATACCTCCCAGTTGCAAGTTGCCCCCACAGGCAACTGTGGCTGGTTTGACAGTGCCAAGTGCCTCCTGCAAACTGACATCAGCAACCTGGCCTGGTGACTTTTGTTTCTCTGGGGAATGGACATGGCTCATGTCCAGGGCCTGGTGGCCCGGAGTGGCCTGGTGCCTTCTGAAATTCCGCATGGATCAGGATGCCTCCCAGATGAAAAATGACCCCAGAGGCAACTGCGTCTAGTTTGACAGTGCCAAGTGCCTCCTGCAAACAGACATCAGGAACCTGGCCTGGTGACTTTTCTTTCTTTGATGAAAGGCCATCATTCTTGTCCGGGGCACGGTGGCCCGGAGTGGCTGGCTGCCTGCTGAAATTCCGCACGGTTGAGGATACCTCCCAGATGCAAGGTGGACCCACAGACAACTGTGGCTGGTTTGACAGTGCCAAGTGCCTCCTGCAAACTGACATCAGGAACCTGGCCTGGCGACTTTTGTTTCTCTGGGGAAAGGCCATCATTCTTGTCCAGGGCCTGGTGGCCCGGAGTCGCCGGCTGCCTGCTGAAATTCCAAATGGATCAGGATGCCTACCACATGAAAAAGGCCCCCAGAGGCAACTGCGGCTGGTTTGACAGTGCCAAGTGCCTCCTGCAAACTGACACCAGGAACCTGGCCTGGTGACTTTTGTTTCTCTGGGGAAAGGCCAACATTCTTTTCTGGGTCCCGTTGGCCGGGAGCGGCCGGCTGCCTGCTGAAATTCAGCACGGATCAGGATGCCTCCCAGACCGAAAGTACCACCCAAGGCAAATGTGGCTGGTTTGACAGTGCCAAGTGCCTCCTGCAAACTGACATCAGCGACCTGGCTTGATGAGTTCTGTTTCTCTGGGGAAAGGCCATCGTTCCTCTCCAGGGCCCGGTGGCTCTAGTGGCCGGCTGCCTGCTGAAATTCCAAACGGATCAGGATGCCGCCCAGATGCAAGATACCACCACAGGCAACTGTGGCAGGTTTGACAGTGCCAAGTGCCTCCTGCACACTGACATCAGGAACCTGGCCTGGTGACTCTTGTTTCTCTGATGAAAGGCCATCATTCTTGTCCGGGGCACGGTGGCCCGGAATGGCTGGCTGCCTGCTGAAATTCCAAACGGTTGAAGATACCTCCCAGATGGAAGGTGCCACCACAGGCAACTGTGGCTGGTTTGACAGTGCCAAGTGCCTCCTGCAAACTGACATCAGGAACCTGGCCTGGTGACTTTTGTTTCTCAGGGGAATGGCATTCATTCTTGTCCAGTTCCCGGTGTTCTGGAGTGCCCGGATGCCTGCTGAAATTCCGCACGGATGAGGATACCTCCCAGATGCAAGGAGCCCCCACAGGCAACTGCGTCTAGTTGGACAGTGCCATGTGCCTCCTGCAAACTGACATCAGGAACCTGGCCTGATGACTTTTGTTTCTCTGGGGAAAGGCCATGGTTCATGTCCAGGGCCCGGGGGCCCGGAGTGGCCGGCTGCCTGATGAAATTCCGCATGGATCAGGATGCCTCCCTCATGAAAAATGCCCCCACAGGCAACTGTGGCTGGTTTGACAGTGCCAAGCGCCTCCTGCAAACAGACATCAGGAACCTGGCCTGGTGACTTTTGTTTCTCTGATGAAAGGCCATCATTCTTGTCCGGGGCACGGTGGCCCGGAATGGCTGGCTGCCTGCTGAAATTCCACACGGTTGAAGATACCTCCCAGATGCAAGGTGGACCCACAGACAACTGTGGCTGGTTTGACAGTGCCAAGTGCCTCCTGCAAACTGACATTTGGAACCTGGCCTGGTGACTTTTGTTTCTCTGGGGAAAGGCCATCATTCTTGTCCAGGGACGGGTGGCCCGGAGTGGCCGGCTGCCAGCTGAAATTCCGCATGGATCAGGATGCCTCCCACATGAATAATACCCCCAGAGGAAACTGCGTCTGGTTTGACAGTGCCAAGTGCCTCCTGCAAACTGACATCAGGAACCTGGCCTGGTGACTTTTGTTTCTCTGGGGAAAAGCCATGGTTCATGTCCAGGGCCCGGGGGCCCGGAGTGGCCAGCTGCCTGCTGAAATTCCACATGGATCAGGATGCCGCCGAGATGGAAGGTGCCACCACAGGCAACTGCGGCTGGTTAGATAGTGCCAAGTGCCTCCTGCAAACTGACATCAGCAACCTGGCCTGGTGACTTTTGTTTCTCTGGGGAAAGGCCATCATTCATGTCCAGGGCCTGGTGGCCCGGAGTGGCCGGCTGCCTGCTGAAATTCCGCACGGGTCAGGATACCTGCCAGATGGAAAGTGGCCCCAGAGGCAACTGTGGCTGGTTTGACAGTGCCAAGTGCCTCCAGCAAACTGACATCAGGAACCTGGCCTGGTGACTTTTGTTTCTCTGGGGAAATGCCATCATTCATGTCCAGGGCCTGGGGGCCCGGAGTGGCCGGCT
Organism: Passer domesticus; assembly: GCF_036417665.1. Classification (NCBI taxonomy): domain Eukaryota; kingdom Metazoa; phylum Chordata; class Aves; order Passeriformes; family Passeridae; genus Passer; species Passer domesticus. The sequence goes on along the minus strand of NC_087480.1, from coordinate 29,727,780 downwards.
GCCTGCTGAAATTCCGCATGGATCAGGATGCCTCCCACATGAAAAATGCCCCGACAGGCAACTGCGTCTGGTTTGACAGTGCCAAGTGCCTCCTGTAAACTGACATCAGCAACCTGGCCTGGTGACTTTTGTTTCTCTGGGGAAAGGCCATCATTGTTTTCCGGGGTACTGTGGCCCGGAGTGACAGGCTGCCTGCTGAAATTCCGCACGGATCAGGATGCCTCCCAGACCGAAAGTACCACCACAGGCAACTGCGTCTGGTTTGACAGTGCCAAGTGCCTCCTGCAAAGTGACATCAGGAACCTGGCCTGGTGACTTTTGTTTCTCTCGGGAAAGGCCATCATTCATGTCCATGGTCTTGTGGCCTGGAGTGGCCGGCTGCCTGCTGAAATTCTGCATGGATCAAGATGCCGCCGAGATGGAAGGTGCCAGCACAGGCAACTGCGTCTGGTTTGACAGTGCCAAGTGCCTCCTGCAAACTGACATCAGGAACCTGGCCTGGTGACTCTTGTTTCTCTGATGAAAGGCCATCATTCTTGTCCGGGGCACGGTGGCCCGGAATGGCTGGCTGCCTGCTGAAATTCCACACGGTTGAAGATACCTCCCAGATGGAAGGTGCCACCACAGGCAACTGTGGCTGGTTTGACAGTGCCAAGTGCCTCCTGCAAACTGACATCAGGAACCTGGCCTGGTGACTTTTGTTTCTCTGGGGAATGGCATTCATTCTTGTCCAGTTCCCGGTGTTCTGGAGTGCCCGGATGCCTGCTGAAATTCCGCACGGATGAGGATACCTCCCAGATGCAAGGAGCCCCCACAGGCAACTGCGTCTAGTTGGACAGTGCCATGTGCCTCCTGCAAACTGACATCAGGAACCTGGCCTGATGACTTTTGTTTCTCTGGGGAAAGGCCATGGTTCATGTCCAGGGCCCGGGGGCCCGGAGTGGCCGGCTGCCTGATGAAATTCCGCATGGATCAGGATGCCTCCCTCATGAAAAATGCCCCCACAGGCAACTGTGGCTGGTTTGACAGTGCCAAGCGCCTCCTGCAAACTGACATCAGGAACCTGGCCGGGTGACTTTTGTTTCTCTGGGGAAAGGACAACATTCTTGTCCAGGGCCTGGTGGCCCGGAGTGGCCGGCTGCCTGCTGAAATTCCGCACGGATCAGGATGCCTCCCAGACCGAAAGTACCACCACAGGCAACTGTGGCTGGTTTGACAGTGCCAAGTGCCTCCTGCAAACTGACATCAGCAACCTGGCCTGGTGACTTTTGTTTCTCTGGGGAAAGGCCATCATTGTTTTCCGGGGTACTGTGGCCCGGAGTGACAGGCTGCCTGCTGAAATTCCGCACGGATCAGGATGCCTCCCAGACCGAAAGTACCACCACAGGCAACTGCGTCTGGTTTGACAGTGCCAAGTGCCTCCTGCAAAGTGACATCAGGAACCTGGCCTGGTGACTTTTGTTTCTCTCGGGAAAGGCCATCATTCATGTCCATGGTCTTGTGGCCTGGAGTGGCCGGCTGCCTGCTGAAATTCTGCATGGATCAGGATGCCGCCGAGATGGAAGGTGCCAGCACAGGCAACTGCGTCTGGTTTGACAGTGCCAAGTGCCTCCTGCAAACTGACATCAGGAACCTGGCCTGGTGACTCTTGTTTCTCTGATGAAAGGCCATCATTCTTGTCCGGGGCACGGTGGCCCGGAATGGCTGGCTGCCTGCTGAAATTCCACACGGTTGAAGATACCTCCCAGATGGAAGGTGCCACCACAGGCAACTGTGGCTGGTTTGACAGTGCCAAGTGCCTCCTGCAAACTGACATCAGGAACCTGGCCTGATGACTTTTGTTTCTCTGGGGAAAGGCCATGGTTCATGTCCAGGGCCCGGGGGCCCGGAGTGGCCGGCTGTCTGATGAAATTCCGCATGGATCAGGATGCCTCCCAGATGAAAAATGACCCCAGAGGCAACTGTGGCTGGTTTGACAGTGCCAAGTACCTTCTGCAAACAGACATCAGGAACCTGGCCTGGTGACTTTTGTTTCTCTGATGAAAGGCCATGGTTCATGTCCAGGGCCTGGTGGCCCGGAGTGGCCGGCTGCCTGCTGAAATTCCGCACGGTTGAGGATGTCTCCCACATGAAAAATGCCTCCACAGGCAACTGTGGCTGGTTTGACAGTGCCAAGTGCCTCCTGCAAACAGACATCAGGAACCTGGCCTGGTGACTTTTGTTTCTCTGGGGAAAGGCCATGATTCTTGTCCGGGGCACGGTGGCCAGGAGTGGCCGGCTGCCTGCTGATATTCCACACGGTTGAGGATACCTCCCAGATGCAAGGTGCCCCCACAGGCAACTGTGGCTGGTTTGACAGTGCCAAGTGCCTCCTGCAAACTGACATCAGGAACCTGGCCTGGTGACTTTTGTTTCTCTGGGGAAAAGCCATGGTTCATGTCCAGGGCTTGGTGGCCCGGAGTGGCCAGCTGCCTGCTGAAATTCCACATGGATCAGGATGCCGCCGAGATGGAAGGTGCCACCACAGGCAACTGCGGCTGGTTAGATAGTGCCAAGTGCCTCCTGCAAACTGACATCAGGAACCTGGCCTGGTGACTTTTGTTTCTCTGGGGAAAGGCCATCATTCATGTCCAGGGCCTGGTGGCCCGGAGTGGCCGGCTGCCTGCTGAAATTCCGCACGGGTCAGGATACCTGCCAGATGGAAAGTGGCCCCAGAGGCAACTGTGGCTGGTTTGACAGTGCCAAGTGCCACCTGCAAACTGACATCAGGAACCTGGCCTGGTGACTTTTGTTTCTCTGGGGAAATGCCATCATTATATCCGGGTCGCGGTGGCCCGGAGTGTCCGGCTGCCGGCTGAAATTCCTCACGGTTGAGGATACCTCCCAGATGCAAGGTACCCCAGAGGCAACTGCGGCTGGTTTGACAGTGCCAAGTGCCTCCTGCAAACTGACATCAGGAACCTGGCCTGGTGACTTTTGTTTCTCTGGGGAAAGGGCATCATTCATGTCCAGGGCCTGGGGGCCCGGAGTGGCCGGCTGCCTGCTGAAATTCCGCATGGATCAGGATGCCTCCCACATGAAAAATGCCCCGACAGGCAACTGCGTCTGGTTTGACAGTGCCAAGTGCCTCCTGCAAACTGACATCAGCAACCTGGCCTGGTGACTTTTGTTTCTCTGGGGAAAGGCCATCATTGTTTTCCAGGGTACTGTGGCCCGGAGTGACAGGCTGCCTGCTGAAATTCCGCACGGATCAGGATGCCTCCCAGACCGAAAGTACCACCACAGGCAACTGCGTCTGGTTTGACAGTGCCAAGTGCCTCCTGCAAAGTGACATCAGGAACCTGGCCTGGTGACTTTTGTTTCTCTCGGGAAAGGCCATCATTCATGTCCATGGTCTTGTGGCCTGGAGTGGCCGGCTGCCTGCTGAAATTCTGCATGGATCAAGATGCCGCCGAGATGGAAGGTGCCAGCACAGGCAACTGCGTCTGGTTTGACAGTGCCAAGTGCCTCCTGCAAACTGACATCAGGAACCTGGCCTGGTGACTCTTGTTTCTCTGATGAAAGGCCATCATTCTTGTCCGGGGCACGGTGGCCCGGAATGGCTGGCTGCCTGCTGAAATTCCACACGGTTGAAGATACCTCCCAGATGGAAGGTGCCACCACAGGCAACTGTGGCTGGTTTGACAGTGCCAAGTGCCTCCTGCAAACTGACATCAGGAACCTGGCCTGGTGACTTTTGTTTCTCTGGGGAATGGCATTCATTCTTGTCCAGTTCCCGGTGTTCTGGAGTGCCCGGATGCCTGCTGAAATTCCGCACGGATGAGGATACCTCCCAGATGCAAGGAGCCCCCACAGGCAACTGCGTCTAGTTGGACAGTGCCATGTGCCTCCTGCAAACTGACATCAGGAACCTGGCCTGATGACTTTTGTTTCTCTGGGGAAAGGCCATGGTTCATGTCCAGGGCCCGGGGGCCCGGAGTGGCCGGCTGCCTGATGAAATTCCGCATGGATCAGGATGCCTCCCTCATGAAAAATGCCCCCACAGGCAACTGTGGCTGGTTTGACAGTGCCAAGCGCCTCCTGCAAACTGACATCAGGAACCTGGCCGGGTGACTTTTGTTTCTCTGGGGAAAGGACAACATTCTTGTCCAGGGCCTGGTGGCCCGGAGTGGCCGGCTGCCTGCTGAAATTCCGCACGGATCAGGATGCCTCCCAGACCGAAAGTACCACCACAGGCAACTGTGGCTGGTTTGACAGTGCCAAGTGCCTCCTGCAAACTGACATCAGCAACCTGGCCTGGTGACTTTTGTTTCTCTGGGGAAAGGCCATCATTGTTTTCCGGGGTACTGTGGCCCGGAGTGACAGGCTGCCTGCTGAAATTCCGCACGGATCAGGATGCCTCCCAGACCGAAAGTACCACCACAGGCAACTGCGTCTGGTTTGACAGTGCCAAGTGCCTCCTGCAAAGTGACATCAGGAACCTGGCCTGGTGACTTTTGTTTCTCTCGGGAAAGGCCATCATTCATGTCCATGGTCTTGTGGCCTGGAGTGGCCGGCTGCCTGCTGAAATTCTGCATGGATCAGGATGCCGCCGAGATGGAAGGTGCCAGCACAGGCAACTGCGTCTGGTTTGACAGTGCCAAGTGCCTCCTGCAAACTGACATCAGGAACCTGGCCTGGTGACTCTTGTTTCTCTGATGAAAGGCCATCATTCTTGTCCGGGGCACGGTGGCCCGGAATGGCTGGCTGCCTGCTGAAATTCCACACGGTTGAAGATACCTCCCAGATGGAAGGTGCCACCACAGGCAACTGTGGCTGGTTTGACAGTGCCAAGTGCCTCCTGCAAACTGACATCAGGAACCTGGCCTGATGACTTTTGTTTCTCTGGGGAAAGGCCATGGTTCATGTCCAGGGCCCGGGGGCCCGGAGTGGCCGGCTGTCTGATGAAATTCCGCATGGATCAGGATGCCTCCCAGATGAAAAATGACCCCAGAGGCAACTGTGGCTGGTTTGACAGTGCCAAGTACCTTCTGCAAACAGACATCAGGAACCTGGCCTGGTGACTTTTGTTTCTCTGATGAAAGGCCATGGTTCATGTCCAGGGCCTGGTGGCCCGGAGTGGCCGGCTGCCTGCTGAAATTCCGCACGGTTGAGGATGTCTCCCACATGAAAAATGCCTCCACAGGCAACTGTGGCTGGTTTGACAGTGCCAAGTGCCTCCTGCAAACAGACATCAGGAACCTGGCCTGGTGACTTTTGTTTCTCTGGGGAAAGGCCATGATTCTTGTCCGGGGCACGGTGGCCAGGAGTGGCCGGCTGCCTGCTGATATTCCACACGGTTGAGGATACCTCCCAGATGCAAGGTGCCCCCACAGGCAACTGTGGCTGGTTTGACAGTGCCAAGTGCCTCCTGCAAACTGACATCAGGAACCTGGCCTGGTGACTTTTGTTTCTCTGGGGAAAAGCCATGGTTCATGTCCAGGGCTTGGTGGCCCGGAGTGGCCAGCTGCCTGCTGAAATTCCACATGGATCAGGATGCCGCCGAGATGGAAGGTGCCACCACAGGCAACTGCGGCTGGTTAGATAGTGCCAAGTGCCTCCTGCAAACTGACATCAGGAACCTGGCCTGGTGACTTTTGTTTCTCTGGGGAAAGGCCATCATTCATGTCCAGGGCCTGGTGGCCCGGAGTGGCCGGCTGCCTGCTGAAATTCCGCACGGGTCAGGATACCTGCCAGATGGAAAGTGGCCCCAGAGGCAACTGTGGCTGGTTTGACAGTGCCAAGTGCCACCTGCAAACTGACATCAGGAACCTGGCCTGGTGACTTTTGTTTCTCTGGGGAAATGCCATCATTATATCCGGGTCGCGGTGGCCCGGAGTGTCCGGCTGCCGGCTGAAATTCCTCACGGTTGAGGATACCTCCCAGATGCAAGGTACCCCAGAGGCAACTGCGGCTGGTTTGACAGTGCCAAGTGCCTCCTGCAAACTGACATCAGGAACCTGGCCTGGTGACTTTTGTTTCTCTGGGGAAAGGGCATCATTCATGTCCAGGGCCTGGGGGCCCGGAGTGGCCGGCTGCCTGCTGAAATTCCGCATGGATCAGGATGCCTCCCACATGAAAAATGCCCCGACAGGCAACTGCGTCTGGTTTGACAGTGCCAAGTGCCTCCTGCAAACTGACATCAGCAACCTGGCCTGGTGACTTTTGTTTCTCTGGGGAAAGGCCATCATTGTTTTCCAGGGTACTGTGGCCCGGAGTGACAGGCTGCCTGCTGAAATTCCGCACGGATCAGGATGCCTCCCAGACCGAAAGTACCACCACAGGCAACTGCGTCTGGTTTGACAGTGCCAAGTGCCTCCTGCAAAGTGACATCAGGAACCTGGCCTGGTGACTTTTGTTTCTCTCGGGAAAGGCCATCATTCATGTCCATGGTCTTGTGGCCTGGAGTGGCCGGCTGCCTGCTGAAATTCTGCATGGATCAGGATGCCGCCGAGATGGAAGGTGCCAGCACAGGCAACTGCGTCTGGTTTGACAGTGCCAAGTGCCTCCTGCAAACTGACATCAGGAACCTGGCCTGGTGACTCTTGTTTCTCTGATGAAAGGCCATCATTCTTGTCCGGGGCACGGTGGCCCGGAATGGCTGGCTGCCTGCTGAAATTCCACACGGTTGAAGATACCTCCCAGATGGAAGGTGCCACCACAGGCAACTGTGGCTGGTTTGACAGTGCCAAGTGCCTCCTGCAAACTGACATCAGGAACCTGGCCTGGTGACTTTTGTTTCTCTGGGGAATGGCATTCATTCTTGTCCAGTTCCCGGTGTTCTGGAGTGGCCGGCTGCCTGCTGAAATTCCGCACAGTTGAGGATACCTCCCAGATGCAAGGAGCCCCCACAGGCAACTGCGTCTAGTTGGACAGTGCCATGTGCCTCCTGCAAACTGACATCAGGAACCTGGCCTGATGACTTTTGTTTCTCTGGGGAAAGGCCATGGTTCATGTCCAGGGCCCGGGGGCCCGGAGTGGCCGGCTGCCTGATGAAATTCCGCATGGATCAGGATGCCTCCCTCATGAAAAATGCCCCCACAGGCAACTGCGTCTGGTTTGACAGTGCCAAGTGCCTCCTGCAAACTGACATCAGGAACCTGGCCTGGTGACTTTTGTTTCTCTGATGAAAGGCCATCATTCTTGTCCGGGGCACGGTGGCCCGGAATGGCTGGCTGCCTGCTGAAATTCCACACGGTGGAAGATACTTCCCAGATGCAAGGTGGACCCACAGACAACTGTGGCTGGTTTGACAGTGCCAAGTGCCTCCTGCAAACTGACATCAGGAACCTGGCCTGGTGACTTTTGTTTCTCTGGGGAAAGGACAACATTCTTGTCCAGGGCCTGGTGGCCCGGAGTGGCCGGCTGCCTGCTGAAATTCCGCATGAATCAGGATGCCTCCCAGATGAAAATTGCCCCCGCAGGCAACTGTGGCTGGTTTGACAGTGCCAAGTGCCTCCTGCAAACTGACATCAGGAACCTGGCCTGGTGACTTTTGTTACTCTGGGGAAAAGCCATGGTTCATGTCCAGGGCCTGGTGGCCCGGAGTGGCCGGCTGCCTGCTGAAATTCCGCATGGATCAGGATGCCTCCCACATGAAAAATGCCCCCAGAGGCAACTGTGGCTGGTTTGACAGTGCCAAGTGCCTCCTGCAAACTGACATCAGGAACCTGGCCTGGTGACTTTTGTTTCTCAGGGGAAAGGCCATGGTTCATGTCCAGGGCTTGGTGGCCCGGAGTGGCCAGCTGCCTGCTGAAAATCCAAAAGGATCAGGATGCCTCCCAGACGAAAAGTACCACCACAGGCAACTGTGGCTGGTTTGACAGTGCCAAGTGCCTCCTGCAAACAGACATCTGCGACCTGGCCTGCTGAGTTCTGTTTCTCAGGGGAAAGGCCATGGTTCATGTCCAGGGCCCGGTGGCTCGAGTGACAGCGTGCCTGCTGAAATTCCAAACGGATCAGGATGCCTCCCAGATGAAAAGTGGCCCCAGAGGAAACTGTGGCTGGTTTGACAGTGCCAAGTGCCACCTGCAAACTGACATCAGGAACCTGGCCTGGTGACTTTTGTTTCTCTGGGGAAAGGCCATCATTCTTGTCCGGGTCCGGGTGGCCCGGAGTGGCCGGCTGCCTGCTGAAATTCCTCACGGTTGAGGATACCTCCCAGATGCAAGGTACCCCAGAGGCAACTGCGGCTGGTTTGACAGTGCCAAGTGCCTCCTGCAAACTGACATCAGGAACCTGGCCTGGTGACTTTTGTTTCTCTGGGGAAAGTCCATCGTTCATGTCCATGGACTGGGGGCCCGGAGTGGCCGGCTGCCTGCTGAAATTCTGCATGGATCAGGATGCCGCCGAGATGGAAGGTGCCACCACAGGCACCTGTGGCTGGTTTGACAGTGCCAAGTGCCTCCTGCAAACTGACATCAGGAACCTGGCCTGGTGACTTTTGTTTCTCTGGGGAAAGGCCATCATTCTTGTCCGGGGCCCAGAGTGGCGTGCGGTGGCCGGCTGCCTGCTGAAATTCCGCACGGTTGAGGATACCTCCCAGATGCAAGTGCCCCCACAGGAAACGGTGGCTGGTTTGACAGTGCCAAGTGCCCCCTGCAAACTGACATCAGGAACCTGGCCTGGTGACTTTTGTTTCTCTGGGGAAAGGCCATGGTTCATGTCCAGGCCTTGGCGGCCCGGAGTGGCCGGCTGCCTGCTGAAATTCCGCACGGTTGAGGATATCTCCCACATGAAAAATGCCTCCACAGGCAACTGTGGCTGGTTTGACAGTGCCAAGTGCCTCCTGCAAACAGACATCAGGAACCTGGCCTGGTGACTTTTTTTTCTCTGGGGAAAGGCCATCATTCTTGTCCGGGGCACGGTGGCCAGGAGTGGCCGGCTGCCTGCTGATATTCCACACGGTTGAGGATACCTCCCAGATGCAAGGTGCCCCCACAGGTAACTGTGGCTGGTTTGACAGTGCCAAGTGCCTCCTGCAAACTGACATCAGGAACCTGGCCTGGTGACTTTTGTTTCTCTCGGGAAATGGCCATGGTTCATGTCCATGGACTGGGGGCCCGGAGTGGCCGGCTGCCTGCTGAAATTCTGCATGGATCAGGATGCCGCCGAGATGGAAGGTGCCACCACAGGCAACTGTGGCTGGTTTGACAGTGCCAAGTGCCTCCTGCAAACTGACATCAGGAACCTGGCCTGGTGACTTTTCTTTCTCTGGGGAATGGCATTCATTCTTGTCCAGTTCCCGGTGTTCTGGAGTGCCCGGATGCCTGCTGAAATTCCGCACGGATCAGGATACCTCCCAGATGCAAGGAGCCCCCACAGGCAACTGCGTCTAGTTGGACAGTGCCATGTGCCTCCTGCAAACTGACATCAGGAACCTGGCCTGATGACTTTTGTTTCTCTGGGGAAAGGCCATGGTTCATGTCCAGGGCCCGGGGGCCCGGAGTGGCCGGCTGTCTGATGAAATTCCGCATGGATCTGGATGCCTCCCAGATGAAAAATGACCCCAGAGGCAACTGTGGCTGGTTTGACAGTGCCAAGTGCCTCCTGCAAACAGACATCAGGAACCTGGCCTGGTGACTTTTGTTTCTCTGATGAAAGGCCATGGTTCATGTCCAGGGCCTGGTGGCCCGGAGTGGCCGGCTGCCTGCTGAAATTCCGCACGGTTGAGGATGTCTCCCACATGAAAAATGCCTCCACAGGCAACTGTGGCTGGTTTGACAGTGCCAAGTGCCTCCTGCAAACAGACATCAGGAACCTGGCCTGGTGACTTTTGTTTCTCTGTGGAAAGGCCATGATTCTTGTCCGGGGCACGGTGGCCAGGAGTGGCCGGCTGCCTGCTGATATTCCACACGGTTGAGGATACCTCCCAGATGCAAGGTGCCCCCACAGGCAACTGTGGCTGGTTTGACAGTGCCAAGTGCCTCCTGCAAACTGACATCAGGAACCTGGCCTGGTGACTTTTGTTTCTCAGGTGAATGGACATGGCTCATGTCCAGGGCCTGGTGGCCCGGAGTGGCCTGGTGCCTTCTGAAATTCCGCATGGATCAGGATGCCTCCCAGATGAAAAATTACCCCAGAGGCAACTGCGTCTAGTTTGACAGTGCCAAGTGCCTCCTGCAAAATGACATCAGGAACCTGGCCTGGTGAGTTTTGTTTCTCTGATGAAAGGCCATCATTCTTGTCCGGGGCACGGTGGCCCGGAGTGGCTGGCTGCCTGCTGAAATTCCGCACGGTTGAGGATACCTCCGAGATGCAAGGTGGACCCACAGACAACTGTGGCTGGTTTGACAGTGCCAAGTGCCTCCTGCAAACTGACATCAGGAACCTGGCCTGGTGACTTTTGTTACTCTGGGGAAAGGCCATCATTCTTGTCCAGGGCCTGGTGGCCCAGAGTGGCCGGCTGCCTGCTGAAATTCCACAGGAATCAGGATGCCTCCCACATGAAAAATGCCCCCACAGGCAACTGCGGCTGGTTTGAGAGTGCCAAGTGCCTCCTGCAAACTGACACCAGGAACCTGGCCTGGTGACTTTTGTTTCTCTGGGGAAAGGCCAACATTCGTGTCCAGTGCCCCGCTGCCTGCAGTGGCCTGCTGCCTGCTGAAATTCCTCACGGTTGAGGATACCTCCCACATGAAAAAAGCCTCCACAGGCAACTGTGGCTGGTTTGACAGTGCCGAGTTCCTCCTGCAAACAGACATCAGGAACCTGGCCTGGTGACTTTTTTTTCTCTGGGGAAAGGCCATCATTCTTGTCTGGGGCACGGTGGCCCGGAGTGGCTGGCTGCCTGCTGAAATTCCACACGGTTGAGGATACCTCCCAGATGCAAGTTGCCCCCACAGGCAACTGTGGCTGGTTTGACAGTGCCAAGTGCCTCCTGCAAACTGACATCAGGAACCTGGCCTGGTGACTTTTGTTTCTCAGGGGAATGGGCATGGCTCATGTCCAGGGCCTGGTGGCCCGGAGTGGCCTGGTGCCTGCTGAAATTCCGCATGGATCAGGATGCCTCCCATAAGAAAAATGACCCCAGAGGCAACTGCGTCTGGTTTGACAGTGCCAAGTGCCTCCTGCAAAATGACATCAGGAACCTGGCCTGGTGACTTTTGTTTCTCTGATGAAAGGCCATCATTCTTGTCCGGGGCACGGTGGCCCGGAGTGGCTGGCTGCCTGCTGAAATTCCGCACGGTTCAGGATGCCTCCCAGATGCAAGGCGGACCCACAGACAACTGTGGCTGGTTTGACAGTGCCAAGTGCCTCCTGCAAACTGACATCAGGAACCTGGCCTGGTGACTTTTGTTTCTCTGGGGAAAGGCCATCATTCGTGTCCAGTGCCCCGCTGCCTGCAGTGGCCGGCTGCCTGCTGAAATTCCTCACGGTTGAGGATACCTCCCAGATGAAAGGTGCCCCCACAGGTAACTGTGGCTGGTTTGACAGTGCCAAGTGCCTCCTGCAAACTGACATCAGGAACCTGGCCTGGTGACTTTTGTTTCTCTGGGGAATGGCATTCATTCTTGTCCAGTTCCCGTTGTTCTGATGTGGCCGGATGCCTGCTGAAATTCCGCACGGATGAGGATACCTCCCAGATGCAAGGAGCCCCCACAGGCAACTGCGTCTAGTTGGACAGTGCCATGTGCCTCCTGCAAACTGACATCAGAAACCTGGCCTGATGACTTTTGTTTCTCTGGGGAAAGGCCATGGTTCATGTCCAGGGCCCGGGGGCCCGGAGTGGCCGGCTGCCTGCTGAAATTCCGCATGGATCAGGATGCCTCCCAGATGAAAAGTGCCCCCACAGGCAACTGTGGCTGGTTGGACAGTGCCAAGTGCCTCCTGCAAACAGACATCAGGAACCTGGCCTGGTGACTTTCGTTTCTCTGGGGAAAGGCCATGGTTCATGTCCAGGGCCTGGTGGCCCGGAGTGGCCGGCTGCCTGCTGAAATTCCGCACGGTTGAGGATGTCTCCCACATGAAAAATGCCTCCACAGGCAACTGTGGCTGGTTTGACAGTGCCAAGTGCCTCCTGCAAACAGACGTCTGGAACCTGGCCTGGTGACTTTTGTTTCTCTGGGGAAAGGCCATCATTCTTGTCCGGGGCACGGTGGCAAGGAGTGGCCGGCTGCCTGCTGATATTCCACACGGTTGAGTATACCTCCCAGATGCAAGGTGCCCCCACAGGCAACTGTGGCTGGTTTGACACTGCCAAGTGCCTCCTGCAAACTGACATCAGCAACCTGGCCTGGTGACTTTTGTTTCTCAGGGGAATGGACATGGCTCATGTCCAGGGCCTGGTGGCCCGGAGTGGCCTGGTGCCTTCTGAAATTCCGCATGGATCAGGATGCCTCCCAGATGAAAAATGACCCCAGAGGCAACTGCGTCTAGTTTGACAGTGCCAAGTGCCTCCTGCAAACAGACATCAGGAACCTGGCCTGGTGACTTTTCTTTCTTTGATGAAAGGCCATCATTCTTGTCCGGGGCACGGTGGCCCGGAGTGGCTGGCTGCCTGCTGAAATTCCGCACGGTTGAGGATACCTCCCAGATGCAAGGTGGACCCACAGACAACTGTGGCTGGTTTGACAGTGCCAAGTGCCTCCTGCAAACTGACATCAGGAACCTGGCCTGGCGACTTTTGTTTCTCTGGGGAAAGGCCATCATTCTTGTCCAGGGCCTGGTGGCCCGGAGTCGCCGGCTGCCTGCTGAAATTCCAAATGGATCAGGATGCCTACCACATGAAAAATGCCCCCACAGGCAACTGCGGCTGGTTTGACAGTGCCAAGTGCCTCCTGCAAACTGACACCAGGAACCTGGCCTGGTGACTTTTGTTTCTCTGGGGAAAGGCCAACATTCTTTTCTGGGTCCCGTTGGCCGGGAGCGGCCGGCTGCCTGCTGAAATTCAGCACGGATCAGGATGCCTCCCAGACCGAAAGTACCACCCAAGGCAAATGTGGCTGGTTTGACAGTGCCAAGTGCCTCCTGCAAACTGACATCAGCGACCTGGCTTGATGAGTTCTGTTTCTCTGGGGAAAGGCCATCGTTCCTCTCCAGGGCCCGGTGGCTCTAGTGGCCGGCTGCCTGCTGAAATTCCAAACGGATCAGGATGCCGCCCAGATGCAAGATACCACCACAGGCAACTGTGGCAGGTTTGACAGTGCCAAGTGCCTCCTTCAAACTGACATCAGGAACCTGGCCTGGTGAGTTTTGTTTCTCTGGGGAAAGGCCATCGTTCCTGTCCGGGGCCCGCTGGCCCGGAGTGGCCGGCTGCCTGCTGAAATTCCGCAGGGATGAGGATACATCCCAGATGCAAGGTGCCCCCACAGGAAACGGTGGCTGGTTTGACAGTGCCAAGTGCCTCCTGCAAACTGACATCAGGAACCTGGCCTGGTGACTTTTGTTTCTCTGGGGAAAAGCCATGGTTCATGTCCAGGGACTGGTGGCTCGAGTGACAGGCTGCCTGCTGAAATTCTGCATGGATCAGGATGCCTCCCACATGAAAATCACCCCCACAGGCAACTGCGTCAGGTGTGACAGTGCCAAGTGCCTCCTGCAAACTGACATCAGGAACCTGGCCTGGTGACTTTTGTTTCTCTGGGGAAAAGCCATGGTTTATATCCAGGGCCTGGTGGCCCGGAGTGGCCGGCTGCCTGCTGAAATTCCGCATGGATCAGGATGCCTCCCAGATGAAAAATGACCCCAGAGGCAACTGTGGCAGGTTTGACAGTGCCAAGTGCCTCCTGCAAACTGACATCAGGAACCTGGCCTGGTGACTTTTGTTTCTCTGGGGAAAGGCCATCATTCTTTTCCGGGGCCCAGAGTGGCCAGAGTGTCCGGCTGCCTGCTGAAATTCCACACGGTTGAGGATGCCTCCCAGTTGCAATGTGCCCCCACAGGCAACTGCGTCTGGTTTGACAGTGCCAAGTGCCACCTGCAAACTGACATCAGGAACCTGGCCTGGTGACTTTTGTTTCTCTGGGGAAAGGCCAACATTCTTTTCTGGGTCCCGGTGGCCCGGAGTGGCCGGCTGCCTGCTGAAATTCCGCACGGATCAGGATGCCTCCCAGACAGAAAGTACCACCCAAGGCAACTGTGGCTGTTTTGACAGTGCCAAGTGCCTCCTGCAAACAGACATCAGCGACCTGGCCTGCTGAGATCTTTTTCTCTGGGGAAAGGCCATCGTTCCTCTCCAGGGCCCGGTGGCTCGAGTGGCAGGCTGCCTGCTGAAATTCCGCATGGATCAGGATGCCTCCCAGATGAAAGGTGCCCCCACAGGCAACTGTGGCTGGTTTGACAGTGCCAAGTGCCTCCTGCAAACTGACATCAGGAACCAGGCCTGGTGACTTTTATTTCTCTGGGTAAAGGCCATCATTCGTGTCCAGTGCCCCGCGGCCTGGAGTGGCCGGCTGCCTGCTGAAATTCCTCACGGTTGAGGATACCTCCCAGTTGCAATGTGCCCCCACAGGCAACTGCGTCTGGTTTGACAGTGCCAAGTGCCACCTGCAAACTGACATCAGGAACCTGGCCTGGTGACTTTTGTTTCTCTGGGGAAAGGCCAACATTCTTTTCCGGGTACCGGTGGACAGAGTGGCCGGCTGCCTGCTGAAATTCCGCACGGATCAGGATGCCTCCCAGACCGAAAGTACCACCCAAGGCAACTGTGGCTGTTTTGACAGTGCCAAGTGCCTCCTGAAAACAGACATCAGCGACCTGGCCTGCTGAGATCTGTTTCTCTGGGGAAAGGCCATCGTTCCTCTCCAGGGCCCGGTGGCTCGAGTGGCAGGCTGCCTGCTGAAATTCCGCATGGATCAGGAGGCCTCCCAGATGAAAGGTGCCCCCACAGGCAACTGTGGCTGGTTTGACAGTGCCAAGTGCCTCCTGCAAACTGACATCAGGAACCTGGCCTGGTGACTTTTATTTCTCTGGGTAAAGGCCATCATTCGTGTCCAGTGCCCCGCGGCCTGGAGTGGCCGGCTGCCTGCTGAAATTCCTCACGGTTGAGGATACCTCCCAGATGAAAGGTGCCCCCACAGGTAACTGTGGCTGGTTTGACAGTGCCAAGTGCCTCCTGCAAACTGACATCAGGAACCTGGCCTGGTGACTTTTGTTTCTCTGGGGAAAGGCCATGGTTCATGTCCAGGGCCTTGTGGCCAGGAGTGGCCGGCTGCCTGCTGAAATTCCGCACGGATCAGGATACATCCCAGTTGCAATATGCCCCCACAGGCAACTGCGTCTGGTTTGACAGTGCCAAGTGCCACCTTCAAACTGACATCAGGAACCTGGCCTGGTGACTTTCGTTTCTCTGGGGAAAGGCCATCATTCGTGTCCAGTGCCCCGCTGCCTGGAGTGGCCGACTGCCTGCTGAAATTCCACAATGTTGAGGATGCCTCCCAGATGAAAAATGCCCCCACAGGCAACGGCGTCTGGTTTCACAGTGCCAAGTGCCTCCTGCAAACTGACATCAGGAACCTGGCCTGGTGACTTTTGTTTCTCTGGGGAAAGGCCATGGTTCATGTCCAGGGCCTGGTGGCCCGGAGTGGCCGGCTGCCTTCTGAAATTCCAAATGGATCAGGATACCTCCCAGACCGAAAGTACCACCAGAGGCAACTGTGGCTGGTTTGACAGTGCCAAGTGCCTCCTGCAAACTGACATCAGGAACCTGGCCTGGTGACTTTCATTTCTCAGGGGAAAGGCCATCATTCTTGTCCGGGGCCCAGAGCGGCCGGAGTGGCCGGCTGCCTGCTGAAATTCCACACGGTTGAGGATGCCTCCCAGATGAAAAATGCACCCATAGGCAACGGCGTCTGGTTTCACAGTGCCAAGTGCCTCCTGCAAACTGACATCAGGAACCTGGCCATGTGACTTTTGTTTCTCTGGGGAAAGGACATGGTTCATGTCCAGGGCTTGGTGGCCCGGAGTGGCCGGCTGCCTTCTGAAATTCCAAATGGATCAGGATACCTCCCAGACCGAAAGTACCACCAGAGGCAACTGTGGCTGGTTTGACAGTGCCAAGTGCCTCCTGCAAACTGACATCAGGAACCTGGCCTGGTGACTTTTATTTCTCTGGGTAAAGGCCATCATTCGTGTCCAGTGCCCCGCGGCCTGGAGTGGCCGGCTGCCTGCTGAAATTCCTCACGGTTGAGGATACCTCCCAGATGAAAGGTGCCCCCACAGGTAACTGTGGCTGGTTTGACAGTGCCAAGTGCCTCCTGCAAACTGACATCAGGAACCTGGCCTGGTGACTTTTGTTTCTCTGGGGAAAGTCTATGGTTCATGTCCATGGCCTGGGGGCCCGGAGTGGCCGGCTGCCTGCTGAAATTCTGCATGGATCAGGATGCCGCCGAGATGGAAGGTGCCACCACAGGCAACTGTGGCTGGTTTGACACTGCCAAGTGCCTCCTGCAAACGGACATCAGGAACCTGGCCTGGTGACTTTCGTTTCTCTGGGGAAAGGCCATGGTTCATGTCCAGGGCCTGGTGGCCCGGAGTGGCCTGGTGCCTGCTGAAATTCCGCACGGTTGAGGATGTCTCCCACATGAAAAAAGCCTCCACAGGCAACTGTGGCTGGTTTGACAGTGCCGAGTTCCTCCTGCAAACAGACATCAGGAACCTGGCCTGGTGACTTTTTTTTCTCTGGGGAAAGGCCATCATTCTTGTCTGGGGCACGGTGGCAAGGAGTGGCTGGCTGCCTGCTGAAATTCCACACGGTTGAGGATACCTCCCAGATGCAAGTTGCCCCGACAGGCAACTGTGGCTGGTTTGACAGTGCCAAGTGCCTCCTGCAAACTGACATCAGCAACCTGGCCTGGTGACTTTTGTTTCTCAGGGGAATGGGCATGGCTCATGTCCAGGGCCTGGTGGCCCGGAGTGGCCTGGTGCCTGCTGAAATTCCGCATGGATCAGGATGCCTCCCATATGAAAAATGACCCCAGAGGCAACTGCGTCTGGTTTGACAGTGCCAAGTGCCTCCTGCAAAATGACATCAGGAACCTGGCCTGGTGACTTTTGTTTCTCTGATGAAAGGCCATCATTCTTGTCCGGGGCACGGTGGCCCGGAGTGGCTGGCTGCCTGCTGAAATTCCGCACGGTTCAGGATGCCTCCCAGATGCAAGGCGGACCCACAGACAACTGTGGCTGGTTTGACAGTGCCAAGTGCCTCCTGCAAACTGACATCAGGAACCTGGCCTGGTGACTTTTGTTTCTCTGGGGAAAGGCCATCATTCGTGTCCAGTGCCCCGCTGCCTGCAGTGGCCGGCTGCCTGCTGAAATTCCTCACGGTTGAGGATACCTCCCAGATGAAAGGTGCCCCCACAGGTAACTGTGGCTGGTTTGACAGTGCCAAGTGCCTCCTGCAAACTGACATCAGGAACCTGGCCTGGTGACTTTTCTTTCTCTGGGGAATGGCATTCATTCTTGTCCAGTTCCCGGTGTTCTGATGTGGCCGGATGCCTGCTGAAATTCCGCACGGATGAGGATACCTCCCAGATGCAAGGAGCCCCCACAGGCAACTGCGTCTAGTTGGACAGTGCCATGTGCCTCCTGCAAACTGACATCAGAAACCTGGCCTGATGACTTTTGTTTCTCTGGGGAAAGGCCATGGTTCATGTCCAGGGCCCGGGGGCCCGGAGTGGCCGGCTGCCTGCTGAAATTCCGCATGGATCAGGATGCCTCCCAGATGAAAAGTGCCCCCACAGGCAACTGTGGCTGGTTGGACAGTGCCAAGTGCCTCCTGCAAACAGACATCAGGAACCTGGCCTGGTGACTTTCGTTTCTCTGGGGAAAGGCCATGGTTCATGTCCAGGGCCTGGTGGCCCGGAGTGGCCGGCTGCCTGCTGAAATTCCGCACGGTTGAGGATGTCTCCCACATGAAAAATGCCTCCACAGGCAACTGTGGCTGGTTTGACAGTGCCAAGTGCCTCCTGCAAACAGACGTCTGGAACCTGGCCTGGTGACTTTTGTTTCTCTGGGGAAAGGCCATCATTCTTGTCCGGGGCACGGTGGCAAGGAGTGGCCGGCTGCCTGCTGATATTCCACACGGTTGAGTATACCTCCCAGATGCAAGGTGCCCCCACAGGCAACTGTGGCTGGTTTGACAGTGCCAAGTGCCTCCTGCAAACTGACATCAGCAACCTGGCCTGGTGACTTTTGTTTCTCAGGGGAATGGACATGGCTCATGTCCAGGGCCTGGTGGCCCGTAGTGGCCTGGTGCCTTCTGAAATTCCGCATGGATCAGGATGCCTCCCAGATGAAAAATGACCCCAGAGGCAACTGCGTCTAGTTTGACAGTGCCAAGTGCCTCCTGCAAACAGACATCAGGAACCTGGCCTGGTGACTTTTCTTTCTTTGATGAAAGGCCATCATTCTTGTCCGGGGCACGGTGGCCCGGAGTGGCTGGCTGCCTGCTGAAATTCCGCACGGTTGAGGATACCTCCCAGATGCAAGGTGGACCCACAGACAACTGTGGCTGGTTTGACAGTGCCAAGTGCCTCCTGCAAACTGACATCAGGAACCTGGCCTGGCGACTTTTGTTTCTCTGGGGAAAGGCCATCATTCTTGTCCAGGGCCTGGTGGCCCGGAGTCGCCGGCTGCCTGCTGAAATTCCAAATGGATCAGGATGCCTACCACATGAAAAATGCCCCCACAGGCAACTGCGGCTGGTTTGACAGTGCCAAGTGCCTCCTGCAAACTGACACCAGGAACCTGGCCTGGTGACTTTTGTTTCTCTGGGGAAAGGCCAACATTCTTTTCTGGGTCCCGTTGGCCGGGAGCGGCCGGCTGCCTGCTGAAATTCAGCACGGATCAGGATGCCTCCCAGACCGAAAGTACCACCCAAGGCAAATGTGGCTGGTTTGACAGTGCCAAGTGCCTCCTGCAAACTGACATCAGCGACCTGGCTTGATGAGTTCTGTTTCTCTGGGGAAAGGCCATCGTTCCTCTCCAGGGCCCGGTGGCTCTAGTGGCCGGCTGCCTGCTGAAATTCCAAACGGATCAGGATGCCGCCCAGATGCAAGATACCACCACAGGCAACTGTGGCAGGTTTGACAGTGCCAAGTGCCTCCTTCAAACTGACATCAGGAACCTGGCCTGGTGAGTTTTGTTTCTCTGGGGAAAGGCCATCGTTCTTGTCCGGGGCCCGCTGGCCCGGAGTGGCCGGCTGCCTGCTGAAATTCCGCAGGGATGAGGATACATCCCAGATGCAAGGTGCCCCCACAGGAAACGGTGGCTGGTTTGACAGTGCCAAGTGCCTCCTGCAAACTGACATCAGGAACCTGGCCTGGTGACTTTTGTTTCTCTGGGGAAAAGCCATGGTTCATGTCCAGGGACTGGTGGCTCGAGTGACAGGCTGCCTGCTGAAATTCTGCATGGATCAGGATGCCTCCCACATGAAAAACACCCCCACAGGCAACTGCGTCAGGTGTGACAGTGCCAAGTGCCTCCTGCAAACTGACATCAGGAACCTGGCCTGGTGACT
Organism: Passer domesticus; assembly: GCF_036417665.1. Lineage (NCBI taxonomy): Eukaryota > Metazoa > Chordata > Aves > Passeriformes > Passeridae > Passer > Passer domesticus. Next base: position 29,708,282 of record NC_087480.1, on the reverse strand, counting down.
TTTGTTTCTCTGGGGAAAAGCCATGGTTTATATCCAGGGCCTGGTGGCCCGGAGTGGCCGGCTGCCTGCTGAAATTCCGCATGGATCAGGATGCCTCCCAGATGAAAAATGACCCCAGAGGCAACTGTGGCTGGTTTGACAGTGCCAAGTGCCTCCTGCAAACAGACATCAGGAACCTGGCCTGGTGACTTTTGTTTCTCTGGGGAAAGGCCATCATTCTTTTCCGGGGCCCAGAGTGGCCAGAGTGGCCGGCTGCCTTCTGAAATTCCACACGGTTGAGGATGCCTCCCAGTTGCAATGTGCCCCCACAGGCAACTGCGTCTGGTTTGACAGTGCCAAGTGCCACCTGCAAACTGACATCAGGAACCTGGCCTGGTGACTTTTGTTTCTCTGGGGAAAGGCCAACATTCTTTTCTGGGTCCCGGTGGCCCGGAGTGGCCGGCTGCCTGCTGAAATTCCGCACGGATCAGGATGCCTCCCAGACAGAAAATACCACCCAAGGCAACTGTGGCTGTTTTGACAGTGCCAAGTGCCTCCTGCAAACAGACATCAGCGACCTGGCCTGCTGAGATCTTTTTCTCTGGGGAAAGGCCATCGTTCCTCTCCAGGGCCCGGTGGCTCGAGTGGCAGGCTGCCTGCTGAAATTCCGCATGGATCAGGATGCCTCCCAGATGAAAGGTGCCCCCACAGGCAACTGTGGCTGGTTTGACAGTGCCAAGTGCCTCCTGCAAACTGACATCAGGAACCAGGCCTGGTGACTTTTATTTCTCTGGGTAAAGGCCATCATTCGTGTCCAGTGCCCCGCGGCCTGGAGTGGCCGGCTGCCTGCTGAAATTCCTCACGGTTGAGGATACCTCCCAGTTGCAATGTGCCCCCACAGGCAACTGCGTCTGGTTTGACAGTGCCAAGTGCCACCTGCAAACTGACATCAGGAACCTGGCCTGGTGACTTTTGTTTCTCTGGGGAAAGGCCATGGTTCATGTCCAGGGCCCGGGGGCCCGGAGTGGCCGGCTGCCTGCTGAAATTCCGCATGGATCAGGATGCCTCCCAGACCGAAAGTACCACCCAAGGCAACTGTGGCTGTTTTGACAGTGCCAAGTGCCTCCTGCAAACAGACATCAGCGACCTGGCCTGCTGAGATCTGTTTCTCTGGGGAAAGGCCATCGTTCCTCTCCAGGGCCCGGTGGCTCGAGTGGCAGGCTGCCTGCTGAAATTCCGCATGGATCAGGAGGCCTCCCAGATGAAAGGTGCCCCCACAGGCAACTGTGGCTGGTTTGACAGTGCCAAGTGCCTCCTGCAAACTGACATCAGGAACCTGGCCTGGTGACTTTTATTTCTCTGGGTAAAGGCCATCATTCGTGTCCAGTGACCCGCGGCCTGGAGTGGCCGGCTGCCTGCTGAAATTCCTCACGGTTGAGGATACCTCCCAGATGAAAGGTGCCCCCACAGGTAACTGTGGCTGGTTTGACAGTGCCAAGTGCCTCCTGCAAACTGACATCAGGAACCTGGCCTGGTGACTTTTGTTTCTCTGGGGAAAGGCCATGGTTCATGTCCAGGGCCTTGTGGCCAGGAGTGGCCGGCTGCCTGCTGAAATTCCGCACGGATCAGGATACATCCCAGTTGCAATGTGCCCCCACAGGCAACTGCGTCTGGTTTGACAGTGCCAAGTGCCACCTGCAAACTGACATCAGGAACCTGGCCTGGTGACTTTCGTTTCTCTGGGGAAAGGCCATCATTCGTGTCCAGTGCCCCGCTGCCTGGAGTGGCCGACTGCCTGCTGAAATTCCACAATGTTGAGGATGCCTCCCAGATGAAAAATGCCCCCACAGGCAACGGCGTCTGGTTTCACAGTGCCAAGTGCCTCCTGCAAACTGACATCAGGAACCTGGCCTGGTGACTTTTGTTTCTCTGGGGAAAGGCCATGGTTCATGTCCAGGGCCTGGTGGCCCGGAGTGGCCGGCTGCCTTCTGAAATTCCAAATGGATCAGGATACCTCCCAGACCGAAAGTACCACCAGAGGCAACTGTGGCTGGTTTGACAGTGCCAAGTGCCTCCTGCAAACTGACATCAGGAACCTGGCCTGGTGACTTTCGTTTCTCAGGGGAAAGGCCATCATTCTTGTCCGGGGCCCAGAGCGGCCGGAGTGGCCGGCTGCCTGCTGAAATTCCACACGGTTGAGGATGCCTCCCAGATGAAAAATGCACCCATAGGCAACGGCGTCTGGTTTCACAGTGCCAAGTGCCTCCTGCAAACTGACATCAGGAACCTGGCCATGTGACTTTTGTTTCTCTGGGGAAAGGACATGGTTCATGTCCAGGGCTTGGTGGCCCGGAGTGGCCGGCTGCCTTCTGAAATTCCAAATGGATCAGGATACCTCCCAGACCGAAAGTACAACCAGAGGCAACTGTGGCTGGTTTGACAGTGCCAAGTGCCTCCTGCAAACTGACATCAGGAACCTGGCCTGGTGACTTTTATTTCTCTGGGTAAAGGCCATCATTCGTGTCCAGTGACCCGCGGCCTGGAGTGGCCGGCTGCCTGCTGAAATTCCTCACGGTTGAGGATACCTCCCAGATGAAAGGTGCCCCCACAGGTAACTGTGGCTGGTTTGACAGTGCCAAGTGCCTCCTGCAAACTGACATCAGGAACCTGGCCTGGTGACTTTTGTTTCTCTGGGGAAAGTCCATGGTTCATGTCCATGGCCTGGGGGCCCGGAGTGGCCGGCTGCCTGCTGAAATTCTGCATGGATCAGGATGCCGCCGAGATGGAAGGTGCCACCACAGGCAACTGTGGCTGGTTTGACACTGCCAAGTGCCTCCTGCAAACGGACATCAGGAACCTGGCCGGCTGACTTCTGTTTCTCAGGGGAAAGGCCATGGTTCATGTCCAGGGCCTGGAAGCCCGGAGTGGCCGGCTGCCTGCTGAAATTCCGCATGGATCAGGATGCCTCCCTCATGAAAAATGCCCCCACAGGCAACTGTGGCTGGTTTGACAGTGCCAAGTGCCTCCTGCAAACAGACATCAGGAACCTGGCCTGGTGACTTTCGTTTCTCTGGGGAAAGTCCATGGTTCATGTCCAGGGCCTGGTGGCCCGGAGTGGCCTGGTGCCTGCTGAAATTCCGCACGGTTGAGGATGTCTCCCACATGAAAAAAGCCTCCACAGGCAACTGTGGCTGGTTTGACAGTGCCGAGTTCCTCCTGCAAACAGACATCAGGAACCTGGCCTGGTGAGTTTTGTTTCTCTGGGGAAAGGCCATCATTCTTGTCTGGGGCACGGTGGCCCGGAGTGGCTGGCTGCCTGCTGCAATTCCACACGGTTGAGGATACCTCCCAGATGCAAGTTGCCCCCACAGGCAACTGTGGCTGGTTTGACAGTGCCAAGTGCCTCCTGCAAACTGACATCAGGAACCTGGCCTGGTGACTTTTGTTTCTCAGGGGAATGGGCATGGCTCATGTCCAGGGCCTGGTGGCCCGGAGTGGCCTGGTGCCTGCTGAAATTCCGCATGGATCAGGATGCCTCCCATATGAAAAATGACCCCAGAGGCAACTGCGTCTGGTTTGACAGTGCCAAGTGCCTCCTGCAAACTGACATCAGGAACCTGGCCTGGTGACTTTTGTTTCTCTGATGAAAGGCCATCATTCTTGTCCGGGGCACGGTGGCCCGGAGTGGCTGGCTGCCTGCTGAAATTCCGCACGGTTCAGGATGCCTCCCAGATGCAAGGCGGACCCACAGACAACTGTGGCTGGTTTGACAGTGCCAAGTGCCTCCTGCAAACTGACATCAGGAACCTGGCCTGGTGACTTTTGTTTCTCTGGGGAAAGGCCATCATTCGTGTCCAGTGCCCCGCTGCCTGCAGTGGCCGGCTGCCTGCTGAAATTCCTCACGGTTGAGGATACCTCCCAGATGAAAGGTGCCCCCACAGGTAACTGTGGCTGGTTTGACAGTGCCAAGTGCCTCCTGCAAACTGACATCAGGAACCTGGCCTGGTGACATTTGTTTCTCTGGGGAATGGCATTCATTCTTGTCCAGTTCCCGGTGTTCTGATGTGGCCGGATGCCTGCTGAAATTCCGCACGGATGAGGATACCTCCCAGATGCAAGGAGCCCCCACAGGCAACTGCGTCTAGTTGGACAGTGCCATGTGCCTCCTGCAAACTGACATCAGAAACCTGGCCTGATGACTTTTGTTTCTCTGGGGAAAGGCCATGGTTCATGTCCAGGGCCCGGGGGCCCGGAGTGGCCAGCTGCCTGCTGAAATTCCGCATGGATCAGGATGCCTCCCAGATGAAAAGTGCCCCCACAGGCAACTGTGGCTGGTTGGACAGTGCCAAGTGCCTCCTGCAAACAGACATCAGGAACCTGGCCTGGTGACTTTCGTTTCTCTGGGGAAAGGCCATGGTTCATGTCCAGGGCCTGGTGGCCCGGAGTGGCCGGCTGCCTGCTGAAATTCCGCACGGTTGAGGATGTCTCCCACATGAAAAATGCCTCCACAGGCAACTGTGGCTGGTTTGACAGTGCCAAGTGCCTCCTGCAAACAGACGTCTGGAACCTGGCCTGGTGACTTTTGTTTCTCTGGGGAAAGGCCATCATTCTTGTCCGGGGCACGGTGGCAAGGAGTGGCCGGCTGCCTGCTGATATTCCACACGGTTGAGTATACCTCCCAGATGCAAGGTGTGCCCCCACAGGCAACTGTGGCTGGTTTGACAGTGCCAAGTGCCTCCTGCAAACTGACATCAGCAACCTGGCCTGGTGACTTTTGTTTCTCAGGGGAATGGACATGGCTCATGTCCAGGGCCTGGTGGCCCGGAGTGGCCTGGTGCCTTCTGAAATTCCGCATGGATCAGGATGCCTCCCAGATGAAAAATGACCCCAGAGGCAACTGCGTCTAGTTTGACAGTGCCAAGTGCCTCCTGCAAACAGACATCAGGAACCTGGCCTGGTGACTTTTCTTTCTTTGATGAAAGGCCATCATTCTTGTCCGGGGCACGGTGGCCCGGAGTGGCTGGCTGCCTGCTGAAATTCCGCACGGTTGAGGATACCTCCCAGATGCAAGGTGGACCCACAGACAACTGTGGCTGGTTTGACAGTGCCAAGTGCCTCCTGCAAACTGACATCAGGAACCTGGCCTGGCGACTTTTGTTTCTCTGGGGAAAGGCCATCATTCTTGTCCAGGGCCTGGTGGCCCGGAGTCGCCGGCTGCCTGCTGAAATTCCAAATGGATCAGGATGCCTACCACATGAAAAATGCCCCCACAGGCAACTGCGGCTGGTTTGACAGTGCCAAGTGCCTCCTGCAAACTGACACCAGGAACCTGGCCTGGTGACTTTTGTTTCTCTGGGGAAAGGCCAACATTCTTTTCTGGGTCCCGTTGGCCGGGAGCGGCCGGCTGCCTGCTGAAATTCAGCACGGATCAGGATGCCTCCCAGACCGAAAGTACCACCCAAGGCAAATGTGGCTGGTTTGACAGTGCCAAGTGCCTCCTGCAAACTGACATCAGCGACCTGGCTTGATGAGTTCTGTTTCTCTGGGGAAAGGCCATCGTTCCTCTCCAGGGCCCGGTGGCTCTAGTGGCCGGCTGCCTGCTGAAATTCCAAACGGATCAGGATGCCGCCCAGATGCAAGATACCACCACAGGCAACTGTGGCAGGTTTGACAGTGCCAAGTGCCTCCTTCAAACTGACATCAGGAACCTGGCCTGGTGAGTTTTGTTTCTCTGGGGAAAGGCCATCGTTCCTGTCCGGGGCCCGCTGGCCCGGAGTGGCCGGCTGCCTGCTGAAATTCCGCAGGGATGAGGATACATCCCAGATGCAAGGTGCCCCCACAGGAAACGGTGGCTGGTTTGACAGTGCCAAGTGCCTCCTGCAAACTGACATCAGAACCTGGCCTGGTGACTTTTGTTTCTCTGGGGAAAAGCCATGGTTCATGTCCAGGGACTGGTGGCTCGAGTGACAGGCTGCCTGCTGAAATTCTGCATGGATCAGGATGCCTCCCACATGAAAAACACCCCCACAGGCAACTGCGTCAGGTGTGACAGTGCCAAGTGCCTCCTGCAAACTGACATCAGGAACCTGGCCTGGTGACTTTTGTTTCTCTGGGGAAAAGCCATGGTTTATATCCAGGGCCCGGTGGCCCGGAGTGGCCGGCTGCCTGCTGAAATTCCGCATGGATCAGGATGCCTCCCATATGAAAAATGACCCCAGAGGCAACTGTGGCAGGTTTGACAGTGCCAAGTGCCTCCTGCAAACTGACATCAGGAACCTGGCCTGGTGACTTTTGTTTCTCTGGGGAAAGGCCATCATTCTTTTCCGGGGCCCAGAGTGGCCAGAGTGGCCGGCTGCCTGCTGAAATTCCACACGGTTGAGGATGCCTCCCAGTTGCAATGTGCCCCCACAGGCAACTGCGTCTGGTTTGACAGTGCCAAGTGCCACCTGCAAACTGACATCAGGAACCTGGCCTGGTGACTTTTGTTTCTCTAGGGAAAGGCCAACATTCTTTTCTGGGTCCCGGTGGCCCGGAGTGGCCGGCTGCCTGCTGAAATTCCGCACGGATCAGGATGCCTCCCAGACAGAAAGTACCACCCAAGGCAACTGTGGCTGTTTTGACAGTGCCAAGTGCCTCCTGCAAACAGACATCAGCGACCTGGCCTGCTGAGATCTTTTTCTCTGGGGAAAGGCCATCGTTCCTCTCCAGGGCCCGGTGGCTCGAGTGGCAGGCTGCCTGCTGAAATTCCGCATGGATCAGGATGCCTCCCAGATGAAAGGTGCCCCCACAGGCAACTGTGGCTGGTTTGACAGTGCCAAGTGCCTCCTGCAAACTGACATCAGGAACCAGGCCTGGTGACTTTTATTTCTCTGGGTAAAGGCCATCATTCGTGTCCAGTGCCCCGCGGCCTGGAGTGGCCGGCTGCCTGCTGAAATTCCTCACGGTTGAGGATACCTCCCAGTTGCAATGTGCCCCCACAGGCAACTGCGTCTGGTTTGACAGTGCCAAGTGCCACCTGCAAACTGACATCAGGAACCTGGCCTGGTGACTTTTGTTTCTCTGGGGAAAGGCCAACATTCTTTTCCGGGTACCGGTGGACAGAGTGGCCGGCTGCCTGCTGAAATTCCGCACGGATCAGGATGCCTCCCAGACCGAAAGTACCACCCAAGGCAACTGTGGCTGTTTTGACAGTGCCAAGTGCCTCCTGCAAACAGACATCAGCGACCTGGTCTGCTGAGATCTGTTTCTCTGGGGAAAGGCCATCGTTCCTCTCCAGGGCCCGGTGGCTCGAGTGGCAGGCTGCCTGCTGAAATTCCGCATGGATCAGGAGGCCTCCCAGATGAAAGGTGCCCCCACAGGCAACTGTGGCTGGTTTGACAGTGCCAAGTGCCTCCTGCAAACTGACATCAGGAACCTGGCCTGGTGACTTTTATTTCTCTGGGTAAAGGCCATCATTCGTGTCCAGTGACCCGCGGCCTGGAGTGGCCGGCTGCCTGCTGAAATTCCTCACGGTTGAGGATACCTCCCAGATGAAAGGTGCCCCCACAGGTAACTGTGGCTGGTTTGACAGTGCCAAGTGCCTCCTGCAAACTGACATCAGGAACCTGGCCTGGTGACTTTTGTTTCTCTGGGGAAAGTCCATGGTTCATGTCCATGGCCTGGGGGCCCGGAGTGGCCGGCTGCCTGCTGAAATTCTGCATGGATCAGGATGCCGCCGAGATGGAAGGTGCCACCACAGGCAACTGTGGCTGGTTTGACACTGCCAAGTGCCTCCTGCAAACGGACATCAGGAACCTGGCCGGCTGACTTCTGTTTCTCAGGGGAAAGGCCATGGTTCATGTCCAGGGCCTGGAAGCCCGGAGTGGCCGGCTGCCTGCTGAAATTCCGCATGGATCAGGATGCCTCCCTCATGAAAAATGCCCCCACAGGCAACTGTGGCTGCTTGACAGTGCCAAGTGCCTCCTGCAAACAGACATCAGGAACCTGGCCTGGTGACTTTCGTTTCTCTGGGGAAAGTCCATGGTTCATGTCCAGGGCCTGGTGGCCCGGAGTGGCCTGGTGCCTGCTGAAATTCCGCACGGTTGAGGATGTCTCCCACATGAAAAAAGCCTCCACAGGCAACTGTGGCTGGTTTGACAGTGCCGAGTTCCTCCTGCAAACAGACATCAGGAACCTGGCCTGGTGAGTTTTGTTTCTCTGGGGAAAGGCCATCATTCTTGTCTGGGGCACGGTGGCCCGGAGTGGCTGGCTGCCTGCTGAAATTCCACACGGTTGAGGATACCTCCCAGATGCAAGTTGCCCCCACAGGCAACTGTGGCTGGTTTGACAGTGCCAAGTGCCTCCTGCAAACTGACATCAGGAACCTGGCCTGGTGACTTTTGTTTCTCAGGGGAATGGGCATGGCTCATGTCCAGGGCCTGGTGGCCCGGAGTGGCCTGGTGCCTGCTGAAATTCCGCATGGATCAGGATGCCTCCCATATGAAAAATGACCCCAGAGGCAACTGTGGCTGGTTTGACAGTGCCAAGTGCCTCCTGCAAAATGACATCAGGAACCTGGCCTGGTGACTTTTGTTTCTCTGATGAAAGGCCATCATTCTTGTCCGGGGCACGGTGGCCCGGAGTGGCTGGCTGCCTGCTGAAATTCCGCACGGTTCAGGATGCCTCCCAGATGCAAGGCGGACCCACAGACAACTGTGGCTGGTTTGACAGTGCCAAGTGCCTCCTGCAAACTGACATCAGGAACCTGGCCTGGTGACTTTTGTTTCTCTGGGGAAAGGCCATCATTCGTGTCCAGTGCCCCGCTGCCTGCAGTGGCCGGCTGCCTGCTGAAATTCCTCACGGTTGAGGATACCTCCCAGATGAAAGGTGCCCCCACAGGTAACTGTGGCTGGTTTGACAGTGCCAAGTGCCTCCTGCAAACTGACATCAGGAACCTGGCCTGGTGACTTTTGTTTCTCTGGGGAATGGCATTCATTCTTGTCCAGTTCCCGGTGTTCTGATGTGGCCGGATGCCTGCTGAAATTCCGCACGGATGAGGATACCTCCCAGATGCAAGGAGCCCCCACAGGCAACTGCGTCTAGTTGGGCAGTGCCATGTGCCTCCTGCAAACTGACATCAGAAACCTGGCCTGATGACTTTTGTTTCTCTGGGGAAAGGCCATGGTTCATGTCCAGGGCCCGGGGGCCCGGAGTGGCCAGCTGCCTGCTGAAATTCCGCATGGATCAGGATGCCTCCCAGATGAAAAGTGCCCCCACAGGCAACTGTGGCTGGTTGGACAGTGCCAAGTGCCTCCTGCAAACAGACATCAGGAACCTGGCCTGGTGACTTTCGTTTCTCTGGGGAAAGGCCATGGTTCATGTCCAGGGCCTGGTGGCCCGGAGTGGCCGGCTGCCTGCTGAAATTCCGCACGGTTGAGGATGTCTCCCACATGAAAAATGCCTCCACAGGCAACTGTGGCTGGTTTGACAGTGCCAAGTGCCTCCTGCAAACAGACATCAGGAACCTGGCCTGGTGACTTTTGTTTCTCTGGGGAAAGGCCATCATTCTTGTCCGGGGCACGGTGGCAAGGAGTGGCCGGCTGCCTGCTGATATTCCACACGGTTGAGTATACCTCCCAGATGCAAGGTGTGCCCCCACAGGCAACTGTGGCTGGTTTGACAGTGCCAAGTGCCTCCTGCAAACTGACATCAGCAACCTGGCCTGGTGACTTTTGTTTCTCAGGGGAATGGACATGGCTCATGTCCAGGGCCTGGTGGCCCGGAGTGGCCTGGTGCCTTCTGAAATTCCGCATGGATCAGGATGCCTCCCAGATGAAAAATGACCCCAGAGGCAACTGCGTCTAGTTTGACAGTGCCAAGTGCCTCCTGCAAACAGACATCAGGAACCTGGCCTGGTGACTTTTCTTTCTTTGATGAAAGGCCATCATTCTTGTCCGGGGCACGGTGGCCCGGAGTGGCTGGCTGCCTGCTGAAATTCCGCACGGTTGAGGATACCTCCCAGATGCAAGGTGGACCCACAGACAACTGTGGCTGGTTTGACAGTGCCAAGTGCCTCCTGCAAACTGACATCAGGAACCTGGCCTGGCGACTTTTGTTTCTCTGGGGAAAGGCCATCATTCTTGTCCAGGGCCTGGTGGCCCGGAGTCGCCGGCTGCCTGCTGAAATTCGAAATGGATCAGGATGCCTACCACATGAAAAATGCCCCCACAGGCAACTGCGGCTGGTTTGACAGTGCCAAGTGCCTCCTGCAAACTGACACCAGGAACCTGGCCTGGTGACTTTTGTTTCTCTGGGGAAAGGCCAACATTCTTTTCTGGGTCCCGTTGGCCGGGAGCGGCCGGCTGCCTGCTGAAATTCAGCACGGATCAGGATGCCTCCCAGACCGAAAGTACCACCCAAGGCAAATGTGGCTGGTTTGACAGTGCCAAGTGCCTCCTGCAAACTGACATCAGCGACCTGGCTTGATGAGTTCTGTTTCTCTGGGGAAAGGCCATCGTTCCTCTCCAGGGCCCGGTGGCTCTAGTGGCCGGCTGCCTGCTGAAATTCCAAACGGATCAGGATGCCGCCCAGATGCAAGATACCACCACAGGCAACTGTGGCAGGTTTGACAGTGCCAAGTGCCTCCTTCAAACTGACATCAGGAACCTGGCCTGGTGAGTTTTGTTTCTCTGGGGAAAGGCCATCGTTCCTGTCCGGGGCCCGCTGGCCCGGAGTGGCCGGCTGCCTGCTGAAATTCCGCAGGGATGAGGATACATCCCAGATGCAAGGTGCCCCCACAGGAAACGGTGGCTGGTTTGACAGTGCCAAGTGCCTCCTGCAAACTGACATCAGAACCTGGCCTGGTGACTTTTGTTTCTCTGGGGAAAAGCCATGGTTCATGTCCAGGGACTGGTGGCTCGAGTGACAGGCTGCCTGCTGAAATTCTGCATGGATCAGGATGCCTCCCACATGAAAAACACCCCCACAGGCAACTGCGTCAGGTGTGACAGTGCCAAGTGCCTCCTGCAAACTGACATCAGGAACCTGGCCTGGTGACTTTTGTTTCTCTGGGGAAAAGCCATGGTTTATATCCAGGGCCTGGTGGCCCAGAGTGGCCGGCTGCCTGCTGAAATTCCACATGGATCAGGATGCCTCCCATATGAAAAATGACCCCAGAGGCAACTGTGGCAGGTTTGACAGTGCCAAGTGCCTCCTGCAAACTGACATCAGGAACCTGGCCTGGTGACTTTTGTTTCTCTGGGGAAAGGCCATCATTCTTTTCCGGGGCCCAGAGTGGCCAGAGTGGCCGGCTGCCTGCTGAAATTCCACACGGTTGAGGATGCCTCCCAGTTGCAATGTGCCCCCACAGGCAACTGCGTCTGGTTTGACAGTGCCAAGTGCCACCTGCAAACTGACATCAGGAACCTGGCCTGGTGACTTTTGTTTCTCTAGGGAAAGGCCAACATTCTTTTCTGGGTCCCGGTGGCCCGGAGTGGCCGGCTGCCTGCTGAAATTCCGCACGGATCAGGATGCCTCCCAGACAGAAAGTACCACCCAAGGCAACTGTGGCTGTTTTGACAGTGCCAAGTGCCTCCTGCAAACAGACATCAGCGACCTGGCCTGCTGAGATCTTTTTCTCTGGGGAAAGGCCATCGTTCCTCTCCAGGGCCCGGTGGCCCAGAGTGGCAGGCTGCCTGCTGAAATTCCGCATGGATCAGGATGCCTCCCAGATGAAAGGTGCCCCCACAGGCAACTGTGGCTGGTTTGACAGTGCCAAGTGCCTCCTGCAAACTGACATCAGGAACCAGGCCTGGTGACTTTTATTTCTCTGGGTAAAGGCCATCATTCGTGTCCAGTGCCCCGCGGCCTGGAGTGGCCGGCTGCCTGCTGAAATTCCTCACGGTTGAGGATACCTCCCAGCTGCAATGTGCCCCCACAGGCAACTGCGTCTGGTTTGACAGTGCCAAGTGCCTCCTGCAAACTGACATCAGGAACCTGGCCTGGTGACTTTTGTTTCTCTGGGGAAAGGCCAACATTCTTTTCCGGGTACCGGTGGACAGAGTGGCCGGCTGCCTGCTGAAATTCCGCACGGATCAGGATGCCTCCCAGACCGAAAGTACCACCCAAGGCAACTGTGGCTGTTTTGACAGTGCCAAGTGCCTCCTGCAAACAGACATCAGCGACCTGGTCTGCTGAGATCTGTTTCTCTGGGGAAAGGCCATCGTTCCTCTCCAGGGCCCGGTGGCTCGAGTGGCAGGCTGCCTGCTGAAATTCCGCATGGATCAGGAGGCCTCCCAGATGAAAGGTGCCCCCACAGGCAACTGTGGCTGGTTTGACAGTGCCAAGTGCCTCCTGCAAACTGACATCAGGAACCTGGCCTGGTGACTTTTATTTCTCTGGGTAAAGGCCATCATTCGTGTCCAGTGACCCGCGGCCTGGAGTGGCCGGCTGCCTGCTGAAATTCCTCACGGTTGAGGATACCTCCCAGATGAAAGGTGCCCCCACAGGTAACTGTGGCTGGTTTGACAGTGCCAAGTGCCTCCTGCAAACTGACATCAGGAACCTGGCTGGTGACTTTTGTTTCTCTGGGGAAAGGCCATGGTTCATGTCCAGGGCCTTGTGGCCAGGAGTGGCCGGCTGCCTGCTGAAATTCCGCACGGATCAGGATACATCCCAGTTGCAATGTGCCCCAAGAGGCAACTGCGTCTGGTTTGACAGTGCCAAGTGCCACCTGCAAACTGACATCAGGAACCTGGCCTGGTGACTTTCGTTTCTCTGGGGAAAGGCCATCATTCGTGTCCAGTGCCCCGCTGCCTGGAGTGGCCGACTGCCTGCTGAAATTCCACAATGTTGAGGATGCCTCCCAGATGAAAAATGCCCCCACAGGCAACGGCGTCTGGTTTCACAGTGCCAAGTGCCTCCTGCAAACTGACATCAGGAACCTGGCCTGGTGACTTTTGTTTCTCTGGGGAATGGCCATGGTTCATGTCCAGGGCCTGGTGGCCCGGAGTGGCCGGCTGCCTTCTGAAATTCCAAATGGATCAGGATACCTCCCAGACCGAAAGTACCACCAGAGGCAACTGTGGCTGGTTTGACAGTGCCAAGTGCCTCCTGCAAACTGACATCAGGAACCTGGCCTGGTGACTTTCGTTTCTCTGGGGAAAGGCCATCATTCGTGTCCAGTGCCCCGCTGCCTGGAGTGGCCGACTGCCTGCTGAAATTCCACAATGTTGAGGATGCCTCCCAGATGAGAAATGCCCCCACAGGCAACGGCGTCTGGTTTGACAGTGCCAAGTGCCTCCTGCAAACTGACATCAGGAACCTGGCCATGTGACTTTTGTTTCTCTGGGGAAAGGCCATGGTTCATGTCCAGGGCTTGGTGGCCCGGAGTGGCCGGCTGCCTTCTGAAATTCCAAATGGATCAGGATACCTCCCAGACCGAAAGTACCACCAGAGGCAACTGTGGCTGGTTTGACAGTGCCAAGTGCCTCCTGCAAACTGACATCAGGAACCTGGCCTGGTGACTTTCGTTTCTCAGGGGAAAGGCCATCATTCTTGTCCGGGGCCCAGAGCGGCCGGAGTGGCCGGCTGCCTGCTGAAATTCCACACGGTTGAGGATGCCTCCCAGATGAAAAATGCACCCATAGGCAACGGCGTCTGGTTTGACAGTGCCAAGTGCCTCCTGCAAACTGACATCAGGAACCTGGCCATGTGACTTTTGTTTCTCTGGGGAAAGGCCATGGTTCATGTCCAGGGCTTGGTGGCCCGGAGTGGCCGGCTGCCTTCTGAAATTCCAAATGGATCAGGATACCTCCCAGACCGAAAGTACCACCAGAGGCAACTGCGTCTGGTTTGACAGTGCCAAGTGCCTCCTGCAAACTGACATCAGGAACCTGGCCTGGTGACTTTTATTTCTCTGGGTAAAGGCCATCATTCGTGTCCAGTGCCCCGCGGCCTGGAGTGGCCGGCTGCCTGCTGAAATTCCTCACGGTTGAGGATACCTCCCAGATGAAAGGTGCCCCCACAGGTAACTGTGGCTGGTTTGACAGTGCTAAGTGCCTCCTGCAAACTGACATCAGGAACCTGGCCTGGTGACTTTTGTTTCTCTGGGGAAAGTCCATGGTTCATGTCCATGGCCTGGGGGCCCGGAGTGGCCGGCTGCCTGCTGAAATTCTGCATGGATCAGGATGCCGCCGAGATGGAAGGTGCCACCACAGGCAACTGTGGCTGGTTTGACACTGCCAAGTGCCTCCTGCAAACGGACATCAGGAACCTGGCCGGCTGACTTCTGTTTCTCAGGGGAAAGGCCATGGTTCATGTCCAGGGCCTGGAAGCCCGGAGTGGCCGGCTGCCTGCTGAAATTCCGCATGGATCAGGATGCCTCCCTCATGAAAAATGCCCCCACAGGCAACTGTGGCTGGTTTGACAGTGCCAAGTGCCTCCTGCAAACAGACATCAGGAACCTGGCCTGGTGACTTTCGTTTCTCTGGGGAAAGGCCATGGTTCATGTCCAGGGCCTGGTGGCCCGGAGTGGCCTGGTGCCTGCTGAAATTCCGCACGGTTGAGGATGTCTCCCACATGAAAAAAGCCTCCACAGGCAACTGTGGCTGGTTTGACAGTGCCGAGTTCCTCCTGCAAACAGACATCAGGAACCTGGCCTGGTGACTTTTTTTTCTCTGGGGAAAGGCCATCATTCTTGTCTGGGGCACGGTGGCCCGGAGTGGCTGGCTGCCTGCTGAAATTCCACACGGTTGAGGATACCTCCCAGATGCAAGTTGCCCCCACAGGCAACTGTGGCTGGTTTGACAGTGCCAAGTGCCTCCTGCAAACTGACATCAGGAACCTGGCCTGGTGACTTTTGTTTCTCAGGGGAATGGGCATGGCTCATGTCCAGGGCCTGGTGGCCCGGAGTGGCCTGGTGCCTGCTGAAATTCCGCATGGATCAGGATGCCTCCCATATGAAAAATGACCCCAGAGGCAACTGCGTCTGGTTTGACAGTGCCAAGTGCCTCCTGCAAAATGACATCAGGAACCTGGCCTGGTGACTTTTGTTTCTCTGATGAAAGGCCATCATTCTTGTCCGGGGCACGGTGGCCCGGAGTGGCTGGCTGCCTGCTGAAATTCCTCACGGTTGAGGATACCTCCCAGATGAAAGGTGCCCCCACAGGTAACTGTGGCTGGTTTGACAGTGCCAAGTGCCTCCTGCAAACTGACATCAGGAACCTGGCCTGGTGACTTTTGTTTCTCTGGGGAATGGCATTCATTCTTGTCCAGTTCCCGGTGTTCTGATGTGGCCGGATGCCTGCTGAAATTCCGCACGGATGAGGATACCTCCCAGATGCAAGGAGCCCCCACAGGCAACTGCGTCTAGTTGGACAGTGCCATGTGCCTCCTGCAAACTGACATCAGAAACCTGGCCTGATGACTTTTGTTTCTCTGGGGAAAGGCCATGGTTCATGTCCAGGGCCCGGGGGCCCGGAGTGGCCGGCTGCCTGCTGAAATTCCGCATGGATCCGGATGCCTCCCAGATGAAAAGTGCCCCCACAGGCAACTGTGGCTGGTTGGACAGTGCCAAGTGCCTCCTGCAAACAGACATCAGGAACCTGGCCTGGTGACTTTCGTTTCTCTGGGGAAAGGCCATGGTTCATGTCCAGGGCCTGGTGGCCCGGAGTGGCCGGCTGCCTGCTGAAATTCCGCACGGTTGAGGATGTCTCCCACATGAAAAATGCCTCTACAGGCAACTGTGGCTGGTTTGACAGTGCCAAGTGCCTCCTGCAAACAGACCTCAGGAACCTGGCCTGGTGACTTTTTTTTCTCTGGGGAAAGGCCATCATTCTTGTCCGGGGCACGGTGGCAAGGAGTGGCCGGCTGCCTGCTGAAATTCCACACGGTTGAGTATACCTCCCAGATGCAAGGTGCCCCCACAGGCAACTGTGGCTGGTTTGACAGTGCCAAGTGCCTCCTGCAAACTGACATCAGCAACCTGGCCTGGTGACTTTTGTTTCTCAGGGGAATGGACATGGCTCATGTCCAGGGCCTGGTGGCCCGGAGTGGCCTGGTGCCTTCTGAAATTCCGCATGGATCAGGATGCCTCCCAGATGAAAAATGACCCCAGAGGCAACTGCGTCTAGTTTGACAGTGCCAAGTGCCTCCTGCAAACAGACATCAGGAACCTGGCCTGGTGACTTTTCTTTCTTTGATGAAAGGCCATCATTCTTGTCCGGGGCACGGTGGCCCGGAGTGGCTGGCTGCCTGCTGAAATTCCGCACGGTTGAGGATACCTCCCAGATGCAAGGTGGACCCACAGACAACTGTGGCTGGTTTGACAGTGCCAAGTGCCTCCTGCAAACTGACATCAGGAACCTGGCCTGGCGACTTTTGTTTCTCTGGGGAAAGGCCATCATTCTTGTCCAGGGCCTGGTGGCCCGGAGTCGCCGGCTGCCTGCTGAAATTCCAAATGGATCAGGATGCCTACCACATGAAAAATGCCCCCACAGGCAACTGCGGCTGGTTTGACAGTGCCAAGTGCCTCCTGCAAACTGACACCAGGAACCTGGCCTGGTGACTTTTGTTTCTCTGGGGAAAGGCCAACATTCTTTTCTGGGTCCCGTTGGCCGGGAGCGGCCGGCTGCCTGCTGAAATTCAGCACGGATCAGGATGCCTCCCAGACCGAAAGTACCACCCAAGGCAAATGTGGCTGGTTTGACAGTGCCAAGTGCCTCCTGCAAACTGACATCAGCGACCTGGCTTGATGAGTTCTGTTTCTCTGGGGAAAGGCCATCGTTCCTCTCCAGGGCCCGGTGGCTCTAGTGGCCGGCTGCCTGCTGAAATTCCAAACGGATCAGGATGCCTCCCAGATGAAAGGTGCCCCCACAGGCAACTGTGGCTGGTTTGACAGTGCCAAGTGCCTCCTGCAAACTGACATCAGGAACCTGGCCTGGTGACTTTTGTTTCTCTGGGGAAAGGCCATCATTCGTGTCCAGTGCCCCGCTGCCTGGAGTGGCCGGCTGCCTGCTAAAATTCCTCACGGTTGAAGATACCTCCTAGATGAAAGGTGCCACCACAGGCAACTGTGGCTGGTTTGACAGTGCCAAGTGCCTCCTGCAAACTGACATCAGGAATCTGGCCAGGTGACTTTTGTTTCTCTGGGGAAAGGCCATGGTTCTTGTCCAGTTCCCGGTGTTCTGGAGTGGCCAGATGCCTGTTGAAATTCCGCACGGATGAGGATACCTCCCAGATGCAAGGAGCCCCCACAGGCAACTGCGTCTAGTTGGACAGTGCCAAGTGCCTCCTGCAAACAGACATCAGGAACCTGGCCTGGTGACTTTCGTTTCTCTGGGGAAAGGCCATGGTTCATGTCCAGGGCCTGGTGGCTCGAGTGGCCGGCTTCCTGCTGAAATTCCGCACGGTTGAGGATGTCTCCCACATGAAAAATGCCTCCACAGGCAACTGTGGCTGGTTTGACAGTGCCAAGTGCCTCCTGCAAACAGACCTCAGGAACCTGGCCTGGTGACTTTTTTTTCTCTGGGGAAAGGCCATCATTCTTGTCCGGGGCACGGTGGCCCGGAGTGGCTGGCTGCCTGCTGAAATTCCGCACGGTTGAGGATACCTCCCAGATGCAAGGTGGACCCACAGACAACTGTGGCTGGTTTGACAGTGCCAAGTGCCTCCTGCAAACTGACATCAGGAGCCTGGCCTGGTGTCTTTTGTTTCTCAGGGGAAAGGCTTTCGTTCCTATCCATGGACGGGTGGCCAATAGTGGCTGGCTGCCTGCTGAAATTCCTCACGGTTGAAGATACCTCCCAGATGGAAAGTACCACCACAGGCAACTGTGGCTGGTTTGACAGTGCCCAGTGCCTCCTGCAAACTGACATCAGGAACCTGGCCTGGTGACTTTTGTTTCTCAGGGGAAAGGGCATTGTTCGTGTCCAGTGCCCGGTGGCCTGGAGTGGCCAGCAGCCTGCTGAACTTCCGCACAGATGAGGATACCTCCCAGATGCAAGATGCCCATACAGGTACGTGTAGCTGGTTTGACAGTGCTAAGTGCCTCCTGCAAACTGACATCAGGAACCTGGCCTGGTAACTTTTGTTTCTCTGAGGAAAGGCCATAGTTTCATTCCACGGCCAGGTGGCCTGGAGTGGCCGGCTGCCTGTTGAAATTCCGCACGGATGAGGATAACTCCCAGATGCAAGGAGCCCCCACAGGCAACTGCGTCTAGTTGGACAGTGCCAAGTGCCTCCTGCAAACAGACATCAGGAACCTGGCCTGGTGACTTTCGTTTCTCTGGGGAAAGGCCATGGTTCATGTCCAGGGCCTGGTGGCCCGGAGTGGCCGGCTTCCTGCTGAAATTCCGCACGGTTGAGGATGTCTCCCAGACAGAAAGTACCACCCAAGGCAACTGTGGCTGTTTTGACAGTGCCAAGTGCCTCCTGCAAACAGACATCAGCGACCTGGCCTGCTGAGATCTTTTTCTCTGGGGAAAGGCCATCGTTCCTCTCCAGGGCCCGGTGGCCCAGAGTGGCAGGCTGCCTGCTGAAATTCCGCATGGATCAGGATGCCTCCCAGATGAAAGGTGCCCCCACAGGCAACTGTGGCTGGTTTGACAGTGCCAAGTGCCTCCTGCAAACTGACATCAGGAACCAGGCCTGGTGACTTTTATTTCTCTGGGTAAAGGCCATCATTCGTGTCCAGTGCCCCGCGGCCTGGAGTGGCCGGCTGCCTGCTGAAATTCCTCACGGTTGAGGATACCTCCCAGCTGCAATGTGCCCCCACAGGCAACTGCGTCTGGTTTGACAGTGCCAAGTGCCTCCTGCAAACTGACATCAGGAACCTGGCCTGGTGACTTTTGTTTCTCTGGGGAAAGGCCAACATTCTTTTCCGGGTACCGGTGGACAGAGTGGCCGGCTGCCTGCTGAAATTCCGCACGGATCAGGATGCCTCCCAGACCGAAAGTACCACCCAAGGCAACTGTGGCTGTTTTGACAGTGCCAAGTGCCTCCTGCAAACAGACATCAGCGACCTGGTCTGCTGAGATCTGTTTCTCTGGGGAAAGGCCATCGTTCCTCTCCAGGGCCCGGTGGCTCGAGTGGCAGGCTGCCTGCTGAAATTCCGCATGGATCAGGAGGCCTCCCAGATGAAAGGTGCCCCCACAGGCAACTGTGGCTGGTTTGACAGTGCCAAGTGCCTCCTGCAAACTGACATCAGGAACCTGGCCTGGTGACTTTTATTTCTCTGGGTAAAGGCCATCATTCGTGTCCAGTGACCCGCGGCCTGGAGTGGCCGGCTGCCTGCTGAAATTCCTCACGGTTGAGGATACCTCCCAGATGAAAGGTGCCCCCACAGGTAACTGTGGCTGGTTTGACAGTGCCAAGTGCCTCCTGCAAACTGACATCAGGAACCTGGCTGGTGACTTTTGTTTCTCTGGGGAAAGGCCATGGTTCATGTCCAGGGCCTTGTGGCCAGGAGTGGCCGGCTGCCTGCTGAAATTCCGCACGGATCAGGATACATCCCAGTTGCAATGTGCCCCAAGAGGCAACTGCGTCTGGTTTGACAGTGCCAAGTGCCACCTGCAAACTGACATCAGGAACCTGGCCTGGTGACTTTCGTTTCTCTGGGGAAAGGCCATCATTCGTGTCCAGTGCCCCGCTGCCTGGAGTGGCCGACTGCCTGCTGAAATTCCACAATGTTGAGGATGCCTCCCAGATGAAAAATGCCCCCACAGGCAACGGCGTCTGGTTTCACAGTGCCAAGTGCCTCCTGCAAACTGACATCAGGAACCTGGCCTGGTGACTTTTGTTTCTCTGGGGAATGGCCATGGTTCATGTCCAGGGCCTGGTGGCCCGGAGTGGCCGGCTGCCTTCTGAAATTCCAAATGGATCAGGATACCTCCCAGACCGAAAGTACCACCAGAGGCAACTGTGGCTGGTTTGACAGTGCCAAGTGCCTCCTGCAAACTGACATCAGGAACCTGGCCTGGTGACTTTCGTTTCTCTGGGGAAAGGCCATCATTCGTGTCCAGTGCCCCGCTGCCTGGAGTGGCCGACTGCCTGCTGAAATTCCACAATGTTGAGGATGCCTCCCAGATGAGAAATGCCCCCACAGGCAACGGCGTCTGGTTTCACAGTGCCAAGTGCCTCCTGCAAACTGACATCAGGAACCTGGCCATGTGACTTTTGTTTCTCTGGGGAAAGGCCATGGTTCATGTCCAGGGCTTGGTGGCCCGGAGTGGCCGGCTGCCTTCTGAAATTCCAAATGGATCAGGATACCTCCCAGACCGAAAGTACCACCAGAGGCAACTGTGGCTGGTTTGACAGTGCCAAGTGCCTCCTGCAAACTGACATCAGGAACCTGGCCTGGTGACTTTCGTTTCTCAGGGGAAAGGCCATCATTCTTGTCCGGGGCCCAGAGCGGCCGGAGTGGCCGGCTGCCTGCTGAAATTCCACACGGTTGAGGATGCCTCCCAGATGAAAAATGCACCCATAGGCAACGGCGTCTGGTTTGACAGTGCCAAGTGCCTCCTGCAAACTGACATCAGGAACCTGGCCATGTGACTTTTGTTTCTCTGGGGAAAGGCCATGGTTCATGTCCAGGGCTTGGTGGCCCGGAGTGGCCGGCTGCCTTCTGAAATTCCAAATGGATCAGGATACCTCCCAGACCGAAAGTACCACCAGAGGCAACTGCGTCTGGTTTGACAGTGCCAAGTGCCTCCTGCAAACTGACATCAGGAACCTGGCCTGGTGACTTTTATTTCTCTGGGTAAAGGCCATCATTCGTGTCCAGTGCCCCGCGGCCTGGAGTGGCCGGCTGCCTGCTGAAATTCCTCACGGTTGAGGATACCTCCCAGATGAAAGGTGCCCCCACAGGTAACTGTGGCTGGTTTGACAGTGCTAAGTGCCTCCTGCAAACTGACATCAGGAACCTGGCCTGGTGACTTTTGTTTCTCTGGGGAAAGTCCATGGTTCATGTCCATGGCCTGGGGGCCCGGAGTGGCCGGCTGCCTGCTGAAATTCTGCATGGATCAGGATGCCGCCGAGATGGAAGGTGCCACCACAGGCAACTGTGGCTGGTTTGACACTGCCAAGTGCCTCCTGCAAACGGACATCAGGAACCTGGCCGGCTGACTTCTGTTTCTCAGGGGAAAGGCCATGGTTCATGTCCAGGGCCTGGAAGCCCGGAGTGGCCGGCTGCCTGCTGAAATTCCGCATGGATCAGGATGCCTCCCTCATGAAAAATGCCCCCACAGGCAACTGTGGCTGGTTTGACAGTGCCAAGTGCCTCCTGCAAACAGACATCAGGAACCTGGCCTGGTGACTTTCGTTTCTCTGGGGAAAGGCCATGGTTCATGTCCAGGGCCTGGTGGCCCGGAGTGGCCTGGTGCCTGCTGAAATTCCGCACGGTTGAGGATGTCTCCCACATGAAAAAAGCCTCCACAGGCAACTGTGGCTGGTTTGACAGTGCCGAGTTCCTCCTGCAAACAGACATCAGGAACCTGGCCTGGTGACTTTTTTTTCTCTGGGGAAAGGCCATCATTCTTGTCTGGGGCACGGTGGCCCGGAGTGGCTGGCTGCCTGCTGAAATTCCACACGGTTGAGGATACCTCCCAGATGCAAGTTGCCCCCACAGGCAACTGTGGCTGGTTTGACAGTGCCAAGTGCCTCCTGCAAACTGACATCAGGAACCTGGCCTGGTGACTTTTGTTTCTCAGGGGAATGGGCATGGCTCATGTCCAGGGCCTGGTGGCCCGGAGTGGCCTGGTGCCTGCTGAAATTCCGCATGGATCAGGATGCCTCCCATATGAAAAATGACCCCAGAGGCAACTGCGTCTGGTTTGACAGTGCCAAGTGCCTCCTGCAAAATGACATCAGGAACCTGGCCTGGTGACTTTTGTTTCTCTGATGAAAGGCCATCATTCTTGTCCGGGGCACGGTGGCCCGGAGTGGCTGGCTGCCTGCTGAAATTCCTCACGGTTGAGGATACCTCCCAGATGAAAGGTGCCCCCACAGGTAACTGTGGCTGGTTTGACAGTGCCAAGTGCCTCCTGCAAACTGACATCAGGAACCTGGCCTGGTGACTTTTGTTTCTCTGGGGAATGGCATTCATTCTTGTCCAGTTCCCGGTGTTCTGATGTGGCCGGATGCCTGCTGAAATTCCGCACGGATGAGGATACCTCCCAGATGCAAGGAGCCCCCACAGGCAACTGCGTCTAGTTGGACAGTGCCATGTGCCTCCTGCAAACTGACATCAGAAACCTGGCCTGATGACTTTTGTTTCTCTGGGGAAAGGCCATGGTTCATGTCCAGGGCCCGGGGGCCCGGAGTGGCCGGCTGCCTGCTGAAATTCCGCATGGATCCGGATGCCTCCCAGATGAAAAGTGCCCCCACAGGCAACTGTGGCTGGTTGGACAGTGCCAAGTGCCTCCTGCAAACAGACATCAGGAACCTGGCCTGGTGACTTTCGTTTCTCTGGGGAAAGGCCATGGTTCATGTCCAGGGCCTGGTGGCCCGGAGTGGCCGGCTGCCTGCTGAAATTCCGCACGGTTGAGGATGTCTCCCACATGAAAAATGCCTCTACAGGCAACTGTGGCTGGTTTGACAGTGCCAAGTGCCTCCTGCAAACAGACCTCAGGAACCTGGCCTGGTGACTTTTTTTTCTCTGGGGAAAGGCCATCATTCTTGTCCGGGGCACGGTGGCAAGGAGTGGCCGGCTGCCTGCTGAAATTCCACACGGTTGAGTATACCTCCCAGATGCAAGGTGCCCCCACAGGCAACTGTGGCTGGTTTGACAGTGCCAAGTGCCTCCTGCAAACTGACATCAGCAACCTGGCCTGGTGACTTTTGTTTCTCAGGGGAATGGACATGGCTCATGTCCAGGGCCTGGTGGCCCGGAGTGGCCTGGTGCCTTCTGAAATTCCGCATGGATCAGGATGCCTCCCAGATGAAAAATGACCCCAGAGGCAACTGCGTCTAGTTTGACAGTGCCAAGTGCCTCCTGCAAACAGACATCAGGAACCTGGCCTGGTGACTTTTCTTTCTTTGATGAAAGGCCATCATTCTTGTCCGGGGCACGGTGGCCCGGAGTGGCTGGCTGCCTGCTGAAATTCCGCACGGTTGAGGATACCTCCCAGATGCAAGGTGGACCCACAGACAACTGTGGCTGGTTTGACAGTGCCAAGTGCCTCCTGCAAACTGACATCAGGAACCTGGCCTGGCGACTTTTGTTTCTCTGGGGAAAGGCCATCATTCTTGTCCAGGGCCTGGTGGCCCGGAGTCGCCGGCTGCCTGCTGAAATTCCAAATGGATCAGGATGCCTACCACATGAAAAATGCCCCCACAGGCAACTGCGGCTGGTTTGACAGTGCCAAGTGCCTCCTGCAAACTGACACCAGGAACCTGGCCTGGTGACTTTTGTTTCTCTGGGGAAAGGCCAACATTCTTTTCTGGGTCCCGTTGGCCGGGAGCGGCCGGCTGCCTGCTGAAATTCAGCACGGATCAGGATGCCTCCCAGACCGAAAGTACCACCCAAGGCAAATGTGGCTGGTTTGACAGTGCCAAGTGCCTCCTGCAAACTGACATCAGCGACCTGGCTTGATGAGTTCTGTTTCTCTGGGGAAAGGCCATCGTTCCTCTCCAGGGCCCGGTGGCTCTAGTGGCCGGCTGCCTGCTGAAATTCCAAACGGATCAGGATGCCTCCCAGATGAAAGGTGCCCCCACAGGCAACTGTGGCTGGTTTGACAGTGCCAAGTGCCTCCTGCAAACTGACATCAGGAACCTGGCCTGGTGACTTTTGTTTCTCTGGGGAAAGGCCATCATTCGTGTCCAGTGCCCCGCTGCCTGGAGTGGCCGGCTGCCTGCTAAAATTCCTCACGGTTGAAGATACCTCCTAGATGAAAGGTGCCACCACAGGCAACTGTGGCTGGTTTGACAGTGCCAAGTGCCTCCTGCAAACTGACATCAGGAATCTGGCCAGGTGACTTTTGTTTCTCTGGGGAAAGGCCATGGTTCTTGTCCAGTTCCCGGTGTTCTGGAGTGGCCAGATGCCTGTTGAAATTCCGCACGGATGAGGATACCTCCCAGATGCAAGGAGCCCCCACAGGCAACTGCGTCTAGTTGGACAGTGCCAAGTGCCTCCTGCAAACAGACATCAGGAACCTGGCCTGGTGACTTTCGTTTCTCTGGGGAAAGGCCATGGTTCATGTCCAGGGCCTGGTGGCTCGAGTGGCCGGCTTCCTGCTGAAATTCCGCACGGTTGAGGATGTCTCCCACATGAAAAATGCCTCCACAGGCAACTGTGGCTGGTTTGACAGTGCCAAGTGCCTCCTGCAAACAGACCTCAGGAACCTGGCCTGGTGACTTTTTTTTCTCTGGGGAAAGGCCATCATTCTTGTCCGGGGCACGGTGGCCCGGAGTGGCTGGCTGCCTGCTGAAATTCCGCACGGTTGAGGATACCTCCCAGATGCAAGGTGGACCCACAGACAACTGTGGCTGGTTTGACAGTGCCAAGTGCCTCCTGCAAACTGACATCAGGAGCCTGGCCTGGTGTCTTTTGTTTCTCAGGGGAAAGGCTTTCGTTCCTATCCATGGACGGGTGGCCAATAGTGGCTGGCTGCCTGCTGAAATTCCTCACGGTTGAAGATACCTCCCAGATGGAAAGTACCACCACAGGCAACTGTGGCTGGTTTGACAGTGCCCAGTGCCTCCTGCAAACTGACATCAGGAACCTGGCCTGGTGACTTTTGTTTCTCAGGGGAAAGGGCATTGTTCGTGTCCAGTGCCCGGTGGCCTGGAGTGGCCAGCAGCCTGCTGAACTTCCGCACAGATGAGGATACCTCCCAGATGCAAGATGCCCATACAGGTACGTGTAGCTGGTTTGACAGTGCTAAGTGCCTCCTGCAAACTGACATCAGGAACCTGGCCTGGTAACTTTTGTTTCTCTGAGGAAAGGCCATAGTTTCATTCCACGGCCAGGTGGCCTGGAGTGGCCGGCTGCCTGTTGAAATTCCGCACGGATGAGGATAACTCCCAGATGCAAGGAGCCCCCACAGGCAACTGCGTCTAGTTGGACAGTGCCAAGTGCCTCCTGCAAACAGACATCAGGAACCTGGCCTGGTGACTTTCGTTTCTCTGGGGAAAGGCCATGGTTCATGTCCAGGGCCTGGTGGCCCGGAGTGGCCGGCTTCCTGCTGAAATTCCGCACGGTTGAGGATGTCTCCCACATGAAAAATGCCTCCACAGGCAACTGTGGCTGGTTTGACAGTGCCAAGTGCCTCCTGCAAACAGACCTCAGGATCCTGGCCTGGTGACTTTTTTTTCTCTGGGGAAAGGCCATCATTCTTGTCCGGGGCACGGTGGCCCGGAGTGGCTGGCTGCCTGCTGAAATTCCGCACGGTTGAGGATACCTCCCAGATGCAAGGTGGACCCACAGACAACTGTGGCTGGTTTGACAGTGCCAAGTGCCTCCTGCAAACTGACATCAGGAGCCTGGCCTGGTGTCTTTTGTTTCTCAGGGGAAAGGCTTTCGTTCCTATCCATGGACGGGTGGCCAATAGTGGCTGGCTGCCTGCTGAAATTCCTCACGGTTGAAGATACCTCCCAGATGGAAAGTACCACCACAGGCAACTGTGGCTGGTTTGACAGTGCCAAGTGCCTCCTGCAAACTGACATCAGGAACCTGGCCTGGCGACTTTTGTTTCTCTGGGGAAAGGCCATCATTCTTGTCCAGGGCCTGGTGGCCCGGAGTCGCCGGCTGCCTGCTGAAATTCCAAATGGATCAGGATGCCTACCACATGAAAAATGCCCCCACAGGCAACTGCGGCTGGTTTGACAGTGCCAAGTGCCTCCTGCAAACTGACACCAGGAACCTGGCCTGGTGACTTTTGTTTCTCTGGGGAAAGGCCAACATTCTTTTCTGGGTCCCGTTGGCCGGGAGCGGCCGGCTGCCTGCTGAAATTCAGCACGGATCAGGATGCCTCCCAGACCGAAAGTACCACCCAAGGCAAATGTGGCTGGTTTGACAGTGCCAAGTGCCTCCTGCAAACAGACATCAGCGACCTGGCTTGATGAGTTCTGTTTCTCTGGGGAAAGGCCATCGTTCCTCTCCAGGGCCCGGTGGCTCTAGTGGCCGGCTGCCTGCTGAAATTCCAAACGGATCAGGTTGCCTCCCAGATGAAAGGTGCCCCCACAGGCAACTGTGGCTGGTTTGACAGTGCCAAGTGCCTCCTGCAAACTGACATCAGGAACCTGGCCTGGTGACTTTTGTTTCTCTGGGGAAAGGCCATCATTCGTGTCCAGTGCCCCGCTGCCTGGAGTGGCCGGCTGCCTGCTAAAATTCCTCACGGTTGAAGATACCTCCTAGATGAAAGGTGCCACCACAGGCAACTGTGGCTGGTTTGACAGTGCCAAGTGCCTCCTGCAAACTGACATCAGGAATCTGGCCAGGTGACTTTTGTTTCTCTGGGGAAAGGCCATGGTTCTTGTCCAGTTCCCGGTGTTCTGGAGTGGCCGGATGCCTGCTGAAATTCCGCACGGATGAGGATACCTCCCAGATGCAAGGAGCCCCCACAGGCAACTGCGTCTAGTTGGACAGTGCCAAGTGCCTCCTGCAAACAGACATCAGGAACCTGGCCTGGTGACTTTCGTTTCTCTGGGGAATGGCCATGGTTCATGTCCAGGGCCTGGTGGCTCGAGTGGCCGGCTTCCTGCTGAAATTCCGCACGGTTGAGGATGTCTCCCACATGAAAAATGCCTCCACAGGCAACTGTGGCTGGTTTGACAGTGCCAAGTGCCTCCTGCAAACAGACCTCAGGAACCTGGCCTGGTGACTTTTTTTTCTCTGGGGAAAGGCCATCATTCTTGTCCGGGGCACGGTGGCCCGGAGTGGCTGGCTGCCTGCTGAAATTCCGCACGGTTGAGGATACCTCCCAGATGCAAGGTGGACCCACAGACAACTGTGGCTGGTTTGACAGTGCCAAGTGCCTCCTGCAAACTGACATCAGGAGCCTGGCCTGGTGTCTTTTGTTTCTCAGGGGAAAGGCTTTCGTTCCTATCCATGGACGGGTGGCCAATAGTGGCTGGCTGCCTGCTGAAATTCCTCACGGTTGAAGATACCTCCCAGATGGAAAGTACCACCACAGGCAACTGTGGCTGGTTTGACAGTGCCAAGTGCCTCCTGCAAACTGACATCAGGAACCTGGCCTGGTGACTTTTGTTTCTCAGGGGAAAGGGCATTGTTAGTGTCCAGTGCCCGGTGGCCTGGAGTGGCCAGCAGCCTGCTGAACTTCCGCACAGATGAGGATACCTCCCAGATGCAAGATGCCCATACAGGTACGTGTAGCTGGTTTGACAGTGCTAAGTGCCTCCTGCAAACTGACATCAGGAACCTGGCCAGGTGACTTTTGTTTCTCTGAGGAAAGGCCATCGTTTCATTCCACGGCCAGGTGGCCTGGAGTGGCCGGCTGCCTGTTGAAATTCCGCACGGATGAGGATAACTCCCAGATGCAAGGAGCCCCCACAGGCAACTGCGTCTAGTTGGACAGTGCCAAGTGCCTCCTGCAAACAGACATCAGGAACCTGGCCTGGTGACTTTCGTTTCTCTGGGGAAAGGCCATGGTTCATGTCCAGGGCCTGGTGGCCCGGAGTGGCCGGCTTCCTGCTGAAATTCCGCACGGTTGAGGATGTCTCCCACATGAAAAATGCCTCCACAGGCAACTGTGGCTGGTTTGACAGTGCCAAGTGCCTCCTGCAAACAGACCTCAGGAACCTGGCCTGGTGACTTTTTTTTCTCTGGGGAAAGGCCATGGTTCATGTCCTGGGCCTGGTGGCCCGGAGTGGCCGGCTGCCTTCTGAAATTCCAAATGGATCAGGATACCTTCCAGACCGAAAGTACCACCAGAGGCAACTGTGGCTGGTTTGACAGTGCCAAGTGCCTCCTGCAAACTGACATCAGGAACCTGGCCTGGTGACTTTCGTTTCTCTGGGGAAAGGCCATCATTCGTGTCCAGTGCCCCGCTGCCTGGAGTGGCCGACTGCCTGCTGAAATTCCACAATGTTGAGGATGCCTCCCAGATGAAAAATGCCCCCACAGGCAACGGCGTCTGGTTTCACAGTGCCAAGTGCCTCCTGCAAACTGACATCAGGAACCTGGCCTGGTGACTTTTGTTTCTCTGGGGAAAGGCCATGGTTCATGTCCAGGGCTTGGTGGCCCGGAGTGGCCGGCTGCCTTCTGAAATTCCAAATGGATCAGGATACCTCCCAGACCGAAAGTACCACCAGAGGCAACTGTGGCTGGTTTGACAGTGCCAAGTGCCTCCTGCAAACTGACATCAGGAACCTGGCCTGGTGACTTTTGTTTCTCTGGGGAAAGGCCATCATTCTTGTCCGGGGCCCAGAGCGGCCGGAGTGGCCGGCTGCCTGCTGAAATTCCACACGGTTGAGGATGCCTCCCAGATGAAAAATGCACCCATAGGCAACGGCGTCTGGTTTCACAGTGCCAAGTGCCTCCTGCAAACTGACATCAGGAACCTGGCCATGTGACTTTTGTTTCTCTGGGGAAAGGCCATGGTTCATGTCCAGGGCTTGGTGGCCTGGAGTGGCCGGCTGCCTTCTGAAATTCCAAATGGATCAGGATACCTCCCAGACCGAAAGTACCACCAGAGGCAACTGTGGCTGGTTTGACAGTGCCAAGTGCCTCCTGCAAACTGACATCAGGAACCTGGCCTGGTGACTTTTATTTCTCTGGGTAAAGGCCATCATTCTTGTCCAGTGCCCCGCGGCCTGGAGTGGCCGGCTGCCTGCTGAAATTCCTCACGGTTGAGGATACCTCCCAGATGAAAGGTGCCCCCACAGGTAACTGTGGCTGGTTTGACAGTGCCAAGTGCCTCCTGCAAACTGACATCAGGAACCTGGCCTGGTGACTTTTGTTTCTCTGGGGAAAGTCCATGGTTCATGTCCATGGCCTGGGGGCCCGGAGTGGCCGGCTGCCTGCTGAAATTCTGCATGGATCAGGATGCCGCCGAGATGGAAGGTGCCACCACAGGCAACTGTGGCTGGTTTGACACTGCCAAGTGCCTCCTGCAAACGGACATCAGGAACCTGGCCGGCTGACTTCTGTTTCTCAGGGGAAAGGCCATGGTTCATGTCCAGGGCCTGGAAGCCCGGAGTGGCCGGCTGCCTGCTGAAATTCCGCATGGATCAGGATGCCTCCCTCATGAAAAATGCCCCCACAGGCAACTGTGGCTGGTTTGACAGTGCCAAGTGCCTCCTGCAAACAGACATCAGGAACCTGGCCTGGTGACTTTCGTTTCTCTGGGGAAAGGCCATGGTTCATGTCCAGGGCCTTGTAGCCCGGAGTGGCCTGGTGCCTGCTGAAATTCCGCACGGTTGAGGATGTCTCCCACATGAAAAAAGCCTCCACAGGCAACTGTGGCTGGTTTGACAGTGCCGAGTTCCTCCTGCAAACAGACATCAGGAACCTGGCCTGGTGACTTTTTTTTCTCTGGGGAAAGGCCATCATTCTTGTCTGGGGCACGGTGGCCCGGAGTGGCTGGCTGCCTGCTGAAATTCCACACGGTTGAGGATACCTCCCAGATGCAAGTTGCCCCCACAGGCAACTGTGGCTGGTTTGACAGTGCCAAGTGCCTCCTGCAAACTGACATCAGGAACCTGGCCTGGTGACTTTTGTTTCTCAGGGGAATGGGCATGGCTCATGTCCAGGGCCTGGTGGCCCGGAGTGGCCTGGTGCCTGCTGAAATTCCACATGGATCAGGATGCCTCCCATATGAAAAATGACCCCAGAGGCAACTGCGTCTGGTTTGACAGTGCCAAGTGCCTCCTGCAAAATGACATCAGGAACCTGGCCTGGTGACTTTTGTTTCTCTGATGAAAGGCCATCATTCTTGTCCGGGGCACGGTGGCCCGGAGTGGCTGGCTGCCTGCTGAAATTCCGCACGGTTCAGGATGCCTCCCAGATGCAAGGCGGACCCACAGACAACTGTGGCTGGTTTGACAGTGCCAAGTGCCTCCTGCAAACTGACATCAGGAACCTGGCCTGGTGACTTTTGTTTCTCTGGGGAAAGGCCATCATTCGTGTCCAGTGCCCCGCTGCCTGCAGTGGCCGGCTGCCTGCTGAAATTCCTCACGGTTGAGGATACCTCCCAGATGAAAGGTGCCCCCACAGGTAACTGTGTCTGGTTTGACAGTGCCAAGTGCCTCCTGCAAACTGACATCAGGAACCTGGCCTGGTGACTTTTGTTTCTCTGGGGAATGGCATTCATTCTTGTCCAGTTCCCGGTGTTCTGATGTGGCCGGATGCCTGCTGAAATTCCGCACGGATGAGGATACCTCCCAGATGCAAGGAGCCCCCACAGGCAACTGCGTCTAGTTGGACAGTGCCATGTGCCTCCTACAAACTGACATCAGAAACCTGGCCTGATGACTTTTTTTTCTCTGGGGAAAGGCCATGGTTCATGTCCAGGGCCCGGGGGCCCGGAGTGGCCGGCTGCCTGCTGAAATTCCGCATGGATCAGGATGCCTCCCAGATGCAAGGTGCCCCCACAGGCAACTGTGGCTGGTTTGACAGTGCCAAGTGCCTCCTGCAAACAGACATCAGGAACCTGGCCTGGTGACTTTCGTTTCTCTGGGGAAAGGCCATGGTTCATGTCCAGGGCCTGGTGGCCCGGAGTGGCCGGCTGCCTGCTGAAATTCCGCACGGTTGAGGATGCCTCCCAGATGAAAAATGACCCCAGAGGCAACTGCGTCTAGTTTGACAGTGCCAAGTGCCTCCTGCAAACAGACATCAGGAACCTGGCCTGGTGACTTTTCTTTCTTTGATGAAAGGCCATCATTCTTGTCCGGGGCACGGTGGCCCGGAGTGGCCTGGTGCCTGCTGAAATTCCGCACGGTTGAGGATACCTCCCAGATGCAAGGTGGACCCACAGACAACTGTGGCTGGTTTGACAGTGCCAAGTGCCTCCTGCAAACTGACATCAGGAACCTGGCCTGGTGACTTTTGTTTCTCTGGGGAAAGGCCATCATTCTTGTCCAGGGCCTGGTGGCCCGGAGTCGCCGGCTGCCTTCTGAAATTCCAAATGGATCAGGATGCCTACCACATGAAAAATGCCCCCACAGGCAACTGCGGCTGGTTTGACAGTGCCAAGTGCCTCCTGCAAACTGACACCAGGAACCTGGCCTGGTGACTTTTGTTTCTCTGGGGAAAGGCCAACATTCTTTTCTGGGTCCCGTTGGCCGGGCGCGGCCGGCTGCCTGCTGAAATTCAGCACGGATCAGGATGCCTCCCAGACCGAAAGTACCACCCAAGGCAAATGTGGCTGGTTTGACAGTGCCAAGTGCCTCCTGCAAACTGACATCAGCGACCTGGCTTGATGAGTTCTGTTTCTCTGGGGAAAGGCCATCGTTCCTCTCCAGGGCCCGGTGGCTCTAGTGGCCGGCTGCCTGCTGAAATTCCAAACGGATCAGGATGCCTCCCAGATGAAAGGTGCCCCCACAGGCAACTGTGGCTGGTTTGACAGTGCCAAGTGCCTCCTGCAAACTGACATCAGGAACCTGGCCTGGTGACTTTTGTTTCTCTGGGGAAAGGCCATCATTCGTGTCCAGTGCCCCGCTGCCTGGAGTGGCCGGCTGCCTGCTAAAATTCCACACGGTTGAAGATACCTCCCAGATGAAAGGTGCCACCACAGGCAACTGTGGCTGGTTTGACAGTGCCAAGTGCCTCCTGCAAACTGACATCAGGAACCTGGCCAGGTGACTTTTGTTTCTCTGGGGAAAGGCCATGGTTCTTGTCCAGTTCCCGGTGTTCTGGAGTGGCCGGATGCCTGCTGAAATTCCGCACGGATGAGGATACCTCCCAGATGCAAGGAGCCCCCACAGGCAACTGCGTCTAGTTGGACAGTGCCAAGTGCCTCCTGCAAACAGACATCAGGAACCTGGCCTGGTGACTTTCGTTTCTCTGGGGAAAGGCCATGGTTCATGTCCAGGGCCTGGTGGCTCGAGTGGCCGGCTTCCTGCTGAAATTCCGCACGGTTGAGGATGTCTCCCACATGAAAAATGCCTCCACAGGCAACTGTGGCTGGTTTGACAGTGCCAAGTGCCTCCTGCAAACAGACCTCAGGAACCTGGCCTGGTGACTTTTTTTTCTCTGGGGAAAGGCCATCATTCTTGTCCGGGGCACGGTGGCCCGGAGTGGCTGGCTGCCTGCTGAAATTCCGCACGGTTGAGGATACCTCCCAGATGCAAGGTGGACCCACAGGTAACTGTGGCTGGTTTGACAGTGCCAAGTGCCTCCTGCAAACTGACATCAGGAGCCTGGCCTGGTGTCTTTTGTTTCTCAGGGGAAAGGCTTTCGTTCCTATCCATGGACGGGTGGCCAATAGTGGCTGGCTGCCTGCTGAAATTCCTCACGGTTGAAGATACCTCCCAGATGGAAAGTACCACCACAGGCAACTGTGGCTGGTTTGACAGTGCCAAGTGCCTCCTGCAAACTGACATCAGGAACCTGGCCTGGTGACTTTTGTTTCTCTGGGGAAAGGGCATTGTTCGTGTCCAGTGCCCGGTGGCCTGGAGTGGCCAGCAGCCTGCTGAACTTCCGCACAGATGAGGATACCTCCCAGAGGCAAGATGCCCATACAGGTACGTGTAGCTGGTTTGACAGTGCTAAGTGCCTCCTGCAAACTGACATCAGGAACCTGGCCAGGTGACTTTTGTTTCTCTGGGGAAAGGCCATCGTTTCATTCCACGGCCAGGTGGCCTGGAGTGGCCGGCTGCCTGTTGAAATTCCGCACGGATGAGGATAACTCCCAGATGCAAGGAGCCCCCACAGGCAACTGCGTCTAGTTGGACAGTGCCAAGTGCCTCCTGCAAACAGACATCAGGAACCTGGCCTGGTGACTTTCGTTTCTCTGGGGAAAGGCCATGGTTCATGTCCAGGGCCTGGTGGCCCGG
This sequence comes from Passer domesticus, assembly GCF_036417665.1. Taxonomy (NCBI): domain Eukaryota; kingdom Metazoa; phylum Chordata; class Aves; order Passeriformes; family Passeridae; genus Passer; species Passer domesticus. Next base: position 29,675,375 of record NC_087480.1, on the reverse strand, counting down.
AGTGGCCGGCTTCCTGCTGAAATTCCGCACGGTTGAGGATGTCTCCCACATGAAAAATGCCTCCACAGGCAACTGTGGCTGGTTTGACAGTGCCAAGTGCCTCCTGCAAACAGACCTCAGGAACCTGGCCTGGTGACTTTTTTTTCTCTGGGGAAAGGCCATCATTCTTGTCCGGGGCACGGTGGCCCGGAGTGGCTGGCTGCCTGCTGAAATTCCGCACGGTTGAGGATACCTCCCAGATGCAAGGTGGACCCACAGACAACTGTGGCTGGTTTGACAGTGCCAAGTGCCTCCTGCAAACTGACATCAGGAGCCTGGCCTGGTGTCTTTTGTTTCTCAGGGGAAAGGCTTTCGTTCCTATCCATGGACGGGTGGCCAATAGTGGCTGGCTGCCTGCTGAAATTCCTCACGGTTGAAGATACCTCCCAGATGGAAAGTACCACCACAGGCAACTGTGGCTGGTTTGACAGTGCCAAGTGCCTCCTGCAAACTGACATCAGGAACCTGGCCTGGTGACTTTTGTTTCTCTGGGGAAAGTCCATGGTTCATGTCCATGGCCTGGGGGCCCAGAGTGGCCGGCTGCTTGCTGGACTTCTGCATGGATCAGGATGCCGCCGAGATGCAGGATGCCCCCACAGGCACCTGTGGCTGGTTTGACAGTGCCAAGTGCTTCCTGCAAACTGACATCAGGAACCTGGCCTGGTGACTTTTGTTTCTCTGGGGACAGGCCATGGTTCATATCCTACAAACTGTGGCCCAGAGTGGCCGGCTGCCTGCTGAAATTCCGCACGGATCAGGATACCTCCCAGATGCAAGGCGCCCCACGGGAAACTGTGGCTGGTTTGACAGTGCCAAGTGCCTCCTGCCAACTGACATCAAGAACCTGGCCTGGTGACTTTTGTTTCTCTGGGGAAAGGCCATGGTTGGTATCCTGAGCCTGGTGTCCTGGAGTGGCCGTCTGCCTGCTAAAATTCTGGACGGACCAGGATGCCTCCCAGATGCAAGGTGCCCCCAGAGGCAACTGTGGCTGGTTTGACAGTGCCAAGTGCCTCCTGCAAACTGACATCAGGAACCTGGCCTGGTGACATTTATTTCTCTGGGGAAAGGCCATTGTACGTGTCCAAGGCCTAGTGGCCCGGAGTGGCCGGCTGCTTGCTGGAATTCTGCATGGATCAGGATGCCGCCGAGATGCAAGGTGCCCCCAGAGGCACCTGTGGCAGGTTTGACAGTGCCAAGTGCTTCCTCCAAACAGACATCAGGAACCTGGCCTGGTAAGTTTTCTTTCTCTGGGGAAAGGCCATCGTTCTTGTCCGGGTTCCGCCGGCCCGGAGTCGCCGGCTGTCTGCTGAAATTCCACACGGTTGAGGCTACCTCCCAGATGCAAGGCGCCCCCACAGGCAACTGTGGCTGGTTTGACAGTGCCATGTGCCTCCTGCAAACTGACATCAGGAACCTGACCTGGTGACTTTCGCTTGTCTGGGGAAAGGCCATAGATGATGTCCAGGGCCCCCTGGCCCGGAGTGGCCGACTGCCTGCTGAAATTCCGCACGGTTGAGGATACCTCCCAGATGCAAGGTGCCCCCACAGGCAACTGTGGCTGGTTTGACAGTGCCAAGTGCCTCCTGCAAACTGACATCAGGAACCTGGCCTGGTGACTTTTGTTTCTCTGGGGAAAGGCCATCACTCTTCTCCAATGCCCGGTGGCCCGGAGTGGCTGGCCCCCTGCTGAAATTCCGCACAGATGAGGATACCTCCCAGATGCAAGGTGCCATAAAGGTAAGTGTGGCTGGTTTGACAGTGCCAAGTGCCTCCTTCAAACTGACATCAGGAACCTGGCCTGGTGAGTTTTGTTTCTCTGGGGAAAGGTCATGGTTCATATCCTGGACCCGTAGTCCAGGAGTGGCCGGCTGCCTGCTGAAATTCTGAACGGATTAGGATGCCGCCCAGATGCAAGGTACCACCACAGGCAACTGTGGCAGGTTTGACAGTGCCAAGTGCCTCCTGCAAACTGACATCAGGAGCCTGACCTGCTAAGTTTTGTTTCTCTGGGGAAAGGCCATCGTTCCTGTCCGGGGCCCGCTGGCCCGGAGTGGCCGACTGCCTTCTGAAATTCCACACGGTTGAGGATACCTCCTAGATGCAAGGTGGCCCCACAGGCAACTGGAGCTGGTTTGACAGTGCCAAGTGCCTCCTGCAAACTGACATCAGGAACGTGGCCTGGTAACTTTTGTTTCTCTGGGGAAAGGCCATGGTTCTTGTCCACGGCCTGGTGGCCCGGAGTGTCCGGCTGCCTCCTGAAATTCCGCATGGATCAGAATGCCTCCCAGATGAAAAGTGCCCCCAGAGGCAACTGTGGCTGGTTTGACAGTGCCAAGTGCCTCCTGCAAACTGACATCAGGAACCTGGCCTGGTAAGTTTTGTTTCTCTGGGGAAAGGCCATCATTCTTGTCCGGGGCCCGCCGGCCCGGAGTGGCTGGCTGTCTGCTGAAATTCCACAGGGTTAAGGCTACCTCCCAGATGCAAGGTGCCCCCACAGGCAACTGTGGCTGGTTTGACAGTGCCATGTGCCTCCTGCAAACTGACATCAGGAACCTGGCCTGGTGACTTTTGTTTCTCTCAGGAAAGGCCATGGTTCATATCCTGGATAGGTAGGACCGGAGAGGCCGCCTGCCTGTTGAAATTCCTCACGGATCAGGATGCCGCCGAGATGCAGGATGCCCCCACAGGCACCTGTGGCTGGTTTGACAGTGCCAAGTGCCTCCTGCAAACTGACATCAGGAACCTGGCCATGTGACTTTTGTTTCTCTGGGGAAAGGCCATCGTTCATATCCTGGACCCGTAGGCCAGGAGTGGCCGGCTGCCTGCTGAAATTCCGAACGGATCAGGATGCCTCCCAGATGCAAGGTGCCCCCAGAGGCAATTGTGGCTGGTTTGACAGTGCCAAGTGCCTCCTGCAAACTGACATCAGCAACCTGCCCTGGTGACTTTTATTTCTCTGGGGAAAGGCCATTGTAGGTGTCCAGGGCCTAGTGGCCCGGAGTGGCCGGCTGCTTGCTGGACTTCTGCATGGATCAGGATGCCGCCGAGATGCAGGATGCCCCCACAGGCACCTGTGGCTGGTTTGACAGTGCCAAGTGCCTCCTGCAAACTGACATCAGGAACCTGGCCTGGTGACTTTTGTTTCTCTGGGGAAAGGCCATGGTTCATATCCTACAAACTGTGGCCCAGAGTGGCCGGCTGCCTGCTGAAATTCCGCACGGATCAGGATACCTCCCAGATGCAAGGCGCCCCACGGGAAACTGTGGCTGGTTTGACAGTGCCAAGTGCCTCCTGCCAACTGACATCAAGAACCTGGCCTGGTGACTTTTGTTTCTCTGGGGAAAGGCCATGGTTGGTATCCTGAGCCTGGTGTCCTGGAGTGGCCGTCTGCCTGCTAAAATTCTGGACGGACCAGGATGCCTCCCAGATGCAAGGTGCCCCCAGAGGCAACTGTGGCTGGTTTGACAGTGCCAAGTGCCTCCTGCAAACTGACATCAGGAACCTGGCCTGGTGACATTTATTTCTCTGGGGAAAGGCCATTGTACGTGTCCAAGGCCTAGTGGCCCGGAGTGGCCGGCTGCTTGCTGGAATTCTGCATGGATCAGGATGCCGCCGAGATGCAAAGTGCCCCCACAGGCACCTGTGGCTGGTTTGACAGTGCCAAGTCCCTCCTGCAAACTGACATCAGAAACCTGGCCTGGTGACTTTTGTTTCTCTGGGGACAGGCCGTGGTTCATATCCTACAAACTGTGGCCCAGAGTGGCCCGCTGCCTGTTGAAATTCCGCACGGATCAGGATACCTCCCAGATGCAAGGCGCCCCACTGGAAACTGTGGCTGGTTTGACAGTGCCAAGTGCCTCCTTCCAACTGACATCAAGAACCTGGCCTGGTGGCTTTTGTTTCTCTGGGGAAAGGCCATGGTTGGTATCCTGAGCCTGGTGTCCTGGAGTGGCCGCCTGCCTGCTAAAATTCTGGACGGGCCAGGATGCCTCCCAGATGCAAGGTGCCCCCAGAGGCAACTGTGGCTGGTTTGACAGTGCCAAGTGCCTCCTGCAAACTGACATCAGGAACCTGGCCTGGTAAGTTTTGTTTCTCTGGGGAAAGGCCATCATTCTTGTCCGGGGCCCGCCGGCCCAGAGTGGCTGGCTGTCTGCTGAAATTCCACAGGGTTAAGGCTACCTCCCAGATGCAAGGTGCCCCCACAGGCAACTGTGGCTGGTTTGACAGTGCCATGTGCCTCCTGCAAACTGACATCAGGAACCTGGCCTGGTGACTTTTGTTTCTCTCAGGAAAGGCCATGGTTCATATCCTGGATAGGTAGGACCGGAGAGGCCGCCTGCCTGTTGAAATTCCTCACGGATCAGGATGCCGCCGAGATGCAGGATGCCCCCACAGGCACCTGTGGCTGGTTTGACAGTGCCAAGTGCCTCCTGCAAACTGACATCAGGAACCTGGCCATGTGACTTTTGTTTCTCTGGGGAAAGGCCATGGTTCATATCCTGGACCCGTAGGCCAGGAGTGGCCGGCTGCCTGCTGAAATTCCGAACGGATCAGGATGCCTCCCAGATGCAAGGTGCCCCCAGAGGCAATTGTGGCTGGTTTGACAGTGCCAAGTGCCTCCTGCAAACTGACATCAGCAACCTGCCCTGGTGCCTTTTATTTCTCTGGGGAAAGGCCATTGTACGTGTCCAAGGCCTAGTGGCCCGGAGTGGCCGGCTGCTTGCTGGAATTCTGCATGGATCAGGATGCCGCCGAGATGCAAGGTGCCCCCACAGGCACCTGTGGCAGGTTTGACAGTGCCAAGTGCTTCCTCAAAACAGACATCAGGAACCTGGCCTGGTAAGTTTTCTTTCTCTGGGGAAAGGCCATCGTTCTTGTCCGGGTTCCGCCGGCCCGGAGTCGCCGGCTGTCTGCTGAAATTCCACACGGTTGAGGCTACCTCCCAGATGCAAGGCGCCCCCACAGGCAACTGTGGCTGGTTTGACAGTGCCATGTGCCTCCTGCAAACTGACATCAGGAACCTGACCTGGTGACTTTCGCTTGTCTGGGGAAAGGCCATAGATGATGTCCAGTGCCCCCTGGCCCGGAGTGGCCGACTGCCTGCTGAAATTCTTCACGGTTGAGGATACCTCCCAGATGCAAGGTGCCCCCACAGGCAACTGTGGCTGGTTTGACAGTGCCAAGTGCCTCCTGCAAACTGACATCAGGAACCTGGCCTGGTGACTTTTGTTTCTCTGGGGAAAGGCCATCACTCTTCTCCAATGCCCGGTGCCCCGGAGTGGCTGGCCCCCTGCTGAAATTCCGCACAGATGAGGATACCTCCCAGATGCAAGGTGCCATAAAGGTAAGTGTGGCTGGTTTGACAGTGCCAAGTGCCTCCTTCAAACTGACATCAGGAACCTGGCCTGGTGAGTTTTGTTTCTCTGGGGAAAGGTCATGGTTCATATCCTGGACCCGTAGTCCAGGAGTGGCCGGCTGCCTGCTGAAATTCTGAACGGATTAGGATGCCGCCCAGATGCAAGGTAGCACCACAGGCAACTGTGGCAGGTTTGACAGTGCCAAGTGCCTCCTGCAAACTGACATCAGGAGCCTGACCTGCTAAGTTTTGTTTCTCTGGGGAAAGGCCATCGTTCCTGTCCGGGGCCCGCTGGCCCGGAGTGGCCGACTGCCTTCTGAAATTCCACACGGTTGAGGATACCTCCTAGATGCAAGGTGGCCCCACAGGCAACTGGAGCTGGTTTGACAGTGCCAAGTGCCTCCTGCAAACTGACATCAGGAACGTGGCCTGGTAACTTTTGTTTCTCTGGGGAAAGGCCATGGTTCTTGTCCACGGCCTGGTGGCCCGGAGTGGCTGGCTGTCTGCTGAAATTCCACAGGGTTAAGGCTACCTCCCAGATGCAAGGTGCCCCCACAGGCAACTGTGGCTGGTTTGACAGTGCCATGTGCCTCCTGCAAACTGACATCAGGAACCTGGCCTGGTGACTTTTGTTTCTCTCAGGAAAGGCCATGGTTCATATCCTGGATAGGTAGGACCGAAGAGGCGGCCTGCCTGTTGAAATTCCTCACGGATCAGGATGCCGCCGAGATGCAGGATGCCCCCACAGGCACCTGTGGCTGGTTTGACAGTGCCAAGTGCCTCCTGCAAACTGACATCAGGAACCTGGCCATGTGACTTTTGTTTCTCTGGGGAAAGGCCATGGTTCATATCCTGGACCCGTAGGCCAGGAGTGGCCGGCTGCCTGCTGAAATTCCGAACGGATCTGGATGCCTCCCAGATGCAAGGTGCCCCCAGAGGCAATTGTGGCTGGTTTGACAGTGCCAACTGCCTCCTGCAAACTGACATCAGGAACCTGCCCTGGTGACTTTTATTTCTCTGGGGAAAGGCCATTGTAGGTGTCCAGGGCCTAGTGGCCCGGAGTGGCCGGCTGCTTGCTGGACTTCTGCATGGATCAGGATGCCGCCGAGATGCAGGATGCCCCCACAGGCACCTGTGGCTGGTTTGACAGTGCCAAGTGCCTCCTGCAAACTGACATCAGGAACCTGGCCTGGTGACTTTTGTTTCTCTGGGGACAGGCCATGGTTCATATCCTACAAACTCTGGCCCAGAGTGGCCGGCTGCCTGCTGAAATTCCGCACGGATCAGGATACCTCCCAGATGCAAGGCGCCCCACGGGAAACTGTGGCTGGTTTGACAGTGCCAAGTGCCTCCTGCCAACTGACATCAAGAACCTGGCCTGGTGACTTTTGTTTCTCTGGGGAAAGGCCATGGTTGGTATCCTGAGCCTGGTGTCCTGGAGTGGCCGTCTGCCTGCTAAAATTCTGGATGGACCAGGATGCCTCCCAGATGCAAGGTGCCCCCAGAGGCAACTGTGGCTGGTTTGACAGTGCCAAGTGCCTCCTGCAAACTGACATCAGGAACCTGGCCTGGTGACATTTATTTCTCTGGGGAAAGGCCATTGTACGTGTCCAAGGCCTAGTGGCCCGGAGTGGCCGGCTGCTTGCTGGAATTCTGCATGGATCAGGATGCCGCCGAGATGAAAGGTGCCCCCACAGGCACCTGTGGCAGGTTTGACAGTGCCAAGTGCTTCCTCCAAACAGACATCAGGAACCTGGCCTGGTAAGTTTTCTTTCTCTGGGGAAAGGCCATCGTTCTTGTCCGGGTTCCGCCGGCCCGGAGTCGCCGGCTGTCTGCTGAAATTCCACACGGTTGAGGCTACCTCCTAGATGCAAGGCGCCCCCACAGGCAACTGTGGCTGGTTTGACAGTGCCATGTGCCTCCTGCAAACTGACATCAGGAACCTGACCTGGTGACTTTCGCTTGTCTGGGGAAAGGCCATAGATGATGTCCAGGGCCCCCTGGCACGGAGTGGCCGACTGCCTGCTGAAATTCCGCACAGATGAGGATACCTCCCAGATGCAAGGTGCCATAAAGGTAAGTGTGGCTGGTTTGACAGTGCCAAGTGCCTCCTTCAAACTGACATCAGGAACCTGGCCTGGTGAGTTTTGTTTCTCTGGGGAAAGGCCATCACTCTTCTCCAATGCCCGGTGGCCCGGAGTGGCTGGCCCCCTGCTGAAATTCCGCACAGATGAGGATACCTCCCAGATGCAAGGTGCCATAAAGGTAAGTGTGGCTGGTTTGACAGTGCCAAGTGCCTCCTTCAAACTGACATCAGGAACCTGGCCTGGTGAGTTTTGTTTCTCTGGGGAAAGGTCATGGTTCATATCCTGGACCCGTAGTCCAGGAGTGGCCGGCTGCCTGCTGAAATTCTGAACGGATTAGGATGCCGCCCAGATGCAAGGTACCACCACAGGCAACTGTGGCAGGTTTGACAGTGCCAAGTGCCTCCTGCAAACTGACATCAGGAGCCAGACCTGCTAAATTTTGTTTCTCTGGGGAAAGGCCATCGTTCCTGTCCGGGGCCCGCTGGCCCGGAGTGGCCGACTGCCTTCTGAAATTCCACACGGTTGAGGATACCTCCTAGATGCAAGGTGGCCCCACAGGCAACTGGAGCTGGTTTGACAGTGCCAAGTGCCTCCTGCAAACTGACATCAGGAACGTGGCCTGGTAACTTTTGTTTCTCTGGGGAAAGGCCATGGTTCTTGTCCACGGCCTGGTGGCCCGGAGTGTCCGGCTGCCTCCTGAAATTCCGCATGGATCAGAATGCCTCCCAGATGAAAAGTGCCCCCAGAGGCAACTGTGGCTGGTTTGACAGTGCCAAGTGCCTCCTGCAAACTGACATCAGCGACCTGGCTTGATGAGTTCTGTTTCTCTGGGGAAAGGCCATCGTTCCTCTCCAGGGCCCGGTGGCTCGAGTGGCCGGCTGCCTGCTGAAATTCCAAACGGATCAGGATGCCTCCCAGATGAAAGGTGCCCCCACAGGCAACTGTGGCTGGTTTGACAGTGCCAAGTGCCTCCTGCAAACTGACATCAGGAACCTGGCCTGGTGACTTTTGTTTCTCTGGGGAAAGGCCATCATTCGTGTCCAGTGCCCCGCTGCCTGGAGTGGCCGGCTGCCTGCTAAAATTCCTCACGGTTGAAGATACCTCCCAGATGAAAGGTGCCCCCACAGCTAACTGTGGCTGGTTTGACAGTGCCAAGTGCCTCCTGCAAACTGACATCAGGAACCTGGCCTGGTGACTTTTGTTTCTCTGGGGAAAGGCCATGGTTCTTGTCCAGTTCCCGGTGTTCTGGAGTGGCCGACTGCCTGCTGAAATTCCGCACGGATGAGGATACCTCCCAGATGCAAGGAGCCCCCACAGGCAACTGCGTCTAGTTGGACAGTGCCAAGTGCCTCCTGCAAACTGACATCAGGAACCTGGCCTGGTGACTTTCGTTTCTCTGGGGAAAGGCCATGGTTCATGTCCAGGGCCTGGTGGCTCGAGTGGCCGGCTTCCTGCTGAAATTCCGCACGGTTGAGGATGTCTCCCACATGAAAAATGCCTCCACAGGCAACTGTGGCTGGTTTGACAGTGCCAAGTGCCTCCTGCAAACAGACCTCAGGAACCTGGCCTGGTGACTTTTTTTTCTCTGGGGAAAGGCCATCATTCTTGTCCGGGGCACGGTGGCCCGGAGTGGCTGGCTGCCTGCTGAAATTCCGCACGGTTGAGGATACCTCCCAGATGCAAGGTGGACCCACAGACAACTGTGGCTGGTTTGACAGTGCCAAGTGCCTCCTGCAAACTGACATCAGGAGCCTGGCCTGGTGTCTTTTGTTTCTCTCAGGAAAGGCTTTCGTTCCTATCCATGGACGGGTGGCCAATAGTGGCTGGCTGCCTGCTGAAATTCCTCACGGTTGAAGATACCTCCCAGATAGAAAGTACCACCACAGGCAACTGTGGCTGGTTTGACAGTGCCAAGTGCCTCCTGCAAACTGACATCAGGAACCTGGCCTGGTGACTTTTGTTTCTCAGGGGAAAGGGCATCGTTCGTGTCCAGTGCCCCGCGGCCTGGAGTGGCCAGCAGCCTGCTGAACTTCCGCACAGATGAGGATACCTCCCAGATGCAAGATGCCCATACAGGTACGTGTAGCTGGTTTGACAGTGCTAAGTGCCTCCTGCAAACTGACATCAGGAACCTGGCCTGGTGACTTTTGTTTCTCTGGGGAAAGGCCATCGTTACATTCCACGGCCAGGTGGCCTGGAGTGGCCGGCTGCCTGTTGAAATTCCGCACGGATGAGGATATCTCCCAGATGAAAGGAGCCCCCAGAGGCAACTGTGGCTGGTTTGACAGTGCCAAGTGCCTCCTGCAAACTGACATCAGGAACCTGGCCTGGTGACTTTTGTTTCTCTGGGGAAAGGCCATGGTTCATGTCCACGGCCTGGTGGCCCGGAGTGTCCGGCTGCCTGCTGAAATTCTGCATGGATCAGGATGCCGCCGAGATGCAAGGTGCCCCACAGGCACCTGTGGCTGGTTTGACAGTGCCAAGTGCTTCCTGCAAACTGACATCAGAAACCTGGCCTGGTGATTTTCTTTCTCAGGGGAAAGGCCATGGTTCATGTCCAGGGCCCGGTGGCCCCTACTTGCCTGCTGCCTGCTGAAATTCCGCTTGGATCAGGATACCTCCCAGATGTAAGGTGCCACCACAGGCAACTGTGGCTGGTTTGACAGTGCCAAGTGCCTCCTGCAAACTGACATCAGGAACCTGGCCTGGTGACTTTTGTTTCTCTTGGGAAAGGCCATCATTCTTCTCCAATGCCCGGTGGCCCGGAGTGGCCGGCCCCCAGCTGAAATTCCGCACAGATGAGGATACCACCCAGATGCAAGCTGCCCAAAAAGGTAAGTGTGGCTGGTTTGACAGTGCCAAGTGCCTCCTGCAAACTGACATCAGGAACCTGGCCTGGTGACTTTTGTTTCTCTGGGGAAAGGTCATGGTTCATATCCTGGACCCGTAGTCCAGTAGTGGCCGGCTGCCTGCTGAAATTCTGAACGGATTAGGATGCCGCCCAGATGCAAGGTACCACCACAGGCAACTGTGGCAGGTTTGACAGTGCCAAGTGCCTCCTGCAAACTGACATCAGGAACCTGACCTGGTAAGTTTTGTTTCCCCGGGTGAAAGGCCATCGTTCCTGTCCGGGGCCCGCTGGCCCGGAGTGGCCGGCTGCCTTCTGAAATTCCACACGGTTGAGGATACCTCCTAGATGCAAGGTGGCCCCACAGGCAACTGTGGCTGGTTTGACAGTGCCAAGTGCCTCCTGCAAACTGACATCAGGAACCTGGCCTGGTAACTTTTGTTTCTCTGGGGAAAGGCCATGGTTCTTGTCCACGGCCTGGTGGCCCGGAGTGTCCGGCTGCCTCCTGAAATTCCGCATGGATCAGAATGCCTCCCAGATGAAAAGTGCCCCCAGAGGCAACTGTGGCTGGTTTGACAGTGCCAAGTGCCTCCTGCAAACTGACATCAGGAACCTGGCCTGGTAAGTTTTGTTTCTCTGGGGAAAGGCCATCGTTCTTGTCCGGGGCCCGCCGGCCCGGAGTGGCTGGCTGTCTGCTGAAATTCCACAGGGTTAAGGCTACATCCCAGATGCAAGGCGCCCCCACAGGCAACTGTGGCTGGTTTGACAGTGCCATGTGCCTCCTGCAAACTGACATCAGGAACCTGGCCTGGTGACTTTTGTTTCTCTCAGGAAAGGCCATGGTTCATATCCTGGATACGTAGGACCGGAGAGGCCGCCTGCCTGTTGAAATTCCTCACGGATCAGGATGCCGCCGAGATGCAGGATGCCCCCACAGGCACCTGTGGCTGGTTTGACAGTGCCAAGTGCCTCCTTCAAACTGACATCAGGAACCTGGCCTGGTGAGTTTTGTTTCTCTGGGGAAAGGCCATGGTTCATATCCTGGACCCGTAGGCCAGGAGTGGCCGGCTGCCTGCTGAAATTCCGAACGGATCAGGATGCCTCCCAGATGCAAGGTGCCCCCAGAGGCAATTGTGGCTGGTTTGACAGTGCCAAGTGCCTCCTGCAAACTGACATCAGGAACCTGCCCTGGTGACTTTTGTTTCTCTGGGGAAAGGCCATTGTAGGTGTCCAGGGCCGAGTGGCCCGGAGTGGCCTGCTGCTTGCTGGACTTCTGCATGGATCAGGATGCCGCCGAGATGCAGGATGCCCCCACAGGCACCTGTGGCTGGTTTGACAGTGCCAAGTGCCTCCTGCAAACTGACATCAGGAACCTGGCCTGGTGACTTTTGTTTCTCTGGGGACAGGCCATGGTTCATATCCTACAAACTGTGGCCCAGAGTGGCCGGCTGCCTGCTGAAATTCCGCACGGATCAGGATACCTCCCAGATGCAAGGCGCCCCACGGGAAACTGTGGCTGGTTTGACAGTGCCAAGTGCCTCCTGCCAACTGACATCAAGAACTTGGCCTGGTGACTTTTGTTTCTCTGGGGAAAGGCCATGGTTGGTATCCTGAGCCTGGTGTCCTGGAGTGGCCGTCTGCCTGCTAAAATTCTGGACGGACCAGGATGCCTCCCAGATGCAAGGTGCCCCCAGAGGCAACTGTGGCTGGTTTGACAGTGCCAAGTGCCTCCTGCAAACTGACGTCAGGAACCTGGCCTGGTGACTTTTGTTTCTCTGGGGAAAGGCCATTGTACGTGTCCAAGGCCTAGTGGCCCGGAGTGGCCGGCTGCTTGCTGGAATTCTGCATGGATCGGGATGCCGCCGAGATGCAAAGTGCCCCCACAGGCACCTGTGGCTGGTTTGACAGTGCCAAGTGCCTCCTGCAAACTGACATCAGGAACCTGGCCTGGTGACTTTTGTTTCTCTGGGGACAGGCCATGGTTCATATCCTACAAACTGTGGCCCAGAGTGGCGGGCTGCCTGCTGAAATTCCACACGGATCAGGATACCTCCCAGATGCAAGGCGCCCCACGGGAAACTGTGGCTGGTTTGACAGTGCCAAGTGCCTCCTGCCAACTGACATCAAGAACCTGGCCTGGTGACTTTTGTTTCTCTGGGGAAAGGCCATGGTTGGTATCCTGAGCCTGGTGTCCTGGAGTGGCCGCCTGCCTGCTAAAATTCTGGACAGGCCAGGATGCCTCCCAGATGCAAGGTGCCCCCAGAGGCAACTGTGGCTGGTTTGACAGTGCCAAGTGCCTCCTGCAAACTGACATCAGGAACCTGGCCTGGTGACATTTATTTCTCTGGGGAAAGGCCATTGTACGTGTCCAAGGCCTAGTGGCCCGGAGTGGCCGGCTGCTTGCTGGAATTCTGCATGGATCAGGATGCCGCCGAGATGCAAGGTGCCCCCACAGGCAACTGTGGCAGGTTTGACAGTGCCAAGTGCTTCCTCCAAACAGACATCAGGAACCTGGCCTGGTAAGTTTTCTTTCTCTGGGGAAAGGCCATCGTTCTTGTCCGGGTTCCGCCGGCCCGGAGTCGCCGGCTGTCTGCTGAAATTCCACACGGTTGAGGCTACCTCCCAGATGCAAGGCGCCCCCACAGGCAACTGTGGCTGGTTTGACAGTGCCATGTGCCTCCTGCAAACTGACATCAGGAACCTGACCTGGTGACTTTCGCTTGTCTGGGGAAAGGCCATAGATGATGTCCAGTGCCCCCTGGCCCGGAGTGGCCGACTGCCTGCTGAAATTCCGCACGGTTGAGGATACCTCCCAGATGCAAGGTGCCCCCACAGGCAACTGTGGCTGGTTTGACAGTGCCAAGTGCCTCCTGCAAACTGACATCAGGAACCTGGCCTGGTGACTTTTGTTTCTCTGGGGAAAGGCCATCACTCTTCTCCAATGCCCGGTGGCCCGGAGTGGCTGGCCCCCTGCTGAAATTCCGCACAGTTGAGGATACCTCCCAGATGCAAGGTGCCATAAAGGTAAGTGTGGCTGGTTTGACAGTGCCAAGTGCCTCCTTCAAACTGACATCAGGAACCTGGCCTGGTGAGTTTTGTTTCTCTGGGGAAAGGTCATGGTTCATATCCTGGACCGTAGTCCAGGAGTGGCCGGCTGCCTGCTGAAATTCTGAACGGATTAGGATGCCGCCCAGATGCAAGGTACCACCACAGGCAACTGTGGCAGGTTTGACAGTGCCAAGTGCCTCCTGCAAACTGACATCAGGAGCCTGACCTGCTAAGTTTTGTTTCTCTGGGGAAAGGCCATCGTTCCTGTCCGGGGCCCGCTGGCCCGGAGTGGCCGACTGCCTTCTGAAATTCCACACGGTTGAGGATACCTCCTAGATGCAAGGTGGCCCCACAGGCAACTGGAGATGGTTTGACAGTGCCAAGTGCCTCCTGCAAACTGACATCAGGAACGTGGCCTGGTAACTTTTGTTTCTCTGGGGAAAGGCCATGGTTCTTGTCCACGGCCTGGTGGCCCGGAGTGTCCGGCTGCCTCCTGAAATTCCGCATGGATCAGGATGCCTCCCAGATGGAAAGTGCCCCCACAGCCAACTGTGGCTGGTTTGACAGTGCCAAGTGCCTCCTGCAAACTGACGTCAGGAACCTGGCCTGGTGACTTTTGTTTCTCTGGGGAAAGGCCATGGTTCATATCCTGGATACATAGGACCGGAGAGGCCGGCTGCCTGCTGAAATTCCTCACGGATCAGGATGCCGCCGAGATGCAAGGTGCCCCCACAGGCACCTGTGGCTGGTTCGACAGTGCCAAGTGCCTCCTGCAAACTGACATCAGGAACCTGGCCGGGTGACTTTTGTTTCTCTGGGGAAAGGCCATGGTTGGTATCCTGAGCCTGGTGTCCTGGAGTGGCCGTCTGCCTGCTAAAATTCTGGACGGACCAGGATGCCTCCCGGTTGCTAGGTGCCCCCAGAGGCAACTGTGGCTGGTTTGACAGTGCCAAGTGCCTCCTGCAAACTGACATCAGGAACCTGGCCTGGTGACATTTATTTCTCTGGGGAAAGGCCATGGTTCATATCCTGGACCCGTAGGCCAGGAGTGGCCGGCTGCCTGCTGAAATTCCGCACGGATCAGGATGCCTCCCAGATGCAAGGTGCCCCACGGGAAACTGCGGCTGGTTTGACAGTGCCAAGTGCCTCCTGCCAACTGACATCAAGAACCTGGCCTGGTGACATTCGTTTCTCTGGGGAAAGGCCATGGTTGGTATCCTGAGCCTGGTGTCCTGGAGTGGCCGTCTGCCTGCTAAAATTCTGGACGGACCAGGATGCCTCCCAGATGCAAGGTGCCCCCAGAGGCAACTGTGGCTGGTTTGACAGTGCCAAGTGCCTCCTGCAAACTGACATCAGGAACCTGGCCTGGTGACATTTATTTCTCTGGGGAAAGGCCATTGTACGTGTCCAAGGCCTAGTGGCCCGGAGTGGCCGGCTGCTTGCTGGAATTCTGCATGGATCAGGATGCCGCCGAGATGCAAGGTGCCCCCACAGGCACCTGTGGCTGGTTTGACAGTGCCAAGTGCCTCCTGCCAACTGACATCAGGAACCTGGCCTGGTGACTTTTGTTTCTCTGGGGAAAGGTTATTATTCTTGTTCAGAGCCCGGTGGCTCGGAGTGGCCGGCTGCCTGCTGAAATTCCGCATGGATCAGGATACCTCCCAGGTTCAAGGTGCCGCCACAGGCAACTGTGGCTGGTTTGACAGTGCCAAGCGCCTCCTGCAAACTGACATCAGGACCCTGGCCTGGTGACTTTTGTTTCTCATGGGAAGTGCCATCGTTCGTGTCCCGTACTCGGAGGCCAGGAGTGGCCAGCTGCCTGCTGAAATACCGCACAGATCAGGATAGCTCCCAGATGCAAGGTGCCCCCATAGGCACCTGTGCCTGGTTTGACAGTGCCAAGTGCCTCCTGCAAACTGACATCAGCAACCTGGCCTGGTGACTTTTGTTTCTCTTTGGAAAGGCCATTGTACGTGTCCAGGGCCTGAGGCCCGTAGTGGCCGGCCCCCTGCTGAAATTCCGAACGGATCAGGATACCTCCCAGACCGATAGTACCACCACAGGCAACTGTGGCTGGTTTGACAGTGCCAAGTGCCTCCTGCAAACTGACATCAGGAACCTGGCCTGGTAACTTCTGTTTCTCTGGGGAAAGGCCATCGTTCATCTCCAGGGCCCGTAGTCCAGAGTGGCCGACTGCCTGCAGAAATTCCTCATGGATCAGGATGCCTCCCACATGAAAGGTGCCCCCACAGTCAACTACGTCTGATTTGACAGTGCCATATGCATCCTGCAAACTGATATCAGGAACCAGGCCTGGTGATTTTTCTTTGTCTGGGGAAAGGCCATTGTACGTGTCCAGAGCCTAGTGGCCCGGAGTGGCCGGCTGCCTGCTGAAATTCCGAACGGGTCAGGATTCCTCCCAGAACGAAAGTACCACCACAGGCAACTGTGGCTGGTTTGACAGTGCCAAGTGCCTCCTGCAAGCTGACATCAGCAACCTTGCCAGGTGACTTTTGTTTCTCTGGGGAAAGGCCATCGTTCGTGTCCAGGGCTGGGTGTCCCTGGGTGTCCGGCTGCCTGCTGAAATTCCGAACGCATCAGGATACCGCCCAGATACAATGTGCCCCCACAGGCACCTGTGGCTGGTTTGACAGTGCCAAGTGCCTCCTGCAAACTGACATCAGGAACCTGGCCATGTGACTTTTGTTTCTCAGGGGAAAGTCCATGGTTTATATCCTGGACCAGCTGGACCGCAGGGACCGGCTGCTTGCTGAAATTCCGAAAGCACCACGATGCCTCCCAGATGCAAGGTGTCCCCACAGGTAATTGTGTCTGGTTTGACAGTGCCAAGTGCCTCCTGCAAACTGACATCGGAAAGCTGGGCTGGTCACTTTGGTTTCTCTGGGGAAAGGCCACGATTCATGTCCAGGGCCTTGTGGCCCGGAGTGGCCCGCTGCCTGCTGAAATTCCGCACAGTTGAGGATACATCCCAGACGCAAGGTGCCCCCGCAGACAACTGTGGTTGGTTTGACAGTGCCAAGTGCCTCCTGCAAACTGACATCAGGAACCTGGCCTGGTAAGTTTTGTTTCTCTGGGGAAAGGCCATCGTTCTTGTCCGGGGACCAGATTGGCCGGAGAGGCCGGCTGCCTGCTGAAATTCCGCACGGTTGAGGATACCTCCCAGATGAAAGGTGCCCCCACAGGCAACTGTGGCTGGTTTGACAGTGCCAAGTGCCTCCTGCAAACTGACATCAGGAACCTGGCCTGGTGACTTTCGTTTCTCTGGGGAAATGCCATGGTTCATGTCCAGGGCCTGGTGGCCCGGAGTGTCCGGCTGCTTGCTGAAATTCCGCACAGATCAGGATACCTCCCACACCGAAACTAAAACCATAGGCAACTGTGGCTGGTTTGACAGTGCCAAGTGCCTCCTGCAAACAGACATCAGGAACCTGGCCTGGTAAGTTTTGTTTCTCTGGGGAAAGGCAATCGTTCTTGTCCGGGGCCCGCCGGCCCGGAGTGGCCGGCTGCCTCCTGAAATTCCGCACGGTTGAGGATACCTCCCAGATGCAAGGTGCCCCCACAGGCAACTGTGGCTGGTTTGACAGTGCCATGTGCCTCCTGCAAACTGACATCAGGAACCTGGCCTTGTGACTTTGCTTTCTCTGGGGAAAGACCATGATTCATGTCCAGGGCCTTGCGGCCTGGAGTGCCCGGCTGCCTGCTGAAATTCCGCATGGATCGGGATGCCTCCCAGATGGACAGTGGAACCACAGGCAACTGTGGCTGGTTGGACAGTGCCAAGTGCCTCCTGCAAACTGACATCAGGAACCTGGCCGGGTGACTTTTGTTTCCCTAGGGAAAAGCCGTGGTTCTTGTCCAGGGCCTGGTGGCCCGGAGTGGCCGGCCGCCTGCTGAAATTCCTCACGGTTGAGGATACCTCCCAGATGAAAAGTGCCCCCACAGGCACCTGTGGCTGGTTTGACAGTGCCAAGTGCCTCCTGCAAACTGACATCAGGAACCTGGCCTGGTGACTTTTGTTTCTCTGCGGAAAGACCATAGTTCATGTCCACGGCCTTGTGGCCCGGAGTGGCCGGCTGCCTGCTGAAATTCCGCACGGTTCAGGATGCCTCCCACATGAAAAGTGCCCCCACAGGCAACTGTGGCTGGTTTGACAGTGCCAAGTGCCTCCTGCAAACTGACGTCAGGAACCTGGCCTGGTGACTTTTGTTTCTCTGGGGAAAGGCCATCATTCTTTTCCGAGGCCTGGTGGCCCGTAGTGGCCAGCACCCTGCTGAAATTCCGAACGGATCAGGATACCTCCCAGACCAAAACTAAAACCATAGGCAACTGTGGCTGGTTTGACAGTGCCAAGTGCCTCCTGCAAACAGACATCAGGAACCTGGCCTGGTAAGTTTTGTTTCTCTGGGGAAAGGCCACCGTTCTTGTCCGGGGCCCGCCAGCCCGGAATGGCCGGCTTCCTGCTGAAATTTCTCACGGTTGAGGATACCTCCCAGATGCAAGTTGCCCCCACAGGCAACTGTGGCTGGTTTGACAGTGCCATGTGCCTCCTGCAAACTGACATCAGGAACCTGACCCGGTGACATTCGTTTCTCTGGAGAAAGACCATGATTCATGTCCAGGGCCTTGCGGCCTGGAGTGCCCGGCTGCCTGCTGAAATTCCGAATGGATCAGGATGCCTCCCAGATGGAAAGTGCCCCCACAACCAACTGTGGCTGGTTTGACAGTGCCATGTGCCTCCTGCAAACTGACATCAGGAACCTGGCCTGGTGACTTTTGTTTCTCTGGGGAAAGGCCATGGTTCATATCCTGGATACCTAGGACCGGAGAGGCCAGCTGCCTGTTGAAATTCCTCACTGATCAGGATGCCGCCGAGATGCAAGATGCTCCCACAGGCACCTGTGGCTGCTTCGACAGTGCCAAGTGCCTCCTGCAAACTGATATCAGGAACCTGGCCTGGTGACTATTGTTTCTCTGGGGAAAGGTTATTATTCTTGTTCAGAGCCCTGGGGCTCGGAGTGGCCGGCTGCCTGCTGAAATTCCGCATGGATCAGGATACCTCCCAGGTTCAAGGTGCCGCCACAGGCAACTGTGGCTGGTTTGACAGTGCCAAGTGCCTCCTGCAAACTGACATCAGGAACCTGGCCTGGTGACTTTTGTTTCTCATGGGAAGTGCCATCGATCGTGTCCCGTACTCGGAGGCCAGGAGTGGCCGGCTGCCTGCTGAAATACCGCACAGATCAGGATAGCACCCAGATGCAAGGTGCCCCCACAGGCACCTGTGGCTGGTTTGACATTGCCAAGTGCCTCCTGCAAACTGCCATCAGGAACCTGGCCTTGTGACTTTCCTTTCTCTGGGGAAAGACCATGATTCATGTCCAAGGCCTTGCGGCCTGGAGTGCCCGGCTGCCTGCTGAAATTCCGCATGGATCGGGATGCCTCCCAGATGGAAAGTGGCCCCACAGGCAACTGTGGCTGGTTTGACAGTGCCAAGTGCCTCCTGCAAACTGACATCAGGAACCTGGCCGGGTGACTTTTGTTTCCCTAGGGAAAAGCCGTGGTTCTTGTCCAGGGCCTGGTGGCCCGGAGTGGCCGGCCACCTGCTGAAATTCCTCACGGTTGAGGATACCTCCCAGATGCAAGGTGCCCCCACAGGCAACTGTGGCTGGTTTGACAGTGCCAAGTGCCTCCTGCAAACTGACATCAGGAACCTGGCCTGGTGACTTTTGTTTCTCTGCGGAAAGACCATAGTTCATGTCCACGGCCTTGTGGCCCGGAGTGGCCGGCTGCCTGCTGAAATTCCGCACGGTTCAGGATGCCTCCCACATGAAAAGTGCCCCCACAGGCAACTGTGGCTGGTTTGACAGTGCCAAGTGCCTCCTGCAAACTGACATCAGGAACCTGGCCTGGTGACTTTTGTTTCTCTGGGGAAAGGCCATCATTCTTTTCCGAGGCCTGGTGGCCCG
Organism: Passer domesticus; assembly: GCF_036417665.1. Lineage (NCBI taxonomy): Eukaryota > Metazoa > Chordata > Aves > Passeriformes > Passeridae > Passer > Passer domesticus. Next base: position 29,656,013 of record NC_087480.1, on the reverse strand, counting down.
TAGTGGCCAGCACCCTGCTGAAATTCCGAACGGATCAGGATACCTCCCAGACCAAAACTAAAACCATAGGCAACTGTGGCTGGTTTGACAGTGCCAAGTGCCTCCTGCAAACAGACATCAGGAACCTGGCCTGGTAAGTTTTGTTTCTCTGGGGAAAGGCCACCGTTCTTGTCCGGGGCCCGCCAGCCCGGAATGGCCGGCTTCCTGCTGAAATTTCTCACGGTTGAGGATACCTCCCAGATGCAAGTTGCCCCCACAGGCAACTGTGGCTGGTTTGACAGTGCCATGTGCCTCCTGCAAACTGACATCAGGAACCTGACCCGGTGACATTCGTTTCTCTGGAGAAAGACCATGATTCATGTCCAGGGCCTTGCGGCCTGGAGTGCGCGGCTGCCTGCTGAAATTCCGAATGGATCAGGATGCCTCCCAGATGGAAAGTGCCCCCACAACCAACTGTGGCTGGTTTGACAGTGCCAAGTGCCTCCTGCAAACTGACATCAGGGACCTGGCCTGGTGACATTTATTTCTCTGGGGAAAGGCCATTGTACGTGTCCAAGGCCTAGTGGCCCGGAGTGGCCGGGTGCTTGCTGGAATTCTGCATGGCTCAGGATACCGCCGAGATGCAAGGTGCCTCCACAGGCACCTGTGGCTGGTTTGACAGTGCCAAGTGCCTCCTGCAAACTGACATCAGGAACCTGGCCTGGTGACTTTTGTTTCTCTGGGGAAAGGCCATGGTTCATATCCTACAAACTGTGGCCCAGCGTGGCCGGCTGCCTGCTAAAATTCGGCACGGATCAGGATACCTCCCAGATGCAAGGTGCCCCCACAGGCAACTGTGGCTGGTTTGACAGTGCCAAGTGCCTCCTGCCAACTGACATCAAGAACCTGGCCTGGTGACTTTTGTTTCTCTGGGGAAAGGCCATGGTTGTTATCCTGAGCCTGGTGTCCTGGAGTGGCCGTCTGCCTGCTAAAATTCTGGACGGACCAGGATGCCTCCCAGATTCAAGGTGCCCCCAGAGACAACTGTGGCTGGTTTGACAGTGCCAAGTGCCTCCTGCAAACTGACATCAGGAACCTGCCTGGTGACATTTATTTCTCTGGGGAAAGGCCATTGTACGTGTCCAAGGCCTAGTGGCCCGGAGTGGCCGGCTGCTTGCTGGAATTCTGCATGGATCAGGATGCCGCCGAGATGCAAGGTGCCCCCACAGGCACCTGTGGCTGGTTTGACAGTGCCAAGTGCCTCCTGCAAACTGACATCAGAAACCTGGCCTGGTGATTTTCTTTGTCAGGGGAAAGGCCATGGTTCATGTCCAGGGCCCGGTGGCTCGCAGTTGCCTGCTGCCTGCTGAAATTCCACACGGATCCGGATACCTCCCAGATGCAAGGTGCCCCCACAGGCAACTTTGGCTGGTTTGACAGTGCCAAGTGCGTCCTGCAAATTGACATCAGGAACCTGGCCTGGTGACTATTGTTTCTCTGGGGAAAGGTTATTATTCTTGTTCACAGCCCTGTGGCTCGGAGTGGCCGGCTGCCTGCTGAAATTCCGCATGGAACAGGATACCTCCCAGGTTCAAGGTGCCGCCACAGGCAACTGTGGCTGGTTTGACAGTGCCAAGTGCCTCCTGCAAACTGACATCAGGAACCTGGCCTGGTGACTTTTGTTTCTCATGGGAAGTGCCATCGTTCGTGTCCCGTACTCGGAGGCCAGGAGTGGCCGGCTGCCTGCTGAAATACCGCACAGATCAGGATAGCACCCAGATGCAAGGTGCCCCCACAGGCACCTGTGGCTGGTTTGACAGTGCCAAGTGCCTCCTGCAAACTGCCATCAGGAACCTGGCCTGGTGACTTTTGTTTCTCTGGGGAAAGGCCATGGTTGTTATCCTGAGCCTGGTGTCCTGGAGTGGCCGTCTGCCTGCTAAAATTCTGGACGGACCAGGATGCCTCCCAGATGCAAGGTGCCCCCAGAGACAACTGTGGCTGGTTTGACAGTGCCAAGTGCCTCCTGCAAACTGACATCAGGAACCTGCCTGGTGACATTTATTTCTCTGGGGAAAGGCCATTGTACGTGTCCAAGGCCTAGTGGCCCGGAGTGGCCGGCTGCTTGCTGGAATTCTGCATGGATCAGGATGCCGCCGAGATGCAAGGTGCCCCCACAGGCACCTGTGGCTGGTTTGACAGTGCCAAGTGCCTCCTGCAAACTGACATCAGAAACCTGGCCTGGTGATTTTCTTTGTCAGGGGAAAGGCCATGGTTCATGTCCAGGGCCCGGTGGCTCGCAGTTGCCTGCTGCCTGCTGAAATTCCGCACGGATCCGGATACCTCCCAGATGCAAGGTGCCCCCAGAGACAACTGTGGCTGGTTTGACAGTGCCAAGTGCCTCCTGCAAACTGACATCAGGAACCTGCCTGGTGACATTTATTTCTCTGGGGAAAGGCCATTGTACGTGTCCAAGGCCTAGTGGCCCGGAGTGGCCGGCTGCTTGCTGGAATTCTGCATGGATCAGGATGCCGCCGAGATGCAAGGTGCCCCCACAGGCACCTGTGCCTGGTTTGACAGTGCCAAGTGCCTCCTGCAAACTGACATCAGAAACCTGGCCTGGTGATTTTCTTTGTCAGGGGAAAGGCCATGGTTCATGTCCAGGGCCCGGTGGCTCGCAGTTGCCTGCTGCCTGCTGAAATTCCACACGGATCCGGATACCTCCCAGATGCAAGGTGCCCCCACAGGCAACTTTGGCTGGTTTGACAGTGCCAAGTGCGTCCTGCAAATTGACATCAGGAACCTGGCCTGGTGACTATTGTTTCTCTGGGGAAAGGTTATTATTCTTGTTCAGAGCCCTGTGGCTCGGAGTCACCGGCTGCCTGCTGAAATTCCGCATGGATCAGGATACCTCCCAGGTTCAAGGTGCCGCCACAGGCAACTGTGGCTGGTTTGACAGTGCCAAGTGCCTCCTGCAAACTGACATCAGGAACCTGGCCTGGTGACTTTTGTTTCTCTGGGGAAGTGCCATCGTTCGTGTCCCGTACTCGGAGGCCAGGAGTGGCCGGCTGCCTGCTGAAATACCGCACAGATCAGGATAGCACCCAGATGCAAGGTGCCCCCACAGGCACCTGTGGCTGGTTTGACAGTGCCAAGTGCCTCCTGCAAACTGCCATCAGGAACCTGGCCTTGTGACTTTCCTTTCTCTGGGGAAAGACCATGATTCATGTCCAGGGCCTTGCGGCCTGGAGTGCCCGGCTGCCTGCTGAAATTCCGCATGGATCGGGATGCCTCCCAGATGGAAAGTGGCCCCACAGGCAACTGTGGCTGGTTTGACAGTGCCAAGTGCCTCCTGCAAACTGACATCAGGAACCTGGCCGGGTGACTTTTGTTTCGCTAGGGAAAAGCCGTGGTTCTTGTCCAGGGCCTGGTGGCCCGGAGTGGCCGGCCGCCTGCTGAAATTCCTCACGGTTGAGGATACCTCCCAGATGAAAGGTGCCCCCACAGGCACCTGTGGCTGGTTTGACAGTGCCAAGTGCCTCCTGCAAACTGACATCAGGAACCTGGCCTGGTGACTTTTGTTTCTCTGCGGAAAGACCATGGTTCATGTCCAGGGCCCGGTGGCTCGCAGTTGCCTGCTGCCTGCTGAAATTCCACACGGATCCGGATACCTCCCAGATGCAAGGTGCCCCCACAGGCAACTTTGGCTGGTTTGACAGTGCCAAGTGCGTCCTGCAAATTGACATCAGGAACCTGGCCTGGTGACTATTGTTTCTCTGGGGAAAGGTTATTATTCTTGTTCAGAGCCCTGTGGCTCGGAGTGGCCGGCTGCCTGCTGAAATTCCGCATGGATCAGGATACCTCCCAGGTTCAAGGTGCCGCCACAGGCACCTGTGGCTGGTTTGACAGTGCCAAGTGCCTCCTGCAAACTGACATCAGGAACCTGGCCTGGTGACTTTTGTTTCTCTGGGGAAAGGCCATGGTTCATATCCTACAAACTGTGGCCCAGCGTGGCCGGCTGCCTGCTAAAATTCGGCACGGATCAGGATAGCACCCAGATGCAAGGTGCCCCACGGGAAACTGTGGCTGGTTTGACAGTGCCAAGTGCCTCCTGCCAACTGACATCAAGAACCTGGCCTGGTGACTTTTGTTTCTCTGGGGAAAGGCCATGGTTGTTATCCTGAGCCTGGTGTCCTGGAGTGGCCGTCTGCCTGCTAAAATTCTGGACGGACCAGGATGCCTCCCAGATGCAAGGTGCCCCCAGAGACAACTGTGGCTGGTTTGACAGTGCCAAGTGCCTCCTGCAAACTGACATCAGGAACCTGCCTGGTGACATTTATTTCTCTGGGGAAAGGCCATTGTACGTGTCCAAGGCCTAGTGGCCCGGAGTGGCCGGCTGCTTGCTGGAATTCTGCATGGATCAGGATGCCGCCGAGATGCAAGGTGCCCCCACAGGCACCTGTGGCTGGTTTGACAGTGCCAAGTGCCTCCTGCAAACTGACATCAGAAACCTGGCCTGGTGATTTTCTTTGTCAGGGGAAAGGCCATGGTTCATGTCCAGGGCCCGGTGGCTCGCAGTTGCCTGCTGCCTGCTGAAATTCCGCACGGATCCGGATACCTCCCAGATGCAAGGTGCCCCCAGAGACAACTGTGGCTGGTTTGACAGTGCCAAGTGCCTCCTGCAAACTGACATCAGGAACCTGCCTGGTGACATTTATTTCTCTGGGGAAAGGCCATTGTACGTGTCCAAGGCCTAGTGGCCCGGAGTGGCCGGCTGCTTGCTGGAATTCTGCATGGATCAGGATGCCGCCGAGATGCAAGGTGCCCCCACAGGCACCTGTGCCTGGTTTGACAGTGCCAAGTGCCTCCTGCAAACTGACATCAGAAACCTGGCCTGGTGATTTTCTTTGTCAGGGGAAAGGCCATGGTTCATGTCCAGGGCCCGGTGGCTCGCAGTTGCCTGCTGCCTGCTGAAATTCCACACGGATCCGGATACCTCCCAGATGCAAGGTGCCCCCACAGGCAACTTTGGCTGGTTTGACAGTGCCAAGTGCGTCCTGCAAATTGACATCAGGAACCTGGCCTGGTGACTATTGTTTCTCTGGGGAAAGGTTATTATTCTTGTTCAGAGCCCTGTGGCTCGGAGTCACCGGCTGCCTGCTGAAATTCCGCATGGATCAGGATACCTCCCAGGTTCAAGGTGCCGCCACAGGCAACTGTGGCTGGTTTGACAGTGCCAAGTGCCTCCTGCAAACTGACATCAGGAACCTGGCCTGGTGACTTTTGTTTCTCTGGGGAAGTGCCATCGTTCGTGTCCCGTACTCGGAGGCCAGGAGTGGCCGGCTGCCTGCTGAAATACCGCACAGATCAGGATAGCACCCAGATGCAAGGTGCCCCCACAGGCACCTGTGGCTGGTTTGACAGTGCCAAGTGCCTCCTGCAAACTGCCATCAGGAACCTGGCCTTGTGACTTTCCTTTCTCTGGGGAAAGACCATGATTCATGTCCAGGGCCTTGCGGCCTGGAGTGCCCGGCTGCCTGCTGAAATTCCGCATGGATCGGGATGCCTCCCAGATGGAAAGTGGCCCCACAGGCAACTGTGGCTGGTTTGACAGTGCCAAGTGCCTCCTGCAAACTGACATCAGGAACCTGGCCGGGTGACTTTTGTTTCGCTAGGGAAAAGCCGTGGTTCTTGTCCAGGGCCTGGTGGCCCGGAGTGGCCGGCTGCCTGCTGAAATTCCTCACGGTTGAGGATACCTCCCAGATGAAAGGTGCCCCCACAGGCACCTGTGGCTGGTTTGACAGTGCCAAGTGCCTCCTGCAAACTGACATCAGGAACCTGGCCTGGTGACTTTTGTTTCTCTGCGGAAAGACCATAGTTCATGTCCACGGCCTTGTGGCCCGGAGTGGCCGGCTGCCTGCTGAAATTCCGCACGGTTCAGGATGCCTCCCACATGAAAAGTGCCCCCACAGGCAACTGTGGCTGGTTTGACAGTGCCAAGTGCCTCCTGCAAACTGACATCAGGAACCTGGCCTGGTGACTTTTGTTTCTCTCAGGAAAGGCCATGGCTCATATCCTGGATAGGTAGGACCGGAGAGGCGGCCTGCCTGTTGAAATTCCTCACGGATCAGGATGCCGCCGAGATGCAGGATGCCCCCACAGGCACCTGTGGCTGGTTTGACAGTGCCAAGTGCCTCCTGCAAACTGACATCAGGAACCTGGCCATGTGACTTTTGTTTCTCTGGGGAAAGGCCATCGTTCCTGTCCGGGGCCCGCTGGCCCGGAGTGGCCGACTGCCTTCTGAAATTCCACACGGTTGAGGATACCTCCTAGATGCAAGGTGGCCCCACAGGCAACTGGAGCTGGTTTGACAGTGCCAAGTGCCTCCTGCAAACTGACATCAGGAACGTGGCCTGGTAAGTTTTGTTTCTCTGGGGAAAGGCCGTGGTTCTTGTCCACGGCCTGGTGGCCCGGAGTGTCCGGCTGCCTCCTGAAATTCCGCATGGATCAGAATGCCTCCCAGATGAAAAGTGCCCCCAGAGGCAACTGTGGCTGGTTTGACAGTGCCAAGTGCCTCCTGCAAACTGACATCAGGAACCTGGCCTGGTAAGTTTTGTTTCTCTGGGGAAAGGCCATCATTCTTGTCCGGGGCCCGCCGGCCCGGAGTGGCTGGCTGTCTGCTGAAATTCCACAGGGTTAAGGCTACCTCCCAGATGCAAGGTGCCCCCACAGGCAACTGTGGCTGGTTTGACAGTGCCATGTGCCTCCTGCAAACTGACATCAGAAACCTGGCCTGGTGACTTTTGTTTCTCTCAGGAAAGGCCATGGTTCATATCCTGGATAGGTAGGACCGGAGAGGCCGCCTGCCTGTTGAAATTCCTCACGGATCAGGATGCCGCCGAGATGCAGGATGCCCCCACAGGCACCTGTGGCTGGTTTGACAGTGCCAAGTGCCTCCTGCAAACTGACATCAGGAACCTGGCCATGTGACTTTTGTTTCTCTGGGGAAAGGCCATGGTTCATATCCTGGACCCGTAGGCCAGGAGTGGCCGGCTGCCTGCTGAAATTCCGAACGGATCTGGATGCCTCCCAGATGCAAGGTGCCCCCAGAGGCAATTGTGGCTGGTTTGACAGTGCCAAGTGCCTCCTGCAAACTGACATCAGCAACCTGCCCTGGTGACTTTTATTTCTCTGGGGAAAGGCCATTGTAGGTGTCCAGGGCCTAGTGGCCCGGAGTGGCCGGCTGCTTGCTGGACTTCTGCATGGATCAGGATGCCGCCGAGATGCAGGATGCCCCCACAGGCACCTGTGGCTGGTTTGACAGTGCCAAGTGCCTCCTGCAAACTGACATCAGGAACCTGGCCTGGTGACTTTTGTTTCTCTGCGGAAAGACCATGGTTCATATCCTACAAACTGTGGCCCAGAGTGGCCGGCTGCCTGCTGAAATTCGGCACGGATCAGGATACCTCCCAGATGCAAGGCGCCCCACGGGAAACTGTGGCTGGTTTGACAGTGCCAAGTGCCTCCTGCCAACTGACATCAAGAACCTGGCCTGGTGACTTTTGTTTCTCTGGGGAAAGGCCATGGTTGGTATCCTGAGCCTGGTGTCCTGGAGTGGCCGTCTGCCTGCTAAAATTCTGGATGGACCAGGATGCCTCCCAGATGCAAGGTGCCCCCAGAGGCAACTGTGGCTGGTTTGACAGTGCCAAGTGCCTCCTGCAAACTGACATCAGGAACCTGGCCTGGTGACATTTATTTCTCTGGGGAAAGGCCATTGTACGTGTCCAAGGCCTAGTGGCCCGGAGTGGCCGGCTGCTTGCTGGAATTCTGCATGGATCAGGATGCCGCCGAGATGCAAAGTGCCTCCACAGGCACCTGTGGCTGGTTTGACAGTGCCAAGTGCCTCCTTCCAACTGACATCAAGAACCTGCCCTGGTGACTTTTATTTCTCTGGGGAAAGGCCATTGTAGGTGTCCAGGGCCTAGTGGCCCGGAGTGGCCGGCTGCTTGCTGGACTTCTGCATGGATCAGGATGCCGCCGAGATGCAGGATGCCCCCACAGGCACCTGTGGCTGGTTTGACAGTGCCAAGTGCCTCCTGCAAACTGACATCAGGAACCTGGCCTGGTGACTTTTGTTTCTCTGGGGACAGGCCATGGTTCATATCCTACAAACTGTGGCCCAGAGTGGCCGGCTGCCTGCTGAAATTCCGCACGGATCAGGATACCTCCCAGATGCAAGGCGCCCCACGGGAAACTGTGGCTGGTTTGACAGTGCCAAGTGCCTCCTGCCAACTGACATCAAGAACCTGGCCTGGTGACTTTTGTTTCTCTGGGGAAAGGCCATGGTTGGTATCCTGAGCCTGGTGTCCTGGAGTGGCCGTCTGCCTGCTAAAATTCTGGACGGACCAGGATGCCTCCCAGATGCAAGGTGCCCCCAGAGGCAACTGTGGCTGGTTTGACAGTGCCAAGTGCCTCCTGCAAACTGACATCAGGAACCTGGCCTGGTGACTTTTGTTTCTCTGGGGAAAGGCCATGGTTCATGTCCTGGGCCTGGTGGCCCGGAGTGGCCGGCTGCCTTCTGAAATTCCAAATGGATCAGGATACCTCCCAGACCGAAAGTACCACCAGAGGCAACTGTGGCTGGTTTGACAGTGCCAAGTGCCTCCTGCAAACTGACATCAGGAACCTGGCCTGGTGACTTTCGTTTCTCTGGGGAAAGGCCATCATTCGTGTCCAGTGCCCCGCTGCCTGGAGTGGCCGACTGCCTGCTGAAATTCCACAATGTTGAGGATGCCTCCCAGATGAAAAATGCCCCCACAGGCAACGGCGTCTGGTTTCACAGTGCCAAGTGCCTCCTGCAAACTGACATCAGGAACCTGGCCTGGTGACTTTTGTTTCTCTGGGGAAAGGCCATGGTTCATGTCCAGGGCTTGGTGGCCCGGAGTGGCCGGCTGCCTTCTGAAATTCCAAATGGATCAGGATACCTCCCAGACCGAAAGTACCACCAGAGGCAACTGTGGCTGGTTTGACAGTGCCAAGTGCCTCCTGCAAACTGACATCAGCAACCTGGCCTGGTGACTTTTGTTTCTCTGGGGAAAGGCCATCATTCTTGTCCGGGGCCCAGAGCGGCCGGAGTGGCCGGCTGCCTGCTGAAATTCCACACGGTTGAGGATGCCTCCCAGATGAAAAATGCACCCATAGGCAACGGCGTCTGGTTTCACAGTGCCAAGTGCCTCCTGCAAACTGACATCAGGAACCTGGCCATGTGACTTTTGTTTCTCTGGGGAAAGGCCATGGTTCATGTCCAGGGCTTGGTGGCCCGGAGTGGCCGGCTGCCTTCTGAAATTCCAAATGGATCAGGATACCTCCCAGACCGAAAGTACCACCAGAGGCAACTGTGGCTGGTTTGACAGTGCCAAGTGCCTCCTGCAAACTGACATCAGGAACATGGCCTGGTGACTTTTATTTCTCTGGGTAAAGGCCATCATTCGTGTCCAGTGCCCCGCGGCCTGGAGTGGCCGGCTGCCTGCTGAAATTCCTCACGGTTGAGGATACCTCCCAGATGAAAGGTGCCCCCACAGCTAACTGTGGCTGGTTTGACAGTGCCAAGTGCCTCCTGCAAACTGACATCAGGAACCTGGCCTGGTGACTTTTGTTTCTCTGGGGAAAGTCCATGGTTCATGTCCATGGCCTGGGGGCCCGGAGTGGCCTGGTGCCTGCTGAAATTCCGCATGGATCAGGATGCCGCCGAGATGGAAGGTGCCACCACAGGCAACTGTGGCTGGTTTGACAGTGCCAAGTGCCTCCTGCAAACGGACATCAGGAACCTGGCCGGCTGACTTCTGTTTCTCAGGGGAAAGGCCATGGTTCATGTCCAGGGCCTGGAAGCCCGGAGTGGCCTGGTGCCTGCTGAAATTCCGCACGGTTGAGGATGTCTCCCACATGAAAAAAGCCTCCACAGGCAACTGTGGCTGGTTTGACAGTGCCGAGTTCCTCCTGCAAACAGACATCAGGAACCTGGCCTGGTGACTTTTTTTTCTCTGGGGAAAGGCCATCATTCTTGTCTGGGGCACGGTGGCCCGGAGTGGCTGGCTGCCTGCTGAAATTCCACACGGTTGAGGATACCTCCCAGATGCAAGTTGCCCCCACAGGCAACTGTGGCTGGTTTGACAGTGCCAAGTGCCTCCTGCAAACTGACATCAGCAACCTGGCCTGGTGACTTTTGTTTCTCAGGGGAATGGGCATGGCTCATGTCCAGGGCCTGGTGGCCCGGAGTGGCCTGGTGCCTGCTGAAATTCCGCATGGATCAGGATGCCTCCCATATGAAAAATGACCCCAGAGGCAACTGCGTCTGGTTTGACAGTGCCAAGTGCCTCCTGCAAAATGACATCAGGAACCTGGCCTGGTGACTTTTGTTTCTCTGATGAAAGGCCATCATTCTTGTCCGGGGCACGGTGGCCCGGAGTGGCTGGCTGCCTGCTGAAATTCCGCACAGTTCAGGATGCCTCCCAGATGCAAGGCGGACCCACAGACAACTGTGGCTGGTGTGACAGTGCCAAGTGCCTCCTGCAAACTGACATCAGGAACCTGGCCTGGTGACTTTTGTTTCTCTGGGGAAAGGCCATCATTCGTGTCCAGTGCCCCGCTGCCTGCAGTGGCCGGCTGCCTGCTGAAATTCCTCACGGTTGAGGATACCTCCCAGATGAAAGGTGCCCCCACAGGTAACTGTGGCTGGTTTGACAGTGCCAAGTGCCTCCTGCAAACTGACATCAGGAACCTGGCCTGGTGACTTTTGTTTCTCTGGGGAATGGCATTCATTCTTGTCCAGTTCCCGGTGTTCTGATGTGGCCGGATGCCTGCTGAAATTCCGCACGGATGAGGATACCTCCCAGATGCAAGGAGCCCCCACAGGCAACTGCGTCTAGTTGGACAGTGCCATGTGCCTCCTACAAACTGACATCAGAAACCTGGCCTGATGACTTTTTTTTCTCTGGGGAAAGGCCATGGTTCATGTCCAGGGCCCGGGGGCCCGGAGTGGCCGGCTGCCTGCTGAAATTCCGCATGGATCAGGATGCCTCCCAGATGAAAAGTGCCCCCACAGCCAACTGTGGCTGGTTTGACAGTGCCAAGTGCCTCCTGCAAACAGACATCAGGAACCTGGCCTGGTGACTTTCGTTTCTCTGGGGAAAGGCCATGGTTCATGTCCAGGGCCTGGTGGCCCGGAGTGGCCGGCTGCCTGCTGAAATTCCGCACGGTTGAGGATGCCTCCCAGATGAAAAATGACCCCAGAGGCAACTGCGTCTAGTTTGACAGTGCCAAGTGCCTCCTGCAAACAGACATCAGGAACCTGGCCTGGTGACTTTTCTTTCTTTGATGAAAGGCCATCATTCTTGTCCGGGGCACGGTGGCCCGGAGTGGCTGGCTGCCTGCTGAAATTCCGCACGGTTGAGGATACCTCCCAGATGCAAGGTGGACCCACAGACAACTGTGGCTGGTTTGACAGTGCCAAGTGCCTCCTGCAAACTGACATCAGGAACCTGGCCTGGCGACTTTTGTTTCTCTGGGGAAAGGCCATCATTCTTGTCCAGGGCCTGGTGGCCCGGAGTCGCCGGCTGCCTTCTGAAATTCCAAATGGATCAGGATGCCTACCACATGAAAAATGCCCCCACAGGCAACTGCGGCTGGTTTGACAGTGCCAAGTGCCTCCTGCAAGCTGACACCAGGAACCTGGCCTGGTGACTTTTGTTTCTCTGGGGAAAGGCCAACATTCTTTTCTGGGTCCCGTTGGCCGGGCGCGGCCGGCTGCCTGCTGAAATTCAGCACGGATCAGGATGCCTCCCAGACCGAAAGTACCACCCAAGGCAAATGTGGCTGGTTTGACAGTGCCAAGTGCCTCCTGCAAACTGACATCAGCGACCTGGCTTGATGAGTTCTGTTTCTCTGGGGAAAGGCCATCGTTCCTCTCCAGGGCCCGGTGGCTCTAGTGGCCGGCTGCCTGCTGAAATTCCAAACGGATCAGGATGCCTCCCAGATGAAAGGTGCCCCCACAGGCAACTGTGGCTGGTTTGACAGTGCCAAGTGCCTCCTGCAAACTGACATCAGGAACCTGGCCTGGTGACTTTTGTTTCTCTGGGGAAAGGCCATCATTCGTGTCCAGTGCCCCGCTGCCTGGAGTGGCCGGCTGCCTGCTAAAATTCCACACGGTTGAAGATACCTCCCAGATGAAAGGTGCCACCACAGGCAACTGTGGCTGGTTTGACAGTGCCAAGTGCCTCCTGCAAACTGACATCAGGAACCTGGCCAGGTGACTTTTGTTTCTCTGGGGAAAGGCCATGGTTCTTGTCCAGTTCCCGGTGTTCTGGAGTGGCCGGATGCCTGCTGAAATTCCGCACGGATGAGGATACCTCCCAGATGCAAGGAGCCCCCACAGGCAACTGCGTCTAGTTGGACAGTGCCAAGTGCCTCCTGCAAACAGACATCAGGAACCTGGCCTGGTGACTTTCGTTTCTCTGGGGAAAGGCCATGGTTCATGTCCAGGGCCTGGTGGCTCGAGTGGCCGGCTTCCTGCTGAAATTCCGCACGGTTGAGGATGTCTCCCACATGAAAAATGCCTCCACAGGCAACTGTGGCTGGTTTGACAGTGCCAAGTGCCTCCTGCAAACAGACCTCAGGAACCTGGCCTGGTGACTTTTTTTTCTCTGGGGAAAGGCCATCATTCTTGTCCGGGGCACGGTGGCCCGGAGTGGCTGGCTGCCTGCTGAAATTCCGCACGGTTGAGGATACCTCCCAGATGCAAGGTGGACCCACAGGTAACTGTGGCTGGTTTGACAGTGCCAAGTGCCTCCTGCAAATTGACATCAGGAGCCTGGCCTGGTGTCTTTTGTTTCTCAGGGGAAAGGCTTTCGTTCCTATCCATGGACGGGTGGCCAATAGTGGCTGGCTGCCTGCTGAAATTCCTCACGGTTGAAGATACCTCCCAGATGGAAAGTACAACCACAGGCAACTGTGTCTGGTTTGACAGTGCCAAGTGCCTCCTGCAAACTGACATCAGGAACCTGGCCTGGTGACTTTTGTTTCTCAGGGGAAAGGGCATTGTTCGTGTCCAGTGCCCGGTGGCCTGGAGTGGCCAGCAGCCTGCTGAACTTCCGCACAGATGAGGATACCTCCCAGATGCAAGATGCCCATACAGGTACGTGTAGCTGGTTTGACAGTGCTAAGTGCCTCCTGCAAACTGACATCAGGAACCTGGCCAGGTGACTTTTGTTTCTCTGGGGAAAGGCCATCGTTTCATTCCACGGCCAGGTGGCCTGGAGTGGCCGGCTGCCTGTTGAAATTCCGCACGGATGAGGATAACTCCCAGATGCAAGGAGCCCCCACAGGCAACTGCGTCTAGTTGGACAGTGCCAAGTGCCTCCTGCAAACAGACATCAGGAACCTGGCCTGGTGACTTTCGTTTCTCTGGGGAAAGGCCATGGTTCATGTCCAGGGCCTGGTGGCCCGGAGTGGCCGGCTTCCTGCTGAAATTCCGCACGGTTGAGGATGTCTCCCACATGAAAAATGCCTCCACAGGCAACTGTGGCTGGTTTGACAGTGCCAAGTGCCTCCTGCAAACAGACATCAGGAACCTGGCCATGTGACTTTTGTTTCTCTGGGGAAAGGCCATCGTTCCTGTCCGGGGCCCGCTGGCCCGGAGTGGCCGACTGCCTTCTGAAATTCCACACGGTTGAGGATACCTCCTAGATGCAAGGTGGCCCCACAGGCAACTGGAGCTGGTTTGACAGTGCCAAGTGCCTCCTGCAAACTGACATCAGGAACGTGGCCTGGTAAGTTTTGTTTCTCTGGGGAAAGGCCGTGGTTCTTGTCCACGGCCTGGTGGCCCGGAGTGTCCGGCTGCCTCCTGAAATTCCGCATGGATCAGAATGCCTCCCAGATGAAAAGTGCCCCCAGAGGCAACTGTGGCTGGTTTGACAGTGCCAAGTGCCTCCTGCAAACTGACATCAGGAACCTGGCCTGGTAAGTTTTGTTTCTCTGGGGAAAGGCCATCATTCTTGTCCGGGGCCCGCCGGCCCGGAGTGGCTGGCTGTCTGCTGAAATTCCACAGGGTTAAGGCTACCTCCCAGATGCAAGGTGCCCCCACAGGCAACTGTGGCTGGTTTGACAGTGCCATGTGCCTCCTGCAAACTGACATCAGAAACCTGGCCTGGTGACTTTTGTTTCTCTCAGGAAAGGCCATGGTTCATATCCTGGATAGGTAGGACCGGAGAGGCCGCCTGCCTGTTGAAATTCCTCACGGATCAGGATGCCGCCGAGATGCAGGATGCCCCCACAGGCACCTGTGGCTGGTTTGACAGTGCCAAGTGCCTCCTGCAAACTGACATCAGGAACCTGGCCATGTGACTTTTGTTTCTCTGGGGAAAGGCCATGGTTCATATCCTGGACCCGTAGGCCAGGAGTGGCCGGCTGCCTGCTGAAATTCCGAACGGATCTGGATGCCTCCCAGATGCAAGGTGCCCCCAGAGGCAATTGTGGCTGGTTTGACAGTGCCAAGTGCCTCCTGCAAACTGACATCAGCAACCTGCCCTGGTGACTTTTATTTCTCTGGGGAAAGGCCATTGTAGGTGTCCAGGGCCTAGTGGCCCGGAGTGGCCGGCTGCTTGCTGGACTTCTGCATGGATCAGGATGCCGCCGAGATGCAGGATGCCCCCACAGGCACCTGTGGCTGGTTTGACAGTGCCAAGTGCCTCCTGCAAACTGACATCAGGAACCTGGCCTGGTGACTTTTGTTTCTCTGCGGAAAGACCATGGTTCATATCCTACAAACTGTGGCCCAGAGTGGCCGGCTGCCTGCTGAAATTCGGCACGGATCAGGATACCTCCCAGATGCAAGGCGCCCCACGGGAAACTGTGGCTGGTTTGACAGTGCCAAGTGCCTCCTGCCAACTGACATCAAGAACCTGGCCTGGTGACTTTTGTTTCTCTGGGGAAAGGCCATGGTTGGTATCCTGAGCCTGGTGTCCTGGAGTGGCCGTCTGCCTGCTAAAATTCTGGATGGACCAGGATGCCTCCCAGATGCAAGGTGCCCCCAGAGGCAACTGTGGCTGGTTTGACAGTGCCAAGTGCCTCCTGCAAACTGACATCAGGAACCTGGCCTGGTGACATTTATTTCTCTGGGGAAAGGCCATTGTACGTGTCCAAGGCCTAGTGGCCCGGAGTGGCCGGCTGCTTGCTGGAATTCTGCATGGATCAGGATGCCGCCGAGATGCAAAGTGCCTCCACAGG
This sequence comes from Passer domesticus, assembly GCF_036417665.1. NCBI lineage: Eukaryota > Metazoa > Chordata > Aves > Passeriformes > Passeridae > Passer > Passer domesticus. The sequence continues at coordinate 29,640,758 of NC_087480.1, read as the reverse complement.
CACCTGTGGCTGGTTTGACAGTGCCAAGTGCCTCCTTCCAACTGACATCAAGAACCTGCCCTGGTGACTTTTATTTCTCTGGGGAAAGGCCATTGTAGGTGTCCAGGGCCTAGTGGCCCGGAGTGGCCGGCTGCTTGCTGGACTTCTGCATGGATCAGGATGCCGCCGAGATGCAGGATGCCCCCACAGGCACCTGTGGCTGGTTTGACAGTGCCAAGTGCCTCCTGCAAACTGACATCAGGAACCTGGCCTGGTGACTTTTGTTTCTCTGGGGACAGGCCATGGTTCATATCCTACAAACTGTGGCCCAGAGTGGCCGGCTGCCTGCTGAAATTCCGCACGGATCAGGATACCTCCCAGATGCAAGGCGCCCCACGGGAAACTGTGGCTGGTTTGACAGTGCCAAGTGCCTCCTGCCAACTGACATCAAGAACCTGGCCTGGTGACTTTTGTTTCTCTGGGGAAAGGCCATGGTTGGTATCCTGAGCCTGGTGTCCTGGAGTGGCCGTCTGCCTGCTAAAATTCTGGACGGACCAGGATGCCTCCCAGATGCAAGGTGCCCCCAGAGGCAACTGTGGCTGGTTTGACAGTGCCAAGTGCCTCCTGCAAACTGACATCAGGAACCTGGCCTGGTGACTTTTGTTTCTCTGGGGAAAGGCCATGGTTCATGTCCTGGGCCTGGTGGCCCGGAGTGGCCGGCTGCCTTCTGAAATTCCAAATGGATCAGGATACCTCCCAGACCGAAAGTACCACCAGAGGCAACTGTGGCTGGTTTGACAGTGCCAAGTGCCTCCTGCAAACTGACATCAGGAACCTGGCCTGGTGACTTTCGTTTCTCTGGGGAAAGGCCATCATTCGTGTCCAGTGCCCCGCTGCCTGGAGTGGCCGACTGCCTGCTGAAATTCCACAATGTTGAGGATGCCTCCCAGATGAAAAATGCCCCCACAGGCAACGGCGTCTGGTTTCACAGTGCCAAGTGCCTCCTGCAAACTGACATCAGGAACCTGGCCTGGTGACTTTTGTTTCTCTGGGGAAAGGCCATGGTTCATGTCCAGGGCTTGGTGGCCCGGAGTGGCCGGCTGCCTTCTGAAATTCCAAATGGATCAGGATACCTCCCAGACCGAAAGTACCACCAGAGGCAACTGTGGCTGGTTTGACAGTGCCAAGTGCCTCCTGCAAACTGACATCAGCAACCTGGCCTGGTGACTTTTGTTTCTCTGGGGAAAGGCCATCATTCTTGTCCGGGGCCCAGAGCGGCCGGAGTGGCCGGCTGCCTGCTGAAATTCCACACGGTTGAGGATGCCTCCCAGATGAAAAATGCACCCATAGGCAACGGCGTCTGGTTTCACAGTGCCAAGTGCCTCCTGCAAACTGACATCAGGAACCTGGCCATGTGACTTTTGTTTCTCTGGGGAAAGGCCATGGTTCATGTCCAGGGCTTGGTGGCCCGGAGTGGCCGGCTGCCTTCTGAAATTCCAAATGGATCAGGATACCTCCCAGACCGAAAGTACCACCAGAGGCAACTGTGGCTGGTTTGACAGTGCCAAGTGCCTCCTGCAAACTGACATCAGGAACATGGCCTGGTGACTTTTATTTCTCTGGGTAAAGGCCATCATTCGTGTCCAGTGCCCCGCGGCCTGGAGTGGCCGGCTGCCTGCTGAAATTCCTCACGGTTGAGGATACCTCCCAGATGAAAGGTGCCCCCACAGCTAACTGTGGCTGGTTTGACAGTGCCAAGTGCCTCCTGCAAACTGACATCAGGAACCTGGCCTGGTGACTTTTGTTTCTCTGGGGAAAGTCCATGGTTCATGTCCATGGCCTGGGGGCCCGGAGTGGCCTGGTGCCTGCTGAAATTCCGCATGGATCAGGATGCCGCCGAGATGGAAGGTGCCACCACAGGCAACTGTGGCTGGTTTGACAGTGCCAAGTGCCTCCTGCAAACGGACATCAGGAACCTGGCCGGCTGACTTCTGTTTCTCAGGGGAAAGGCCATGGTTCATGTCCAGGGCCTGGAAGCCCGGAGTGGCCTGGTGCCTGCTGAAATTCCGCACGGTTGAGGATGTCTCCCACATGAAAAAAGCCTCCACAGGCAACTGTGGCTGGTTTGACAGTGCCGAGTTCCTCCTGCAAACAGACATCAGGAACCTGGCCTGGTGACTTTTTTTTCTCTGGGGAAAGGCCATCATTCTTGTCTGGGGCACGGTGGCCCGGAGTGGCTGGCTGCCTGCTGAAATTCCACACGGTTGAGGATACCTCCCAGATGCAAGTTGCCCCCACAGGCAACTGTGGCTGGTTTGACAGTGCCAAGTGCCTCCTGCAAACTGACATCAGCAACCTGGCCTGGTGACTTTTGTTTCTCAGGGGAATGGGCATGGCTCATGTCCAGGGCCTGGTGGCCCGGAGTGGCCTGGTGCCTGCTGAAATTCCGCATGGATCAGGATGCCTCCCATATGAAAAATGACCCCAGAGGCAACTGCGTCTGGTTTGACAGTGCCAAGTGCCTCCTGCAAAATGACATCAGGAACCTGGCCTGGTGACTTTTGTTTCTCTGATGAAAGGCCATCATTCTTGTCCGGGGCACGGTGGCCCGGAGTGGCTGGCTGCCTGCTGAAATTCCGCACAGTTCAGGATGCCTCCCAGATGCAAGGCGGACCCACAGACAACTGTGGCTGGTGTGACAGTGCCAAGTGCCTCCTGCAAACTGACATCAGGAACCTGGCCTGGTGACTTTTGTTTCTCTGGGGAAAGGCCATCATTCGTGTCCAGTGCCCCGCTGCCTGCAGTGGCCGGCTGCCTGCTGAAATTCCTCACGGTTGAGGATACCTCCCAGATGAAAGGTGCCCCCACAGGTAACTGTGGCTGGTTTGACAGTGCCAGGTGCCCCCTGCAAACTGACATCAGGAACCTGGCCTGGTGACTTTTGTTTCTCTGGGGAATGGCATTCATTCTTGTCCAGTTCCCGGTGTTCTGATGTGGCCGGATGCCTGCTGAAATTCCGCACGGATGAGGATACCTCCCAGATGCAAGGAGCCCCCACAGGCAACTGCGTCTAGTTGGACAGTGCCATGTGCCTCCTACAAACTGACATCAGAAACCTGGCCTGATGACTTTTTTTTCTCTGGGGAAAGGCCATGGTTCATGTCCAGGGCCCGGGGGCCCGGAGTGGCCGGCTGCCTGCTGAAATTCCGCATGGATCAGGATGCCTCCCAGATGAAAAGTGCCCCCACAGCCAACTGTGGCTGGTTTGACAGTGCCAAGTGCCTCCTGCAAACAGACATCAGGAACCTGGCCTGGTGACTTTCGTTTCTCTGGGGAAAGGCCATGGTTCATGTCCAGGGCCTGGTGGCCCGGAGTGGCCGGCTGCCTGCTGAAATTCCGCACGGTTGAGGATGCCTCCCAGATGAAAAATGACCCCAGAGGCAACTGCGTCTAGTTTGACAGTGCCAAGTGCCTCCTGCAAACAGACATCAGGAACCTGGCCTGGTGACTTTTCTTTCTTTGATGAAAGGCCATCATTCTTGTCCGGGGCACGGTGGCCCGGAGTGGCTGGCTGCCTGCTGAAATTCCGCACGGTTGAGGATACCTCCCAGATGCAAGGTGGACCCACAGACAACTGTGGCTGGTTTGACAGTGCCAAGTGCCTCCTGCAAACTGACATCAGGAACCTGGCCTGGCGACTTTTGTTTCTCTGGGGAAAGGCCATCATTCTTGTCCAGGGCCTGGTGGCCCGGAGTCGCCGGCTGCCTTCTGAAATTCCAAATGGATCAGGATGCCTACCACATGAAAAATGCCCCCACAGGCAACTGCGGCTGGTTTGACAGTGCCAAGTGCCTCCTGCAAGCTGACACCAGGAACCTGGCCTGGTGACTTTTGTTTCTCTGGGGAAAGGCCAACATTCTTTTCTGGGTCCCGTTGGCCGGGCGCGGCCGGCTGCCTGCTGAAATTCAGCACGGATCAGGATGCCTCCCAGACCGAAAGTACCACCCAAGGCAAATGTGGCTGGTTTGACAGTGCCAAGTGCCTCCTGCAAACTGACATCAGCGACCTGGCTTGATGAGTTCTGTTTCTCTGGGGAAAGGCCATCGTTCCTCTCCAGGGCCCGGTGGCTCTAGTGGCCGGCTGCCTGCTGAAATTCCAAACGGATCAGGATGCCTCCCAGATGAAAGGTGCCCCCACAGGCAACTGTGGCTGGTTTGACAGTGCCAAGTGCCTCCTGCAAACTGACATCAGGAACCTGGCCTGGTGACTTTTGTTTCTCTGGGGAAAGGCCATCATTCGTGTCCAGTGCCCCGCTGCCTGGAGTGGCCGGCTGCCTGCTAAAATTCCACACGGTTGAAGATACCTCCCAGATGAAAGGTGCCACCACAGGCAACTGTGGCTGGTTTGACAGTGCCAAGTGCCTCCTGCAAACTGACATCAGGAACCTGGCCAGGTGACTTTTGTTTCTCTGGGGAAAGGCCATGGTTCTTGTCCAGTTCCCGGTGTTCTGGAGTGGCCGGATGCCTGCTGAAATTCCGCACGGATGAGGATACCTCCCAGATGCAAGGAGCCCCCACAGGCAACTGCGTCTAGTTGGACAGTGCCAAGTGCCTCCTGCAAACAGACATCAGGAACCTGGCCTGGTGACTTTCGTTTCTCTGGGGAAAGGCCATGGTTCATGTCCAGGGCCTGGTGGCTCGAGTGGCCGGCTTCCTGCTGAAATTCCGCACGGTTGAGGATGTCTCCCACATGAAAAATGCCTCCACAGGCAACTGTGGCTGGTTTGACAGTGCCAAGTGCCTCCTGCAAACAGACCTCAGGAACCTGGCCTGGTGACTTTTTTTTCTCTGGGGAAAGGCCATCATTCTTGTCCGGGGCACGGTGGCCCGGAGTGGCTGGCTGCCTGCTGAAATTCCGCACGGTTGAGGATACCTCCCAGATGCAAGGTGGACCCACAGGTAACTGTGGCTGGTTTGACAGTGCCAAGTGCCTCCTGCAAATTGACATCAGGAGCCTGGCCTGGTGTCTTTTGTTTCTCAGGGGAAAGGCTTTCGTTCCTATCCATGGACGGGTGGCCAATAGTGGCTGGCTGCCTGCTGAAATTCCTCACGGTTGAAGATACCTCCCAGATGGAAAGTACAACCACAGGCAACTGTGTCTGGTTTGACAGTGCCAAGTGCCTCCTGCAAACTGACATCAGGAACCTGGCCTGGTGACTTTTGTTTCTCAGGGGAAAGGGCATTGTTCGTGTCCAGTGCCCGGTGGCCTGGAGTGGCCAGCAGCCTGCTGAACTTCCGCACAGATGAGGATACCTCCCAGATGCAAGATGCCCATACAGGTACGTGTAGCTGGTTTGACAGTGCTAAGTGCCTCCTGCAAACTGACATCAGGAACCTGGCCAGGTGACTTTTGTTTCTCTGGGGAAAGGCCATCGTTTCATTCCACGGCCAGGTGGCCTGGAGTGGCCGGCTGCCTGTTGAAATTCCGCACGGATGAGGATAACTCCCAGATGCAAGGAGCCCCCACAGGCAACTGCGTCTAGTTGGACAGTGCCAAGTGCCTCCTGCAAACAGACATCAGGAACCTGGCCTGGTGACTTTCGTTTCTCTGGGGAAAGGCCATGGTTCATGTCCAGGGCCTGGTGGCCCGGAGTGGCCGGCTTCCTGCTGAAATTCCGCACGGTTGAGGATGTCTCCCACATGAAAAATGCCTCCACAGGCAACTGTGGCTGGTTTGACAGTGCCAAGTGCCTCCTGCCAACTGACATCAAGAACCTGGCCTGGTGACTTTTGTTTCTCTGGGGAAAGGCCATGGTTGTTATCCTGAGCCTGGTGTCCTGGAGTGGCCGTCTGCCTGCTAAAATTCTGGACGGACCAGGATGCCTCCCAGATGCAAGGTGCCCCCAGAGACAACTGTGGCTGGTTTGACAGTGCCAAGTGCCTCCTGCAAACTGACATCAGGAACCTGCCTGGTGACATTTATTTCTCTGGGGAAAGGCCATTTTACGTGTCCAAGGCCTAGTGGCCCGGAGTGGCCGGCTGCTTGCTGGAATTCTGCATGGATCAGGATGCCGCCGAGATGCAAGGTGCCCCCACAGGCACCTGTGGCTGGTTTGACAGTGCCAAGTGCCTCCTGCAAACTGACATTAGAAACCTGGCCTGGTGATTTTCTTTGTCAGGGGAAAGGCCATGGTTCATGTCCAGGGCCCGGTGGCTCGCAGTTGCCTGCTGCCTGCTGAAATTCCGCACGGATCCGGATACCTCCCAGATGCAAGGTGCCCCCAGAGACAACTGTGGCTGGTTTGACAGTGCCAAGTGCCTCCTGCAAACTGACATCAGGAACCTGCCTGGTGACATTTATTTCTCTGGGGAAAGGCCATTGTACGTGTCCAAGGCCTAGTGGCCCGGAGTGGCCGGCTGCTTGCTGGAATTCTGCATGGATCAGGATGCCGCCGAGATGCAAGGTGCCCCCACAGGCACCTGTGCCTGGTTTGACAGTGCCAAGTGCCTCCTGCAAACTGACATCAGAAACCTGGCCTGGTGATTTTCTTTGTCAGGGGAAAGGCCATGGTTCATGTCCAGGGCCCGGTGGCTCGCAGTTGCCTGCTGCCTGCTGAAATTCCACACGGATCCGGATACCTCCCAGATGCAAGGTGCCCCCACAGGCAACTTTGGCTGGTTTGACAGTGCCAAGTGCGTCCTGCAAATTGACATCAGGAACCTGGCCTGGTGACTATTGTTTCTCTGGGGAAAGGTTGTTATTCTTGTTCAGAGCCCTGTGGCTCGGAGTGGCCGGCTGCCTGCTGAAATTCCGCATGGATCAGGATACCTCCCAGGTTCAAGGTGCCGCCACAGGCAACTGTGGCTGGTTTGACAGTGCCAAGTGCCTCCTGCAAACTGACATCAGGAACCTGGCCTGGTGACTTTTGTTTCTCTGGGGAAGTGCCATCGTTCGTGTCCCGTACTCGGAGGCCAGGAGTGGCCGGCTGCCTGCTGAAATACCGCACAGATCAGGATAGCACCCAGATGCAAGGTGCCCCCACAGGCACCTGTGGCTGGTTTGACAGTGCCAAGTGCCTCCTGCAAACTGCCATCAGGAACCTGGCCTTGTGACTTTCCTTTCTCTGGGGAAAGACCATGATTCATGTCCAGGGCCTTGCGGCCTGGAGTGCCCGGCTGCCTGCTGAAATTCCGCATGGATCGGGATGCCTCCCAGATGGAAAGTGGCCCCACAGGCAACTGTGGCTGGTTTGACAGTGCCAAGTGCCTCCTGCAAACTGACATCAGGAACCTGGCCGGGTGACTTTTGTTTCGCTAGGGAAAAGCCGTGGTTCTTGTCCAGGGCCTGGTGGCCCGGAGTGGCCGGCCGCCTGCTGAAATTCCTCACGGTTGAGGATACCTCCCAGATGAAAGGTGCCCCCACAGGCACCTGTGGCTGGTTTGACAGTGCCAAGTGCCTCCTGCAAACTGACATCAGGAACCTGGCCTGGTGACTTTTGTTTCTCTTTGGAAAGACCATAGTTCATGTCCACGGCCTTGTGGCCCGGAGTGGCCGGCTGCCTGCTGAAATTCCGCACGGTTCAGGATGCCTCCCACATGAAAAGTGCCCCCACAGGCAACTGTGGCTGGTTTGACAGTGCCAAGTGCCTCCTGCAAACTGACATCAGGAACCTGGCCTGGTGACTTTTGTTTCTCTCAGGAAAGGCCATCATTCTTTTCCGAGGCCTGGTGGCCCGTAGTGGCCAGCACCCTGCTGAAATTCCGAACGGATCAGGATACCTCCCAGACCAAAACTAAAACCATAGGCAACTGTGGCTGGTTTGACAGTGCCAAGTGCCTCCTGCAAACAGACATCAGGAACCTGGCCTGGTAAGTTTTGTTTCTCTGGGGAAAGGCCACCGTTCTTGTCCGGGGCCCGCCAGCCCGGAATGGCCGGCTTCCTGCTGAAATTTCTCACGGTTGAGGATACCTCCCAGATGCAAGTTGCCCCCACAGGCAACTGTGGCTGGTTTGACAGTGCCATGTGCCTCCTGCAAACTGACATCAGGAACCTGACCCGGTGACATTCGTTTCTCTGGAGAAAGACCATGATTCATGTCCAGGGCCTTGCGGCCTGGAGTGCCCGGCTGCCTGCTGAAATTCCGAATGGATCAGGATGCCTCCCAGATGGAAAGTGCCCCCACAACCAACTGTGGCTGGTTTGACAGTGCCAAGTGCCTCCTGCAAACTGACATCAGGGACCTGGCCTGGTGACATTTATTTCTCTGGGGAAAGGCCATTGTACGTGTCCAAGGCCTAGTGGCCCGGAGTGGCCGGCTGCTTGCTGGAATTCTGCATGGCTCAGGATACCGCCGAGATGCAAGGTGCCTCCACAGGCACCTGTGGCTGGTTTGACAGTGCCAAGTGCCTCCTGCAAACTGACATCAGGAACCTGGCCTGGTGACTTTTGTTTCTCTGGGGAAAGGCCATGGTTCATATCCTACAAACTGTGGCCCACCGTGGCCGGCTGCCTGCTAAAATTCGGCACGGATCAGGATACCTCCCAGATGCAAGGTGCCCCCACAGGCAACTGTGGCTGGTTTGACAGTGCCAAGTGCCTCCTGCCAACTGACATCAAGAACCTGGCCTGGTGACTTTTGTTTCTCTGGGGAAAGGCCATGGTTGTTATCCTGAGCCTGGTGTCCTGGAGTGGCCGTCTGCCTGCTAAAATTCTGGACGGACCAGGATGCCTCCCAGATGCAAGGTGCCCCCAGAGACAACTGTGGCTGGTTTGACAGTGCCAAGTGCCTCCTGCAAACTGACATCAGGAACCTGCCTGGTGACATTTATTTCTCTGGGGAAAGGCCATTGTACGTGTCCAAGGCCTAGTGGCCCGGAGTGGCCGGCTGCTTGCTGGAATTCTGCATGGATCAGGATGCCGCCGAGATGCAAGGTGCCCCCACAGGCACCTGTGCCTGGTTTGACAGTGCCAAGTGCCTCCTGCAAACTGACATCAGAAACCTGGCCTGGTGATTTTCTTTGTCAGGGGAAAGGCCATGGTTCATGTCCAGGGCCCGGTGGCTCGCAGTTGCCTGCTGCCTGCTGAAATTCCACACGGATCCGGATACCTCCCAGATGCAAGGTGCCCCCACAGGCAACTTTGGCTGGTTTGACAGTGCCAAGTGCGTCCTGCAAATTGACATCAGGAACCTGGCCTGGTGACTATTGTTTCTCTGGGGAAAGGTTGTTATTCTTGTTCAGAGCCCTGTGGCTCGGAGTGGCCGGCTGCCTGCTGAAATTCCGCATGGATCAGGATACCTCCCAGGTTCAAGGTGCCGCCACAGGCAACTGTGGCTGGTTTGACAGTGCCAAGTGCCTCCTGCAAACTGACATCAGGAACCTGGCCTGGTGACTTTTGTTTCTCTGGGGAAGTGCCATCGTTCGTGTCCCGTACTCGGAGGCCAGGAGTGGCCGGCTGCCTGCTGAAATACCGCACAGATCAGGATAGCACCCAGATGCAAGGTGCCCCCACAGGCACCTGTGGCTGGTTTGACAGTGCCAAGTGCCTCCTGCAAACTGCCATCAAGAACCTGGCCTTGTGACTTTCCTTTCTCTGGGGAAAGACCATGATTCATGTCCAGGGCCTTGCGGCCTGGAGTGCCCGGCTGCCTGCTGAAATTCCGCACGGATCGGGATGCCTCCCAGATGGAAAGTGGCCCCACAGGCAACTGTGGCTGGTTTGACAGTGCCAAGTGCCTCCTGCAAACAGACATCAGGAACCTGGCCTGGTAAGTTTTGTTTCTCTGGGGAAAGGCCATCGTTCTTGTCCGGGGCCCGTCAGCCCGGAGTGGCCGGCTGCCTGCTGAAATTTCACACGGTTGAGGATACCTCCCAGATGCAAGTTGCCCCCACAGGCAACTGTGGCTGGTTTGACAGTGCCATGTGCCTCCTGCAAACTGACATCAGGAACCTGACCCGGTGACATTCGTTTCTCTGGAGAAAGACCATGATTCATGTCCAGGGCCTTGCGGCCTGGAGTGCCCGGCTGCCTGCTGAAATTCCGCATGGATCAGGATGCCTCCCAGATGGAAAGTGCCCCCACAGCCAACTGTGGCTGGTTTGACAGTGCCAAGTGCCTCTTGCAAACTGACATCAGGAACCTGGCCGGGTGACTTTTGTTTCCCTAGGGAAAAGCCGTGGTTCTTGTCCAGGGCCCGCTGGCCCGGAGTGGCCGGCCGCCTGCTGAAATTCCTCACGGTTGAGGATACCTCCCAGATGAAAGGTGCCCCCACAGGCACCTGTGGCTGGTTTGACAGTGCCAAGTGCCTCCTGCAAACTGACATCAGGAACCTGGCCTGGTGACTTTTGTTTCTCTGCGGAAAGACCATAGTTCATGTCCACGGCCTTGTGGCCCGGAGTGGCCGGCTGCCTGCTGAAATTCCGCACGGTTCAGGATGCCTCCCACATGAAAAGTGCCCCCACAGGCAACTGTGGCTGGTTTGACAGTGCCAAGTGCCTCCTGCAAACTGACATCAGGAACCTGGCCTGGTGACTTTTGTTTCTCTGGGGAAAGGCCATCATTCTTTTCCGAGGCCTGGTGGCCCGTAGTGGCCAGCACCCTGCTGAAATTCCGAACGGATCAGGATACCTCCCAGACCAAAACTAAAACCATAGGCAACTGTGGCTGGTTTGACAGTGCCAAGTGCCTCCTGCAAACAGACATCAGGAACCTGGCCTGGTAAGTTTTGTTTCTCTGGGGAAAGGCCACCGTTCTTGTCCGGGGCCCGCCAGCCCGGAATGGCCGGCTTCCTGCTGAAATTTCTCACGGTTGAGGATACCTCCCAGATGCAAGTTGCCCCCACAGGCAACTGTGGCTGGTTTGACAGTGCCATGTGCCTCCTGCAAACTGACATCAGGAACCTGACCCGGTGACATTCGTTTCTCTGGAGAAAGACCATGATTCATGTCCAGGGCCTTGCGGCCTGGAGTGCCCGGCTGCCTGCTGAAATTCCGAATGGATCAGGATGCCTCCCAGATGGAAAGTGCCCCCACAACCAACTGTGGCTGGTTTGACAGTGCCAAGTGCCTCCTGCAAACTGACATCAGGGACCTGGCCTGGTGACATTTATTTCTCTGGGGAAAGGCCATTGTACGTGTCCAAGGCCTAGTGGCCCGGAGTGGCCGGCTGCTTGCTGGAATTCTGCATGGCTCAGGATACCGCCGAGATGCAAGGTGCCTCCACAGGCACCTGTGGCTGGTTTGACAGTGCCAAGTGCCTCCTGCAAACTGCCATCAGGAACCTGGCCTGGTGACTTTTGTTTCTCTGGGGAAAGGCCATGGTTCATATCCTACAAACTGTGGCCCAGCGTGGCCGGCTGCCTGCTAAAATTCGGCACGGATCAGGATACCTCCCAGATGCAAGGTGCCCCCACAGGCAACTGTGGCTGGTTTGACAGTGCCAAGTGCCTCCTGCCAACTGACATCAAGAACCTGGCCTGGTGACTTTTGTTTCTCTGGGGAAAGGCCATGGTTGGTATCCTGAGCCTGGTGTCCTGGAGTGGCCGTCTGCCTGCTAAAATTCTGGACGGACCAGGATGCCTCCCAGATGCAAGGTGCCCCCAGAGACAACTGTGGCTGGTTTGACAGTGCCAAGTGCCTCCTGCAAACTGACATCAGGAACCTGCCTGGTGACATTTATTTCTCTGGGGAAAGGCCATTGTACGTGTCCAAGGCCTAGTGGCCCGGAGTGGCCGGCTGCTTGCTGGAATTCTGCATGGATCAGGATGCCGCCGAGATGCAAGGTGCCCCCACAGGCACCTGTGGCTGGTTTGACAGTGCCAAGTGCCTCCTGCAAACTGACATCAGAAACCTGGCCTGGTGATTTTCTTTGTCAGGGGAAAGGCCATGGTTCATGTCCAGGGCCCGGTGGCTCGCAGTTGCCTGCTGCCTGCTGAAATTCCACACGGATCCGGATACCTCCCAGATGCAAGGTGCCCCCACAGGCAACTTTGGCTGGTTTGACAGTGCCAAGTGCGTCCTGCAAATTGACATCAGGAACCTGGCCTGGTGACTATTGTTTCTCTGGGGAAAGGTTGTTATTCTTGTTCAGAGCCCTGTGGCTCGGAGTGGCCGGCTGCCTGCTGAAATTCCGCATGGATCAGGATACCTCCCAGGTTCAAGGTGCCGCCACAGGCAACTGTGGCTGGTTTGACAGTGCCAAGTGCCTCCTGCAAACTGACATCAGGAACCTGGCCTGGTGACTTTTGTTTCTCTGGGGAAGTGCCATCGTTCGTGTCCCGTACTCGGAGGCCAGGAGTGGCCGGCTGCCTGCTGAAATACCGCACAGATCAGGATAGCACCCAGATGCAAGGTGCCCCCACAGGCACCTGTGGCTGGTTTGACAGTGCCAAGTGCCTCCTGCAAACTGCCATCAGGAACCTGGCCTTGTGACTTTCCTTTCTCTGGGGAAAGACCATGATTCATGTCCAGGGCCTTGCGGCCTGGAGTGCCCGGCTGCCTGCTGAAATTCCGCATGGATCGGGATGCCTCCCAGATGGAAAGTGGCCCCACAGGCAACTGTGGCTGGTTTGACAGTGCCAAGTGCCTCCTGCAAACAGACATCAGGAACCTGGCCTGGTAAGTTTTGTTTCTCTGGGGAAAGGCCATCGTTCTTGTCCGGGGCCCGTCAGCCCGGAGTGGCCGGCTGCCTGCTGAAATTTCACACGGTTGAGGATACCTCCCAGATGCAAGTTGCCCCCACAGGCAACTGTGGCTGGTTTGACAGTGCCATGTGCCTCCTGCAAACTGACATCAGGAACCTGACCCGGTGACATTCGTTTCTCTGGAGAAAGACCATGATTCATGTCCAGGGCCTTGCGGCCTGGAGTGCCCGGCTGCCTGCTGAAATTCCGCATGGATCAGGATGCCTCCCAGATGGAAAGTGCCCCCACAGCCAACTGTGGCTGGTTTGACAGTGCCAAGTGCCTCCTGCAAACTGACATCAGGAACCTGCCTGGTGACATTTATTTCTCTGGGGAAAGGCCATTGTACGTGTCCAAGGCCTAGTGGCCCGGAGTGGCCGGCTGCTTCCTGGAATTCTGCATGGATCAGGATGCCGCCGAGATGCAAGGTGCCCCCACAGGCACCTGTGGCTGGTTTGACAGTGCCAAGTGCCTCCTGCAAACTGACATCAGGAACCTGGCCTGGTGACTTTTGTTTCTCTGGGGAAAGGCCATGGTTCATATTCTACAAACTGTGGCCCAGAGTGGCCTGCTGCCTGCTGAAATTCCGCACGGATCAAGATACCTCCCAGATGCAAGGTGCCCCACTGGAAACTGTGGCTGGTTTGACAGTGCCAAGTGCCTCCTGCCAACTGACATCAAGAACCTGGCCTGGTGACTTTTGTTTCTCTGGGGAAAGGCCATGGTTGGTATCCTGAGCCTGGTGTCCTGGAGTAGCCGTCTGCCTGCTAAAATTCTGGACGGACCAGGATGCCGCCAAGATGCAAGGTGCCCCCAGAGGCACTGTGGCTGGTTTGACAGTGCCAAGTGCGTCCTGCAAATTGACATCAGGAACCTGGCCTGGTGACTATTATTTCTCTGGGGAAAGGTTACTATTCTTGTTCAGAGCCCGGTGGCTCGGAGTGGCCGGCTGCCTGCTGAAATTCCGCATGGATCAGGATACCTCCCAGGTTCAAGGTGCCGCCACAGGCAACTGTGGCTGGTTTGACAGTGCCAAGTGCCTCATGCAAACTGACATCAGGAACCTGGCCTGGTGACTTTTGTTTCTCTGGGGAAGTGCCATCGTTCGTGTCCCGTACTCGGAGGCCAGGAGTGGCCGGCTGCCTGCTGAAATACCGCACAGATCAGGATAACACCCAGATGCAAGGTGCCCCCACAGGCACCTGTGGCTGGTTTGACAGTGCCAAGTGCCTCCTGCAAACTGCCATCAGGAACCTGGCCTGGTGACTTTTGATTCTCTGGGGAAAGGCCATCGTTCATCTCCAGGGCCCGTAGTCCGGAGTGGCCGACTGCCTGCTGAAATTCCACACGGTTGAGGATACCTCCCAGATGCAAGGTGCCCCCACAGGCAACTGTGGCTGGTTTGACAGTGCCATGTGCCTCCTGCAAAATGACATCAGGAACCTGGCCTGGTGACTTTCCTTTCTCTGGGGAAAGACCATGATTCATGTCCAGGGCCTTGCGGCCTGGAGTGCCCGGCTGCCTGCTGAAATTCCGCATGGATCGGGATGCCTCCCAGATGGAAAGTGCCCCCACAGGCAACTGTGGCTGGTTTGACAGTGCCAAGTGCCTCCTGCAAACTGACATCAGGAACCTGGCCGGGTGACTTTTGTTTCCCTAGGGAAAAGCCGTGGTTCTTGTCCAGGGCCTGGTGGCCCGGAGTGGCCGGCCGCCTGCTGAAATTCCGCATGGATCAGGATGCCTCCCAGATGAAAAGTGCCCCCACAGGCACCTGTGGCTGGTTTGACAGTGCCAAGTGCCTCCTGCAAACTGACATCAGGAACCTGGCCTGGTGACTTTTGTTTCTCTGGGGAAAGACCATCATTCTTTTCCGAGGCCTGGTGGCCCGGAGTGGCCAGCAGGCTGCTGAAATTCCGCACGGATCAGGATACCTCCCACACCGAAACTAAAACCATAGGCAACTGTGGCTGGTTTGACAGTGCCAAGTGCCTCCTGCAAACAGACATCAGGAACCTGGCCTGGTAAGTTTTGTTTCTCTGGGGAAAGGCCATCGTTCTTGTCTGGGGCCCGTCAGCCCAGAGTGGCCGGCTGCCTGCTGAAATTTCACACGGTTGAGGATACCTCCCAGATGCAAGTTGCCCCCACAGGCAACTGTGGCTGGTTTGACAGTGCCATGTGCCTCCTGCAAACTGACATCAGGAACCTGACCCGGTGGCATTCGTTTCTCTGGAGAAAGACCATGATTCATGTCCAGGGCCTTGCGGCCTGGAGTGCCCGGCTGCCTGCTGAAATTCCGCATGGATCAGGATGCCTCCCAGATGGAAAGTGCCCCCACAGCCAACTGTGGCTGGTTTGACAGTGCCAAGTGCCTCCTGCAAACTGACATCAGGAACCTGCCTGGTGACATTTATTTCTCTGGGGAAAGGCCATTGTACGTGTCCAAGGCCTAGTGGCCCGGAGTGGCCGGCTGCTTGCTGGAATTCTGCATGGATCAGGATGCCACCGAGATGCAAGGTGCCCCCACAGGCACCTGTGGCTGGTTTGACAGTGCAAGTGCCTCCTGCAAACTGACATCAGGAACCTGGCCTGGTGACTTTTGTTTCTCTGGGGAAAGGCCATGGTTGGTATCCTGAGCCTGGTATCCTGGAGTGGCCGTCTGCCTGCTAAAATTCTGGACGGGCCAGGATACCGCCAAGATGCAAGGTGCCCCCAGAGGCAACTGTGGCTGGTTTGACAGTGCCAAGTGCTTCCTGCAAACTGACATCAGAAACCTGGCCTGGTGATTTTCTTTCTCAGGGGAAAGGCCATGGTTCATATTCTACAAACTGTGGCCCAGAGTGGCCCACTGCCTGCTGAAATTCCGCACAGATCAGGATACCTCCCAGATGCAAGGTGCCCCCACAGGCACCTGTGGCTGGTTTGACAGTGCCAAGTGCCTCCTGCCAACTGACATCAAGAACCTGGCCTGGTGACTTTTGTTTCTCTGGGGAAAGGCCATGGTTGGTATCCTGAGCCTGGTGTCCTGGAGTGGCCGTCTGCCTGCTAAAATTCTGGACGGGCCAGGATACCGCCAAGATGCAAGGTGCCCCCAGAGGCACCTGTGCCTGGTTTGACAGTGCCAAGTGCTTCCTGCAAACTGACATCAGAAACCTGGCCTGGTGATTTTCTTTCTCAGGGGAAAGGCCATGGTTCATGTCCAGGGCCCGGTGGCTCGCAGTTGCCTGCTGCCTGATGAAATTCCACACGGATCCGGATACCTCCCAGATGCAAGGTGCCGCCACAGGCAACTGTGGCTGGTTTGACAGCGCCAAGCGCCTCCTGCAAACTGACATCAGGAACCTGGCCTGGTGACTTTTGTTTCTCTGGGGAAAGGTTGTTATTCTTGTTCAGAGCCCTGTGGCTCGGAGTGGCCGGCTGCCTGCTGAAATTCCGCATGGATCAGGATACCTCCCAGGTTCAAGGTGCCGCCACAGGCAACTGTGGCTGGTTTGACAGTGCCAAGTGCCTCCTGCAAACTGACATCAGGAACCTGGCCTGGTGACTTTTGTTTCTCTGGGGAAGTGCCATCGTTCGTGTCCCGTACTCGGAGGCCAGGAGTGGCCGGCTGCCTGCTGAAATACCGCACAGATCAGGATAGCACCCAGATGCAAGGTGCCCCCACAGGCACCTGTGGCTGGTTTGACAGTGCCAAGTGCCTCCTGCAAACTGCCATCAGGAACCTGGCCTTGTGACTTTCCTTTCTCTGGGGAAAGACCATGATTCATGTCCAGGGCCTTGCGGCCTGGAGTGCCCGGCTGCCTGCTGAAATTCCGCATGGATCGGGATGCCTCCCAGATGGAAAGTGGCCCCACAGGCAACTGTGGCTGGTTTGACAGTGCCAAGTGCCTCCTGCAAACAGACATCAGGAACCTGGCCTGGTAAGTTTTGTTTCTCTGGGGAAAGGCCATCGTTCTTGTCCGGGGCCCGTCAGCCCGGAGTGGCCGGCTGCCTGCTGAAATTTCACACGGTTGAGGATACCTCCCAGATGCAAGTTGCCCCCACAGGCAACTGTGGCTGGTTTGACAGTGCCATGTGCCTCCTGCAAACTGACATCAGGAACCTGACCCGGTGACATTCGTTTCTCTGGAGAAAGACCATGATTCATGTCCAGGGCCTTGCGGCCTGGAGTGCCCGGCTGCCTGCTGAAATTCCGCATGGATCAGGATGCCTCCCAGATGGAAAGTGCCCCCACAGCCAACTGTGGCTGGTTTGACAGTGCCAAGTGCCTCCTGCAAACTGACATCAGGAACCTGCCTGGTGACATTTATTTCTCTGGGGAAAGGCCATTGTACGTGTCCAAGGCCTAGTGGCCCGGAGTGGCCGGCTGCTTCCTGGAATTCTGCATGGATCAGGATGCCGCCGAGATGCAAGGTGCCCCCACAGGCACCTGTGGCTGGTTTGACAGTGCCAAGTGCCTCCTGCAAACTGACATCAGGAACCTGGCCTGGTGACTTTTGTTTCTCTGGGGAAAGGCCATGGTTCATATTCTACAAACTGTGGCCCAGAGTGGCCTGCTGCCTGCTGAAATTCCGCACGGATCAAGATACCTCCCAGATGCAAGGTGCCCCACTGGAAACTGTGGCTGGTTTGACAGTGCCAAGTGCCTCCTGCCAACTGACATCAAGAACCTGGCCTGGTGACTTTTGTTTCTCTGGGGAAAGGCCATGGTTGGTATCCTGAGCCTGGTGTCCTGGAGTAGCCGTCTGCCTGCTAAAATTCTGGACGGACCAGGATGCCGCCAAGATGCAAGGTGCCCCCAGAGGCACTGTGGCTGGTTTGACAGTGCCAAGTGCGTCCTGCAAATTGACATCAGGAACCTGGCCTGGTGACTATTATTTCTCTGGGGAAAGGTTACTATTCTTGTTCAGAGCCCGGTGGCTCGGAGTGGCCGGCTGCCTGCTGAAATTCCGCATGGATCAGGATACCTCCCAGGTTCAAGGTGCCGCCACAGGCAACTGTGGCTGGTTTGACAGTGCCAAGTGCCTCATGCAAACTGACATCAGGAACCTGGCCTGGTGACTTTTGTTTCTCTGGGGAAGTGCCATCGTTCGTGTCCCGTACTCGGAGGCCAGGAGTGGCCGGCTGCCTGCTGAAATACCGCACAGATCAGGATAACACCCAGATGCAAGGTGCCCCCACAGGCACCTGTGGCTGGTTTGACAGTGCCAAGTGCCTCCTGCAAACTGCCATCAGGAACCTGGCCTGGTGACTTTTGATTCTCTGGGGAAAGGCCATCGTTCATCTCCAGGGCCCGTAGTCCGGAGTGGCCGACTGCCTGCTGAAATTCCACACGGTTGAGGATACCTCCCAGATGCAAGGTGCCCCCACAGGCAACTGTGGCTGGTTTGACAGTGCCATGTGCCTCCTGCAAAATGACATCAGGAACCTGGCCTGGTGACTTTCCTTTCTCTGGGGAAAGACCATGATTCATGTCCAGGGCCTTGCGGCCTGGAGTGCCCGGCTGCCTGCTGAAATTCCGCATGGATCGGGATGCCTCCCAGATGGAAAGTGCCCCCACAGGCAACTGTGGCTGGTTTGACAGTGCCAAGTGCCTCCTGCAAACTGACATCAGGAACCTGGCCGGGTGACTTTTGTTTCCCTAGGGAAAAGCCGTGGTTCTTGTCCAGGGCCTGGTGGCCCGGAGTGGCCGGCCGCCTGCTGAAATTCCGCATGGATCAGGATGCCTCCCAGATGAAAAGTGCCCCCACAGGCACCTGTGGCTGGTTTGACAGTGCCAAGTGCCTCCTGCAAACTGACATCAGGAACCTGGCCTGGTGACTTTTGTTTCTCTGGGGAAAGACCATCATTCTTTTCCGAGGCCTGGTGGCCCGGAGTGGCCAGCAGGCTGCTGAAATTCCGCACGGATCAGGATACCTCCCACACCGAAACTAAAACCATAGGCAACTGTGGCTGGTTTGACAGTGCCAAGTGCCTCCTGCAAACAGACATCAGGAACCTGGCCTGGTAAGTTTTGTTTCTCTGGGGAAAGGCCATCGTTCTTGTCTGGGGCCCGTCAGCCCAGAGTGGCCGGCTGCCTGCTGAAATTTCACACGGTTGAGGATACCTCCCAGATGCAAGTTGCCCCCACAGGCAACTGTGGCTGGTTTGACAGTGCCATGTGCCTCCTGCAAACTGACATCAGGAACCTGACCCGGTGGCATTCGTTTCTCTGGAGAAAGACCATGATTCATGTCCAGGGCCTTGCGGCCTGGAGTGCCCGGCTGCCTGCTGAAATTCCGCATGGATCAGGATGCCTCCCAGATGGAAAGTGCCCCCACAGCCAACTGTGGCTGGTTTGACAGTGCCAAGTGCCTCCTGCAAACTGACATCAGGAACCTGCCTGGTGACATTTATTTCTCTGGGGAAAGGCCATTGTACGTGTCCAAGGCCTAGTGGCCCGGAGTGGCCGGCTGCTTGCTGGAATTCTGCATGGATCAGGATGCCACCGAGATGCAAGGTGCCCCCACAGGCACCTGTGGCTGGTTTGACAGTGCAAGTGCCTCCTGCAAACTGACATCAGGAACCTGGCCTGGTGACTTTTGTTTCTCTGGGGAAAGGCCATGGTTGGTATCCTGAGCCTGGTATCCTGGAGTGGCCGTCTGCCTGCTAAAATTCTGGACGGGCCAGGATACCGCCAAGATGCAAGGTGCCCCCAGAGGCAACTGTGGCTGGTTTGACAGTGCCAAGTGCTTCCTGCAAACTGACATCAGAAACCTGGCCTGGTGATTTTCTTTCTCAGGGGAAAGGCCATGGTTCATATTCTACAAACTGTGGCCCAGAGTGGCCCACTGCCTGCTGAAATTCCGCACAGATCAGGATACCTCCCAGATGCAAGGTGCCCCCACAGGCACCTGTGGCTGGTTTGACAGTGCCAAGTGCCTCCTGCCAACTGACATCAAGAACCTGGCCTGGTGACTTTTGTTTCTCTGGGGAAAGGCCATGGTTGGTATCCTGAGCCTGGTGTCCTGGAGTGGCCGTCTGCCTGCTAAAATTCTGGACGGGCCAGGATACCGCCAAGATGCAAGGTGCCCCCAGAGGCACCTGTGCCTGGTTTGACAGTGCCAAGTGCTTCCTGCAAACTGACATCAGAAACCTGGCCTGGTGATTTTCTTTCTCAGGGGAAAGGCCATGGTTCATGTCCAGGGCCCGGTGGCTCGCAGTTGCCTGCTGCCTGATGAAATTCCACACGGATCCGGATACCTCCCAGATGCAAGGTGCCGCCACAGGCAACTGTGGCTGGTTTGACAGCGCCAAGCGCCTCCTGCAAACTGACATCAGGAACCTGGCCTGGTGACTTTTGTTTCTCAGGGGAAATGTTATTATTCTTGTTCAGAGCCCGGTGGCTCGGAGTGGCCGGCTGCCTGCTGAAATACCGCACAGATCAGGATAGCACCCAGATGCAAGGTGCCCCCACAGGCACCTGTGGCTGGTTTGACAGTGCCAAGTGCCTCCTGCAAATTGACATCAGGAACCTGGCCTGGTAAGTTTTGTTTCTCTGGGGAAAGGCAATCGTTCTTGTCCGGGGCCCGCCGGCCTGGAGTGGCCGGCTGCCTGCTGAAATTCCACAGGGTTGAGGATACCTCCCAGATGCAAGGTGCCCCCACAGGCAACTGTGGCTGGTTTGACAGTGTCATGTGCCTCCTGCAAAATGACATCAGGAACCTGGCCTGGTGACTTTCCTTTGTCTGGGGAAAGACCATGATTCATGTCCAGGGCCTTGCGGCCTGGAGTGCCCGGCTGCCTGCTGAAATTCCACACGGTTGAGGATACCTCCCAGATGGAAAGTGCCCCCACAGGCAACTGTGGCTGGTTTGACAGTGCCAAGTGCCTCCTGCAAACTGACATCAGGAACCTGGCCGGGTGACTTTTGTTTCCCTAGGGAAAAGCCGTGGTTCTTGTCCAGGGCCTGGTGGCCCGGAGTGGCCGGCCGCCTGCTGAAATTCCTCACTGATCAGGATGCCTCCCAGATGAAAAGCGCCCCCACAGGCACCTGTGGCTGGTTTGACAGTGCCAAGTGCCTCCTGCAAACTGACATCAGGAACATGGCCTGGTGACTTTTGTTTCTCTGGGGAAAGGCCATCATTCTTGTCCGGGGCCCAGAGTGGCCTGCGGTGGCCGGCTGCCTGCTGAAATTCCGCACGGTTGAGGATACCTCCCAGATGCAAGGTGCCCCCACAGGCAACTGTGGCTGGTTTGACAGTGCCAAGTGCCTCCTGCAAACTGACATCAGGAACCTGGCCGGGTGAGTTTTGTTTCTCTGGGGAAAGGCCATGGTTCATATCCTGGATACGTAGGACCGGAGAGGCCGGCTGCCTGTTGAAATTCCTCACTGATCAGGATGCCGCCGAGATGCAAGATGCCCCCACAGGCACCTGTGGCTGCTTCGACAGTGCCAAGTGCCTCCTGCAAACTGACATCAGGAACCTGGCCAGGTGACTTTTGTTTCTCTGGGGAAAGGCCATTGTACGTGTCCAAGGCCTAGTGGCCCGGAGTGGCCGGCTGCTTGCTGGAATTCTGCATGGCTCAGGATGCCGCCGAGATGCAAGGTGCCCCCACAGGCACCTGTGGCTGGTTTGACAGTGCCATGTGCCTCCTGCAAACTGACATCAGGAACCTGGCCTGGTGACTTCTGTTTCTCTGGGGAAAGGCCATGGTTCATATCCTACAAACTGTGGCCCAGCGTGGCCGGCTGCCTCCTGAAATTCCGCACGGATCATTATACCTCCCAGATGCAAGGTGCCCCACGGGAAACTGTGGCTGGTTTGACAGTGCCAAGTGCCTCCTGCCAACTGATATCAGGAACCTGGCCTGGTGACTTTTGTTTCTCTGGGGAAAGGCCATGGTTGGTATCCTGAGCCTGGTGTCCTGGAGTGGCCGTCTGCCTGCTAAAATTCTGGACGGACCAGGATGCCGCCAAGATGCAAGGTGCCCCCAGAGGCAACTGTGGCTGGTTTGAGAGTGCCAAGTGCTTCCTGCAAACTGACATCAGAAACCTGGCCTGGTGATTTTCTTTGTCAGGGGAAAGGCCATGGTTCATGTCCAGGGTCCGGTGGCTCGCAGTTGCCTGCTGCCTGCTGAAATTCCACACGGATCCGGATACCTCCCAGATGCAAGGTGCCCCCACAGGCAACTTTGGCTGGTTTGACAGTGCCAAGTGCCTCCTGCAAATTGACATCAGGAACCTGGCCTGGTGACTTTTGTTTCTCTGGGGAAAGGCTATTATTCTTGTTCAGAGCCCGGTGGCTCGGAGTGGCCGGCTGCCTGCTGAAATTCCGCATGGATCAGGATACCTCCCAGGTTCAAGGTGCCGCCACAGGCAACTGTGGCTGGTTTGACGGTGCCAAGCGCCTCCTGCAAACTGACATCAGGAACCTGGCCTGGTGACTTTTGTTTGTCATGGGAAGTGCCATCGTTCGTGTCCCGTACTCGGAAGCCAGGTGTGGCCGGCTGCCTGCTGAAATACCGCACAGATCAGGATACCTCCCAGATGCAAGGTGCCCCCACAGGCACCTGTGGCTGGTTTGACAGTGCCAAGTGCCTCCTGCCAACTGACATCAGGAACCTGGCCTGGTGACTTTTGTTTCTCTGGGGAAAGGCCATGGTTTGTATCCTGAGCCTGGGGTCCTTGAGTGGCTTTCTGCCTGCTAAAATTCTGGACGGACCAGGATGCCTCCCAGATGCAAGGTGCCCCCAGAGGCAACTGTGGCTGGTTTGACAGTGCCAAGTGCCTCCTGCAAACTGACATCAGGAACCTGGCCTGGTGACATTTATTTCTCTGGGGAAAGGCCATTGTACTTGTCTAAGGCCTAGTGGCCCGGAGTGGCCGGCTGCTTGCTGGAATTCCACACGGTTGAGGATACCTCGTAGATGGAAGGTGCCCCCACAGGCAACTGTGGCTGGTTTGACAGTGCCATGTGCCTCCTGCAAAATGACATCAGGAACCTGGCCTTGTGACTTTCCTTTCTCTGGGGAAAGACCATGATTAATGTCCAGGGCCTTGCGGCCTGGAGTGCCCGGCTGCCTGCTGAAATTCCGCACAGATCAGGATAGCTCCCAGATGAAAGGAGCCCCCACAGGCAACTGTGGCTGGTTTGACAGTGCCAAGTGCCTCCTGCAAACTGACATCAGGAACCTTGCCTCGTGAGTTTTGTTTCTCAGGGGAAAGGCCATGGTTTATATCCTGGACCCGTAGTCCCGGAGTGGCCGGCTGCCTGCTGGAATTCTGCATGGATCAGGATGCCGCCGAGATACAAGGTGCCCCCATAGGCACCTGTGGCTGGTTTGACAGTGCCAAGTGCCTCCTGCAAACTGACATCAGGAACCTGGCCTGGTGACTTTTGTTTCTCTGGGGAAAGGCCATCATTCTTTTCCGGGGCCCGCTGGCCCGGAGTGGCAGGCAGCCTGCTGAAATTCCGCACGGATCAGGATACCTCCCACACCGAAACTAAAAGCATAGGCCGCTGTGGCTGGTTTGACAGTGCCAAGTGCCTCCTGCAAACTGACATCAGGAACCTGGCCTGGTAAGTTTTGTTTCTCTGGGGAAAGGCAATCGTTCTTGTCCGGGGCCCTCCGGCCCGGAGTGGCCGGCTGCCTGCTGAAATTCCACACGGTTGAGGATACCTCGTAGATGGAAGGTGCCCCCACAGGCAACTGTGGCTGGTTTGACAGTGCCATGTGCCTCCTGCAAAATGACATCAGGAACCTGGCCTTGTGACTTTCCTTTCTCTGGGGAAAGACCATGATTCATGTCCAGGGCCTTGCGGCCTGGAGTGCCCAGCTGCCTGCTGAAATTCCGCATGGATCGGGATGCCTCCCAGATGGAAAATGCCCCCACAGGCAACTGTGGCTTGTTTGACAGTGCCAAGTGCCTCCTGCAAACTGACATCAGGAACCTGGCCTGGTGACTTTTGTTTCTCTGGGGAAAGATCATCGTTCGTGTCCAGTGCCCGGTGGCCTGGTGTGGCCGGCAGCCTGCTGAACTTCCGCACAGATGAGGATACTTCCCAGATGCACGGTGCCCATACAGGTACGTGTGGCAGGTTTGACAGTGCCAAGTGCCTCCTGCAAACTGACATCAGGAACCTGGCCTGGTGACTTTTATTTCTCTGGGGAAAGGCCATTGTACGTGTCCAAGGTCTAATGGCCCGGAGTGGCCGGCTGCCTGCTAAAATTCCTCACGGTTGAAGATACCTCCCAGATGAAAGGTGCCCCCACAGCTAACTGTGGCTGGTTTGACAGTGCCAAGTGCCTCCTGCAAACTGACATCAGGAACCTGGCCTGGTGACTTTTGTTTCTCTGGGGAAAAATATACTTTCTGTCCAGGGCCCGGTGACCGATTGTGGTCAGCTGCTTGCTGAAATTCCAAATATCTCAGAATGCCTCCCAGAAGAAGCAAGGCGCCACCACAGGCAAATGTGGCTGGTGTGACAGTGCCAAGTGTATTCTGAAAACTTACATCAGCAACCTGGCCGGCTGAGTTTTGTTTCTCAGAGAAAAGGCCATAGATCGTGTCCAGCATCCGGTGGGCCATTGTGGCCGTGTGCATTTTGATGTTCCGTATGTCTCAGGATGCCTCCCTGAAGCAAGATGCCACCACAAGCAACTGTGGCTGGTTTGACAGTGCCAAGTGCCTCCTGCAAACTGACCTCGGTAACCTGGCCTGGTGAGTTTTGTTTCTGAGAGAGAAGGCCACGTTTCCTGTCGTGGTTCCGGTGGCGCAATGTGGCCTGGTGCCTGTTAAAATTCCGAACATCTCAGGATGCCTCTCAGAAGCAAGGTGCCGCCAGAGTCAACTGTGGCTGGTTTGACAGTGCCAAGTGCCTCCTGCAAACTGACATCAGGAACCTGGCCTGGTGACTTTTGTTTCTCTGCGGAAAGACCATCATTCTTTTCCGAGGCCTGGTGGCCCGTAGTGGCCAGCAGCCTGCTGAAATTCCGAACGGATCAGGATACCTCCCACACCGAAACTAAAACCATAGGCAACTGTGGCTGGTTTGACAGTGCCAAGTGCCTCCTGCAAACAGACATCAGGAACCTGGCCTGGTGACTTTTGTTTCTCTGGGGAAAGGCCATGGTTCATATTCTACAAACTGTGGCCCAGAGTGGCCTGCTGCCTGCTGAAATTCCGCACGGATCAAGATACCTCCCAGATGCAAGGTGCCCCACGGGAAACTACGGCTGGTTTGACAGTGCCAAGTGCCTCCTGCCAACTGACATCAAGAACCTGGCCTGGTGACTTTTGTTTCTCTGGGGAAAGTCCATGGTTGGTATCCTGAGCCTGGTGTCCTGGAGTAGCCGTCTGCCTGCTAAAATTCTGGACGGACCAGGATGCCGCCAAGATGCAAGGTGCCCCCACAGGCACTGTGGCTGGTTTGACAGTGCCATGTGCGTCCTGCAAATTGACATCAGGAACCTGGCCTGGTGACTTTCCTTTCTCTGGGGAAAGGTTATTATTCTTGTTCAGAGCCCGGTGGCTCGGAGTGGCCGGCTGCCTGCTGAAATTCCGCATGGATCAGGATACCTCCCAGGTTCAAGGTGCCGCCACAGGCAACTGTGGCTGGTTTGACAGTGCCAAGTGCCTCCTGCAAACTGACATCAGGAACCTGGCCTGGAGACTTTTGTTTCTCATGGGAAGTGCCATTGTTCGTGTCCCGTACTCGGAGGCCAGGAGTGGCCGGCTGCCTGCTGAAATACCGCACAGATCAGGATAGCACCCAGGTGCAAGGTGCCCCCACAGGCACCTGTGCCTGGTTTGACAGTGCCAAGTGCCTCCTGCAAACTGATATCAGGAACCTGGCCTGGTGACTTTTGTTTCTCTGGGGAAAGGCCATCGTTCATCTCCAGGGCCCGTAGTCCGGAGTGGCCGACTGCCTGCTGAAATTCCACACGGTTGAGGATACCTCCTAGATGCAAGGTGCCCCCACAGGCAACTGTGGCTGGTTTGACAGTGCCATGTGCCTCCTGCAAAATGACATCAGGAACCTGGCCTTGTGACTTTCCTTTCTCTGGGGAAAGACCATGATTCATGTCCAGGACCTTGCGGCCTGGAGTGCCCGGCTGCCTGCTGAAATTCCGCATGGATCGGGATGCCTCCCAGATGGAAAGTGCCCCCAGAGGCAACTGTGGCTGGTTTGACAGTGCCAAGTGCCTCCTGCAAACTGACATCAGGAACCTGGCCGGGTGACTTTTGTTTCCCTAGGGAAAAGCCGTGGTTCTTGTCCAGGGCCTGGTGGCCCGCAGTGGCCGGCCGCCTGCTGAAATTCCGCATGGATCAGGATGCCTCCCAGATGAAAAGTGCCCCCACAGGCACCTGTGCCTGGTTTGACAGTGCCAAGTGCCTCCTGCAAACTGACATCAGGAACCTGGCCTGGTGACTTTTGTTTCTCTGCGGAAAGACCATCATTCTTTTCCGAGGCCTGGTGGCCCGGAGTGGCCAGCAGCCTGCTGAAATTCCGCACGGATCAGGATACCTCCCACACCGAAACTAAAACCATAGGCAACTGTGGCTGGTTTGACAGTGCCAAGTGCCTCCTGCAAACAGACATCAGGAACCTGGCCTGGTAAGTTTTGTTTCTCTGGGGAAAGGCCATCGTTCTTGTCCGGGGCCCGTCAGCCCGGAGTGGCCGGCTGCCTGCTGAAATTTCACACGGTTGAGGATACCTCCCAGATGCAAGTTGCCCCCACAGGCAACTGTGGCTGGTTTGACAGTGCCAAGTGCCTCCTGCAAACTGACATCAGGAACCTGACCCGGTGACATTCGTTTCTCTGGAGAAAGACCATGATTCATGTCCAGGGCCTTGCGGCCTGGAGTGCCCGGCTGCCTGCTGAAATTCCGCATGGATCAGGATGCCTCCCAGATGCAAGGTGCCCCACGGGAAACTGTGGCTGGTTTGACAGTGCCAAGTGCCTCCTGCCAACTGACATCAAGAACCTGGCCTGGTGACTTTTGTTTCTCTGGGGAAAGGCCATGGATCATATCCTGAGCCTGGTGTCCTGGAGTAGCCGTCTGCCTGCTAAAATTCTGGACGGACCAGGATGCCGCCAAGATGCAAGGTGCCCCCAGAGGCACTGTGGCTGGTTTGACAGTGCCAAGTGCGTCCTGCAAATTGACATCAGGAACCTGACCCGGTGACATTCGTTTCTCTGGAGAAAGACCATGATTCATGTCCAGGGCCTTGCGGCCTGGAGTGCCCGGCTGCCTGCTGAAATACCGCACAGATCAGGATAGCACCCAGGTGCAAGGTGCCCCCACAGGCACCTGTGCCTGGTTTGACAGTGCCAAGTGCCTCCTGCAAACTGACATCAGGAACCTGGCCTTGTGACTTTCCTTTCTCTGGGGAAAGGCCATGATTCATGTCCAGGGCCTTGCGGCCTGGAGTGCCCGGCTGCCTGCTGAAATTCCGCATGGATCGGGATGCCTCCCAGATGGAAAGTGCCCCCAGAGGCAACTGTGGCTGGTTTGACAGTGCCAAGTGCCTCCTGCAAACTGACATCAGGAACCTGGCCGGGTGACTTTTGTTTCCCTAGGGAAAAGCCGTGGTTCTTGTCCAGGGCCTGGTGGCCCGGAGTGGCCGGCTGCCTGCTGAAATTCCGCATGGATCAGGATACCTCCCAGATGAAAAGTGCCCCCACAGGCACCTGTGGCTGGTTTGACAGTGCCAAGTGCCTCCTGCAAACTGACATCAGGAACCTGGCCTGGTGACTTTTGTTTCTCTGCGGAAAGACCATCATTCTTTTCCGAGGCCTTGTGGCCCGGAGTGGCCAGCAGCCTGCTGAAATTCCGCACGGATCAGGATACCTCCCACACCGAAACTAAAACCTTAGGCAACTGTGGCTGGTTTGACAGTGCCAAGTGCCTCCTGCAAACAGACATCAGGAACCTGGCCTGGTAAGTTTTGTTTCTCTGGGGAAAGGCCATCGTTCTTGTCCGGGGCCCGTCAGCCCGGAGTGGCCGGCTGCCTGCTGAAATTTCACACGGTTGAGGATACCTCCCAGATGCAAGTTGCCCCCACAGGCAACTGTGGCTGGTTTGACAGTGCCATGTGCCTCCTGCAAACTGACATCAGGAACCTGACCCGGTGACATTCGTTTCTCTGGAGAAAGACCATGATTCATGTCCAGGGCCTTGCGGCCTGGAGTGCCCGGCTGCCTGCTGAAATTCCGCATGGATCAGGATGCCTCCCAGAGGGAAAATGCCCCCACAGCCAACTGTGGCTGGTTTGACAGTGCCAAGTGCCTCCTGCAAACTGACATCAGGAACCTGGCCTGGTGACTTTTGTTTCTCATGGGAAGTGCCATTGTTCGTGTCCCGTACTCGGAGGCCAGGAGTGGCCGGCTGCCTGCTGAAATACCGCACAGATCAGGATAGCACCCAGATGCAAGGTGCCCCCACAGGCACCTGTGCCTGGTTTGACAGTGCCAAGTGCCTCCTGCAAACTGACATCAGGAACCTGGCCTGGTGACTTTTGTTTCTCTGGGGAAAGGCCATCGTTCATCTCCAGGGCCCGTAGTCCGGAGTGGCCGACTGCCTGCTGAAATTCCACACGGTTGAGGATACCTCCCAGATGCAAGGTGCCCCCACAGGCAACTGTGGCTGGTTTGACAGTGCCATGTGCCTCCTGCAAAATGACATCAGGAACCTGGCCTTGTGACTTTCCTTTCTCTGGGGAAAGACCATGATTCATGTCCAGGGCCTTGCGGCCTGGAGTGGCCGGCTGCCTGCTGAAATTCCGCATGGATCGGGATGCCTCCCAGATGGAAAGTGCCCCCAGAGGCAACTGTGGCTGGTTTGACAGTGCCAAGTGCCTCCTGCAAACTGACATCAGGAACCTGGCCGGGTGACTTTTGTTTCCCTAGGGAAAAGCCGTGGTTCTTGTCCAGGGCCTGGTGGCCCGGAGTGGCCGGCCGCCTGCTGAAATTCCGCATGGATCGGGATGCCTCCCAGATGAAAAGTGCCCCCACAGGCACCTGTGGCTGGTTTGACAGTGCCAAGTGCCTCCTGCAAACTGACATCAGGAACCTGGCCTGGTGACTTTTGTTTCTCTGCGGAAAGACCATCATTCTTTTCCGAGGCCTGGTGGCCCGGAGTGGCCAGCAGCCTGCTGAAATTCCGCACGGATCAGGATACCTCCCACACCGAAACTAAAACCATAGGCAACTGTGGCTGGTTTGACAGTGCCAAGTGCCTCCTGCAAACAGACATCAGGAACCTGGCCTGGTAAGTTTTGTTTCTCTGGGGAAAGGCCATCGTTCTTGTCCGGGGCCCGTCAGCCCAGAGTGGCCGGCTGCCTGCTGAAATTTCACACGGTTGAGGATACCTCCCAGATGCAAGTTGCCCCCACAGGCAACTGTGGCTGGTTTGACAGTGCCATGTGCCTCCTGCAAACTGACATCAGGAACCTGACCCGGTGACATTCGTTTCTCTGGAGAAAGACCATGATTCATGTCCAGGGCCTTGCGGCCTGGAGTGCCCGGCTGCCTGCTGAAATTCCGCATGGATCAGGATGCCTCCCAGATGGAAAGTGCCCCCACAGCCAACTGTGGCTGGTTTGACAGTGCCAAGTGCCTCCTGCAAACTGACATCAGGAACCTGCCTGGTGACATTTATTTCTCTGGGGAAAGGCCATTGTACGTGTCCAAGGCCTAGTGGCCCGGAGTGGCCGGCTGCTTCCTGGAATTCTGCATGGATCAGGATGCCGCCGAGATGCAAGGTGCCCCCACAGGCACCTGTGGCTGGTTTGACAGTGCCAAGTGCCTCCTGCAAACTGACATCAGGAACCTGGCCTGGTGACTTTTGTTTCTCTGGGGAAAGGCCATGGTTCATATTCTACAAACTGTGGCCCAGAGTGGCCCGCTGCCTGCTGAAATTCCGCACAGATCAGGATACCTCCCAGATGCAAGGTGCCCCCACAGGCACCTGTGGCTGGTTTGACAGTGCCAAGTGCCTCCTGCCAACTGACATCAAGAACCTGGCCTGGTGACTTTTGTTTCTCTGGGGAAAGGCCATGGTTGGTATCCTGAGCCTGGTGTCCTGGAGTGGCCGTCTGCCTGCTAAAATTCTGGACGGGCCAGGATACCGCCAAGATGCAAGGTGCCCCCAGAGGCACCTGTGCCTGGTTTGACAGTGCCAAGTGCTTCCTGCAAACTGACATCAGAAACCTGGCCTGGTGATTTTCTTTCTCAGGGGAAAGGCCATGGTTCATGTCCAGGGCCCGGTGGCTCGCAGTTGCCTGCTGCCTGATGAAATTCCACACGGATCCGGATACCTCCCAGATGCAAGGTGCCGCCACAGGCAACTGTGGCTGGTTTGACAGCGCCAAGCGCCTCCTGCAAACTGACATCAGGAACCTGGCCTGGTGACTTTTGTTTCTCAGGGGAAATGTTATTATTCTTGTTCAGAGCCCGGTGGCTCGGAGTGGCCGGCTGCCTGCTGAAATACCGCACAGATCAGTATAGCACCCAGATGCAAGGTGCCCCCACAGGCACCTGTGGCTGGTTTGACAGTGCCAAGTGCCTCCTGCAAATTGACATCAGGAACCTGGCCTGGTAAGTTTTGTTTCTCTGGGGAAAGGCAATCGTTCTTGTCCGGGGCCCGCCGGCCCGGAGTGGCCGGCTGCCTGCTGAAATTCCACAGGGTTGAGGATACCTCCCAGATGCAAGGTGCCCCCACAGGCAACTGTGGCTGGTTTGACAGTGTCATGTGCCTCCTGCAAAATGACATCAGGAACCTGGCCTGGTGACTTTCCTTTGTCTGGGGAAAGACCATGATTCATGTCCAGGGCCTTGCGGCCTGGAGTGCCCGGCTGCCTGCTGAAATTCCACACGGTTGAGGATACCTCCCAGATGGAAAGTGCCCCCACAGGCAACTGTGGCTGGTTTGACAGTGCCAAGTGCCTCCTGCAAACTGACATCAGGAACCTGGCCGGGTGACTTTTGTTTCCCTAGGGAAAAGCCGTGGTTCTTGTCCAGGGCCTGGTGGCCCGGAGTGGCCGGCCGCCTGCTGAAATTCCGCATGGATCGGGATGCCTCCCAGATGAAAAGTGCCCCCACAGGCACCTGTGGCTGGTTTGACAGTGCCAAGTGCCTCCTGCAAACTGACATCAGGAACCTGGCCTGGTGACTTTTGTTTCTCTGCGGAAAGACCATCATTCTTTTCCGAGGCCTGGTGGCCCGGAGTGGCCAGCAGCCTGCTGAAATTCCGCACGGATCAGGATACCTCCCACACCGAAACTAAAACCATAGGCAACTGTGGCTGGTTTGACAGTGCCAAGTGCCTCCTGCAAACAGACATCAGGAACCTGGCCTGGTAAGTTTTGTTTCTCTGGGGAAAGGCCATCGTTCTTGTCCGGGGCCCGTCAGCCCAGAGTGGCCGGCTGCCTGCTGAAATTTCACACGGTTGAGGATACCTCCCAGATGCAAGTTGCCCCCACAGGCAACTGTGGCTGGTTTGACAGTGCCATGTGCCTCCTGCAAACTGACATCAGGAACCTGACCCGGTGACATTCGTTTCTCTGGAGAAAGACCATGATTCATGTCCAGGGCCTTGCGGCCTGGAGTGCCCGGCTGCCTGCTGAAATTCCGCATGGATCAGGATGCCTCCCAGATGGAAAGTGCCCCCACAGCCAACTGTGGCTGGTTTGACAGTGCCAAGTGCCTCCTGCAAACTGACATCAGGAACCTGCCTGGTGACATTTATTTCTCTGGGGAAAGGCCATTGTACGTGTCCAAGGCCTAGTGGCCCGGAGTGGCCGGCTGCTTCCTGGAATTCTGCATGGATCAGGATGCCGCCGAGATGCAAGGTGCCCCCACAGGCACCTGTGGCTGGTTTGACAGTGCCAAGTGCCTCCTGCAAACTGACATCAGGAACCTGGCCTGGTGACTTTTGTTTCTCTGGGGAAAGGCCATGGTTCATATTCTACAAACTGTGGCCCAGAGTGGCCCGCTGCCTGCTGAAATTCCGCACAGATCAGGATACCTCCCAGAGGCAAGGTGCCCCCACAGGCACCTGTGGCTGGTTTGACAGTGCCAAGTGCCTCCTGCCAACTGACATCAAGAACCTGGCCTGGTGACTTTTGTTTCTCTGGGGAAAGGCCATGGTTGGTATCCTGAGCCTGGTGTCCTGGAGTGGCCGTCTGCCTGCTAAAATTCTGGACGGGCCAGGATACCGCCAAGATGCAAGGTGCCCCCAGAGGCACCTGTGCCTGGTTTGACAGTGCCAAGTGCTTCCTGCAAACTGACATCAGAAACCTGGCCTGGTGATTTTCTTTCTCAGGGGAAAGGCCATGGTTCATGTCCAGGGCCCGGTGGCTCGCAGTTGCCTGCTGCCTGATGAAATTCCACACGGATCCGGATACCTCCCAGATGCAAGGTGCCGCCACAGGCAACTGTGGCTGGTTTGACAGCGCCAAGTGCCTCCTGCAAACTGACATCAGGAACCTGGCCTGGTGACTTTTGTTTCTCAGGGGAAATGTTATTATTCTTGTTCAGAGCCCGGTGGCTCGGAGTGGCCGGCTGCCTGCTGAAATACCGCACAGATCAGGATAGCACCCAGATGCAAGGTGCCCCCACAGGCACCTGTGGCTGGTTTGACAGTGCCAAGTGCCTCCTGCAAATTGACATCAGGAACCTGGCCTGGTAAGTTTTGTTTCTCTGGGGAAAGGCAATCGTTCTTGTCCGGGGCCCGCCGGCCCGGAGTGGCCGGCTGCCTGCTGAAATTCCACAGGGTTGAGGATACCTCCCAGATGCAAGGTGCCCCCACAGGCAACTGTGGCTGGTTTGACAGTGTCATGTGCCTCCTGCAAAATGACATCAGGAACCTGGCCTGGTGACTTTCCTTTGTCTGGGGAAAGACCATGATTCATGTCCAGGGCCTTGCGGCCTGGAGTGCCCGGCTGCCTGCTGAAATTCCACACGGTTGAGGATACCTCCCAGATGGAAAGTGCCCCCACAGGCAACTGTGGCTGGTTTGACAGTGCCAAGTGCCTCCTGCAAACTGACATCAGGAACCTGGCCGGGTGACTTTTGTTTCCCTAGGGAAAAGCCGTGGTTCTTGTCCAGGGCCTGGTGGCCCGCAGTGGCCGGCCGCCTGCTGAAATTCCGCATGGATCAGGATGCCTCCCAGATGAAAAGCGCCCCCACAGGCAACTGTGGCTGGTTTGACAGTGCCAAGTGCCTCCTGCAAACTGACATCAGGAACCTGGCCGGGTGAGTTTTGTTTCTCTGGGGAAAGGCCATGGTTCATATCCTGGATACCTAGGACCGGAGAGGCCGGCTGCCTGTTGAAATTCCTCACTTATCAGGATGCCGCCGAGATGCAAGATGCCCCCACAGGCACCTGTGGCTGCTTCGACTGTGCCAAGTGCCTCCTGCAAACTGACATCAGGAACCTGGCCGGGTGACTTTTGTTTCTCTGGGGAAAGGCCATGGTTCATATCCTGGACCCGTAGTCCCGGAGTGGCCGGCTGCTTCCTGGAATTCTGCATGGATCAGGATGCCTCCCAGATGCAAAGTGCCCCCAGAGGCAATTGTGGCTGGTTTGACAGTGCCAAGTGCCTCCTGCAAACTGACATCAGGAACCTGGCCTGGTGACTTTTGTTTCTCTGGGGAAAGGCCATTGTACGTGTCCAAGGCCTAGTGGCCCGGAGTGGCCGGCTGCTTGCTGGAATTCTGCATGGCTCAGGATGCCGCCGAGATGCAAGGTGCCCCCACAGGCACCTGTGCCTGGTTTGACAGTGCCATGTGCCTCCTGCCAACTGACATCAAGAACCTGGCCTGGTGACTTTTGTTTCTCTGCGGAAAGACCATCATTCTTTTCCGAGGCCTGGTGGCCCGTAGTGGCCAGCAGCCTGCTGAAATTCCGAACGGATCAGGATACCTCCCACACCGAAACTAAAACCATAGGCAACTGTGGCTGGTTTGACAGTGCCAAGTGCCTCCTGCAAACAGACATCAGGAACCTGGCCTGGTGACTTTTGTTTCTCTGGGGAAAGGCCATGGTTCATATTCTACAAACTGTGGCCCAGAGTGGCCTGCTGCCTGCTGAAATTCCGCACGGATCAAGATACCTCCCAGATGCAAGGTGCCCCACGGGAAACTGCGGCTGGTTTGACAGTGCCAAGTGCCTCCTGCCAACTGACATCAAGAACCTGGCCTGGTGACTTTTGTTTCTCTGGGGAAAGTCCATGGTTGGTATCCTGAGCCTGGTGTCCTGGAGTAGCCGTCTGCCTGCTAAAATTCTGGACGGACCAGGATGCCGCCAAGATGCAAGGTGCCCCCACAGGCACTGTGGCTGGTTTGACAGTGCCATGTGCGTCCTGCAAATTGACATCAGGAACCTGGCCTGGTGACTTTCCTTTCTCTGGGGAAAGGTTATTATTCTTGTTCAGAGCCCGGTGGCTCGGAGTGGCCGGCTGCCTGCTGAAATTCCGCATGGATCAGGATACCTCCCAGGTTCAAGGTGCCGCCACAGGCAACTGTGGCTGGTTTGACAGTGCCAAGTGCCTCCTGCAAACTGACATCAGGAACCTGGCCTGGAGACTTTTGTTTCTCATGGGAAGTGCCATTGTTCGTGTCCCGTACTCGGAGGCCAGGAGTGGCCGGCTGCCTGCTGAAATACCGCACAGATCAGGATAGCACCCAGGTGCAAGGTGCCCCCACAGGCACCTGTGCCTGGTTTGACAGTGCCAAGTGCCTCCTGCAAACTGACATCAGGAACCTGGCCTGGTGACTTTTGTTTCTCTGGGGAAAGGCCATCGTTCATCTCCAGGGCCCGTAGTCCGGAGTGGCCGACTGCCTGCTGAAATTCCACACGGTTGAGGATACCTCCTAGATGCAAGGTGCCCCCACAGGCAACTGTGGCTGGTTTGACAGTGCCATGTGCCTCCTGCAAAATGACATCAGGAACCTGGCCTTGTGACTTTCCTTTCTCTGGGGAAAGACCATGATTCATGTCCAGGACCTTGCGGCCTGGAGTGCCCGGCTGCCTGCTGAAATTCCGCATGGATCGGGATGCCTCCCAGATGGAAAGTGCCCCCAGAGGCAACTGTGGCTGGTTTGACAGTGCCAAGTGCCTCCTGCAAACTGACATCAGGAACCTGGCCGGGTGACTTTTGTTTCCCTAGGGAAAAGCCGTGGTTCTTGTCCAGGGCCTGGTGGCCCGCAGTGGCCGGCCGCCTGCTGAAATTCCGCATGGATCAGGATGCCTCCCAGATGAAAAGTGCCCCCACAGGCACCTGTGCCTGGTTTGACAGTGCCAAGTGCCTCCTGCAAACTGACATCAGGAACCTGGCCTGGTGACTTTTGTTTCTCTGCGGAAAGACCATCATTCTTTTCCGAGGCCTGGTGGCCCGGAGTGGCCAGCAGCCTGCTGAAATTCCGCACGGATCAGGATACCTCCCACACCGAAACTAAAACCATAGGCAACTGTGGCTGGTTTGACAGTGCCAAGTGCCTCCTGCAAACAGACATCAGGAACCTGGCCTGGTGACTTTTGTTTCTCTGGGGAAAGGCCATGGATCATATCCTGAGCCTGGTGTCCTGGAGTAGCCGTCTGCCTGCTAAAATTCTGGACGGACCAGGATGCCGCCAAGATGCAAGGTGCCCCCAGAGGCACTGTGGCTGGTTTGACAGTGCCAAGTGCGTCCTGCAAATTGACATCAGGAACCTGACCCGGTGACATTCGTTTCTCTGGAGAAAGACCATGATTCATGTCCAGGGCCTTGCGGCCTGGAGTGCCCGGCTGCCTGCTGAAATACCGCACAGATCAGGATAGCACCCAGGTGCAAGGTGCCCCCACAGGCACCTGTGCCTGGTTTGACAGTGCCAAGTGCCTCCTGCAAACTGACATCAGGAACCTGGCCTGGTGACTTTCCTTTCTCTGGGGAAAGGCCATCGTTCATCTCCAGGGCCCGTAGTCCGGAGTGGCCGACTGCCTGCTGAAATTCCACACGGTTGAGGATACCTCCCAGATGCAAGGTGCCCCCACAGGCAACTGTGGCTGGTTTGACAGTGCCATGTGCCTCCTGCAAAATGACATCAGGAACCTGGCCTTGTGACTTTCCTTTCTCTGGGGAAAGACCATGATTCATGTCCAGGGCCTTGCGGCCTGGAGTGCCCGGCTGCCTGCTGAAATTCCGCATGGATCGGGATGCCTCCCAGATGGAAAGTGCCCCCAGAGGCAACTGTGGCTGGTTTGACAGTGCCAAGTGCCTCCTGCAAACTGACATCAGGAACCTGGCCGGGTGACTTTTGTTTCCCTAGGGAAAAGCCGTGGTTCTTGTCCAGGGCCTGGTGGCCCGGAGTGGCCGGCTGCCTGCTGAAATTCCGCATGGATCAGGATACCTCCCAGATGAAAAGTGCCCCCACAGGCACCTGTGGCTGGTTTGACAGTGCCAAGTGCCTCCTGCAAACTGACATCAGGAACCTGGCCTGGTGACTTTTGTTTCTCTGCGGAAAGACCATCATTCTTTTCCGAGGCCTTGTGGCCCGGAGTGGCCAGCAGCCTGCTGAAATTCCGCACGGATCAGGATACCTCCCACACCGAAACTAAAACCTTAGGCAACTGTGGCTGGTTTGACAGTGCCAAGTGCCTCCTGCAAACAGACATCAGGAACCTGGCCTGGTAAGTTTTGTTTCTCTGGGGAAAGGCCATCGTTCTTGTCCGGGGCCCGTCAGCCCGGAGTGGCCGGCTGCCTGCTGAAATTTCACACGGTTGAGGATACCTCCCAGATGCAAGTTGCCCCCACAGGCAACTGTGGCTGGTTTGACAGTGCCATGTGCCTCCTGCAAACTGACATCAGGAACCTGACCCGGTGACATTCGTTTCTCTGGAGAAAGACCATGATTCATGTCCAGGGCCTTGCGGCCTGGAGTGCCCGGCTGCCTGCTGAAATTCCGCATGGATCAGGATGCCTCCCAGAGGGAAAATGCCCCCACAGCCAACTGTGGCTGGTTTGACAGTGCCAAGTGCCTCCTGCAAACTGACATCAGGAACCTGGCCTGGTGACTTTTGTTTCTCATGGGAAGTGCCATTGTTCGTGTCCCGTACTCGGAGGCCAGGAGTGGCCGGCTGCCTGCTGAAATACCGCACAGATCAGGATAGCACCCAGATGCAAGGTGCCCCCACAGGCACCTGTGCCTGGTTTGACAGTGCCAAGTGCCTCCTGCAAACTGACATCAGGAACCTGGCCTGGTGACTTTTGTTTCTCTGGGGAAAGGCCATCGTTCATCTCCAGGGCCCGTAGTCCGGAGTGGCCGACTGCCTGCTGAAATTCCACACGGTTGAGGATACCTCCCAGATGCAAGGTGCCCCCACAGGCAACTGTGGCTGGTTTGACAGTGCCATGTGCCTCCTGCAAAATGACATCAGGAACCTGGCCTTGTGACTTTCCTTTCTCTGGGGAAAGACCATGATTCATGTCCAGGGCCTTGCGGCCTGGAGTGGCCGGCTGCCTGCTGAAATTCCGCATGGATCGGGATGCCTCCCAGATGGAAAGTGCCCCCAGAGGCAACTGTGGCTGGTTTGACAGTGCCAAGTGCCTCCTGCAAACTGACATCAGGAACCTGGCCGGGTGACTTTTGTTTCCCTAGGGAAAAGCCGTGGTTCTTGTCCAGGGCCTGGTGGCCCGGAGTGGCCGGCCGCCTGCTGAAATTCCGCATGGATCGGGATGCCTCCCAGATGAAAAGTGCCCCCACAGGCACCTGTGGCTGGTTTGACAGTGCCAAGTGCCTCCTGCAAACTGACATCAGGAACCTGGCCTGGTGACTTTTGTTTCTCTGCGGAAAGACCATCATTCTTTTCCGAGGCCTTGTGGCCCGGAGTGGCCAGCAGCCTGCTGAAATTCCGCACGGATCAGGATACCTCCCACACCGAAACTAAAACCATAGGCAACTGTGGCTGGTTTGACAGTGCCAAGTGCCTCCTGCAAACAGACATCAGGAACCTGGCCTGGTAAGTTTTGTTTCTCTGGGGAAAGGCCATCGTTCTTGTCCGGGGCCCGTCAGCCCAGAGTGGCCGGCTGCCTGCTGAAATTTCACACGGTTGAGGATACCTCCCAGATGCAAGTTGCCCCCACAGGCAACTGTGGCTGGTTTGACAGTGCCATGTGCCTCCTGCAAACTGACATCAGGAACCTGACCCGGTGACATTCGTTTCTCTGGAGAAAGACCATGATTCATGTCCAGGGCCTTGCGGCCTGGAGTGCCCGGCTGCCTGCTGAAATTCCGCATGGATCAGGATGCCTCCCAGATGGAAAGTGCCCCCACAGCCAACTGTGGCTGGTTTGACAGTGCCAAGTGCCTCCTGCAAACTGACATCAGGAACCTGCCTGGTGACATTTATTTCTCTGGGGAAAGGCCATTGTACGTGTCCAAGGCCTAGTGGCCCGGAGTGGCCGGCTGCTTCCTGGAATTCTGCATGGATCAGGATGCCGCCGAGATGCAAGGTGCCCCCACAGGCACCTGTGGCTGGTTTGACAGTGCCAAGTGCCTCCTGCAAACTGACATCAGGAACCTGGCCTGGTGACTTTTGTTTCTCTGGGGAAAGGCCATGGTTCATATTCTACAAACTGTGGCCCAGAGTGGCCCGCTGCCTGCTGAAATTCCGCACAGATCAGGATACCTCCCAGATGCAAGGTGCCCCCACAGGCACCTGTGGCTGGTTTGACAGTGCCAAGTGCCTCCTGCCAACTGACATCAAGAACCTGGCCTGGTGACTTTTGTTTCTCTGGGGAAAGGCCATGGTTGGTATCCTGAGCCTGGTGTCCTGGAGTGGCCGTCTGCCTGCTAAAATTCTGGACGGGCCAGGATACCGCCAAGATGCAAGGTGCCCCCAGAGGCACCTGTGCCTGGTTTGACAGTGCCAAGTGCTTCCTGCAAACTGACATCAGAAACCTGGCCTGGTGATTTTCTTTGTCAGGGGAAAGGCCATGGTTCATGTCCAGGGCCCGGTGGCTCGCAGTTGCCTGCTGCCTGATGAAATTCCACACGGATCCGGATACCTCCCAGATGCAAGGTGCCGCCACAGGCAACTGTGGCTGGTTTGACAGCGCCAAGCGCCTCCTGCAAACTGACATCAGGAACCTGGCCTGGTGACTTTTGTTTCTCAG
Organism: Passer domesticus; assembly: GCF_036417665.1. Taxonomy (NCBI): domain Eukaryota; kingdom Metazoa; phylum Chordata; class Aves; order Passeriformes; family Passeridae; genus Passer; species Passer domesticus. The sequence continues at coordinate 29,601,959 of NC_087480.1, read as the reverse complement.
GGGAAATGTTATTATTCTTGTTCAGAGCCCGGTGGCTCGGAGTGGCCGGCTGCCTGCTGAAATACCGCACAGATCAGGATAGCACCCAGATGCAAGGTGCCCCCACAGGCACCTGTGGCTGGTTTGACAGTGCCAAGTGCCTCCTGCAAATTGACATCAGGAACCTGGCCTGGTAAGTTTTGTTTCTCTGGGGAAAGGCAATCGTTCTTGTCCGGGGCCCGCCGGCCCGGAGTGGCCGGCTGCCTGCTGAAATTCCACAGGGTTGAGGATACCTCCCAGATGCAAGGTGCCCCCACAGGCAACTGTGGCTGGTTTGACAGTGTCATGTGCCTCCTGCAAAATGACATCAGGAACCTGGCCTGGTGACTTTCCTTTGTCTGGGGAAAGACCATGATTCATGTCCAGGGCCTTGCGGCCTGGAGTGCCCGGCTGCCTGCTGAAATTCCACACGGTTGAGGATACCTCCCAGATGGAAAGTGCCCCCACAGGCAACTGTGGCTGGTTTGACAGTGCCAAGTGCCTCCTGCAAACTGACATCAGGAACCTGGCCGGGTGACTTTTGTTTCCCTAGGGAAAAGCCGTGGTTCTTGTCCAGGGCCTGGTGGCCCGGAGTGGCCGGCCGCCTGCTGAAATTCCGCATGGATCGGGATGCCTCCCAGATGAAAAGTGCCCCCACAGGCACCTGTGGCTGGTTTGACAGTGCCAAGTGCCTCCTGCAAACTGACATCAGGAACCTGGCCTGGTGACTTTTGTTTCTCTGCGGAAAGACCATCATTCTTTTCCGAGGCCTGGTGGCCCGGAGTGGCCAGCAGCCTGCTGAAATTCCGCACGGATCAGGATACCTCCCACACCGAAACTAAAACCATAGGCAACTGTGGCTGGTTTGACAGTGCCAAGTGCCTCCTGCAAACAGACATCAGGAACCTGGCCTGGTAAGTTTTGTTTCTCTGGGGAAAGGCCATCGTTCTTGTCCGGGGCCCGTCAGCCCAGAGTGGCCGGCTGCCTGCTGAAATTTCACACGGTTGAGGATACCTCCCAGATGCAAGTTGCCCCCACAGGCAACTGTGGCTGGTTTGACAGTGCCATGTGCCTCCTGCAAACTGACATCAGGAACCTGACCCGGTGACATTCGTTTCTCTGGAGAAAGACCATGATTCATGTCCAGGGCCTTGCGGCCTGGAGTGCCCGGCTGCCTGCTGAAATTCCGCATGGATCAGGATGCCTCCCAGATGGAAAGTGCCCCCACAGCCAACTGTGGCTGGTTTGACAGTGCCAAGTGCCTCCTGCAAACTGACATCAGGAACCTGCCTGGTGACATTTATTTCTCTGGGGAAAGGCCATTGTACGTGTCCAAGGCCTAGTGGCCCGGAGTGGCCGGCTGCTTCCTGGAATTCTGCATGGATCAGGATGCCGCCGAGATGCAAGGTGCCCCCACAGGCACCTGTGGCTGGTTTGACAGTGCCAAGTGCCTCCTGCAAACTGACATCAGGAACCTGGCCTGGTGACTTTTGTTTCTCTGGGGAAAGGCCATGGTTCATATTCTACAAACTGTGGCCCAGAGTGGCCCGCTGCCTGCTGAAATTCCGCACAGATCAGGATACCTCCCAGATGCAAGGAGCCCCCACAGGCAACTGCGTCTAGTTGGACAGTGCCAAGTGCCTCCTGCAAACTGACATCAAGAACCTGGCCTGGTGACTTTTGTTTCTCTGGGGAAAGGCCATGGTTGGTATCCTGAGCCTGGTGTCCTGGAGTGGCCGTCTGCCTGCTAAAATTCTGGACGGGCCAGGATACCGCCAAGATGCAAGGTGCCCCCAGAGGCACCTGTGCCTGGTTTGACAGTGCCAAGTGCTTCCTGCAAACTGACATCAGAAACCTGGCCTGGTGATTTTCTTTCTCAGGGGAAAGGCCATGGTTCATGTCCAGGGCCCGGTGGCTCGCAGTTGCCTGCTGCCTGATGAAATTCCACACGGATCCGGATACCTCCCAGATGCAAGGTGCCGCCACAGGCAACTGTGGCTGGTTTGACAGCGCCAAGTGCCTCCTGCAAACTGACATCAGGAACCTGGCCTGGTGACTTTTGTTTCTCAGGGGAAATGTTATTATTCTTGTTCAGAGCCCGGTGGCTCGGAGTGGCCAGCTGCCTGCTGAAATACCGCACAGATCAGGATAGCACCCAGATGCAAGGTGCCCCCACAGGCACCTGTGGCTGGTTTGACAGTGCCAAGTGCCTCCTGCAAATTGACATCAGGAACCTGGCCTGGTAAGTTTTGTTTCTCTGGGGAAAGGCAATCGTTCTTGTCCGGGGCCCGCCGGCCCGGAGTGGCCGGCTGCCTGCTGAAATTCCACAGGGTTGAGGATACCTCCCAGATGCAAGGTGCCCCCACAGGCAACTGTGGCTGGTTTGACAGTGTCATGTGCCTCCTGCAAAATGACATCAGGAACCTGGCCTGGTGACTTTCCTTTGTCTGGGGAAAGACCATGATTCATGTCCAGGGCCTTGCGGCCTGGAGTGCCCGGCTGCCTGCTGAAATTCCACACGGTTGAGGATACCTCCCAGATGGAAAGTGCCCCCACAGGCAACTGTGGCTGGTTTGACAGTGCCAAGTGCCTCCTGCAAACTGACATCAGGAACCTGGCCGGGTGACTTTTGTTTCCCTAGGGAAAAGCCGTGGTTCTTGTCCAGGGCCTGGTGGCCCGCAGTGGCCGGCCGCCTGCTGAAATTCCGCATGGATCAGGATGCCTCCCAGATGAAAAGCGCCCCCACAGGCAACTGTGGCTGGTTTGACAGTGCCAAGTGCCTCCTGCAAACTGACATCAGGAACCTGGCCGGGTGAGTTTTGTTTCTCTGGGGAAAGGCCATGGTTCATATCCTGGATACCTAGGACCGGAGAGGCCGGCTGCCTGTTGAAATTCCTCACTTATCAGGATGCCGCCGAGATGCAAGATGCCCCCACAGGCACCTGTGGCTGCTTCGACTGTGCCAAGTGCCTCCTGCAAACTGACATCAGGAACCTGGCCGGGTGACTTTTGTTTCTCTGGGGAAAGGCCATGGTTCATATCCTGGACCCGTAGTCCCGGAGTGGCCGGCTGCTTCCTGGAATTCTGCATGGATCAGGATGCCTCCCAGATGCAAAGTGCCCCCAGAGGCAATTGTGGCTGGTTTGACAGTGCCAAGTGCCTCCTGCAAACTGACATCAGGAACCTGGCCTGGTGACTTTTGTTTCTCTGGGGAAAGGCCATTGTACGTGTCCAAGGCCTAGTGGCCCGGAGTGGCCGGCTGCTTGCTGGAATTCTGCATGGCTCAGGATGCCGCCGAGATGCAAGGTGCCCCCACAGGCACCTGTGCCTGGTTTGACAGTGCCATGTGCCTCCTGCAAACTGACATCAGGAACCTGGCCTGGTGACTTTTGTTTCTCTGGGGAAAGGCCATGGTTCATACCCTACAAACTGTGGCCCAGAGTGGCCGGCTGCCTCCTGAAATTCCGCACGGATCAGGATACCTCCCAGATGCAAGGTGCCCCACGGGAAACTGTGGCTGGTTTGACAGTGCCAAGTGCCTCCTGCCAACTGACATCAGGAACCTGGCCTGGTGACTTTTGTTTCTCTGGGGAAAGGCCATGGTTGGTATCCTGAGCCTGGTGTCCTGGAGTGGCCGTCTGCCTGCTAAAATTCTGGACGGACCAGGATGCCGCCAAGATGCAAGGTGCCCCCAGAGGCAACTGTGGCTGGTTTGACAGTGCCAAGTGCTTCCTGCAAACTGACATCAGAAACCTGGCCTGGTGATTTTCTTTGTCAGGGGAAAGGCCATGGTTCATGTCCAGGGCCCAGTGGCTCGCAGTTGCCTGCTGCCTGCTGAAATTCCACACGGATCCGGATACCTCCCAGATGCAAGGTGCCCCCACAGGCAACTTTGGCTGGTTTGACAGTGCCAAGTGCCTCCTGCAAATTGACATCAGGAACCTGGCCTGGTGACTATTGTTTCTCTGGGAAAAGGTTATTATTCTTGTTCAGAGCCCTGTGGCTCGGAGTGGCCGGCTGCCTGCTGAAATTCCGCATGGATCAGGATACCTCCCAGGTTCAAGGTGCCGCCACAGGCAACTGTGGCTGGTTTGACAGTGCCAAGTGCCTCCTGCAAACTGACATCAGGAACCTGGCCTGGTGACTTTTGTTTCTCATGGGAAGTGCCATCGTTCGTGTCCCGTACTCGGAGGCCAGGAGTGGCCGGCTGCCTGCTGAAATACCGCACAGATCAGGATAGCACCCAGATGCAAGGTGCCCCCACAGGCACCTGTGGCTGGTTTGACAGTGCCAAGTGCCTCCTGCAAACTGCCTCAGGAACCTGGCCTTGTGACTTTCCTTTCTCTGGGTAAAGACCATGATTCATGTCCAGGGCCTTGCGGCCTGGAGTGCCCGGCTGCCTGCTGAAATTCCGCATGGATCGGGATGACTCCCAGATGGAAAGTGGCCCCACAGGCAACTGTGGCTGGTTTGACAGTGCCAAGTGCCTCCTGCAAACTGACATCAGGAACCTGGCCGGGTGACTTTTGTTTCCCTAGGGAAAAGCCGTGGTTCTTGTCCAGGGCCTGGTGGCCCGGAGTGGCCGGCCGCCTGCTGAAATTCCTCACGGTTGAGGATACCTCCCAGATGAAAGGTGCCCCCACAGGCACCTGTGGCTGGTTTGACAGTGCCAAGTGCCTCCTGCAAACTGACATCAGGAACCTGGCCTGGTGACTTTTGTTTCTCTGCGGAAAGACCATAGTTCATGTCCACGGCCTTGTGGCCCGGAGTGGCCGGCTGCCTGCTGAAATTCCGCACGGTTCAGGATGCCTCCCACATGAAAAGTGCCCCCACAGGCAACTGTGGCTGGTTTGACAGTGCCAAGTGCCTCCTGCAAACTGACATCAGGAACCTGGCCTGGTGACTTTTGTTTCTCTGGGGAAAGGCCATCATTCTTTTCCGAGGCCTGGTGGCCCGTAGTGGCCAGCACCCTGCTGAAATTCCGAACGGATCAGGATACCTCCCAGACCAAAACTAAAACCATAGGCAACTGTGGCTGGTTTGACAGTGCCAAGTGCCTCCTGCAAACAGACATCAGGAACCTGGCCTGGTAAGTTTTGTTTCCCTGGGGAAAGGCCACCGTTCTTGTCCGGGGCCCGCCAGCCCGGAATGGCCGGCTTCCTGCTGAAATTTCTCACGGTTGAGGATACCTCCCAGATGCAAGTTGCCCCCACAGGCAACTGTGGCTGGTTTGACAGTGCCATGTGCCTCCTGCAAACTGACATCAGGAACCTGGCCTGGTGACTTTTGTTTCTCTGGGGAAGTGCCATTGTTCGTGTCCCGTACTCGGAGGCCAGGAGTGGCCGGCTGCCTGCTGAAATACCGCAAAGATCAGGATAGCACCCAGGTGCAAGGTGCCCCCACAGGCACCTGTGCCTGGTTTGACAGTGCCAAGTGCCTCCTGCAAACTGACATCAGGAACCTGGCCTGGTGACTTTGGTTTCTCTGGGGAAAGGCCATCGTTCATCTCCAGGGCCCGTAGTCCGGAGTGGCCGACTGCCTGCTGAAATTCCACACGGTTGAGGATACCTCCCAGATGCAAGGTGCCCCCACAGGCAACTGTGGCTGGTTTGACAGTGCCATGTGCCTCCTGCAAAATGACATCAGGAACCTGGCCTTGTGACTTTCCTTTCTCTGGGGAAAGACCATGATTCCTGTCCAGGGCCTTGCGGCCTGGAGTGGCCGGCTGCCTGCTGAAATTCCGCATGGATCGGGATGCCTCCCAGATGGAAAGTGCCCCCAGAGGCAACTGTGGCTGGTTTGACAGTGCCAAGTGCCTCCTGCAAACTGACATCAGGAACCTGGCCGGGTGACTTTTGTTTCCCTAGGGAAAAGCCGTGGTTCTTGTCCAGGGCCTGGTGGCCCGGAGTGGCCGGCCGCCTGCTGAAATTCCGCATGGATCGGGATGCCTCCCAGATGAAAAGTGCCCCCACAGGCACCTGTGGCTGGTTTGACAGTGCCAAGTGCCTCCTGCAAACTGACATCAGGAACCTGGCCTGGTGACTTTTGTTTCTCTGCGGAAAGACCATCATTCTTTTCCGAGGCCTGGTGGCCCGGAGTGGCCAGCAGCCTGCTGAAATTCCGCACGGATCAGGATACCTCCCACACCGAAACTAAAACCATAGGCAACTGTGGCTGGTTTGACAGTGCCAAGTGCCTCCTGCAAACAGACATCAGGAACCTGGCCTGGTAAGTTTTGTTTCTCTGGGGAAAGGCCATCGTTCTTGTCCGGGGCCCGTCAGCCCAGAGTGGCCGGCTGCCTGCTGAAATTTCACACGGTTGAGGATACCTCCCAGATGCAAGTTGCCCCCACAGGCAACTGTGGCTGGTTTGACAGTGCCATGTGCCTCCTGCAAACTGACATCAGGAACCTGACCCGGTGACATTCGTTTCTCTGGAGAAAGACCATGATTCATGTCCAGGGCCTTGCGGCCTGGAGTGCCCGGCTGCCTGCTGAAATTCCGCATGGATCAGGATGCCTCCCAGATGGAAAGTGCCCCCACAGCCAACTGTGGCTGGTTTGACAGTGCCAAGTGCCTCCTGCAAACTGACATCAGGAACCTGCCTGGTGACATTTATTTCTCTGGGGAAAGGCCATTGTACGTGTCCAAGGCCTAGTGGCCCGGAGTGGCCGGCTGCTTCCTGGAATTCTGCATGGATCAGGATGCCGCCGAGATGCAAGGTGCCCCCACAGGCACCTGTGGCTGGTTTGACAGTGCCAAGTGCCTCCTGCAAACTGACATCAGGAACCTGGCCTGGTGACTTTTGTTTCTCTGGGGAAAGGCCATGGTTCATATTCTACAAACTGTGGCCCAGAGTGGCCCGCTGCCTGCTGAAATTCCGCACAGATCAGGATACCTCCCAGATGCAAGGTGCCCCCACAGGCACCTGTGGCTGGTTTGACAGTGCCAAGTGCCTCCTGCCAACTGACATCAAGAACCTGGCCTGGTGACTTTTGTTTCTCTGGGGAAAGGCCATGGTTGGTATCCTGAGCCTGGTGTCCTGGAGTGGCCGTCTGCCTGCTAAAATTCTGGACGGGCCAGGATACCGCCAAGATGCAAGGTGCCCCCAGAGGCACCTGTGCCTGGTTTGACAGTGCCAAGTGCTTCCTGCAAACTGACATCAGAAACCTGGCCTGGTGATTTTCTTTCTCAGGGGAAAGGCCATGGTTCATGTCCAGGGCCCGGTGGCTCGCAGTTGCCTGCTGCCTGATGAAATTCCACACGGATCCGGATACCTCCCAGATGCAAGGTGCCGCCACAGGCAACTGTGGCTGGTTTGACAGCGCCAAGTGCCTCCTGCAAACTGACATCAGGAACCTGGCCTGGTGACTTTTGTTTCTCAGGGGAAATGTTATTATTCTTGTTCAGAGCCCGGTGGCTCGGAGTGGCCGGCTGCCTGCTGAAATACCGCACAGATCAGGATAGCACCCAGATGCAAGGTGCCCCCACAGGCACCTGTGGCTGGTTTGACAGTGCCAAGTGCCTCCTGCAAATTGACATCAGGAACCTGGCCTGGTAAGTTTTGTTTCTCTGGGGAAAGGCAATCGTTCTTGTCCGGGGCCCGCCGGCCCGGAGTGGCCGGCTGCCTGCTGAAATTCCACAGGGTTGAGGATACCTCCCAGATGCAAGGTGCCCCCACAGGCAACTGTGGCTGGTTTGACAGTGTCATGTGCCTCCTGCAAAATGACTTCAGGAACCTGGCCTGGTGACTTTCCTTTGTCTGGGGAAAGACCATGATTCATGTCCAGGGCCTTGCGGCCTGGAGTGCCCGGCTGCCTGCTGAAATTCCACACGGTTGAGGATACCTCCCAGATGGAAAGTGCCCCCACAGGCAACTGTGGCTGGTTTGACAGTGCCAAGTGCCTCCTGCAAACTGACATCAGGAACCTGGCCGGGTGACTTTTGTTTCCCTAGGGAAAAGCCGTGGTTCTTGTCCAGGGCCTGGTGGCCCGCAGTGGCCGGCCGCCTGCTGAAATTCCGCATGGATCGGGATGCCTCCCAGATGAAAAGCGCCCCCACAGGCAACTGTGGCTGGTTTGACAGTGCCAAGTGCCTCCTGCAAACTGACATCAGGAACCTGGCCGGGTGAGTTTTGTTTCTCTGGGGAAAGGCCATGGTTCATATCCTGGATACCTAGGACCGGAGAGGCCGGCTGCCTGTTGAAATTCCTCACTTATCAGGATGCCGCCGAGATGCAAGATGCCCCCACAGGCACCTGTGGCTGCTTCGACTGTGCCAAGTGCCTCCTGCAAACTGACATCAGGAACCTGGCCGGGTGACTTTTGTTTCTCTGGGGAAAGGCCATGGTTCATATCCTGGACCCGTAGTCCCGGAGTGGCCGGCTGCTTCCTGGAATTCTGCATGGATCAGGATGCCTCCCAGATGCAAAGTGCCCCCAGAGGCAATTGTGGCTGGTTTGACAGTGCCAAGTGCCTCCTGCAAACTGACATCAGGAACCTGGCCTGGTGACTTTTGTTTCTCTGGGGAAAGGCCATTGTACGTGTCCAAGGCCTAGTGGCCCGGAGTGGCCGGCTGCTTGCTGGAATTCTGCATGGCTCAGGATGCCGCCGAGATGCAAGGTGCCCCCACAGGCACCTGTGCCTGGTTTGACAGTGCCATGTGCCTCCTGCAAACTGACATCAGGAACCTGGCCTGGTGACTTTTGTTTCTCTGGGGAAAGGCCATGGTTCATACCCTACAAACTGTGGCCCAGCGTGGCCGGCTGCCTCCTGAAATTCCGCACGGATCAGGATACCTCCCAGATGCAAGGTGCCCCACGGGAAACTGTGGCTGGTTTGACAGTGCCAAGTGCCTCCTGCCAACTGACATCAGGAACCTGGCCTGGTGACTTTTGTTTCTCTGGGGAAAGGCCATGGTTGGTATCCTGAGCCTGGTGTCCTGGAGTGGCCGTCTGCCTGCTAAAATTCTGGACGGACCAGGATGCCGCCAAGATGCAAGGTGCCCCCAGAGGCAACTGTGGCTGGTTTGACAGTGCCAAGTGCTTCCTGCAAACTGACATCAGAAACCTGGCCTGGTGATTTTCTTTGTCAGGGGAAAGGCCATGGTTCATGTCCAGGGCCCAGTGGCTCGCAGTTGCCTGCTGCCTGCTGAAATTCCACACGGATCCGGATACCTCCCAGATGCAAGGTGCCCCCACAGGCAACTTTGGCTGGTTTGACAGTGCCAAGTGCCTCCTGCAAATTGACATCAGGAACCTGGCCTGGTGACTATTGTTTCTCTGGGAAAAGGTTATTATTCTTGTTCAGAGCCCTGTGGCTCGGAGTGGCCGGCTGCCTGCTGAAATTCCGCATGGATCAGGATACCTCCCAGGTTCAAGGTGCCGCCACAGGCAACTGTGGCTGGTTTGACAGTGCCAAGTGCCTCCTGCAAACTGACATCAGGAACCTGGCCTGGTGACTTTTGTTTCTCATGGGAAGTGCCATCGTTCGTGTCCCGTACTCGGAGGCCAGGAGTGGCCGGCTGCCTGCTGAAATACCGCACAGATCAGGATAGCACCCAGATGCAAGGTGCCCCCACAGGCACCTGTGGCTGGTTTGACAGTGCCAAGTGCCTCCTGCAAACTGCCTCAGGAACCTGGCCTTGTGACTTTCCTTTCTCTGGGGAAAGACCATGATTCATGTCCAGGGCCTTGCGGCCTGGAGTGCCCGGCTGCCTGCTGAAATTCCGCATGGATCGGGATGCCTCCCAGATGGAAAGTGGCCCCACAGGCAACTGTGGCTGGTTTGACAGTGCCAAGTGCCTCCTGCAAACTGACATCAGGAACCTGGCCGGGTGACTTTTGTTTCCCTAGGGAAAAGCCGTGGTTCTTGTCCAGGGCCTGGTGGCCCGGAGTGGCCGGCCGCCTGCTGAAATTCCTCACGGTTGAGGATACCTCCCAGATGAAAGGTGCCCCCACAGGCACCTGTGGCTGGTTTGACAGTGCCAAGTGCCTCCTGCAAACTGACATCAGGAACCTGGCCTGGTGACTTTTGTTTCTCTGCGGAAAGACCATAGTTCATGTCCACGGCCTTGTGGCCCGGAGTGGCCGGCTGCCTGCTGAAATTCCGCACGGTTCAGGATGCCTCCCACATGAAAAGTGCCCCCACAGGCAACTGTGGCTGGTTTGACAGTGCCAAGTGCCTCCTGCAAACTGACATCAGGAACCTGGCCTGGTGACTTTTGTTTCTCTGGGGAAAGGCCATCATTCTTTTCCGAGGCCTGGTGGCCCGGAGTGGCCAGCACCCTGCTGAAATTCCGAACGGATCAGGATACCTCCCAGACCAAAACTAAAACCATAGGCAACTGTGGCTGGTTTGACAGTGCCAAGTGCCTCCTGCAAACAGACATCAGGAACCTGGCCTGGTAAGTTTTGTTTCCCTGGGGAAAGGCCACCGTTCTTGTCCGGGGCCCGCCAGCCCGGAATGGCCGGCTTCCTGCTGAAATTTCTCACGGTTGAGGATACCTCCCAGATGCAAGTTGCCCCCACAGGCAACTGTGGCTGGTTTGACAGTGCCATGTGCCTCCTGCAAACTGACATCAGGAACCTGGCCTGGTGACTTTTGTTTCTCTGGGGAAGTGCCATTGTTCGTGTCCCGTACTCGGAGGCCAGGAGTGGCCGGCTGCCTGCTGAAATACCGCAAAGATCAGGATAGCACCCAGGTGCAAGGTGCCCCCACAGGCACCTGTGGCTGGTTTGACAGTGCCAAGTGCCTCCTGCAAACTGACATCAGGAACCTGGCCTGGTGACTTTGGTTTCTCTGGGGAAAGGCCATCGTTCATCTCCAGGGCCCGTAGTCCGGAGTGGCCGACTGCCTGCTGAAATTCCACACGGTTGAGGATACCTCCCAGATGCAAGGTGCCCCCACAGGCAACTGTGGCTGGTTTGACAGTGCCATGTGCCTCCTGCAAAATGACATCAGGAACCTGGCCTTGTGACTTTCCTTTCTCTGGGGAAAGACCATGATTCCTGTCCAGGGCCTTGCGGCCTGGAGTGGCCGGCTGCCTGCTGAAATTCCGCATGGATCGGGATGCCTCCCAGATGGAAAGTGCCCCCAGAGGCAACTGTGGCTGGTTTGACAGTGCCAAATGCCTCCTGCAAACTGACATCAGGAACCTGGCCGGGTGACTTTTGTTTCCCTAGGGAAAAGCCGTGGTTCTTGTCCAGGGCCTGGTGGCCCGGAGTGGCCGGCCGCCTGCTGAAATTCCGCATGGATCGGGATGCCTCCCAGATGAAAAGTGCCCCCACAGGCACCTGTGGCTGGTTTGACAGTGCCAAGTGCCTCCTGCAAACTGACATCAGGAACCTGGCCTGGTGACTTTTGTTTCTCTGGGGAAAGGCCATCATTCTTTTCCGAGGCCTGGTGGCCCGGAGTGGCCAGCACCCTGCTGAAATTCCGAACGGATCAGGATACCTCCCAGACCAAAACTAAAACCATAGGCAACTGTGGCTGGTTTGACAGTGCCAAGTGCCTCCTGCAAACAGACATCAGGAACCTGGCCTGGTAAGTTTTGTTTCCCTGGGGAAAGGCCACCGTTCTTGTCCGGGGCCCGCCAGCCCGGAATGGCCGGCTTCCTGCTGAAATTTCTCACGGTTGAGGATACCTCCCAGATGCAAGTTGCCCCCACAGGCAACTGTGGCTGGTTTGACAGTGCCATGTGCCTCCTGCAAACTGACATCAGGAACCTGGCCTGGTGACTTTTGTTTCTCTGGGGAAGTGCCATTGTTCGTGTCCCGTACTCGGAGGCCAGGAGTGGCCGGCTGCCTGCTGAAATACCGCAAAGATCAGGATAGCACCCAGGTGCAAGGTGCCCCCACAGGCACCTGTGGCTGGTTTGACAGTGCCAAGTGCCTCCTGCAAACTGACATCAGGAACCTGGCCTGGTGACTTTGGTTTCTCTGGGGAAAGGCCATCGTTCATCTCCAGGGCCCGTAGTCCGGAGTGGCCGACTGCCTGCTGAAATTCCACACGGTTGAGGATACCTCCCAGATGCAAGGTGCCCCCACAGGCAACTGTGGCTGGTTTGACAGTGCCATGTGCCTCCTGCAAAATGACATCAGGAACCTGGCCTTGTGACTTTCCTTTCTCTGGGGAAAGACCATGATTCCTGTCCAGGGCCTTGCGGCCTGGAGTGGCCGGCTGCCTGCTGAAATTCCGCATGGATCGGGATGCCTCCCAGATGGAAAGTGCCCCCAGAGGCAACTGTGGCTGGTTTGACAGTGCCAAATGCCTCCTGCAAACTGACATCAGGAACCTGGCCGGGTGACTTTTGTTTCCCTAGGGAAAAGCCGTGGTTCTTGTCCAGGGCCTGGTGGCCCGGAGTGGCCGGCCGCCTGCTGAAATTCCGCATGGATCGGGATGCCTCCCAGATGAAAAGTGCCCCCACAGGCACCTGTGGCTGGTTTGACAGTGCCAAGTGCCTCCTGCAAACTGACATCAGGAACCTGGCCTGGTGACTTTTGTTTCTCTGGGGAAAGGCCATCATTCTTTTCCGAGGCCTGGTGGCCCGGAGTGGCCAGCACCCTGCTGAAATTCCGAACGGATCAGGATACCTCCCAGACCAAAACTAAAACCATAGGCAACTGTGGCTGGTTTGACAGTGCCAAGTGCCTCCTGCAAACAGACATCAGGAACCTGGCCTGGTAAGTTTTGTTTCCCTGGGGAAAGGCCACCGTTCTTGTCCGGGGCCCGCCAGCCCGGAATGGCCGGCTTCCTGCTGAAATTTCTCACGGTTGAGGATACCTCCCAGATGCAAGTTGCCCCCACAGGCAACTGTGGCTGGTTTGACAGTGCCATGTGCCTCCTGCAAACTGACATCAGGAACCTGACCCGGTGACATTCGTTTCTCTGGAGAAAGACCATGATTCATGTCCAGGGCCTTGCGGCCTGGAGTGCCCGGCTGCCTGCTGAAATTCCGCATGGATCAGGATGCCTCCCAGATGGAAAGTGCCCCCACAGCCAACTGTGGCTGGTTTGACAGTGCCAAGTGCCTCCTGCAAACTGACATCAGGAACCTGCCTGGTGACATTTATTTCTCTGGGGAAAGGCCATTGTACGTGTCCAAGGCCTAGTGGCCCGGAGTGGCCGGCTGCTTCCTGGAATTCTGCATGGATCAGGATGCCGCCGAGATGCAAGGTGCCCCCACAGGCACCTGTGGCTGGTTTGACAGTGCCAAGTGCCTCCTGCAAACTGACATCAGGAACCTGGCCTGGTGACTTTTGTTTCTCTGGGGAAAGGCCATGGTTCATATTCTACAAACTGTGGCCCAGAGTGGCCCGCTGCCTGCTGAAATTCCGCACAGATCAGGATACCTCCCAGATGCAAGGTGCCCCCACAGGCACCTGTGGCTGGTTTGACAGTGCCAAGTGCCTCCTGCCAACTGACATCAAGAACCTGGCCTGGTGACTTTTGTTTCTCTGGGGAAAGGCCATGGTTGGTATCCTGAGCCTGGTGTCCTGGAGTGGCCGTCTGCCTGCTAAAATTCTGGACGGGCCAGGATACCGCCAAGATGCAAGGTGCCCCCAGAGGCACCTGTGCCTGGTTTGACAGTGCCAAGTGCTTCCTGCAAACTGACATCAGAAACCTGGCCTGGTGATTTTCTTTCTCAGGGGAAAGGCCATGGTTCATGTCCAGGGCCCGGTGGCTCGCAGTTGCCTGCTGCCTGATGAAATTCCACACGGATCCGGATACCTCCCAGATGCAAGGTGCCGCCACAGGCAACTGTGGCTGGTTTGACAGCGCCAAGTGCCTCCTGCAAACTGACATCAGGAACCTGGCCTGGTGACTTTTGTTTCTCAGGGGAAATGTTATTATTCTTGTTCAGAGCCCGGTGGCTCGGAGTGGCCGGCTGCCTGCTGAAATACCGCACAGATCAGGATAGCACCCAGATGCAAGGTGCCCCCACAGGCACCTGTGGCTGGTTTGACAGTGCCAAGTGCCTCCTGCAAATTGACATCAGGAACCTGGCCTGGTAAGTTTTGTTTCTCTGGGGAAAGGCAATCGTTCTTGTCCGGGGCCCGCCGGCCCGGAGTGGCCGGCTGCCTGCTGAAATTCCACAGGGTTGAGGATACCTCCCAGATGCAAGGTGCCCCCACAGGCAACTGTGGCTGGTTTGACAGTGTCATGTGCCTCCTGCAAAATGACTTCAGGAACCTGGCCTGGTGACTTTCCTTTGTCTGGGGAAAGACCATGATTCATGTCCAGGGCCTTGCGGCCTGGAGTGCCCGGCTGCCTGCTGAAATTCCACACGGTTGAGGATACCTCCCAGATGGAAAGTGCCCCCACAGGCAACTGTGGCTGGTTTGACAGTGCCAAGTGCCTCCTGCAAACTGACATCAGGAACCTGGCCGGGTGACTTTTGTTTCCCTAGGGAAAAGCCGTGGTTCTTGTCCAGGGCCTGGTGGCCCGGAGTGGCCGGCCGCCTGCTGAAATTCCGCATGGATCGGGATGCCTCCCAGATGAAAAGCGCCCCCACAGGCAACTGTGGCTGGTTTGACAGTGCCAAGTGCCTCCTGCAAACTGACATCAGGAACCTGGCCGGGTGAGTTTTGTTTCTCTGGGGAAAGGCCATGGTTCATATCCTGGATACCTAGGACCGGAGAGGCCGGCTGCCTGTTGAAATTCCTCACTTATCAGGATGCCGCCGAGATGCAAGATGCCCCCACAGGCACCTGTGGCTGCTTCGACTGTGCCAAGTGCCTCCTGCAAACTGACATCAGGAACCTGGCCGGGTGACTTTTGTTTCTCTGGGGAAAGGCCATGGTTCATATCCTGGACCCGTAGTCCCGGAGTGGCCGGCTGCTTCCTGGAATTCTGCATGGATCAGGATGCCTCCCAGATGCAAAGTGCCCCCAGAGGCAATTGTGGCTGGTTTGACAGTGCCAAGTGCCTCCTGCAAACTGACATCAGGAACCTGGCCTGGTGACTTTTGTTTCTCTGGGGAAAGGCCATTGTACGTGTCCAAGGCCTAGTGGCCCGGAGTGGCCGGCTGCTTGCTGGAATTCTGCATGGCTCAGGATGCCGCCGAGATGCAAGGTGCCCCCACAGGCACCTGTGCCTGGTTTGACAGTGCCATGTGCCTCCTGCAAACTGACATCAGGAACCTGGCCTGGTGACTTTTGTTTCTCTGGGGAAAGGCCATGGTTCATACCCTACAAACTGTGGCCCAGCGTGGCCGGCTGCCTCCTGAAATTCCGCACGGATCAGGATACCTCCCAGATGCAAGGTGCCCCACGGGAAACTGTGGCTGGTTTGACAGTGCCAAGTGCCTCCTGCCAACTGACATCAGGAACCTGGCCTGGTGACTTTTGTTTCTCTGGGGAAAGGCCATGGTTGGTATCCTGAGCCTGGTGTCCTGGAGTGGCCGTCTGCCTGCTAAAATTCTGGACGGACCAGGATGCCGCCAAGATGCAAGGTGCCCCCAGAGGCAACTGTGGCTGGTTTGACAGTGCCAAGTGCTTCCTGCAAACTGACATCAGAAACCTGGCCTGGTGATTTTCTTTGTCAGGGGAAAGGCCATGGTTCATGTCCAGGGCCCAGTGGCTCGCAGTTGCCTGCTGCCTGCTGAAATTCCACACGGATCCGGATACCTCCCAGATGCAAGGTGCCCCCACAGGCAACTTTGGCTGGTTTGACAGTGCCAAGTGCCTCCTGCAAATTGACATCAGGAACCTGGCCTGGTGACTATTGTTTCTCTGGGAAAAGGTTATTATTCTTGTTCAGAGCCCTGTGGCTCGGAGTGGCCGGCTGCCTGCTGAAATTCCGCATGGATCAGGATACCTCCCAGGTTCAAGGTGCCGCCACAGGCAACTGTGGCTGGTTTGACAGTGCCAAGTGCCTCCTGCAAACTGACATCAGGAACCTGGCCTGGTGACTTTTGTTTCTCATGGGAAGTGCCATCGTTCGTGTCCCGTACTCGGAGGCCAGGAGTGGCCGGCTGCCTGCTGAAATACCGCACAGATCAGGATAGCACCCAGATGCAAGGTGCCCCCACAGGCACCTGTGGCTGGTTTGACAGTGCCAAGTGCCTCCTGCAAACTGCCTCAGGAACCTGGCCTTGTGACTTTCCTTTCTCTGGGGAAAGACCATGATTCATGTCCAGGGCCTTGCGGCCTGGAGTGCCCGGCTGCCTGCTGAAATTCCGCATGGATCGGGATGCCTCCCAGATGGAAAGTGGCCCCACAGGCAACTGTGGCTGGTTTGACAGTGCCAAGTGCCTCCTGCAAACTGACATCAGGAACCTGGCCGGGTGACTTTTGTTTCCCTAGGGAAAAGCCGTGGTTCTTGTCCAGGGCCTGGTGGCCCGGAGTGGCCGGCCGCCTGCTGAAATTCCTCACGGTTGAGGATACCTCCCAGATGAAAGGTGCCCCCACAGGCACCTGTGGCTGGTTTGACAGTGCCAAGTGCCTCCTGCAAACTGACATCAGGAACCTGGCCTGGTGACTTTTGTTTCTCTGCGGAAAGACCATAGTTCATGTCCACGGCCTTGTGGCCCGGAGTGGCCGGCTGCCTGCTGAAATTCCGCACGGTTCAGGATGCCTCCCACATGAAAAGTGCCCCCACAGGCAACTGTGGCTGGTTTGACAGTGCCAAGTGCCTCCTGCAAACTGACATCAGGAACCTGGCCTGGTGACTTTTGTTTCTCTGGGGAAAGGCCATCATTCTTTTCCGAGGCCTGGTGGCCCGGAGTGGCCAGCACCCTGCTGAAATTCCGAACGGATCAGGATACCTCCCAGACCAAAACTAAAACCATAGGCAACTGTGGCTGGTTTGACAGTGCCAAGTGCCTCCTGCAAACAGACATCAGGAACCTGGCCTGGTAAGTTTTGTTTCCCTGGGGAAAGGCCACCGTTCTTGTCCGGGGCCCGCCAGCCCGGAATGGCCGGCTTCCTGCTGAAATTTCTCACGGTTGAGGATACCTCCCAGATGCAAGTTGCCCCCACAGGCAACTGTGGCTGGTTTGACAGTGCCATGTGCCTCCTGCAAACTGACATCAGGAACCTGGCCTGGTGACTTTTGTTTCTCTGGGGAAGTGCCATTGTTCGTGTCCCGTACTCGGAGGCCAGGAGTGGCCGGCTGCCTGCTGAAATACCGCAAAGATCAGGATAGCACCCAGGTGCAAGGTGCCCCCACAGGCACCTGTGGCTGGTTTGACAGTGCCAAGTGCCTCCTGCAAACTGACATCAGGAACCTGGCCTGGTGACTTTGGTTTCTCTGGGGAAAGGCCATCGTTCATCTCCAGGGCCCGTAGTCCGGAGTGGCCGACTGCCTGCTGAAATTCCACACGGTTGAGGATACCTCCCAGATGCAAGGTGCCCCCACAGGCAACTGTGGCTGGTTTGACAGTGCCATGTGCCTCCTGCAAAATGACATCAGGAACCTGGCCTTGTGACTTTCCTTTCTCTGGGGAAAGACCATGATTCCTGTCCAGGGCCTTGCGGCCTGGAGTGGCCGGCTGCCTGCTGAAATTCCGCATGGATCGGGATGCCTCCCAGATGGAAAGTGCCCCCAGAGGCAACTGTGGCTGGTTTGACAGTGCCAAATGCCTCCTGCAAACTGACATCAGGAACCTGGCCGGGTGACTTTTGTTTCCCTAGGGAAAAGCCGTGGTTCTTGTCCAGGGCCTGGTGGCCCGGAGTGGCCGGCCGCCTGCTGAAATTCCGCATGGATCGGGATGCCTCCCAGATGAAAAGTGCCCCCACAGGCACCTGTGGCTGGTTTGACAGTGCCAAGTGCCTCCTGCAAACTGACATCAGGAACCTGGCCTGGTGACTTTTGTTTCTCTGGGGAAAGGCCATCATTCTTTTCCGAGGCCTGGTGGCCCGGAGTGGCCAGCACCCTGCTGAAATTCCGAACGGATCAGGATACCTCCCAGACCAAAACTAAAACCATAGGCAACTGTGGCTGGTTTGACAGTGCCAAGTGCCTCCTGCAAACAGACATCAGGAACCTGGCCTGGTAAGTTTTGTTTCCCTGGGGAAAGGCCACCGTTCTTGTCCGGGGCCCGCCAGCCCGGAATGGCCGGCTTCCTGCTGAAATTTCTCACGGTTGAGGATACCTCCCAGATGCAAGTTGCCCCCACAGGCAACTGTGGCTGGTTTGACAGTGCCATGTGCCTCCTGCAAACTGACATCAGGAACCTGGCCTGGTGACTTTTGTTTCTCTGGGGAAGTGCCATTGTTCGTGTCCCGTACTCGGAGGCCAGGAGTGGCCGGCTGCCTGCTGAAATACCGCAAAGATCAGGATAGCACCCAGGTGCAAGGTGCCCCCACAGGCACCTGTGGCTGGTTTGACAGTGCCAAGTGCCTCCTGCAAACTGACATGAGGAACCTGGCCTGGTGACTTTGGTTTCTCTGGGGAAAGGCCATCGTTCATCTCCAGGGCCCGTAGTCCGGAGTGGCCGACTGCCTGCTGAAATTCCACACGGTTGAGGATACCTCCCAGATGCAAGGTGCCCCCACAGGCAACTGTGGCTGGTTTGACAGTGCCATGTGCCTCCTGCAAAATGACATCAGGAACCTGGCCTTGTGACTTTCCTTTCTCTGGGGAAAGACCATGATTCCTGTCCAGGGCCTTGCGGCCTGGAGTGGCCGGCTGCCTGCTGAAATTCCGCATGGATCGGGATGCCTCCCAGATGGAAAGTGCCCCCAGAGGCAACTGTGGCTGGTTTGACAGTGCCAAATGCCTCCTGCAAACTGACATCAGGAACCTGGCCGGGTGACTTTTGTTTCCCTAGGGAAAAGCCGTGGTTCTTGTCCAGGGCCTGGTGGCCCGGAGTGGCCGGCCGCCTGCTGAAATTCCGCATGGATCGGGATGCCTCCCAGATGAAAAGTGCCCCCACAGGCACCTGTGGCTGGTTTGACAGTGCCAAGTGCCTCCTGCAAACTGACATCAGGAACCTGGCCTGGTGACTTTTGTTTCTCTGCGGAAAGACCATCATTCTTTTCCGAGGCCTGGTGGCCCGGAGTGGCCAGCAGCCTGCTGAAATTCCGCACGGATCAGGATACCTCCCACACCGAAACTAAAACCATAGGCAACTGTGGCTGGTTTGACAGTGCCAAGTGCCTCCTGCAAACAGACATCAGGAACCTGGCCTGGTAAGTTTTGTTTCTCTGGGGAAAGGCCATCGTTCTTGTCCGGGGCCCGTCAGCCAGGAGTGGCCGGCTGCCTGCTGAAATTTCACACGGTTGAGGATACCTCCCAGATGCAAGTTGCCCCCACAGGCAACTGTGGCTGGTTTGACAGTGCCATGTGCCTCCTGCAAACTGACATCAGGAACCTGACCCGGTGACATTCGTTTCTCTGGAGAAAGACCATGATTCATGTCCAGGGCCTTGCGGCCTGGAGTGCCCGGCTGCCTGCTGAAATTCCGCATGGATCAGGATGCCTCCCAGAGGGAAAATGCCCCCACAGCCAACTGTGGCTGGTTTGACAGTGCCAAGTGCCTCCTGCAAACTGACATCAGGAACCTGGCCTGGTGACTTTTGTTTCTCATGGGAAGTGCCATTGTTCGTGTCCCGTACTCGGAGGCCAGGAGTGGCCGGCTGCCTGCTGAAATACCGCACAGATCAGGATAGCACCCAGATGCAAGGTGCCCCCACAGGCACCTGTGCCTGGTTTGACAGTGCCAAGTGCCTCCTGCAAACTGACATCAGGAACCTGGCCTGGTGACTTTTGTTTCTCTGGGGAAAGGCCATCGTTCATCTCCAGGGCCCGTAGTCCGGAGTGGCCGACTGCCTGCTGAAATTCCACACGGTTGAGGATACCTCCCAGATGCAAGGTGCCCCCACAGGCAACTGTGGCTGGTTTGACAGTGCCATGTGCCTCCTGCAAAATGACATCAGGAACCTGGCCTTGTGACTTTCCTTTCTCTGGGGAAAGACCATGATTCATGTCCAGGGCCTTGCGGCCTGGAGTGGCCGGCTGCCTGCTGAAATTCCGCATGGATCGGGATGCCTCCCAGATGGAAAGTGCCCCCAGAGGCAACTGTGGCTGGTTTGACAGTGCCAAGTGCCTCCTGCAAACTGACATCAGGAACCTGGCCGGGTGACTTTTGTTTCCCTAGGGAAAAGCCGTGGTTCTTGTCCAGGGCCTGGTGGCCCGCAGTGGCCGGCCGCCTGCTGAAATTCCGCATGGATCGGGATGCCTCCCAGATGAAAAGTGCCCCCACAGGCACCTGTGGCTGGTTTGACAGTGCCAAGTGCCTCCTGCAAACTGACATCAGGAACCTGGCCTGGTGACTTTTGTTTCTCTGCGGAAAGACCATCATTCTTTTCCGAGGCCTTGTGGCCCGGAGTGGCCAGCAGCCTGCTGAAATTCCGCACGGATCAGGATACCTCCCACACCGAAACTAAAACCATAGGCAACTGTGGCTGGTTTGACAGTGCCAAGTGCCTCCTGCAAACAGACATCAGGAACCTGGCCTGGTAAGTTTTGTTTCTCTGGGGAAAGGCCATCGTTCTTGTCCGGGGCCCGTCAGCCCAGAGTGGCCGGCTGCCTGCTGAAATTTCACACGGTTGAGGATACCTCCCAGATGCAAGTTGCCCCCACAGGCAACTGTGGCTGGTTTGACAGTGCCATGTGCCTCCTGCAAACTGACATCAGGAACCTGACCCGGTGACATTCGTTTCTCTGGAGAAAGACCATGATTCATGTCCAGGGCCTTGCGGCCTGGAGTGCCCGGCTGCCTGCTGAAATTCCGCATGGATCAGGATGCCTCCCAGATGGAAAGTGCCCCCACAGGCAACTGTGGCTGGTTTGACAGTGCCAAGTGCCTCCTGCAAACTGACATCAGGAACCTGGCCGGGTGACTTTTGTTTCCCTAGGGAAAAGCCGTGGTTCTTGTCCAGGGCCTGGTGGCCCGGAGTGGCCGGCCGCCTGCTGAAATTCCGCATGGATCGGGATGCCTCCCAGATGAAAAGTGCCCCCACAGGCACCTGTGGCTGGTTTGACAGTGCCAAGTGCCTCCTGCAAACTGACATCAGGAACCTGGCCTGGTGACTTTTGTTTCTCTGCGGAAAGACCATCATTCTTTTCCGAGGCCTGGTGGCCCGGAGTGGCCAGCAGCCTGCTGAAATTCCGCACGGATCAGGATACCTCCCACACCGAAACTAAAACCATAGGCAACTGTGGCTGGTTTGACAGTGCCAAGTGCCTCCTGCAAACAGACATCAGGAACCTGGCCTGGTAAGTTTTGTTTCTCTGGGGAAAGGCCATCGTTCTTGTCCGGGGCCCGTCAGCCCAGAGTGGCCGGCTGCCTGCTGAAATTTCACACGGTTGAGGATACCTCCCAGATGCAAGTTGCCCCCACAGGCAACTGTGGCTGGTTTGACAGTGCCATGTGCCTCCTGCAAACTGACATCAGGAACCTGACCCGGTGACATTCGTTTCTCTGGAGAAAGACCATGATTCATGTCCAGGGCCTTGCGGCCTGGAGTGCCCGGCTGCCTGCTGAAATTCCGCATGGATCAGGATGCCTCCCAGATGAAAAGCGCCCCCACAGGCAACTGTGGCTGGTTTGACAGTGCCAAGTGCCTCCTGCAAACTGACATCAGGAACCTGGCCGGGTGAGTTTTGTTTCTCTGGGGAAAGGCCATGGTTCATATCCTGGATACCTAGGACCGGAGAGGCCGGCTGCCTGTTGAAATTCCTCACTTATCAGGATGCCGCCGAGATGCAAGATGCCCCCACAGGCACCTGTGGCTGCTTCGACTGTGCCAAGTGCCTCCTGCAAACTGACATCAGGAACCTGGCCGGGTGACTTTTGTTTCTCTGGGGAAAGGCCATGGTTCATATCCTGGACCCGTAGTCCCGGAGTGGCCGGCTGCTTCCTGGAATTCTGCATGGATCAGGATGCCTCCCAGATGCAAAGTGCCCCCAGAGGCAATTGTGGCTGGTTTGACAGTGCCAAGTGCCTCCTGCAAACTGACATCAGGAACCTGGCCTGGTGACTTTTGTTTCTCTGGGGAAAGGCCATTGTACGTGTCCAAGGCCTAGTGGCCCGGAGTGGCCGGCTGCTTGCTGGAATTCTGCATGGCTCAGGATGCCGCCGAGATGCAAGGTGCCCCCACAGGCACCTGTGCCTGGTTTGACAGTGCCATGTGCCTCCTGCAAACTGACATCAGGAACCTGGCCTGGTGACTTTTGTTTCTCTGGGGAAAGGCCATGGTTCATACCCTACAAACTGTGGCCCAGCGTGGCCGGCTGCCTCCTGAAATTCCGCACGGATCAGGATACCTCCCAGATGCAAGGTGCCCCCACAGGCACCTGTGGCTGGTTTGACAGTGCCAAGTGCCTCCTGCCAACTGACATCAGGAACCTGGCCTGGTGACTTTTGTTTCTCTGGGGAAAGGCCATGGTTGGTATCCTGAGCCTGGTGTCCTGGAGTGGCCGTCTGCCTGCTAAAATTCTGGACGGACCAGGATGCCGCCAAGATGCAAGGTGCCCCCAGAGGCAACTGTGGCTGGTTTGACAGTGCCAAGTGCTTCCTGCAAACTGACATCAGAAACCTGGCCTGGTGATTTTCTTTGTCAGGGGAAAGGCCATGGTTCATGTCCAGGGCCCAGTGGCTCGCAGTTGCCTGCTGCCTGCTGAAATTCCACACGGATCCGGATACCTCCCAGATGCAAGGTGCCCCCACAGGCAACTTTGGCTGGTTTGACAGTGCCAAGTGCCTCCTGCAAATTGACATCAGGAACCTGGCCTGGTGACTATTGTTTCTCTGGGAAAAGGTTATTATTCTTGTTCAGAGCCCTGTGGCTCGGAGTGGCCGGCTGCCTGCTGAAATTCCGCATGGATCAGGATACCTCCCAGGTTCAAGGTGCCGCCACAGGCAACTGTGGCTGGTTTGACAGTGCCAAGTGCCTCCTGCAAACTGACATCAGGAACCTGGCCTGGTGACTTTTGTTTCTCATGGGAAGTGCCATCGTTCGTGTCCCGTACTCGGAGGCCAGGAGTGGCCGGCTGCCTGCTGAAATACCGCACAGATCAGGATAGCACCCAGATGCAAGGTGCCCCCACAGGCAACTTTGGCTGGTTTGACAGTGCCAAGTGCCTCCTGCAAACAGACATCAGGAACCTGGCCTGGTAAGTTTTGTTTCCCTGGGGAAAGGCCACCGTTCTTGTCCGGGGCCCGCCAGCCCGGAATGGCCGGCTTCCTGCTGAAATTTCTCACGGTTGAGGATACCTCCCAGATGCAAGTTGCCCCCACAGGCAACTGTGGCTGGTTTGACAGTGCCATGTGCCTCCTGCAAACTGACATCAGGAACCTGACCCGGTGACATTCGTTTCTCTGGAGAAAGACCATGATTCATGTCCAGGGCCTTGCGGCCTGGAGTGCCCGGCTGCCTGCTGAAATTCCGCATGGATCAGGATGCCTCCCAGATGGAAAGTGCCCCCACAGCCAACTGTGGCTGGTTTGACAGTGCCAAGTGCCTCCTGCAAACTGACATCAGGAACCTGCCTGGTGACATTTATTTCTCTGGGGAAAGGCCATTGTACGTGTCCAAGGCCTAGTGGCCCGGAGTGGCCGGCTGCTTCCTGGAATTCTGCATGGATCAGGATGCCGCCGAGATGCAAGGTGCCCCCACAGGCACCTGTGGCTGGTTTGACAGTGCCAAGTGCCTCCTGCAAACTGACATCAGGAACCTGGCCTGGTGACTTTTGTTTCTCTGGGGAAAGGCCATGGTTCATATTCTACAAACTGTGGCCCAGAGTGGCCCGCTGCCTGCTGAAATTCCGCACAGATCAGGATACCTCCCAGATGCAAGGTGCCCCCACAGGCACCTGTGGCTGGTTTGACAGTGCCAAGTGCCTCCTGCCAACTGACATCAAGAACCTGGCCTGGTGACTTTTGTTTCTCTGGGGAAAGGCCATGGTTGGTATCCTGAGCCTGGTGTCCTGGAGTGGCCGTCTGCCTGCTAAAATTCTGGACGGGCCAGGATACCGCCAAGATGCAAGGTGCCCCCAGAGGCACCTGTGCCTGGTTTGACAGTGCCAAGTGCTTCCTGCAAACTGACATCAGAAACCTGGCCTGGTGATTTTCTTTCTCAGGGGAAAGGCCATGGTTCATGTCCAGGGCCCGGTGGCTCGCAGTTGCCTGCTGCCTGATGAAATTCCACACGGATCCGGATACCTCCCAGATGCAAGGTGCCGCCACAGGCAACTGTGGCTGGTTTGACAGCGCCAAGTGCCTCCTGCAAACTGACATCAGGAACCTGGCCTGGTGACTTTTGTTTCTCAGGGGAAATGTTATTATTCTTGTTCAGAGCCCGGTGGCTCGGAGTGGCCGGCTGCCTGCTGAAATACCGCACAGATCAGGATAGCACCCAGATGCAAGGTGCCCCCACAGGCACCTGTGGCTGGTTTGACAGTGCCAAGTGCCTCCTGCAAATTGACATCAGGAACCTGGCCTGGTAAGTTTTGTTTCTCTGGGGAAAGGCAATCGTTCTTGTCCGGGGCCCGCCGGCCCGGAGTGGCCGGCTGCCTGCTGAAATTCCACAGGGTTGAGGATACCTCCCAGATGCAAGGTGCCCCCACAGGCAACTGTGGCTGGTTTGACAGTGTCATGTGCCTCCTGCAAAATGACTTCAGGAACCTGGCCTGGTGACTTTCCTTTGTCTGGGGAAAGACCATGATTCATGTCCAGGGCCTTGCGGCCTGGAGTGCCCGGCTGCCTGCTGAAATTCCACACGGTTGAGGATACCTCCCAGATGGAAAGTGCTCCCACAGGCAACTGTGGCTGGTTTGACAGTGCCAAGTGCCTCCTGCAAACTGACATCAGGAACCTGGCCGGGTGACTTTTGTTTCCCTAGGGAAAAGCCGTGGTTCTTGTCCAGGGCCTGGTGGCCCGCAGTGGCCGGCCGCCTGCTGAAATTCCGCATGGATCGGGATGCCTCCCAGATGAAAAGCGCCCCCACAGGCAACTGTGGCTGGTTTGACAGTGCCAAGTGCCTCCTGCAAACTGACATCAGGAACCTGGCCGGGTGAGTTTTGTTTCTCTGGGGAAAGGCCATGGTTCATATCCTGGATACCTAGGACCGGAGAGGCCGGCTGCCTGTTGAAATTCCTCACTTATCAGGATGCCGCCGAGATGCAAGATGCCCCCACAGGCACCTGTGGCTGCTTCGACTGTGCCAAGTGCCTCCTGCAAACTGACATCAGGAACCTGGCCGGGTGACTTTTGTTTCTCTGGGGAAAGGCCATGGTTCATATCCTGGACCCGTAGTCCCGGAGTGGCCGGCTGCTTCCTGGAATTCTGCATGGATCAGGATGCCTCCCAGATGCAAAGTGCCCCCAGAGGCAATTGTGGCTGGTTTGACAGTGCCAAGTGCCTCCTGCAAACTGACATCAGGAACCTGGCCTGGTGACTTTTGTTTCTCTGGGGAAAGGCCATTGTACGTGTCCAAGGCCTAGTGGCCCGGAGTGGCCGGCTGCTTGCTGGAATTCTGCATGGCTCAGGATGCCGCCGAGATGCAAGGTGCCCCCACAGGCACCTGTGCCTGGTTTGACAGTGCCATGTGCCTCCTGCAAACTGACATCAGGAACCTGGCCTGGTGACTTTTGTTTCTCTGGGGAAAGGCCATGGTTCATACCCTACAAACTGTGGCCCAGCGTGGCCGGCTGCCTCCTGAAATTCCGCACGGATCAGGATACCTCCCAGATGCAAGGTGCCCCACGGGAAACTGTGGCTGGTTTGACAGTGCCAAGTGCCTCCTGCCAACTGACATCAGGAACCTGGCCTGGTGACTTTTGTTTCTCTGGGGAAAGGCCATGGTTGGTATCCTGAGCCTGGTGTCCTGGAGTGGCCGTCTGCCTGCTAAAATTCTGGACGGACCAGGATGCCGCCAAGATGCAAGGTGCCCCCAGAGGCAACTGTGGCTGGTTTGACAGTGCCAAGTGCTTCCTGCAAACTGACATCAGAAACCTGGCCTGGTGATTTTCTTTGTCAGGGGAAAGGCCATGGTTCATGTCCAGGGCCCAGTGGCTCGCAGTTGCCTGCTGCCTGCTGAAATTCCACACGGATCCGGATACCTCCCAGATGCAAGGTGCCCCCACAGGCAACTTTGGCTGGTTTGACAGTGCCAAGTGCCTCCTGCAAATTGACATCAGGAACCTGGCCTGGTGACTATTGTTTCTCTGGGAAAAGGTTATTATTCTTGTTCAGAGCCCTGTGGCTCGGAGTGGCCGGCTGCCTGCTGAAATTCCGCATGGATCAGGATACCTCCCAGGTTCAAGGTGCCGCCACAGGCAACTGTGGCTGGTTTGACAGTGCCAAGTGCCTCCTGCAAACTGACATCAGGAACCTGGCCTGGTGACTTTTGTTTCTCATGGGAAGTGCCATCGTTCGTGTCCCGTACTCGGAGGCCAGGAGTGGCCGGCTGCCTGCTGAAATACCGCACAGATCAGGATAGCACCCAGATGCAAGGTGCCCCCACAGGCACCTGTGGCTGGTTTGACAGTGCCAAGTGCCTCCTGCAAACTGCCTCAGGAACCTGGCCTTGTGACTTTCCTTTCTCTGGGGAAAGACCATGATTCATGTCCAGGGCCTTGCGGCCTGGAGTGCCCGGCTGCCTGCTGAAATTCCGCATGGATCGGGATGCCTCCCAGATGGAAAGTGGCCCCACAGGCAACTGTGGCTGGTTTGACAGTGCCAAGTGCCTCCTGCAAACTGACATCAGGAACCTGGCCGGGTGACTTTTGTTTCCCTAGGGAAAAGCCGTGGTTCTTGTCCAGGGCCTGGTGGCCCGGAGTGGCCGGCCGCCTGCTGAAATTCCTCACGGTTGAGGATACCTCCCAGATGAAAGGTGCCCCCACAGGCACCTGTGGCTGGTTTGACAGTGCCAAGTGCCTCCTGCAAACTGACATCAGGAACCTGGCCTGGTGACTTTTGTTTCTCTGCGGAAAGACCATAGTTCATGTCCACGGCCTTGTGGCCCGGAGTGGCCGGCTGCCTGCTGAAATTCCGCACGGTTCAGGATGCCTCCCACATGAAAAGTGCCCCCACAGGCAACTGTGGCTGGTTTGACAGTGCCAAGTGCCTCCTGCAAACTGACATCAGGAACCTGGCCTGGTGACTTTTGTTTCTCTGGGGAAAGGCCATCATTCTTTTCCGAGGCCTGGTGGCCCGGAGTGGCCAGCACCCTGCTGAAATTCCGAACGGATCAGGATACCTCCCAGACCAAAACTAAAACCATAGGCAACTGTGGCTGGTTTGACAGTGCCAAGTGCCTCCTGCAAACAGACATCAGGAACCTGGCCTGGTAAGTTTTGTTTCCCTGGGGAAAGGCCACCGTTCTTGTCCGGGGCCCGCCAGCCCGGAATGGCCGGCTTCCTGCTGAAATTTCTCACGGTTGAGGATACCTCCCAGATGCAAGTTGCCCCCACAGGCAACTGTGGCTGGTTTGACAGTGCCATGTGCCTCCTGCAAACTGACATCAGGAACCTGGCCTGGTGACTTTTGTTTCTCTGGGGAAGTGCCATTGTTCGTGTCCCGTACTCGGAGGCCAGGAGTGGCCGGCTGCCTGCTGAAATACCGCAAAGATCAGGATAGCACCCAGGTGCAAGGTGCCCCCACAGGCACCTGTGGCTGGTTTGACAGTGCCAAGTGCCTCCTGCAAACTGACATCAGGAACCTGGCCTGGTGACTTTGGTTTCTCTGGGGAAAGGCCATCGTTCATCTCCAGGGCCCGTAGTCCGGAGTGGCCGACTGCCTGCTGAAATTCCACACGGTTGAGGATACCTCCCAGATGCAAGGTGCCCCCACAGGCAACTGTGGCTGGTTTGACAGTGCCATGTGCCTCCTGCAAAATGACATCAGGAACCTGGCCTTGTGACTTTCCTTTCTCTGGGGAAAGACCATGATTCCTGTCCAGGGCCTTGCGGCCTGGAGTGGCCGGCTGCCTGCTGAAATTCCGCATGGATCGGGATGCCTCCCAGATGGAAAGTGCCCCCAGAGGCAACTGTGGCTGGTTTGACAGTGCCAAATGCCTCCTGCAAACTGACATCAGGAACCTGGCCGGGTGACTTTTGTTTCCCTAGGGAAAAGCCGTGGTTCTTGTCCAGGGCCTGGTGGCCCGGAGTGGCCGGCCGCCTGCTGAAATTCCGCATGGATCGGGATGCCTCCCAGATGAAAAGTGCCCCCACAGGCACCTGTGGCTGGTTTGACAGTGCCAAGTGCCTCCTGCAAACTGACATCAGGAACCTGGCCTGGTGACTTTTGTTTCTCTGGGGAAAGGCCATCATTCTTTTCCGAGGCCTGGTGGCCCGGAGTGGCCAGCACCCTGCTGAAATTCCGAACGGATCAGGATACCTCCCAGACCAAAACTAAAACCATAGGCAACTGTGGCTGGTTTGACAGTGCCAAGTGCCTCCTGCAAACAGACATCAGGAACCTGGCCTGGTAAGTTTTGTTTCCCTGGGGAAAGGCCACCGTTCTTGTCCGGGGCCCGCCAGCCCGGAATGGCCGGCTTCCTGCTGAAATTTCTCACGGTTGAGGATACCTCCCAGATGCAAGTTGCCCCCACAGGCAACTGTGGCTGGTTTGACAGTGCCATGTGCCTCCTGCAAACTGACATCAGGAACCTGGCCTGGTGACTTTTGTTTCTCTGGGGAAGTGCCATTGTTCGTGTCCCGTACTCGGAGGCCAGGAGTGGCCGGCTGCCTGCTGAAATACCGCAAAGATCAGGATAGCACCCAGGTGCAAGGTGCCCCCACAGGCACCTGTGGCTGGTTTGACAGTGCCAAGTGCCTCCTGCAAACTGACATGAGGAACCTGGCCTGGTGACTTTGGTTTCTCTGGGGAAAGGCCATCGTTCATCTCCAGGGCCCGTAGTCCGGAGTGGCCGACTGCCTGCTGAAATTCCACACGGTTGAGGATACCTCCCAGATGCAAGGTGCCCCCACAGGCAACTGTGGCTGGTTTGACAGTGCCATGTGCCTCCTGCAAAATGACATCAGGAACCTGGCCTTGTGACTTTCCTTTCTCTGGGGAAAGACCATGATTCCTGTCCAGGGCCTTGCGGCCTGGAGTGGCCGGCTGCCTGCTGAAATTCCGCATGGATCGGGATGCCTCCCAGATGGAAAGTGCCCCCAGAGGCAACTGTGGCTGGTTTGACAGTGCCAAATGCCTCCTGCAAACTGACATCAGGAACCTGGCCGGGTGACTTTTGTTTCCCTAGGGAAAAGCCGTGGTTCTTGTCCAGGGCCTGGTGGCCCGGAGTGGCCGGCCGCCTGCTGAAATTCCGCATGGATCGGGATGCCTCCCAGATGAAAAGTGCCCCCACAGGCACCTGTGGCTGGTTTGACAGTGCCAAGTGCCTCCTGCAAACTGACATCAGGAACCTGGCCTGGTGACTTTTGTTTCTCTGCGGAAAGACCATCATTCTTTTCCGAGGCCTGGTGGCCCGGAGTGGCCAGCAGCCTGCTGAAATTCCGCACGGATCAGGATACCTCCCACACCGAAACTAAAACCATAGGCAACTGTGGCTGGTTTGACAGTGCCAAGTGCCTCCTGCAAACAGACATCAGGAACCTGGCCTGGTAAGTTTTGTTTCTCTGGGGAAAGGCCATCGTTCTTGTCCGGGGCCCGTCAGCCAGGAGTGGCCGGCTGCCTGCTGAAATTTCACACGGTTGAGGATACCTCCCAGATGCAAGTTGCCCCCACAGGCAACTGTGGCTGGTTTGACAGTGCCATGTGCCTCCTGCAAACTGACATCAGGAACCTGACCCGGTGACATTCGTTTCTCTGGAGAAAGACCATGATTCATGTCCAGGGCCTTGCGGCCTGGAGTGCCCGGCTGCCTGCTGAAATTCCGCATGGATCAGGATGCCTCCCAGAGGGAAAATGCCCCCACAGCCAACTGTGGCTGGTTTGACAGTGCCAAGTGCCTCCTGCAAACTGACATCAGGAACCTGGCCTGGTGACTTTTGTTTCTCATGGGAAGTGCCATTGTTCGTGTCCCGTACTCGGAGGCCAGGAGTGGCCGGCTGCCTGCTGAAATACCGCACAGATCAGGATAGCACCCAGATGCAAGGTGCCCCCACAGGCACCTGTGCCTGGTTTGACAGTGCCAAGTGCCTCCTGCAAACTGACATCAGGAACCTGGCCTGGTGACTTTTGTTTCTCTGGGGAAAGGCCATCGTTCATCTCCAGGGCCCGTAGTCCGGAGTGGCCGACTGCCTGCTGAAATTCCACACGGTTGAGGATACCTCCCAGATGCAAGGTGCCCCCACAGGCAACTGTGGCTGGTTTGACAGTGCCATGTGCCTCCTGCAAAATGACATCAGGAACCTGGCCTTGTGACTTTCCTTTCTCTGGGGAAAGACCATGATTCATGTCCAGGGCCTTGCGGCCTGGAGTGGCCGGCTGCCTGCTGAAATTCCGCATGGATCGGGATGCCTCCCAGATGGAAAGTGCCCCCAGAGGCAACTGTGGCTGGTTTGACAGTGCCAAGTGCCTCCTGCAAACTGACATCAGGAACCTGGCCGGGTGACTTTTGTTTCCCTAGGGAAAAGCCGTGGTTCTTGTCCAGGGCCTGGTGGCCCGCAGTGGCCGGCCGCCTGCTGAAATTCCGCATGGATCGGGATGCCTCCCAGATGAAAAGTGCCCCCACAGGCACCTGTGGCTGGTTTGACAGTGCCAAGTGCCTCCTGCAAACTGACATCAGGAACCTGGCCTGGTGACTTTTGTTTCTCTGCGGAAAGACCATCATTCTTTTCCGAGGCCTTGTGGCCCGGAGTGGCCAGCAGCCTGCTGAAATTCCGCACGGATCAGGATACCTCCCACACCGAAACTAAAACCATAGGCAACTGTGGCTGGTTTGACAGTGCCAAGTGCCTCCTGCAAACAGACATCAGGAACCTGGCCTGGTAAGTTTTGTTTCTCTGGGGAAAGGCCATCGTTCTTGTCCGGGGCCCGTCAGCCCAGAGTGGCCGGCTGCCTGCTGAAATTTCACACGGTTGAGGATACCTCCCAGATGCAAGTTGCCCCCACAGGCAACTGTGGCTGGTTTGACAGTGCCATGTGCCTCCTGCAAACTGACATCAGGAACCTGACCCGGTGACATTCGTTTCTCTGGAGAAAGACCATGATTCATGTCCAGGGCCTTGCGGCCTGGAGTGCCCGGCTGCCTGCTGAAATTCCGCATGGATCAGGATGCCTCCCAGATGGAAAGTGCCCCCACAGGCAACTGTGGCTGGTTTGACAGTGCCAAGTGCCTCCTGCAAACTGACATCAGGAACCTGGCCGGGTGACTTTTGTTTCCCTAGGGAAAAGCCGTGGTTCTTGTCCAGGGCCTGGTGGCCCGGAGTGGCCGGCCGCCTGCTGAAATTCCGCATGGATCGGGATGCCTCCCAGATGAAAAGTGCCCCCACAGGCACCTGTGGCTGGTTTGACAGTGCCAAGTGCCTCCTGCAAACTGACATCAGGAACCTGGCCTGGTGACTTTTGTTTCTCTGCGGAAAGACCATCATTCTTTTCCGAGGCCTGGTGGCCCGGAGTGGCCAGCAGCCTGCTGAAATTCCGCACGGATCAGGATACCTCCCACACCGAAACTAAAACCATAGGCAACTGTGGCTGGTTTGACAGTGCCAAGTGCCTCCTGCAAACAGACATCAGGAACCTGGCCTGGTAAGTTTTGTTTCTCTGGGGAAAGGCCATCGTTCTTGTCCGGGGCCCGTCAGCCCAGAGTGGCCGGCTGCCTGCTGAAATTTCACACGGTTGAGGATACCTCCCAGATGCAAGTTGCCCCCACAGGCAACTGTGGCTGGTTTGACAGTGCCATGTGCCTCCTGCAAACTGACATCAGGAACCTGACCCGGTGACATTCGTTTCTCTGGAGAAAGACCATGATTCATGTCCAGGGCCTTGCGGCCTGGAGTGCCCGGCTGCCTGCTGAAATTCCGCATGGATCAGGATGCCTCCCAGATGAAAAGCGCCCCCACAGGCAACTGTGGCTGGTTTGACAGTGCCAAGTGCCTCCTGCAAACTGACATCAGGAACCTGGCCGGGTGAGTTTTGTTTCTCTGGGGAAAGGCCATGGTTCATATCCTGGATACCTAGGACCGGAGAGGCCGGCTGCCTGTTGAAATTCCTCACTTATCAGGATGCCGCCGAGATGCAAGATGCCCCCACAGGCACCTGTGGCTGCTTCGACTGTGCCAAGTGCCTCCTGCAAACTGACATCAGGAACCTGGCCGGGTGACTTTTGTTTCTCTGGGGAAAGGCCATGGTTCATATCCTGGACCCGTAGTCCCGGAGTGGCCGGCTGCTTCCTGGAATTCTGCATGGATCAGGATGCCTCCCAGATGCAAAGTGCCCCCAGAGGCAATTGTGGCTGGTTTGACAGTGCCAAGTGCCTCCTGCAAACTGACATCAGGAACCTGGCCTGGTGACTTTTGTTTCTCTGGGGAAAGGCCATTGTACGTGTCCAAGGCCTAGTGGCCCGGAGTGGCCGGCTGCTTGCTGGAATTCTGCATGGCTCAGGATGCCGCCGAGATGCAAGGTGCCCCCACAGGCACCTGTGCCTGGTTTGACAGTGCCATGTGCCTCCTGCAAACTGACATCAGGAACCTGGCCTGGTGACTTTTGTTTCTCTGGGGAAAGGCCATGGTTCATACCCTACAAACTGTGGACCAGCGTGGCCGGCTGCCTCCTGAAATTCCGCACGGATCAGGATACCTCCCAGATGCAAGGTGCCCCCACAGGC
The DNA here is from genome assembly GCF_036417665.1 of Passer domesticus. Taxonomy (NCBI): domain Eukaryota; kingdom Metazoa; phylum Chordata; class Aves; order Passeriformes; family Passeridae; genus Passer; species Passer domesticus. Next base: position 29,569,199 of record NC_087480.1, on the reverse strand, counting down.
ACCTGTGGCTGGTTTGACAGTGCCAAGTGCCTCCTGCCAACTGACATCAGGAACCTGGCCTGGTGACTTTTGTTTCTCTGGGGAAAGGCCATGGTTGGTATCCTGAGCCTGGTGTCCTGGAGTGGCCGTCTGCCTGCTAAAATTCTGGACGGACCAGGATGCCGCCAAGATGCAAGGTGCCCCCAGAGGCAACTGTGGCTGGTTTGACAGTGCCAAGTGCTTCCTGCAAACTGACATCAGAAACCTGGCCTGGTGATTTTCTTTGTCAGGGGAAAGGCCATGGTTCATGTCCAGGGCCCAGTGGCTCGCAGTTGCCTGCTGCCTGCTGAAATTCCACACGGATCCGGATACCTCCCAGATGCAAGGTGCCCCCACAGGCAACTTTGGCTGGTTTGACAGTGCCAAGTGCCTCCTGCAAATTGACATCAGGAACCTGGCCTGGTGACTATTGTTTCTCTGGGAAAAGGTTATTATTCTTGTTCAGAGCCCTGTGGCTCGGAGTGGCCGGCTGCCTGCTGAAATTCCGCATGGATCAGGATACCTCCCAGGTTCAAGGTGCCGCCACAGGCAACTGTGGCTGGTTTGACAGTGCCAAGTGCCTCCTGCAAACTGACATCAGGAACCTGGCCTGGTGACTTTTGTTTCTCATGGGAAGTGCCATCGTTCGTGTCCCGTACTCGGAGGCCAGGAGTGGCCGGCTGCCTGCTGAAATACCGCACAGATCAGGATAGCACCCAGATGCAAGGTGCCCCCACAGGCAACTTTGGCTGGTTTGACAGTGCCAAATGCCTCCTGCAAACTGACATCAGGAACCTGGCCGGGTGACCTTTGTTTCCCTAGGGAAAAGCCGTGGTTCTTGTCCAGGGCCTGGTGGCCCGGAGTGGCCGGCCGCCTGCTGAAATTCCGCATGGATCGGGATGCCTCCCAGATGAAAAGTGCCCCCACAGGCACCTGTGGCTGGTTTGACAGTGCCAAGTGCCTCCTGCAAACTGACATCAGGAACCTGGCCTGGTGACTTTTGTTTCTCTGGGGAAAGGCCATCATTCTTTTCCGAGGCCTGGTGGCCCGGAGTGGCCAGCACCCTGCTGAAATTCCGCACGGATGAGGATACCTCCCAGACCAAAACTAAAACCATAGGCAACTGTGGCTGGTTTGACAGTGCCAAGTGCCTCCTGCAAACAGACATCAGGAACCTGGCCTGGTAAGTTTTGTTTCCCTGGGGAAAGGCCACCGTTCTTGTCCGGGGCCCGCCAGCCCGGAATGGCCGGCTTCCTGCTGAAATTTCTCACGGTTGAGGATACCTCCCAGATGCAAGTTGCCCCCACAGGCAACTGTGGCTGGTTTGACAGTGCCATGTGCCTCCTGCAAACTGACATCAGGAACCTGGCCTGGTGACTTTTGTTTCTCTGGGGAAGTGCCATTGTTCGTGTCCCGTACTCGGAGGCCAGGAGTGGCCGGCTGCCTGCTGAAATACCGCAAAGATCAGGATAGCACCCAGGTGCAAGGTGCCCCCACAGGCACCTGTGGCTGGTTTGACAGTGCCAAGTGCCTCCTGCAAACTGACATGAGGAACCTGGCCTGGTGACTTTGGTTTCTCTGGGGAAAGGCCATCGTTCATCTCCAGGGCCCGTAGTCCGGAGTGGCCGACTGCCTGCTGAAATTCCACACGGTTGAGGATACCTCCCAGATGCAAGGTGCCCCCACAGGCAACTGTGGCTGGTTTGACAGTGCCATGTGCCTCCTGCAAAATGACATCAGGAACCTGGCCTTGTGACTTTCCTTTCTCTGGGGAAAGACCATGATTCCTGTCCAGGGCCTTGCGGCCTGGAGTGGCCGGCTGCCTGCTGAAATTCCGCATGGATCGGGATGCCTCCCAGATGGAAAGTGCCCCCAGAGGCAACTGTGGCTGGTTTGACAGTGCCAAATGCCTCCTGCAAACTGACATCAGGAACCTGGCCGGGTGACTTTTGTTTCCCTAGGGAAAAGCCGTGGTTCTTGTCCAGGGCCTGGTGGCCCGGAGTGGCCGGCCGCCTGCTGAAATTCCGCATGGATCGGGATGCCTCCCAGATGAAAAGTGCCCCCACAGGCACCTGTGGCTGGTTTGACAGTGCCAAGTGCCTCCTGCAAACTGACATCAGGAACCTGGCCTGGTGACTTTTGTTTCTCTGCGGAAAGACCATCATTCTTTTCCGAGGCCTGGTGGCCCGGAGTGGCCAGCAGCCTGCTGAAATTCCGCACGGATCAGGATACCTCCCACACCGAAACTAAAACCATAGGCAACTGTGGCTGGTTTGACAGTGCCAAGTGCCTCCTGCAAACAGACATCAGGAACCTGGCCTGGTAAGTTTTGTTTCTCTGGGGAAAGGCCATCGTTCTTGTCCGGGGCCCGTCAGCCAGGAGTGGCCGGCTGCCTGCTGAAATTTCACACGGTTGAGGATACCTCCCAGATGCAAGTTGCCCCCACAGGCAACTGTGGCTGGTTTGACAGTGCCATGTGCCTCCTGCAAACTGACATCAGGAACCTGACCCGGTGACATTCGTTTCTCTGGAGAAAGACCATGATTCATGTCCAGGGCCTTGCGGCCTGGAGTGCCCGGCTGCCTGCTGAAATTCCGCATGGATCAGGATGCCTCCCAGAGGGAAAATGCCCCCACAGCCAACTGTGGCTGGTTTGACAGTGCCAAGTGCCTCCTGCAAACTGACATCAGGAACCTGGCCTGGTGACTTTTGTTTCTCATGGGAAGTGCCATTGTTCGTGTCCCGTACTCGGAGGCCAGGAGTGGCCGGCTGCCTGCTGAAATACCGCACAGATCAGGATAGCACCCAGATGCAAGGTGCCCCCACAGGCACCTGTGCCTGGTTTGACAGTGCCAAGTGCCTCCTGCAAACTGACATCAGGAACCTGGCCTGGTGACTTTTGTTTCTCTGGGGAAAGGCCATCGTTCATCTCCAGGGCCCGTAGTCCGGAGTGGCCGACTGCCTGCTGAAATTCCACACGGTTGAGGATACCTCCCAGATGCAAGGTGCCCCCACAGGCAACTGTGGCTGGTTTGACAGTGCCATGTGCCTCCTGCAAAATGACATCAGGAACCTGGCCTTGTGACTTTCCTTTCTCTGGGGAAAGACCATGATTCATGTCCAGGGCCTTGCGGCCTGGAGTGGCCGGCTGCCTGCTGAAATTCCGCATGGATCGGGATGCCTCCCAGATGGAAAGTGCCCCCAGAGGCAACTGTGGCTGGTTTGACAGTGCCAAGTGCCTCCTGCAAACTGACATCAGGAACCTGGCCGGGTGACTTTTGTTTCCCTAGGGAAAAGCCGTGGTTCTTGTCCAGGGCCTGGTGGCCCGGAGTGGCCGGCCGCCTGCTGAAATTCCGCATGGATCGGGATGCCTCCCAGATGAAAAGTGCCCCCACAGGCACCTGTGGCTGGTTTGACAGTGCCAAGTGCCTCCTGCAAACTGACATCAGGAACCTGGCCTGGTGACTTTTGTTTCTCTGCGGAAAGACCATCATTCTTTTCCGAGGCCTTGTGGCCCGGAGTGGCCAGCAGCCTGCTGAAATTCCGCACGGATCAGGATACCTCCCACACCGAAACTAAAACCATAGGCAACTGTGGCTGGTTTGACAGTGCCAAGTGCCTCCTGCAAACAGACATCAGGAACCTGGCCTGGTAAGTTTTGTTTCTCTGGGGAAAGGCCATCGTTCTTGTCCGGGGCCCGTCAGCCCAGAGTGGCCGGCTGCCTGCTGAAATTTCACACGGTTGAGGATACCTCCCAGATGCAAGTTGCCCCCACAGGCAACTGTGGCTGGTTTGACAGTGCCATGTGCCTCCTGCAAACTGACATCAGGAACCTGACCCGGTGACATTCGTTTCTCTGGAGAAAGACCATGATTCATGTCCAGGGCCTTGCGGCCTGGAGTGCCCGGCTGCCTGCTGAAATTCCGCATGGATCAGGATGCCTCCCAGATGGAAAGTGCCCCCACAGGCAACTGTGGCTGGTTTGACAGTGCCAAGTGCCTCCTGCAAACTGACATCAGGAACCTGGCCGGGTGAGTTTTGTTTCTCTGGGGAAAGGCCATGGTTCATATCCTGGATACCTAGGACCGGAGAGGCCGGCTGCCTGTTGAAATTCCTCACTTATCAGGATGCCGCCGAGATGCAAGATGCCCCCACAGGCACCTGTGGCTGCTTCGACTGTGCCAAGTGCCTCCTGCAAACTGACATCAGGAACCTGGCCGGGTGACTTTTGTTTCTCTGGGGAAAGGCCATGGTTCATATCCTGGACCCGTAGTCCCGGAGTGGCCGGCTGCTTCCTGGAATTCTGCATGGATCAGGATGCCTCCCAGATGCAAAGTGCCCCCAGAGGCAATTGTGGCTGGTTTGACAGTGCCAAGTGCCTCCTGCAAACTGACATCAGGAACCTGGCCTGGTGACTTTTGTTTCTCTGGGGAAAGGCCATTGTACGTGTCCAAGGCCTAGTGGCCCGGAGTGGCCGGCTGCTTGCTGGAATTCTGCATGGCTCAGGATGCCGCCGAGATGCAAGGTGCCCCCACAGGCACCTGTGCCTGGTTTGACAGTGCCATGTGCCTCCTGCAAACTGACATCAGGAACCTGGCCTGGTGACTTTTGTTTCTCTGGGGAAAGGCCATGGTTCATACCCTACAAACTGTGGCCCAGCGTGGCCGGCTGCCTCCTGAAATTCCGCACGGATCAGGATACCTCCCAGATGCAAGGTGCCCCCACAGGCACCTGTGGCTGGTTTGACAGTGCCAAGTGCCTCCTGCCAACTGACATCAGGAACCTGGCCTGGTGACTTTTGTTTCTCTGGGGAAAGGCCATGGTTGGTATCCTGAGCCTGGTGTCCTGGAGTGGCCGTCTGCCTGCTAAAATTCTGGACGGACCAGGATGCCGCCAAGATGCAAGGTGCCCCCAGAGGCAACTGTGGCTGGTTTGACAGTGCCAAGTGCTTCCTGCAAACTGACATCAGAAACCTGGCCTGGTGATTTTCTTTGTCAGGGGAAAGGCCATGGTTCATGTCCAGGGCCCAGTGGCTCGCAGTTGCCTGCTGCCTGCTGAAATTCCACACGGATCCGGATACCTCCCAGATGCAAGGTGCCCCCACAGGCAACTTTGGCTGGTTTGACAGTGCCAAGTGCCTCCTGCAAATTGACATCAGGAACCTGGCCTGGTGACTATTGTTTCTCTGGGAAAAGGTTATTATTCTTGTTCAGAGCCCTGTGGCTCGGAGTGGCCGGCTGCCTGCTGAAATTCCGCATGGATCAGGATACCTCCCAGGTTCAAGGTGCCGCCACAGGCAACTGTGGCTGGTTTGACAGTGCCAAGTGCCTCCTGCAAACTGACATCAGGAACCTGGCCTGGTGACTTTTGTTTCTCTGGGGAAGTGCCATCGTTCGTGTCCCGTACTCGGAGGCCAGGAGTGGCCGGCTGCCTGCTGAAATACCGCACAGATCAGGATAGCACCCAGATGCAAGGTGCCCCCACAGGCACCTGTGGCTGGTTTGACAGTGCCAAGTGCCTCCTGCAAACTGCCTCAGGAACCAGGCCTTGTGACTTTCCTTTCTCTGGGGAAAGACCATGATTCATGTCCAGGGCCTTGCGGCCTGGAGTGCCCGGCTGCCTGCTGAAATTCCGCATGGATCGGGATGACTCCCAGATGGAAAGTGGCCCCACAGGCAACTGTGGCTGGTTTGACAGTGCCAAGTGCCTCCTGCAAACTGACATCAGGAACCTGGCCGGGTGACTTTTGTTTCCCTAGGGAAAAGCCGTGGTTCTTGTCCAGGGCCCGCTGGCCCGGAGTGGCCGGCCGCCTGCTGAAATTCCTCACGGTTGAGGATACCTCCCAGATGAAAGGTGCCCCCACAGGCACCTGTGGCTGGTTTGACAGTGCCAAGTGCCTCCTGCAAACTGACATCAGGAACCTGGCCTGGTGACTTTTGTTTCTCTGCGGAAAGACCATAGTTCATGTCCACGGCCTTGTGGCCCGGAGTGGCCGGCTGCCTGCTGAAATTCCGCACGGTTCAGGATGCCTCCCACATGAAAAGTGCCCCCACAGGCAACTGTGGCTGGTTTGACAGTGCCAAGTGCCTCCTGCAAACTGACATCAGGAACCTGGCCTGGTGACTTTTGTTTCTCTGGGGAAAGGCCATCATTCTTTTCCGAGGCCTGGTGGCCCGTAGTGGCCAGCACCCTGCTGAAATTCCGAACGGATCAGGATACCTCCCAGACCAAAACTAAAACCATAGGCAACTGTGGCTGGTTTGACAGTGCCAAGTGCCTCCTGCAAACAGACATCAGGAACCTGGCCTGGTAAGTTTTGTTTCCCTGGGGAAAGGCCACCGTTCTTGTCCGGGGCCCGCCAGCCCGGAATGGCCGGCTTCCTGCTGAAATTTCTCACGGTTGAGGATACCTCCCAGATGCAAGTTGCCCCCACAGGCAACTGTGGCTGGTTTGACAGTGCCATGTGCCTCCTGCAAACTGACATCAGGAACCTGGCCTGGTGACTTTTGTTTCTCTGGGGAAGTGCCATTGTTCGTGTCCCGTACTCGGAGGCCAGGAGTGGCCGGCTGCCTGCTGAAATACCGCAAAGATCAGGATAGCACCCAGGTGCAAGGTGCCCCCACAGGCACCTGTGCCTGGTTTGACAGTGCCAAGTGCCTCCTGCAAACTGACATCAGGAACCTGGCCTGGTGACTTTGGTTTCTCTGGGGAAAGGCCATCGTTCATCTCCAGGGCCCGTAGTCCGGAGTGGCCGACTGCCTGCTGAAATTCCACACGGTTGAGGATACCTCCCAGATGCAAGGTGCCCCCACAGGCAACTGTGGCTGGTTTGATAGTGCCATGTGCCTCCTGCAAAATGACATCAGGAACCTGGCCTTGTGACTTTCCTTTCTCTGGGGAAAGACCATGATTCCTGTCCAGGGCCTTGCGGCCTGGAGTGGCCGGCTGCCTGCTGAAATTCCGCATGGATCGGGATGCCTCCCAGATGGAAAGTGCCCCCAGAGGCAACTGTGGCTGGTTTGACAGTGCCAAGTGCCTCCTGCAAACTGACATCAGGAACCTGGCCGGGTGACTTTTGTTTCCCTAGGGAAAAGCCGTGGTTCTTGTCCAGGGCCTGGTGGCCCGGAGTGGCCGGCCGCCTGCTGAAATTCCGCATGGATCGGGATGCCTCCCAGATGAAAAGTGCCCCCACAGGCACCTGTGGCTGGTTTGACAGTGCCAAGTGCCTCCTGCAAACTGACATCAGGAACCTGGCCTGGTGACTTTTGTTTCTCTGCGGAAAGACCATCATTCTTTTCCGAGGCCTGGTGGCCCGGAGTGGCCAGCAGCCTGCTGAAATTCCGCACGGATCAGGATACCTCCCACACCGAAACTAAAACCATAGGCAACTGTGGCTGGTTTGACAGTGCCAAGTGCCTCCTGCAAACAGACATCAGGAACCTGGCCTGGTAAGTTTTGTTTCTCTGGGGAAAGGCCATCGTTCTTGTCCGGGGCCCGTCAGCCCAGAGTGGCCGGCTGCCTGCTGAAATTTCACACGGTTGAGGATACCTCCCAGATGCAAGTTGCCCCCACAGGCAACTGTGGCTGGTTTGACAGTGCCATGTGCCTCCTGCAAACTGACATCAGGAACCTGACCCGGTGACATTCGTTTCTCTGGAGAAAGACCATGATTCATGTCCAGGGCCTTGCGGCCTGGAGTGCCCGGCTGCCTGCTGAAATTCCGCATGGATCAGGATGCCTCCCAGATGGAAAGTGCCCCCACAGCCAACTGTGGCTGGTTTGACAGTGCCAAGTGCCTCCTGCAAACTGACATCAGGAACCTGCCTGGTGACATTTATTTCTCTGGGGAAAGGCCATTGTACGTGTCCAAGGCCTAGTGGCCCGGAGTGGCCGGCTGCTTCCTGGAATTCTGCACGGATCAGGATGCCGCCGAGATGCAAGGTGCCCCCACAGGCACCTGTGGCTGGTTTGACAGTGCCAAGTGCCTCCTGCAAACTGACATCAGGAACCTGGCCTGGTGACTTTTGTTTCTCTGGGGAAAGGCCATGGTTCATATTCTACAAACTGTGGCCCAGAGTGGCCCGCTGCCTGCTGAAATACCGCACAGATCAGGATACCTCCCAGATGCAAGGTGCCCCCACAGGCACCTGTGGCTGGTTTGACAGTGCCAAGTGCCTCCTGCCAACTGACATCAAGAACCTGGCCTGGTGACTTTTGTTTCTCTGGGGAAAGGCCATGGTTGGTATCCTGAGCCTGGTGTCCTGGAGTGGCCGTCTGCCTGCTAAAATTCTGGACGGGCCAGGATACCGCCAAGATGCAAGGTGCCCCCAGAGGCACCTGTGCCTGGTTTGACAGTGCCAAGTGCTTCCTGCAAACTGACATCAGAAACCTGGCCTGGTGATTTTCTTTCTCAGGGGAAAGGCCATGGTTCATGTCCAGGGCCCGGTGGCTCGCAGTTGCCTGCTGCCTGATGAAATTCCACACGGATCCGGATACCTCCCAGATGCAAGGTGCCGCCACAGGCAACTGTGGCTGGTTTGACAGCGCCAAGCGCCTCCTGCAAACTGACATCAGGAACCTGGCCTGGTGACTTTTGTTTCTCAGGGGAAATGTTATTATTCTTGTTCAGAGCCCGGTGGCTCGGAGTGGCCGGCTGCCTGCTGAAATACCGCACAGATCAGGATAGCACCCAGATGCAAGGTGCCCCCACAGGCACCTGTGGCTGGTTTGACAGTGCCAAGTGCCTCCTGCAAATTGACATCAGGAACCTGGCCTGGTAAGTTTTGTTTCTCTGGGGAAAGGCAATCGTTCTTGTCCGGGGCCCGCCGGCCCGGAGTGGCCGGCTGCCTGCTGAAATTCCACAGGGTTGAGGATACCTCCCAGATGCAAGGTGCCCCCACAGGCAACTGTGGCTGGTTTGACAGTGTCATGTGCCTCCTGCAAAATGACATCAGGAACCTGGCCTGGTGACTTTCCTTTGTCTGGGGAAAGACCATGATTCATGTCCAGGGCCTTGCGGCCTGGAGTGGCCGGCTGCCTGCTGAAATTCCACAGGGTTGAGGATACCTGCCAGATGGAAAGTGGCCCCACAGGCAACTGTGGCTGGTTTGACAGTGCCAAGTGCCTCCTGCAAACTGACATCAGGAACCTGGCCGGGTGACTTTTGTTTCCCTAGGGAAAAGCCGTGGTTCTTGTCCAGGGCCTGGTGGCCCGGAGTGGCCGGCCGCCTGCTGAAATTCCGCATGGATCGGGATGCCTCCCAGATGAAAAGTGCCCCCACAGGCACCTGTGGCTGGTTTGACAGTGCCAAGTGCCTCCTGCAAACTGACATCAGGAACCTGGCCTGGTGACTTTTGTTTCTCTGCGGAAAGACCATCATTCTTTTCCGAGGCCTGGTGGCCCGGAGTGGCCAGCAGCCTGCTGAAATTCCGCACGGATCAGGATACCTCCCACACCGAAACTAAAACCATAGGCAACTGTGGCTGGTTTGACAGTGCCAAGTGCCTCCTGCAAACAGACATCAGGAACCTGGCCTGGTAAGTTTTGTTTCTCTGGGGAAAGGCCATCGTTCTTGTCCGGGGCCCGTCAGCCCAGAGTGGCCGGCTGCCTGCTGAAATTTCACACGGTTGAGGATACCTCCCAGATGCAAGTTGCCCCCACAGGCAACTGTGGCTGGTTTGACAGTGCCATGTGCCTCCTGCAAACTGACATCAGGAACCTGACCCGGTGACATTCGTTTCTCTGGAGAAAGACCATGATTCATGTCCAGGGCCTTGCGGCCTGGAGTGCCCGGCTGCCTGCTGAAATTCCGCATGAATCAGGATGCCTCCGAGATGGAAAGTGCCCCCACAGCCAACTGTGGCTGGTTTGACAGTGCCAAGTGCCTCCTGCAAACTGACATCAGGAACCTGCCTGGTGACCTTTATTTCTCTGGGGAAAGGCCATTGTACGTGTCCAAGGCCTAGTGGCCCGGAGTGGCCGGCTGCTTGCTGGAATTCTGCATGGATCAGGATGCCGCCGAGATGCAAGGTGCCCCCACAGGCACCTGTGGCTGGTTTGACAGTGCCAAGTGCCTCCTGCAAACTGACATCAGGAACCTGGCCTGGTGACTTTTGTTTCTCCGGGGAAAGGTCATGGTTCATATCCTGGACCTGTAGTCCCGGATTGGCCGGCTGCCTGCTGAAATTCCGAACGGATTAGGATGCCGCCCAGATGAAAGGTACCACCACAGGCAACTGTGGCAGGTTTGACAGTGCCAAGTGCCTCCTGCAAACTGACATCAGGAACCTGGCCTGGTGACTTTTGTTTCTCTGGGGAAAAGCCGTGGTTCATGTCCAGGGCCTGGTGGCCCGGAGTGGCCGGCCGCCTGCTGAAATTCCGCATGGATCAGGATGCCTCCCAGATGAAAAGTGCCCCCACAGGCACCTGAGGCTGGTTTGACAGTGCCAAGTGCCTCCTGCAAACTGACATCAGGAACCTGGCCAGGTGACTTTTGTTTCTCTGGGGAAAGGCCATCGTTCCTCTCCAGGGCCGGTGGCCCCGGAGTGGCAGACTGCCTGCTGAAATTCCGCACGGATCAGGATAACTCCCAGATGAAAGGAGCCCCCACAGGCAACTGCGTCTGGTTTGACAGTGCCAAGTGCCTCCTGCAAACTGACATCAGGAACCTGGCCAGGTGACTTTTGTTTCTCTGGGGAAAGGCCATCATTCTTCTCCAGTGCCCGTTGGCCAGGAGTGGCCGGCTGCCTGCTGAAATTCCGCACGGATCAGGATACCTCCCAGATGCAAGGTGCCCCCATAGGCACCTGTGGCTGGTTTGACAGTTCCAAGTGCCTGCTGCAAGCTGACGTCAGGAACCTGGCCTGGTGACTTTTGTTTCTCTGGGGAAAGGTCATGGTTCATATCCTGGACCCGTAGTCCCGGCGTGGCCGGATGCCTGCTGAAATTCCGCACGGATCAGGATGCCTCCCAGACCAAAACTAAAACCATAGGCAACTGTGGCTGGTTTGACAGTGCCAAGTGCCTCCTGCAAACTGACATCAGGAACCTGGCCTGGTGACTTTTGTTTCTCTGGGGAAAAGCCATCGTTCTTGTCCAGGGCCTTGCGGCCTGGAGTGCCCGGCCGCCTGCTGAAATTCCGCATGGATCAGGATGCAACCCAGACGGAAAGTGCCCCCAAAGGCAACTGCGGCTGGATTGACAGTGCCAAGTGCCTCCTGCAAACTGACATCAGGAATCTGGCCAGGTGACTTTTGTTTCTCTGGGGAAAGGCCATGGTTCACATCCTGGACACGTAGGACCGGAGAGGCCGACTGCCTGCTGAAATTCCGAACGGATTAGGCTGCCGCCGAGATGCAAGGTGCCCCCACCGGCAACTGTGGCTGGTTCGACAGTGCCAAGTGCCTCCTGCAAACTGACATCAGGAACCTGGCCTGGTGACTTTTGTTTCTCTGGGGAAAAGCCATGGTTAATGTACAGGGCCGGGTGTCCCGGAGTGGCCGGCTGCCTGCTGGAATTCCAAACGGATCAGGATGCCTCCCAAATGCAAGGTGCCCCCAGAGGCAATTGTGGCTGGTTTGACAGTGCCAAGTGCCTCCTGCAAACTGACATCAGGAACCTGGCCTGGTGACTTTTGTTTCTCTGGGGAAAGGCCATGGTTCATGTCCACGGCCTGGTGGCCCGGAGTGTCCGGCCGCCTGCTGAAATTCCGCATGGATCAGGATGCCTCCCACATGAAAAGTGCCCCCACAGGCACCTGTGGCTGGTTTGACAGTGCCAAGTGCCTCCTGCAAGCTGACATCAGGAACCTGGCCTGGTGACTTTTGTTTCTCTGGGGAAAGGTCATGGTTCATATCCTGGACCCGTAGTCCCGGTGTGGCCGGCTGCCTGCTGAAATTCCGAAAGGATTAGAATGCCGCCCAGATGAAAGGTACCACCACAGGCAACTGTGGCAGGTTTGACAGTGCCAAGTGCCTCCTGCAAACTGACATCAGGAACCTGGCCTGGTGACTTTTGTTTCTCTGGGGAAAAGCCGTGGTTCATGTCCAGGGCCTGGTGGCCCAGAGTGGCCGGCCGCCTGCTGAAATTCCGCATGGATCAGGATGCCTCCCAGATGAAAAGTGCCCCCACAGGCACCTGAGGCTGGTTTGACAGTGCCAAGTGCCTCCTGCCAACTGACATCAGGAACCTGGCCAGGTGACTTTTGTTTCTCTGGGGAAAGGCCATCGTTCCTCTCCAGGGCCTGGTGCCCCGGAGTGGCAGACTGCCTGCTGAAATTCCGCACGGATCAGGATAACTCCCAGATGAAAGGAGCCCCCACAGGCAACTGTGGCTGGTTTGACAGTGCCAAGTGCCTCCTGCAAACTGACATCAGGAACCTGGCCTGGTGACTTTTTTTTCTCTGGGGAAAAGCCGTGGTTCATGTCCAGGGCCCGTTGGCCCGGAGTGGCCGGCCGCCTGCTGAAATTCCGCACGGATCAGGATGCCTCCCAGATGAAAAGTGCCCCCACAGGCACCTGAGGCTGGTTTGACAGTGCCAAGTGCCTCCTGCAAACTGACATCAGGAACCTGGCCTGGTGACTTTTGTTTCTCTGGGGAAAGGCCATCGTTCCTCTCCAGGGCCCGCTGCCACGGAGTGGCCGACTGCCTGCTGAAATTCCGCACGGATCAGGATAACTCCCAGATGCAAGGAGCTCCCACAGGCAACTGTGGCTGGTTTGACAGTGCCAAGTGCCTCCTGCAAACTGACATCAGGAACCTGGCCTGGTGACTTTTGTTTCTCTGGGGAAAGGCCATCATTCTTCGCCAGTGCCCGTTGTCCCGGAGTGGCCGGCTGCCTGCTGAAATTCCGCACGGATCAGGATACCTCCTAGATGCAAGGTGCCCCCATAGGCACCTGTGGCTGGTTTGACAGTGCCAAGTGCCTCCTGCAAACAGACATCAGGAACCTGGCCTGGTAACTTTTGTTTCTCTGGGGAAAGGCCATTGTTCCTCTCCAGGGCCCGCTGCCCCGGAGTGGCAGACAGCCTGCTGAATTTCCGCACGGATCAGGATAGCTCCCAGATGCAAGGTGCCCCCAGAGGCAACTGTGGCTGGTTTGACAGTGCCTAGTGCCTCCTGCAAACTGACATCAGGAACCTGGCCAGGTGACTTTTGTTTCTCTGGGGAAAGGCCATCGTTCCTCTCCTGGGCCCGCTGGCCCCGAGTGGCCGGCTGCCTGCTGAAATTCCGCACGGATCAGGATATCTCCCAGATGGAAAGGAGCCCCCACAGGCAACTGTGGCTGGTTTGACAGTGCCAAGTGCCTCCTGCAAGCTGACATCAGGAACCTGGCCTGGTGACTTTTGTTTCTCCGGGGAAAGGTCATGGTTCATATCCTGGACCCGTAGTCCCGGAGTGGCCGGCTGCCTGCTGAAATTCCGAACGGATTAGGATGCCGCCCAGATGAAAGGTACCACCACAGGCAACTGTGGCAGGTTTGACAGTGCCAAGTGCCTCCTGCAAACTGACATCAGGAACCTGGCCTGGTGACTTTTGTTTCTCTGGGGAAAAGCCGTGGTTCATGTCCAGGGCCTGGTGGCCCGGAGTGGCCGGCCGCCTGCTGAAATTCCGCATGGATCAGGATGCCTCCCAGATGAAAAGTGCCCCCACAGGCACCTGAGGCTGGTTTGACAGTGCCAAGTGCCTCCTGCCAACTGACATCAGGAAGCTGGCCGGGTGACTTTTGTTTCTCTGGGGAAAGGCCATCGTTCCTCTCCAGGGCCCGCTGCCCCAGAGTGGCAGACTGCCTGCTGAAATTCCGCATGGATCAGGATGCCTCCCAGATGAAAAGTGCCCCACACAGGCAACTGTGACTGGTTTGACAGTGCCAAGTGCCTCCTGCAAACTGACATCAGGAACCTGGCCAGGTGACTTTTGTTTTTCTGGGGAAAGGCCATCATTCTTCTCCAGTACCCGTTGGCCCGGAGTGGCCGGCTGCCTGCTGAAATTCCGCACGGATCAGGATACCTCCCAGATGCAAGGTGCCCCCATAGGCACCTGTGCCTGGTTTGACAGTGCCAAGTGCCTCCTGCAAGCAGACATCAGGAACCTGGCCTGGTGACTTTTGTTTCTCTGGGGAAAGGTCATGGTTCATATCCTGGACCCGTAGTCCCGGAGTGGCCGGCTGCCTGCTGAAATTCCGCATGGATCAGGATGCCTCCCAGACCAAAACTAAAACTATAGGCAACTGTGGCTGGTTTGACAGTGCCAAGTGCCTCCTGCAAACTGACATCAGGAACCTGGCCTGGTGACTTTTGTTTCTCTGGGTAAAAGCCGTGGTTCATGTCCAGGGCCTTGTGGCCCGGAGTGGCCGGCCCCCTGCTGAAATTCCGCATGCGTCAGGATGCCTCCCAGATGAAAAGTGCCCCCACAGGCACCTGAGGCTGGTTTGACAGTGCCAAGTGCCTCCTGCCAACTGACATCAGGAACCTGGCCTGGTGACTTTTGTTTCTCTGGGGAAAGGCCATCGTTCCTCTCCAGGGCCCGCTGCCCCGGAGTGGCCGACAGCCTGCTGAATTTCCGCACGGATCAGGATAGCTCCCAGATGCAAGGTGCCCCCACAGGCAACTGTGGCTGGTTTGACAGTGCCAAGTGCCTCCTGCAAGCTGACATCAGGAACCTGGCCTGGTGACTTTTGTTTCTCCGGGGAAAGGTCATGGTTCATATCCTGGACCCGTAGTCCCGGTGTGGCCGGCTGCCTGCTGAAATTCCGAACGGATTAGGATGCCGCCCAGATGAAAGGTACCACCACAGGCAACTGTGGCAGGTTTGACAGTGCCAAGTGCCTCCTGCAAACTGACATCAGGAACCTGGCCTGGTGACTTTTGTTTCTCTGGGGAAAAGCCGTGGTTCATGTCCAGGGCCTGGTGGCCCGGAGTGGCCGGCCGCCTGCTGAAATTCAGCATGGATCAGGATGCCTCCCAGATGAAAAGTGCCCCCACAGGCACCTGAGGCTGGTTTGACAGTG
Source organism: Passer domesticus (assembly GCF_036417665.1). Taxonomy (NCBI): domain Eukaryota; kingdom Metazoa; phylum Chordata; class Aves; order Passeriformes; family Passeridae; genus Passer; species Passer domesticus. The sequence goes on along the minus strand of NC_087480.1, from coordinate 29,554,174 downwards.
CCAAGTGCCTCCTGCCAACTGACATCAGGAACCTGGCCAGGTGACTTTTGTTTCTCTGGGGAAAGGCCATCGTTCCTCTCCAGGGCCCGCTGCCCCGGAGTGGCAGACTGCCTGCTGAAATTCCGCATGGATCAGGATGCCTCCCAGATGAAAAGTGCCCCCACAGGCAACTGTGGCTGGTTTGACAGTGCCAAGTGCCTCCTGCAAACTGACATCAGGAACCTGGCCTGGTGACTTTTGTTTCTCTGGGGAAAGGCCATCATTCTTCTCCAGTGCCCGTTGGCCCGGAGTGGCCGGCTGCCTGCTGAAATTCCGCACGGATCAGGATACCTCCCAGATGCAAGGTGCCCCCATAGGCACCTGTGCCTGGTTTGACAGTGCCAAGTGCCTCCTGCAAGCAGACATCAGGAAGCTGGCCGGGTGACTTTTGTTTCTCTGGGGAAAGGTCATGGTTCATATCCTGGACCCGTAGTCCCGGAGTGGCCGGCTGCCTGCTGAAATTCCGCATGGATCAGGATGCCTCCCAGACCAAAACTAAAACCATAGGCAACTGTGGCTGGTTTGACAGTGCCAAGTGCCTCCTGCAAACTGACATCAGGAACCTGGCCTGGTGACTTTTGTTTCTCTGGGGAAAGGCCATCGTTCCTCTCCAGGGCCCGCTGCCCCGGAGTGGCCGACAGCCTGCTGAATTTCCGCATGGATCAGGATACCTCCCAGATGCAAGGTGCCCCCACAGGCAACTGTGGCTGGTTTGACAGTGCCAAGTGCCTCCTGCAAGCTGACATCAGGAACCTGGCCTGGTGACTTTTGTTTCTCCGGGGAAAGGTCATGGTTAATATCCTGGACCCGTAGTCCCGGAGTGGCCGGCTGCCTGCTGAAATTCCGCAAGGATCAGGATATCTCCCAGATGGAAAGGAGCCCCCACAGGCAACTGTGGCTGGTTTGACAGTGCCAAGTGCCTCCTGCAAGCTGACATCAGGAACCTGGCCTGGTGACTTTTGTTTCTCCGGGGAAAGGTCATGGTTCATATCCTGGACCCGTAGTCCCGGAGTGGCCGGCTGCCTGCTGAAATTCCGAACGGATTAGGATGCCGCCCAGATGAAAGGTACCACCACAGGCAACTGTGGCTGGTTTGACAGTGCCAAGTGCCTCCTGCAAACTGACATCAGGAACCTGGCCTGGTGACTTTTGTTTCTCTGGGGAAAAGCCGTGGTTCATGTCCAGGGCCTGGTGGCCCGGAGTGGCCGGCCGCCTGCTGAAATTCCGCATGGATCAGGATGCCTCCCAGATGAAAAGTGCCCCCACAGGCACCTGAGGCTGGTTTGACAGTGCCAAGTGCCTCCTGCCAACTGACATCAGGAAGCTGGCCGGGTGACTTTTGTTTCTCTGGGGAAAGGCCATCGTTCCTCTCCAGGGCCCGCTGCCCCAGAGTGGCAGACTGCCTGCTGAAATTCCGCATGGATCAGGATGCCTCCCAGATGAAAAGTGCCCCACACAGGCAACTGTGACTGGTTTGACAGTGCCAAGTGCCTCCTGCAAACTGACATCAGGAACCTGGCCAGGTGACTTTTGTTTTTCTGGGGAAAGGCCATCATTCTTCTCCAGTGCCCGTTGGCCCGGAGTGGCCGGCTGCCTGCTGAAATTCCGCACGGATCAGGATACCTCCCAGATGCAAGGTGCCCCCATAGGCACCTGTGCCTGGTTTGACAGTGCCAAGTGCCTCCTGCAAGCAGACATCAGGAACCTGGCCTGGTGACTTTTGTTTCTCTGGGGAAAGGTCATGGTTCATATCCTGGACCCGTAGTCCCGGAGTGGCCGGCTGCCTGCTGAAATTCCGCATGGATCAGGATGCCTCCCAGACCAAAACTAAAACTATAGGCAACTGTGGCTGGTTTGACAGTGCCAAGTGCCTCCTGCAAACTGACATCAGGAACCTGGCCTGGTGACTTTTGTTTCTCTGGGTAAAAGCCGTGGTTCATGTCCAGGGCCTTGTGGCCCGGAGTGGCCGGCCCCCTGCTGAAATTCCGCATGCGTCAGGATGCCTCCCAGATGAAAAGTGCCCCCACAGGCACCTGAGGCTGGTTTGACAGTGCCAAGTGCCTCCTGCCAACTGACATCAGGAACCTGGCCTGGTGACTTTTGTTTCTCTGGGGAAAGGCCATCGTTCCTCTCCAGGGCCCGCTGCCCCGGAGTGGCCGACAGCCTGCTGAATTTCCGCACGGATCAGGATAGCTCCCAGATGCAAGGTGCCCCCACAGGCAACTGTGGCTGGTTTGACAGTGCCAAGTGCCTCCTGCAAGCTGACATCAGGAACCTGGCCTGGTGACTTTTGTTTCTCCGGGGAAAGGTCATGGTTCATATCCTGGACCCGTAGTCCCGGTGTGGCCGGCTGCCTGCTGAAATTCCGAACGGATTAGGATGCCGCCCAGATGAAAGGTACCACCACAGGCAACTGTGGCAGGTTTGACAGTGCCAAGTGCCTCCTGCAAACTGACATCAGGAACCTGGCCTGGTGACTTTTGTTTCTCTGGGGAAAAGCCGTGGTTCATGTCCAGGGCCTGGTGGCCCGGAGTGGCCGGCCGCCTGCTGAAATTCAGCATGGATCAGGATGCCTCCCAGATGAAAAGTGCCCCCACAGGCACCTGAGGCTGGTTTGACAGTGCCAAGTGCCTCCTGCCAACTGACATCAGGAACCTGGCCAGGTGACTTTTGTTTCTCTGGGGAAAGGCCATCGTTCCTCTCCAGGGCCCGCTGCCCCGGAGTGGCAGACTGCCTGCTGAAATTCCGCATGGATCAGGATGCCTCCCAGATGAAAAGTGCCCCCACAGGCAACTGTGGCTGGTTTGACAGTGCCAAGTGCCTCCTGCAAACTGACATCAGGAACCTGGCCTGGTGACTTTTGTTTCTCTGGGGAAAGGCCATCATTCTTCTCCAGTGCCCGTTGGCCCGGAGTGGCCGGCTGCCTGCTGAAATTCCGCACGGATCAGGATACCTCCCAGATGCAAGGTGCCCCCATAGGCACCTGTGCCTGGTTTGACAGTGCCAAGTGCCTCCTGCAAGCAGACATCAGGAAGCTGGCCGGGTGACTTTTGTTTCTCTGGGGAAAGGTCATGGTTCATATCCTGGACCCGTAGTCCCGGAGTGGCCGGCTGCCTGCTGAAATTCCGCATGGATCAGGATGCCTCCCAGACCAAAACTAAAACCATAGGCAACTGTGGCTGGTTTGACAGTGCCAAGTGCCTCCTGCAAACTGACATCAGGAACCTGGCCTGGTGACTTTTGTTTCTCTGGGGAAAGGCCATCGTTCCTCTCCAGGGCCCGCTGCCCCGGAGTGGCCGACAGCCTGCTGAATTTCCGCATGGATCAGGATACCTCCCAGATGCAAGGTGCCCCCACAGGCAACTGTGGCTGGTTTGACAGTGCCAAGTGCCTCCTGCAAGCTGACATCAGGAACCTGGCCTGGTGACTTTTGTTTCTCCGGGGAAAGGTCATGGTTAATATCCTGGACCCGTAGTCCCGGAGTGGCCGGCTGCCTGCTGAAATTCCGCAAGGATCAGGATGCCTCCCAGATCAAAACTAAAACCATAGGCAACTGTGGCTGGTTTGACAGTGCCAAGTGCCTCCTGCAAACTGACATCAGGAACCTGGCCTGGTGACTTTTGTTTCTCTGGGGAAAAGCCATCATTCTTGTCCAGGGCCTTGTGGCCTGGAGTGCCCGGCCGCCTGCTGAAATTCCGCATGGGTCAGGATGCATCACAGATGAAAAGTGCCCCCACAGGCAACTGTGGCTGGTTTGACAGTGCCAAGTGCCTCCTGCCAACTGACATCAGGAACCTGGCCAGGTGACTTTTGTTTCTCTGGGGAAAGGCCATCATTCCTCTCCAGGGCCCGCTGCCCCGGAGTGGCAGACTGCCTGCTGAAATTCCGCACGGATCAGGATAACTCCCAGATGAAAGGAGCCCCCACAGGCAACTGTGGCTGGTTTGACAGTGCCAAGTGCCTCCTGCAAACAGACATCAGGAACCTGGCCTGGTGACTTTTGTTTCTCTGGGGAAAGGCCATCATTCCTCTCCAGGGCCCGCTGCCCCGGAGTGGCAGACTGCCTGCTGAAATTCCGCACGGATCAGGATAACTCCCAGATGCAAGGAGCCCCCACAGGCAACTGTGGCTGGTTTGACAGTGCCAAGTGCCTCCTGCAAACTGACATCAGGAACCTGGCCTGGTGACTTTTGTTTCTCTGGGGAAAGGCCATCGTTCGTGTCCAGGGCCGGGTGTCCCTCGGTGTCCGGCTGCCTGCTGAAATTCCGAACGGATTAGGATGCCGCCGAGATGAAAGGTACAACCACAGGCAACTGTGGCAGGTTTGACAGTGCCAAGTGCCTCCTGCCAACTGACATCAGGAACCTGGCCTGGTGACTTTTGTTTCTCCGGGGAAAGGTCATGGTTCATATCCTGGACCCGTAGTCCCGGTGTGGCCGGCTGCCTGCTGAAATTCCGAACGGATTAGGATGCCGCCCAGATGAAAGGTACCACCACAGGCAACTGTGGCAGGTTTGACAGTGCCAAGTGCCTCCTGCAAACTGACATCAGGAACCTGGCCTGGTGACTTTTGTTTCTCTGGGGAAAAGCCGTGGTTCATGTCCAGGGCCTGGTGGCCCAGAGTTGCCGGCCGCCTGCTGAAATTCCGCATGGATCAGGATGCCTCCCAGATGAAAAGTGCCCCCACAGGCACCTGAGGCTGGTTTGACAGTGCCAAGTGCCTCCTGCCAACTGACATCAGGAACCTGGCCAGGTGACTTTTGTTTCTCTGGGGAAAGGCCATCGTTCCTCTCCAGGGCCCGCTGCCCCGGAGTGGCAGACTGCCTGCTGAAATTCCGCATGGATCAGGATGCCTCCCAGATGAAAAGTGCCCCCACAGGCAACTGTGGCTGGTTTGACAGTGCCAAGTGCCTCCTGCAAACTGACATCAGGAACCTGGCCTGGTGACTTTTGTTTCTCTGGGGAAAGGCCATCATTCTTCTCCAGTGCCCGTTGGCCCGGAGTGGCCGGCTGCCTGCTGAAATTCCGCACGGATCAGGATACCTCCCAGATGCAAGGTGCCCCCATAGGCACCTGAGGCTGGTTTGACAGTGCCAAGTGCCTCCTGCAAGCAGACATCAGGAACCTGGCCTGGTGACTTTTGTTTCTCTGGGGAAAGGTCATGGTTCATATCCTGGACCCGTAGTCCCGGAGTGGCCGGCTGCCTGCTGAAATTCCGCATGGATCAGGATGCCTCCCAGACCAAAACTAAAACCATAGGCAACTGTGGCTGGTTTGACTGTGCCAAGTGCCTCCTGCAAACTGACATCAGGAACCTGGCCTGGTGACTTTTGTTTCTCTGGGGAAAAGCCATGGTTCATGTCCAGGGCCTGGTGGCCCGGAGTGGCCGGCCGCCTGCTGAAATTCCGCATGGATCAGGATGCCTCCCAGATGAAAAGCGCCCCCACAGGCAACTGTGGCTGGTTTGACAGTGCCAAGTGCCTCCTGCAAACAGACATCAGGAACCTGGCCGGGTGAGTTTTGTTTCTCTGGGGAAAGGCCATGGTTCATATCCTGGATACCTAGGACCGGAGAGGCCGGCTGCCTGTTGAAATTCCTCACTTATCAGGATGCCGCCGAGATGCAAGATGCCCCCACAGGCACCTGTGGCTGCTTCGACTGTGCCAAGTGCCTCCTGCAAACTGACATCAGGAACCTGGCCGGGTGACTTTTGTTTCTCTGGGGAAAGGCCATGGTTCATATCCTGGACCCGTAGTCCCGGAGTGGCCGGCTGCTTCCTGGAATTCTGCATGGATCAGGATGCCTCCCAGATGCAAAGTGCCCCCAGAGGCAATTGTGGCTGGTTTGACAGTGCCAAGTGCCTCCTGCAAACTGACATCAGGAACCTGGCCTGGTGACTTTTGTTTCTCTGGGGAAAGGCCATTGTACGTGTCCAAGGCCTAGTGGCCCGGAGTGGCCGGCTGCTTGCTGGAATTCTGCATGGCTCAGGATGCCGCCGAGATGCAAGGTGCCCCCACAGGCACCTGTGCCTGGTTTGACAGTGCCATGTGCCTCCTGCAAACTGACATCAGGAACCTGGCCTGGTGACTTTTGTTTCTCTGGGGAAAGGCCATGGTTCATACCCTACAAACTGTGGCCCAGCGTGGCCGGCTGCCTCCTGAAATTCCGCACGGATCAGGATACCTCCCAGATGCAAGGTGCCCCACGGGAAACTGTGGCTGGTTTGACAGTGCCAAGTGCCTCCTGCCAACTGACATCAGGAACCTGGCCTGGTGACTTTTGTTTCTCTGGGGAAAGGCCATGGTTGGTATCCTGAGCCTGGTGTCCTGGAGTGGCCGTCTGCCTGCTAAAATTCTGGACGGACCAGGATGCCGCCAAGATGCAAGGTGCCCCCAGAGGCAACTGTGGCTGGTTTGACAGTGCCAAGTGCTTCCTGCAAACTGACATCAGAAACCTGGCCTGGTGATTTTCTTTGTCAGGGGAAAGGCCATGGTTCATGTCCAGGGCCCAGTGGCTCGCAGTTGCCTGCTGCCTGCTGAAATTCCACACGGATCCGGATACCTCCCAGATGCAAGGTGCCCCCACAGGCAACTTTGGCTGGTTTGACAGTGCCAAGTGCCTCCTGCAAATTGACATCAGGAACCTGGCCTGGTGACTATTGTTTCTCTGGGAAAAGGTTATTATTCTTGTTCAGAGCCCTGTGGCTCGGAGTGGCCGGCTGCCTGCTGAAATTCCGCATGGATCAGGATACCTCCCAGGTTCAAGGTGCCGCCACAGGCAACTGTGGCTGGTTTGACAGTGCCAAGTGCCTCCTGCAAACTGACATCAGGAACCTGGCCTGGTGACTTTTGTTTCTCATGGGAAGTGCCATCGTTCGTGTCCCGTACTCGGAGGCCAGGAGTGGCCGGCTGCCTGCTGAAATACCGCACAGATCAGGATAGCACCCAGATGCAAGGTGCCCCCACAGGCACCTGTGGCTGGTTTGACAGTGCCAAGTGCCTCCTGCAAACTGCCTCAGGAACCTGGCCTTGTGACTTTCCTTTCTCTGGGGAAAGACCATGATTCATGTCCAGGGCCTTGCGGCCTGGAGTGCCCGGCTGCCTGCTGAAATTCCGCATGGATCGGGATGCCTCCCAGATGGAAAGTGGCCCCACAGGCAACTGTGGCTGGTTTGACAGTGCCAAGTGCCTCCTGCAAACTGACATCAGGAACCTGGCCGGGTGACTTTTGTTTCCCTAGGGAAAAGCCGTGGTTCTTGTCCAGGGCCTGGTGGCCCGGAGTGGCCGGCCGCCTGCTGAAATTCCTCACGGTTGAGGATACCTCCCAGATGAAAGGTGCCCCCACAGGCACCTGTGGCTGGTTTGACAGTGCCAAGTGCCTCCTGCAAACTGACATCAGGAACCTGGCCTGGTGACTTTTGTTTCTCTGCGGAAAGACCATAGTTCATGTCCACGGCCTTGTGGCCCGGAGTGGCCGGCTGCCTGCTGAAATTCCGCACGGTTCAGGATGCCTCCCACATGAAAAGTGCCCCCACAGGCAACTGTGGCTGGTTTGACAGTGCCAAGTGCCTCCTGCAAACTGACATCAGGAACCTGGCCTGGTGACTTTTGTTTCTCTGGGGAAAGGCCATCATTCTTTTCCGAGGCCTGGTGGCCCGTAGTGGCCAGCACCCTGCTGAAATTCCGAACGGATCAGGATACCTCCCAGACCAAAACTAAAACCATAGGCAACTGTGGCTGGTTTGACAGTGCCAAGTGCCTCCTGCAAACAGACATCAGGAACCTGGCCTGGTAAGTTTTGTTTCCCTGGGGAAAGGCCACCGTTCTTGTCCGGGGCCCGCCAGCCCGGAATGGCCGGCTTCCTGCTGAAATTTCTCACGGTTGAGGATACCTCCCAGATGCAAGTTGCCCCCACAGGCAACTGTGGCTGGTTTGACAGTGCCATGTGCCTCCTGCAAACTGACATCAGGAACCTGGCCTGGTGACTTTTGTTTCTCTGGGGAAGTGCCATTGTTCGTGTCCCGTACTCGGAGGCCAGGAGTGGCCGGCTGCCTGCTGAAATACCGCAAAGATCAGGATAGCACCCAGGTGCAAGGTGCCCCCACAGGCACCTGTGCCTGGTTTGACAGTGCCAAGTGCCTCCTGCAAACTGACATCAGGAACCTGGCCTGGTGACTTTGGTTTCTCTGGGGAAAGGCCATCGTTCATCTCCAGGGCCCGTAGTCCGGAGTGGCCGACTGCCTGCTGAAATTCCACACGGTTGAGGATACCTCCCAGATGCAAGGTGCCCCCACAGGCAACTGTGGCTGGTTTGACAGTGCCATGTGCCTCCTGCAAAATGACATCAGGAACCTGGCCTTGTGACTTTCCTTTCTCTGGGGAAAGACCATGATTCCTGTCCAGGGCCTTGCGGCCTGGAGTGGCCGGCTGCCTGCTGAAATTCCGCATGGATCGGGATGCCTCCCAGATGGAAAGTGCCCCCAGAGGCAACTGTGGCTGGTTTGACAGTGCCAAGTGCCTCCTGCAAACTGACATCAGGAACCTGGCCGGGTGACTTTTGTTTCCCTAGGGAAAAGCCGTGGTTCTTGTCCAGGGCCTGGTGGCCCGGAGTGGCCGGCCGCCTGCTGAAATTCCGCATGGATCGGGATGCCTCCCAGATGAAAAGTGCCCCCACAGGCACCTGTGGCTGGTTTGACAGTGCCAAGTGCCTCCTGCAAACTGACATCAGGAACCTGGCCTGGTGACTTTTGTTTCTCTGCGGAAAGACCATCATTCTTTTCCGAGGCCTGGTGGCCCGGAGTGGCCAGCAGCCTGCTGAAATTCCGCACGGATCAGGATACCTCCCACACCGAAACTAAAACCATAGGCAACTGTGGCTGGTTTGACAGTGCCAAGTGCCTCCTGCAAACAGACATCAGGAACCTGGCCTGGTAAGTTTTGTTTCTCTGGGGAAAGGCCATCGTTCTTGTCCGGGGCCCGTCAGCCCGGAGTGGCCGGCTGCCTGCTGAAATTTCACACGGTTGAGGATACCTCCCAGATGCAAGTTGCCCCCACAGGCAACTGTGGCTGGTTTGACAGTGCCATGTGCCTCCTGCAAACTGACATCAGGAACCTGGCCGGGTGACTTTTGTTTCCCTAGGGAAAAGCCGTGGTTCTTGTCCAGGGCCTGGTGGCCCGCAGTGGCCGGCCGCCTGCTGAAATTCCGCATGGATCAGGATGCCTCCCAGATGAAAAGTGCCCCCACAGGCACCTGTGGCTGGTTTGACAGTGCCAAGTGCCTCCTGCAAACTGACATCAGGAACCTGGCCTGGTGACTTTTGTTTCTCTGCGGAAAGACCATCATTCTTTTCCGAGGCCTGGTGGCCCGGAGTGGCCAGCAGCCTGCTGAAATTCCGCACGGATCAGGATACCTCCCACACCGAAACTAAAACCATAGGCAACTGTGGCTGGTTTGACAGTGCCAAGTGCCTCCTGCAAACAGACATCAGGAACCTGGCCTGGTAAGATTTGTTTCTCTGGGGAAAGGCCATCGTTCTTGTCCGGGGCCCGTCAGCCCAGAGTGGCCGGCTGCCTGCTGAAATTTCACACGGTTGAGGATACCTCCCAGATGCAAGTTGCCCCCACAGGCACCTGTGGCTGGTTTGACAGTGCCAAGTGCCTCCTGCAAACTGACATCAGGAACCTGGCCGGGTGACTTTTGTTTCTCTGCGGAAAGACCATAGTTCATGTCCACGGCCTTGTGGCCCGGAGTGGCCGGCTGCCTGCTGAAATTCCGCACGGTTCAGGATGCCTCCCACATGAAAAGTGCCCCCACAGGCAACTGTGGCTGGTTTGACAGTGCCAAGTGCCTCCTGCAAACTGACATCAGGAACCTGGCCTGGTGACTTTTGTTTCTCTGGGGTAAGGCCATCATTCTTTTCCGAGTCCTGGTGGCCCGTAGTGGCCAGCACCCTGCTGAAATTCCGAACGGATCAGGATACCTCCCAGACCAAAACTAAAACCATAGGCAACTGTGGCTGGTTTGACAGTGCCAAGTGCCTCCTGCAAACAGACATCAGGAACCTGGCCTGGTAAGTTTTGTTTCCCTGGGGAAAGGCCACCGTTCTTGTCCGGGGCCCGCCAGCCCGGAATGGCCGGCTTCCTGCTGAAATTTCTCACGGTTGAGGATACCTCCCAGATGCAAGTTGCCCCCACAGGCAACTGTGGCTGGTTTGACAGTGCCATGTGCCTCCTGCAAACTGACATCAGGAACCTGGCCTGGTGACTTTTGTTTCTCTGGGGAAGTGCCATTGTTCGTGTCCCGTACTCGGAGGCCAGGAGTGGCCGGCTGCCTGCTGAAATACCGCAAAGATCAGGATAGCACCCAGGTGCAAGGTGCCCCCACAGGCACCTGTGCCTGGTTTGACAGTGCCAAGTGCCTCCTGCAAACTGACATCAGGAACCTGGCCTGGTGACTTTGGTTTCTCTGGGGAAAGGCCATCGTTCATCTCCAGGGCCCGTAGTCCGGAGTGGCCGACTGCCTGCTGAAATTCCACACGGTTGAGGATACCTCCCAGATGCAAGGTGCCCCCACAGGCAACTGTGGCTGGTTTGACAGTGCCATGTGCCTCCTGCAAAATGACATCAGGAACCTGGCCTTGTGACTTTCCTTTCTCTGGGGAAAGACCATGATTCATGTCCAGGGCCTTGCGGCCTGGAGTGGCCGGCTGCCTGCTGAAATTCCGCATGGATCGGGATGCCTCCCAGATGGAAAGTGCCCCCAGAGGCAACTGTGGCTGGTTTGACAGTGCCAAGTGCCTCCTGCAAACTGACATCAGGAACCTGGCCGGGTGACTTTTGTTTCCCTAGGGAAAAGCCGTGGTTCTTGTCCAGGGCCTGGTGGCCCGGAGTGGCCGGCCGCCTGCTGAAATTCCGCATGGATCAGGATGCCTCCCAGATGAAAAGTGCCCCCACAGGCACCTGTGGCTGGTTTGACAGTGCCAAGTGCCTCCTGCAAACTGACATCAGGAACCTGGCCTGGTGACTTTTGTTTCTCTGCGGAAAGACCATCATTCTTTTCCGAGGCCTGGTGGCCCGTAGTGGCCAGCAGCCTGCTGAAATTCCGCACGGATCAGGATACCTCCCACACCGAAACTAAAACCATAGGCAATTGTGGCTGGTTTGACAGTGCCAAGTGCCTCCTGCAAACAGACATCAGGAACCTGGCCTGGTAAGTTTTGTTTCTCTGGGGAAAGGCCATCGTTCTTGTCCGGGGCCCGTCAGCCCGGAGTGGCCGGCTGCCTGCTGAAATTTCACACGGTTGAGGATACCTCCCAGATGCAAGTTGCTCCCACAGGCAACTGTGGCTGGTTTGACAGTGCCATGTGCCTCCTGCAAACTGACATCAGGAACCTGGCCGGGTGACTTTTGTTTCCCTAGGGAAAAGCCGTGGTTCTTGCCCAGGCCTGGTGGCCCGCAGTGGCCGGCCGCCTGCTGAAATTCCGCATGGATCAGGAAGCCTCCCAGATGAAAAGTGCCCCCACAGGCACCTGTGGCTGGTTTGACAGTGCCAAGTGCCTCCTGCAAACTGACATCAGGAACCTGGCCTGGTGACTTTTGTTTCTCTGCGGAAAGACCATCATTCTTTTCCGAGGCCTGGTGGCCCGGAGTGGCCAGCAGCCTGCTGAAATTCCGCACGGATCAGGATACCTCCCACACCGAAACTAAAACCATAGGCAACTGTGGCTGGTTTGACAGTGCCAAGTGCCTCCTGCAAACAGACATCAGGAACCTGGCCTGGTAAGTTTTGTTTCTCTGGGGAAAGGCCATCGTTCTTGTCCGGGGCCCGTCAGCCCAGAGTGGCCGGCTGCCTGCTGAAATTTCACACGGTTGAGGATACCTCCCAGATGCAAGTTGCCCCCACAGGCAACTGTGGCTGGTTTGACAGTGCCATGTGCCTCCTGCAAACTGACATCAGGAACCTGACCCGGTGACATTCGTTTCTCTGGAGAAAGACCATGATTCATGTCCAGGGCCTTGCGGCCTGGAGTGCCCGGCTGCCTGCTGAAATTCCGCATGGATCAGGATGCCTCCCAGATGGAAAGTGCCCCCACAGCCAACTGTGGCTGGTTTGACAGTGCCAAGTGCCTCCTGCAAACTGACATCAGGAACCTGCCTGGTGACATTTATTTCTCTGGGGAAAGGCCATTGTACGTGTCCAAGGCCTAGTGGCCCGGAGTGGCCGGCTGCTTGCTGGAATTCTGCATGGATCAGGATGCCGCCGAGATGCAACGTGCCCCCACAGGCACCTGTGGCTGGTTTGACAGTGCCAAGTGCCTCCTGCAAACTGACATCAGGAACCTGGCCTGGTGACTTTTGTTTCTCTGGGGAAAGGCCATGGTTCATATTCTACAAACTGTGGCCCAGAGTGGCCCGCTGCCTGCTGAAATTCCGCACAGATCAGGATACCTCCCAGATGCAAGGATGCCCCCACAGGCACCTGTGGCTGGTTTGACAGTGCCAAGTGCCTCCTGCCAACTGACATCAAGAACCTGGCCTGGTGACTTTTGTTTCTCTGGGATAAGGCCATGGTTGGTATCCTGAGCCTGGTGTCCTGGAGTGGCCGTCTGCCTGCTAAAATTCTGGACGGGCCAGGATACCGCCAAGATGCAAGGTGCCCCCAGAGGCACCTGTGCCTGGTTTGACAGTGCCAAGTGCTTCCTGCAAACTGACATCAGAAACCTGGCCTGGTGATTTTCTTTCTCAGGGGAAAGGCCATGGTTCATGTCCAGGGCCCGGTGGCCCGCAGTTGCCTGCTGCCTGATGAAATTCCACACGGATGAGGATACCTCCCAGATGCAAGGTGCCGCCACAGGCAACTGTGGCTGGTTTGACAGTGCCAAGCGCCTCCTGCAAACTGACATCAGGAACCTGGCCTGGTGACTTTTGTTTCTCAGGGGAAATGTTATTATTCTTGTTCAGAGCCCGGTGGCTCGGAGTGGCCGGCTGCCTGCTGAAATACCGCACAGATCAGGATAGCACCCAGATGCAAGGTGCCCCCACAGGCACCTGTGGCTGGTTTGACAGTGCCATGTGCCTCCTGCAAATTGACATCAGGAACCTGGCCTGGTGACTTTTGTTTCTCTGGGGAAAGGCCATCGTTCCTCTCCAGGGCCCGCTGGCCCGGAGTAGCCGGCAGCCTGCTGAAATTCCGCACGGATCAGGATACCTCCCAGACCGAAACAAAAATCATAGGCCGCTGTGGCTGGTTTGACAGTGCCAAGTGCCTCCTGCAAACTGACATCAGGAACCTGGCCTGGTAAGTTTTGTTTCTCTGGGGAAAGGCAATCGTTCTTGTCCGGGGCCCGCCGGCCCGGAGTGGCCGGCTGCCTGCTGAAATTCCACAGGGTTGAGGATACCTCCCAGATGCAAGGTGCCCCCACAGGCAACTGTGGCTGGTTTGACAGTGTCATGTGCCTCCTGCAAAATGACATCAGGAACCTGGCCTGGTGACTTTCCTTTCTCTGGGGAAAGACCATGATTCATGTCCAGGGCCTTGCGGCCTGGAGTGCCCGGCTGCCTGCTGAAATTCCACAGGGTTGAGGATACCTGCCAGATGGAAAGTGGCCCCACAGGCAACTGTGGCTGGTTTGACAGTGCCAAGTGCCTCCTGCAAACTGACATCAGGAACCTGGCCGGGTGACTTTTGTTTCCCTAGGGAAAAGCCGTGGTTCTTGTCCAGGGCCTGGTGGCCCGCAGTGGCCGGCCGCCTGCTGAAATTCCGCATGGATCAGGATGCCTCCCAGATGAAAAGCGCCCCCACAGGCAACTGTGGCTGGTTTGACAGTGCCAAGTGCCTCCTGCAAACTGACATCAGGAACCTGGCCGGGTGAGTTTTGTTTCTCTGGGGAAAGGCCATGGTTCATATCCTGGATACCTAGGACCGGAGAGGCCGGCTGCCTGTTGAAATTCCTCACTTATCAGGATGCCGCCGAGATGCAAGATGCCCCCACAGGCACCTGTGGCTGCTTCGACTGTGCCAAGTGCCTCCTGCAAACTGACATCAGGAACCTGGCCGGGTGACTTTTGTTTCTCTGGGGAAAGGCCATGGTTCATATCCTGGACCCGTAGTCCCGGAGTGGCCGGCTGCCTGCTGAAATTCCGAACGGATCAGGATGCCTCCCAGATGCAAAGTGCCCCCAGAGGCAATTGTGGCTGGTTTGACAGTGCCAAGTGCCTCCTGCAAACTGACATCAGGAACCTGGCCTGGTGACTTTTGTTTCTCTGGGGAAAGGCCATTGTACGTGTCCAAGGCCTAGTGGCCCGGAGTGGCCGGCTGCTTGCTGGAATTCTGCATGGCTCAGGATGCCGCCGAGATGCAAGGTGCCCCCACAGGCACCTGTGCCTGGTTTGACAGTGCCATGTGCCTCCTGCAAACTGACATCAGGAACCTGGCCTGGTGACTTTTGTTTCTCTGGGGAAAGGCCATGGTTCATATCCTACAAACTGTGGCCCAGCGTGGCCGGCTGCCTCCTGAAATTCCGCACGGATCAGGATACCTCCCAGATGCAAGGTGCCCCACGGGAAACTGTGGCTGGTTTGACAGTGCCAAGTGCCTCCTGCCAACTGACATCAGGAACCTGGCCTGGTGACTTTTGTTTCTCTGGGGAAAGGCCATGGTTGGTATCCTGAGCCTGGTGTCCCGGAGTGGCCGTCTGCCTGCTAAAATTCTGGACGGACCAGGATGCCGCCAAGATGCAAGGTGCCCCCAGAGGCAACTGTGGCTGGTTTGACAGTGCCAAGTGCTTCCTGCAAACTGACATCAGAAACCTGGCCTGGTGATTTTCTTTGTCAGGGGAAAGGCCATGGTTCATGTCCGGGGCCCGGTGGCTCGCAGTTGCCTGCTGCCTGCTGAAATTCCACACGGATCCGGATACCTCCCAGATGCAAGGTGCCCCCACAGGCAACTTTGGCTGGTTTGACAGTGCCAAGTGCCTCCTGCAAATTGACATCAGGAACCTGGCCTGGTGACTATTGTTTCTCTGGGGAAAGGTTATTATTCTTGTTCAGAGCCCTGTGGCTCGGAGTGGCCGGCTGCCTGCTGAAATTCCGCATGGATCAGGATACCTCCCAGGTTCAAGGTGCCGCCACAGGCAACTGTGGCTGGTTTGACAGTGCCAAGTGCCTCCTGCAAACTGACATCAGGAACCTGGCCTGGTGACTTTTGTTTCTCATGGGAAGTGCCATCGTTCGTGTCCCGTACTCGGAGGCCAGGAGTGGCCGGCTGCCTGCTGAAATACCGCACAGATCAGGATAGCACCCAGATGAAAGGTGCCCCCACAGGCACCTGTGCCTGGTTTGACAGTGCCAAGTGCCTCCTGCAAACTGCCATCAGGAACCTGGCCTTGTGACTTTCCTTTCTCTGGGGAAAGACCATGATTCATGTCCAGGGCCTTGCGGCCTGGAGTGCCCGGCTGCCTGCTGAAATTCCGCATGGATCGGGATGCCTCCCAGATGGAAAGTGGCCCCACAGGCAACTGTGGCTGGTTTGACAGTGCCAAGTGCCTCCTGCAAACTGACATCAGGAACCTGGCCGGGTGACTTTTGTTTCCCTAGGGAAAAGCCGTGGTTCTTGTCCAGGGCCTGGTGGCCCGGAGTGGCCGGCCGCCTGCTGAAATTCCTCACGGTTGAGGATACCTCCCAGATGAAAGGTGCCCCCACAGGCACCTGTGGCTGGTTTGACAGTGCCAAGTGCCTCCTGCAAACTGACATCAGGAACCTGGCCTGGTGACTTTTGTTTCTCTGCGGAAAGACCATAGTTCATGTCCACGGCCTTGTGGCCCGGAGTGGCCGGCTGCCTGCTGAAATTCCGCACGGTTCAGGATGCCTCCCACATGAAAAGTGCCCCCACAGGCAACTGTGGCTGGTTTGACAGTGCCAAGTGCCTCCTGCAAACTGACATCAGGAACCTGGCCTGGTGACTTTTGTTTCTCTGGGGAAAGGCCATCATTCTTTTCCGAGGCCTGGTGGCCCGTAGTGGCCAGCACCCTGCTGAAATTCCGAACGGATCAGGATACCTCCCAGACCAAAACTAAAACCATAGGCAACTGTGGCTGGTTTGACAGTGCCAAGTGCCTCCTGCAAACAGACATCAGGAACCTGGCCTGGTAAGTTTTGTTTCCCTGGGGAAAGGCCACCGTTCTTGTCCGGGGCCCGCCAGCCCGGAATGGCCGGCTTCCTGCTGAAATTTCTCACGGTTGAGGATACCTCCCAGATGCAAGTTGCCCCCACAGGCAACTGTGGCTGGTTTGACAGTGCCATGTGCCTCCTGCAAATTGACATCAGGAACCTGGCCTGGTGACTTTTGTTTCTCTGGGGAAGTGCCATTGTTCGTGTCCCGTACTCGGAGGCCAGGAGTGGCCGGCTGCCTGCTGAAATACCGCACAGATCAGGATAGCACCCAGGTGCAAGGTGCCCCCACAGGCACCTGTGCCTGGTTTGACAGTGCCAAGTGCCTCCTGCAAACTGACATCAGGAACCTGGCCTGGTGACTTTTGTTTCTCTGGGGAAAGGCCATCGTTCATCTCCAGGGCCCGTAGTCCGGAGTGGCCGACTGCCTGCTGAAATTCCACACGGTTGAGGATACCTCCCAGATGCAAGTTGCCCCCACAGGCAACTGTGGCTGGTTTGACAGTGCCATGTGCCTCCTGCAAAATGACATCAGGAACCTGGCCTTGTGACTTTCCTTTCTCTGGGGAAAGACCATGATTCATGTCCAGGGCCTTGCGGCCTGGAGTGGCCGGCTGCCTGCTGAAATTCCGCATGGATCAGGATGCCTCCCAGATGGAAAGTGCCCCCAGAGGCAACTGTGGCTGGTTTGACAGTGCCAAGTGCCTCCTGCAAACTGACATCAGGAACCTGGCCGGGTGACTTTTGTTTCCCTAGGGAAAAGCCGTGGTTCTTGTCCAGGGCCTGGTGGCCCGGAGTGGCCGGCCGCCTGCTGAAATTCCGCATGGATCGGGATGCCTCCCAGATGAAAAGTGCCCCCACAGGCACCTGTGGCTGGTTTGACAGTGCCAAGTGCCTCCTGCAAACTGACATCAGGAACCTGGCCTGGTGACTTTTGTTTCTCTGCGGAAAGACCATCATTCTTTTCCGAGGCCTGGTGGCCCGGAGTGGCCAGCAGCCTGCTGAAATTCCGCACGGATCAGGATACCTCCCACACCGAAACTAAAACCATAGGCAACTGTGGCTGGTTTGACAGTGCCAAGTGCCTCCTGCAAACAGACATCAGGAACCTGGCCGGGTGAGTTTTGTTTCTCTGGGGAAAGGCCATGGTTCATATCCTGGATACCTAGGACCGGAGAGGCCGGCTGCCTCTTGAAATTCCTCGCTTATCAGGATGCCGCCGAGATGCAAGATGCCCCCACAGGCACCTGTGGCTGCTTCGACTGTGCCAAGTGCCTCCTGCAAACTGACATCAGGAACCTGGCCGGGTGACTTTTGTTTCTCTGGGGAAAGGCCATGGTTCATATCCTGGACCCGTAGTCCCGGAGTGGCCGGCTGCCTGCTGAAATTCCGAACGGATCAGGATGCCTCCCAGATGCAAAGTGCCCCCAGAGGCAATTGTGGCTGGTTTGACAGTGCCAAGTGCCTCCTGCAAACTGACATCAGGAACCTGGCCTGGTGACTTTTGTTTCTCTGGGGAAAGGCCATTGTACGTGTCCAAGGCCTAGTGGCCCGGAGTGGCCGGCTGCTTGCTGGAATTCTGCATGGCTCAGGATGCCGCCGAGATGCAAGGTGCCCCCACAGGCACCTGTGCCTGGTTTGACAGTGCCATGTGCCTCCTGCAAACTGACATCAGGAACCTGGCCTGGTGACTTTTGTTTCTCTGGGGAAAGGCCATGGTTCATATCCTACAAACTGTGGCCCAGCGTGGCCGGCTGCCTCCTGAAATTCCGCACGGATCAGGATACCTCCCAGATGCAAGGTGCCCCACGGGAAACTGTGGCTGGTTTGACAGTGCCAAGTGCCTCCTGCCAACTGACATCAGGAACCTGGCCTGGTGACTTTTGTTTCTCTGGGGAAAGGCCATGGTTGGTATCCTGAGCCTGGTGTCCTGGAGTGGCCGTCTGCCTGCTAAAATTCTGGACGGACCAGGATGCCGCCAAGATGCAAGGTGCCCCCAGAGGCAACTGTGGCTGGTTTGACAGTGCCAAGTGCTTCCTGCAAACTGACATCAGAAACCTGGCCTGGTGATTTTCTTTGTCAGGGGAAAGGCCATGGTTCATGTCCAGGGCCCGGTGGCTCGCAGTTGCCTGCTGCCTGCTGAAATTCCACACGGATCCGGATACCTCCCAGATGCAAGGTGCCCCCACAGGCAACTTTGGCTGGTTTGACAGTGCCAAGTGCGTCCTGCAAATTGACATCAGGAACCTGGCCTGGTGACTATTGTTTCTCTGGGGAAAGGTTATTATTCTTGTTCAGAGCCCGGTGGCTCGGAGTGGCCGGCTGCCTGCTGAAATTCCGCATGGATCAGGATACCTCCCAGGTTCAAGGTGCCGCCACAGGCAACTGTGGCTGGTTTGACAGTGCCAAGTGCCTCCTGCAAACTGACATCAGGAACCTGGCCTGGTGACTTTTGTTTCTCATGGGAAGTGCCATCGTTCGTGTCCCGTACTCGGAATCCAGGAGTGGCCGGCTGCCTGCTGAAATACCGCACAGATCAGGATACCTCCCAGATGCAAGGTGGACCCACAGACAACTGTGGCTGGTTTGACAGTGCCAAGTGCCTCCTGCAAACTGCCATCAGGAACCTGGCCTTGTGACTTTCCTTTCTCTGGGGAAAGACCATGATTCATGTCCAGGGCCTTGCGGCCTGGAGTGCCCGGCTGCCTGCTGAAATTCCGCATGGATCGGGATGCCTCCCAGATGGAAAGTGGCCCCACAGGCAACTGTGGCTGGTTTGACAGTGCCAAGTGCCTCCTGCAAACTGACATCAGGAACCTGGCCGGGTGACTTTTGTTTCCCTAGGGAAAAGCCGTGGTTCTTGTCCAGGGCCTGGTGGCCCGGAGTGGCCGGCCGCCTGCTGAAATTCCTCACGGTTGAGGATACCTCCCAGATGAAAGGTGCCCCCACAGGCACCTGTGGCTGGTTTGACAGTGCCAAGTGCCTCCTGCAAACTGACATCAGGAACCTGGCCTGGTGACTTTTGTTTCTCTGCGGAAAGACCATAGTTCATGTCCACGGCCTTGTGGCCCGGAGTGGCCGGCTGCCTGCTGAAATTCCGCACGGTTCAGGATGCCTCCCACATGAAAAGTGCCCCCACAGGCAACTGTGGCTGGTTTGACAGTGCCAAGTGCCTCCTGCAAACTGACATCAGGAACCTGGCCTGGTGACTTTTGTTTCTCTGGGGAAAGGCCATCATTCTTTTCCGAGGCCTGGTGGCCCGTAGTGGCCAGCACCCTGCTGAAATTCCGAACGGATCAGGATACCTCCCAGACCAAAACTAAAACCATAGGCAACTGTGGCTGGTTTGACAGTGCCAAGTGCCTCCTGCAAACAGACATCAGGAACCTGGCCTGGTAAGTTTTGTTTCCCTGGGGAAAGGCCACCGTTCTTGTCCGGGGCCCGCCAGCCCGGAATGGCCGGCTTCCTGCTGAAATTTCTCACGGTTGAGGATACCTCCCAGATGCAAGTTGCCCCCACAGGCAACTGTGGCTGGTTTGACAGTGCCATGTGCCTCCTGCAAACTGACATCAGGAACCTGGCCTGGTGACTTTTGTTTCTCTGGGGAAGTGCCATTGTTCGTGTCCCGTACTCGGAGGCCAGGAGTGGCCGGCTGCCTGCTGAAATACCGCACAGATCAGGATAGCACCCAGGTGCAAGGTGCCCCCACAGGCACCTGTGCCTGGTTTGACAGTGCCAAGTGCCTCCTGCAAACTGACATCAGGAACCTGGCCTGGTGACTTTTGTTTCTCTGGGGAAAGGCCATCGTTCATCTCCAGGGCCCGTAGTCCGGAGTGGCCGACTGCCTGCTGAAATTCCACACGGTTGAGGATACCTCCCAGATGCAAGTTGCCCCCACAGGCAACTGTGGCTGGTTTGACAGTGCCATGTGCCTCCTGCAAAATGACATCAGGAACCTGGCCTTGTGACTTTCCTTTCTCTGGGGAAAGACCATGATTCATGTCCAGGGCCTTGCGGCCTGGAGTGGCCGGCTGCCTGCTGAAATTCCGCATGGATCAGGATGCCTCCCAGATGGAAAGTGCCCCCAGAGGCAACTGTGGCTGGTTTGACAGTGCCAAGTGCCTCCTGCAAACTGACATCAGGAACCTGGCCGGGTGACTTTTGTTTCCCTAGGGAAAAGCCGTGGTTCTTGTCCAGGGCCTGGTGGCCCGCAGTGGCCGGCCGCCTGCTGAAATTCCGCATGGATCAGGATGCCTCCCAGATGAAAAGTGCCCCCACAGGCACCTGTGGCTGGTTTGACAGTGCCAAGTGCCTCCTGCAAACTGACATCAGGAACCTGGCCTGGTGACTTTTGTTTCTCTGCGGAAAGACCATCATTCTTTTCCGAGGCCTGGTGGCCCGGAGTGGCCAGCAGCCTGCTGAAATTCCGCACGGATCAGGATACCTCCCACACCGAAACTAAAACCATAGGCAACTGTGGCTGGTTTGACAGTGCCAAGTGCCTCCTGCAAACAGACATCAGGAACCTGGCCGGGTGAGTTTTGTTTCTCTGGGGAAAGGCCATGGTTCATATCCTGGATACCTAGGACCGGAGAGGCCGGCTGCCTCTTGAAATTCCTCACTTATCAGGATGCCGCCGAGATGCAAGATGCCCCCACAGGCACCTGTGGCTGCTTCGACTGTGCCAAGTGCCTCCTGCAAACTGACATCAGGAACCTGGCCGGGTGACTTTTGTTTCTCTGGGGAAAGGCCATGGTTCATATCCTGGACCCGTAGTCCCGGAGTGGCCGGCTGCCTGCTGAAATTCCGAACGGATCAGGATGCCTCCCAGATGCAAAGTGCCCCCAGAGGCAATTGTGGCTGGTTTGACAGTGCCAAGTGCCTCCTGCAAACTGACATCAGGAACCTGGCCTGGTGACTTTTGTTTCTCTGGGGAAAGGCCATTGTACGTGTCCAAGGCCTAGTGGCCCGGAGTGGCCGGCTGCTTGCTGGAATTCTGCATGGCTCAGGATGCCGCCGAGATGCAAGGTGCCCCCACAGGCACCTGTGCCTGGTTTGACAGTGCCATGTGCCTCCTGCAAACTGACATCAGGAACCTGGCCTGGTGACTTTTGTTTCTCTGGGGAAAGGCCATGGTTCATATCCTACAAACTGTGGCCCAGCGTGGCCGGCTGCCTCCTGAAATTCCGCACGGATCAGGATACCTCCCAGATGCAAGGTGCCCCACGGGAAACTGTGGCTGGTTTGACAGTGCCAAGTGCCTCCTGCCAACTGACATCAGGAACCTGGCCTGGTGACTTTTGTTTCTCTGGGGAAAGGCCATGGTTGGTATCCTGAGCCTGGTGTCCCGGAGTGGCCGTCTGCCTGCTAAAATTCTGGACGGACCAGGATGCCGCCAAGATGCAAGGTGCCCCCAGAGGCAACTGTGGCTGGTTTGACAGTGCCAAGTGCTTCCTGCAAACTGACATCAGAAACCTGGCCTGGTGATTTTCTTTGTCAGGGGAAAGGCCATGGTTCATGTCCGGGGCCCGGTGGCTCGCAGTTGCCTGCTGCCTGCTGAAATTCCACACGGATCCGGATACCTCCCAGATGCAAGGTGCCCCCACAGGCAACTTTGGCTGGTTTGACAGTGCCAAGTGCCTCCTGCAAATTGACATCAGGAACCTGGCCTGGTGACTATTGTTTCTCTGGGGAAAGGTTATTATTCTTGTTCAGAGCCCTGTGGCTCGGAGTGGCCGGCTGCCTGCTGAAATTCCGCATGGATCAGGATACCTCCCAGGTTCAAGGTGCCGCCACAGGCAACTGTGGCTGGTTTGACAGTGCCAAGTGCCTCCTGCAAACTGACATCAGGAACCTGGCCTGGTGACTTTTGTTTCTCATGGGAAGTGCCATCGTTCGTGTCCCGTACTCGGAGGCCAGGAGTGGCCGGCTGCCTGCTGAAATACCGCACAGATCAGGATAGCACCCAGATGAAAGGTGCCCCCACAGGCACCTGTGCCTGGTTTGACAGTGCCAAGTGCCTCCTGCAAACTGCCATCAGGAACCTGGCCTTGTGACTTTCCTTTCTCTGGGGAAAGACCATGATTCATGTCCAGGGCCTTGCGGCCTGGAGTGCCCGGCTGCCTGCTGAAATTCCGCATGGATCGGGATGCCTCCCAGATGGAAAGTGGCCCCACAGGCAACTGTGGCTGGTTTGACAGTGCCAAGTGCCTCCTGCAAACTGACATCAGGAACCTGGCCGGGTGACTTTTGTTTCCCTAGGGAAAAGCCGTGGTTCTTGTCCAGGGCCTGGTGGCCCGGAGTGGCCGGCCGCCTGCTGAAATTCCTCACGGTTGAGGATACCTCCCAGATGAAAGGTGCCCCCACAGGCACCTGTGGCTGGTTTGACAGTGCCAAGTGCCTCCTGCAAACTGACATCAGGAACCTGGCCTGGTGACTTTTGTTTCTCTGCGGAAAGACCATAGTTCATGTCCACGGCCTTGTGGCCCGGAGTGGCCGGCTGCCTGCTGAAATTCCGCACGGTTCAGGATGCCTCCCACATGAAAAGTGCCCCCACAGGCAACTGTGGCTGGTTTGACAGTGCCAAGTGCCTCCTGCAAACTGACATCAGGAACCTGGCCTGGTGACTTTTGTTTCTCTGGGGAAAGGCCATCATTCTTTTCCGAGGCCTGGTGGCCCGTAGTGGCCAGCACCCTGCTGAAATTCCGAACGGATCAGGATACCTCCCAGACCAAAACTAAAACCATAGGCAACTGTGGCTGGTTTGACAGTGCCAAGTGCCTCCTGCAAACAGACATCAGGAACCTGGCCTGGTAAGTTTTGTTTCCCTGGGGAAAGGCCACCGTTCTTGTCCGGGGCCCGCCAGCCCGGAATGGCCGGCTTCCTGCTGAAATTTCTCACGGTTGAGGATACCTCCCAGATGCAAGTTGCCCCCACAGGCAACTGTGGCTGGTTTGACAGTGCCATGTGCCTCCTGCAAATTGACATCAGGAACCTGGCCTGGTGACTTTTGTTTCTCTGGGGAAGTGCCATTGTTCGTGTCCCGTACTCGGAGGCCAGGAGTGGCCGGCTGCCTGCTGAAATACCGCACAGATCAGGATAGCACCCAGGTGCAAGGTGCCCCCACAGGCACCTGTGCCTGGTTTGACAGTGCCAAGTGCCTCCTGCAAACTGACATCAGGAACCTGGCCTGGTGACTTTTGTTTCTCTGGGGAAAGGCCATCGTTCATCTCCAGGGCCCGTAGTCCGGAGTGGCCGACTGCCTGCTGAAATTCCACACGGTTGAGGATACCTCCCAGATGCAAGTTGCCCCCACAGGCAACTGTGGCTGGTTTGACAGTGCCATGTGCCTCCTGCAAAATGACATCAGGAACCTGGCCTTGTGACTTTCCTTTCTCTGGGGAAAGACCATGATTCATGTCCAGGGCCTTGCGGCCTGGAGTGGCCGGCTGCCTGCTGAAATTCCGCATGGATCAGGATGCCTCCCAGATGGAAAGTGCCCCCAGAGGCAACTGTGGCTGGTTTGACAGTGCCAAGTGCCTCCTGCAAACTGACATCAGGAACCTGGCCGGGTGACTTTTGTTTCCCTAGGGAAAAGCCGTGGTTCTTGTCCAGGGCCTGGTGGCCCGGAGTGGCCGGCCGCCTGCTGAAATTCCGCATGGATCAGGATGCCTCCCAGATGAAAAGTGCCCCCACAGGCACCTGTGGCTGGTTTGACAGTGCCAAGTGCCTCCTGCAAACTGACATCAGGAACCTGGCCTGGTGACTTTTGTTTCTCTGCGGAAAGACCATCATTCTTTTCCGAGGCCTGGTGGCCCGGAGTGGCCAGCAGCCTGCTGAAATTCCGCACGGATCAGGATACCTCCCACACCGAAACTAAAACCATAGGCAACTGTGGCTGGTTTGACAGTGCCAAGTGCCTCCTGCAAACAGACATCAGGAACCTGGCCGGGTGAGTTTTGTTTCTCTGGGGAAAGGCCATGGTTCATATCCTGGATACCTAGGACCGGAGAGGCCGGCTGCCTCTTGAAATTCCTCGCTTATCAGGATGCCGCCGAGATGCAAGATGCCCCCACAGGCACCTGTGGCTGCTTCGACTGTGCCAAGTGCCTCCTGCAAACTGACATCAGGAACCTGGCCGGGTGACTTTTGTTTCTCTGGGGAAAGGCCATGGTTCATATCCTGGACCCGTAGTCCCGGAGTGGCCGGCTGCCTGCTGAAATTCCGAACGGATCAGGATGCCTCCCAGATGCAAAGTGCCCCCAGAGGCAATTGTGGCTGGTTTGACAGTGCCAAGTGCCTCCTGCAAACTGACATCAGGAACCTGGCCTGGTGACTTTTGTTTCTCTGGGGAAAGGCCATTGTACGTGTCCAAGGCCTAGTGGCCCGGAGTGGCCGGCTGCTTGCTGGAATTCTGCATGGCTCAGGATGCCGCCGAGATGCAAGGTGCCCCCACAGGCACCTGTGCCTGGTTTGACAGTGCCATGTGCCTCCTGCAAACTGACATCAGGAACCTGGCCTGGTGACTTTTGTTTCTCTGGGGAAAGGCCATGGTTCATATCCTACAAACTGTGGCCCAGCGTGGCCGGCTGCCTCCTGAAATTCCGCACGGATCAGGATACCTCCCAGATGCAAGGTGCCCCACGGGAAACTGTGGCTGGTTTGACAGTGCCAAGTGCCTCCTGCCAACTGACATCAGGAACCTGGCCTGGTGACTTTTGTTTCTCTGGGGAAAGGCCATGGTTGGTATCCTGAGCCTGGTGTCCTGGAGTGGCCGTCTGCCTGCTAAAATTCTGGACGGACCAGGATGCCGCCAAGATGCAAGGTGCCCCCAGAGGCAACTGTGGCTGGTTTGACAGTGCCAAGTGCTTCCTGCAAACTGACATCAGAAACCTGGCCTGGTGATTTTCTTTGTCAGGGGAAAGGCCATGGTTCATGTCCAGGGCCCGGTGGCTCGCAGTTGCCTGCTGCCTGCTGAAATTCCACACGGATCCGGATACCTCCCAGATGCAAGGTGCCCCCACAGGCAACTTTGGCTGGTTTGACAGTGCCAAGTGCGTCCTGCAAATTGACATCAGGAACCTGGCCTGGTGACTATTGTTTCTCTGGGGAAAGGTTATTATTCTTGTTCAGAGCCCGGTGGCTCGGAGTGGCCGGCTGCCTGCTGAAATTCCGCATGGATCAGGATACCTCCCAGGTTCAAGGTGCCGCCACAGGCAACTGTGGCTGGTTTGACAGTGCCAAGTGCCTCCTGCAAACTGACATCAGGAACCTGGCCTGGTGACTTTTGTTTCTCATGGGAAGTGCCATCGTTCGTGTCCCGTACTCGGAATCCAGGAGTGGCCGGCTGCCTGCTGAAATACCGCACAGATCAGGATACCTCCCAGATGCAAGGTGGACCCACAGACAACTGTGGCTGGTTTGACAGTGCCAAGTGCCTCCTGCAAACTGCCATCAGGAACCTGGCCTTGTGACTTTCCTTTCTCTGGGGAAAGACCATGATTCATGTCCAGGGCCTTGCGGCCTGGAGTGCCCGGCTGCCTGCTGAAATTCCGCATGGATCGGGATGCCTCCCAGATGGAAAGTGGCCCCACAGGCAACTGTGGCTGGTTTGACAGTGCCAAGTGCCTCCTGCAAACTGACATCAGGAACCTGGCCGGGTGACTTTTGTTTCCCTAGGGAAAAGCCGTGGTTCTTGTCCAGGGCCTGGTGGCCCGGAGTGGCCGGCCGCCTGCTGAAATTCCTCACGGTTGAGGATACCTCCCAGATGAAAGGTGCCCCCACAGGCACCTGTGGCTGGTTTGACAGTGCCAAGTGCCTCCTGCAAACTGACATCAGGAACCTGGCCTGGTGACTTTTGTTTCTCTGCGGAAAGACCATAGTTCATGTCCACGGCCTTGTGGCCCGGAGTGGCCGGCTGCCTGCTGAAATTCCGCACGGTTCAGGATGCCTCCCACATGAAAAGTGCCCCCACAGGCAACTGTGGCTGGTTTGACAGTGCCAAGTGCCTCCTGCAAACTGACATCAGGAACCTGGCCTGGTGACTTTTGTTTCTCTGGGGAAAGGCCATCATTCTTTTCCGAGGCCTGGTGGCCCGTAGTGGCCAGCACCCTGCTGAAATTCCGAACGGATCAGGATACCTCCCAGACCAAAACTAAAACCATAGGCAACTGTGGCTGGTTTGACAGTGCCAAGTGCCTCCTGCAAACAGACATCAGGAACCTGGCCTGGTAAGTTTTGTTTCCCTGGGGAAAGGCCACCGTTCTTGTCCGGGGCCCGCCAGCCCGGAATGGCCGGCTTCCTGCTGAAATTTCTCACGGTTGAGGATACCTCCCAGATGCAAGTTGCCCCCACAGGCAACTGTGGCTGGTTTGACAGTGCCATGTGCCTCCTGCAAACTGACATCAGGAACCTGGCCTGGTGACTTTTGTTTCTCTGGGGAAGTGCCATTGTTCGTGTCCCGTACTCGGAGGCCAGGAGTGGCCGGCTGCCTGCTGAAATACCGCACAGATCAGGATAGCACCCAGGTGCAAGGTGCCCCCACAGGCACCTGTGCCTGGTTTGACAGTGCCAAGTGCCTCCTGCAAACTGACATCAGGAACCTGGCCTGGTGACTTTTGTTTCTCTGGGGAAAGGCCATCGTTCATCTCCAGGGCCCGTAGTCCGGAGTGGCCGACTGCCTGCTGAAATTCCACACGGTTGAGGATACCTCCCAGATGCAAGTTGCCCCCACAGGCAACTGTGGCTGGTTTGACAGTGCCATGTGCCTCCTGCAAAATGACATCAGGAACCTGGCCTTGTGACTTTCCTTTCTCTGGGGAAAGACCATGATTCATGTCCAGGGCCTTGCGGCCTGGAGTGGCCGGCTGCCTGCTGAAATTCCGCATGGATCAGGATGCCTCCCAGATGGAAAGTGCCCCCAGAGGCAACTGTGGCTGGTTTGACAGTGCCAAGTGCCTCCTGCAAACTGACATCAGGAACCTGGCCGGGTGACTTTTGTTTCCCTAGGGAAAAGCCGTGGTTCTTGTCCAGGGCCTGGTGGCCCGGAGTGGCCGGCCGCCTGCTGAAATTCCGCATGGATCAGGATGCCTCCCAGATGAAAAGTGCCCCCACAGGCACCTGTGGCTGGTTTGACAGTGCCAAGTGCCTCCTGCAAACTGACATCAGGAACCTGGCCTGGTGACTTTTGTTTCTCTGCGGAAAGACCATCATTCTTTTCCGAGGCCTGGTGGCCCGGAGTGGCCAGCAGCCTGCTGAAATTCCGCACGGATCAGGATACCTCCCACACCGAAACTAAAACCATAGGCAACTGTGGCTGGTTTGACAGTGCCAAGTGCCTCCTGCAAACAGACATCAGGAACCTGGCCGGGTGAGTTTTGTTTCTCTGGGGAAAGGCCATGGTTCATATCCTGGATACCTAGGACCGGAGAGGCCGGCTGCCTCTTGAAATTCCTCACTTATCAGGATGCCGCCGAGATGCAAGATGCCCCCACAGGCACCTGTGGCTGCTTCGACTGTGCCAAGTGCCTCCTGCAAACTGACATCAGGAACCTGGCCGGGTGACTTTTGTTTCTCTGGGGAAAGGCCATGGTTCATATCCTGGACCCGTAGTCCCGGAGTGGCCGGCTGCCTGCTGAAATTCCGAACGGATCAGGATGCCTCCCAGATGCAAAGTGCCCCCAGAGGCAATTGTGGCTGGTTTGACAGTGCCAAGTGCCTCCTGCAAACTGACATCAGGAACCTGGCCTGGTGACTTTTGTTTCTCTGGGGAAAGGCCATTGTACGTGTCCAAGGCCTAGTGGCCCGGAGTGGCCGGCTGCTTGCTGGAATTCTGCATGGCTCAGGATGCCGCCGAGATGCAAGGTGCCCCCACAGGCACCTGTGCCTGGTTTGACAGTGCCATGTGCCTCCTGCAAACTGACATCAGGAACCTGGCCTGGTGACTTTTGTTTCTCTGGGGAAAGGCCATGGTTCATATCCTACAAACTGTGGCCCAGCGTGGCCGGCTGCCTCCTGAAATTCCGCACGGATCAGGATACCTCCCAGATGCAAGGTGCCCCACGGGAAACTGTGGCTGGTTTGACAGTGCCAAGTGCCTCCTGCCAACTGACATCAGGAACCTGGCCTGGTGACTTTTGTTTCTCTGGGGAAAGGCCATGGTTGGTATCCTGAGCCTGGTGTCCTGGAGTGGCCGTCTGCCTGCTAAAATTCTGGACGGACCAGGATGCCGCCAAGATGCAAGGTGCCCCCAGAGGCAACTGTGGCTGGTTTGACAGTGCCAAGTGCTTCCTGCAAACTGACATCAGAAACCTGGCCTGGTGATTTTCTTTGTCAGGGGAAAGGCCATGGTTCATGTCCAGGGCCCGGTGGCTCGCAGTTGCCTGCTGCCTGCTGAAATTCCACACGGATCCGGATACCTCCCAGATGCAAGGTGCCCCCACAGGCAACTTTGGCTGGTTTGACAGTGCCAAGTGCGTCCTGCAAATTGACATCAGGAACCTGGCCTGGTGACTATTGTTTCTCTGGGGAAAGGTTATTATTCTTGTTCAGAGCCCGGTGGCTCGGAGTGGCCGGCTGCCTGCTGAAATTCCGCATGGATCAGGATACCTCCCAGGTTCAAGGTGCCGCCACAGGCAACTGTGGCTGGTTTGACAGTGCCAAGTGCCTCCTGCAAACTGACATCAGGAACCTGGCCTGGTGACTTTTGTTTCTCATGGGAAGTGCCATCGTTCGTGTCCCGTACTCGGAATCCAGGAGTGGCCGGCTGCCTGCTGAAATACCGCACAGATCAGGATACCTCCCAGATGCAAGGTGGACCCACAGACAACTGTGGCTGGTTTGACAGTGCCAAGTGCCTCCTGCAAACTGCCATCAGGAACCTGGCCTTGTGACTTTCCTTTCTCTGGGGAAAGACCATGATTCATGTCCAGGGCCTTGCGGCCTGGAGTGCCCGGCTGCCTGCTGAAATTCCGCATGGATCGGGATGCCTCCCAGATGGAAAGCGGCCCCACAGGCAACTGTGGCTGGTTTGACAGTGCCAAGTGCCTCCTGCAAACTGACATCAGGAACCTGGCCGGGTGACTTTTGTTTCCCTAGGGAAAAGCCGTGGTTCTTGTCCAGGGCCTGGTGGCCCGGAGTGGCCGGCCGCCTGCTGAAATTCCTCACGGTTGAGGATACCTCCCAGATGAAAGGTGCCCCCACAGGCACCTGTGGCTGGTTTGACAGTGCCAAGTGCCTCCTGCAAACTGACATCAGGAACCTGGCCTGGTGACTTTTGTTTCTCTGCGGAAAGACCATAGTTCATGTCCACGGCCTTGTGGCCCGGAGTGGGCGGCTGCCTGCTGAAATTCCGCACGGTTCAGGATGCCTCCCACATGAAAAGTGCCCCCACAGGCAACTGTGGCTGGTTTGACAGTGCCAAGTGCCTCCTGCAAACTGACATCAGGAACCTGGCCTGGTGACTTTTGTTTCTCTGCGGAAAGACCATCATTCTTTTCCGAGGCCTGGTGGCCCGGAGTGGCCAGCAGCCTGCTGAAATTCCGCACGGATCAGGATACCTCCCACACCGAAACTAAAACCATAGGCAACTGTGGCTGGTTTGACAGTGCCAAGTGCCTCCTGCAAACAGACATCAGGAACCTGACCCGGTGACATTCGTTTCTCTGGAGAAAGACCATGATTCATGTCCAGGGCCTTGCGGCCTGGAGTGCCCGGCTGCCTGCTGAAATTCCGCATGGATCAGGATGCCTCCCAGATGGAAAGTGCCCCCACAGCCAACTGTGGCTGGTTTGACAGTGCCAAGTGCCTCCTGCAAACTGACATCAGGAACCTGCCTGGTGACATTTATTTCTCTGGGGAAAGGCCATTGTACGTGTCCAAGGCCTAGTGGCCCGGAGTGGCCGGCTGCTTGCTGGAATTCTGCATGGATCAGGATGCCGCCGAGATGCAAGGTGCCCCCACAGGCACCTGTGCCTGGTTTGACAGTGCCAAGTGCCTCCTGCAAACTGACATCAGGAACCTGGCCTGGTGACTTTTGTTTCTCTGGGGAAAGGCCATGGTTCATATTCTACAAACTGTGGCCCAGAGTGGCCTGCTGCCTGCTGAAATTCCGCACAGATGAGGATACCTCCCAGATGCAAGGTGCCCCCACAGGCACCTGTGGCTGGTTTGACAGTGCCAAGTGCCTCCTGCCAACTGACATCAAGAACCTGGCCTGGTGACTTTTGTTTCTCTGGGGAAAGGCCATGGTTGGTATCCTGAGCCTGGTGTCCTGGAGTGGCCGTCTGCCTGCTAAAATTCTGGACGGGCCAGGATACCGCCAAGATGCAAGGTGCCCCCAGAGGCACCTGTGCCTGGTTTGACAGTGCCAAGTGCTTCCTGCAAACTGACATCAGAAACCTGGCCTGGTGATTTTCTTTCTCAGGGGAAAGGCCATGGTTCATGTCCAGGGCCCGGTGGCTCGCAGTTGCCTGCTGCCTGATGAAATTCCACACGGATCCGGATACCTCCCAGATGCAAGGTGCCGCCACAGGCAACTGTGGCTGGTTTGACAGTGCCAAGCGCCTCCTGCAAACTGACATCAGGAACCTGGCCTGGTGACTTTTGTTTCTCAGGGGAAATGTTATTATTCTTGTTCAGAGCCCGGTGGCTCGGAGTGGCCGGCTGCCTGCTGAAATACCGCACAGATCAGGATAGCACCCAGATGCAAGGTGCCCCCACAGGCACCTGTGGCTGGTTTGACAGTGCCAAGTGCCTCCTGCAAATTGACATCAGGAACCTGGCCTGGTGACTTTTGTTTCTCTGGGGAAAGGCCATCGTTCCTCTCCAGGGCCCGCTGGCCCGGAGTGGCCGGCAGCCTGCTGAAATTCCGCACGGATCAGGATACCTCCCAGACCGAAACAAAAATCATAGGCCGCTGTGGCTGGTTTGACAGTGCCAAGTGCCTCCTGCAAACTGACATCAGGAACCTGGCCTGGTAAGTTTTGTTTCTCTGGGGAAAGGCAATCGTTCTTGTCCGGGGCCCGCCGGCCCGGAGTGGCCGGCTGCCTGCTGAAATTCCACACGGTTGAGGATACCTCCCAGATGCAAGGTGCCCCCACAGGCAACTGTGGCTGGTTTGACAGTGTCATGTGCCTCCTGCAAAATGACATCAGGAACCTGGCCTGGTGACTTTCCTTTCTCTGGGGAAAGACCATGATTCATGTCCAGGGCCTTGCGGCCTGGAGTGCCCGGCTGCCTGCTGAAATTCCACAGGGTTGAGGATACCTGCCAGATGGAAAGTGGCCCCACAGGCAACTGTGGCTGGTTTGACAGTGCCAAGTGCCTCCTGCAAACTGACATCAGGAACCTGGCCGGGTGACTTTTGTTTCCCTAGGGAAAAGCCGTGGTTCTTGTCCAGGGCCTGGTGGCCCGCAGTGGCCGGCCGCCTGCTGAAATTCCGCATGGATCAGGATGCCTTCCAGATGAAAAGCGCCCCCACAGGCAACTGTGGCTGGTTTGACAGTGCCAAGTGCCTCCTGCAAACTGACATCAGGAACCTGGCCGGGTGAGTTTTGTTTCTCTGGGGAAAGGCCATGGTTCATATCCTGGATACGTAGGACAGGAGACGCCGGCTGCCTGTTGAAATTCCTCACTTATCAGGATGCCGCCGAGATGCAAGATGCCCCCACAGGCACCTGTGGCTGCTTCGACTGTGCCAAGTGCCTCCTGCAAACTGACATCAGGAACCTGGCCGGGTGACTTTTGTTTCTCTGGGGAAAGGCCATGGTTCATATCCTGGACCCGTAGTCCCGGAGTGGCCGGCTGCCTGCTGAAATTCCGAACGGATCAGGATGCCTCCCAGATGCAAAGTGCCCCCAGAGGCAATTGTGGCTGGTTTGACAGTGCCAAGTGCCTCCTGCAAACTGACATCAGGAACCTGGCCTGGTGACTTTTGTTTCTCTGGGGAAAGGCCATTGTACGTGTCCAAGGCCTAGTGGCCCGGAGTGGCCGGCTGCTTGCTGGAATTCTGCATGGCTCAGGATGCCGCCGAGATGCAAGGTGCCCCCACAGGCACCTGTGCCTGGTTTGACAGTGCCATGTGCCTCCTGCAAACTGACATCAGGAACCTGGCCTGGTGACTTTTGTTTCTCTGGGGAAAGGCCATGGTTCATATCCTACAAACTGTGGCCCAGCGTGGCCGGCTGCCTCCTGAAATTCCGCACGGATCAGGATACCTCCCAGATGCAAGGTGCCCCACGGGAAACTGTGGCTGGTTTGACAGTGCCAAGTGCCTCCTGCCAACTGACATCAGGAACCTGGCCTGGTGACTTTTGTTTCTCTGGGGAAAGGCCATGGTTGGTATCCTGAGCCTGGTGTCCTGGAGTGGCCGTCTGCCTGCTAAAATTCTGGACGGACCAGGATGCCGCCAAGATGCAAGGTGCCCCCAGAGGCAACTGTGGCTGGTTTGACAGTGCCAAGTGCTTCCTGCAAACTGACATCAGAAACCTGGCCTGGTGATTTTCTTTCTCAGGGGAAAGGCCATGGTTCATGTCCAGGGCCCGGTGGCTCGCAGTTGCCTGCTGCCTGCTGAAATTCCACACGGATCCGGATACCTCCCAGATGCAAGGTGCCCCCACAGGCAACTTTGGCTGGTTTGACAGTGCCAAGTGCGTCCTGCAAATTGACATCAGGAACCTGGCCTGGTGACTTTTGTTTCTCTGGGGAAAGGCTATTATTCTTGTTCAGAGCCCGGTGGCTCGGAGTGGCCGGCTGCCTGCTGAAATTCCGCATGGATCAGGATACCTCCCAGGTTCAAGGTGCCGCCACAGGCAACTGTGGCTGGTTTGACAGTGCCAAGTGCCTCCTGCAAACTGACATCAGGAACCTGGCCTGGTGACTTTTGTTTCTCATGGGAAGTGCCATCGTTCGTGTCCCGTACTCGGAATCCAGGAGTGGCCGGCTGCCTGCTGAAATACCGCACAGATCAGGATACCTCCCAGATGCAAGGTGGACCCACAGACAACTGTGGCTGGTTTGACAGTGCCAAGTGCCTCCTGCAAACTGCCATCAGGAACCTGGCCTTGTGACTTTCCTTTCTCTGGGGAAAGACCATGATTCATGTCCAGGGCCTTGCGGCCTGGAGTGCCCGGCTGCCTGCTGAAATTCCGCATGGATCGGGATGCCTCCCAGATGGAAAGTGGCCCCACAGGCAACTGTGGCTGGTTTGACAGTGCCAAGTGCCTCCTGCAAACTGACATCAGGAACCTGGCCGGGTGACTTTTGTTTCCCTAGGGAAAAGCCGTGGTTCTTGTCCAGGGCCTGGTGGCCCGGAGTGGCCGGCCGCCTGCTGAAATTCCTCACGGTTGAGGATACCTCCCAGATGAAAGGTGCCCCCACAGGCACCTGTGGCTGGTTTGACAGTGCCAATTGCCTCCTGCAAACTGACATCAGGAACCTGGCCTGGTGACTTTTGTTTCTCTGGGGAAAGGCCATCGTTCTTGTCCGGGGCCCGTCAGCCCGGAGTGGCCGGCTGCCTGCTGAAATTTCACACGGTTGAGGATACCTCCCAGATGCAAGGTGCCCCCACAGGCAACTGTGGCTGGTTTGACAGTGCCATGTGCCTCCTGCAAACTGACATCAGGAACCTGACCCGGTGACATTCGTTTCTCTGGAGAAAGACCATGATTCATGTCCAGGGCCTTGCGGCCTGGAGTGCCCGGCTGCCTGCTGAAATTCCGCATGGATCAGGATGCCTCCCAGATGGAAAGTGCCCCCACAGCCAACTGTGGCTGGTTTGACAGTGCCAAGTGCCTCCTGCAAACTGACATCAGGAACCTGCCTGGTGACATTTATTTCTCTGGGGAAAGGCCATTGTACGTGTCCAAGGCCTAGTGGCCCGGAGTGGCCGGCTGCTTGCTGGAATTCTGCATGGATCAGGATGCCGCCGAGATGCAAGGTGCCCCCACAGGCACCTGTGCCTGGTTTGACAGTGCCAAGTGCCTCCTGCAAACTGACATCAGGAACCTGGCCTGGTGACTTTTGTTTCTCTGGGGAAAGGCCATGGTTCATATTCTACAAACTGTGGCCCAGAGTGGCCTGCTGCCTGCTGAAATTCCGCACAGATCAGGATACCTCCCAGATGCAAGGTGCCCCCACAGGCACCTGTGGCTGGTTTGACAGTGCCAAGTGCCTCCTGCCAACTGACATCAAGAACCTGGCCTGGTGACTTTTGTTTCTCTGGGGAAAGGCCATGGTTGGTATCCTGAGCCTGGTGTCCTGGAGTGGCCGTCTGCCTGCTAAAATTCTGGACGGGCCAGGATACCGCCAAGATGCAAGGTGCCCCCAGAGGCACCTGTGCCTGGTTTGACAGTGCCAAGTGCTTCCTGCAAACTGACATCAGAAACCTGGCCTGGTGATTTTCTTTGTCAGGGGAAAGGCCATGGTTCATGTCCAGGGCCCGGTGGCTCGCAGTTGCCTGCTGCCTGATGAAATTCCACACGGATCCGGATACCTCCCAGATGCAAGGTGCCGCCACAGGCAACTGTGGCTGGTTTGACAGTGCCAAGCGCCTCCTGCAAACTGACATCAGGACTGGCCTGGTGACTTTTGTTTCTCAGGGGAAATGTTATTATTCTTGTTCAGAGCCCGGTGGCTCGGAGTGGCCGGCTGCCTGCTGAAATACCGCACAGATCAGGATAGCACCCAGATGCAAGGTGCCCCCACAGGCACCTGTGGCTGGTTTGACAGTGCCAAGTGCCTCCTGCAAATTGACATCAGGAACCTGGCCTGGTGACTTTTGTTTCTCTGGGGAAAGGCCATCGTTCCTCTCCAGGGCCCGCTGGCCCGGAGTGGCCGGCAGCCTGCTGAAATTCCGCACGGATCAGGATACCTCCCAGACCGAAACAAAAATCATAGGCCGCTGTGGCTGGTTTGACAGTGCCAAGTGCCTCCTGCAAACTGACATCAGGAACCTGGCCTGGTAAGTTTTGTTTCTCTGGGGAAAGGCAATCGTTCTTGTCCGGGGCCCGCCGGCCCGGAGTGGCCGACTGCCTGCTGAAATTCCACAGGGTTGAGGATACCTCCCAGATGCAAGGTGCCCCCACAGGCAACTGTGGCTGGTTTGACAGTGTCATGTGCCTCCTGCAAAATGACATCAGGAACCTGGCCTGGTGACTTTCCTTTCTCTGGGGAAAGACCATGATTCATGTCCAGGGCCTTGCGGCCTGGAGTGCCCGGCTGCCTGCTGAAATTCCGCATGGATCGGGATGCCTCCCAGATGGAAAGTGGCCCCACAGGCAACTGTGGCTGGTTTGACAGTGCCAAGTGCCTCCTGCAAACTGACATCAGGAACCTGGCCGGGTGACTTTTGTTTCCCTAGGGAAAAGCCGTGGTTCTTGTCCAGGGCCTGGTGGCCCGGAGTGGCCGGCCGCCTGCTGAAATTCCTCACGGTTGAGGATACCTCCCAGATGAAAGGTGCCCCCACAGGCACCTGTGGCTGGTTTGACAGTGCCAATTGCCTCCTGCAAACTGACATCAGGAACCTGGCCTGGTGACTTTTGTTTCTCTGCGGAAAGACCATAGTTCATGTCCACGGCCTTGTGGCCCGGAGTGGGCGGCTGCCTGCTGAAATTCCGCACGGTTCAGGATGCCTCCCACATGAAAAGTGCCCCCACAGGCAACTGTGGCTGGTTTGACAGTGCCAAGTGCCTCCTGCAAACTGACATCAGGAACCTGGCCTGGTGACTTTTGTTTCTCTGGGGAAAGGCCATCATTCTCTTCCGAGGCCTGGTGGCCCGTAGTGGCCAGCACCCTGCTGAAATTCCGAACGGATCAGGATACCTCCCAGACCAAAACTAAAACCATAGGCAACTGTGGCTGGTTTGACAGTGCCAAGTGCCTCCTGCAAACAGACATCAGGAACCTGGCCTGGTAAGTTTTGTTTCTCTGGGGAAAGGCCACCGTTCTTGTCCGGGGCCCGCCAGCCCGGAATGGCCGGCTTCCTGCTGAAATTTCTCACGGTTGAGGATACCTCCCAGATGCAAGTTGCCCCCACAGGCAACTGTGGCTGGTTTGACAGTGCCATGTGCCTCCTGCAAACTGACATCAGGAACCTGGCCTGGTGACTTTTGTTTCTCTGGGGAAGTGCCATTGTTCGTGTCCCGTACTCGGAGGCCAGGAGTGGCCGGCTGCCTGCTGAAATACCGCACAGATCAGGATAGCACCCAGGTGCAAGGTGCCCCCACAGGCACCTGTGCCTGGTTTGACAGTGCCAAGTGCCTCCTGCAAACTGACATCAGGAACCTGGCCTGGTGACTTTTGTTTCTCTGGGGAAAGGCCATCGTTCATCTCCAGGGCCCGTAGTCCGGAGTGGCCGACTGCCTGCTGAAATTCCACACGGTTGAGGATACCTCCCAGATGCAAGGTGCCCCCACAGGCAACTGTGGCTGGTTTGACAGTGCCATGTGCCTCCTGCAAAATGACATCTGGAACCTGGCCTTGTGACTTTCCTTTCTCTGGGGAAAGACCATGATTCATGTCCAGGGCCTTGCGGCCTGGAGTGGCCGGCTGCCTGCTGAAATTCCGCATGGATCGGGATGCCTCCCAGATGGAAAGTGCCCCCAGAGGCAACTGTGGCTGGTTTGACAGTGCCAAGTGCCTCCTGCAAACTGACATCAGGAACCTGGCCGGGTGACTTTTGTTTCCCTAGGGAAAAGCCGTGGTTCTTGTCCAGCGCCTGGTGGCCCGGAGTGGCCGGCCGCCTGCTGAAATTCCGCATGGATCAGGATGCCTCCCAGATGAAAAGTGCCCCCACAGGCACCTGTGGCTGGTTTGACAGTGCCAAGTGCCTCCTGCAAACTGACATCAGGAACCTGGCCTGGTGACTTTTGTTTCTCTGCGGAAAGACCATCATTCTTTTCCGAGGCCTGGTGGCCCGTAGTGGCCAGCAGCCTGCTGAAATTCCGCATGGATCAGGATACCTCCCACACCGAAACTAAAACCATAGGCACCTGTGGCTGGTTTGACAGTGCCAAGTGCCTCCTGCAAACAGACATCAGGAACCTGGCCTGGTAAGTTTTGTTTCTCTGGGGAAAGGCCATCGTTCTTGTCCGGGGCCCGTCAGCCCGGAGTGGCCGGCTGCCTGCTGAAATTTCACACGGTTGAGGATACCTCCCAGATGCAAGTTGCCCCCACAGGCAACTGTGGCTGGTTTGACAGTGCCATGTGCCTCCTGCAAACTGACATCAGGAACCTGACCCGGTGACATTCGTTTCTCTGGAGAAAGACCATGATTCATGTCCAGGGCCTTGCGGCCTGGAGTGCCCGGCTGCCTGCTGAAATTCCGCATGGATCAGGATGCCTCCCAGATGGAAAGTGCCCCCACAGCCAACTGTGGCTGGTTTGACAGTGCCAAGTGCCTCCTGCAAACTGACATCAGGAACCTGCCTGGTGACATTTATTTCTCTGGGGAAAGGCCATTGTACGTGTCCAGGGCCTAGTGGCCCGGAGTGGCCGGCTGCTTGCTGGAATTCTGCATGGATCAGGATGCCGCCGAGATGCAAGGTGCCCCCACAGGCACCTGTGCCTGGTTTGACAGTGCCAAGTGCCTCCTGCAAACTGACATCAGGAACCTGGCCTGGTGACTTTTGTTTCTCTGGGGAAAGGCCATGGTTCATATTCTACAAACTGTGGCCCAGAGTGGCCTGCTGCCTGCTGAAATTCCGCACAGATCAGGATACCTCCCAGATGCAAGGTGCCCCCACAGGCACCTGTGGCTGGTTTGACAGTGCCAAGTGCCTCCTGCCAACTGACATCAAGAACCTGGCCTGGTGACTTTTGTTTCTCTGGGGAAAGGCCATGGTTGGTATCCTGAGCCTGGTGTCCTGGAGTGGCCGTCTGCCTGCTAAAATTCTGGACGGGCCAGGATACCGCCAAGATGCAAGGTGCCCCCAGAGGCACCTGTGCCTGGTTTGACAGTGCCAAGTGCTTCCTGCAAACTGACATCAGAAACCTGGCCTGGTGATTTTCTTTCTCAGGGGAAAGGCCATGGTTCATGTCCAGGGCCCGGTGGCTCGCAGTTGCCTGCTGCCTGATGAAATTCCACACGGATCCGGATACCTCCCAGATGCAAGGTGCCGCCACAGGCAACTGTGGCTGGTTTGACAGTGCCAAGCGCCTCCTGCAAACTGACATCAGGAACCTGGCCTGGTGACTTTTGTTTCTCAGGGGAAATGTTATTATTCTTGTTCAGAGCCCGGTGGCTCGGAGTGGCCGGCTGCCTGCTGAAATACCGCACAGATCAGGATAGCACCCAGATGCAAGGTGCCCCCACAGGCACCTGTGGCTGGTTTGA
Source organism: Passer domesticus (assembly GCF_036417665.1). NCBI lineage: Eukaryota > Metazoa > Chordata > Aves > Passeriformes > Passeridae > Passer > Passer domesticus. The sequence continues at coordinate 29,515,639 of NC_087480.1, read as the reverse complement.
CAGTGCCAAGTGCCTCCTGCAAATTGACATCAGGAACCTGGCCTGGTGACTTTTGTTTCTCTGGGGAAAGGCCATCGTTCCTCTCCAGGGCCCGCTGGCCCGGAGTGGCCGGCAGCCTGCTGAAATTCCGCACGGATCAGGATACCTCCCAGACCGAAACAAAAATCATAGGCCGCTGTGGCTGGTTTGACAGTGCCAAGTGCCTCCTGCAAACTGACATCAGGAACCTGGCCTGGTAAGTTTTGTTTCTCTGGGGAAAGGCAATCGTTCTTGTCCGGGGCCCGCCGGCCTGGAGTGGCCGGCTGCCTGCTGAAATTCCACAGGGTTGAGGATACCTCCCAGATGCAAGGTGCCCCCACAGGCAACTGTGGCTGGTTTGACAGTGTCATGTGCCTCCTGCAAAATGACATCAGGAACCTGGCCTGGTGACTTTCCTTTCTCTGGGGAAAGACCATGATTCATGTCCAGGGCCTTGCGGCCTGGAGTGCCCGGCTGCCTGCTGAAATTCCACAGGGTTGAGGATACCTGCCAGATGGAAAGTGGCCCCACAGGCAACTGTGGCTGGTTTGACAGTGCCAAGTGCCTCCTGCAAACTGACATCAGGAACCTGGCCGGGTGACTTTTGTTTCCCTAGGGAAAAGCCGTGGTTCTTGTCCAGGGCCTGGTGGCCCGCAGTGGCCGGCCGCCTGCTGAAATTCTGCATGGATCAGGATGCCTCCCAGATGAAAAGCGCCCCCACAGGCAACTGTGGCTGGTTTGACAGTGCCAAGTGCCTCCTGCAAACTGACATCAGGAACCTGGCCGGGTGAGTTTTGTTTCTCTGGGGAAAGGCCATGGTTCATATCCTGGATACGTAGGACCGGAGACGCCGGCTGCCTGTTGAAATTCCTCACTTATCAGGATGCCGCCGAGATGCAAGATGCCCCCACAGGCACCTGTGGCTGCTTCGACTGTGCCAAGTGCCTCCTGCAAACTGACATCAGGAACCTGGCCGGGTGACTTTTGTTTCTCTGGGGAAAGGCCATGGTTCATATCCTGGACCCGTAGTCCCGGAGTGGCCGGCTGCCTGCTGAAATTCCGAACGGATCAGGATGCCTCCCAGATGCAAAGTGCCCCCAGAGGCAATTGTGGCTGGTTTGACAGTGCCAAGTGCCTCCTGCAAACTGACATCAGGAACCTGGCCTGGTGACTTTTGTTTCTCTGGGGAAAGGCCATTGTACGTGTCCAAGGCCTAGTGGCCCGGAGTGGCCGGCTGCTTGCTGGAATTCTGCATGGCTCAGGATGCCGCCGAGATGCAAGGTGCCCCCACAGGCACCTGTGCCTGGTTTGACAGTGCCATGTGCCTCCTGCAAACTGACATCAGGAACCTGGCCTGGTGACTTTTGTTTCTCTGGGGAAAGGCCATGGTTGGTATCCTGAGCCTGGTGTCCTGGAGTGGCCGTCTGCCTGCTAAAATTCTGGACGGACCAGGATGCCGCCAAGATGCAAGGTGCCCCCAGAGGCAACTGTGGCTGGTTTGACAGTGCCAAGTGCTTCCTGCAAACTGACATCAGAAACCTGGCCTGGTGATTTTCTTTGTCAGGGGAAAGGCCATGGTTCATGTCCAGGGCCCGGTGGCTCGCAGTTGCCTGCTGCCTGCTGAAATTCCACACGGATCCGGATACCTCCCAGATGCAAGGTGCCCCCACAGGCAACTTTGGCTGGTTTGACAGTGCCAAGTGCGTCCTGCAAATTGACATCAGGAACCTGGCCTGGTGACTTTTGTTTCTCTGGGGAAAGGCTATTATTCTTGTTCAGAGCCCGGTGGCTCGGAGTGGCCGGCTGCCTGCTGAAATTCCGCATGGATCAGGATACCTCCCAGGTTCAAGGTGCCGCCACAGGCAACTGTGGCTGGTTTGACAGTGCCAAGTGCCTCCTGCAAACTGACATCAGGAACCTGGCCGGGTGACTTTTGTTTCTCATGGGAAGTGCCATCGTTCGTGTCCCGTACTCGGAATCCAGGAGTGGCCGGCTGCCTGCTGAAATACCGCACAGATCAGGATACCTCCCAGATGCAAGGTGGACCCACAGACAACTGTGGCTGGTTTGACAGTGCCAAGTGCCTCCTGCAAACTGCCATCAGGAACCTGGCCTTGTGACTTTCCTTTCTCTGGGGAAAGACCATGATTCATGTCCAGGGCCTTGCGGCCTGGAGTGCCCGGCTGCCTGCTGAAATTCCGCATGGATCGGGATGCCTCCCAGATGGAAAGTGGCCCCACAGGCAACTGTGGCTGGTTTGACAGTGCCAAGTGCCTCCTGCAAACTGACATCAGGAACCTGGCCGGGTGACTTTTGTTTCCCTAGGGAAAAGCCGTGGTTCTTGTCCAGGGCCTGGTGGCCCGGAGTGGCCGGCCGCCTGCTGAAATTCCTCACGGTTGAGGATACCTCCCAGATGAAAGGTGCCCCCACAGGCACCTGTGGCTGGTTTGACAGTGCCAATTGCCTCCTGCAAACTGACATCAGGAACCTGGCCTGGTGACTTTTGTTTCTCTGCGGAAAGACCATAGTTCATGTCCACGGCCTTGTGGTCCGGAGTGGCCGGCTGCCTGCTGAAATTCCGCACGGTTCAGGATGCCTCCCACATGAAAAGTGCCCCCACAGGCAACTGTGGCTGGTTTGACAGTGCCAAGTGCCTCCTGCAAAATGACATCAGGAACCTGGCCTGGTGACTTTTGTTTCTCTGGGGAAAGGCCATCATTCTCTTCCGAGGCCTGGTGGCCCGTAGTGGCCAGCACCCTGCTGAAATTCCGAACGGATCAGGATACCTCCCAGACCAAAACTAAAACCATAGGCAACTGTGGCTGGTTTGACAGTGCCAAGTGCCTCCTGCAAACAGACATCAGGAACCTGGCCTGGTAAGTTTTGTTTCTCTGGGGAAAGGCCACCGTTCTTGTCCGGGGCCCGCCAGCCCGGAATGGCCGGCTTCCTGCTGAAATTTCTCACAGTTGAGGATACCTCCCAGATGCAAGTTGCCCCCACAGGCAACTGTGGCTGGTTTGACAGTGCCATGTGCCTCCTGCAAACTGACATCAGGAACCTGGCCTGGTGACTTTTGTTTCTCTGGGGAAGTGCCATTGTTCGTGTCCCGTACTCGGAGGCCAGGAGTGGCCGGCTGCCTGCTAAAATACCGCACAGATCAGGATAGCACCCAGGTGCAAGGTGCCCCCACAGGCACCTGTGCCTGGTTTGACAGTGCCAAGTGCCTCCTGCAAACTGACATCAGGAACCTGGCCTGGTGACTTTTGTTTCTCTGGGGAAAGGCCATCGTTCATCTCCAGGGCCCGTAGTCCGGAGTGGCCGACTGCCTGCTGAAATTCCACACGGTTGAGGATACCTCCCAGATGCAAGGTGCCCCCACAGGCAACTGTGGCTGGTTTGACAGTGCCATGTGCCTCCTGCAAAATGACATCTGGAACCTGGCCTTGTGACTTTCCTTTCTCTGGGGAAAGACCATGATTCATGTCCAGGGCCTTGCGGCCTGGAGTGGCCGGCTGCCTGCTGAAATTCCGCATGGATCGGGATGCCTCCTAGATGGAAAGTGCCCCCAGAGGCAACTGTGGCTGGTTTGACAGTGCCAAGTGCCTCCTGCAAACTGACATCAGGAACCTGGCCGGGTGACTTTTGTTTCCCTAGGGAAAAGCCGTGGTTCTTGTCCAGGGCCTGGTGGCCCGGAGTGGCCGGCCGCCTGCTGAAATTCCGCATGGATCAGGATGCCTCCCAGATGAAAAGTGCCCCCACAGGCACCTGTGGCTGGTTTGACAGTGCCAAGTGCCTCCTGCAAACTGACATCAGGAACCTGGCCTGGTGACTTTTGTTTCTCTGCGGAAAGACCATCATTCTTTTCCGAGGCCTGGTGGCCCGTAGTGGCCAGCAGCCTGCTGAAATTCCGCATGGATCAGGATACCTCCCACACCGAAACTAAAACCATAGGCACCTGTGGCTGGTTTGACAGTGCCAAGTGCCTCCTGCAAACAGACATCAGGAACCTGGCCTGGTAAGTTTTGTTTCTCTGGGGAAAGGCCATCGTTCTTGTCCGGGGCCCGTCAGCCCGGAGTGGCCGGCTGCCTGCTGAAATTTCACACGGTTGAGGATACCTCCCAGATGCAAGTTGCCCCCACAGGCAACTGTGGCTGGTTTGACAGTGCCATGTGCCTCCTGCAAACTGACATCAGGAACCTGACCCGGTGACATTCGTTTCTCTGGAGAAAGACCATGATTCATGTCCAGGGCCTTGCGGCCTGGAGTGCCCGGCTGCCTGCTGAAATTCCGCATGGATCAGGATGCCTCCCAGATGGAAAGTGCCCCCACAGCCAACTGTGGCTGGTTTGACAGTGCCAAGTGCCTCCTGCAAACTGACATCAGGAACCTGCCTGGTGACATTTATTTCTCTGGGGAAAGGCCATTGTACGTGTCCAGGGCCTAGTGGCCCGGAGTGGCCGGCTGCTTGCTGGAATTCTGCATGGATCAGGATGCCGCCGAGATGCAAGGTGCCCCCACAGGCACCTGTGCCTGGTTTGACAGTGCCAAGTGCCTCCTGCAAACTGACATCAGGAACCTGGCCTGGTGACTTTTGTTTCTCTGGGGAAAGGCCATGGTTCATATTCTACAAACTGTGGCCCAGAGTGGCCTGCTGCCTGCTGAAATTCCGCACAGATCAGGATACCTCCCAGATGCAAGGTGCCCCCACAGGCACCTGTGGCTGGTTTGACAGTGCCAAGTGCCTCCTGCCAACTGACATCAAGAACCTGGCCTGGTGACTTTTGTTTCTCTGGGGAAAGGCCATGGTTGGTATCCTGAGCCTGGTGTCCTGGAGTGGCCGTCTGCCTGCTAAAATTCTGGACGGGCCAGGATACCGCCAAGATGCAAGGTGCCCCCAGAGGCACCTGTGCCTGGTTTGACAGTGCCAAGTGCTTCCTGCAAACTGACATCAGAAACCTGGCCTGGTGATTTTCTTTCTCAGGGGAAAGGCCATGGTTCATGTCCAGGGCCCGGTGGCTCGCAGTTGCCTGCTGCCTGATGAAATTCCACACGGATCCGGATACCTCCCAGATGCAAGGTGCCGCCACAGGCAACTGTGGCTGGTTTGACAGTGCCAAGCGCCTCCTGCAAACTGACATCAGGAACCTGGCCTGGTGACTTTTGTTTCTCAGGGGAAATGTTATTATTCTTGTTCAGAGCCCGGTGGCTCGGAGTGGCCGGCTGCCTGCTGAAATACCGCACAGATCAGGATAGCACCCAGATGCAAGGTGCCCCCACAGGCACCTGTGGCTGGTTTGACAGTGCCAAGTGCCTCCTGCAAATTGACATCAGGAACCTGGCCTGGTGACTTTTGTTTCTCTGGGGAAAGGCCATCGTTCCTCTCCAGGGCCCGCTGGCCCGGAGTGGCCGGCAGCCTGCTGAAATTCCGCACGGATCAGGATACCTCCCAGACCGAAACAAAAATCATAGGCCGCTGTGGCTGGTTTGACAGTGCCAAGTGCCTCCTGCAAACTGACATCAGGAACCTGGCCTGGTAAGTTTTGTTTCTCTGGGGAAAGGCAATCGTTCTTGTCCGGGGCCCGCCGGCCCGGAGTGGCCGGCTGCCTGCTGAAATTCCACAGGGTTGAGGATACCTCCCAGATGCAAGGTGCCCCCACAGGCAACTGTGGCTGGTTTGACAGTGTCATGTGCCTCCTGCAAAATGACATCAGGAACCTGGCCTGGTGACTTTCCTTTCTCTGGGGAAAGACCATGATTCATGTCCAGGGCCTTGCGGCCTGGAGTGCCCGGCTGCCTGCTGAAATTCCACAGGGTTGAGGATACCTGCCAGATGGAAAGTGGCCCCACAGGCAACTGTGGCTGGTTTGACAGTGCCAAGTGCCTCCTGCAAACTGACATCAGGAACCTGGCCGGGTGACTTTTGTTTCCCTAGGGAAAAGCCGTGGTTCTTGTCCAGGGCCTGGTGGCCCGCAGTGGCCGGCCGCCTGCTGAAATTCTGCATGGATCAGGATGCCTCCCAGATGAAAAGCGCCCCCACAGGCAACTGTGGCTGGTTTGACAGTGCCAAGTGCCTCCTGCAAACTGACATCAGGAACCTGGCCGGGTGAGTTTTGTTTCTCTGGGGAAAGGCCATGGTTCATATCCTGGATACGTAGGACCGGAGACGCCGGCTGCCTGTTGAAATTCCTCACTTATCAGGATGCCGCCGAGATGCAAGATGCCCCCACAGGCACCTGTGGCTGCTTCGACTGTGCCAAGTGCCTCCTGCAAACTGACATCAGGAACCTGGCCGGGTGACTTTTGTTTCTCTGGGGAAAGGCCATGGTTCATATCCTGGACCCGTAGTCCCGGAGTGGCCGGCTGCCTGCTGAAATTCCGAACGGATCAGGATGCCTCCCAGATGCAAAGTGCCCCCAGAGGCAATTGTGGCTGGTTTGACAGTGCCAAGTGCCTCCTGCAAACTGACATCAGGAACCTGGCCTGGTGACTTTTGTTTCTCTGGGGAAAGGCCATTGTACGTGTCCAAGGCCTAGTGGCCCGGAGTGGCCGGCTGCTTGCTGGAATTCTGCATGGCTCAGGATGCCGCCGAGATGCAAGGTGCCCCCACAGGCACCTGTGCCTGGTTTGACAGTGCCATGTGCCTCCTGCAAACTGACATCAGGAACCTGGCCTGGTGACTTTTGTTTCTCTGGGGAAAGGCCATGGTTCATATCCTACAAACTGTGGCCCAGCGTGGCCGGCTGCCTCCTGAAATTCCGCACGGATCAGGATACCTCCCAGATGCAAGGTGCCCCACGGGAAACTGTGGCTGGTTTGACAGTGCCAAGTGCCTCCTGCCAACTGACATCAGGAACCTGGCCTGGTGACTTTTGTTTCTCTGGGGAAAGGCCATGGTTGGTATCCTGAGCCTGGTGTCCTGGAGTGGCCGTCTGCCTGCTAAAATTCTGGACGGACCAGGATGCCGCCAAGATGCAAGGTGCCCCCAGAGGCAACTGTGGCTGGTTTGACAGTGCCAAGTGCTTCCTGCAAACTGACATCAGAAACCTGGCCTGGTGATTTTCTTTGTCAGGGGAAAGGCCATGGTTCATGTCCAGGGCCCGGTGGCTCGCAGTTGCCTGCTGCCTGCTGAAATTCCACACGGATCCGGATACCTCCCAGATGCAAGGTGCCCCCACAGGCAACTTTGGCTGGTTTGACAGTGCCAAGTGCGTCCTGCAAATTGACATCAGGAACCTGGCCTGGTGACTTTTGTTTCTCTGGGGAAAGGCTATTATTCTTGTTCAGAGCCCGGTGGCTCGGAGTGGCCGGCTGCCTGCTGAAATTCCGCATGGATCAGGATACCTCCCAGGTTCAAGGTGCCGCCACAGGCAACTGTGGCTGGTTTGACAGTGCCAAGTGCCTCCTGCAAACTGACATCAGGAACCTGGCCTGGTGACTTTTGTTTCTCATGGGAAGTGCCATCGTTCGTGTCCCGTACTCGGAATCCAGGAGTGGCCGGCTGCCTGCTGAAATACCGCACAGATCTGGATACCTCCCAGATGCAAGGTGGACCCACAGACAACTGTGGCTGGTTTGACAGTGCCAAGTGCCTCCTGCAAACTGCCATCAGGAACCTGGCCTTGTGACTTTCCTTTCTCTGGGGAAAGACCATGATTCATGTCCAGGGCCTTGCGGCCTGGAGTGCCCGGCTGCCTGCTGAAATTCCGCATGGATCGGGATGCCTCCCAGATGGAAAGTGGCCCCACAGGCAACTGTGGCTGGTTTGACAGTGCCAAGTGCCTCCTGCAAACTGACATCAGGAACCTGGCCGGGTGACTTTTGTTTCCCTAGGGAAAAACCGTGGTTCTTGTCCAGGGCCTGGTGGCCCGGAGTGGCCGGCCGCCTGCTGAAATTCCTCACGGTTGAGGATACCTCCCAGATGAAAGGTGCCCCCACAGGCACCTGTGGCTGGTTTGACAGTGCCAATTGCCTCCTGCAAACTGACATCAGGAACCTGGCCTGGTGACTTTTGTTTCTCTGCGGAAAGACCATAGTTCATGTCCACGGCCTTGTGGCCCGGAGTGGCCGGCTGCCTGCTGAAATTCCGCACGGTTCAGGATGCCTCCCACATGAAAAGTGCCCCCACAGGCAACTGTGGCTGGTTTGACAGTGCCAAGTGCCTCCTGCAAACTGACATCAGGAACCTGGCCTGGTGACTTTTGTTTCTCTGGGGAAAGGCCATCATTCTCTTCCGAGGCCTGGTGGCCCGTAGTGGCCAGCACCCTGCTGAAATTCCGAACGGATCAGGATACCTCCCAGACCAAAACTAAAACCATAGGCAACTGTGGCTGGTTTGACAGTGCCAAGTGCCTCCTGCAAACAGACATCAGGAACATGGCCTGGTAAGTTTTGTTTCTCTGGGGAAAGGCCACCGTTCTTGTCCGGGGCCCGCCAGCCCGGAATGGCCGGCTTCCTGCTGAAATTTCTCACAGTTGAGGATACCTCCCAGATGCAAGTTGCCCCCACAGGCAACTGTGGCTGGTTTGACAGTGCCATGTGCCTCCTGCAAACTGACATCAGGAACCTGGCCTGGTGACTTTTGTTTCTCTGGGGAAGTGCCATTGTTCGTGTCCCGTACTCGGAGGCCAGGAGTGGCCGGCTGCCTGCTAAAATACCGCACAGATCAGGATAGCACCCAGGTGCAAGGTGCCCCCACAGGCACCTGTGCCTGGTTTGACAGTGCCAAGTGCCTCCTGCAAACTGACATCAGGAACCTGGCCTGGTGACTTTTGTTTCTCTGGGGAAAGGCCATCGTTCATCTCCAGGGCCCGTAGTCCGGAGTGGCCGACTGCCTGCTGAAATTCCACACGGTTGAGGATACCTCCCAGATGCAAGGTGCCCCCACAGGCAACTGTGGCTGGTTTGACAGTGCCATGTGCCTCCTGCAAAATGACATCTGGAACCTGGCCTTGTGACTTTCCTTTCTCTGGGGAAAGACCATGATTCATGTCCAGGGCCTTGCGGCCTGGAGTGGCCGGCTGCCTGCTGAAATTCCGCATGGATCGGGATGCCTCCCAGATGGAAAGTGCCCCCAGAGGCAACTGTGGCTGGTTTGACAGTGCCAAGTGCCTCCTGCAAACTGACATCAGGAACCTGGCCGGGTGACTTTTGTTTCCCTAGGGAAAAGCCGTGGTTCTTGTCCAGGGCCTGGTGGCCCGGAGTGGCCGGCCGCCTGCTGAAATTCCGCATGGATCAGGATGCCTCCCAGACCGAAACAAAAATCATAGGCCGCTGTGGCTGGTTTGACAGTGCCAAGTGCCTCCTGCAAACTGACATCAGGAACCTGGCCTGGTAAGTTTTGTTTCTCTGGGGAAAGGCAATCGTTCTTGTCCGGGGCCCGCCGGCCCGGAGTGGCCGGCTGCCTGCTGAAATTCCACAGGGTTGAGGATACCTCCCAGATGCAAGGTGCCCCCACAGGCAACTGTGGCTGGTTTGACAGTGTCATGTGCCTCCTGCAAAATGACATCAGGAACCTGGCCTGGTGACTTTCCTTTCTCTGGGGAAAGACCATGATTCATGTCCAGGGCCTTGCGGCCTGGAGTGCCCGGCTGCCTGCTGAAATTCCACAGGGTTGAGGATACCTGCCAGATGGAAAGTGGCCCCACAGGCAACTGTGGCTGGTTTGACAGTGCCAAGTGCCTCCTGCAAACTGACATCAGGAACCTGGCCGGGTGACTTTTGTTTCCCTAGGGAAAAGCCGTGGTTCTTGTCCAGGGCCTGGTGGCCCGCAGTGGCCGGCCGCCTGCTGAAATTCTGCATGGATCAGGATGCCTCCCAGATGAAAAGCGCCCCCACAGGCAACTGTGGCTGGTTTGACAGTGCCAAGTGCCTCCTGCAAACTGACATCAGGAACCTGGCCGGGTGAGTTTTGTTTCTCTGGGGAAAGGCCATGGTTCATATCCTGGATACGTAGGACCGGAGACGCCGGCTGCCTGTTGAAATTCCTCACTTATCAGGATGCCGCCGAGATGCAAGATGCCCCCACAGGCACCTGTGGCTGCTTCGACTGTGCCAAGTGCCTCCTGCAAACTGACATCAGGAACCTGGCCGGGTGACTTTTGTTTCTCTGGGGAAAGGCCATGGTTCATATCCTGGACCCGTAGTCCCGGAGTGGCCGGCTGCCTGCTGAAATTCCGAACGGATCAGGATGCCTCCCAGATGCAAAGTGCCCCCAGAGGCAATTGTGGCTGGTTTGACAGTGCCAAGTGCCTCCTGCAAACTGACATCAGGAACCTGGCCTGGTGACTTTTGTTTCTCTGGGGAAAGGCCATTGTACGTGTCCAAGGCCTAGTGGCCCGGAGTGGCCGGCTGCTTGCTGGAATTCTGCATGGCTCAGGATGCCGCCGAGATGCAAGGTGCCCCCACAGGCACCTGTGCCTGGTTTGACAGTGCCAAGTGCCTCCTGCAAACTGCCATCAGGAACCTGGCCTTGTGACTTTCCTTTCTCTGGGGAAAGACCATGATTCATGTCCAGGGCCTTGCGGCCTGGAGTGCCCGGCTGCCTGCTGAAATTCCGCATGGATCGGGATGCCTCCCAGATGGAAAGTGGCCCCACAGGCAACTGTGGCTGGTTTGACAGTGCCAAGTGCCTCCTGCAAACTGACATCAGGAACCTGGCCGGGTGACTTTTGTTTCCCTAGGGAAAAACCGTGGTTCTTGTCCAGGGCCTGGTGGCCCGGAGTGGCCGGCCGCCTGCTGAAATTCCTCACGGTTGAGGATACCTCCCAGATGAAAGGTGCCCCCACAGGCACCTGTGGCTGGTTTGACAGTGCCAATTGCCTCCTGCAAACTGACATCAGGAACCTGGCCTGGTGACTTTTGTTTCTCTGCGGAAAGACCATAGTTCATGTCCACGGCCTTGTGGCCCGGAGTGGCCGGCTGCCTGCTGAAATTCCGCACGGTTCAGGATGCCTCCCACATGAAAAGTGCCCCCACAGGCAACTGTGGCTGGTTTGACAGTGCCAAGTGCCTCCTGCAAACTGACATCAGGAACCTGGCCTGGTGACTTTTGTTTCTCTGGGGAAAGGCCATCATTCTCTTCCGAGGCCTGGTGGCCCGTAGTGGCCAGCACCCTGCTGAAATTCCGAACGGATCAGGATACCTCCCAGACCAAAACTAAAACCATAGGCAACTGTGGCTGGTTTGACAGTGCCAAGTGCCTCCTGCAAACAGACATCAGGAACATGGCCTGGTAAGTTTTGTTTCTCTGGGGAAAGGCCACCATTCTTGTCCGGGGCCCGCCAGCCCGGAATGGCCGGCTTCCTGCTGAAATTTCTCACAGTTGAGGATACCTCCCAGATGCAAGTTGCCCCCACAGGCAACTGTGGCTGGTTTGACAGTGCCATGTGCCTCCTGCAAACTGACATCAGGAACCTGGCCTGGTGACTTTTGTTTCTCTGGGGAAGTGCCATTGTTCGTGTCCCGTACTCGGAGGCCAGGAGTGGCCGGCTGCCTGCTAAAATACCGCACAGATCAGGATAGCACCCAGGTGCAAGGTGCCCCCACAGGCACCTGTGCCTGGTTTGACAGTGCCAAGTGCCTCCTGCAAACTGACATCAGGAACCTGGCCTGGTGACTTTTGTTTCTCTGGGGAAAGGCCATCGTTCATCTCCAGGGCCCGTAGTCCGGAGTGGCCGACTGCCTGCTGAAATTCCACACGGTTGAGGATACCTCCCAGATGCAAGGTGCCCCCACAGGCAACTGTGGCTGGTTTGACAGTGCCATGTGCCTCCTGCAAAATGACATCTGGAACCTGGCCTTGTGACTTTCCTTTCTCTGGGGAAAGACCATGATTCATGTCCAGGGCCTTGCGGCCTGGAGTGGCCGGCTGCCTGCTGAAATTCCGCATGGATCGGGATGCCTCCCAGATGGAAAGTGCCCCCAGAGGCAACTGTGGCTGGTTTGACAGTGCCAAGTGCCTCCTGCAAACTGACATCAGGAACCTGGCCGGGTGACTTTTGTTTCCCTAGGGAAAAGCCGTGGTTCTTGTCCAGGGCCTGGTGGCCCGGAGTGGCCGGCCGCCTGCTGAAATTCCGCATGGATCAGGATGCCTCCCAGATGAAAAGTGCCCCCACAGCCAACTGTGGCTGGTTTGACAGTGCCAAGTGCCTCCTGCAAACTGACATCAGGAACCTGCCTGGTGACATTTATTTCTCTGGGGAAAGGCCATTGTACGTGTCCAGGGCCTAGTGGCCCGGAGTGGCCGGCTGCTTGCTGGAATTCTGCATGGATCAGGATGCCGCCGAGATGCAAGGTGCCCCCACAGGCACCTGTGCCTGGTTTGACAGTGCCAAGTGCCTCCTGCAAACTGACATCAGGAACCTGGCCTGGTGACTTTTGTTTCTCTGGGGAAAGGCCATGGTTCATATTCTACAAACTGTGGCCCAGAGTGGCCTGCTGCCTGCTGAAATTCCGCACAGATCAGGATACCTCCCAGATGCAAGGTGCCCCCACAGGCACCTGTGGCTGGTTTGACAGTGCCAAGTGCCTCCTGCCAACTGACATCAAGAACCTGGCCTGGTGACTTTTGTTTCTCTGGGGAAAGGCCATGGTTGGTATCCTGAGCCTGGTGTCCTGGAGTGGCCGTCTGCCTGCTAAAATTCTGGACGGGCCAGGATACCGCCAAGATGCAAGGTGCCCCCAGAGGCACCTGTGCCTGGTTTGACAGTGCCAAGTGCTTCCTGCAAACTGACATCAGAAACCTGGCCTGGTGATTTTCTTTCTCAGGGGAAAGGCCATGGTTCATGTCCAGGGCCCGGTGGCTCGCAGTTGCCTGCTGCCTGATGAAATTCCACACGGATCCGGATACCTCCCAGATGCAAGGTGCCGCCACAGGCAACTGTGGCTGGTTTGACAGTGCCAAGCGCCTCCTGCAAACTGACATCAGGAACCTGGCCTGGTGACTTTTGTTTCTCAGGGGAAATGTTATTATTCTTGTTCAGAGCCCGGTGGCTCGGAGTGGCCGGCTGCCTGCTGAAATACCGCACAGATCAGGATAGCACCCAGATGCAAGGTGCCCCCACAGGCACCTGTGGCTGGTTTGACAGTGCCAAGTGCCTCCTGCAAATTGACATCAGGAACCTGGCCTGGTGACTTTTGTTTCTCTGGGGAAAGGCCATCGTTCCTCTCCAGGGCCCGCTGGCCCGGAGTGGCCGGCAGCCTGCTGAAATTCCGCACGGATCAGGATACCTCCCAGACCGAAACAAAAATCATAGGCCGCTGTGGCTGGTTTGACAGTGCCAAGTGCCTCCTGCAAACTGACATCAGGAACCTGGCCTGGTAAGTTTTGTTTCTCTGGGGAAAGGCAATCGTTCTTGTCCGGGGCCCGCCGGCCCGGAGTGGCCGGCTGCCTGCTGAAATTCCACAGGGTTGAGGATACCTCCCAGATGCAAGGTGCCCCCACAGGCAACTGTGGCTGGTTTGACAGTGTCATGTGCCTCCTGCAAAATGACATCAGGAACCTGGCCTGGTGACTTTCCTTTCTCTGGGGAAAGACCATGATTCATGTCCAGGGCCTTGCGGCCTGGAGTGCCCGGCTGCCTGCTGAAATTCCACAGGGTTGAGGATACCTGCCAGATGGAAAGTGGCCCCACAGGCAACTGTGGCTGGTTTGACAGTGCCAAGTGCCTCCTGCAAACTGACATCAGGAACCTGGCCGGGTGACTTTTGTTTCCCTAGGGAAAAGCCGTGGTTCTTGTCCAGGGCCTGGTGGCCCGCAGTGGCCGGCCGCCTGCTGAAATTCCGCATGGATCAGGATGCCTCCCAGATGAAAAGCGCCCCCACAGGCAACTGTGGCTGGTTTGACAGTGCCAAGTGCCTCCTGCAAACTGACATCAGGAACCTGGCCGGGTGAGTTTTGTTTCTCTGGGGAAAGGCCATGGTTCATATCCTGGATACGTAGGACCGGAGACGCCGGCTGCCTGTTGAAATTCCTCACTTATCAGGATGCCGCCGAGATGCAAGATGCCCCCACAGGCACCTGTGGCTGCTTCGACTGTGCCAAGTGCCTCCTGCAAACTGACATCAGGAACCTGGCCGGGTGACTTTTGTTTCTCTGGGGAAAGGCCATGGTTCATATCCTGGACCCGTAGTCCCGGAGTGGCCGGCTGCCTGCTGAAATTCCGAACGGATCAGGATGCCTCCCAGATGCAAAGTGCCCCCAGAGGCAATTGTGGCTGGTTTGACAGTGCCAAGTGCCTCCTGCAAACTGACATCAGGAACCTGGCCTGGTGACTTTTGTTTCTCTGGGGAAAGGCCATTGTACGTGTCCAAGGCCTAGTGGCCCGGAGTGGCCGGCTGCTTGCTGGAATTCTGCATGGCTCAGGATGCCGCCGAGATGCAAGGTGCCCCCACAGGCACCTGTGCCTGGTTTGACAGTGCCATGTGCCTCCTGCAAACTGACATCAGGAACCTGGCCTGGTGACTTTTGTTTCTCTGGGGAAAGGCCATGGTTCATATCCTACAAACTGTGGCCCAGCGTGGCCGGCTGCCTCCTGAAATTCCGCACGGATCAGGATACCTCCCAGATGCAAGGTGCCCCACGGGAAACTGTGGCTGGTTTGACAGTGCCAAGTGCCTCCTGCCAACTGACATCAGGAACCTGGCCTGGTGACTTTTGTTTCTCTGGGGAAAGGCCATGGTTGGTATCCTGAGCCTGGTGTCCTGGAGTGGCCGTCTGCCTGCTAAAATTCTGGACGGACCAGGATGCCGCCAAGATGCAAGGTGCCCCCAGAGGCAACTGTGGCTGGTTTGACAGTGCCAAGTGCTTCCTGCAAACTGACATCAGAAACCTGGCCTGGTGATTTTCTTTGTCAGGGGAAAGGCCATGGTTCATGTCCAGGGCCCGGTGGCTCGCAGTTGCCTGCTGCCTGCTGAAATTCCACACGGATCCGGATACCTCCCAGATGCAAGGTGCCCCCACAGGCAACTTTGGCTGGTTTGACAGTGCCAAGTGCGTCCTGCAAATTGACATCAGGAACCTGGCCTGGTGACTTTTGTTTCTCTGGGGAAAGGCTATTATTCTTGTTCAGAGCCCGGTGGCTCGGAGTGGCCGGCTGCCTGCTGAAATTCCGCATGGATCAGGATACCTCCCAGGTTCAAGGTGCCGCCACAGGCAACTGTGGCTGGTTTGACAGTGCCAAGTGCCTCCTGCAAACTGACATCAGGAACCTGGCCTGGTGACTTTTGTTTCTCATGGGAAGTGCCATCGTTCGTGTCCCGTACTCGGAATCCAGGAGTGGCCGGCTGCCTGCTGAAATACAGCACAGATCAGGATACCTCCCAGATGCAAGGTGGACCCACAGACAACTGTGGCTGGTTTGACAGTGCCAAGTGCCTCCTGCAAACTGCCATCAGGAACCTGGCCTTGTGACTTTCCTTTCTCTGGGGAAAGACCATGATTCATGTCCAGGGCCTTGCGGCCTGGAGTGCCCGGCTGCCTGCTGAAATTCCGCATGGATCGGGATGCCTCCCAGATGGAAAGTGGCCCCACAGGCAACTGTGGCTGGTTTGACAGTGCCAAGTGCCTCCTGCAAACTGACATCAGGAACCTGCCTGGTGACATTTATTTCTCTGGGGAAAGGCCATTGTACGTGTCCAAGGCCTAGTGGCCCGGAGTGGCCGGCTGCTTGCTGGAATTCTGCATGGATCAGGATGCCGCCGAGATGCAAGGTGCCCCCACAGGCACCTGTGCCTGGTTTGACAGTGCCAAGTGCCTCCTGCAAACTGACATCAGGAACCTGGCCTGGTGACTTTTGTTTCTCTGGGGAAAGGCCATGGTTCATATTCTACAAACTGTGGCCCAGAGTGGCCTGCTGCCTGCTGAAATTCCGCACAGATCAGGATACCTCCCAGATGCAAGGTGCCCCCACAGGCACCTGTGGCTGGTTTGACAGTGCCAAGTGCCTCCTGCCAACTGACATCAAGAACCTGGCCTGGTGACTTTTGTTTCTCTGGGGAAAGGCCATGGTTGGTATCCTGAGCCTGGTGTCCTGGAGTGGCCGTCTGCCTGCTAAAATTCTGGACGGGCCAGGATACCGCCAAGATGCAAGGTGCCCCCACAGGCACCTGTGCCTGGTTTGACAGTGCCAAGTGCTTCCTGCAAACTGACATCAGAAACCTGGCCTGGTGATTTTCTTTCTCAGGGGAAAGGCCATGGTTCATGTCCAGGGCCCGGTGGCTCGCAGTTGCCTGCTGCCTGATGAAATTCCACACGGATCCGGATACCTCCCAGATGCAAGGTGCCGCCACAGGCAACTGTGGCTGGTTTGACAGTGCCAAGCGCCTCCTGCAAACTGACATCAGGAACCTGGCCTGGTGACTTTTGTTTCTCAGGGGAAATGTTATTATTCTTGTTCAGAGCCCGGTGGCTCGGAGTGGCCGGCTGCCTGCTGAAATACCGCACAGATCAGGATAGCACCCAGATGCAAGGTGCCCCCACAGGCACCTGTGGCTGGTTTGACAGTGCCAAGTGCCTCCTGCAAATTGACATCAGGAACCTGGCCTGGTGACTTTTGTTTCTCTGGGGAAAGGCCATCGTTCTTGTCCGGGGCCCGTCAGCCCGGAGTGGCCGGCTGCCTGCTGAAATTTCACACGGTTGAGGATACCTCCCAGATGCAAGGTGCCCCCACAGGCAACTGTGGCTGGTTTGACAGTGCCATGTGCCTCCTGCAAACTGACATCAGGAACCTGACCCGGTGACATTCGTTTCTCTGGAGAAAGACCATGATTCATGTCCAGGGCCTTGCGGCCTGGAGTGCCCGGCTGCCTGCTGAAATTCCGCATGGATCAGGATGCCTCCCAGATGGAAAGTGCCCCCACAGCCAACTGTGGCTGGTTTGACAGTGCCAAGTGCCTCCTGCAAACTGACATCAGGAACCTGCCTGGTGACATTTATTTCTCTGGGGAAAGGCCATTGTACGTGTCCAAGGCCTAGTGGCCCGGAGTGGCCGGCTGCTTGCTGGAATTCTGCATGGATCAGGATGCCGCCGAGATGCAAGGTGCCCCCACAGGCACCTGTGCCTGGTTTGACAGTGCCAAGTGCCTCCTGCAAATTGACATCAGGAACCTGGCCTGGTGACTTTTGTTTCTCTGGGGAAAGGCCATCGTTCCTCTCCAGGGCCCGCTGGCCCGGAGTGGCCGGCAGCCTGCTGAAATTCCGCACGGATCAGGATACCTCCCAGACCGAAACAAAAATCATAGGCCGCTGTGGCTGGTTTGACAGTGCCAAGTGCCTCCTGCAAACTGACATCAGGAACCTGGCCTGGTAAGTTTTGTTTCTCTGGGGAAAGGCAATCGTTCTTGTCCGGGGCCCGCCGGCCCGGAGTGGCCGGCTGCCTGCTGAAATTCCACAGGGTTGAGGATACCTCCCAGATGCAAGTTGCCCCCACAGGCAACTGTGGCTGGTTTGACAGTGTCATGTGCCTCCTGCAAAATGACATCAGGAACCTGGCCTGGTGACTTTCCTTTCTCTGGGGAAAGACCATGATTCATGTCCAGGGCCTTGCGGCCTGGAGTGCCCGGCTGCCTGCTGAAATTCCACAGGGTTGAGGATACCTGCCAGATGGAAAGTGGCCCCACAGGCAACTGTGGCTGGTTTGACAGTGCCAAGTGCCTCCTGCAAACTGACATCAGGAACCTGGCCGGGTGACTTTTGTTTCCCTAGGGAAAAGCCGTGGTTCTTGTCCAGGGCCTGGTGGCCCGCAGTGGCCGGCCGCCTGCTGAAATTCCGCATGGATCAGGATGCCTCCCAGATGAAAAGCGCCCCCACAGGCAACTGTGGCTGGTTTGACAGTGCCAAGTGCCTCCTGCAAACTGACATCAGGAACCTGGCCGGGTGAGTTTTGTTTCTCTGGGGAAAGGCCATGGTTCATATCCTGGATACGTAGGACCGGAGACGCCGGCTGCCTGTTGAAATTCCTCACTTATCAGGATGCCGCCGAGATGCAAGATGCCCCCACAGGCACCTGTGGCTGCTTCGACTGTGCCAAGTGCCTCCTGCAAACTGACATCAGGAACCTGGCCGGGTGACTTTTGTTTCTCTGGGGAAAGGCCATGGTTCATATCCTGGACCCGTAGTCCCGGAGTGGCCGGCTGCCTGCTGAAATTCCGAACGGATCATGATGCCTCCCAGATGCAAAGTGCCCCCAGAGGCAATTGTGGCTGGTTTGACAGTGCCAAGTGCCTCCTGCAAACTGACATCAGGAACCTGGCCTGGTGACTTTTGTTTCTCTGGGGAAAGGCCATTGTACGTGTCCAAGGCCTAGTGGCCCGGAGTGGCCGGCTGCTTGCTGGAATTCTGCATGGCTCAGGATGCCGCCGAGATGCAAGGTGCCCCCACAGGCACCTGTGCCTGGTTTGACAGTGCCATGTGCCTCCTGCAAACTGACATCAGGAACCTGGCCTGGTGACTTTTGTTTCTCTGGGGAAAGGCCATGGTTCATATCCTACAAACTGTGGCCCAGCGTGGCCGGCTGCCTCCTGAAATTCCGCACGGATCAGGATACCTCCCAGATGCAAGGTGCCCCACGGGAAACTGTGGCTGGTTTGACAGTGCCAAGTGCCTCCTGCCAACTGACATCAGGAACCTGGCCTGGTGACTTTTGTTTCTCTGGGGAAAGGCCATGGTTGGTATCCTGAGCCTGGTGTCCTGGAGTGGCCGTCTGCCTGCTAAAATTCTGGACGGACCAGGATGCCGCCAAGATGCAAGGTGCCCCCAGAGGCAACTGTGGCTGGTTTGACAGTGCCAAGTGCTTCCTGCAAACTGACATCAGAAACCTGGCCTGGTGATTTTCTTTGTCAGGGGAAAGGCCATGGTTCATGTCCAGGGCCCGGTGGCTCGCAGTTGCCTGCTGCCTGCTGAAATTCCACACGGATCCGGATACCTCCCAGATGCAAGGTGCCCCCACAGGCAACTTTGGCTGGTTTGACAGTGCCAAGTGCGTCCTGCAAATTGACATCAGGAACCTGGCCTGGTGACTTTTGTTTCTCTGGGGAAAGGCTATTATTCTTGTTCAGAGCCCGGTGGCTCGGAGTGGCCGGCTGCCTGCTGAAATTCCGCATGGATCAGGATACCTCCCAGGTTCAAGGTGCCGCCACAGGCAACTGTGGCTGGTTTGACAGTGCCAAGTGCCTCCTGCAAACTGACATCAGGAACCTGGCCTGGTGACTTTTGTTTCTCATGGGAAGTGCCATCGTTCGTGTCCCGTACTCGGAATCCAGGAGTGGCCGGCTGCCTGCTGAAATACCGCACAGATCAGGATACCTCCCAGATGCAAGGTGGACCCACAGACAACTGTGGCTGGTTTGACAGTGCCAAGTGCCTCCTGCAAACTGCCATCAGGAACCTGGCCTTGTGACTTTCCTTTCTCTGGGGAAAGACCATGATTCATGTCCAGGGCCTTGCGGCCTGGAGTGCCCGGCTGCCTGCTGAAATTCCGCATGGATCGGGATGCCTCCCAGATGGAAAGTGCCCCCACAGGCAACTGTGGCTGGTTTGACAGTGCCAAGTGCCTCCTGCAAACTGACATCAGGAACCTGGCCGGGTGACTTTTGTTTCCCTAGGGAAAAGCCGTGGTTCTTGTCCAGGGCCTGGTGGCCCGGAGTGGCCGGCCGCCTGCTGAAATTCCTCACGGTTGAGGATACCTCCCAGATGAAAGGTGCCCCCACAGGCACCTGTGGCTGGTTTGACAGTGCCAATTGCCTCCTGCAAACTGACATCAGGAACCTGGCCTGGTGACTTTTGTTTCTCTGGGGAAAGGCCATCGTTCTTGTCCGGGGCCCGTCAGCCCGGAGTGGCCGGCTGCCTGCTGAAATTTCACACGGTTGAGGATACCTCCCAGATGCAAGGTGCCCCCACAGGCAACTGTGGCTGGTTTGACAGTGCCATGTGCCTCCTGCAAACTGACATCAGGAACCTGACCCGGTGACATTCGTTTCTCTGGAGAAAGACCATGATTCATGTCCAGGGCCTTGCGGCCTGGAGTGCCCGGCTGCCTGCTGAAATTCCGCATGGATCAGGATGCCTCCCAGATGGAAAGTGCCCCCACAGCCAACTGTGGCTGGTTTGACAGTGCCAAGTGCCTCCTGCAAACTGACATCAGGAACCTGCCTGGTGACATTTATTTCTCTGGGGAAAGGCCATTGTACGTGTCCAAGGCCTAGTGGCCCGGAGTGGCCGGCTGCTTGCTGGAATTCTGCATGGATCAGGATGCCGCCGAGATGCAAGGTGCCCCCACAGGCACCTGTGCCTGGTTTGACAGTGCCAAGTGCCTCCTGCAAATTGACATCAGGAACCTGGCCTGGTGACTTTTGTTTCTCTGGGGAAAGGCCATCGTTCCTCTCCAGGGCCCGCTGGCCCGGAGTGGCCGGCAGCCTGCTGAAATTCCGCACGGATCAGGATACCTCCCAGACCGAAACAAAAATCATAGGCCGCTGTGGCTGGTTTGACAGTGCCAAGTGCCTCCTGCAAACTGACATCAGGAACCTGGCCTGGTAAGTTTTGTTTCTCTGGGGAAAGGCAATCGTTCTTGTCCGGGGCCCGCCGGCCCGGAGTGGCCGGCTGCCTGCTGAAATTCCACAGGGTTGAGGATACCTCCCAGATGCAAGTTGCCCCCACAGGCAACTGTGGCTGGTTTGACAGTGTCATGTGCCTCCTGCAAAATGACATCAGGAACCTGGCCTGGTGACTTTCCTTTCTCTGGGGAAAGACCATGATTCATGTCCAGGGCCTTGCGGCCTGGAGTGCCCGGCTGCCTGCTGAAATTCCACAGGGTTGAGGATACCTGCCAGATGGAAAGTGGCCCCACAGGCAACTGTGGCTGGTTTGACAGTGCCAAGTGCCTCCTGCAAACTGACATCAGGAACCTGGCCGGGTGACTTTTGTTTCCCTAGGGAAAAGCCGTGGTTCTTGTCCAGGGCCTGGTGGCCCGCAGTGGCCGGCCGCCTGCTGAAATTCCGCATGGATCAGGATGCCTCCCAGATGGAAAGTGCCCCCACAGCCAACTGTGGCTGGTTTGACAGTGCCAAGTGCCTCCTGCAAACTGACATCAGGAACCTGCCTGGTGACATTTATTTCTCTGGGGAAAGGCCATTGTACGTGTCCAAGGCCTAGTGGCCCGGAGTGGCCGGCTGCTTGCTGGAATTCTGCATGGATCAGGATGCCGCCGAGATGCAAGGTGCCCCCACAGGCACCTGTGCCTGGTTTGACAGTGCCAAGTGCCTCCTGCAAACTGACATCAGGAACCTGGCCTGGTGACTTTTGTTTCTCTGGGGAAAGGCCATGGTTCATATTCTACAAACTGTGGCCCAGAGTGGCCTGCTGCCTGCTGAAATTCCGCACAGATCAGGATACCTCCCAGATGCAAGGTGCCCCCACAGGCACCTGTGGCTGGTTTGACAGTGCCAAGTGCCTCCTGCCAACTGACATCAAGAACCTGGCCTGGTGACTTTTGTTTCTCTGGGGAAAGGCCATGGTTGTTATCCTGAGCCTGGTGTCCTGGAGTGGCCGTCTGCCTGCTAAAATTCTGGACGGGCCAGGATACCGCCAAGATGCAAGGTGCCCCCACAGGCACCTGTGCCTGGTTTGACAGTGCCAAGTGCTTCCTGCAAACTGACATCAGAAACCTGGCCTGGTGATTTTCTTTGTCAGGGGAAAGGCCATGGTTCATGTCCAGGGCCCGGTGGCTCGCAGTTGCCTGCTGCCTGATGAAATTCCACACGGATCCGGATACCTCCCAGATGCAAGGTGCCGCCACAGGCAACTGTGGCTGGTTTGACAGTGCCAAGCGCCTCCTGCAAACTGACATCAGGAACCTGGCCTGGTGACTTTTGTTTCTCAGGGGAAATGTTATTATTCTTGTTCAGAGCCCGGTGGCTCGGAGTGGCCGGCTGCCTGCTGAAATACCGCACAGATCAGGATAGCACCCAGATGCAAGGTGCCCCCACAGGCACCTGTGGCTGGTTTGACAGTGCCAAGTGCCTCCTGCAAATTGACATCAGGAACCTGGCCTGGTGACTTTTGTTTCTCTGGGGAAAGGCCATCGTTCTTGTCCGGGGCCCGTCAGCCCGGAGTGGCCTGCTGCCTGCTGAAATTTCACACGGTTGAGGATACCTCCCAGATGCAAGGTGCCCCCACAGGCAACTGTGGCTGGTTTGACAGTGCCATGTGCCTCCTGCAAACTGACATCAGGAACCTGACCCGGTGACATTCGTTTCTCTGGAGAAAGACCATGATTCATGTCCAGGGCCTTGCGGCCTGGAGTGCCCGGCTGCCTGCTGAAATTCCGCATGGATCAGGATGCCTCCCAGATGGAAAGTGCCCCCACAGCCAACTGTGGCTGGTTTGACAGTGCCAAGTGCCTCCTGCAAACTGACATCAGGAACCTGCCTGGTGACATTTATTTCTCTGGGGAAAGGCCATTGTACGTGTCCAAGGCCTAGTGGCCCGGAGTGGCCGGCTGCTTGCTGGAATTCTGCATGGATCAGGATGCCGCCGAGATGCAAGGTGCCCCCACAGGCACCTGTGCCTGGTTTGACAGTGCCAAGTGCCTCCTGCAAATTGACATCAGGAACCTGGCCTGGTGACTTTTGTTTCTCTGGGGAAAGGCCATCGTTCCTCTCCAGGGCCCGCTGGCCCGGAGTGGCCGGCAGCCTGCTGAAATTCCGCACGGATCAGGATACCTCCCAGACCGAAACAAAAATCATAGGCCGCTGTGGCTGGTTTGACAGTGCCAAGTGCCTCCTGCAAACTGACATCAGGAACCTGGCCTGGTAAGTTTTGTTTCTCTGGGGAAAGGCAATCGTTCTTGTCCGGGGCCCGCCGGCCCGGAGTGGCCGGCTGCCTGCTGAAATTCCACAGGGTTGAGGATACCTCCCAGATGCAAGTTGCCCCCACAGGCAACTGTGGCTGGTTTGACAGTGTCATGTGCCTCCTGCAAAATGACATCAGGAACCTGGCCTGGTGACTTTCCTTTCTCTGGGGAAAGACCATGATTCATGTCCAGGGCCTTGCGGCCTGGAGTGCCCGGCTGCCTGCTGAAATTCCACAGGGTTGAGGATACCTGCCAGATGGAAAGTGGCCCCACAGGCAACTGTGGCTGGTTTGACAGTGCCAAGTGCCTCCTGCAAACTGACATCAGGAACCTGGCCGGGTGACTTTTGTTTCCCTAGGGAAAAGCCGTGGTTCTTGTCCAGGGCCTGGTGGCCCGCAGTGGCCGGCCGCCTGCTGAAATTCCGCATGGATCAGGATGCCTCCCAGATGAAAAGCGCCCCCACAGGCAACTGTGGCTGGTTTGACAGTGCCAAGTGCCTCCTGCAAACTGACATCAGGAACCTGGCCGGGTGAGTTTTGTTTCTCTGGGGAAAGGCCATGGTTCATATCCTGGATACGTAGGACCGGAGACGCCGGCTGCCTGTTGAAATTCCTCACTTATCAGGATGCCGCCGAGATGCAAGATGCCCCCACAGGCACCTGTGGCTGCTTCGACTGTGCCAAGTGCCTCCTGCAAACTGACATCAGGAACCTGGCCGGGTGACTTTTGTTTCTCTGGGGAAAGGCCATGGTTCATATCCTGGACCCGTAGTCCCGGAGTGGCCGGCTGCCTGCTGAAATTCCGAACGGATCAGGATGCCTCCCAGATGCAAAGTGCCCCCAGAGGCAATTGTGGCTGGTTTGACAGTGCCAAGTGCCTCCTGCAAACTGACATCAGGAACCTGGCCTGGTGACTTTTGTTTCTCTGGGGAAAGGCCATTGTACGTGTCCAAGGCCTAGTGGCCCGGAGTGGCCGGCTGCTTGCTGGAATTCTGCATGGCTCAGGATGCCGCCGAGATGCAAGGTGCCCCCACAGGCACCTGTGCCTGGTTTGACAGTGCCATGTGCCTCCTGCAAACTGACATCAGGAACCTGGCCTGGTGACTTTTGTTTCTCTGGGGAAAGGCCATGGTTCATATCCTACAAACTGTGGCCCAGCGTGGCCGGCTGCCTCCTGAAATTCCGCACGGATCAGGATACCTCCCAGATGCAAGGTGCCCCACGGGAAACTGTGGCTGGTTTGACAGTGCCAAGTGCCTCCTGCCAACTGACATCAGGAACCTGGCCTGGTGACTTTTGTTTCTCTGGGGAAAGGCCATGGTTCATATCCTGAGCCTGGTGTCCTGGAGTGGCCGTCTGCCTGCTAAAATTCTGGACGGACCAGGATGCCGCCAAGATGCAAGGTGCCCCCAGAGGCAACTGTGGCTGGTTTGACAGTGCCAAGTGCTTCCTGCAAACTGACATCAGAAACCTGGCCTGGTGATTTTCTTTGTCAGGGGAAAGGCCATGGTTCATGTCCAGGGCCCGGTGGCTCGCAGTTGCCTGCTGCCTGCTGAAATTCCACACGGATCCGGATACCTCCCAGATGCAAGGTGCCCCCACAGGCAACTTTGGCTGGTTTGACAGTGCCAAGTGCGTCCTGCAAATTGACATCAGGAACCTGGCCTGGTGACTTTTGTTTCTCTGGGGAAAGGCTATTATTCTTGTTCAGAGCCCGGTGGCTCGGAGTGGCCGGCTGCCTGCTGAAATTCCGCATGGATCAGGATACCTCCCAGGTTCAAGGTGCCGCCACAGGCAACTGTGGCTGGTTTGACAGTGCCAAGTGCCTCCTGCAAACTGACATCAGGAACCTGGCCGGGTGACTTTTGTTTCCCTAGGGAAAAGCCGTGGTTCTTGTCCAGGGCCTGGTGGCCCGGAGTGGCCGGCCGCCTGCTGAAATTCCTCACGGTTGAGGATACCTCCCAGATGAAAGGTGCCCCCACAGGCACCTGTGGCTGGTTTGACAGTGCCAATTGCCTCCTGCAAACTGACATCAGGAACCTGGCCTGGTGACTTTTGTTTCTCTGGGGAAAGGCCATCGTTCTTGTCCGGGGCCCGTCAGCCCGGAGTGGCCGGCTGCCTGCTGAAATTTCACACGGTTGAGGATACCTCCCAGATGCAAGGTGCCCCCACAGGCAACTGTGGCTGGTTTGACAGTGCCATGTGCCTCCTGCAAACTGACATCAGGAACCTGACCCGGTGACATTCGTTTCTCTGGAGAAAGACCATGATTCATGTCCAGGGCCTTGCGGCCTGGAGTGCCCGGCTGCCTGCTGAAATTCCGCATGGATCAGGATGCCTCCCAGATGGAAAGTGCCCCCACAGCCAACTGTGGCTGGTTTGACAGTGCCAAGTGCCTCCTGCAAACTGACATCAGGAACCTGCCTGGTGACATTTATTTCTCTGGGGAAAGGCCATTGTACGTGTCCAAGGCCTAGTGGCCCGGAGTGGCCGGCTGCTTGCTGGAATTCTGCATGGATCAGGATGCCGCCGAGATGCAAGGTGCCCCCACAGGCACCTGTGCCTGGTTTGACAGTGCCAAGTGCCTCCTGCAAATTGACATCAGGAACCTGGCCTGGTGACTTTTGTTTCTCTGGGGAAAGGCCATCGTTCCTCTCCAGGGCCCGCTGGCCCGGAGTGGCCGGCAGCCTGCTGAAATTCCGCACGGATCAGGATACCTCCCAGACCGAAACAAAAATCATAGGCCGCTGTGGCTGGTTTGACAGTGCCAAGTGCCTCCTGCAAACTGACATCAGGAACCTGGCCTGGTAAGTTTTGTTTCTCTGGGGAAAGGCAATCGTTCTTGTCCGGGGCCCGCCGGCCCGGAGTGGCCGGCTGCCTGCTGAAATTCCACAGGGTTGAGGATACCTCCCAGATGCAAGTTGCCCCCACAGGCAACTGTGGCTGGTTTGACAGTGTCATGTGCCTCCTGCAAAATGACATCAGGAACCTGGCCTGGTGACTTTCCTTTCTCTGGGGAAAGACCATGATTCATGTCCAGGGCCTTGCGGCCTGGAGTGCCCGGCTGCCTGCTGAAATTCCACAGGGTTGAGGATACCTGCCAGATGGAAAGTGGCCCCACAGGCAACTGTGGCTGGTTTGACAGTGCCAAGTGCCTCCTGCAAACTGACATCAGGAACCTGGCCGGGTGACTTTTGTTTCCCTAGGGAAAAGCCGTGGTTCTTGTCCAGGGCCTGGTGGCCCGCAGTGGCCGGCCGCCTGCTGAAATTCCGCATGGATCAGGATGCCTCCCAGATGGAAAGTGCCCCCACAGCCAACTGTGGCTGGTTTGACAGTGCCAAGTGCCTCCTGCAAACTGACATCAGGAACCTGCCTGGTGACATTTATTTCTCTGGGGAAAGGCCATTGTACGTGTCCAAGGCCTAGTGGCCCGGAGTGGCCGGCTGCTTGCTGGAATTCTGCATGGATCAGGATGCCGCCGAGATGCAAGGTGCCCCCACAGGCACCTGTGCCTGGTTTGACAGTGCCAAGTGCCTCCTGCAAACTGACATCAGGAACCTGGCCTGGTGACTTTTGTTTCTCTGGGGAAAGGCCATGGTTCATATTCTACAAACTGTGGCCCAGAGTGGCCTGCTGCCTGCTGAAATTCCGCACAGATCAGGATACCTCCCAGATGCAAGGTGCCCCCACAGGCACCTGTGGCTGGTTTGACAGTGCCAAGTGCCTCCTGCCAACTGACATCAAGAACCTGGCCTGGTGACTTTTGTTTCTCTGGGGAAAGGCCATGGTTGGTATCCTGAGCCTGGTGTCCTGGAGTGGCCGTCTGCCTGCTAAAATTCTGGACGGGCCAGGATACCGCCAAGATGCAAGGTGCCCCCACAGGCACCTGTGCCTGGTTTGACAGTGCCAAGTGCTTCCTGCAAACTGACATCAGAAACCTGGCCTGGTGATTTTCTTTGTCAGGGGAAAGGCCATGGTTCATGTCCAGGGCCCGGTGGCTCGCAGTTGCCTGCTGCCTGATGAAATTCCACACGGATCCGGATACCTCCCAGATGCAAGGTGCCGCCACAGGCAACTGTGGCTGGTTTGACAGTGCCAAGCGCCTCCTGCAAACTGACATCAGGAACCTGGCCTGGTGACTTTTGTTTCTCAGGGGAAATGTTATTATTCTTGTTCAGAGCCCGGTGGCTCGGAGTGGCCGGCTGCCTGCTGAAATACCGCACAGATCAGGATAGCACCCAGATGCAAGGTGCCCCCACAGGCACCTGTGGCTGGTTTGACAGTGCCAAGTGCCTCCTGCAAATTGACATCAGGAACCTGGCCTGGTGACTTTTGTTTCTCTGGGGAAAGGCCATCGTTCTTGTCCGGGGCCCGTCAGCCCGGAGTGGCCGGCTGCCTGCTGAAATTTCACACGGTTGAGGATACCTCCCAGATGCAAGGTGCCCCCACAGGCAACTGTGGCTGGTTTGACAGTGCCATGTGCCTCCTGCAAACTGACATCAGGAACCTGACCCGGTGACATTCGTTTCTCTGGAGAAAGACCATGATTCATGTCCAGGGCCTTGCGGCCTGGAGTGCCCGGCTGCCTGCTGAAATTCCGCATGGATCAGGATGCCTCCCAGATGGAAAGTGCCCCCACAGCCAACTGTGGCTGGTTTGACAGTGCCAAGTGCCTCCTGCAAACTGACATCAGGAACCTGCCTGGTGACATTTATTTCTCTGGGGAAAGGCCATTGTACGTGTCCAAGGCCTAGTGGCCCGGAGTGGCCGGCTGCTTGCTGGAATTCTGCATGGATCAGGATGCCGCCGAGATGCAAGGTGCCCCCACAGGCACCTGTGCCTGGTTTGACAGTGCCAAGTGCCTCCTGCAAATTGACATCAGGAACCTGGCCTGGTGACTTTTGTTTCTCTGGGGAAAGGCCATCGTTCCTCTCCAGGGCCCGCTGGCCCGGAGTGGCCGGCAGCCTGCTGAAATTCCGCACGGATCAGGATACCTCCCAGACCGAAACAAAAATCATAGGCCGCTGTGGCTGGTTTGACAGTGCCAAGTGCCTCCTGCAAACTGACATCAGGAACCTGGCCTGGTAAGTTTTGTTTCTCTGGGGAAAGGCAATCGTTCTTGTCCGGGGCCCGCCGGCCCGGAGTGGCCGGCTGCCTGCTGAAATTCCACAGGGTTGAGGATACCTCCCAGATGCAACTTGCCCCCACAGGCAACTGTGGCTGGTTTGACAGTGTCATGTGCCTCCTGCAAAATGACATCAGGAACCTGGCCTGGTGACTTTCCTTTCTCTGGGGAAAGACCATGATTCATGTCCAGGGCCTTGCGGCCTGGAGTGCCCGGCTGCCTGCTGAAATTCCACAGGGTTGAGGATACCTGCCAGATGGAAAGTGGCCCCACAGGCAACTGTGGCTGGTTTGACAGTGCCAAGTGCCTCCTGCAAACTGACATCAGGAACCTGGCCGGGTGACTTTTGTTTCCCTAGGGAAAAGCCGTGGTTCTTGTCCAGGGCCTGGTGGCCCGCAGTGGCCGGCCGCCTGCTGAAATTCTGCATGGATCAGGATGCCTCCCAGATGAAAAGCGCCCCCACAGGCAACTGTGGCTGGTTTGACAGTGCCAAGTGCCTCCTGCAAACTGACATCAGGAACCTGGCCGGGTGAGTTTTGTTTCTCTGGGGAAAGGCCATGGTTCATATCCTGGATACGTAGGACCGGAGACGCCGGCTGCCTGTTGAAATTCCTCACTTATCAGGATGCCGCCGAGATGCAAGATGCCCCCACAGGCACCTGTGGCTGCTTCGACTGTGCCAAGTGCCTCCTGCAAACTGACATCAGGAACCTGGCCGGGTGACTTTTGTTTCTCTGGGGAAAGGCCATGGTTCATATCCTGGACCCGTAGTCCCGGAGTGGCCGGCTGCCTGCTGAAATTCCGAACGGATCAGGATGCCTCCCAGATGCAAAGTGCCCCCAGAGGCAATTGTGGCTGGTTTGACAGTGCCAAGTGCCTCCTGCAAACTGACATCAGGAACCTGGCCTGGTGACTTTTGTTTCTCTGGGGAAAGGCCATTGTACGTGTCCAAGGCCTAGTGGCCCGGAGTGGCCGGCTGCTTGCTGGAATTCTGCATGGCTCAGGATGCCGCCGAGATGCAAGGTGCCCCCACAGGCACCTGTGCCTGGTTTGACAGTGCCATGTGCCTCCTGCAAACTGACATCAGGAACCTGGCCTGGTGACTTTTGTTTCTCTGGGGAAAGGCCATGGTTCATATCCTACAAACTGTGGCCCAGCGTGGCCGGCTGCCTCCTGAAATTCCGCACGGATCAGGATACCTCCCAGATGCAAGGTGCCCCACGGGAAACTGTGGCTGGTTTGACAGTGCCAAGTGCCTCCTGCCAACTGACATCAGGAACCTGGCCTGGTGACTTTTGTTTCTCTGGGGAAAGGCCATGGTTCATATCCTGAGCCTGGTGTCCTGGAGTGGCCGTCTGCCTGCTAAAATTCTGGACGGACCAGGATGCCGCCAAGATGCAAGGTGCCCCCAGAGGCAACTGTGGCTGGTTTGACAGTGCCAAGTGCTTCCTGCAAACTGACATCAGAAACCTGGCCTGGTGATTTTCTTTGTCAGGGGAAAGGCCATGGTTCATGTCCAGGGCCCGGTGGCTCGCAGTTGCCTGCTGCCTGCTGAAATTCCACACGGATCCGGATACCTCCCAGATGCAAGGTGCCCCCACAGGCAACTTTGGCTGGTTTGACAGTGCCAAGTGCGTCCTGCAAATTGACATCAGGAACCTGGCCTGGTGACTTTTGTTTCTCTGGGGAAAGGCTATTATTCTTGTTCAGAGCCCGGTGGCTCGGAGTGGCCGGCTGCCTGCTGAAATTCCGCATGGATCAGGATACCTCCCAGGTTCAAGGTGCCGCCACAGGCAACTGTGGCTGGTTTGACAGTGCCAAGTGCCTCCTGCAAACTGACATCAGGAACCTGGCCGGGTGACTTTTGTTTCCCTAGGGAAAAGCCGTGGTTCTTGTCCAGGGCCTGGTGGCCCGGAGTGGCCGGCCGCCTGCTGAAATTCCTCACGGTTGAGGATACCTCCCAGATGAAAGGTGCCCCCACAGGCACCTGTGGCTGGTTTGACAGTGCCAATTGCCTCCTGCAAACTGACATCAGGAACCTGGCCTGGTGACTTTTGTTTCTCTGGGGAAAGGCCATCGTTCTTGTCCGGGGCCCGTCAGCCCGGAGTGGCCGGCTGCCTGCTGAAATTTCACACGGTTGAGGATACCTCCCAGATGCAAGGTGCCCCCACAGGCAACTGTGGCTGGTTTGACAGTGCCATGTGCCTCCTGCAAACTGACATCAGGAACCTGACCCGGTGACATTCGTTTCTCTGGAGAAAGACCATGATTCATGTCCAGGGCCTTGCGGCCTGGAGTGCCCGGCTGCCTGCTGAAATTCCGCATGGATCAGGATGCCTCCCAGATGGAAAGTGCCCCCACAGCCAACTGTGGCTGGTTTGACAGTGCCAAGTGCCTCCTGCAAACTGACATCAGGAACCTGCCTGGTGACATTTATTTCTCTGGGGAAAGGCCATTGTACGTGTCCAAGGCCTAGTGGCCCGGAGTGGCCGGCTGCTTGCTGGAATTCTGCATGGATCAGGATGCCGCCGAGATGCAAGGTGCCCCCACAGGCACCTGTGCCTGGTTTGACAGTGCCAAGTGCCTCCTGCAAATTGACATCAGGAACCTGGCCTGGTGACTTTTGTTTCTCTGGGGAAAGGCCATCGTTCCTCTCCAGGGCCCGCTGGCCCGGAGTGGCCGGCAGCCTGCTGAAATTCCGCACGGATCAGGATACCTCCCAGACCGAAACAAAAATCATAGGCCGCTGTGGCTGGTTTGACAGTGCCAAGTGCCTCCTGCAAACTGACATCAGGAACCTGGCCTGGTAAGTTTTGTTTCTCTGGGGAAAGGCAATCGTTCTTGTCCGGGGCCCGCCGGCCCGGAGTGGCCGGCTGCCTGCTGAAATTCCACAGGGTTGAGGATACCTCCCAGATGCAAGTTGCCCCCACAGGCAACTGTGGCTGGTTTGACAGTGTCATGTGCCTCCTGCAAAATGACATCAGGAACCTGGCCTGGTGACTTTCCTTTCTCTGGGGAAAGACCATGATTCATGTCCAGGGCCTTGCGGCCTGGAGTGCCCGGCTGCCTGCTGAAATTCCACAGGGTTGAGGATACCTGCCAGATGGAAAGTGGCCCCACAGGCAACTGTGGCTGGTTTGACAGTGCCAAGTGCCTCCTGCAAACTGACATCAGGAACCTGGCCGGGTGACTTTTGTTTCCCTAGGGAAAAGCCGTGGTTCTTGTCCAGGGCCTGGTGGCCCGCAGTGGCCGGCCGCCTGCTGAAATTCCGCATGGATCAGGATGCCTCCCAGATGGAAAGTGCCCCCACAGCCAACTGTGGCTGGTTTGACAGTGCCAAGTGCCTCCTGCAAACTGACATCAGGAACCTGCCTGGTGACATTTATTTCTCTGGGGAAAGGCCATTGTACGTGTCCAAGGCCTAGTGGCCCGGAGTGGCCGGCTGCTTGCTGGAATTCTGCATGGATCAGGATGCCGCCGAGATGCAAGGTGCCCCCACAGGCACCTGTGCCTGGTTTGACAGTGCCAAGTGCCTCCTGCAAACTGACATCAGGAACCTGGCCTGGTGACTTTTGTTTCTCTGGGGAAAGGCCATGGTTCATATTCTACAAACTGTGGCCCAGAGTGGCCTGCTGCCTGCTGAAATTCCGCACAGATCAGGATACCTCCCAGATGCAAGGTGCCCCCACAGGCACCTGTGGCTGGTTTGACAGTGCCAAGTGCCTCCTGCCAACTGACATCAAGAACCTGGCCTGGTGACTTTTGTTTCTCTGGGGAAAGGCCATGGTTGGTATCCTGAGCCTGGTGTCCTGGAGTGGCCGTCTGCCTGCTAAAATTCTGGACGGGCCAGGATACCGCCAAGATGCAAGGTGCCCCCACAGGCACCTGTGCCTGGTTTGACAGTGCCAAGTGCTTCCTGCAAACTGACATCAGAAACCTGGCCTGGTGATTTTCTTTGTCAGGGGAAAGGCCATGGTTCATGTCCAGGGCCCGGTGGCTCGCAGTTGCCTGCTGCCTGATGAAATTCCACACGGATCCGGATACCTCCCAGATGCAAGGTGCCGCCACAGGCAACTGTGGCTGGTTTGACAGTGCCAAGCGCCTCCTGCAAACTGACATCAGGAACCTGGCCTGGTGACTTTTGTTTCTCAGGGGAAATGTTATTATTCTTGTTCAGAGCCCGGTGGCTCGGAGTGGCCGGCTGCCTGCTGAAATACCGCACAGATCAGGATAGCACCCAGATGCAAGGTGCCCCCACAGGCACCTGTGGCTGGTTTGACAGTGCCAAGTGCCTCCTGCAAATTGACATCAGGAACCTGGCCTGGTGACTTTTGTTTCTCTGGGGAAAGGCCATCGTTCTTGTCCGGGGCCCGTCAGCCCGGAGTGGCCGGCTGCCTGCTGAAATTTCACACGGTTGAGGATACCTCCCAGATGCAAGGTGCCCCCACAGGCAACTGTGGCTGGTTTGACAGTGCCATGTGCCTCCTGCAAACTGACATCAGGAACCTGACCCGGTGACATTCGTTTCTCTGGAGAAAGACCATGATTCATGTCCAGGGCCTTGCGGCCTGGAGTGCCCGGCTGCCTGCTGAAATTCCGCATGGATCAGGATGCCTCCCAGATGGAAAGTGCCCCCACAGCCAACTGTGGCTGGTTTGACAGTGCCAAGTGCCTCCTGCAAACTGACATCAGGAACCTGCCTGGTGACATTTATTTCTCTGGGGAAAGGCCATTGTACGTGTCCAAGGCCTAGTGGCCCGGAGTGGCCGGCTGCTTGCTGGAATTCTGCATGGATCAGGATGCCGCCGAGATGCAAGGTGCCCCCACAGGCACCTGTGCCTGGTTTGACAGTGCCAAGTGCCTCCTGCAAATTGACATCAGGAACCTGGCCTGGTGACTTTTGTTTCTCTGGGGAAAGGCCATCGTTCCTCTCCAGGGCCCGCTGGCCCGGAGTGGCCGGCAGCCTGCTGAAATTCCGCACGGATCAGGATACCTCCCAGACCGAAACAAAAATCATAGGCCGCTGTGGCTGGTTTGACAGTGCCAAGTGCCTCCTGCAAACTGACATCAGGAACCTGGCCTGGTAAGTTTTGTTTCTCTGGGGAAAGGCAATCGTTCTTGTCCGGGGCCCGCCGGCCCGGAGTGGCCGGCTGCCTGCTGAAATTCCACAGGGTTGAGGATACCTCCCAGATGCAAGTTGCCCCCACAGGCAACTGTGGCTGGTTTGACAGTGTCATGTGCCTCCTGCAAAATGACATCAGGAACCTGGCCTGGTGACTTTCCTTTCTCTGGGGAAAGACCATGATTCATGTCCAGGGCCTTGCGGCCTGGAGTGCCCGGCTGCCTGCTGAAATTCCACAGGGTTGAGGATACCTGCCAGATGGAAAGTGGCCCCACAGGCAACTGTGGCTGGTTTGACAGTGCCAAGTGCCTCCTGCAAACTGACATCAGGAACCTGGCCGGGTGACTTTTGTTTCCCTAGGGAAAAGCCGTGGTTCTTGTCCAGGGCCTGGTGGCCCGCAGTGGCCGGCCGCCTGCTGAAATTCTGCATGGATCAGGATGCCTCCCAGATGAAAAGCGCCCCCACAGGCAACTGTGGCTGGTTTGACAGTGCCAAGTGCCTCCTGCAAACTGACATCAGGAACCTGGCCGGGTGAGTTTTGTTTCTCTGGGGAAAGGCCATGGTTCATATCCTGGATACGTAGGACCGGAGACGCCGGCTGCCTGTTGAAATTCCTCACTTATCAGGATGCCGCCGAGATGCAAGATGCCCCCACAGGCACCTGTGGCTGCTTCGACTGTGCCAAGTGCCTCCTGCAAACTGACATCAGGAACCTGGCCGGGTGACTTTTGTTTCTCTGGGGAAAGGCCATGGTTCATATCCTGGACCCGTAGTCCCGGAGTGGCCGGCTGCCTGCTGAAATTCCGAACGGATCATGATGCCTCCCAGATGCAAAGTGCCCCCAGAGGCAATTGTGGCTGGTTTGACAGTGCCAAGTGCCTCCTGCAAACTGACATCAGGAACCTGGCCTGGTGACTTTTGTTTCTCTGGGGAAAGGCCATTGTACGTGTCCAAGGCCTAGTGGCCCGGAGTGGCCGGCTGCTTGCTGGAATTCTGCATGGCTCAGGATGCCGCCGAGATGCAAGGTGCCCCCACAGGCACCTGTGCCTGGTTTGACAGTGCCATGTGCCTCCTGCAAACTGACATCAGGAACCTGGCCTGGTGACTTTTGTTTCTCTGGGGAAAGGCCATGGTTCATATCCTACAAACTGTGGCCCAGCGTGGCCGGCTGCCTCCTGAAATTCCGCACGGATCAGGATACCTCCCAGATGCAAGGTGCCCCACGGGAAACTGTGGCTGGTTTGACAGTGCCAAGTGCCTCCTGCCAACTGACATCAGGAACCTGGCCTGGTGACTTTTGTTTCTCTGGGGAAAGGCCATGGTTGGTATCCTGAGCCTGGTGTCCTGGAGTGGCCGTCTGCCTGCTAAAATTCTGGACGGACCAGGATGCCGCCAAGATGCAAGGTGCCCCCAGAGGCAACTGTGGCTGGTTTGACAGTGCCAAGTGCTTCCTGCAAACTGACATCAGAAACCTGGCCTGGTGATTTTCTTTGTCAGGGGAAAGGCCATGGTTCATGTCCAGGGCCCGGTGGCTCGCAGTTGCCTGCTGCCTGCTGAAATTCCACACGGATCCGGATACCTCCCAGATGCAAGGTGCCCCCACAGGCAACTTTGGCTGGTTTGACAGTGCCAAGTGCGTCCTGCAAATTGACATCAGGAACCTGGCCTGGTGACTTTTGTTTCTCTGGGGAAAGGCTATTATTCTTGTTCAGAGCCCGGTGGCTCGGAGTGGCCGGCTGCCTGTTGAAATTCCGCATGGATCAGGATACCTCCCAGGTTCAAGGTGCCGCCACAGGCAACTGTGGCTGGTTTGACAGTGCCAAGTGCCTCCTGCAAACTGACATCAGGAACCTGGCCTGGTGACTTTTGTTTCTCATGGGAAGTGCCATCGTTCGTGTCCCGTACTCGGAATCCAGGAGTGGCCGGCTGCCTGCTGAAATACCGCACAGATCAGGATACCTCCCAGATGCAAGGTGGACCCACAGACAACTGTGGCTGGTTTGACAGTGCCAAGTGCCTCCTGCAAACTGCCATCAGGAACCTGGCCTTGTGACTTTCCTTTCTCTGGGGAAAGACCATGATTCATGTCCAGGGCCTTGCGGCCTGGAGTGCCCGGCTGCCTGCTGAAATTCCGCATGGATCGGGATGCCTCCCAGATGGAAAGTGCCCCCACAGGCAACTGTGGCTGGTTTGACAGTGCCAAGTGCCTCCTGCAAACTGACATCAGGAACCTGGCCGGGTGACTTTTGTTTCCCTAGGGAAAAGCCGTGGTTCTTGTCCAGGGCCTGGTGGCCCGGAGTGGCCGGCCGCCTGCTGAAATTCCTCACGGTTGAGGATACCTCCCAGATGAAAGGTGCCCCCACAGGCACCTGTGGCTGGTTTGACAGTGCCAATTGCCTCCTGCAAACTGACATCAGGAACCTGGCCTGGTGACTTTTGTTTCTCTGGGGAAAGGCCATCGTTCTTGTCCGGGGCCCGTCAGCCCGGAGTGGCCGGCTGCCTGCTGAAATTTCACACGGTTGAGGATACCTCCCAGATGCAAGGTGCCCCCACAGGCAACTGTGGCTGGTTTGACAGTGCCATGTGCCTCCTGCAAACTGACATCAGGAACCTGACCCGGTGACATTCGTTTCTCTGGAGAAAGACCATGATTCATGTCCAGGGCCTTGCGGCCTGGAGTGCCCGGCTGCCTGCTGAAATTCCGCATGGATCAGGATGCCTCCCAGATGGAAAGTGCCCCCACAGCCAACTGTGGCTGGTTTGACAGTGCCAAGTGCCTCCTGCAAACTGACATCAGGAACCTGCCTGGTGACATTTATTTCTCTGGGGAAAGGCCATTGTACGTGTCCAAGGCCTAGTGGCCCGGAGTGGCCGGCTGCTTGCTGGAATTCTGCATGGCTCAGGATGCCGCCGAGATGCAAGGTGCCCCCACAGGCACCTGTGCCTGGTTTGACAGTGCCAAGTGCCTCCTGCAAATTGACATCAGGAACCTGGCCTGGTGACTTTTGTTTCTCTGGGGAAAGGCCATCGTTCCTCTCCAGGGCCCGCTGGCCCGGAGTGGCCGGCAGCCTGCTGAAATTCCGCACGGATCAGGATACCTCCCAGACCGAAACAAAAATCATAGGCCGCTGTGGCTGGTTTGACAGTGCCAAGTGCCTCCTGCAAACTGACATCAGGAACCTGGCCTGGTAAGTTTTGTTTCTCTGGGGAAAGGCAATCGTTCTTGTCCGGGGCCCGCCGGCCCGGAGTGGCCGGCTGCCTGCTGAAATTCCACAGGGTTGAGGATACCTCCCAGATGCAAGTTGCCCCCACAGGCAACTGTGGCTGGTTTGACAGTGTCATGTGCCTCCTGCAAAATGACATCAGGAACCTGGCCTGGTGACTTTCCTTTCTCTGGGGAAAGACCATGATTCATGTCCAGGGCCTTGCGGCCTGGAGTGCCCGGCTGCCTGCTGAAATTCCACAGGGTTGAGGATACCTGCCAGATGGAAAGTGGCCCCACAGGCAACTGTGGCTGGTTTGACAGTGCCAAGTGCCTCCTGCAAACTGACATCAGGAACCTGGCCGGGTGACTTTTGTTTCCCTAGGGAAAAGCCGTGGTTCTTGTCCAGGGCCTGGTGGCCCGCAGTGGCCGGCCGCCTGCTGAAATTCCGCATGGATCAGGATGCCTCCCAGATGGAAAGTGCCCCCACAGCCAACTGTGGCTGGTTTGACAGTGCCAAGTGCCTCCTGCAAACTGACATCAGGAACCTGCCTGGTGACATTTATTTCTCTGGGGAAAGGCCATTGTACGTGTCCAAGGCCTAGTGGCCCGGAGTGGCCGGCTG
Organism: Passer domesticus; assembly: GCF_036417665.1. Taxonomy (NCBI): domain Eukaryota; kingdom Metazoa; phylum Chordata; class Aves; order Passeriformes; family Passeridae; genus Passer; species Passer domesticus. Next base: position 29,478,701 of record NC_087480.1, on the reverse strand, counting down.
CTTGCTGGAATTCTGCATGGATCAGGATGCCGCCGAGATGCAAGGTGCCCCCACAGGCACCTGTGCCTGGTTTGACAGTGCCAAGTGCCTCCTGCAAACTGACATCAGGAACCTGGCCTGGTGACTTTTGTTTCTCTGGGGAAAGGCCATGGTTCATATTCTACAAACTGTGGCCCAGAGTGGCCTGCTGCCTGCTGAAATTCCGCACAGATCAGGATACCTCCCAGATGCAAGGTGCCCCCACAGGCACCTGTGGCTGGTTTGACAGTGCCAAGTGCCTCCTGCCAACTGACATCAAGAACCTGGCCTGGTGACTTTTGTTTCTCTGGGGAAAGGCCATGGTTGGTATCCTGAGCCTGGTGTCCTGGAGTGGCCGTCTGCCTGCTAAAATTCTGGACGGGCCAGGATACCGCCAAGATGCAAGGTGCCCCCACAGGCACCTGTGCCTGGTTTGACAGTGCCAAGTGCTTCCTGCAAACTGACATCAGAAACCTGGCCTGGTGATTTTCTTTGTCAGGGGAAAGGCCATGGTTCATGTCCAGGGCCCGGTGGCTCGCAGTTGCCTGCTGCCTGATGAAATTCCACACGGATCCGGATACCTCCCAGATGCAAGGTGCCGCCACAGGCAACTGTGGCTGGTTTGACAGTGCCAAGCGCCTCCTGCAAACTGACATCAGGAACCTGGCCTGGTGACTTTTGTTTCTCAGGGGAAATGTTATTATTCTTGTTCAGAGCCCGGTGGCTCGGAGTGGCCGGCTGCCTGCTGAAATACCGCACAGATCAGGATAGCACCCAGATGCAAGGTGCCCCCACAGGCACCTGTGGCTGGTTTGACAGTGCCAAGTGCCTCCTGCAAATTGACATCAGGAACCTGGCCTGGTGACTTTTGTTTCTCTGGGGAAAGGCCATCGTTCTTGTCCGGGGCCCGTCAGCCCGGAGTGGCCGGCTGCCTGCTGAAATTTCACACGGTTGAGGATACCTCCCAGATGCAAGGTGCCCCCACAGGCAACTGTGGCTGGTTTGACAGTGCCATGTGCCTCCTGCAAACTGACATCAGGAACCTGACCCGGTGACATTCGTTTCTCTGGAGAAAGACCATGATTCATGTCCAGGGCCTTGCGGCCTGGAGTGCCCGGCTGCCTGCTGAAATTCCGCATGGATCAGGATGCCTCCCAGATGGAAAGTGCCCCCACAGCCAACTGTGGCTGGTTTGACAGTGCCAAGTGCCTCCTGCAAACTGACATCAGGAACCTGCCTGGTGACATTTATTTCTCTGGGGAAAGGCCATTGTACGTGTCCAAGGCCTAGTGGCCCGGAGTGGCCGGCTGCTTGCTGGAATTCTGCATGGATCAGGATGCCGCCGAGATGCAAGGTGCCCCCACAGGCACCTGTGCCTGGTTTGACAGTGCCAAGTGCCTCCTGCAAATTGACATCAGGAACCTGGCCTGGTGACTTTTGTTTCTCTGGGGAAAGGCCATCGTTCCTCTCCAGGGCCCGCTGGCCCGGAGTGGCCGGCAGCCTGCTGAAATTCCGCACGGATCAGGATACCTCCCAGACCGAAACAAAAATCATAGGCCGCTGTGGCTGGTTTGACAGTGCCAAGTGCCTCCTGCAAACTGACATCAGGAACCTGGCCTGGTAAGTTTTGTTTCTCTGGGGAAAGGCAATCGTTCTTGTCCGGGGCCCGCCGGCCCGGAGTGGCCGGCTGCCTGCTGAAATTCCGCATGGATCAGGATGCCTCCCAGATGAAAAGCGCCCCCACAGGCAACTGTGGCTGGTTTGACAGTGCCAAGTGCCTCCTGCAAACTGACATCAGGAACCTGGCCGGGTGAGTTTTGTTTCTCTGGGGAAAGGCCATGGTTCATATCCTGGATACGTAGGACCGGAGACGCCGGCTGCCTGTTGAAATTCCTCACTTATCAGGATGCCGCCGAGATGCAAGATGCCCCCACAGGCACCTGTGGCTGCTTCGACTGTGCCAAGTGCCTCCTGCAAACTGACATCAGGAACCTGGCCGGGTGACTTTTGTTTCTCTGGGGAAAGGCCATGGTTCATATCCTGGACCCGTAGTCCCGGAGTGGCCGGCTGCCTGCTGAAATTCCGAACGGATCATGATGCCTCCCAGATGCAAAGTGCCCCCAGAGGCAATTGTGGCTGGTTTGACAGTGCCAAGTGCCTCCTGCAAACTGACATCAGGAACCTGGCCTGGTGACTTTTGTTTCTCTGGGGAAAGGCCATTGTACGTGTCCAAGGCCTAGTGGCCCGGAGTGGCCGGCTGCTTGCTGGAATTCTGCATGGCTCAGGATGCCGCCGAGATGCAAGGTGCCCCCACAGGCACCTGTGCCTGGTTTGACAGTGCCATGTGCCTCCTGCAAACTGACATCAGGAACCTGGCCTGGTGACTTTTGTTTCTCTGGGGAAAGGCCATGGTTCATATCCTACAAACTGTGGCCCAGCGTGGCCGGCTGCCTCCTGAAATTCCGCACGGATCAGGATACCTCCCAGATGCAAGGTGCCCCACGGGAAACTGTGGCTGGTTTGACAGTGCCAAGTGCCTCCTGCCAACTGACATCAGGAACCTGGCCTGGTGACTTTTGTTTCTCTGGGGAAAGGCCATGGTTGGTATCCTGAGCCTGGTGTCCTGGAGTGGCCGTCTGCCTGCTAAAATTCTGGACGGACCAGGATGCCGCCAAGATGCAAGGTGCCCCCAGAGGCAACTGTGGCTGGTTTGACAGTGCCAAGTGCTTCCTGCAAACTGACATCAGAAACCTGGCCTGGTGATTTTCTTTGTCAGGGGAAAGGCCATGGTTCATGTCCAGGGCCCGGTGGCTCGCAGTTGCCTGCTGCCTGCTGAAATTCCACACGGATCCGGATACCTCCCAGATGCAAGGTGCCCCCACAGGCAACTTTGGCTGGTTTGACAGTGCCAAGTGCGTCCTGCAAATTGACATCAGGAACCTGGCCTGGTGACTTTTGTTTCTCTGGGGAAAGGCTATTATTCTTGTTCAGAGCCCGGTGGCTCGGAGTGGCCGGCTGCCTGCTGAAATTCCGCATGGATCAGGATACCTCCCAGGTTCAAGGTGCCGCCACAGGCAACTGTGGCTGGTTTGACAGTGCCAAGTGCCTCCTGCAAACTGACATCAGGAACCTGGCCTGGTGACTTTTGTTTCTCATGGGAAGTGCCATCGTTCGTGTCCCGTACTCGGAATCCAGGAGTGGCCGGCTGCCTGCTGAAATACCGCACAGATCAGGATACCTCCCAGATGCAAGGTGGACCCACAGACAACTGTGGCTGGTTTGACAGTGCCAAGTGCCTCCTGCAAACTGCCATCAGGAACCTGGCCTTGTGACTTTCCTTTCTCTGGGGAAAGACCATGATTCATGTCCAGGGCCTTGCGGCCTGGAGTGCCCGGCTGCCTGCTGAAATTCCGCATGGATCGGGATGCCTCCCAGATGGAAAGTGCCCCCACAGGCAACTGTGGCTGGTTTGACAGTGCCAAGTGCCTCCTGCAAACTGACATCAGGAACCTGGCCGGGTGACTTTTGTTTCCCTAGGGAAAAGCCGTGGTTCTTGTCCAGGGCCTGGTGGCCCGGAGTGGCCGGCCGCCTGCTGAAATTCCTCACGGTTGAGGATACCTCCCAGATGAAAGGTGCCCCCACAGGCACCTGTGGCTGGTTTGACAGTGCCAATTGCCTCCTGCAAACTGACATCAGGAACCTGGCCTGGTGACTTTTGTTTCTCTGGGGAAAGGCCATCGTTCTTGTCCGGGGCCCGTCAGCCCGGAGTGGCCGGCTGCCTGCTGAAATTTCACACGGTTGAGGATACCTCCCAGATGCAAGGTGCCCCCACAGGCAACTGTGGCTGGTTTGACAGTGCCATGTGCCTCCTGCAAACTGACATCAGGAACCTGACCCGGTGACATTCGTTTCTCTGGAGAAAGACCATGATTCATGTCCAGGGCCTTGCGGCCTGGAGTGCCCGGCTGCCTGCTGAAATTCCGCATGGATCAGGATGCCTCCCAGATGGAAAGTGCCCCCACAGCCAACTGTGGCTGGTTTGACAGTGCCAAGTGCCTCCTGCAAACTGACATCAGGAACCTGCCTGGTGACATTTATTTCTCTGGGGAAAGGCCATTGTACGTGTCCAAGGCCTAGTGGCCCGGAGTGGCCGGCTGCTTGCTGGAATTCTGCATGGCTCAGGATGCCGCCGAGATGCAAGGTGCCCCCACAGGCACCTGTGCCTGGTTTGACAGTGCCAAGTGCCTCCTGCAAATTGACATCAGGAACCTGGCCTGGTGACTTTTGTTTCTCTGGGGAAAGGCCATCGTTCCTCTCCAGGGCCCGCTGGCCCGGAGTGGCCGGCAGCCTGCTGAAATTCCGCACGGATCAGGATACCTCCCAGACCGAAACAAAAATCATAGGCCGCTGTGGCTGGTTTGACAGTGCCAAGTGCCTCCTGCAAACTGACATCAGGAACCTGGCCTGGTAAGTTTTGTTTCTCTGGGGAAAGGCAATCGTTCTTGTCCGGGGCCCGCCGGCCCGGAGTGGCCGGCTGCCTGCTGAAATTCCACAGGGTTGAGGATACCTCCCAGATGCAAGTTGCCCCCACAGGCAACTGTGGCTGGTTTGACAGTGTCATGTGCCTCCTGCAAAATGACATCAGGAACCTGGCCTGGTGACTTTCCTTTCTCTGGGGAAAGACCATGATTCATGTCCAGGGCCTTGCGGCCTGGAGTGCCCGGCTGCCTGCTGAAATTCCACAGGGTTGAGGATACCTGCCAGATGGAAAGTGGCCCCACAGGCAACTGTGGCTGGTTTGACAGTGCCAAGTGCCTCCTGCAAACTGACATCAGGAACCTGGCCGGGTGACTTTTGTTTCCCTAGGGAAAAGCCGTGGTTCTTGTCCAGGGCCTGGTGGCCCGCAGTGGCCGGCCGCCTGCTGAAATTCCGCATGGATCAGGATGCCTCCCAGATGAAAAGCGCCCCCACAGGCAACTGTGGCTGGTTTGACAGTGCCAAGTGCCTCCTGCAAACTGACATCAGGAACCTGGCCGGGTGAGTTTTGTTTCTCTGGGGAAAGGCCATGGTTCATATCCTGGATACGTAGGACCGGAGACGCCGGCTGCCTGTTGAAATTCCTCACTTATCAGGATGCCGCCGAGATGCAAGATGCCCCCACAGGCACCTGTGGCTGCTTCGACTGTGCCAAGTGCCTCCTGCAAACTGACATCAGGAACCTGGCCTGGTGACTTTTGTTTCTCTGGGGAAAGGCCATGGTTCATATCCTGGACCCGTAGTCCCGGAGTGGCCGGCTGCCTGCTGAAATTCCGAACGGATCATGATGCCTCCCAGATGCAAAGTGACCCCAGAGGCAATTGTGGCTGGTTTGACAGTGCCAAGTGCCTCCTGCAAACTGACATCAGGAACCTGGCCTGGTGACTTTTGTTTCTCTGGGGAAAGGCCATTGTACGTGTCCAAGGCCTAGTGGCCCGGAGTGGCCGGCTGCTTGCTGGAATTCTGCATGGCTCAGGATGCCGCCGAGATGCAAGGTGCCCCCACAGGCACCTGTGCCTGGTTTGACAGTGCCATGTGCCTCCTGCAAACTGACATCAGGAACCTGGCCTGGTGACTTTTGTTTCTCTGGGGAAAGGCCATGGTTCATATCCTACAAACTGTGGCCCAGCGTGGCCGGCTGCCTCCTGAAATTCCGCACGGATCAGGATACCTCCCAGATGCAAGGTGCCCCACGGGAAACTGTGGCTGGTTTGACAGTGCCAAGTGCCTCCTGCCAACTGACATCAGGAACCTGGCCTGGTGACTTTTGTTTCTCTGGGGAAAGGCCATGGTTGGTATCCTGAGCCTGGTGTCCTGGAGTGGCCGTCTGCCTGCTAAAATTCTGGACGGACCAGGATGCCGCCAAGATGCAAGGTGCCCCCAGAGGCAACTGTGGCTGGTTTGACAGTGCCAAGTGCTTCCTGCAAACTGACATCAGAAACCTGGCCTGGTGATTTTCTTTGTCAGGGGAAAGGCCATGGTTCATGTCCAGGGCCCGGTGGCTCGCAGTTGCCTGCTGCCTGCTGAAATTCCACACGGATCCGGATACCTCCCAGATGCAAGGTGCCCCCACAGGCAACTTTGGCTGGTTTGACAGTGCCAAGTGCGTCCTGCAAATTGACATCAGGAACCTGGCCTGGTGACTTTTGTTTCTCTGGGGAAAGGCTATTATTCTTGTTCAGAGCCCGGTGGCTCGGAGTGGCCGGCTGCCTGCTGAAATTCCGCATGGATCAGGATACCTCCCAGGTTCAAGGTGCCGCCACAGGCAACTGTGGCTGGTTTGACAGTGCCAAGTGCCTCCTGCAAACTGACATCAGGAACCTGGCCTGGTGACTTTTGTTTCTCATGGGAAGTGCCATCGTTCGTGTCCCGTACTCGGAATCCAGGAGTGGCCGGCTGCCTGCTGAAATACCGCACAGATCAGGATACCTCCCAGATGCAAGGTGGACCCACAGACAACTGTGGCTGGTTTGACAGTGCCAAGTGCCTCCTGCAAACTGCCATCAGGAACCTGGCCTTGTGACTTTCCTTTCTCTGGGGAAAGACCATGATTCATGTCCAGGGCCTTGCGGCCTGGAGTGCCCGGCTGCCTGCTGAAATTCCGCATGGATCGGGATGCCTCCCAGATGGAAAGTGGCCCCACAGGCAACTGTGGCTGGTTTGACAGTGCCAAGTGCCTCCTGCAAACTGACATCAGGAACCTGGCCGGGTGACTTTTGTTTCCCTAGGGAAAAGCCGTGGTTCTTGTCCAGGGCCTGGTGGCCCGGAGTGGCCGGCCGCCTGCTGAAATTCCTCACGGTTGAGGATACCTCCCAGATGAAAGGTGCCCCCACAGGCACCTGTGGCTGGTTTGACAGTGCCAATTGCCTCCTGCAAACTGACATCAGGAACCTGGCCTGGTGACTTTTGTTTCTCTGCGGAAAGACCATAGTTCATGTCCACGGCCTTGTGGCCCGGAGTGGGCGGCTGCCTGCTGAAATTCCGCACGGTTCAGGATGCCTCCCACATGAAAAGTGCCCCCACAGGCAACTGTGGCTGGTTTGACAGTGCCAAGTGCCTCCTGCAAACTGACATCAGGAACCTGGCCTGGTGACTTTTGTTTCTCTGGGGAAAGGCCATCATTCTCTTCCGAGGCCTGGTGGCCCGTAGTGGCCAGCACCCTGCTGAAATTCCGAACGGATCAGGATACCTCCCAGACCAAAACTAAAACCATAGGCAACTGTGGCTGGTTTGACAGTGCCAAGTGCCTCCTGCAAACAGACATCAGGAACCTGGCCTGGTAAGTTTTGTTTCTCTGGGGAAAGGCCACCGTTCTTGTCCGGGGCCCGCCAGCCCGGAATGGCCGGCTTCCTGCTGAAATTTCTCACAGTTGAGGATACCTCCCAGATGCAAGTTGCCCCCACAGGCAACTGTGGCTGGTTTGACAGTGCCATGTGCCTCCTGCAAACTGACATCAGGAACCTGGCCTGGTGACTTTTGTTTCTCTGGGGAAGTGCCATTGTTCGTGTCCCGTACTCGGAGGCCAGGAGTGGCCGGCTGCCTGCTAAAATACCGCACAGATCAGGATAGCACCCAGGTGCAAGGTGCCCCCACAGGCACCTGTACCTGGTTTGACAGTGCCAAGTGCCTCCTGCAAACTGACATCAGGAACCTGGCCTGGTGACTTTTGTTTCTCTGGGGAAAGGCCATCGTTCATCTCCAGGGCCCGTAGTCCGGAGTGGCCGACTGCCTGCTGAAATTCCACACGGTTGAGGATACATCCCAGATGCAAGGTGCCCCCACAGGCAACTGTGGCTGGTTTGACAGTGCCATGTGCCTCCTGCAAAATGACATCAGGAACCTGGCCTTGTGACTTTCCTTTCTCTGGGGAAAGACCATGATTCATGTCCAGGGCCTTGCGGCCTGGAGTGGCCGGCTGCCTGCTGAAATTCCGCATGGATCGGGATGCCTCCCAGATGGAAAGTGCCCCCAGAGGCAACTGTGGCTGGTTTGACAGTGCCAAGTGCCTCCTGCAAACTGACATCAGGAACCTGGCCGGGTGACTTTTGTTTCCCTAGGGAAAAGCCGTGGTTCTTGTCCAGGGCCTGGTGGCCCGGAGTGGCCGGCCGCCTGCTGAAATTCCGCATGGATCAGGATGCCTCCCAGATGAAAAGTGCCCCCACAGGCACCTGTGGCTGGTTTGACAGTGCCAAGTGCCTCCTGCAAACTGACATCAGGAACCTGGCCTGGTGACTTTTGTTTCTCTGCGGAAAGACCATCATTCTTTTCCGAGGCCTGGTGGCCCGTAGTGGCCAGCAGCCTGCTGAAATTCCGCATGGATCAGGATACCTCCCACACCGAAACTAAAACCATAGGCACCTGTGGCTGGTTTGACAGTGCCAAGTGCCTCCTGCAAACAGACATCAGGAACCTGGCCTGGTAAGTTTTGTTTCTCTGGGGAAAGGCCATCGTTCTTGTCCGGGGCCCGTCAGCCCGGAGTGGCCGGCTGCCTGCTGAAATTTCACACGGTTGAGGATACCTCCCAGATGCAAGTTGCCCCCACAGGCAACTGTGGCTGGTTTGACAGTGCCATGTGCCTCCTGCAAACTGACATCAGGAACCTGACCCGGTGACATTCGTTTCTCTGGAGAAAGACCATGATTCATGTCCAGGGCCTTGCGGCCTGGAGTGCCCGGCTGCCTGCTGAAATTCCGCATGGATCAGGATGCCTCCCAGATGGAAAGTGCCCCCACAGCCAACTGTGGCTGGTTTGACAGTGCCAAGTGCCTCCTGCAAACTGACATCAGGAACCTGCCTGGTGACATTTATTTCTCTGGGGAAAGGCCATTGTACGTGTCCAGGGCCTAGTGGCCCGGAGTGGCCGGCTGCTTGCTGGAATTCTGCATGGATCAGGATGCCGCCGAGATGCAAGGTGCCCCCACAGGCACCTGTGCCTGGTTTGACAGTGCCAAGTGCCTCCTGCAAACTGACATCAGGAACCTGGCCTGGTGACTTTTGTTTCTCTGGGGAAAGGCCATGGTTCATATTCTACAAACTGTGGCCCAGAGTGGCCTGCTGCCTGCTGAAATTCCGCACAGATCAGGATACCTCCCAGATGCAAGGTGCCCCCACAGGCACCTGTGGCTGGTTTGACAGTGCCAAGTGCCTCCTGCCAACTGACATCAAGAACCTGGCCTGGTGACTTTTGTTTCTCTGGGGAAAGGCCATGGTTGGTATCCTGAGCCTGGTGTCCTGGAGTGGCCGTCTGCCTGCTAAAATTCTGGACGGGCCAGGATACCGCCAAGATGCAAGGTGCCCCCAGAGGCACCTGTGCCTGGTTTGACAGTGCCAAGTGCTTCCTGCAAACTGACATCAGAAACCTGGCCTGGTGATTTTCTTTGTCAGGGGAAAGGCCATGGTTCATGTCCAGGGCCCGGTGGCTCGCAGTTGCCTGCTGCCTGATGAAATTCCACACGGATCCGGATACCTCCCAGATGCAAGGTGCCGCCACAGGCAACTGTGGCTGGTTTGACAGTGCCAAGCGCCTCCTGCAAACTGACATCAGGAACCTGGCCTGGTGACTTTTGTTTCTCAGGGGAAATGTTATTATTCTTGTTCAGAGCCCGGTGGCTCGGAGTGGCCGGCTGCCTGCTGAAATACCGCACAGATCAGGATAGCACCCAGATGCAAGGTGCCCCCACAGGCACCTGTGGCTGGTTTGACAGTGCCAAGTGCCTCCTGCAAATTGACATCAGGAACCTGGCCTGGTGACTTTTGTTTCTCTGGGGAAAGGCCATCGTTCCTCTCCAGGGCCCGCTGGCCCGGAGTGGCCGGCAGCCTGCTGAAATTCCGCACGGATCAGGATACCTCCCAGACCGAAACAAAAATCATAGGCCGCTGTGGCTGGTTTGACAGTGCCAAGTGCCTCCTGCAAACTGACATCAGGAACCTGGCCTGGTAAGTTTTGTTTCTCTGGGGAAAGGCAATCGTTCTTGTCCGGGGCCCGCCGGCCCGGAGTGGCCGGCTGCCTGCTGAAATTCCACAGGGTTGAGGATACCTCCCAGATGCAAGGTGCCCCCACAGGCAACTGTGGCTGGTTTGACAGTGTCATGTGCCTCCTGCAAAATGACATCAGGAACCTGGCCTGGTGACTTTCCTTTCTCTGGGGAAAGACCATGATTCATGTCCAGGGCCTTGCGGCCTGGAGTGCCCGGCTGCCTGCTGAAATTCCACAGGGTTGAGGATACCTGCCAGATGGAAAGTGGCCCCACAGGCAACTGTGGCTGGTTTGACAGTGCCAAGTGCCTCCTGCAAACTGACATCAGGAACCTGGCCGGGTGACTTTTGTTTCCCTAGGGAAAAGCCGTGGTTCTTGTCCAGGGCCTGGTGGCCCGCAGTGGCCGGCCGCCTGCTGAAATTCTGCATGGATCAGGATGCCTCCCAGATGAAAAGCGCCCCCACAGGCAACTGTGGCTGGTTTGACAGTGCCAAGTGCCTCCTGCAAACTGACATCAGGAACCTGGCCGGGTGAGTTTTGTTTCTCTGGGGAAAGGCCATGGTTCATATCCTGGATACGTAGGACCGGAGACGCCGGCTGCCTGTTGAAATTCCTCACTTATCAGGATGCCGCCGAGATGCAAGATGCCCCCACAGGCACCTGTGGCTGCTTCGACTGTGCCAAGTGCCTCCTGCAAACTGACATCAGGAACCTGGCCGGGTGACTTTTGTTTCTCTGGGGAAAGGCCATGGTTCATATCCTGGACCCGTAGTCCCGGAGTGGCCGGCTGCCTGCTGAAATTCCGAACGGATCAGGATGCCTCCCAGATGCAAAGTGCCCCCAGAGGCAATTGTGGCTGGTTTGACAGTGCCAAGTGCCTCCTGCAAACTGACATCAGGAACCTGGCCTGGTGACTTTTGTTTCTCTGGGGAAAGGCCATTGTACGTGTCCAAGGCCTAGTGGCCCGGAGTGGCCGGCTGCTTGCTGGAATTCTGCATGGCTCAGGATGCCGCCGAGATGCAAGGTGCCCCCACAGGCACCTGTGCCTCGTTTGACAGTGCCATGTGCCTCCTGCAAACTGACATCAGGAACCTGGCCTGGTGACTTTTGTTTCTCTGGGGAAAGGCCATGGTTGGTATCCTGAGCCTGGTGTCCTGGAGTGGCCGTCTGCCTGCTAAAATTCTGGACGGACCAGGATGCCGCCAAGATGCAAGGTGCCCCCAGAGGCAACTGTGGCTGGTTTGACAGTGCCAAGTGCTTCCTGCAAACTGACATCAGAAACCTGGCCTGGTGATTTTCTTTGTCAGGGGAAAGGCCATGGTTCATGTCCAGGGCCCGGTGGCTCGCAGTTGCCTGCTGCCTGCTGAAATTCCACACGGATCCGGATACCTCCCAGATGCAAGGTGCCCCCACAGGCAACTTTGGCTGGTTTGACAGTGCCAAGTGCGTCCTGCAAATTGACATCAGGAACCTGGCCTGGTGACTTTTGTTTCTCTGGGGAAAGGCTATTATTCTTGTTCAGAGCCCGGTGGCTCGGAGTGGCCGGCTGCCTGCTGAAATTCCGCATGGATCAGGATACCTCCCAGGTTCAAGGTGCCGCCACAGGCAACTGTGGCTGGTTTGACAGTGCCAAGTGCCTCCTGCAAACTGACATCAGGAACCTGGCCGGGTGACTTTTGTTTCTCATGGGAAGTGCCATCGTTCGTGTCCCGTACTCGGAATCCAGGAGTGGCCGGCTGCCTGCTGAAATACCGCACAGATCAGGATACCTCCCAGATGCAAGGTGGACCCACAGACAACTGTGGCTGGTTTGACAGTGCCAAGTGCCTCCTGCAAACTGCCATCAGGAACCTGGCCTTGTGACTTTCCTTTCTCTGGGGAAAGACCATGATTCATGTCCAGGGCCTTGCGGCCTGGAGTGGCCGGCTGCCTGCTGAAATTCCGCATGGATCGGGATGCCTCCCAGATGGAAAGTGGCCCCACAGGCAACTGTGGCTGGTTTGACAGTGCCAAGTGCCTCCTGCAAACTGACATCAGGAACCTGGCCGGGTGACTTTTGTTTCCCTAGGGAAAAGCCGTGGTTCTTGTCCAGGGCCTGGTGGCCCGGAGTGGCCGGCCGCCTGCTGAAATTCCTCACGGTTGAGGATACCTCCCAGATGAAAGGTGCCCCCACAGGCACCTGTGGCTGGTTTGACAGTGCCAATTGCCTCCTGCAAACTGACATCAGGAACCTGGCCTGGTGACTTTTGTTTCTCTGCGGAAAGACCATAGTTCATATCCACAGCCTTGTGGCCCGGAGTGGCCGGCTGCCTGCTGAAATTCCGCACGGTTCAGGATGCCTCCCACATGAAAAGTGCCCCCACAGGCAACTGTGGCTGGTTTGACAGTGCCAAGTGCCTCCTGCAAACTGACATCAGGAACCTGGCCTGGTGACTTTTGTTTCTCTGGGGAAAGGCCATCATTCTCTTCCGAGGCCTGGTGGCCCGTAGTGGCCAGCACCCTGCTGAAATTCCGAACGGATCAGGATACCTCCCAGACCAAAACTAAAACCATAGGCAACTGTGGCTGGTTTGACAGTGCCAAGTGCCTCCTGCAAACAGACATCAGGAACCTGGCCTGGTAAGTTTTGTTTCTCTGGGGAAAGGCCACCGTTCTTGTCCGGGGCCCGCCAGCCCGGAATGGCCGGCTTCCTGCTGAAATTTCTCACAGTTGAGGATACCTCCCAGATGCAAGTTGCCCCCACAGGCAACTGTGGCTGGTTTGACAGTGCCATGTGCCTCCTGCAAACTGACATCAGGAACCTGGCCTGGTGACTTTTGTTTCTCTGGGGAAGTGCCATTGTTCGTGTCCCGTACTCGGAGGCCAGGAGTGGCCGGCTGCCTGCTAAAATACCGCACAGATCAGGATAGCACCCAGGTGCAAGGTGCCCCCACAGGCACCTCTGCCTGGTTTGACAGTGCCAAGTGCCTCCTGCAAACTGACATCAGGAACCTGGCCTGGTGACTTTTGTTTCTCTGGGGAAAGGCCATCGTTCATCTCCAGGGCCCGTAGTCCGGAGTGGCCGACTGCCTGCTGAAATTCCACACGGTTGAGGATACCTCCCAGATGCAAGGTGCCCCCACAGGCAACTGTGGCTGGTTTGACAGTGCCATGTGCCTCCTGCAAAATGACATCTGGAACCTGGCCTTGTGACTTTCCTTTCTCTGTGGAAAGACCATGATTCATGTCCAGGGCCTTGCGGCCTGGAGTGCCCGGCTGCCTGCTGAAATTCCGCATGGATCGGGATGCCTCCCAGATGGAAAGTGCCCCCAGAGGCAACTGTGGCTGGTTTGACAGTGCCAAGTGCCTCCTGCAAACTGACATCAGGAACCTGGCCGGGTGACTTTTGTTTCCCTAGGGAAAAGCCGTGGTTCTTGTCCAGGGCCTGGTGGCCCGGAGTGGCCGGCCGCCTGCTGAAATTCCGCATGGATCAGGATGCCTCCCAGATGAAAAGTGCCCCCACAGGCACCTGTGGCTGGTTTGACAGTGCCAAGTGCCTCCTGCAAACTGACATCAGGAACCTGGCCTGGTGACTTTTGTTTCTCTGCGGAAAGACCATCATTCTTTTCCGAGGCCTGGTGGCCCGTAGTGGCCAGCAGCCTGCTGAAATTCCGCATGGATCAGGATACCTCCCACACCGAAACTAAAACCATAGGCACCTGTGGCTGGTTTGACAGTGCCAAGTGCCTCCTGCAAACAGACATCAGGAACCTGGCCTGGTAAGTTTTGTTTCTCTGGGGAAAGGCCATCGTTCTTGTCCGGGGCCCGTCAGCCCGGAGTGGCCGGCTGCCTGCTGAAATTTCACACGGTTGAGGATACCTCCCAGATGCAAGTTGCCCCCACAGGCAACTGTGGCTGGTTTGACAGTGCCATGTGCCTCCTGCAAACTGACATCAGGAACCTGACCCGGTGACATTCGTTTCTCTGGAGAAAGACCATGATTCATGTCCAGGGCCTTGCGGCCTGGAGTGCCCGGCTGCCTGCTGAAATTCCACATGGATCAGGATGCCTCCCAGATGGAAAGTGCCCCCACAGCCAACTGTGGCTGGTTTGACAGTGCCAAGTGCCTCCTGCAAACTGACATCAGGAACCTGCCTGGTGACATTTATTTCTCTGGGGAAAGGCCATTGTACGTGTCCAGGGCCTAGTGGCCCGGAGTGGCCGGCTGCTTGCTGGAATTCTGCATGGATCAGGATGCCGCCGAGATGCAAGGTGCCCCCACAGGCACCTGTGCCTGGTTTGACAGTGCCAAGTGCCTCCTGCAAACTGACATCAGGAACCTGGCCTGGTGACTTTTGTTTCTCTGGGGAAAGGCCATGGTTCATATTCTACAAACTGTGGCCCAGAGTGGCCTGCTGCCTGCTGAAATTCCGCACAGATCAGGATACCTCCCAGATGCAAGGTGCCCCCACAGGCACCTGTGGCTGGTTTGACAGTGCCAAGTGCCTCCTGCCAACTGACATCAAGAACCTGGCCTGGTGACTTTTGTTTCTCTGGGGAAAGGCCATGGTTGGTATCCTGAGCCTGGTGTCCTGGAGTGGCCGTCTGCCTGCTAAAATTCTGGACGGGCCAGGATACCGCCAAGATGCAAGGTGCCCCCAGAGGCACCTGTGCCTGGTTTGACAGTGCCAAGTGCTTCCTGCAAACTGACATCAGAAACCTGGCCTGGTGATTTTCTTTCTCAGGGGAAAGGCCATGGTTCATGTCCAGGGCCCGGTGGCTCGCAGTTGCCTGCTGCCTGATGAAATTCCACACGGATCCGGATACCTCCCAGATGCAAGGTGCCGCCACAGGCAACTGTGGCTGGTTTGACAGTGCCAAGCGCCTCCTGCAAACTGACATCAGGAACCTGGCCTGGTGACTTTTGTTTCTCAGGGGAAATGTTATTATTCTTGTTCAGAGCCCGGTGGCTCGGAGTGGCCGGCTGCCTGCTGAAATACCGCACAGATCAGGATAGCACCCAGATGCAAGGTGCCCCCACAGGCACCTGTGGCTGGTTTGACAGTGCCAAGTGCCTCCTGCAAATTGACATCAGGAACCTGGCCTGGTGACTTTTGTTTCTCTGGGGAAAGGCCATCGTTCCTCTCCAGGGCCCGCTGGCCCGGAGTGGCCGGCAGCCTGCTGAAATTCCGCACGGATCAGGATACCTCCCAGACCGAAACAAAAATCATAGGCCGCTGTGGCTGGTTTGACAGTGCCAAGTGCCTCCTGCAAACTGACATCAGGAACCTGGCCTGGTAAGTTTTGTTTCTCTGGGGAAAGGCAATCGTTCTTGTCCGGGGCCCGCCGGCCCGGAGTGGCCGGCTGCCTGCTGAAATTCCACAGGGTTGAGGATACCTCCCAGATGCAAGGTGCCCCCACAGGCAACTGTGGCTGGTTTGACAGTGTCATGTGCCTCCTGCAAAATGACATCAGGAACCTGGCCTGGTGACTTTCCTTTCTCTGGGGAAAGACCATGATTCATGTCCAGGGCCTTGCGGCCTGGAGTGCCCGGCTGCCTGCTGAAATTCCACAGGGTTGAGGATACCTGCCAGATGGAAAGTGGCCCCACAGGCAACTGTGGCTGGTTTGACAGTGCCAAGTGCCTCCTGCAAACTGACATCAGGAACCTGGCCGGGTGACTTTTGTTTCCCTAGGGAAAAGCCGTGGTTCTTGTCCAGGGCCTGGTGGCCCGCAGTGGCCGGCCGCCTGCTGAAATTCTGCATGGATCAGGATGCCTCCCAGATGAAAAGCGCCCCCACAGGCAACTGTGGCTGGTTTGACAGTGCCAAGTGCCTCCTGCAAACTGACATCAGGAACCTGGCCGGGTGAGTTTTGTTTCTCTGGGGAAAGGCCATGGTTCATATCCTGGATACGTAGGACCGGAGACGCCGGCTGCCTGTTGAAATTCCTCACTTATCAGGATGCCGCCGAGATGCAAGATGCCCCCACAGGCACCTGTGGCTGCTTCGACTGTGCCAAGTGCCTCCTGCAAACTGACATCAGGAACCTGGCCGGGTGACTTTTGTTTCTCTGGGGAAAGGCCATGGTTCATATCCTGGACCCGTAGTCCCGGAGTGGCCGGCTGCCTGCTGAAATTCCGAACGGATCAGGATGCCTCCCAGATGCAAAGTGCCCCCAGAGGCAATTGTGGCTGGTTTGACAGTGCCAAGTGCCTCCTGCAAACTGACATCAGGAACCTGGCCTGGTGACTTTTGTTTCTCTGGGGAAAGGCCATTGTACGTGTCCAAGGCCTAGTGGCCCGGAGTGGCCGGCTGCTTGCTGGAATTCTGCATGGCTCAGGATGCCGCCGAGATGCAAGGTGCCCCCACAGGCACCTGTGCCTGGTTTGACAGTGCCATGTGCCTCCTGCAAACTGACATCAGGAACCTGGCCTGGTGACTTTTGTTTCTCTGGGGAAAGGCCATGGTTCATATCCTACAAACTGTGGCCCAGCGTGGCCGGCTGCCTCCTGAAATTCCGCACGGATCAGGATACCTCCCAGATGCAAGGTGCCCCACGGGAAACTGTGGCTGGTTTGACAGTGCCAAGTGCCTCCTGCCAACTGACATCAGGAACCTGGCCTGGTGACTTTTGTTTCTCTGGGGAAAGGCCATGGTTGGTATCCTGAGCCTGGTGTCCTGGAGTGGCCGTCTGCCTGCTAAAATTCTGGACGGACCAGGATGCCGCCAAGATGCAAGGTGCCCCCAGAGGCAACTGTGGCTGGTTTGACAGTGCCAAGTGCTTCCTGCAAACTGACATCAGAAACCTGGCCTGGTGATTTTCTTTGTCAGGGGAAAGGCCATGGTTCATGTCCAGGGCCCGGTGGCTCGCAGTTGCCTGCTGCCTGCTGAAATTCCACACGGATCCGGATACCTCCCAGATGCAAGGTGCCCCCACAGGCAACTTTGGCTGGTTTGACAGTGCCAAGTGCGTCCTGCAAATTGACATCAGGAACCTGGCCTGGTGACTTTTGTTTCTCTGGGGAAAGGCTATTATTCTTGTTCAGAGCCCGGTGGCTCGGAGTGGCCGGCTGCCTGCTGAAATTCCGCATGGATCAGGATACCTCCCAGGTTCAAGGTGCCGCCACAGGCAACTGTGGCTGGTTTGACAGTGCCAAGTGCCTCCTGCAAACTGACATCAGGAACCTGGCCTGGTGACTTTTGTTTCTCATGGGAAGTGCCATCGTTCGTGTCCCGTACTCGGAATCCAGGAGTGGCCGGCTGCCTGCTGAAATTCCGCACAGATCAGGATACCTCCCAGATGCAAGGTGGACCCACAGACAACTGTGGCTGGGTTGACAGTGCCAAGTGCCTCCTGCAAACTGCCATCAGGAACCTGGCCTTGTGACTTTCCTTTCTCTGGGGAAAGACCATGATTCATGTCCAGGGCCTTGCGGCCTGGAGTGCCCGGCTGCCTGCTGAAATTCCGCATGGATCGGGATGCCTCCCAGATGGAAAGTGCCCCCAGAGGCAACTGTGGCTGGTTTGACAGTGCCAAGTGCCTCCTGCAAACTGACATCAGGAACCTGGCCGGGTGACTTTTGTTTCCCTAGGGAAAAGCCGTGGTTCTTGTCCAGGGCCTGGTGGCCCGGAGTGGCCGGCCGCCTGCTGAAATTCCTCACGGTTGAGGATACCTCCCAGATGAAAGGTGCCCCCACAGGCACCTGTGGCTGGTTTGACAGTGCCAATTGCCTCCTGCAAACTGACATCAGGAACCTGGCCTGGTGACTTTTGTTTCTCTGCGGAAAGACCATAGTTCATGTCCACGGCCTTGTGGCCCGGAGTGGCCGGCTGCCTGCTGAAATTCCGCACGGTTCAGGATGCCTCCCACATGAAAAGTGCCCCCACAGGCAACTGTGGCTGGTTTGACAGTGCCAAGTGCCTCCTGCAAACAGACATCAGGAACCTGGCCTGGTAAGTTTTGTTTCTCTGGGGAAAGGCCATCGTTCTTGTCCGGGGCCCGTCAGCCCGGAGTGGCCGGCTGCCTGCTGAAATTTCACACGGTTGAGGATACCTCCCAGATGCAAGTTGCCCCCACAGGCAACTGTGGCTGGTTTGACAGTGCCATGTGCCTCCTGCAAACTGACATCAGGAACCTGACCCGGTGACATTCGTTTCTCTGGAGAAAGACCATGATTCATGTCCAGGGCCTTGCGGCCTGGAGTGCCCGGCTGCCTGCTGAAATTCCGCATGGATCAGGATGCCTCCCAGATGGAAAGTGCCCCCACAGCCAACTGTGGCTGGTTTGACAGTGCCAAGTGCCTCCTGCAAACTGACATCAGGAACCTGCCTGGTGACATTTATTTCTCTGGGGAAAGGCCATTGTACGTGTCCAGGGCCTAGTGGCCCGGAGTGGCCGGCTGCTTGCTGGAATTCTGCATGGATCAGGATGCCGCCGAGATGCAAGGTGCCCCCACAGGCACCTGTGCCTGGTTTGACAGTGCCAAGTGCCTCCTGCAAACTGACATCAGGAACCTGGCCTGGTGACTTTTGTTTCTCTGGGGAAAGGCCATGGTTCATATTCTACAAACTGTGGCCCAGAGTGGCCTGCTGCCTGCTGAAATTCCGCACAGATCAGGATACCTCCCAGATGCAAGGTGCCCCCACAGGCACCTGTGGCTGGTTTGACAGTGCCAAGTGCCTCCTGCCAACTGACATCAAGAACCTGGCCTGGTGACTTTTGTTTCTCTGGGGAAAGGCCATGGTTGGTATCCTGAGCCTGGTGTCCTGGAGTGGCCGTCTGCCTGCTAAAATTCTGGACGGGCCAGGATACCGCCAAGATGCAAGGTGCCCCCAGAGGCACCTGTGCCTGGTTTGACAGTGCCAAGTGCTTCCTGCAAACTGACATCAGAAACCTGGCCTGGTGATTTTCTTTCTCAGGGGAAAGGCCATGGTTCATGTCCAGGGCCCGGTGGCTCGCAGTTGCCTGCTGCCTGATGAAATTCCACACGGATCCGGATACCTCCCAGATGCAAGGTGCCGCCACAGGCAACTGTGGCTGGTTTGACAGTGCCAAGCGCCTCCTGCAAACTGACATCAGGAACCTGGCCTGGTGACTTTTGTTTCTCAGGGGAAATGTTATTATTCTTGTTCAGAGCCCGGTGGCTCGGAGTGGCCGGCTGCCTGCTGAAATACCGCACAGATCAGGATAGCACCCAGATGCAAGGTGCCCCCACAGGCACCTGTGGCTGGTTTGACAGTGCCAAGTGCCTCCTGCAAATTGACATCAGGAACCTGGCCTGGTGACTTTTGTTTCTCTGGGGAAAGGCCATCGTTCCTCTCCAGGGCCCGCTGGCCCGGAGTGGCCGGCAGCCTGCTGAAATTCCGCACGGATCAGGATACCTCCCAGACCGAAACAAAAATCATAGGCCGCTGTGGCTGGTTTGACAGTGCCAAGTGCCTCCTGCAAACTGACATCAGGAACCTGGCCTGGTAAGTTTTGTTTCTCTGGGGAAAGGCAATCGTTCTTGTCCGGGGCCCGCCGGCCCGGAGTGGCCGGCTGCCTGCTGAAATTCCACAGGGTTGAGGATACCTCCCAGATGCAAGGTGCCCCCACAGGCAACTGTGGCTGGTTTGACAGTGTCATGTGCCTCCTGCAAAATGACATCAGGAACCTGGCCTGGTGACTTTCCTTTCTCTGGGGAAAGACCATGATTCATGTCCAGGGCCTTGCGGCCTGGAGTGCCCGGCTGCCTGCTGAAATTCCACAGGGTTGAGGATACCTGCCAGATGGAAAGTGGCCCCACAGGCAACTGTGGCTGGTTTGACAGTGCCAAGTGCCTCCTGCAAACTGACATCAGGAACCTGGCCGGGTGACTTTTGTTTCCCTAGGGAAAAGCCGTGGTTCTTGTCCAGGGCCTGGTGGCCCGCAGTGGCCGGCCGCCTGCTGAAATTCTGCATGGATCAGGATGCCTCCCAGATGAAAAGCGCCCCCACAGGCAACTGTGGCTGGTTTGACAGTGCCAAGTGCCTCCTGCAAACTGACATCAGGAACCTGGCCGGGTGAGTTTTGTTTCTCTGGGGAAAGGCCATGGTTCATATCCTGGATACGTAGGACCGGAGACGCCGGCTGCCTGTTGAAATTCCTCACTTATCAGGATGCCGCCGAGATGCAAGATGCCCCCACAGGCACCTGTGGCTGCTTCGACTGTGCCAAGTGCCTCCTGCAAACTGACATCAGGAACCTGGCCGGGTGACTTTTGTTTCTCTGGGGAAAGGCCATGGTTCATATCCTGGACCCGTAGTCCCGGAGTGGCCGGCTGCCTGCTGAAATTCCGAACGGATCAGGATGCCTCCCAGATGCAAAGTGCCCCCAGAGGCAATTGTGGCTGGTTTGACAGTGCCAAGTGCCTCCTGCAAACTGACATCAGGAACCTGGCCTGGTGACTTTTGTTTCTCTGGGGAAAGGCCATTGTACGTGTCCAAGGCCTAGTGGCCCGGAGTGGCCGGCTGCTTGCTGGAATTCTGCATGGCTCAGGATGCCGCCGAGATGCAAGGTGCCCCCACAGGCACCTGTGCCTGGTTTGACAGTGCCATGTGCCTCCTGCAAACTGACATCAGGAACCTGGCCTGGTGACTTTTGTTTCTCTGGGGAAAGGCCATGGTTCATATCCTACAAACTGTGGCCCAGCGTGGCCGGCTGCCTCCTGAAATTCCGCACGGATCAGGATACCTCCCAGATGCAAGGTGCCCCACGGGAAACTGTGGCTGGTTTGACAGTGCCAAGTGCCTCCTGCCAACTGACATCAGGAACCTGGCCTGGTGACTTTTGTTTCTCTGGGGAAAGGCCATGGTTGGTATCCTGAGCCTGGTGTCCTGGAGTGGCCGTCTGCCTGCTAAAATTCTGGACGGACCAGGATGCCGCCAAGATGCAAGGTGCCCCCAGAGGCAACTGTGGCTGGTTTGACAGTGCCAAGTGCTTCCTGCAAACTGACATCAGAAACCTGGCCTGGTGATTTTCTTTGTCAGGGGAAAGGCCATGGTTCATGTCCAGGGCCCGGTGGCTCGCAGTTGCCTGCTGCCTGCTGAAATTCCACACGGATCCGGATACCTCCCAGATGCAAGGTGCCCCCACAGGCAACTTTGGCTGGTTTGACAGTGCCAAGTGCGTCCTGCAAATTGACATCAGGAACCTGGCCTGGTGACTTTTGTTTCTCTGGGGAAAGGCTATTATTCTTGTTCAGAGCCCGGTGGCTCGGAGTGGCCGGCTGCCTGCTGAAATTCCGCATGGATCAGGATACCTCCCAGGTTCAAGGTGCCGCCACAGGCAACTGTGGCTGGTTTGACAGTGCCAAGTGCCTCCTGCAAACTGACATCAGGAACCTGGCCTGGTGACTTTTGTTTCTCATGGGAAGTGCCATCGTTCGTGTCCCGTACTCGGAATCCAGGAGTGGCCGGCTGCCTGCTGAAATTCCGCACAGATCAGGATACCTCCCAGATGCAAGGTGGACCCACAGACAACTGTGGCTGGGTTGACAGTGCCAAGTGCCTCCTGCAAACTGCCATCAGGAACCTGGCCTTGTGACTTTCCTTTCTCTGGGGAAAGACCATGATTCATGTCCAGGGCCTTGCGGCCTGGAGTGCCCGGCTGCCTGCTGAAATTCCGCATGGATCGGGATGCCTCCCAGATGGAAAGTGCCCCCAGAGGCAACTGTGGCTGGTTTGACAGTGCCAAGTGCCTCCTGCAAACTGACATCAGGAACCTGGCCTGGTGACTTTTGTTTCTCATGGGAAGTGCCATCGTTCGTGTCCCGTACTCGGAATCCAGGAGTGGCCGGCTGCCTGCTGAAATTCCGCACAGATCAGGATACCTCCCAGATGCAAGGTGGACCCACAGACAACTGTGGCTGGGTTGACAGTGCCAAGTGCCTCCTGCAAACTGCCATCAGGAACCTGGCCTTGTGACTTTCCTTTCTCTGGGGAAAGACCATGATTCATGTCCAGGGCCTTGCGGCCTGGAGTGCCCGGCTGCCTGCTGAAATTCCGCATGGATCGGGATGCCTCCCAGATGGAAATTGCCCCCAGAGGCAACTGTGGCTGGTTTGACAGTGCCAAGTGCCTCCTGCAAACTGACATCAGGAACCTGGCCGGGTGACTTTTGTTTCCCTAGGGAAAAGCCGTGGTTCTTGTCCAGGGCCTGGTGGCCCGGAGTGGCCGGCCGCCTGCTGAAATTCCTCACGGTTGAGGATACCTCCCAGATGAAAGGTGCCCCCACAGGCACCTGTGGCTGGTTTGACAGTGCCAATTGCCTCCTGCAAACTGACATCAGGAACCTGGCCTGGTGACTTTTGTTTCTCTGCGGAAAGACCATAGTTCATGTCCACGGCCTTGTGGCCCGGAGTGGCCGGCTGCCTGCTGAAATTCCGCACGGTTCAGGATGCCTCCCACATGAAAAGTGCCCCCACAGGCAACTGTGGCTGGTTTGACAGTGCCAAGTGCCTCCTGCAAACTGACATCAGGAACCTGGCCTGGTGACTTTTGTTTCTCTGGGGAAAGGCCATCATTCTCTTCCGAGGCCTGGTGGCCCGGAGTGGCCAGCACCCTGCTGAAATTCCGAACGGATCAGGATACCTCCCAGACCAAAACTAAAACCATAGGCAACTGTGGCTGGTTTGACAGTGCCAAGTGCCTCCTGCAAACAGACATCAGGAACATGGCCTGGTAAGTTTTGTTTCTCTGGGGAAAGGCCACCGTTCTTGTCCGGGGCCCGCCAGCCCGGAATGGCCGGCTTCCTGCTGAAATTTCTCACAGTTGAGGATACCTCCCAGATGCAAGTTGCCCCCACAGGCAACTGTGGCTGGTTTGACAGTGCCATGTGCCTCCTGCAAACTGACATCAGGAACCTGGCCTGGTGACTTTTGTTTCTCTGGGGAAGTGCCATTGTTCGTGTCCCGTACTCGGAGGCCAGGAGTGGCCGGCTGCCTGCTAAAATACCGCACAGATCAGGATAGCACCCAGGTGCAAGGTGCCCCCACAGGCACCTGTGCCTGGTTTGACAGTGCCAAGTGCCTCCTGCAAACTGACATCAGGAACCTGGCCTGGTGACTTTTGTTTCTCTGGGGAAAGGCCATCGTTCATCTCCAGGGCCCGTAGTCCGGAGTGGCCGACTGCCTGCTGAAATTCCACACGGTTGAGGATACCTCCCAGATGCAAGGTGCCCCCACAGGCAACTGTGGCTGGTTTGACAGTGCCATGTGCCTCCTGCAAAATGACATCTGGAACCTGGCCTTGTGACTTTCCTTTCTCTGGGGAAAGACCATGATTCATGTCCAGGGCCTTGCGGCCTGGAGTGGCCGGCTGCCTGCTGAAATTCCGCATGGATCGGGATGCCTCCCAGATGGAAAGTGCCCCCAGAGGCAACTGTGGCTGGTTTGACAGTGCCAAGTGCCTCCTGCAAACTGACATCAGGAACCTGGCCGGGTGACTTTTGTTTCCCTAGGGAAAAGCCGTGGTTCTTGTCCAGGGCCTGGTGGCCCGGAGTGGCCGGCCGCCTGCTGAAATTCCGCATGGATCAGGATGCCTCCCAGATGAAAAGTGCCCCCACAGGCACCTGTGGCTGGTTTGACAGTGCCAAGTGCCTCCTGCAAACTGACATCAGGAACCTGGCCTGGTGACTTTTGTTTCTCTGCGGAAAGACCATCATTCTTTTCCGAGGCCTGGTGGCCCGTAGTGGCCAGCAGCCTGCTGAAATTCCGCATGGATCAGGATACCTCCCACACCGAAACTAAAACCATAGGCACCTGTGGCTGGTTTGACAGTGCCAAGTGCCTCCTGCAAACAGACATCAGGAACCTGGCCTGGTAAGTTTTGTTTCTCTGGGGAAAGGCCATCGTTCTTGTCCGGGGCCCGTCAGCCCGGAGTGGCCGGCTGCCTGCTGAAATTTCACACGGTTGAGGATACCTCCCAGATGCAAGTTGCCCCCACAGGCAACTGTGGCTGGTTTGACAGTGCCATGTGCCTCCTGCAAACTGACATCAGGAACCTGACCCGGTGACATTCGTTTCTCTGGAGAAAGACCATGATTCATGTCCAGGGCCTTGCGGCCTGGAGTGCCCGGCTGCCTGCTGAAATTCCGCATGGATCAGGATGCCTCCCAGATGGAAAGTGCCCCCACAGCCAACTGTGGCTGGTTTGACAGTGCCAAGTGCCTCCTGCAAACTGACATCAGGAACCTGCCTGGTGACATTTATTTCTCTGGGGAAAGGCCATTGTACGTGTCCAGGGCCTAGTGGCCCGGAGTGGCCGGCTGCTTGCTGGAATTCTGCATGGATCAGGATGCCGCCGAGATGCAAGGTGCCCCCACAGGCACCTGTGCCTGGTTTGACAGTGCCAAGTGCCTCCTGCAAACTGACATCAGGAACCTGGCCTGGTGACTTTTGTTTCTCTGGGGAAAGGCCATGGTTCATATTCTACAAACTGTGGCCCAGAGTGGCCTGCTGCCTGCTGAAATTCCGCACAGATCAGGATACCTCCCAGATGCAAGGTGCCCCCACAGGCACCTGTGGCTGGTTTGACAGTGCCAAGTGCCTCCTGCCAACTGACATCAAGAACCTGGCCTGGTGACTTTTGTTTCTCTGGGGAAAGGCCATGGTTGGTATCCTGAGCCTGGTGTCCTGGAGTGGCCGTCTGCCTGCTAAAATTCTGGACGGGCCAGGATACCGCCAAGATGCAAGGTGCCCCCAGAGGCACCTGTGCCTGGTTTGACAGTGCCAAGTGCTTCCTGCAAACTGACATCAGAAACCTGGCCTGGTGATTTTCTTTCTCAGGGGAAAGGCCATGGTTCATGTCCAGGGCCCGGTGGCTCGCAGTTGCCTGCTGCCTGATGAAATTCCACACGGATCCGGATACCTCCCAGATGCAAGGTGCCGCCACAGGCAACTGTGGCTGGTTTGACAGTGCCAAGCGCCTCCTGCAAACTGACATCAGGAACCTGGCCTGGTGACTTTTGTTTCTCAGGGGAAATGTTATTATTCTTGTTCAGAGCCCGGTGGCTCGGAGTGGCCGGCTGCCTGCTGAAATACCGCACAGATCAGGATAGCACCCAGATGCAAGGTGCCCCCACAGGCACCTGTGGCTGGTTTGACAGTGCCAAGTGCCTCCTGCAAATTGACATCAGGAACCTGGCCTGGTGACTTTTGTTTCTCTGGGGAAAGGCCATCGTTCCTCTCCAGGGCCCGCTGGCCCGGAGTGGCCGGCAGCCTGCTGAAATTCCGCACGGATCAGGATACCTCCCAGACCGAAACAAAAATCATAGGCCGCTGTGGCTGGTTTGACAGTGCCAAGTGCCTCCTGCAAACTGACATCAGGAACCTGGCCTGGTAAGTTTTGTTTCTCTGGGGAAAGGCAATCGTTCTTGTCCGGGGCCCGCCGGCCCGGAGTGGCCGGCTGCCTGCTGAAATTCCACAGGGTTGAGGATACCTCCCAGATGCAAGGTGCCCCCACAGGCAACTGTGGCTGGTTTGACAGTGTCATGTGCCTCCTGCAAAATGACATCAGGAACCTGGCCTGGTGACTTTCCTTTCTCTGGGGAAAGACCATGATTCATGTCCAGGGCCTTGCGGCCTGGAGTGCCCGGCTGCCTGCTGAAATTCCACAGGGTTGAGGATACCTGCCAGATGGAAAGTGGCCCCACAGGCAACTGTGGCTGGTTTGACAGTGCCAAGTGCCTCCTGCAAACTGACATCAGGAACCTGGCCGGGTGACTTTTGTTTCCCTAGGGAAAAGCCGTGGTTCTTGTCCAGGGCCTGGTGGCCCGCAGTGGCCGGCCGCCTGCTGAAATTCTGCATGGATCAGGATGCCTCCCAGATGAAAAGCGCCCCCACAGGCAACTGTGGCTGGTTTGACAGTGCCAAGTGCCTCCTGCAAACTGACATCAGGAACCTGGCCGGGTGAGTTTTGTTTCTCTGGGGAAAGGCCATGGTTCATATCCTGGATACGTAGGACCGGAGACGCCGGCTGCCTGTTGAAATTCCTCACTTATCAGGATGCCGCCGAGATGCAAGATGCCCCCACAGGCACCTGTGGCTGCTTCGACTGTGCCAAGTGCCTCCTGCAAACTGACATCAGGAACCTGGCCGGGTGACTTTTGTTTCTCTGGGGAAAGGCCATGGTTCATATCCTGGACCCGTAGTCCCGGAGTGGCCGGCTGCCTGCTGAAATTCCGAACGGATCAGGATGCCTCCCAGATGCAAAGTGCCCCCAGAGGCAATTGTGGCTGGTTTGACAGTGCCAAGTGCCTCCTGCAAACTGACATCAGGAACCTGGCCTGATGACTTTTGTTTCTCTGGGGAAAGGCCATTGTACTTGTCCAAGGCCTAGTGGCCCGGAGTGGCCGGCTGCTTGCTGGAATTCTGCATGGCTCAGGATGCCGCCGAGATGCAAGGTGCCCCCACAGGCACCTGTGCCTGGTTTGACAGTGCCATGTGCCTCCTGCAAACTGACATCAGGAACCTGGCCTGGTGACTTTTGTTTCTCTGGGGAAAGGCCATGGTTCATATCCTACAAACTGTGGCCCAGCGTGGCCGGCTGCCTCCTGAAATTCCGCACGGATCAGGATACCTCCCAGATGCAAGGTGCCCCACGGGAAACTGTGGCTGGTTTGACAGTGCCAAGTGCCTCCTGCCAACTGACATCAGGAACCTGGCCTGGTGACTTTTGTTTCTCTGGGGAAAGGCCATGGTTGGTATCCTGAGCCTGGTGTCCTGGAGTGGCCGTCTGCCTGCTAAAATTCTGGACGGACCAGGATGCCGCCAAGATGCAAGGTGCCCCCAGAGGCAACTGTGGCTGGTTTGACAGTGCCAAGTGCTTCCTGCAAACTGACATCAGAAACCTGGCCTGGTGATTTTCTTTGTCAGGGGAAAGGCCATGGTTCATGTCCAGGGCCCGGTGGCTCGCAGTTGCCTGCTGCCTGCTGAAATTCCACACGGATCCGGATACCTCCCAGATGCAAGGTGCCCCCACAGGCAACTTTGGCTGGTTTGACAGTGCCAAGTGCGTCCTGCAAATTGACATCAGGAACCTGGCCTGGTGACTTTTGTTTCTCTGGGGAAAGGCTATTATTCTTGTTCAGAGCCCGGTGGCTCGGAGTGGCCGGCTGCCTGCTGAAATTCCGCATGGATCAGGATACCTCCCAGGTTCAAGGTGCCGCCACAGGCAACTGTGGCTGGTTTGACAGTGCCAAGTGCCTCCTGCAAACTGACATCAGGAACCTGGCCTGGTGACTTTTGTTTCTCATGGGAAGTGCCATCGTTCGTGTCCCGTACTCGGAATCCAGGAGTGGCCGGCTGCCTGCTGAAATACCGCACAGATCAAGATACCTCCCAGATGCAAGGTGGACCCACAGACAACTGTGGCTGGTTTGACAGTGCCAAGTGCCTCCTGCAAACTGCCATCAGGAACCTGGCCTTGTGACTTTCCTTTCTCTGGGGAAAGACCATGATTCATGTCCAGGGCCTTGCGGCCTGGAGTGCCCGGCTGCCTGCTGAAATTCCGCATGGATCGGGATGCCTCCCAGATGGAAAGTGCCCCCACAGGCAACTGTGGCTGGTTTGACAGTGCCAAGTGCCTCCTGCAAACTGACATCAGGAACCTGGCCGGGTGACTTTTGTTTCCCTAGGGAAAAGCCGTGGTTCTTGTCCAGGGCCTGGTGGCCCGGAGTGGCCGGCCGCCTGCTGAAATTCCTCACGGTTGAGGATACCTCCCAGATGAAAGGTGCCCCCACAGGCACCTGTGGCTGGTTTGACAGTGCCAAGTGCCTCCTGCAAACTGACATCAGGAACCTGGCCTGGTGACTTTTGTTTCTCTGCGGAAAGACCATCATTCTTTTCCGAGGCCTTGTGGCCCGGAGTGGCCAGCAGCCTGCTGAAATTCCGCACGGATCAGGATACCTCCCACACCGAAACTAAAACCATAGGCAACTGTGGCTGGTTTGACAGTGCCAAGTGCCTCCTGCAAACAGACATCAGGAACCTGGCCTGGTAAGTTTTGTTTCTCTGGGGAAAGGCCATCGTTCTTGTCCGGGGCCCGTCAGCCCGGAGTGGCCGGCTGCCTGCTGAAATTTCACACGGTTGAGGATACCTCCCAGATGCAAGTTGCCCCCACAGGCAACTGTGGCTGGTTTGACAGTGCCATGTGCCTCCTGCAAACTGACATCAGGAACCTGACCCGGTGACATTCGTTTCTCTGGAGAAAGACCATGATTCATGTCCAGGGCCTTGCGGCCTGGAGTGCCCGGCTGCCTGCTGAAATTCCGCATGGATCAGGATGCCTCCCAGATGGAAAGTGCCCCCACAGCCAACTGTGGCTGGTTTGACAGTGCCAAGTGCCTCCTGCAAACTGACATCAGGAACCTGCCTGGTGACATTTATTTCTCTGGGGAAAGGCCATTGTACGTGTCCAAGGCCTAGTGGCCCGGAGTGGCCGGCTGCTTGCTGGAATTCTGCATGGATCAGGATGCCGCCGAGATGCAAGGTGCCCCCACAGGCACCTGTGCCTGGTTTGACAGTGCCAAGTGCCTCCTGCAAACTGACATCAGGAACCTGGCCTGGTGACTTTTGTTTCTCTGGGGAAAGGCCATGGTTCATATTCTACAAACTGTGGCCCAGAGTGGCCTGCTGCCTGCTGAAATTCCGCACAGATCAGGATACCTCCCAGATGCAAGGTGCCCCCACAGGCACCTGTGGCTGGTTTGACAGTGCCAAGTGCCTCCTGCCAACTGACATCAAGAACCTGGCCTGGTGACTTTTGTTTCTCTGGGGAAAGGCCATGGTTGGTATCCTGAGCCTGGTGTCCTGGAGTGGCCGTCTGCCTGCTAAAATTCTGGACGGGCCAGGATACCGCCAAGATGCAAGGTGCCCCCAGAGGCACCTGTGCCTGGTTTGACAGTGCCAAGTGCTTCCTGCAAACTGACATCAGAAACCTGGCCTGGTGATTTTCTTTGTCAGGGGAAAGGCCATGGTTCATGTCCAGGGCCCGGTGGCTCGCAGTTGCCTGCTGCCTGATGAAATTCCACACGGATCCGGATACCTCCCAGATGCAAGGTGCCGCCACAGGCAACTGTGGCTGGTTTGACAGTGCCAAGCGCCTCCTGCAAACTGACATCAGGAACCTGGCCTGGTGACTTTTGTTTCTCAGGGGAAATGTTATTATTCTTGTTCAGAGCCCGGTGGCTCGGAGTGGCCGGCTGCCTGCTGAAATACCGCACAGATCAGGATAGCACCCAGATGCAAGGTGCCCCCACAGGCACCTGTGGCTGGTTTGACAGTGCCAAGTGCCTCCTGCAAATTGACATCAGGAACCTGGCCTGGTGACTTTTGTTTCTCTGGGGAAAGGCCATCGTTCCTCTCCAGGGCCCGCTGGCCCGGAGTGGCCGGCAGCCTGCTGAAATTCCGCACGGATCAGGATACCTCCCAGACCGAAACAAAAATCATAGGCCGCTGTGGCTGGTTTGACAGTGCCAAGTGCCTCCTGCAAACTGACATCAGGAACCTGGCCTGGTAAGTTTTGTTTCTCTGGGGAAAGGCAATCGTTCTTGTCCGGGGCCCGCCGGCCCGGAGTGGCCGGCTGCCTGCTGAAATTCCACAGGGTTGAGGATACCTCCCAGATGCAAGGTGCCCCCACAGGCAACTGTGGCTGGTTTGACAGTGTCATGTGCCTCCTGCAAAATGACATCAGGAACCTGGCCTGGTGACTTTCCTTTCTCTGGGGAAAGACCATGATTCATGTCCAGGGCCTTGCGGCCTGGAGTGCCCGGCTGCCTGCTGAAATTCCACAGGGTTGAGGATACCTGCCAGATGGAAAGTGGCCCCACAGGCAACTGTGGCTGGTTTGACAGTGCCAAGTGCCTCCTGCAAACTGACATCAGGAACCTGGCCGGGTGACTTTTGTTTCCCTAGGGAAAAGCCGTGGTTCTTGTCCAGGGCCTGGTGGCCCGCAGTGGCCGGCCGCCTGCTGAAATTCTGCATGGATCAGGATGCCTCCCAGATGAAAAGCGCCCCCACAGGCAACTGTGGCTGGTTTGACAGTGCCAAGTGCCTCCTGCAAACTGACATCAGGAACCTGGCCGGGTGAGTTTTGTTTCTCTGGGGAAAGGCCATGGTTCATATCCTGGATACGTAGGACCGGAGACGCCGGCTGCCTGTTGAAATTCCTCACTTATCAGGATGCCGCCGAGATGCAAGATGCCCCCACAGGCACCTGTGGCTGCTTCGACTGTGCCAAGTGCCTCCTGCAAACTGACATCAGGAACCTGGCCGGGTGACTTTTGTTTCTCTGGGGAAAGGCCATGGTTCATATCCTGGACCCGTAGTCCCGGAGTGGCCGGCTGCCTGCTGAAATTCCGAACGGATCAGGATGCCTCCCAGATGCAAAGTGCCCCCAGAGGCAATTGTGGCTGGTTTGACAGTGCCAAGTGCCTCCTGCAAACTGACATCAGGAACCTGGCCTGGTGACTTTTGTTTCTCTGGGGAAAGGCCATTGTACGTGTCCAAGGCCTAGTGGCCCGGAGTGGCCAGCTGCTTGCTGGAATTCTGCATGGCTCAGGATGCCGCCGAGATGCAAGGTGCCCCCACAGGCACCTGTGCCTGGTTTGACAGTGCCATGTGCCTCCTGCAAACTGACATCAGGAACCTGGCCTGGTGACTTTTGTTTCTCTGGGGAAAGGCCATGGTTCATATCCTACAAACTGTGGCCCAGCGTGGCCGGCTGCCTCCTGAAATTCCGCACGGATCAGGATACCTCCCAGATGCAAGGTGCCCCACGGGAAACTGTGGCTGGTTTGACAGTGCCAAGTGCCTCCTGCCAACTGACATCAGGAACCTGGCCTGGTGACTTTTGTTTCTCTGGGGAAAGGCCATGGTTGGTATCCTGAGCCTGGTGTCCTGGAGTGGCCGTCTGCCTGCTAAAATTCTGGACGGACCAGGATGCCGCCAAGATGCAAGGTGCCCCCAGAGGCAACTGTGGCTGGTTTGACAGTGCCAAGTGCTTCCTGCAAACTGACATCAGAAACCTGGCCTGGTGATTTTCTTTGTCAGGGGAAAGGCCATGGTTCATGTCCAGGGCCCGGTGGCTCGCAGTTGCCTGCTGCCTGCTGAAATTCCACACGGATCCGGATACCTCCCAGATGCAAGGTGCCCCCACAGGCAACTTTGGCTGGTTTGACAGTGCCAAGTGCGTCCTGCAAATTGACATCAGGAACCTGGCCTGGTGACTTTTGTTTCTCTGGGGAAAGGCTATTATTCTTGTTCAGAGCCCGGTGGCTCGGAGTGGCCGGCTGCCTGCTGAAATTCCGCATGGATCAGGATACCTCCCAGGTTCAAGGTGCCGCCACAGGCAACTGTGGCTGGTTTGACAGTGCCAAGTGCCTCCTGCAAACTGACATCAGGAACCTGGCCTGGTGACTTTTGTTTCTCATGGGAAGTGCCATCGTTCGTGTCCCGTACTCGGAATCCAGGAGTGGCCGGCTGCCTGCTGAAATACCGCACAGATCAAGATACCTCCCAGATGCAAGGTGGACCCACAGACAACTGTGGCTGGTTTGACAGTGCCAAGTGCCTCCTGCAAACTGCCATCAGGAACCTGGCCTTGTGACTTTCCTTTCTCTGGGGAAAGACCATGATTCATGTCCAGGGCCTTGCGGCCTGGAGTGCCCGGCTGCCTGCTGAAATTCCACATGGATCGGGATGCCTCCCAGATGGAAAGTGGCCCCACAGGCAACTGTGGCTGGTTTGACAGTGCCAAGTGCCTCCTGCAAACTGACATCAGGAACCTGGCCGGGTGACTTTTGTTTCCCTAGGGAAAAGCCGTGGTTCTTGTCCAGGGCCTGGTGGCCCGGAGTGGCCGGCCGCCTGCTGAAATTCCTCACGGTTGAGGATACCTCCCAGATGAAAGGTGACCCCACAGGCACCTGTGGCTGGTTTGACAGTGCCAAGTGCCTCCTGCAAACTGACATCAGGAACCTGGCCTGGTGACTTTTGTTTCTCTGCGGAAAGACCATCATTCTTTTCCGAGGCCTTGTGGCCCGGAGTGGCCAGCAGCCTGCTGAAATTCCGCACGGATCAGGATACCTCCCACACCGAAACTAAAACCATAGGCAACTGTGGCTGGTTTGACAGTGCCAAGTGCCTCCTGCAAACAGACATCAGGAACCTGGCCTGGTAAGTTTTGTTTCTCTGGGGAAAGGCCATCGTTCTTGTCCGGGGCCCGTCAGCCCGGAGTGGCCGGCTGCCTGCTGAAATTTCACACGGTTGAGGATACCTCCCAGATGCAAGTTGCCCCCACAGGCAACTGTGGCTGGTTTGACAGTGCCATGTGCCTCCTGCAAACTGACATCAGGAACCTGACCCGGTGACATTCGTTTCTCTGGAGAAAGACCATGATTCATGTCCAGGGCCTTGCGGCCTGGAGTGCCCGGCTGCCTGCTGAAATTCCGCATGGATCAGGATGCCTCCCAGATGGAAAGTGCCCCCACAGCCAACTGTGGCTGGTTTGACAGTGCCAAGTGCCTCCTGCAAACTGACATCAGGAATCTGCCTGGTGACATTTATTTCTCTGGGGAAAGGCCATTGTACGTGTCCAAGGCCTAGTGGCCCGGAGTGGCCGGCTGCTTGCTGGAATTCTGCATGGATCAGGATGCCGCCGAGATGCAAGGTGCCCCCACAGGCACCTGTGCCTGGTTTGACAGTGCCAAGTGCCTCCTGCAAACTGACATCAGGAACCTGGCCTGGTGACTTTTGTTTCTCTGGGGAAAGGCCATGGTTCATATTCTACAAACTGTGGCCCAGAGTGGCCTGCTGCCTGCTGAAATTCCGAACAGATCAGGATACCTCCCAGATGCAAGGTGCCCCCACAGGCACCTGTGGCTGGTTTGACAGTGCCAAGTGCCTCCTGCCAACTGACATCAAGAACCTGGCCTGGTGACTTTTGTTTCTCTGGGGAAAGGCCATGGTTGGTATCCTGAGCCTGGTGTCCTGGAGTGGCCGTCTGCCTGCTAAAATTCTGGACGGGCCAGGATACCGCCAAGATGCAAGGTGCCCCCAGAGGCACCTGTGCCTGGTTTGACAGTGCCAAGTGCTTCCTGCAAACTGACATCAGAAACCTGGCCTGGTGATTTTCTTTCTCAGGGGAAAGGCCATGGTTCATGTCCAGGGCCCGGTGGCTCGCAGTTGCCTGCTGCCTGATGAAATTCCACACGGATCCGGATACCTCCCAGATGCAAGGTGCCGCCACAGGCAACTGTGGCTGGTTTGACAGTGCCAAGCGCCTCCTGCAAACTGACATCAGGAACCTGGCCTGGTGACTTTTGTTTCTCAGGGGAAATGTTATTATTCTTGTTCAGAGCCCGGTGGCTCGGAGTGGCCGGCTGCCTGCTGAAATACCGCACAGATCAGGATAGCACCCAGATGCAAGGTGCCCCCACAGGCACCTGTGGCTGGTTTGACAGTGCCAAGTGCCTCCTGCAAATTGACATCAGGAACCTGGCCTGGTGACTTTTGTTTCTCTGGGGAAAGGCCATCGTTCCTCTCCAGGGCCCGCTGGCCCGGAGTGGCCGGCAGCCTGCTGAAATTCCGCACGGATCAGGATACCTCCCAGACCGAAACAAAAATCATAGGCCGCTGTGGCTGGTTTGACAGTGCCAAGTGCCTCCTGCAAACTGACATCAGGAACCTGGCCTGGTAAGTTTTGTTTCTCTGGGGAAAGGCAATCGTTCTTGTCCGGGGCCCGCCGGCCCGGAGTGGCCGGCTGCCTGCTGAAATTCCACAGGGTTGAGGATACCTCCCAGATGCAAGGTGCCCCCACAGGCAACTGTGGCTGGTTTGACAGTGTCATGTGCCTCCTGCAAAATGACATCAGGAACCTGGCCTGGTGACTTTCCTTTCTCTGGGGAAAGACCATGATTCATGTCCAGGGCCTTGCGGCCTGGAGTGCCCGGCTGCCTGCTGAAATTCCACAGGGTTGAGGATACCTGCCAGATGGAAAGTGGCCCCACAGGCAACTGTGGCTGGTTTGACAGTGCCAAGTGCCTCCTGCAAACTGACATCAGGAACCTGGCCGGGTGACTTTTGTTTCCCTAGGGAAAAGCCGTGGTTCTTGTCCAGGGCCTGGTGGCCCGCAGTGGCCGGCCGCCTGCTGAAATTCCGCATGGATCAGGATGCCTCCCAGATGAAAAGCGCCCCCACAGGCAACTGTGGCTGGTTTGACAGTGCCAAGTGCCTCCTGCAAACTGACATCAGGAACCTGGCCGGGTGAGTTTTGTTTCTCTGGGGAAAGGCCATGGTTCATATCCTGGATACGTAGGACCGGAGACGCCGGCTGCCTGTTGAAATTCCTCACTTATCAGGATGCCGCCGAGATGCAAGATGCCCCCACAGGCACCTGTGGCTGCTTCGACTGTGCCAAGTGCCTCCTGCAAACTGACATCAGGAACCTGGCCGGGTGACTTTTGTTTCTCTGGGGAAAGGCCATGGTTCATATCCTGGACCCGTAGTCCCGGAGTGGCCGGCTGCCTGCTGAAATTCCGAACGGATCAGGATGCCTCCCAGATGCAAAGTGCCCCCACAGGCACCTGTGGCTGGTTTGACAGTGCCAAGTGCCTCCTGCAAACTGACATCAGGAACCTGGCCTGGTGACTTTTGTTTCTCTGGGGAAAGGCCATTGTACGTGTCCAAGGCCTAGTGGCCCGGAGTGGCCAGCTGCTTGCTGGAATTCTGCATGGCTCAGGATGCCGCCGAGATGCAAGGTGCCCCCACAGGCACCTGTGCCTGGTTTGACAGTGCCATGTGCCTCCTGCAAACTGACATCAGGAACCTGGCCTGGTGACTTTTGTTTCTCTGGGGAAAGGCCATGGTTCATATCCTACAAACTGTGGCCCAGCGTGGCCGGCTGCCTCCTGAAATTCCGCACGGATCAGGATACCTCCCAGATGCAAGGTGCCCCACGGGAAACTGTGGCTGGTTTGACAGTGCCAAGTGCCTCCTGCCAACTGACATCAGGAACCTGGCCTGGTGACTTTTGTTTCTCTGGGGAAAGGCCATGGTTGGTATCCTGAGCCTGGTGTCCTGGAGTGGCCGTCTGCCTGCTAAAATTCTGGACGGACCAGGATGCCGCCAAGATGCAAGGTGCCCCCAGAGGCAACTGTGGCTGGTTTGACAGTGCCAAGTGCTTCCTGCAAACTGACATCAGAAACCTGGCCTGGTGATTTTCTTTGTCAGGGGAAAGGCCATGGTTCATGTCCAGGGCCCGGTGGCTCGCAGTTGCCTGCTGCCTGCTGAAATTCCACACGGATCCGGATACCTCCCAGATGCAAGGTGCCCCCACAGGCAACTTTGGCTGGTTTGACAGTGCCAAGTGCGTCCTGCAAATTGACATCAGGAACCTGGCCTGGTGACTTTTGTTTCTCTGGGGAAAGGCTATTATTCTTGTTCAGAGCCCGGTGGCCCGGAGTGGCCGGCCGCCTGCTGAAATTCCGCATGGATCAGGATACATCCCAGATGAAAGGTGACCCCACAGGCACCTGTGGCTGGTTTGACAGTGCCAAGTGCCTCCTGCAAACTGACATCAGGAACCTGGCCTGGTGACTTTTGTTTCTCTGCGGAAAGACCATCATTCTTTTCCGAGGCCTTGTGGCCCGGAGTGGCCAGCAGCCTGCTGAAATTCCGCACGGATCAGGATACCTCCCACACCGAAACTAAAACCATAGGCAACTGTGGCTGGTTTGACAGTGCCAAGTGCCTCCTGCAAACAGACATCAGGAACCTGGCCTGGTAAGTTTTGTTTCTCTGGGGAAAGGCCATCGTTCTTGTCCGGGGCCCGTCAGCCCGGAGTGGCCGGCTGCCTGCTGAAATTTCACACGGTTGAGGATACCTCCCAGATGCAAGTTGCCCCCACAGGCAACTGTGGCTGGTTTGACAGTGCCATGTGCCTCCTGCAAACTGACATCAGGAACCTGACCCGGTGACATTCGTTTCTCTGGAGAAAGACCATGATTCATGTCCAGGGCCTTGCGGCCTGGAGTGCCCGGCTGCCTGCTGAAATTCCGCATGGATCAGGATGCCTCCCAGATGGAAAGTGCCCCCACAGCCAACTGTGGCTGGTTTGACAGTGCCAAGTGCCTCCTGCAAACTGACATCAGGAATCTGCCTGGTGACATTTATTTCTCTGGGGAAAGGCCATTGTACGTGTCCAAGGCCTAGTGGCCCGGAGTGGCCGGCTGCTTGCTGGAATTCTGCATGGATCAGGATGCCGCCGAGATGCAAGGTGCCCCCACAGGCACCTGTGGCTGGTTTGACAGTGCCAAGTGCCTCCTGCAAACTGACATCAGGAACCTGGCCTGGTGACTTTTGTTTCTCTGGGGAAAGGCCATGGTTCATATTCTACAAACTGTGGCCCAGAGTGGCCTGCTGCCTGCTGAAATTCCGAACAGATCAGGATACCTCCCAGATGCAAGGTGCCCCCACAGGCACCTGTGGCTGGTTTGACAGTGCCAAGTGCCTCCTGCCAACTGACATCAAGAACCTGGCCTGGTGACTTTTGTTTCTCTGGGGAAAGGCCATGGTTGGTATCCTGAGCCTGGTGTCCTGGAGTGGCCGTCTGCCTGCTAAAATTCTGGACGGGCCAGGATACCGCCAAGATGCAAGGTGCCCCCAGAGGCACCTGTGCCTGGTTTGACAGTGCCAAGTGCTTCCTGCAAACTGACATCAGAAACCTGGCCTGGTGATTTTCTTTCTCAGGGGAAAGGCCATGGTTCATGTCCAGGGCCCGGTGGCTCGCAGTTGCCTGCTGCCTGATGAAATTCCACACGGATCCGGATACCTCCCAGATGCAAGGTGCCGCCACAGGCAACTGTGGCTGGTTTGACAGTGCCAAGCGCCTCCTGCAAACTGACATCAGGAACCTGGCCTGGTAAGTTTTGTTTCTCTGGGGAAAGGCAATCGTTCTTGTCCGGGGCCCGCCGGCCCGGAGTGGCCGGCTGCCTGCTGAAATTCCACAGGGTTGAGGATACCTCCCAGAT
Source organism: Passer domesticus (assembly GCF_036417665.1). Taxonomy (NCBI): domain Eukaryota; kingdom Metazoa; phylum Chordata; class Aves; order Passeriformes; family Passeridae; genus Passer; species Passer domesticus. The sequence goes on along the minus strand of NC_087480.1, from coordinate 29,441,647 downwards.
GCAAGGTGCCCCCACAGGCAACTGTGGCTGGTTTGACAGTGTCATGTGCCTCCTGCAAAATGACATCAGGAACCTGGCCTGGTGACTTTCCTTTCTCTGGGGAAAGACCATGATTCATGTCCAGGGCCTTGCGGCCTGGAGTGCCCGGCTGCCTGCTGAAATTCCACAGGGTTGAGGATACCTGCCAGTTGGAAAGTGGCCCCACAGGCAACTGTGGCTGGTTTGACAGTGCCAAGTGCCTCCTGCAAACTGACATCAGGAACCTGGCCGGGTGACTTTTGTTTCCCTAGGGAAAAGCCGTGGTTCTTGTCCAGGGCCTGGTGGCCCGCAGTGGCCGGCCGCCTGCTGAAATTCTGCATGGATCAGGATGCCTCCCAGATGAAAAGCGCCCCCACAGGCAACTGTGGCTGGTTTGACAGTGCCAAGTGCCTCCTGCAAACTGACATCAGGAACCTGGCCGGGTGAGTTTTGTTTCTCTGGGGAAAGGCCATGGTTCATATCCTGGATACGTAGGACCGGAGACGCCGGCTGCCTGTTGAAATTCCTCACTTATCAGGATGCCGCCGAGATGCAAGATGCCCCCACAGGCACCTGTGGCTGGTTTGACAGTGCCATGTGCCTCCTGCAAACTGACATCAGGAACCTGGCCGGGTGACTTTTGTTTCTCTGGGGAAAGGCCATGGTTCATATCCTGGACCCGTAGTCCCGGAGTGGCCGGCTGCCTGCTGAAATTCCGAACGGATCAGGATGCCTCCCAGATGCAAAGTGCCCCCAGAGGCAATTGTGGCTGGTTTGACAGTGCCAAGTGCCTCCTGCAAACTGACATCAGGAACCTGGCCTGGTGACTTTTGTTTCTCTGGGGAAAGGCCATTGTACTTGTCCAAGGCCTAGTGGCCCGGAGTGGCCGGCTGCTTGCTGGAATTCTGCATGGCTTAGGATGCCGCCGAGATGCAAGGTGCCCCCACAGGCACCTGTGCCTGGTTTGACAGTGCCATGTGCCTCCTGCAAACTGACATCAGGAACCTGGCCTGGTGACTTTTGTTTCTCTGGGGAAAGGCCATGGTTCATATCCTACAAACTGTGGCCCAGCGTGGCCGGCTGCCTCCTGAAATTCCGCACGGATCAGGATACCTCCCAGATGCAAGGTGCCCCACGGGAAACTGTGGCTGGTTTGACAGTGCCAAGTGCCTCCTGCCAACTGACATCAGGAACCTGGCCTGGTGACTTTTGTTTCTCTGGGGAAAGGCCATGGTTGGTATCCTGAGCCTGGTGTCCTGGAGTGGCCGTCTGCCTGCTAAAATTCTGGACGGACCAGGATGCCGCCAAGATGCAAGGTGCCCCCACAGGCAACTTTGGCTGGTTTGACAGTGCCAAGTGCTTCCTGCAAACTGACATCAGAAACCTGGCCTGGTGATTTTCTTTGTCAGGGGAAAGGCCATGGTTCATGTCCAGGGCCCGGTGGCTCGCAGTTGCCTGCTGCCTGCTGAAATTCCGCATGGATCAGGATACCTCCCAGGTTCCAGGTGCCGCCACAGGCAACTGTGGCTGGTTTGACAGTGCCAAGTGCGTCCTGCAAATTGACATCAGGAACCTGGCCTGGTGACTTTTGTTTCTCATGGGAAGTGCCATCGTTCGTGTCCCGTACTCGGAATCCAGGAGTGGCCGGCTGCCTGCTGAAATACCGCACAGATCAGGATACCTCCCAGATGCAAGGTGCCCCCACAGGCACCTGTGGCTGGTTTGACAGTGCCAAGTGCCTCCTGCCAACTGACATCAGGAACCTGGCCTGGTGACATTTATTTCTCTGGGGAAAGGCCATGGTTCATATTCTACAAACTGTGGCCCAGAGTGGCCCGCTGCCTGCTGAAATACCGCACAGATCAGGATACCTCCCAGATGCAAGGTGCCCCCACAGGCACCTGTGGCTGGTTTGACAGTGCCAAGTGCCTCCTGCCAACTGACATCAAGAACCTGGCCTGGTGACTTTTGTTTCTCTGGGGAAAGGCCATGGTTTGTATCCTGAGCCTGGTGTCCTGGAGTGGCCGTCTGCCTGCTAAAATTCTGGACGGACCAGGATGCCTCCCAGATGCAAGGTGCCCCCACAGGCAACTGTGGCTGCTTTGACAGTGCCAAGTGCCTCCTGCAAACTGACATCAGGAACCTGGCCTGGTGACATTTATTTCTCTGGGGAAAGGCCATTGTACATGTCCAAGGCCTAGTGGCCCGGAGTGGCCGGCTGCTTGCTGGAATTCTGCATGGATCAGGATGCCGCCGAGATGCAAGGTGCCCCCACAGGCACCTGTGGCTGGTTTGACAGTGCCATGTGCCTCCTGCAAACTGACATCAGGAACCTGGCCTGGTAAGTTTTGTTTCTCTGGGGAAAGGCAATCGTTCTTGTCCGGGGCCAGCCGGCCCGGAGTGGCCGGCTGCCTGCTGAAATTCCACACGGTTGAGGATACCTCGTAGATGGAAGGTGCCCCCACAGGCAACTGTGGCTGGTTTGACAGTGCCATGTGCCTCCTGCAAAATGACATCAGGAACCTGGCCTTGTGACTTTCCTTTCTCTGGGGAAAGACCATGATTAATGTCCAGGGCCTTGGGGCCTGGAGTGCCCGGCTGCCTGCTGAAATTCCGCACAGATCAGGATAGCTCCCAGATGAAAGGAGCCCCCACAGGCAACTGTGGCAGGTTTGACAGTGCCAAGTGCCTCCTGCAAACTGACATCAGGAACCTGGCCTGGTGACTTTTATTTCTCTGGGGAAAGGCCATTGTACGTGTCCAAGGTCTAATGGCCCGGAGTGGCCGGCTGCCTGCTGAAATTCCTCACGGACCAGGATACCTCCCAGATGCAAGTGGCCCGCAGAGGCAACAGTGGCTGGTTTGACAGTGCCAAGTGCCTCCTGCAAACTGACATCAGGAACCTGGCCGGGTGACTTTTGTTTCTCATGGGAAAAGATATCCTTTCTGTCCAGGGCCCGGTGACCGATTGTGGTCAGCTGCTTGCTGAAATTCCAAATATCTCAGAATGCCTCCGAGAAGAAGCAAGGCGCCACCACAGGCAAATGTGGCTGGTGTGACAGTGCCAAGTGTATTCTGAAAACTTACATCAGGAACCTGGCCGGCTGAGTTTTGTTTCTCAGAGAAAAGGCCATAGATCGTGTCCAGCATCCGGTGGGCCATAGTGGCCGTGTGCATTTTGATGTTCCGTATGTCTCAGGATGCCTCCCTGAAGCAAGATGCCACCACAAGCAACTGTGGCTGGTTTGACAGTGCCAAGTGCCTCCTGCAAACTGACCTCGGTAACCTGGCCTGGTGACTTCTGTTTCTGAGAGAGAAGGCCACGTTTCCTGTCGTGGTTCCGGTGGCGCAATGTGGCCTGGTGCCTCTTAAAATTCCGAAAATCTCAGGATGCCTCTCAGAAGCAAGGTGCCGCCAGAGTCAACTGTGGCTGGTTTGACAGTGCCAAGTGCCTCCTGCAAACTGACATCAGGAAGCTGGCCTGGTGAGTTTTGTTTCTCAGAGTAAAAGCCATTGTTCTTCTCCTGTATCCAGCAGTGGCCGGCTGTGTGCCGTAATTCTGAACGTCTCAATATACATCATAGAAGCAAGGCTCCACAACAGGCAACTGTGCCTGGTTTGACTGTGACAAGTGCCTCCTGCAAACTGACATCAGGAACCTGGCCTGGTGAGTTATGTTTCCAGGGTAAATGGCCAGTATTTTTATCCAAGTTTCATTGTCAGAGAGTGGCCGCCTGCCTGCTGAAATTCCGAATATCACAGGATGCCCCCAGACGCAAGGTTCCACCATCAGCAACTGTGGCTGGCTTGACAGTGCCACTTGCTTCCTGCAAACTGACATCAGGAACCTGGCCAGGTGAATTTCGTTTCCCAGGGAAAAGGGCCGGCTACCCTGTCCATGGGAAAGAGGCCAGAAATGTCTGGAGGCCTGCAGAAATTCCGAACGTCACAGGATGCCTCCCAGACCCATGGTGTCACGACATGCAACGATGGCTGGATTAACAGTGCCAAGTGCCTCCTGCAAACGGGCTGGTCAGTTTCATTTCCCGGGTGAAAGAGCCCGCGTTTTTGGCTATTGGCCAGTGGCCCAGAGAGGATTGGTGGCTGCTGAAATTCCAAACCTTGCAGGATTCCTCCCGGACGCAAGGTGACACCACAGGCAACTGTGGCTGTTTTGACAGTGCCAAGTGCCTCCTGTAAACGGACATCAGGAACTCGGGCTAGTGAGTTTCCTTTCCCAGGGAAAAGGGACAGCGTTCATGTCCAGGGGCCAGTGGCACTAAGTGGCCAGCTGCCTGCTGTAATTCTAAATCTCACAGGATGCCTCTTAGACGCAAGGGGGCACCATCAGCAACTATGGCTAGTTGGACAGTGCCAAGTGCCTCCTGCAAACTGAAATCGGGAATTTGGGCTCACGAGTTGCATTTCCCACTGAAAACAGCCAACGTTTGTGTCCAGGGGCCAGTGGCCCACAGAGGATTGGTGCCTGATGAAATTCCAAATGTCTCAGGATGTCTCCTGGATGCAAGGTGCAACTGTCAGCAACTGTGAGTGTTGACAGTGCCAAGAGCCTCCTGCAAATTGACATCAGTAACCTGGCCTGGCATGTTTTGTTTCCCAGTGAAAAGTGACGTCATTTGTGTCCAACGACCAGTGCCACAGAGTGACTGTTTCCCGGCAGAAAATCCAAAAATCGCGGGATGCCTCCGAGAAGAAGGTGACTACCTTGTTGCTAGTTCTGCCCCAGCCTACCATAGATAACCTTGCTCTTCCCTTGAGGCTCTGAGATGCCAAGAACTTGTCAACTTCAAAGGGCGGGCCGGGCTACATCTACTCAGCTGCCACAGTTTCTCCTTGCTAGACCTAGTGGGAAAGCATTTTGCTGAGATGCAGAAGGCAAGAAACGCAGAATACGGAGACACGGAGCTGTCCCAAGTGCCGCTGCCAGGCGTCTTTCCGCAGAAGGACCGCCCCGGAGCGCACCGCAACCGGCACCGTCATCTCTGTGCAAAGAGCCAAAATATTTTCAAACCCGCCAAAACTAATCCAAAAATATTTTCAAACCCGCCAAAATAGAAAACCAGACAGAAGTGATCAATACATTCGAAAAAACCTGACAAAACATGATAAAGCCCACCAAAGCTAATCCAAACACACCAAAAACTGGGCTAAACAGAATCAAAACAAATCTAAACGTTCTAAAAACCGGCCAAAATATTTAAAAACCCGTCAAAACTAATCAAAACCTTCCGAATACCCGCCAAAATAATTTAGACCCACAAAACTCATCAAAACATTCTGAAAAAATGCCAAAACATTAGAAAACCAGCCAGAACTGATCAAAACATTCCAAAAACTTGGCAAAACATCACAAAAACAAATCAAAACCAACCAAAACATTCCAAAAACCCGACAAAATAGTTTACAACCTGCCAAAACTGATCAAAACATTCTGAAAAGATGCCAAAATATTATAAAACCAGTCAGAAGTGATCAAAACATGCAATAACTTCAAAAACATACTAAAAACAAATCTCAACAAACGGAAACATTCCAAAATATGACTAAATATTGTCAAACCAGCAGAACTGATCAAAACATTCAAAAAACTCGCCAAAACATTGTCAAAACAAGTCAAGACCAACCAAAACATTCAAAAAACCTGCCAAAACATTTTAAAACCCGCCAAAAACAAATCAAAACGTTCCAAAACCCACCAAAATATTATAAAACCAGACAGAAGTGATGAAAACTTTTTGAAACCCCGATAAAACATAATAAAAATCCGCCAAATCAAATCAAAATTTTCCAAAACCTGCTAACACAATTAAAACAACACAAGAGAAAACAAAACATTGTAAAACCCCACCAAAATAGTCTGAAAACCCACCAAAACATAATAAAAACAAATCAAAACATATCAAAACATTCCAAAAACCTGCCAAATTTTTAGAACCTGCCAAAACTGATCAAAACATTCTGAAAAGACACCAAAACGCTAGAAAACCAGTTAGAAGTGATCAAAATTTTCAAAAAACTGGCCAAAACATTCAAAAAACAAATTAAAACCAACCAAAACATTCTAAAAACCTACTAAAATGTTTTAAAATCCTCCAAAACTGATCAAAATATATTGAAAAGAAAACCAAAAATACTATAAAACCAGCCAGAACTGATCAAAACATACAAAAAACATGCCAAAACATAATAAAAACAAATCTAAACAAACCAAAACATTCTAAAAACCTGCCAAAATATTTTAAAGCCAGAAAAACGAATCAAAACTTTACGAAAACATGCCAAAACATAAAACAAATCTAAACAAAAAAACATTCCACACACTAGCCAAAATATTTTAGAACTCCCCAAAAACTGGTCAAAACATACTGAAAACCTGCCAAAATATTATAAAATTAGTCAGAAGTGAATAAAACATTCAAAAAATCCGCCAAAACATGATAAAGCCCACCAAAACTAATCCAAACACACCAAAAACATGACTAAACATAAAAAAAACAAATCAAAACCACCCAAAAAAATCCGAAAAACCCCCCCAAAGTAATCTAAACATTCTAAAAGCCCTCCAAAACATAATAAAGATATAGGAAAACCAAACAAAATATTCTAAAAACCTGCCAAAATATATTAAATCCCGCCAAAACCGATCAAAACATTCTGAATAGATGCCAAAATACTAGAGAACCAGCCAGAACTGATCCAAATATTTCAAAAAGCTTGCCAAAACATAATAAAAACAAATCAAAACCAGCTGAAACATTGTAAAAACTCGCCAAATTATTTTAAGCCCCCAAATTATTTTAAAACTCGCCAAAACGAATCAAAATTTTCCAAAAACTTTATAAAAACAAATCAAAACAAACCAAGAAATTCCAAACACCGGGCAAAATATTGTAAAACAAATCAAAAGTAATCAAAATTTCCCAAACCAGCTGAAATATTGTAAAAAAAATCAAAACAAATCAAAACATTCCAAAAACCTGCCAAAATGTTAATACACCCGCCGAAACTGATCACAACATTCCCAATAGACGCAAAAAACATTCAAAAAATCCGTCAAAACATTAAAAAGAAAATCAATGCAAACCAAAATATTCCAAAAACCCGCTAAAATACTTAAAAATACGCAAAAATGAACCAAACATTTCCAAGAACCCACCAAAACATAAGAAAAACAAATCCAAACAAATTAAAACAATCCAAAATAGTTTAGAACCCGCCAAAAGTGATCAAAACATTTGGAAAACACGCCAAAATACTAGAAAACCAGCCAGGACTGATCAAAACACACAAAAACCTTGCCAAAAAATAATAAAAACAAATAAAAATATTTTAAAAATCCGGGCAAAATATTTAAAAACCCGCTGAAAGGAACCGAAATATTCCAAAACTCTCCAAAACGTCACAAAAACGAACCAAAACATACCAAAAACCCACAAAAATATTTAGAACCGCGATCAGCACCAGCGCTCTCTGCGCAAACACCCGCTAGATGGCATCCGAGAGACGGAGAGCGCGGTACTTTCTAGGATGCGAAGAGTGAAGCCGCACAACAGCCGGACTGTGTCCGCAGCTTTCTAACTGCTAGAATTTCAAGGCTTAGCACTCGCCTGCCTCTTCAATTGCCATTAGCATCCGAACGGAAGGTATTCTTGGACAACTTTGCTCTGCTTGCTTCTAGTTCTGCCCCAGCCCACCATAGATAACCTTGCTCTTCCCTTTAGTTTCTGAGATGCCGAGAACTCAGGAATTGAGAACACAAGTCCGGGGACGTATACTGTGCTGGCACAGTTTCTCCTTGCTAGACACAGTGGAAAAGCATTTTGCTGAGACGCAGAAGACAAGAAATGCAGAAAACGGAGATACGGAGCTGTCCGAAGTTAAATGCCGCTGCCAGGCGTCGTTCGGCAGAAAGAGAGCTCCGGAGCGCACAGTGAGCGGCACAGTGCTCTCTGCGCGAAGAGCCGCTTGATCGCATCCGAGAGACGGAGAGCGCGGTACTTTCTAGGATGCGAAGAGTGAAGCCGCACAACAGCCGGACTGTGTCCGCAGCTTTCTAACTGCTAGAATTTCAAGGCTTAGCACTCGCCTGCCTCTTCAATTGCCATTAGCATCCGAACGGAAGGTATTCTTGGACAACTTTGCTCTGCTTGCTTCTAGTTCTGCCCCAGCCCACCATAGATAACCTTGCTCTTCCCTTTAGTTTCTGAGATGCCCAGAATTCGGGAATTGAGAACACAAGTCCGGGGACGTATACTGTGCTGGCACAGTTTCTCCTTGCTAGACACAGTGGAAAAGCATTTTGCTGAGACGCAGAAGACAAGAAATGCAGAAAACGGAGATACGGAGCTGTCCGAAGTTAAATGCCGCTGCCAGGCGTCTTTCGGCAGAAAGAGAGCTCCGGAGCGCACAGTGACCGGCACAGTGCTCTCTGCGCGAAGAGCCGCTTGATCGCATCCGAGAGACGGAGAGCGCGGTACCTTCTAGGATGCGAAGAGTGAAGCCGCACAACACCCGGACTGTGTCCGCAGCTTTCTAACTGCTAGAATTTCAAGGCTTAGCACTCGCCTGCCTCTTCAATTGCCATTAGCATCCGAACGGAAGGTATTCTTGGACAACTTTGCTCTGCTTGCTTCTAGTTCTGCCCCAGCCCACCATAGATAACCTTGCTCTTCCCTTTAGTTTCTGAGATGCCCAGAATTCGGGAATTGAGAACACAAGTCCGGGGACGTATACTGTGCTGGCACAGTTTCTCCTTGCTAGACACAGTGGAAAAGCATTTTGCTGAGACGCAGAAGACAAGAAATGCAGAAAACGGAGATACGGAGCTGTCCGAAGTTAAATGCCGCTGCCAGGCGTCTTTCGGCAGAAAGAGAGCTCCGGAGCGCACAGTGATCGGCACAGTGCTCTCTGCACGAAGAGCCGCTTGATCGCATCCGAGAGACGGAGAGCGCGGTACTTTCTAGGATGCGAAGAGTGAAGCCGCACAACACCCGGACTGTGTCCGCAGCTTTCTAACTGCTAGAATTTCAAGGCTTAGCACTCGCCTGCCTCTTCAATTGCCATTAGCATCCGAACGGAAGGTATTCTTGGACAACTTTGCTCTGCTTGCTTCTAGTTCTGCCCCAGCCCACCATAGATAACCTGGATCTTCCCTTTAGTTTCTGAGATGCCCAGAATTCGGGAATTGAGAACACAAGTCCGGGGACGTATACTGTGCTGGCACAGTTTCTCCTTGCTAGACACAGTGGAAAAGCATTTTGCTGAGACGCAGAAGACAAGAAATGCAGAAAACGGAGATACGGAGCTGTCCGAAGTTAAATGCCGCTGCCAGGCGTCTTTCGGCAGAAAGAGAGCTCCGGAGCGCACAGTGAGCGGCACAGTGCTCTCTGCGCGAAGAGCCGCTTGATCGCATCCGAGAGACGGAGAGCGCGGTACTTTCTAGGATGCGAAGAGTGAAGCCGCACAACAGCCGGACTGTGTCCGCAGCTTTCTAACTGCTAGAATTTCAAGGCTTAGCACTCGCCTGCCTCTTCAATTGCCATTAGCATCCGAACGGAAGGTATTCTTGGACAACTTTGCTCTGCTTGCTTCTAGTTCTGCCCCAGCCCACCATAGATAACCTTGCTCTTCCCTTTAGTTTCTGAGATGCCCAGAATTCGGGAATTGAGAACACAAGTCCGGGGACGTATACTGTGCTGGCACAGTTTCTCCTTGCTAGACACAGTGGAAAAGCATTTTGCTGAGACGCAGAAGACAAGAAATGCAGAAAACGGAGATACGGAGCTGTCCGAAGTTAAATGCCGCTGCCAGGCGTCGTTCGGCAGAAAGAGAGCTCCGGAGCGCACAGTGAGCGGCACAGTGCTCTCTGCGCGAAGAGCCGCTTGATCGCATCCGAGAGACGGAGAGCGCGGTACTTTCTAGGATGCGAAGAGTGAAGCCGCACAACAGCCGGACTGTGTCCGCAGCTTTCTAACTGCTAGAATTTCAAGGCTTAGCACTCGCCTGCCTCTTCAATTGCCATTAGCATCCGAACGGAAGGTATTCTTGGACAACTTTGCTCTGCTTGCTTCTAGTTCTGCCCCAGCCCACCATAGATAACCTGGATATTCCCTTGAGGCTCTGAGATGCCCAGAACTCGGGAATTGAGAACACAAGTCCGGGGACGTATACTGTGCTGGCACAGTTTCTCCTTGCTAGACACAGTGGAAAAGCATTTTGCTGAGACGCAGAAGACAAGAAATGCAGAAAACGGAGATACGGAGCTGTCCGAAGTTAAATGCCGCTACCAGGCGTCTTTCGGCAGAAAGAGAGCTCCGGAGCGCACAGTGACCGGCACAGTGCTCTCTGCGCGAAGAGCCGCTTGATCGCATCCGAGAGACGGAGAGCGCGGTACCTTCTAGGATGCGAAGAGTGAAGCCGCACAACACCCGGACTGTGTCCGCAGCTTTCTAACTGCTAGAATTTCAAGGCTTAGCACTCGCCTGCCTCTTCAATTGCCATTAGCATCCGAACGGAAGGTATTCTTGGACAACTTTGCTCTGCTTGCTTCTAGTTCTGCCCCAGCCCACCATAGATAACCTTGCTCTTCCCTTTAGTTTCTGAGATGCCCAGAATTCGGGAATTGAGAACACAAGTCCGGGGACGTATACTGTGCTGGCACAGTTTCTCCTTGCTAGACACAGTGGAAAAGCATTTTGCTGAGACGCAGAAGACAAGAAATGCAGAAAACGGAGATACGGAGCTGTCCGAAGTTAAATGCCGCTGCCAGGCGTCTTTCGGCAGAAAGAGAGCTCCGGAGCGCACAGTGAGCGGCACAGTGCTCTCTGCGCGAAGAGCCGCTTGATCGCATCCGAGAGACGGAGAGCGCGGTACTTTCTAGGATGCGAAGAGTGAAGCCGCACAACAGCCGGACTGTGTCCGCAGCTTTCTAACTGCTAGAATTTCAAGGCTTAGCACTCGCCTGCCTCTTCAATTGCCATTAGCATCCGAACGGAAGGTATTCTTGGACAACTTTGCTCTGCTTGCTTCTAGTTCTGCCCCAGCCCACCATAGATAACCTTGCTCTTCCCTTTAGTTTCTGAGATGCCCAGAATTCGGGAATTGAGAACACAAGTCCGGGGACGTATACTGTGCTGGCACAGTTTCTCCTTGCTAGACACAGTGGAAAAGCATTTTGCTGAGACGCAGAAGACAAGAAATGCAGAAAACGGAGATACGGAGCTGTCCGAAGTTAAATGCCGCTGCCAGGCGTCTTTCGGCAGAAAGAGAGCTCCGGAGCGCACAGTGAGCGGCACAGTGCTCTCTGCGCGAAGAGCCGCTTGATCGCATCCGAGAGACGGAGAGCGCGGTACTTTCTAGGATGCGAAGAGTGAAGCCGCACAACAGCCGGACTGTGTCCGCAGCTTTCTAACTGCTAGAATTTCAAGGCTTAGCACTCGCCTGCCTCTTCAATTGCCATTAGCATCCGAACGGAAGGTATTCTTGGACAACTTTGCTCTGCTTGCTTCTAGTTCTGCCCCAGCCCACCATAGATAACCTTGCTCTTCCCTTTAGTTTCTGAGATGCCCAGAATTCGGGAATTGAGAACACAAGTCCGGGGACGTATACTGTGCTGGCACAGTTTCTCCTTGCTAGACACAGTGGAAAAGCATTTTGCTGAGACGCAGAAGACAAGAAATGCAGAAAACGGAGATACGGAGCTGTCCGAAGTTAAATGCCGCTGCCAGGCGTCGTTCGGCAGAAAGAGAGCTCCGGAGCGCACAGTGAGCGGCACAGTGCTCTCTGCGCGAAGAGCCGCTTGATCGCATCCGAGAGACGGAGAGCGCGGTACTTTCTAGGATGCGAAGAGTGAAGCCGCACAACAGCCGGACTGTGTCCGCAGCTTTCTAACTGCTAGAATTTCAAGGCTTAGCACTCGCCTGCCTCTTCAATTGCCATTAGCATCCGAACGGAAGGTATTCTTGGACAACTTTGCTCTGCTTGCTTCTAGTTCTGCCCCAGCCCACCATAGATAACCTGGATATTCCCTTGAGGCTCTGAGATGCCCAGAACTCGGGAATTGAGAACACAAGTCCGGGGACGTATACTGTGCTGGCACAGTTTCTCCTCGCTAGACACAGTGGAAAAGCATTTTGCTGAGACGCAGAAGACAAGAAATGCAGAAAACGGAGATACGGAGCTGTCCGAAGTTAAATGCCGCTACCAGGCGTCTTTCGGCAGAAAGAGAGCTCCGGAGCGCACAGTGACCGGCACAGTGCTCTCTGCGCGAAGAGCCGCTTGATCGCATCCGAGAGACGGAGAGCGCGGTACCTTCTAGGATGCGAAGAGTGAAGCCGCACAACAGCCGGACTGTGTCCGCAGCTTTCTAACTGCTAGAATTTCAAGGCTTAGCACTCGCCTGCCTCTTCAATTGCCATTAGCATCCGAACGGAAGGTATTCTTGGACAACTTTGCTCTGCTTGCTTCTAGTTCTGCCCCAGCCCACCATAGATAACCTTGCTCTTCCCTTTAGTTTCTGAGATGCCCAGAATTCGGGAATTGAGAACACAAGTCCGGGGACGTATACTGTGCTGGCACAGTTTCTCCTTGCTAGACACAGTGGAAAAGCATTTTGCTGAGACGCAGAAGACAAGAAATGCAGAAAACGGAGATACGGAGCTGTCCGAAGTTAAATGCCGCTGCCAGGCGTCTTTCGGCAGAAAGAGAGCTCCGGAGCGCACAGTGACCGGCACAGTGCTCTCTGCGCGAAGAGCCGCTTGATCGCATCCGAGAGACGGAGAGCGCGGTACTTTCTAGGATGCGAAGAGTGAAGCCGCACAACAGCCGGACTGTGTCCGCAGCTTTCTAACTGCTAGAATTTCAAGGCTTAGCACTCGCCTGCCTCTTCAATTGCCATTAGCATCCGAACGGAAGGTATTCTTGGACAACTTTGCTCTGCTTGCTTCTAGTTCTGCCCCAGCCCACCATAGATAACCTTGCTCTTCCCTTTAGTTTCTGAGATGCCCAGAATTCGGGAATTGAGAACACAAGTCCGGGGACGTATACTGTGCTGGCACAGTTTCTCCTTGCTAGACACAGTGGAAAAGCATTTTGCTGAGACGCAGAAGACAAGAAATGCAGAAAACGGAGATACGGAGCTGTCCGAAGTTAAATGCCGCTGCCAGGCGTCTTTCGGCAGAAAGAGAGCTCCGGAGCGCACAGTGACCGGCACAGTGCTCTCTGCGCGAAGAGCCGCTTGATCGCATCCGAGAGACGGAGAGCGCGGTACTTTCTAGGATGCGAAGAGTGAAGCCGCACAACAGCCGGACTGTGTCCGCAGCTTTCTAACTGCTAGAATTTCAAGGCTTAGCACTCGCCTGCCTCTTCAATTGCCATTAGCATCCGAACGGAAGGTATTCTTGGACAACTTTGCTCTGCTTGCTTCTAGTTCTGCCCCAGCCCACCATAGATAACCTTGCTCTTCCCTTTAGTTTCTGAGATGCCCAGAATTCGGGAATTGAGAACACAAGTCCGGGGACGTATACTGTGCTGGCACAGTTTCTCCTTGCTAGACACAGTGGAAAAGCATTTTGCTGAGACGCAGAAGACAAGAAATGCAGAAAACGGAGATACGGAGCTGTCCGAAGTTAAATGCCGCTGCCAGGCGTCTTTCGGCAGAAAGAGAGCTCCGGAGCGCACAGTGAGCGGCACAGTGCTCTCTGCGCGAAGAGCCGCTTGATCGCATCCGAGAGACGGAGAGCGCGGTACTTTCTAGGATGCGAAGAGTGAAGCCGCACAACAGCCGGACTGTGTCCGCAGCTTTCTAACTGCTAGAATTTCAAGGCTTAGCACTCGCCTGCCTCTTCAATTGCCATTAGCATCCGAACGGAAGGTATTCTTGGACAACTTTGCTCTGCTTGCTTCTAGTTCTGCCCCAGCCCACCATAGATAACCTGGATCTTCCCTTTAGTTTCTGAGATGCCCAGAACTCGGGAATTGAGAACACAAGTCCGGGGACGTATACTGTGCTGGCACAGTTTCTCCTCGCTAGACACAGTGGAAAAGCATTTTGCTGAGACGCAGAAGACAAGAAATGCAGAAAACGGAGATACGGAGCTGTCCGAAGTTAAATGCCGCTGCCAGGCGTCTTTCGGCAGAAAGAGAGCTCCGGAGCGCACAGTGACCGGCACAGTGCTCTCTGCGCGAAGAGCCGCTTGATCGCATCCGAGAGACGGAGAGCGCGGTACTTTCTAGGATGCGAAGAGTGAAGCCGCACAACAGCCGGACTGTGTCCGCAGCTTTCTAACTGCTAGAATTTCAAGGCTTAGCACTCGCCTGCCTCTTCAATTGCCATTAGCATCCGAACGGAAGGTATTCTTGGACAACTTTGCTCTGCTTGCTTCTAGTTCTGCCCCAGCCCACCATAGATAACCTTGCTCTTCCCTTTAGTTTCTGAGATGCCCAGAATTCGGGAATTGAGAACACAAGTCCGGGGACGTATACTGTGCTGGCACAGTTTCTCCTTGCTAGACACAGTGGAAAAGCATTTTGCTGAGACGCAGAAGACAAGAAATGCAGAAAACGGAGATACGGAGCTGTCCGAAGTTAAATGCCGCTGCCAGGCGTCTTTCGGCAGAAAGAGAGCTCCGGAGCGCACAGTGAGCGGCACAGTGCTCTCTGCGCGAAGAGCCGCTTAATCGCATCCGAGAGACGGAGAGCGCGGTACTTTCTAGGATGCGAAGAGTGAAGCCGCACAACAGCCGGACTGTGTCCGCAGCTTTCTAACTGCTAGAATTTCAAGGCTTAGCACTCGCCTGCCTCTTCAATTGCCATTAGCATCCGAACGGAAGGTATTCTTGGACAACTTTGCTCTGCTTGCTTCTAGTTCTGCCCCAGCCCACCATAGATAACCTGGATCTTCCCTTTAGTTTCTGAGATGCCCAGAACTCGGGAATTGAGAACACAAGTCCGGGGACGTATACTGTGCTGGCACAGTTTCTCCTCGCTAGACACAGTGGAAAAGCATTTTGCTGAGACGCAGAAGACAAGAAATGCAGAAAACGGAGATACGGAGCTGTCCGAAGTTAAGTGCCGCTGCCAGGCGTCTTTCGGCAGAAAGAGAGCTCCGGAGCGCACAGTGACCGGCACAGTGCTCTCTGCGCGAAGAGCCGCTTGATCGCATCCGAGAGACGGAGAGCGCGGTACCTTCTAGGATGCGAAGAGTGAAGCCGCACAACACCCGGACTGTGTCCGCAGCTTTCTAACTGCTAGAATTTCAAGGCTTAGCACTCGCCTGCCTCTTCAATTGCCATTAGCATCCGAACGGAAGGTATTCTTGGACAACTTTGCTCTGCTTGCTTCTAGTTCTGCCCCAGCCCACCATAGATAACCTTGCTCTTCCCTTTAGTTTCTGAGATGCCGAGAATTCGGGAATTGAGAACACAAGTCCGGGGACGTATACTGTGCTGGCACAGTTTCTCCTTGCTAGACACAGTGGAAAAGCATTTTGCTGAGACGCAGAAGACAAGAAATGCAGAAAACGGAGATACGGAGCTGTCCGAAGTTAAATGCCGCTGCCAGGCGTCGTTCGGCAGAAAGAGAGCTCCGGAGCGCACAGTGAGCGGCACAGTGCTCTCTGCGCGAAGAGCCGCTTGATCGCATCCGAGAGACGGAGAGCGCGGTACTTTCTAGGATGCGAAGAGTGAAGCCGCACAACAGCCGGACTGTGTCCGCAGCTTTCTAACTGCTAGAATTTCAAGGCTTAGCACTCGCCTGCCTCTTCAATTGCCATTAGCATCCGAACGGAAGGTATTCTTGGACAACTTTGCTCTGCTTGCTTCTAGTTCTGCCCCAGCCCACCATAGATAACCTGGATCTTCCCTTTAGTTTCTGAGATGCCCAGAACTCGGGAATTGAGAACACAAGTCCGGGGACGTATACTGTGCTGGCACAGTTTCTCCTTGCTAGACACAGTGGAAAAGCATTTTGCTGAGACGCAGAAGACAAGAAATGCAGAAAACGGAGATACGGAGCTGTCCGAAGTTAAGTGCCGCTGCCAGGCGTCTTTCGGCAGAAAGAGAGCTCCGGAGCGCACAGTGAGCGGCACAGTGCTCTCTGCGCGAAGAGCCGCTTGATCGCATCCGAGAGACGGAGAGCGCGGTACTTTCTAGGATGCGAAGAGTGAAGCCGCACAACACCCGGACTGTGCGGCTTTCTAACTGCTACAAGATCATGGCTTCCCACGCGATTTGTTTAGATTGTTCTTTATCATATTTTGATTAGTTTTGCTGAGTTTTTTTCTGTGTTGTCGGGTTTTCACAATATTGTCAGAAGTTTTTGGGGATTCTAGAATATTATGGCGGGTTTCTGGAATGTTTAGATGTCTTTTTATAATGTTTTCGTTGATTTTGATTAGTTTTTAACATGATATGGGGGGTTTTAGAATATTTTGATTATTTTGGGCAAGGTTAAAAATGTTCTTTTTGGGTTTTTAGAATGTTTTGATTTGTTTTGTTTTTCTAAAACTTTGCCTAATTTTCAGTATGTTTGGATCAGTTTTTGTGGGCTTTCTCATGTCATGGTAGGGTTTTTTTTTGTTTGACTGGGTTTTAGAATATTTTGATGACTTATGACGGGTTTTGAAATACTTGGTGTGTTTTAAGAATGTTTCCCTTGCCTTAGTTTTGTTTTTATTAAGTTTTACCGGCTTTTGGAATATTTTAGCTGGTTTTTGGAATGTTTTGGTTTGTTTTGATTTGTTTTTATGATGTTTTGGCGGGTTTTCGGAATGTTTTGGTTGGGTTTTAGAATGTTTTGTATTCTCTTGTTTTGTTTATATTGTGTTGGCAGGTTTAGGAATGTTTGGAAGTGTTTTGGCGGGTTTTAAAATATTTTGGCGGGTATTTGGAATGTTTTGGCGGGTATTCGGAATGTTTTGATTAGTTTTGACGGGTTTTGAAATATTTTGGCCGGTTTTTAAAAGGTTTAGGTTTGTTTTGATTTGTTTTGATTCTGTTTAGCCCAGTTTTTGGTGTGTTTGGATTAGCTTTGGTGGGCTTTATCATGTTTTGTCAGGTTTTTTCGAATGTATTGATCACTTCTGTCTGGTTTTCTATTTTGGCGGGTTTGAAAATATTTTTGGATTAGTTTTGGTGGGTTTTCAAATATTTTGGCTCTGTGCGCAGAGACGACGGTGCCGGTTGCGGTGCGCTCCGGGGCGCTCCTTCTGCGGAAAGACGCCTGGCAGCGGCACTTAGGACGGCTCCGCGTCGCTGTATTCTGCGTTTCTTGCCTTCTGCATCTCAGCAAAATGCTTTCCCACTAGGTCTAGCAAGGAGAAACTGTGGCAGCTGAGTAGATGTAGCCCGGCCCGCCCTTTGAAGTTGACAAGTTCTTGGCATCTCAGAGCCTCAAGGGAAGAGCAAGGTTATCTATGGTAGGCTGGGGCAGAACTAGCAGCAAGCAGAGCAAAGTTGTCCAAGAATAGCTTCCATTGGAATGCTAATGGCAATTGAAGAGGCAGGCCAGTGGCAAGCCACTAGCTTCTAGCAGTTTGAAAGTTGCAGACACAGTGCAGGTGTTGTGCGGCTTCCTTCTTGGCCTCCTAGAAGGTGCCGCGCTCTCCGTCTCTTGCTTGCCAATATGTTGCCGTGTTCCTCCTATTGTTTGGTTTGTTTTGATTTGTTTTGATGATCTTTTGGCGGGTTTTTGGAATGTTTTGGTGGTGTTTTAGAATGTTTTGTTTTCTCTGGTGTTGTTTTTATTGTGTTGGCAGGTTGTGGAACGTTTGGATTCGTTTTGGCGGGTTTTAAAATATTTTGGCGGGTATTTGGAATGTTTTGGTTTGCTTTCATTTGTTTTGATTATGTTTTGGCAAGTTATTGAATGTTTCGATCACTTCTGACTGGTTTTCTAGTATTTTGGCATCTTTTCAGAATGTTTTGATCAGTTTTGGCAGGTTGTAAACTATTTTGTCAGGTTTTTTGAATGTTTTGGTTGGTTTTGATTTGTTTTTATGATGTTTTGCCAAGTTTTTTGAATGTTTTGATCAATTCTGGCTGGTTTTCTAATGTTTTGGCATTTTTTCAGAATGTTTTGATGAGTTTTGTGGGTCTAAATTATTTTGGCGGGTTTTCGGAATATTTTGGTTGGTTTTGATTTGTTTTTATGATGTTTTGTCGGGTTTTCGGGAATGTTTTGGTTGGGTTTTAGAATGTTTTGTATTCTCTTGAGTTGTTTTTATTGTGTTGGCATGTTTTGGAATGTTTGGATTCCTTTTGGCGGGGTTTAAAATATTTTGGCGGGTATTTGGAATGTTTTGGCGGGTATTCGGAATGTTTTGATTAGTTTTGACGGGTTTTGAAATATTTTGGCCGGTTTTTAGAAGGTTTTGATTCTGTTTAGCCCAGTTTTTGGTGTGTTTGGATTAGCTTTGGTGGGCTTTATCATGTTTTGTCAGGTTTTTTCGAATGTATTGATCACTTCTGTCTGGTTTTCTATTTTGGCGGGTTTGAAAATATTTTTGGATTAGTTTTGGCGGGTTTTCAAATATTTTGGCTCTTTGCGCAGAGACGACGGTGCCGGTTGCGGTGCGCTCCGGGGCGCTCCTTCTGCGGCAAGACGCCTGGCAGCGGCACTTGGGACAGCTCCGCGTCTCCGTATTCTGCGTTTCTTGCCTTCTGCATCTCAGCAAAATGCTTTCCCACTAGGTCTAGCAAGGAGAAACTGTGGCAGCTGAGTAGATGTAGCCCGGCCCGCCCTTTGAAGTTGACAAGTTCTTGGCATCTCAGAGCCTCAAGGGAAGAGCAAGGTTATCTATGGTAGGCTGGGGCAGAACTAGCAGCAAGCAGAGCAAAGTTGTCCAAGAATAGCTTCCATTGGAATGCTAATGGCAATTGAAGAGGCAGGCCAGTGGCAAGCCACTAGCTTCTAGCAGTTTGAAAGTTGCAGACACAGTGCAGGTGTTGTGCGGCTTCTTTCTTGGCCTCCTAGAAGGTGCCGCGCTCTCCGTCTCTTGCTTGCCAATATGTTGCCGTGTTCCTCCTATTGTTTGGTTTGTTTTGATTTGTTTTGATGATCTTTTGGCGGGTTTTCGGAATGTTTTGGTGGTGTTTTAGAATGTTTTGTTTTCTCTTGTGTTGTTTTTATTGTCTTGGCATGTTGTGGAACGTTTGGATTCGTTTTGGCGGGTTTTAAAATATTTTGGCGGGTATTTGGAATGTTTTGGTTTGCTTTCATTTGTTTTGATTATGTTTTGGCAAGTTATTGAAAGTTTTGATCACTTCTGACTGGTTTTCTAGTATTTTGGCATCTTTTCAGAATGTTTTGATCAGTTTTGGCAGGTTGTAAACTATTTTGTCGGGTTTTTGGAATGTTTTGGTTGGTTTTGATTTGTTTTTATGATGTTTTGCCAAGTTTTTTGAATGTTTTGATCAGTTCTGGCTGGTTTTCTAATGTTTTGGCATTTTTTCAGAATGTTTTGATGAGTTTTGTGGGTCTAAATTATTTTGGCGGGTTTTCGGAATATTTTGGTTGGTTTTGATTTGTTTTTATGATGTTTTGTCGGGTTTTCGGAATGTTTTGGTTGGGTTTTAGAATGTTTTGTATTCTCTTGAGTTGTTTTTATTGTGTTGGCAGGTTTTGGAATGTTTGGATTCCTTTTGGCGGGGTTTAAAATATTTTGGTGGGTATTTGGAATGTTTTGGCGGATATTCGGAATGTTTTGATTAGTTTTGACGGGTTTTGAAATATTTTGGCCGGTTTTTAGAAGGTTTTGATTCTGTTTAGCCCAGTTTTTGGTGTGTTTGGATTAGCTTTGGTGGGCTTTATCATGTTTTGTCAGGTTTTTTCGAATGTATTGATCACTTCTGTCTGGTTTTCTATTTTGGCGGGTTTGAAAATATTTTTGGATTAGTTTTGGCAGGTTTGAAAATATTTTGGCTCTTTGCGCAGAGATGACGGTGCCGGTTGCGGTGCGCTCCGGGGCGCTCCTTCTGCGGAAAGACGCCTGGCAGCGGCACTTGGGACAGCTCCGCGTCTCCGTATTCTGCGTTTCTTGCCTTCTGCATCTCAGCAAAATGCTTTCCCACTAGGTCTAGCAAGGAGAAACTGTGGCAGCTGAGTAGATGTAGCCCGGCCCGCCCTTTGAAGTTGACAAGTTCTTGGCATCTCAGAGCCTCAAGGGAAGAGCAAGGTTATCTATGGTAGGCTGGGGCAGAACTAGCAGCAAGCAGAGCAAAGTTGTCCAAGAATAGCTTCCATTGGAATGCTAATGGCAATTGAAGAGGCAGGCCAGTGGCAAGCCACTAGCTTCTAGCAGTTTGAAAGTTGCAGACACAGTGCAGGTGTTGTGCGGCTTCTTTCTTGGCCTCCTAGAAGGTGCCGCGCTCTCCGTCTCTTGCTTGCCAATATGTTGCCGTGTTCCTCCTATTGTTTGGTTTGTTTTGATTTGTTTTGATGATCTTTTGGTGGGTTTTCGGAATGTTTTGGTGGTGTTTTAGAATGTTTTGTTTTCTCTTGTGTTGTTTTTATTGTCTTGGCAGGTTGTGGAACGTTTGGATTCGTTTTGGCGGGTTTTAAAATATTTTGGCGGGTATTTGGAATGTTTTGGTTTGCTTTCATTTGTTTTGATTATGTTTTGGCAAGTTATTGAAAGTTTTGATCACTTCTGACTGGTTTTCTAGTATTTTGGCATCTTTTCAGAATGTTTTGATCAGTTT
Organism: Passer domesticus; assembly: GCF_036417665.1. Classification (NCBI taxonomy): domain Eukaryota; kingdom Metazoa; phylum Chordata; class Aves; order Passeriformes; family Passeridae; genus Passer; species Passer domesticus. The sequence continues at coordinate 29,420,912 of NC_087480.1, read as the reverse complement.
TGGCAGGTTGTAAACTATTTTGTCGGGTTTTTGGAATGTTTTGGTTGGTTTTGATTTGTTTTTATGATGTTTTGCCAAGTTTTTTGAATGTTTTGATCAGTTCTGGCTGGTTTTCTAATGTTTTGGCATTTTTTCAGAATGTTTTGATGAGTTTTGTGGGTCTAAATTATTTTGGCGGGTTTTCGGAATATTTTGGTTGGTTTTGATTTGTTTTTATGATGTTTTGTCGGGTTTTCGGGAATGTTTTGGTTGGGTTTTAGAATGTTTTGTATTCTCTTGAGTTGTTTTTATTGTGTTGGCAGGTTTTGGAATGTTTGGATTCCTTTTGGCGGGGTTTAAAATATTTTGGCGGGTATTTGGAATGTTTTGGCGGGTATTCGGAATGTTTTGATTAGTTTTGACGGGTTTTGAAATATTTTGGCCGGTTTTTAGAAGGTTTTGATTCTGTTTAGCCCAGTTTTTGGTGTGTTTGGATTAGCTTTGGTGGGCTTTATCATGTTTTGTCAGGTTTTTTCGAATGTATTGATCACTTCTGTCTGGTTTTCTATTTTGGCGGGTTTGAAAATATTTTTGGATGAGTTTTGGCAGGTTTTCAAATATTTTGGCTCTTTGCGCAGAGATGACGGTGCCGGTTGCGGTGCGCTCCGGGGCGCTCCTTCTGCGGAAAGACGCCTGGCAGCGGCACTTGGGACAGCTCCGCGTCTCCGTATTCTGCGTTTCTTGCCTTCTGCATCTCAGCAAAATGCTTTCCCACTAGGTCTAGCAAGGAGAAACTGTGGCAGCTGAGTAGATGTAGCCCGGCCCGCCCTTTGAAGTTGACAAGTTCTTGGCATCTCAGAGCCTCAAGGGAAGAGCAAGGTTATCTATGGTAGGCTGGGGCAGAACTAGCAGCAAGCAGAGCAAAGTTGTCCAAGAATAGCTTCCATTGGAATGCTAATGGCAATTGAAGAGGCAGGCCAGTGGCAAGCCACTAGCTTCTAGCAGTTTGAAAGTTGCAGACACAGTGCAGGTGTTGTGCGGCTTCTTTCTTGGCCTCCTAGAAGGTGCCGCGCTCTCCGTCTCTTGCTTGCCAATATGTTGCCGTGTTCCTCCTATTGTTTGGTTTGTTTTGATTTGTTTTGATGATCTTTTGGCGGGTTTTCGGAATGTTTTGGTGGTGTTTTAGAATGTTTTGTTTTCTCTTGTGTTGTTTTTATTGTCTTGGCAGGTTGTGGAACGTTTGGATTCGTTTTGGCGGGTTTTAAAATATTTTGGCGGGTATTTGGAATGTTTTGGTTTGCTTTCATTTGTTTTGATTATGTTTTGGCAAGTTATTGAAAGTTTTGATCACTTCTGACTGGTTTTCTAGTATTTTGGCATCTTTTCAGAATGTTTTGATCAGTTTTGGCAGGTTGTAAACTATTTTGTCGGGTTTTTGGAATGTTTTGGTTGGTTTTGATTTGTTTTTATGATGTTTTGCCAAGTTTTTCGAATGTTTTGATCAGTTCTGGCTGGTTTTCTAATGTTTTGGCATTTTTTCAGAATGTTTTGATGAGTTTTGTGGGTCTAAATTATTTTGGCGGGTTTTCGGAATATTTTGGTTGGTTTTGATTTGTTTTTATGATGTTTTGGCGGGTTTTCGGAATGTTTTGGTTGGGTTTTAGAATGTTTTGTATTCTCTTGAGTTGTTTTTATTGTGTTGGCAGGTTTTGGAATGTTTGGATTCCTTTTGGCGGGGTTTAAAATATTTTGGCGGGTATTTGGAATGTTTTGGCGGGTATTCGGAATGTTTTGATTAGTTTTGACGGGTTTTGAAATATTTTGGCCGGTTTTTAGAAGGTTTTGATTCTGTTTAGCCCAGTTTTTGGTGTGTTTGGATTAGCTTTGGTGGGCTTTATCATGTTTTGTCAGGTTTTTTCGAATGTATTGATCACTTCTGTCTGGTTTTCTATTTTGGCGGGTTTGAAAATATTTTTGGATGAGTTTTGGCGGGTTTTCAAATATTTTGGCTCTTTGCGCAGAGATGACGGTGCCGGTTGCGGTGCGCTCCGGGGCGCTCCTTCTGCGGAAAGACGCCTGGCAGCGGCACTTGGGACAGCTCCGCGTCTCCGTATTCTGCGTTTCTTGCCTTCTGCATCTCAGCAAAATGCTTTCCCACTAGGTCTAGCAAGGAGAAACTGTGGCAGCTGAGTAGATGTAGCCCGGCCCGCCCTTTGAAGTTGACAAGTTCTTGGCATCTCAGAGCCTCAAGGGAAGAGCAAGGTTATCTATGGTAGGCTGGGGCAGAACTAGCAGCAAGCAGAGCAAAGTTGTCCAAGAATAGCTTCCATTGGAATGCTAATGGCAATTGAAGAGGCAGGCCAGTGGCAAGCCACTAGCTTCTAGCAGTTTGAAAGTTGCAGACACAGTGCAGGTGTTGTGCGGCTTCTTTCTTGGCCTCCTAGAAGGTGCCGCGCTCTCCGTCTCTTGCTTGCCAATATGTTGCCGTGTTCCTCCTATTGTTTGGTTTGTTTTGATTTGTTTTGATGATCTTTTGGCGGGTTTTCGGAATGTTTTGGTGGTGTTTTAGAATGTTTTGTTTTCTCTTGTGTTGTTTTTATTGTCTTGGCAGGTTGTGGAACGTTTGGATTTGTTTTGGCGGGTTTTAAAATATTTTGGCGGGTATTTGGAATGTTTTGGTTTGCTTTCATTTGTTTTGATTATGTTTTGGCAAGTTATTGAAAGTTTTGATCACTTCTGACTGGTTTTCTAGTATTTTGGCATCTTTTCAGAATGTTTTGATCAGTTTTGGCAGGTTGTAAAATATTTTGTCGGGTTTTTGGAATGTTTTGGTTGGTTTTGATTTGTTTTTATGGTGTTTTGCCAAGTTTTTTGCATGTTTTGATCAGTTCTGGCTGGTTTTCTAATGTTTTGGCATTTTTTCAGAATGTTTTGATGAGTTTTGTGGGTCTAAATTATTTTGGCGGGTTTTCGGAATATTTTGGTTGGTTTTGATTTGTTTTTATGATGTTTTGTCGGGTTTTCGGAATGTTTTGGTTGGGTTTTAGAATGTTTTGTATTCTCTTGAGTTGTTTTTATTGTGTTGGCAGGTTTTGGAATGTTTGGATTCCTTTTGGCGGGGTTTAAAATATTTTGGCGGGTATTTGGAATGTTTTGGCGGGTATTTGGAATGTTTTGATTAGTTTTGACGGGTTTTGAAATATTTTGGCCGGTTTTTAGAAGGTTTTGATTCTGTTTAGCCCAGTTTTTGGTGTGTTTGGATTAGCTTTGGTGGGCTTTATCATGTTTTGTCAGGTTTTTTCGAATGTATTGATCACTTCTGTCTGGTTTTCTATTTTGGCGGGTTTGAAAATATTTTTGGATTAGTTTTGGCAGGTTTGAAAATATTTTGGCTCTTTGCGCAGAGATGACGGTGCCGGTTGCGGTGCGCTCCGGGGCGCTCCTTCTGCGGAAAGACGCCTGGCAGCGGCACTTGGGACAGCTCCGCGTCTCCGTATTCTGCGTTTCTTGCCTTCTGCATCTCAGCAAAATGCTTTCCCACTAGGTCTAGCAAGGAGAAACTGTGGCAGCTGAGTAGATGTAGCCCGGCCCGCCCTTTGAAGTTGACAAGTTCTTGGCATCTCAGAGCCTCAAGGGAAGAGCAAGGTTATCTATGGTAGGCTGGGGCAGAACTAGCAGCAAGCAGAGCAAAGTTGTCCAAGAATAGCTTCCATTGGAATGCTAATGGCAATTGAAGAGGCAGGCCAGTGGCAAGCCACTAGCTTCTAGCAGTTTGAAAGTTGCAGACACAGTGCAGGTGTTGTGCGGCTTCTTTCTTGGCCTCCTAGAAGGTGCCGCGCTCTCCGTCTCTTGCTTGCCAATATGTTGCCGTGTTCCTCCTATTGTTTGGTTTGTTTTGATTTGTTTTGATGATCTTTTGGCGGGTTTTCGGAATGTTTTGGTGGTGTTTTAGAATGTTTTGTTTTCTCTTGTGTTGTTTTTATTGTCTTGGCAGGTTGTGGAACGTTTGGATTCGTTTTGGCGGGTTTTAAAATATTTTGGCGGGTATTTGGAATGTTTTGGTTTGCTTTCATTTGTTTTGATTATGTTTTGGCAAGTTATTGAAAGTTTTGATCACTTCTGACTGGTTTTCTAGTATTTTGGCATCTTTTCAGAATGTTTTGATCAGTTTTGGCAGGTTGTAAACTATTTTGTCGGGTTTTTGGAATGTTTTGGTTGGTTTTGATTTGTTTTTATGATGTTTTGCCAAGTTTTTTGAATGTTTTGATCAGTTCTGGCTGGTTTTCTAATGTTTTGGCATTTTTTCAGAATGTTTTGATGAGTTTTGTGGGTCTAAATTATTTTGGCGGGTTTTCGGAATATTTTGGTTGGTTTTGATTTGTTTTTATGATGTTTTGTCGGGTTTTCGGGAATGTTTTGGTTGGGTTTTAGAATGTTTTGTATTCTCTTGAGTTGTTTTTATTGTGTTGGCAGGTTTTGGAATGTTTGGATTCCTTTTGGCGGGGTTTAAAATATTTTGGCGGGTATTTGGAATGTTTTGGCGGGTATTCGGAATGTTTTGATTAGTTTTGACGGGTTTTGAAATATTTTGGCCGGTTTTTAGAAGGTTTTGATTCTGTTTAGCCCAGTTTTTGGTGTGTTTGGATTAGCTTTGGTGGGCTTTATCATGTTTTGTCAGGTTTTTTCGAATGTATTGATCACTTCTGTCTGGTTTTCTATTTTGGCGGGTTTGAAAATATTTTTGGATGAGTTTTGGCAGGTTTTCAAATATTTTGGCTCTTTGCGCAGAGATGACGGTGCCGGTTGCGGTGCGCTCCGGGGCGCTCCTTCTGCGGAAAGACGCCTGGCAGCGGCACTTGGGACAGCTCCGCGTCTCCGTATTCTGCGTTTCTTGCCTTCTGCATCTCAGCAAAATGCTTTCCCACTAGGTCTAGCAAGGAGAAACTGTGGCAGCTGAGTAGATGTAGCCCGGCCCGCCCTTTGAAGTTGACAAGTTCTTGGCATCTCAGAGCCTCAAGGGAAGAGCAAGGTTATCTATGGTAGGCTGGGGCAGAACTAGCAGCAAGCAGAGCAAAGTTGTCCAAGAATAGCTTCCATTGGAATGCTAATGGCAATTGAAGAGGCAGGCCAGTGGCAAGCCACTAGCTTCTAGCAGTTTGAAAGTTGCAGACACAGTGCAGGTGTTGTGCGGCTTCTTTCTTGGCCTCCTAGAAGGTGCCGCGCTCTCCGTCTCTTGCTTGCCAATATGTTGCCGTGTTCCTCCTATTGTTTGGTTTGTTTTGATTTGTTTTGATGATCTTTTGGCGGGTTTTCGGAATGTTTTGGTGGTGTTTTAGAATGTTTTGTTTTCTCTTGTGTTGTTTTTATTGTCTTGGCAGGTTGTGGAACGTTTGGATTCGTTTTGGCGGGTTTTAAAATATTTTGGCGGGTATTTGGAATGTTTTGGTTTGCTTTCATTTGTTTTGATTATGTTTTGGCAAGTTATTGAAAGTTTTGATCACTTCTGACTGGTTTTCTAGTATTTTGGCATCTTTTCAGAATGTTTTGATCAGTTTTGGCAGGTTGTAAACTATTTTGTCGGGTTTTTGGAATGTTTTGGTTGGTTTTGATTTGTTTTTATGATGTTTTGCCAAGTTTTTTGAATGTTTTGATCAGTTCTGGCTGGTTTTCTAATGTTTTGGCATTTTTTCAGAATGTTTTGATGAGTTTTGTGGGTCTAAATTATTTTGGCGGGTTTTCGGAATATTTTGGTTGGTTTTGATTTGTTTTTATGATGTTTTGGCGGGTTTTCGGAATGTTTTGGTTGGGTTTTAGAATGTTTTGTATTCTCTTGAGTTGTTTTTATTGTGTTGGCAGGTTTTGGAATGTTTGGATTCCTTTTGGCGGGGTTTAAAATATTTTGGCGGGTATTTGGAATGTTTTGGCGGGTATTTGGAATGTTTTGATTAGTTTTGACGGGTTTTGAAATATTTTGGCCGGTTTTTAGAAGGTTTTGATTCTGTTTAGCCCAGTTTTTGGTGTGTTTGGATTAGCTTTGGTGGGCTTTATCATGTTTTGTCAGGTTTTTTCGAATGTATTGATCACTTCTGTCTGGTTTTCTATTTTGGCGGGTTTGAAAATATTTTTGGATGAGTTTTGGCGGGTTTTCAAATATTTTGGCTCTTTGCGCAGAGATGACGGTGCCGGTTGCGGTGCGCTCCGGGGCGCTCCTTCTGCGGAAAGACGCCTGGCAGCGGCACTTGGGACAGCTCCGCGTCTCCGTATTCTGCGTTTCTTGCCTTCTGCATCTCAGCAAAATGCTTTCCCACTAGGTCTAGCAAGGAGAAACTGTGGCAGCTGAGTAGATGTAGCCCGGCCCGCCCTTTGAAGTTGACAAGTTCTTGGCATCTCAGAGCCTCAAGGGAAGAGCAAGGTTATCTATGGTAGGCTGGGGCAGAACTAGCAGCAAGCAGAGCAAAGTTGTCCAAGAATAGCTTCCATTGGAATGCTAATGGCAATTGAAGAGGCAGGCCAGTGGCAAGCCACTAGCTTCTAGCAGTTTGAAAGTTGCAGACACAGTGCAGGTGTTGTGCGGCTTCTTTCTTGGCCTCCTAGAAGGTGCCGCGCTCTCCGTCTCTTGCTTGCCAATATGTTGCCGTGTTCCTCCTATTGTTTGGTTTGTTTTGATTTGTTTTGATGATCTTTTGGTGGGTTTTCGGAATGTTTTGGTGGTGTTTTAGAATGTTTTGTTTTCTCTTGTGTTGTTTTTATTGTCTTGGCATGTTGTGGAACGTTTGGATTCGTTTTGGCGGGTTTTAAAATATTTTGGCGGGTATTTGGAATGTTTTGGTTTGCTTTCATTTGTTTTGATTATGTTTTGGCAAGTTATTCAATGTTTCGATCACTTCTGACTGGTTTTCTAGTATTTTGGCATCTTTTCAGAATGTTTTGATCAGTTTTGGCAGGTTGTAAACTATTTTGTCAGGTTTTTTGAATGTTTTGGTTGGTTTTGATTTGTTTTTATGATGTTTTGCCAAGTTTTTTGAATGTTTTGATCAGTTCTGGCTGGTTTTCTAATGTTTTGGCATTTTTTCAGAATGTTTTGATGAGTTTTGTGGGTCTAAATTATTTTGGCGGGTTTTCGGAATATTTTGGTTGGTTTTGATTTGTTTTTATGATGTTTTGTCGGGTTTTCGGGAATGTTTTGGTTGGGTTTTAGAATGTTTTGTATTCTCTTGAGTTGTTTTTATTGTGTTGGCAGGTTTTGGAATGTTTGGATTCCTTTTGGCGGGGTTTAAAATATTTTGGCGGGTATTTGGAATGTTTTGGCGGGTATTCGGAATGTTTTGATTAGTTTTGACGGGTTTTGAAATATTTTGGCCGGTTTTTAGAAGGTTTTGATTCTGTTTAGCCCAGTTTTTGGTGTGTTTGGATTAGCTTTGGTGGGCTTTATCATGTTTTGTCAGGTTTTTTCGAATGTATTGATCACTTCTGTCTGGTTTTCTATTTTGGCGGGTTTGAAAATATTTTTGGATGAGTTTTGGCGGGTTTGAAAATATTTTGGCTCTTTGCGCAGAGATGACGGTGCCGGTTGCGGTGCGCTCCGGGGCGCTCCTTCTGCGGAAAGACGCCTGGCAGCGGCACTTGGGACAGCTCCGCGTCTCCGTATTCTGCGTTTCTTGCCTTCTGCATCTCAGCAAAATGCTTTCCCACTAGGTCTAGCAAGGAGAAACTGTGGCAGCTGAGTAGATGTAGCCCGGCCCGCCCTTTGAAGTTGACAAGTTCTTGGCATCTCAGAGCCTCAAGGGAAGAGCAAGGTTATCTATGGTAGGCTGGGGCAGAACTAGCAGCAAGCAGAGCAAAGTTGTCCAAGAATAGCTTCCATTGGAATGCTAATGGCAATTGAAGAGGCAGGCCAGTGGCAAGCCACTAGCTTCTAGCAGTTTGAAAGTTGCAGACACAGTGCAGGTGTTGTGCGGCTTCTTTCTTGGCCTCCTAGAAGGTGCCGCGCTCTCCGTCTCTTGCTTGCCAATATGTTGCCGTGTTCCTCCTATTGTTTGGTTTGTTTTGATTTGTTTTGATGATCTTTTGGTGGGTTTTCGGAATGTTTTGGTGGTGTTTTAGAATGTTTTGTTTTCTCTTGTGTTGTTTTTATTGTCTTGGCAGGTTGTGGAACGTTTGGATTCGTTTTGGCGGGTTTTAAAATATTTTGGCGGGTATTTGGAATGTTTTGGTTTGTTTTCATTTGTTTTGATTATGTTTTGGCAAGTTATTGAAAGTTTTGATCACTTCTGACTGGTTTTCTAGTATTTTGGCATCTTTTCAGAATGTTTTGATCAGTTTTGGCAGGTTGTAAACTATTTTGTCGGGTTTTTGGAATGTTTTGGTTGGTTTTGATTTGTTTTTATGATGTTTTGCCAAGTTTTTCGAATGTTTTGATCAGTTCTGGCTGGTTTTCTAATGTTTTGGCATTTTTTCAGAATGTTTTGATGAGTTTTGTGAGTCTAAATTATTTTGGCGGGTTTTCGGAATATTTTGGTTGGTTTTGATTTGTTTTTATGATGTTTTGGCGGGTTTTCGGAATGTTTTGGTTGGGTTTTAGAATGTTTTGTATTCTCTTGAGTTGTTTTTATTGTGTTGGCAGGTTTTGGAATGTTTGGATTCCTTTTGGCGGGGTTTAAAATATTTTGGCGGGTATTTGGAATGTTTTGGCGGGTATTCGGAATGTTTTGATTAGTTTTGACGGGTTTTGAAATATTTTGGCCGGTTTTTAGAAGGTTTTGATTCTGTTTAGCCCAGTTTTTGGTGTGTTTGGATTAGCTTTGGTGGGCTTTATCATGTTTTGTCAGGTTTTTTCGAATGTATTGATCACTTCTGTCTGGTTTTCTATTTTGGCGGGTTTGAAAATATTTTTGGATGAGTTTTGGCAGGTTTTCAAATATTTTGGCTCTTTGCGCAGAGATGACGGTGCCGGTTGCGGTGCGCTCCGGGGCGCTCCTTCTGCGGAAAGACGCCTGGCAGCGGCACTTGGGACAGCTCCGCGTCTCTGTATTCTGCGTTTCTTGCCTTCTGCATCTCAGCAAAATGCTTTCCCACTAGGTCTAGCAAGGAGAAACTGTGGCAGCTGAGTAGATGTAGCCCGGCCCGCCCTTTGAAGTTGACAAGTTCTTGGCATCTCAGAGCCTCAAGGGAAGAGCAAGGTTATCTATGGTAGGCTGGGGCAGAACTAGCAGCAAGCAGAGCAAAGTTGTCCAAGAATAGCTTCCATTGGAATGCTAATGGCAATTGAAGAGGCAGGCCAGTGGCAAGCCACTAGCTTCTAGCAGTTTGAAAGTTGCAGACACAGTGCAGGTGTTGTGCGGCTTCTTTCTTGGCCTCCTAGAAGGTGCCGCGCTCTCCGTCTCTTGCTTGCCAATATGTTGCCGTGTTCCTCCTATTGTTTGGTTTGTTTTGATTTGTTTTGATGATCTTTTGGCGGGTTTTCGGAATGTTTTGGTGGTGTTTTAGAATGTTTTGTTTTCTCTTGTGTTGTTTTTATTGTCTTGGCAGGTTGTGGAACGTTTGGATTCGTTTTGGCGGGTTTTAAAATATTTTGGCGGGTATTTGGAATGTTTTGGTTTGCTTTCATTTGTTTTGATTATGTTTTGGCAAGTTATTCAATGTTTCGATCACTTCTGACTGGTTTTCTAGTATTTTGGCATCTTTTCAGAATGTTTTGATCAGTTTTGGCAGGTTGTAAACTATTTTGTCAGGTTTTTTGAATGTTTTGGTTGGTTTTGATTTGTTTTTATGATGTTTTGCCAAGTTTTTTGAATGTTTTGATCAGTTCTGGCTGGTTTTCTAATGTTTTGGCATTTTTTCAGAATGTTTTGATGAGTTTTGTGGGTCTAAATTATTTTGGCGGGTTTTCGGAATATTTTGGTTGGTTTTGATTTGTTTTTATGATGTTTTGTCGGGTTTTCGGGAATGTTTTGTTTGGGTTTTAGAATGTTTTGTATTCTCTTGAGTTGTTTTTATTGTGTTGGCAGGTTTTGGAATGTTTGGATTCCTTTTGGCGGGGTTTAAAATATTTTGGCGGGTATTTGGAATGTTTTGGCAGGTATTCGGAATGTTTTGATTAGTTTTGACGGGTTTTGAAATATTTTGGCCGGTTTTTAGAAGGTTTTGATTCTGTTTAGCCCAGTTTTTGGTGTGTTTGGATTAGCTTTGGTGGGCTTTATCATGTTTTGTCAGGTTTTTTCGAATGTATTGATCACTTCTGTCTGGTTTTCTATTTTGGCGGGTTTGAAAATATTTTTGGATGAGTTTTGGCGGGTTTGAAAATATTTTGGCTCTTTGCGCAGAGATGACGGTGCCGGTTGCGGTGCGCTCCGGGGCGCTCCTTCTGCGGAAAGACGCCTGGCAGCGGCACTTGGGACAGCTCCGCGTCTCCGTATTCTGCGTTTCTTGCCTTCTGCATCTCAGCAAAATGCTTTCCCACTAGGTCTAGCAAGGAGAAACTGTGGCAGCTGAGTAGATGTAGCCCGGCCCGCCCTTTGAAGTTGACAAGTTCTTGGCATCTCAGAGCCTCAAGGGAAGAGCAAGGTTATCTATGGTAGGCTGGGGCAGAACTAGCAGCAAGCAGAGCAAAGTTGTCCAAGAATAGCTTCCATTGGAATGCTAATGGCAATTGAAGAGGCAGGCCAGTGGCAAGCCACTAGCTTCTAGCAGTTTGAAAGTTGCAGACACAGTGCAGGTGTTGTGCGGCTTCTTTCTTGGCCTCCTAGAAGGTGCCGCGCTCTCCGTCTCTTGCTTGCCAATATGTTGCCGTGTTCCTCCTATTGTTTGGTTTGTTTTGATTTGTTTTGATGATCTTTTGGCGGGTTTTCGGAATGTTTTGGTGGTGTTTTAGAATGTTTTGTTTTCTCTTGTGTTGTTTTTATTGTCTTGGCAGGTTGTGGAACGTTTGGATTCGTTTTGGCGGGTTTTAAAATATTTTGGCGGGTATTTGGAATGTTTTGGTTTGCTTTCATTTGTTTTGATTATGTTTTGGCAAGTTATTCAATGTTTCGATCACTTCTGACTGGTTTTCTAGTATTTTGGCATCTTTTCAGAATGTTTTGATCAGTTTTGGCAGGTTGTAAACTATTTTGTCAGGTTTTTTGAATGTTTTGGTTGGTTTTGATTTGTTTTTATGATGTTTTGCCAAGTTTTTTGAATGTTTTGATCAGTTCTGGCTGGTTTTCTAATGTTTTGGCATTTTTTCAGAATGTTTTGATGAGTTTTGTGGGTCTAAATTATTTTGGCGGGTTTTCGGAATATTTTGGTTGGTTTTGATTTGTTTTTATGATGTTTTGTCGGGTTTTCGGGAATGTGTTGTTTGGGTTTTAGAATGTTTTGTATTCTCTTGAGTTGTTTTTATTGTGTTGGCAGGTTTTGGAATGTTTGGATTCCTTTTGGCGGGGTTTAAAATATTTTGGCGGGTATTTGGAATGTTTTGGCAGGTATTCGGAATGTTTTGATTAGTTTTGACGGGTTTTGAAATATTTTGGCCGGTTTTTAGAAGGTTTTGATTCTGTTTAGCCCAGTTTTTGGTGTGTTTGGATTAGCTTTGGTGGGCTTTATCATGTTTTGTCAGGTTTTTTCGAATGTATTGATCACTTCTGTCTGGTTTTCTATTTTGGCGGGTTTGAAAATATTTTTGGATGAGTTTTGGCGGGTTTGAAAATATTTTGGCTCTTTGCGCAGAGATGACGGTGCCGGTTGCGGTGCGCTCCGGGGCGCTCCTTCTGCGGAAAGACGCCTGGCAGCGGCACTTGGGACAGCTCCGCGTCTCCGTATTCTGCGTTTCTTGCCTTCTGCATCTCAGCAAAATGCTTTCCCACTAGGTCTAGCAAGGAGAAACTGTGGCAGCTGAGTAGATGTAGCCCGGCCCGCCCTTTGAAGTTGACAAGTTCTTGGCATCTCAGAGCCTCAAGGGAAGAGCAAGGTTATCTATGGTAGGCTGGGGCAGAACTAGCAGCAAGCAGAGCAAAGTTGTCCAAGAATAGCTTCCATTGGAATGCTAATGGCAATTGAAGAGGCAGGCCAGTGGCAAGCCACTAGCTTCTAGCAGTTTGAAAGTTGCAGACACAGTGCAGGTGTTGTGCGGCTTCTTTCTTGGCCTCCTAGAAGGTGCCGCGCTCTCCGTCTCTTGCTTGCCAATATGTTGCCGTGTTCCTCCTATTGTTTGGTTTGTTTTGATTTGTTTTGATGATCTTTTGGTGGGTTTTCGGAATGTTTTGGTGGTGTTTTAGAATGTTTTGTTTTCTCTTGTGTTGTTTTTATTGTCTTGGCAGGTTGTGGAACGTTTGGATTCGTTTTGGCGGGTTTTAAAATATTTTGGCAGGTATTTGGAATGTTTTGGTTTGTTTTCATTTGTTTTGATTATGTTTTGGCAAGTTATTGAAAGTTTTGATCACTTCTGACTGGTTTTCTAGTATTTTGGCATCTTTTCAGAATGTTTTGATCAGTTTTGGCAGGTTGTAAACTATTTTGTCGGGTTTTTGGAATGTTTTGGTTGGTTTTGATTTGTTTTTATGATGTTTTGCCAAGTTTTTCGAATGTTTTGATCAGTTCTGGCTGGTTTTCTAATGTTTTGGCATTTTTTCAGAATGTTTTGATGAGTTTTGTGAGTCTAAATTATTTTGGCGGGTTTTCGGAATATTTTGGTTGGTTTTGATTTGTTTTTATGATGTTTTGTCGGGTTTTCGGAATGTTTTGGTTGGGTTTTAGAATGTTTTGTATTCTCTTGAGTTGTTTTTATTGTGTTGGCAGGTTTTGGAATGTTTGGATTCCTTTTGGCGGGGTTTAAAATATTTTGGCGGGTATTTGGAATGTTTTGGCGGGTATTCGGAATGTTTTGATTAGTTTTGACGGGTTTTGAAATATTTTGGCCGGTTTTTAGAAGGTTTTGATTCTGTTTAGCCCAGTTTTTGGTGTGTTTGGATTAGCTTTGGTGGGCTTTATCATGTTTTGTCAGGTTTTTTCGAATGTATTGATCACTTCTGTCTGGTTTTCTATTTTGGCGGGTTTGAAAATATTTTTGGATGAGTTTTGGCGGGTTTTCAAATATTTTGGCTCTTTGCGCAGAGATGACGGTGCCGGTTGCGGTGCGCTCCGGGGCGCTCCTTCTGCGGCAAGACGCCTGGCAGCGGCACTTGGGACAGCTCCGCGTCTCTGTATTCTGCGTTTCTTGCCTTCTGCATCTCAGCAAAATGCTTTCCCACTAGGTCTAGCAAGGAGAAACTGTGGCAGCTGAGTAGATGTAGCCCGGCCCGCCCTTTGAAGTTGACAAGTTCTTGGCATCTCAGAGCCTCAAGGGAAGAGCAAGGTTATCTATGGTAGGCTGGGGCAGAACTAGCAGCAAGCAGAGCAAAGTTGTCCAAGAATAGCTTCCATTGGAATGCTAATGGCAATTGAAGAGGCAGGCCAGTGGCAAGCCACTAGCTTCTAGCAGTTTGAAAGTTGCAGACACAGTGCAGGTGTTGTGCGGCTTCTTTCTTGGCCTCCTAGAAGGTGCCGCGCTCTCCGTCTCTTGCTTGCCAATATGTTGCCGTGTTCCTCCTATTGTTTGGTTTGTTTTGATTTGTTTTGATGATCTTTTGGCGGGTTTTCGGAATGTTTTGGTGGTGTTTTAGAATGTTTTGTTTTCTCTTGTGTTGTTTTTATTGTCTTGGCAGGTTGTGGAACGTTTGGATTCGTTTTGGCGGGTTTTAAAATATTTTGGCGGGTATTTGGAATGTTTTGGTTTGCTTTCATTTGTTTTGATTATGTTTTGGCAAGTTATTGAAAGTTTTGATCACTTCTGACTGGTTTTCTAGTATTTTGGCATCTTTTCAGAATGTTTTGATCAGTTTTGGCAGGTTGTAAACTATTTTGTCGGGTTTTTGGAATGTTTTGGTTGGTTTTGATTTGTTTTTATGATGTTTTGCCAAGTTTTTGGAATGTTTTGATCAGTTCTGGCTGGTTTTCTAATGTTTTGGCATTTTTTCAGAATGTTTTGATGAGTTTTGTGGGTCTAAATTATTTTGGCGGGTTTTCGGAATATTTTGGTTGGTTTTGATTTGTTTTTATGATGTTTTGGCGGGTTTTCGGAATGTTTTGTATTCTCTTGAGTTGTTTTTATTGTGTTGGCAGGTTTTGGAATGTTTGGATTCCTTTTGGCGGGGTTTAAAATATTTTGGCGGGTATTTGGAATGTTTTGGCGGGTATTCGGAATGTTTTGATTAGTTTTGACGGGTTTTGAAATATTTTGGCCGGTTTTTAGAAGGTTTTGATTCTGTTTAGCCCAGTTTTTGGTGTGTTTGGATTAGCTTTGGTGGGCTTTATCATGTTTTGTCAGGTTTTTTCGAATGTATTGATCACTTCTGTCTGGTTTTCTATTTTGGCGGGTTTGAAAATATTTTTGGATGAGTTTTGGCGGGTTTTCAAATATTTTGGCTCTTTGCGCAGAGATGACGGTGCCGGTTGCGGTGCGCTCCGGGGCGGTCCTTCTGCGGCAAGACGCCTGGCAGCGGCACTTGGGACAGCTCCGCGTCTCCGTATTCTGCGTTTCTTGCCTTCTGCATCTCAGCAAAATGCTTTCCCACTAGGTCTAGCAAGGAGAAACTGTGGCAGCTGAGTAGATGTAGCCCGGCCCGCCCTTTGAAGTTGACAAGTTCTTGGCATCTCAGAGCCTCAAGGGAAGAGCAAGGTTATCTATGGTAGGCTGGGGCAGAACTAGCAGCAAGCAGAGCAAAGTTGTCCAAGAATAGCTTCCATTGGAATGCTAATGGCAATTGAAGAGGCAGGCCAGTGGCAAGCCACTAGCTTCTAGCAGTTTGAAAGTTGCAGACACAGTGCAGGTGTTGTGCGGCTTCTTTCTTGGCCTCCTAGAAGGTGCCGTGGTGCCGCGCTCTCCGTCTCTTGCTTGCCAATATGTTGCCGTGTTCCTCCTATTGTTTGGTTTGTTTTGATTTGTTTTGATGATCTTTTGGCGGGTTTTCGGAATGTTTTGGTGGTGTTTTAGAATGTTTTGTTTTCTCTTGTGTTGTTTTTATTGTCTTGGCAGGTTGTGGAACGTTTGGATTCGTTTTGGCGGGTTTTAAAATATTTTGGCGGGTATTTGGAATGTTTTGGTTTGTTTTCATTTGTTTTGATTATGTTTTGGCAAGTTATTGAAAGTTTTGATCACTTCTGACTGGTTTTCTAGTATTTTGGCATCTTTTCAGAATGTTTTGATCAGTTTTGGCAGGTTGTAAACTATTTTGTCGGGTTTTTGGAATGTTTTGGTTGGTTTTGATTTGTTTTTATGATGTTTTGCCAAGTTTTTGGAATGTTTTGATCAGTTCTGGCTGGTTTTCTAATGTTTTGGCATTTTTTCAGAATGTTTTGATGAGTTTTGTGGGTCTAAATTATTTTGGCGGGTTTTCGGAATATTTTGGTTGGTTTTGATTTGTTTTTATGATGTTTTGTCGGGTTTTCGGGAATGTTTTGGTTGGGTTTTAGAATGTTTTGTATTCTCTTGAGTTGTTTTTATTGTGTTGGCAGGTTTTGGAATGTTTGGATTCCTTTTGGCGGGGTTTAAAATATTTTGGCGGGTATTTGGAATGTTTTGGCAGGTATTCGGAATGTTTTGATTAGTTTTGACGGGTTTTGAAATATTTTGGCCGGTTTTTAGAAGGTTTTGATTCTGTTTAGCCCAGTTTTTGGTGTGTTTGGATTAGCTTTGGTGGGCTTTATCATGTTTTGTCAGGTTTTTTCGAATGTATTGATCACTTCTGTCTGGTTTTCTATTTTGGCGGGTTTGAAAATATTTTTGGATGAGTTTTGGCGGGTTTGAAAATATTTTGGCTCTTTGCGCAGAGATGACGGTGCCGGTTGCGGTGCGCTCCGGGGCGCTCCTTCTGCGGAAAGACGCCTGGCAGCGGCACTTGGGACAGCTCCGCGTCTCCGTATTCTGCGTTTCTTGCCTTCTGCATCTCAGCAAAATGCTTTCCCACTAGGTCTAGCAAGGAGAAACTGTGGCAGCTGAGTAGATGTAGCCCGGCCCGCCCTTTGAAGTTGACAAGTTCTTGGCATCTCAGAGCCTCAAGGGAAGAGCAAGGTTATCTATGGTAGGCTGGGGCAGAACTAGCAGCAAGCAGAGCAAAGTTGTCCAAGAATAGCTTCCATTGGAATGCTAATGGCAATTGAAGAGGCAGGCCAGTGGCAAGCCACTAGCTTCTAGCAGTTTGAAAGTTGCAGACACAGTGCAGGTGTTGTGCGGCTTCTTTCTTGGCCTCCTAGAAGGTGCCGCGCTCTCCGTCTCTTGCTTGCCAATATGTTGCCGTGTTCCTCCTATTGTTTGGTTTGTTTTGATTTGTTTTGATGATCTTTTGGTGGGTTTTCGGAATGTTTTGGTGGTGTTTTAGAATGTTTTGTTTTCTCTTGTGTTGTTTTTATTGTCTTGGCAGGTTGTGGAACGTTTGGATTCGTTTTGGCGGGTTTTAAAATATTTTGGCGGGTATTTGGAATGTTTTGGTTTGTTTTCATTTGTTTTGATTATGTTTTGGCAAGTTATTGAAAGTTTTGATCACTTCTGACTGGTTTTCTAGTATTTTGGCATCTTTTCAGAATGTTTTGATCAGTTTTGGCAGGTTGTAAACTATTTTGTCGGGTTTTTGGAATGTTTTGGTTGGTTTTGATTTGTTTTTATGATGTTTTGCCAAGTTTTTTGAATGTTTTGATCAGTTCTGGCTGGTTTTCTAATGTTTTGGCATTTTTTCAGAATGTTTTGATGAGTTTTGTGGGTCTAAATTATTTTGGCGGGTTTTCGGAATATTTTGGTTGGTTTTGATTTGTTTTTATGATGTTTTGGCGGGTTTTCGGAATGTTTTGGTTGGGTTTTAGAATGTTTTGTATTCTCTTGAGTTGTTTTTATTGTGTTGGCAGGTTTTGGAATGTTTGGATTCCTTTTGGCGGGGTTTAAAATATTTTGGCGGGTATTTGGAATGTTTTGGCGGGTATTCGGAATGTTTTGATTAGTTTTGACGGGTTTTGAAATATTTTGGCCGGTTTTTAGAAGGTTTTGATTCTGTTTAGCCCAGTTTTTGGTGTGTTTGGATTAGCTTTGGTGGGCTTTATCATGTTTTGTCAGGTTTTTTCGAATGTATTGATCACTTCTGTCTGGTTTTCTATTTTGGCGGGTTTGAAAATATTTTTGGATGAGTTTTGGCGGGTTTTCAAATATTTTGGCTCTTTGCGCAGAGATGACGGTGCCGGTTGCGGTGCGCTCCGGGGCGCTCCTTCTGCGGAAAGACGCCTGGCAGCGGCACTTGGGACAGCTCCGCGTCTCCGTATTCTGCGTTTCTTGCCTTCTGCATCTCAGCAAAATGCTTTCCCACTAGGTCTAGCAAGGAGAAACTGTGGCAGCTGAGTAGATGTAGCCCGGCCCGCCCTTTGAAGTTGACAAGTTCTTGGCATCTCAGAGCCTCAAGGGAAGAGCAAGGTTATCTATGGTAGGCTGGGGCAGAACTAGCAGCAAGCAGAGCAAAGTTGTCCAAGAATAGCTTCCATTGGAATGCTAATGGCAATTGAAGAGGCAGGCCAGTGGCAAGCCACTAGCTTCTAGCAGTTTGAAAGTTGCAGACACAGTGCAGGTGTTGTGCGGCTTCTTTCTTGGCCTCCTAAAAGGTGCCGCGCTCTCCGTCTCTTGCTTGCCAATATGTTGCCGTGTTCCTCCTATTGTTTGGTTTGTTTTGATTTGTTTTGATGATCTTTTGGCGGGTTTTCGGAATGTTTTGGTGGTGTTTTAGAATGTTTTGTTTTCTCTTGTGTTGTTTTTATTGTCTTGGCAGGTTGTGGAACGTTTGGATTCGTTTTGGCGGGTTTTAAAATATTTTGGCGGGTATTTGGAATGTTTTGGTTTGCTTTCATTTGTTTTGATTATGTTTTGGCAAGTTATTGAAAGTTTTGATCACTTCTGACTGGTTTTCTAGTATTTTGGCATCTTTTCAGAATGTTTTGATCAGTTTTGGCAGGTTGTAAACTATTTTGTCGGGTTTTTGGAATGTTTTGGTTGGTTTTGATTTGTTTTTATGATGTTTTGCCAAGTTTTTTGAATGTTTTGATCAGTTCTGGCTGGTTTTCTAATGTTTTGGCATTTTTTCAGAATGTTTTGATGAGTTTTGTGGGTCTAAATTATTTTGGCGGGTTTTCGGAATATTTTGGTTGGTTTTGATTTGTTTTTATGATGTTTTGGCGGGTTTTCGGAATGTTTTGGTTGGGTTTTAGAATGTTTTGTATTCTCTTGTGTTGTTTTTATTGTGTTGGCAGGTTTTGGAATGTTTGGATTCCTTTTGGCGGGGTTTAAAATATTTTGGCGGGTATTTGGAATGTTTTGGCGGGTATTCGGAATGTTTTGATTAGTTTTGACGGGTTTTGAAATATTTTGGCCGGTTTTTAGAAGGTTTTGATTCTGTTTAGCCCAGTTTTTGGTGTGTTTGGATTAGCTTTGGTGGGCTTTATCATGTTTTGTCAGGTTTTTTCGAATGTATTGATCACTTCTGTCTGGTTTTCTATTTTGGCGGGTTTGAAAATATTTTTGGATTAGTTTTGGCGGGTTTTCAAATATTTTGGCTCTTTGCGCAGAGACGACGGTGCCGGTTGCGGTGCGCTCCGGGGCGCTCCTTCTGCGGCAAGACGCCTGGCAGCGGCACTTGGGACAGCTCCGCGTCTCCGTATTCTGCGTTTCTTGCCTTCTGCATCTCAGCAAAATGCTTTCCCACTAGGTCTAGCAAGGAGAAACTGTGGCAGCTGAGTAGATGTAGCCCGGCCCGCCCTTTGAAGTTGACAAGTTCTTGGCATCTCAGAGCCTCAAGGGAAGAGCAAGGTTATCTATGGTAGGCTGGGGCAGAACTAGCAGCAAGCAGAGCAAAGTTGTCCAAGAATAGCTTCCATTGGAATGCTAATGGCAATTGAAGAGGCAGGCCAGTGGCAAGCCACTAGCTTCTAGCAGTTTGAAAGTTGCAGACACAGTGCAGGTGTTGTGCGGCTTCTTTCTTGGCCTCCTAGAAGGTGCCGCGCTCTCCGTCTCTTGCTTGCCAATATGTTGCCGTGTTCCTCCTATTGTTTGGTTTGTTTTGATTTGTTTTGATGATCTTTTGGCGGGTTTTCGGAATGTTTTGGTGGTGTTTTAGAATGTTTTGTTTTCTCTTGTGTTGTTTTTATTGTCTTGGCATGTTGTGGAACGTTTGGATTCGTTTTGGCGGGTTTTAAAATATTTTGGCGGGTATTTGGAATGTTTTGGTTTGCTTTCATTTGTTTTGATTATGTTTTGGCAAGTTATTGAAAGTTTTGATCACTTCTGACTGGTTTTCTAGTATTTTGGCATCTTTTCAGAATGTTTTGATCAGTTTTGGCAGGTTGTAAACTATTTTGTCGGGTTTTTGGAATGTTTTGGTTGGTTTTGATTTGTTTTTATGATGTTTTGCCAAGTTTTTTGAATGTTTTGATCAGTTCTGGCTGGTTTTCTAATGTTTTGGCATTTTTTCAGAATGTTTTGATGAGTTTTGTGGGTCTAAATTATTTTGGCGGGTTTTCGGAATATTTTGGTTGGTTTTGATTTGTTTTTATGATGTTTTGGCGGGTTTTCGGAATGTTTTGGTTGGGTTTTAGAATGTTTTGTATTCTCTTGAGTTGTTTTTATTGTGTTGGCAGGTTTTGGAATGTTTGGATTCCTTTTGGCGGGGTTTAAAATATTTTGGCGGGTATTTGGAATGTTTTGGCGGGTATTCGGAATGTTTTGATTAGTTTTGACGGGTTTTGAAATATTTTGGCCGGTTTTTAGAAGGTTTTGATTCTGTTTAGCCCAGTTTTTGGTGTGTTTGGATTAGCTTTGGTGGGCTTTATCATGTTTTGTCAGGTTTTTTCGAATGTATTGATCACTTCTGTCTGGTTTTCTATTTTGGCGGGTTTGAAAATATTTTTGGATTAGTTTTGGCAGGTTTTCAAATATTTTGGCTCTTTGCGCAGAGATGACGGTGCCGGTTGCGGTGCGCTCCGGGGCGCTCCTTCTGCGGAAAGACGCCTGGCAGCGGCACTTGGGACAGCTCCGCGTCTCTGTATTCTGCGTTTCTTGCCTTCTGCATCTCAGCAAAATGCTTTCCCACTAGGTCTAGCAAGGAGAAACTGTGGCAGCTGAGTAGATGTAGCCCGGCCCGCCCTTTGAAGTTGACAAGTTCTTGGCATCTCAGAGCCTCAAGGGAAGAGCAAGGTTATCTATGGTAGGCTGGGGCAGAACTAGCAGCAAGCAGAGCAAAGTTGTCCAAGAATAGCTTCCATTGGAATGCTAATGGCAATTGAAGAGGCAGGCCAGTGGCAAGCCACTAGCTTCTAGCAGTTTGAAAGTTGCAGACACAGTGCAGGTGTTGTGCGGCTTCTTTCTTGGCCTCCTAGAAGGTGCCGCGCTCTCCGTCTCTTGCTTGCCAATATGTTGCCGTGTTCCTCCTATTGTTTGGTTTGTTTTGATTTGTTTTGATGATCTTTTGGTGGGTTTTCGGAATGTTTTGGTGGTGTTTTAGAATGTTTTGTTTTCTCTTGTGTTGTTTTTATTGTCTTGGCAGGTTGTGGAACGTTTGGATTCGTTTTGGCGGGTTTTAAAATATTTTGGCGGGTATTTGGAATGTTTTGGTTTGCTTTCATTTGTTTTGATTATGTTTTGGCAAGTTATTGAATGTTTCGATCACTTCTGACTGGTTTTCTAGTATTTTGGCATCTTTTCAGAATGTTTTGATCAGTTTTGGCAGGTTGTAAACTATTTTGTCAGGTTTTTGGAATGTTTTGGTTGGTTTTGATTTGTTTTTATGATGTTTTGCCAAGTTTTTTGAATGTTTTGATCAGTTCTGGCTGGTTTTCTAATGTTTTGGCATTTTTTCAGAATGTTTTGATGAGTTTTGTGGGTCTAAATTATTTTGGCGGGTTTTCGGAATATTTTGGTTGGTTTTGATTTGTTTTTATGATGTTTTGGCGGGTTTTCGGAATGTTTTGTTTGGGTTTTAGAATGTTTTGTATTCTCTTGAGTTGTTTTTATTGTGTTGGCAGGTTTTGGAATGTTTGGATTCCTTTTGGCGGGGTTTAAAATATTTTGGCGGGTATTTGGAATGTTTTGGCGGGTATTCGGAATGTTTTGATTAGTTTTGACGGGTTTTGAAATATTTTGGCCGGTTTTTAGAAGGTTTTGATTCTGTTTAGCCCAGTTTTTGGTGTGTTTGGATTAGCTTTGGTGGGCTTTATCATGTTTTGTCAGGTTTTTTCGAATGTATTGATCACTTCTGTCTGGTTTTCTATTTTGGCGGGTTTGAAAATATTTTTGGATGAGTTTTGGCGGGTTTTCAAAGATTTTGGCTCTTTGCGCAGAGATGACGGTGCCGGTTGCGGTGCGCTCCGGGGCGCTCCTTCTGCGGCAAGACGCCTGGCAGCGGCACTTGGGACAGCTCCGCGTCTCCGTATTCTGCGTTTCTTGCCTTCTGCATCTCAGCAAAATGCTTTCCCACTAGGTCTAGCAAGGAGAAACTGTGGCAGCTGAGTAGATGTAGCCCGGCCCGCCCTTTGAAGTTGACAAGTTCTTGGCATCTCAGAGCCTCAAGGGAAGAGCAAGGTTATCTATGGTAGGCTGGGGCAGAACTAGCAGCAAGCAGAGCAAAGTTGTCCAAGAATAGCTTCCATTGGAATGCTAATGGCAATTGAAGAGGCAGGCCAGTGGCAAGCCACTAGCTTCTAGCAGTTTGAAAGTTGCAGACACAGTGCAGGTGTTGTGCGGCTTCTTTCTTGGCCTCCTAGAAGGTGCCGCGCTCTCCGTCTCTTGCTTGCCAATATGTTGCCGTGTTCCTCCTATTGTTTGGTTTGTTTTGATTTGTTTTGATGATCTTTTGGCGGGTTTTCGGAATGTTTTGGTGGTGTTTTAGAATGTTTTGTTTTCTCTTGTGTTGTTTTTATTGTCTTGGCAGGTTGTGGAACGTTTGGATTCGTTTTGGCGGGTTTTAAAATATTTTGGCGGGTATTTGGAATGTTTTGGTTTGCTTTCATTTGTTTTGATTATGTTTTGGCAAGTTATTGAATGTTTCGATCACTTCTGACTGGTTTTCTAGTATTTTGGCATCTTTTCAGAATGTTTTGATCAGTTTTGGCAGGTTGTAAACTATTTTGTCAGGTTTTTGGAATGTTTTGGTTGGTTTTGATTTGTTTTTATGATGTTTTGCCAAGTTTTTTGAATGTTTTGATCAGTTCTGGCTGGTTTTCTAATGTTTTGGCATTTTTTCAGAATGTTTTGATGAGTTTTGTGGGTCTAAATTATTTTGGCGGGTTTTCGGAATATTTTGGTTGGTTTTGATTTGTTTTTATGATGTTTTGTCGGGTTTTCGGAATGTTTTGGTTGGGTTTTAGAATGTTTTGTATTCTCTTGAGTTGTTTTTATTGTGTTGGCAGGTTTTGGAATGTTTGGATTCCTTTTGGCGGGGTTTAAAATATTTTGGCGGGTATTTGGAATGTTTTGGCGGGTATTCGGAATGTTTTGATTAGTTTTGACGGGTTTTGAAATATTTTGGCCGGTTTTTAGAAGGTTTTGATTCTGTTTAGCCCAGTTTTTGGTGTGTTTGGATTAGCTTTGGTGGGCTTTATCATGTTTTGTCAGGTTTTTTCGAATGTATTGATCACTTCTGTCTGGTTTTCTATTTTGGCGGGTTTGAAAATATTTTTGGATGAGTTTTGGCGGGTTTTCAAAGATTTTGGCTCTTTGCGCAGAGATGACGGTGCCGGTTGCGGTGCGCTCCGGGGCGCTCCTTCTGCGGAAAGACGCCTGGCAGCGGCACTTGGGACAGCTCCGCGTCTCCGTATTCTGCGTTTCTTGCCTTCTGCATCTCAGCAAAATGCTTTCCCACTAGGTCTAGCAAGGAGAAACTGTGGCAGCTGAGTAGATGTAGCCCGGCCCGCCCTTTGAAGTTGACAAGTTCTTGGCATCTCAGAGCCTCAAGGGAAGAGCAAGGTTATCTATGGTAGGCTGGGGCAGAACTAGCAGCAAGCAGAGCAAAGTTGTCCAAGAATAGCTTCCATTGGAATGCTAATGGCAATTGAAGAGGCAGGCCAGTGGCAAGCCACTAGCTTCTAGCAGTTTGAAAGTTGCAGACACAGTGCAGGTGTTGTGCGGCTTCTTTCTTGGCCTCCTAGAAGGTGCCGTGGTGCCGCGCTCTCCGTCTCTTGCTTGCCAATATGTTGCCGTGTTCCTCCTATTGTTTGGTTTGTTTTGATTTGTTTGATGATCTTTTGGCGGGTTTTCGGAATGTTTTGGTGGTGTTTTAGAATGTTTTGTTTTCTCTTGTGTTGTTTTTATTGTCTTGGCAGGTTGTGGAACGTTTGGATTCGTTTTGGCGGGTTTTAAAATATTTTGGCGGGTATTTGGAATGTTTTGGTTTGCTTTCATTTGTTTTGATTATGTTTTGGCAAGTTATTGAAAGTTTTGATCACTTCTGACTGGTTTTCTAGTATTTTGGCATCTTTTCAGAATGTTTTGATCAGTTTTGGCAGGTTGTAAACTATTTTGTCGGGTTTTTGGAATGTTTTGGTTGGTTTTGATTTGTTTTTATGATGTTTTGCCAAGTTTTTGGAATGTTTTGATCAGTTCTGGCTGGTTTTCTAATGTTTTGGCATTTTTTCAGAATGTTTTGATGAGTTTTGTGGGTCTAAATTATTTTGGCGGGTTTTCGGAATATTTTGGTTGGTTTTGATTTGTTTTTATGATGTTTTGTCGGGTTTTCGGGAATGTTTTGGTTGGGTTTTAGAATGTTTTGTATTCTCTTGAGTTGTTTTTATTGTGTTGGCAGGTTTTGGAATGTTTGGATTCCTTTTGGCGGGGTTTAAAATATTTTGGCGGGTATTTGGAATGTTTTGGCGGGTATTCGGAATGTTTGGATTAGTTTTGACGGGTTTTGAAATATTTTGGCCGGTTTTTAGAAGGTTTTGATTCTGTTTAGCCCAGTTTTTGGTGTGTTTGGATTAGCTTTGGTGGGCTTTATCATGTTTTGTCAGGTTTTTTCGAATGTATTGATCACTTCTGTCTGGTTTTCTATTTTGGCGGGTTTGAAAATATTTTTGGATTAGTTTTGGCAGGTTTTCAAATATTTTGGCTCTTTGCGCAGAGATGACGGTGCCGGTTGCGGTGCGCTCCGGGGCGCTCCTTCTGCGGCAAAACGCCTGGCAGTGGCACTTGGGACAGCTCCGCGTCTCTGTATTCTGCGTTTCTTGCCTTCTGCATCTCAGCAAAATGCTTTCCCACTAGGTCTAGCAAGGAGAAACTGTGGCAGCTGAGTAGATGTAGCCCGGCCCGCCCTTTGAAGTTGACAAGTTCTTGGCATCTCAGAGCCTCAAGGGAAGAGCAAGGTTATCTATGGTAGGCTGGGGCAGAACTAGCAGCAAGCAGAGCAAAGTTGTCCAAGAATAGCTTCCATTGGAATGCTAATGGCAATTGAAGAGGCAGGCCAGTGGCAAGCCACTAGCTTCTAGCAGTTTGAAAGTTGCAGACACAGTGCAGGTGTTGTGCGGCTTCTTTCTTGGCCTCCTAGAAGGTGCCGCGCTCTCCGTCTCTTGCTTGCCAATATGTTGCCGTGTTCCTCCTATTGTTTGGTTTGTTTTGATTTGTTTTGATGATCTTTTGGCGGGTTTTCGGAATGTTTTGGTGGTGTTTTAGAATGTTTTGTTTTCTCTTGTGTTGTTTTTATTGTCTTGGCAGGTTGTGGAACGTTTGGATTCGTTTTGGCGGGTTTTAAAATATTTTGGCGGGTATTTGGAATGTTTTGGTTTGCTTTCATTTGTTTTGATTATGTTTTGGCAAGTTATTGAATGTTTCGATCACTTCTGACTGGTTTTCTAGTATTTTGGCATCTTTTCAGAATGTTTTGATCAGTTTTGGCAGGTTGTAAACTATTTTGTCAGGTTTTTTGAATGTTTTGGTTGGTTTTGATTTGTTTTTATGATGTTTTGCCAAGTTTTTTGAATGTTTTGATCAGTTCTGGCTGGTTTTCTAATGTTTTGGCATTTTTTCAGAATGTTTTGATGAGTTTTGTGGGTCTAAATTATTTTGGCGGGTTTTCGGAATATTTTGGTTGGTTTTGATTTGTTTTTATGATGTTTTGTCGGGTTTTCGGGAATGTTTTGGTTGGGTTTTAGAATGTTTTGTATTCTCTTGAGTTGTTTTTATTGTGTTGGCAGGTTTTGGAATGTTTGGATTCCTTTTGGCGGGGTTTAAAATATTTTGGCGGGTATTTGGAATGTTTTGGCGGGTATTCGGAATGTTTTGATTAGTTTTGACGGGTTTTGAAATATTTTGGCCGGTTTTTAGAAGGTTTTGATTCTGTTTAGCCCAGTTTTTGGTGTGTTTGGATTAGCTTTGGTGGGCTTTATCATGTTTTGTCAGGTTTTTTCGAATGTATTGATCACTTCTGTCTGGTTTTCTATTTTGGCGGGTTTGAAAATATTTTTGGATTAGTTTTGGCGGGTTTTCAAAGATTTTGGCTCTTTGCGCAGAGACGACGGTGCCGGTTGCGGTGCGCTCCGGGGCGCTCCTTCTGCGGAAAGACGCCTGGCAGCGGCACTTGGGACAGCTCCGCGTCTCCGTATTCTGCGTTTCTTGCCTTCTGCATCTCAGCAAAATGCTTTCCCACTAGGTCTAGCAAGGAGAAACTGTGGCAGCTGAGTAGATGTAGCCCGGCCCGCCCTTTGAAGTTGACAAGTTCTTGGCATCTCAGAGCCTCAAGGGAAGAGCAAGGTTATCTATGGTAGGCTGGGGCAGAACTAGCAGCAAGCAGAGCAAAGTTGTCCAAGAATAGCTTCCATTGGAATGCTAATGGCAATTGAAGAGGCAGGCCAGTGGCAAGCCACTAGCTTCTAGCAGTTTGAAAGTTGCAGACACAGTGCAGGTGTTGTGCGGCTTCTTTCTTGGCCTCCTAGAAGGTGCCGCGCTCTCCGTCTCTTGCTTGCCAATATGTTGCCGTGTTCCTCCTATTGTTTGGTTTGTTTTGATTTGTTTTGATGATCTTTTGGCGGGTTTTCGGAATGTTTTGGTGGTGTTTTAGAATGTTTTGTTTTCTCTTGTGTTGTTTTTATTGTCTTGGCATGTTGTGGAACGTTTGGATTCGTTTTGGCGGGTTTTAAAATATTTTGGCGGGTATTTGGAATGTTTTGGTTTGCTTTCATTTGTTTTGATTATGTTTTGGCAAGTTATTGAAAGTTTTGATCACTTCTGACTGGTTTTCTAGTATTTTGGCATCTTTTCAGAATGTTTTGATCAGTTTTGGCAGGTTGTAAACTATTTTGTCGGGTTTTTGGAATGTTTTGGTTGGTTTTGATTTGTTTTTATGATGTTTTGCCAAGTTTTTTGAATGTTTTGATCAGTTCTGGCTGGTTTTCTAATGTTTTGGCATTTTTTCAGAATGTTTTGATGAGTTTTGTGGGTCTAAATTATTTTGGCGGGTTTTCGGAATATTTTGGTTGGTTTTGATTTGTTTTTATGATGTTTTGTCGGGTTTTCGGAATGTTTTGGTTGGGTTTTAGAATGTTTTGTATTCTCTTGAGTTGTTTTTATTGTGTTGGCAGGTTTTGGAATGTTTGGATTCCTTTTGGCGGGGTTTAAAATATTTTGGCGGGTATTTGGAATGTTTTGGCGGGTATTCGGAATGTTTTGATTAGTTTTGACGGGTTTTGAAATATTTTGGCCGGTTTTTAGAAGGTTTTGATTCTGTTTAGCCCAGTTTTTGGTGTGTTTGGATTAGCTTTGGTGGGCTTTATCATGTTTTGTCAGGTTTTTTCGAATGTATTGATCACTTCTGTCTGGTTTTCTATTTTGGCGGGTTTGAAAATATTTTTGGATTAGTTTTGGCAGGTTTGAAAATATTTTGGCTCTTTGCGCAGAGATGACGGTGCCGGTTGCGGTGCGCTCCGGGGCGCTCCTTCTGCGGAAAGACGCCTGGCAGCGGCACTTGGGACAGCTCCGCGTCTCTGTATTCTGCGTTTCTTGCCTTCTGCATCTCAGCAAAATGCTTTCCCACTAGGTCTAGCAAGGAGAAACTGTGGCAGCTGAGTAGATGTAGCCCGGCCCGCCCTTTGAAGTTGACAAGTTCTTGGCATCTCAGAGCCTCAAGGGAAGAGCAAGGTTATCTATGGTAGGCTGGGGCAGAACTAGCAGCAAGCAGAGCAAAGTTGTCCAAGAATAGCTTCCATTGGAATGCTAATGGCAATTGAAGAGGCAGGCCAGTGGCAAGCCACTAGCTTCTAGCAGTTTGAAAGTTGCAGACACAGTGCAGGTGTTGTGCGGCTTCTTTCTTGGCCTCCTAGAAGGTGCCGCGCTCTCCGTCTCTTGCTTGCCAATATGTTGCCGTGTTCCTCCTATTGTTTGGTTTGTTTTGATTTGTTTTGATGATCTTTTGGCGGGTTTTCGGAATGTTTTGGTGGTGTTTTAGAATGTTTTGTTTTCTCTTGTGTTGTTTTTATTGTCTTGGCAGGTTGTGGAACGTTTGGATTCGTTTTGGCGGGTTTTAAAATATTTTGGCGGGTATTTGGAATGTTTTGGTTTGCTTTCATTTGTTTTGATTATGTTTTGGCAAGTTATTGAAAGTTTTGATCACTTCTGACTGGTTTTCTAGTATTTTGGCATCTTTTCAGAATGTTTTGATCAGTTTTGGCAGGTTGTAAACTATTTTGTCGGGTTTTTGGAATGTTTTGGTTGGTTTTGATTTGTTTTTATGATGTTTTGCCAAGTTTTTCGAATGTTTTGATCAGTTCTGGCTGGTTTTCTAATGTTTTGGCATTTTTTCAGAATGTTTTGATGAGTTTTGTGGGTCTAAATTATTTTGGCGGGTTTTCGGAATATTTTGGTTGGTTTTGATTTGTTTTTATGATGTTTTGGCGGGTTTTCGGAATGTTTTGGTTGGGTTTTAGAATGTTTTGTATTCTCTTGAGTTGTTTTTATTGTGTTGGCAGGTTTTGGAATGTTTGGATTCCTTTTGGCGGGGTTTAAAATATTTTGGCGGGTATTTGGAATGTTTTGGCGGGTATTCGGAATGTTTTGATTAGTTTTGACGGGTTTTGAAATATTTTGGCCGGTTTTTAGAAGGTTTTGATTCTGTTTAGCCCAGTTTTTGGTGTGTTTGGATTAGCTTTGGTGGGCTTTATCATGTTTTGTCAGGTTTTTTCGAATGTATTGATCACTTCTGTCTGGTTTTCTATTTTGGCGGGTTTGAAAATATTTTTGGATTAGTTTTGGCGGGTTTTCAAATATTTTGGCTCTTTGCGCAGAGATGACGGTGCCGGTTGCGGTGCGCTCCGGGGCGCTCCTTCTGCGGAAAGACGCCTGGCAGCGGCACTTGGGACAGCTCCGCGTCTCCGTATTCTGCGTTTCTTGCCTTCTGCATCTCAGCAAAATGCTTTCCCACTAGGTCTAGCAAGGAGAAACTGTGGCAGCTGAGTAGATGTAGCCCGGCCCGCCCTTTGAAGTTGACAAGTTCTTGGCATCTCAGAGCCTCAAGGGAAGAGCAAGGTTATCTATGGTAGGCTGGGGCAGAACTAGCAGCAAGCAGAGCAAAGTTGTCCAAGAATAGCTTCCATTGGAATGCTAATGGCAATTGAAGAGGCAGGCCAGTGGCAAGCCACTAGCTTCTAGCAGTTTGAAAGTTGCAGACACAGTGCAGGTGTTGTGCGGCTTCTTTCTTGGCCTCCTAGAAGGTGCCGTGGTGCCGCGCTCTCCGTCTCTTGCTTGCCAATATGTTGCCGTGTTCCTCCTATTGTTTGGTTTGTTTTGATTTGTTTTGATGATCTTTTGGCGGGTTTTCGGAATGTTTTGGTGGTGTTTTAGAATGTTTTGTTTTCTCTTGTGTTGTTTTTATTGTCTTGGCAGGTTGTGGAACGTTTGGATTCGTTTTGGCGGGTTTTAAAATATTTTGGCGGGTATTTGGAATGTTTTGGTTTGTTTTCATTTGTTTTGATTATGTTTTGGCAAGTTATTGAAAGTTTTGATCACTTCTGACTGGTTTTCTAGTATTTTGGCATCTTTTCAGAATGTTTTGATCAGTTTTGGCAGGTTGTAAACTATTTTGTCGGGTTTTTGGAATGTTTTGGTTGGTTTTGATTTGTTTTTATGATGTTTTGCCAAGTTTTTTGAATGTTTTGATCAGTTCTGGCTGGTTTTCTAATGTTTTGGCATTTTTTCAGAATGTTTTGATGAGTTTTGTGGGTCTAAATTATTTTGGCGGGTTTTCGGAATATTTTGGTTGGTTTTGATTTGTTTTTATGATGTTTTGGCGGGTTTTCGGAATGTTTTGGTTGGGTTTTAGAATGTTTTGTATTCTCTTGAGTTGTTTTTATTGTCTTGGCAGGTTTTGGAATGTTTGGATTCCTTTTGGCGGGGTTTAAAATATTTTGGCGGGTATTTGGAATGTTTTGGCGGATATTCGGAATGTTTTGATTAGTTTTGACGGGTTTTGAAATATTTTGGCCGGTTTTTAGAAGGTTTTGATTCTGTTTAGCCCAGTTTTTGGTGTGTTTGGATTAGCTTTGGTGGGCTTTATCATGTTTTGTCAGGTTTTTTCGAATGTATTGATCACTTCTGTCTGGTTTTCTATTTTGGCGGGTTTGAAAATATTTTTGGATTAGTTTTGGCAGGTTTGAAAATATTTTGGCTCTTTGCGCAGAGATGACGGTGCCGGTTGCGGTGCGCTCCGGGGCGGTCCTTCTGCGGAAAGACGCCTGGCAGCGGCACTTGGGACAGCTCCGCGTCTCTGTATTCTGCGTTTCTTGCCTTCTGCATCTCAGCAAAATGCTTTCCCACTAGGTCTAGCAAGGAGAAACTGTGGCAGCTGAGTAGATGTAGCCCGGCCCGCCCTTTGAAGTTGACAAGTTCTTGGCATCTCAGAGCCTCAAGGGAAGAGCAAGGTTATCTATGGTAGGCTGGGGCAGAACTAGCAGCAAGCAGAGCAAAGTTGTCCAAGAATAGCTTCCATTGGAATGCTAATGGCAATTGAAGAGGCAGGCCAGTGGCAAGCCACTAGCTTCTAGCAGTTTGAAAGTTGCAGACACAGTGCAGGTGTTGTGCGGCTTCTTTCTTGGCCTCCTAGAAGGTGCCGCGCTCTCCGTCTCTTGCTTGCCAATATGTTGCCGTGTTCCTCCTATTGTTTGGTTTGTTTTGATTTGTTTTGATGATCTTTTGGCGGGTTTTCGGAATGTTTTGGTGGTGTTTTAGAATGTTTTGTTTTCTCTTGTGTTGTTTTTATTGTCTTGGCAGGTTGTGGAACGTTTGGATTCGTTTTGGCGGGTTTTAAAATATTTTGGCGGGTATTTGGAATGTTTTGGTTTGTTTTCATTTGTTTTGATTATGTTTTGGCAAGTTATTGAAAGTTTTGATCACTTCTGACTGGTTTTCTAGTATTTTGGCATCTTTTCAGAATGTTTTGATCAGTTTTGGCAGGTTGTAAACTATTTTGTCGGGTTTTTGGAATGTTTTGGTTGGTTTTGATTTGTTTTTATGATGTTTTGCCAAGTTTTTTGAATGTTTTGATCAGTTCTGGCTGGTTTTCTAATGTTTTGGCATTTTTTCAGAATGTTTTGATGAGTTTTGTGGGTCTAAATTATTTTGGCGGGTTTTCGGAATATTTTGGTTGGTTTTGATTTGTTTTTATGATGTTTTGGCGGGTTTTCGGAATGTTTTGGTTGGGTTTTAGAATGTTTTGTATTCTCTTGAGTTGTTTTTATTGTCTTGGCAGGTTTTGGAATGTTTGGATTCCTTTTGGCGGGGTTTAAAATATTTTGGCGGGTATTTGGAATGTTTTGGCGGATATTCGGAATGTTTTGATTAGTTTTGACGGGTTTTGAAATATTTTGGCCGGTTTTTAGAAGGTTTTGATTCTGTTTAGCCCAGTTTTTGGTGTGTTTGGATTAGCTTTGGTGGGCTTTATCATGTTTTGTCAGGTTTTTTCGAATGTATTGATCACTTCTGTCTGGTTTTCTATTTTGGCGGGTTTGAAAATATTTTTGGATTAGTTTTGGCAGGTTTGAAAATATTTTGGCTCTTTGCGCAGAGATGACGGTGCCGGTTGCGGTGCGCTCCGGGGCGGTCCTTCTGCGGAAAGACGCCTGGCAGCGGCACTTGGGACAGCTCCGCGTCTCTGTATTCTGCGTTTCTTGCCTTCTGCATCTCAGCAAAATGCTTTCCCACTAGGTCTAGCAAGGAGAAACTGTGGCAGCTGAGTAGATGTAGCCCGGCCCGCCCTTTGAAGTTGACAAGTTCTTGGCATCTCAGAGCCTCAAGGGAAGAGCAAGGTTATCTATGGTAGGCTGGGGCAGAACTAGCAGCAAGCAGAGCAAAGTTGTCCAAGAATAGCTTCCATTGGAATGCTAATGGCAATTGAAGAGGCAGGCCAGTGGCAAGCCACTAGCTTCTAGCAGTTTGAAAGTTGCAGACACAGTGCAGGTGTTGTGCGGCTTCTTTCTTGGCCTCCTAGAAGGTGCCGCGCTCTCCGTCTCTTGCTTGCCAATATGTTGCCGTGTTCCTCCTATTGTTTGGTTTGTTTTGATTTGTTTTGATGATCTTTTGGTGGGTTTTCGGAATGTTTTGGTGGTGTTTTAGAATGTTTTGTTTTCTCTTGTGTTGTTTTTATTGTCTTGGCAGGTTGTGGAACGTTTGGATTCGTTTTGGCGGGTTTTAAAATATTTTGGCGGGTATTTGGAATGTTTTGGTTTGCTTTCATTTGTTTTGATTATGTTTTGGCAAGTTATTGAAAGTTTTGATCACTTCTGACTGGTTTTCTAGTATTTTGGCATCTTTTCAGAATGTTTTGATCAGTTTTGGCAGGTTGTAAACTATTTTGTCGGGTTTTTGGAATGTTTTGGTTGGTTTTGATTTGTTTTTATGATGTTTTGCCAAGTTTTTGGAATGTTTTGATCAGTTCTGGCTGGTTTTCTAATGTTTTGGCATTTTTTCAGAATGTTTTGATGAGTTTTGTGGGTCTAAATTATTTTGGCGGGTTTTCGGAATATTTTGGTTGGTTTTGATTTGTTTTTATGATGTTTTGGCGGGTTTTCGGAATGTTTTGTATTCTCTTGAGTTGTTTTTATTGTGTTGGCAGGTTTTGGAATGTTTGGATTCCTTTTGGCGGGGTTTAAAATATTTTGGCGGGTATTTGGAATGTTTTGGCGGGTATTCGGAATGTTTTGATTAGTTTTGACGGGTTTTGAAATATTTTGGCCGGTTTTTAGAAGGTTTTGATTCTGTTTAGCCCAGTTTTTGGTGTGTTTGGATTAGCTTTGGTGGGCTTTATCATGTTTTGTCAGGTTTTTTCGAATGTATTGATCACTTCTGTCTGGTTTTCTATTTTGGCGGGTTTGAAAATATTTTTGGATGAGTTTTGGCGGGTTTTCAAATATTTTGGCTCTTTGCGCAGAGATGACGGTGCCGGTTGCGGTGCGCTCCGGGGCGCTCCTTCTGCGGCAAGACGCCTGGCAGCGGCACTTGGGACAGCTCCGCGTCTCCGTATTCTGCGTTTCTTGCCTTCTGCATCTCAGCAAAATGCTTTCCCACTAGGTCTAGCAAGGAGAAACTGTGGCAGCTGAGTAGATGTAGCCCGGCCCGCCCTTTGAAGTTGACAAGTTCTTGGCATCTCAGAGCCTCAAGGGAAGAGCAAGGTTATCTATGGTAGGCTGGGGCAGAACTAGCAGCAAGCAGAGCAAAGTTGTCCAAGAATAGCTTCCATTGGAATGCTAATGGCAATTGAAGAGGCAGGCCAGTGGCAAGCCACTAGCTTCTAGCAGTTTGAAAGTTGCAGACACAGTGCAGGTGTTGTGCGGCTTCTTTCTTGGCCTCCTAGAAGGTGCCGTGGTGCCGCGCTCTCCGTCTCTTGCTTGCCAATATGTTGCCGTGTTCCTCCTATTGTTTGGTTTGTTTTGATTTGTTTTGATGATCTTTTGGCGGGTTTTCGGAATGTTTTGGTGGTGTTTTAGAATGTTTTGTTTTCTCTTGTGTTGTTTTTATTGTCTTGGCAGGTTGTGGAACGTTTGGATTCGTTTTGGCGGGTTTTAAAATATTTTGGCGGGTATTTGGAATGTTTTGGTTTGTTTTCATTTGTTTTGATTATGTTTTGGCAAGTTATTGAAAGTTTTGATCACTTCTGACTGGTTTTCTAGTATTTTGGCATCTTTTCAGAATGTTTTGATCAGTTTTGGCAGGTTGTAAACTATTTTGTCGGGTTTTTGGAATGTTTTGGTTGGTTTTGATTTGTTTTTATGATGTTTTGCCAAGTTTTTGGAATGTTTTGATCAGTTCTGGCTGGTTTTCTAATGTTTTGGCATTTTTTCAGAATGTTTTGATGAGTTTTGTGGGTCTAAATTATTTTGGCGGGTTTTCGGAATATTTTGGTTGGTTTTGATTTGTTTTTATGATGTTTTGGCGGGTTTTCGGAATGTTTTGTATTCTCTTGAGTTGTTTTTATTGTGTTGGCAGGTTTTGGAATGTTTGGATTCCTTTTGGCGGGGTTTAAAATATTTTGGCGGGTATTTGGAATGTTTTGGCGGGTATTCGGAATGTTTTGATTAGTTTTGACGGGTTTTGAAATATTTTGGCCGGTTTTTAGAAGGTTTTGATTCTGTTTAGCCCAGTTTTTGGTGTGTTTGGATTAGCTTTGGTGGGCTTTATCATGTTTTGTCAGGTTTTTTCGAATGTATTGATCACTTCTGTCTGGTTTTCTATTTTGGCGGGTTTGAAAATATTTTTGGATGAGTTTTGGCGGGTTTTCAAATATTTTGGCTCTTTGCGCAGAGATGACGGTGCCGGTTGCGGTGCGCTCCGGGGCGGTCCTTCTGCGGCAAGACGCCTGGCAGCGGCACTTGGGACAGCTCCGCGTCTCCGTATTCTGCGTTTCTTGCCTTCTGCATCTCAGCAAAATGCTTTCCCACTAGGTCTAGCAAGGAGAAACTGTGGCAGCTGAGTAGATGTAGCCCGGCCCGCCCTTTGAAGTTGACAAGTTCTTGGCATCTCAGAGCCTCAAGGGAAGAGCAAGGTTATCTATGGTAGGCTGGGGCAGAACTAGCAGCAAGCAGAGCAAAGTTGTCCAAGAATAGCTTCCATTGGAATGCTAATGGCAATTGAAGAGGCAGGCCAGTGGCAAGCCACTAGCTTCTAGCAGTTTGAAAGTTGCAGACACAGTGCAGGTGTTGTGCGGCTTCTTTCTTGGCCTCCTAGAAGGTGCCGTGGTGCCGCGCTCTCCGTCTCTTGCTTGCCAATATGTTGCCGTGTTCCTCCTATTGTTTGGTTTGTTTTGATTTGTTTTGATGATCTTTTGGCGGGTTTTCGGAATGTTTTGGTGGTGTTTTAGAATGTTTTGTTTTCTCTTGTGTTGTTTTTATTGTCTTGGCAGGTTGTGGAACGTTTGGATTCGTTTTGGCGGGTTTTAAAATATTTTGGCGGGTATTTGGAATGTTTTGGTTTGTTTTCATTTGTTTTGATTATGTTTTGGCAAGTTATTGAAAGTTTTGATCACTTCTGACTGGTTTTCTAGTATTTTGGCATCTTTTCAGAATGTTTTGATCAGTTTTGGCAGGTTGTAAACTATTTTGTCGGGTTTTTGGAATGTTTTGGTTGGTTTTGATTTGTTTTTATGATGTTTTGCCAAGTTTTTGGAATGTTTTGATCAGTTCTGGCTGGTTTTCTAATGTTTTGGCATTTTTTCAGAATGTTTTGATGAGTTTTGTGGGTCTAAATTATTTTGGCGGGTTTTCGGAATATTTTGGTTGGTTTTGATTTGTTTTTATGATGTTTTGTCGGGTTTTCGGGAATGTTTTGGTTGGGTTTTAGAATGTTTTGTATTCTCTTGAGTTGTTTTTATTGTGTTGGCAGGTTTTGGAATGTTTGGATTCCTTTTGGCGGGGTTTAAAATATTTTGGCGGGTATTTGGAATGTTTTGGCAGGTATTCGGAATGTTTTGATTAGTTTTGACGGGTTTTGAAATATTTTGGCCGGTTTTTAGAAGGTTTTGATTCTGTTTAGCCCAGTTTTTGGTGTGTTTGGATTAGCTTTGGTGGGCTTTATCATGTTTTGTCAGGTTTTTTCGAATGTATTGATCACTTCTGTCTGGTTTTCTATTTTGGCGGGTTTGAAAATATTTTTGGATGAGTTTTGGCGGGTTTGAAAATATTTTGGCTCTTTGCGCAGAGATGACGGTGCCGGTTGCGGTGCGCTCCGGGGCGCTCCTTCTGCGGAAAGACGCCTGGCAGCGGCACTTGGGACAGCTCCGCGTCTCCGTATTCTGCGTTTCTTGCCTTCTGCATCTCAGCAAAATGCTTTCCCACTAGGTCTAGCAAGGAGAAACTGTGGCAGCTGAGTAGATGTAGCCCGGCCCGCCCTTTGAAGTTGACAAGTTCTTGGCATCTCAGAGCCTCAAGGGAAGAGCAAGGTTATCTATGGTAGGCTGGGGCAGAACTAGCAGCAAGCAGAGCAAAGTTGTCCAAGAATAGCTTCCATTGGAATGCTAATGGCAATTGAAGAGGCAGGCCAGTGGCAAGCCACTAGCTTCTAGCAGTTTGAAAGTTGCAGACACAGTGCAGGTGTTGTGCGGCTTCTTTCTTGGCCTCCTAGAAGGTGCCGCGCTCTCCGTCTCTTGCTTGCCAATATGTTGCCGTGTTCCTCCTATTGTTTGGTTTGTTTTGATTTGTTTTGATGATCTTTTGGTGGGTTTTCGGAATGTTTTGGTGGTGTTTTAGAATGTTTTGTTTTCTCTTGTGTTGTTTTTATTGTCTTGGCAGGTTGTGGAACGTTTGGATTCGTTTTGGCGGGTTTTAAAATATTTTGGCGGGTATTTGGAATGTTTTGGTTTGTTTTCATTTGTTTTGATTATGTTTTGGCAAGTTATTGAAAGTTTTGATCACTTCTGACTGGTTTTCTAGTATTTTGGCATCTTTTCAGAATGTTTTGATCAGTTTTGGCAGGTTGTAAACTATTTTGTCGGGTTTTTGGAATGTTTTGGTTGGTTTTGATTTGTTTTTATGATGTTTTGCCAAGTTTTTTGAATGTTTTGATCAGTTCTGGCTGGTTTTCTAATGTTTTGGCATTTTTTCAGAATGTTTTGATGAGTTTTGTGGGTCTAAATTATTTTGGCGGGTTTTCGGAATATTTTGGTTGGTTTTGATTTGTTTTTATGATGTTTTGGCGGGTTTTCGGAATGTTTTGGTTGGGTTTTAGAATGTTTTGTATTCTCTTGAGTTGTTTTTATTGTGTTGGCAGGTTTTGGAATGTTTGGATTCCTTTTGGCGGGGTTTAAAATATTTTGGCGGGTATTTGGAATGTTTTGGCGGGTATTCGGAATGTTTTGATTAGTTTTGACGGGTTTTGAAATATTTTGGCCGGTTTTTAGAAGGTTTTGATTCTGTTTAGCCCAGTTTTTGGTGTGTTTGGATTAGCTTTGGTGGGCTTTATCATGTTTTGTCAGGTTTTTTCGAATGTATTGATCACTTCTGTCTGGTTTTCTATTTTGGCGGGTTTGAAAATATTTTTGGATGAGTTTTGGCGGGTTTTCAAATATTTTGGCTCTTTGCGCAGAGATGACGGTGCCGGTTGCGGTGCGCTCCGGGGCGCTCCTTCTGCGGAAAGACGCCTGGCAGCGGCACTTGGGACAGCTCCGCGTCTCCGTATTCTGCGTTTCTTGCCTTCTGCATCTCAGCAAAATGCTTTCCCACTAGGTCTAGCAAGGAGAAACTGTGGCAGCTGAGTAGATGTAGCCCGGCCCGCCCTTTGAAGTTGACAAGTTCTTGGCATCTCAGAGCCTCAAGGGAAGAGCAAGGTTATCTATGGTAGGCTGGGGCAGAACTAGCAGCAAGCAGAGCAAAGTTGTCCAAGAATAGCTTCCATTGGAATGCTAATGGCAATTGAAGAGGCAGGCCAGTGGCAAGCCACTAGCTTCTAGCAGTTTGAAAGTTGCAGACACAGTGCAGGTGTTGTGCGGCTTCTTTCTTGGCCTCCTAAAAGGTGCCGTGGTGCCGCGCTCTCCGTCTCTTGCTTGCCAATATGTTGCCGTGTTCCTCCTATTGTTTGGTTTGTTTTGATTTGTTTTGATGATCTTTTGGCGGGTTTTCGGAATGTTTTGGTGGTGTTTTAGAATGTTTTGTTTTCTCTTGTGTTGTTTTTATTGTCTTGGCAGGTTGTGGAACGTTTGGATTCGTTTTGGCGGGTTTTAAAATATTTTGGCGGGTATTTGGAATGTTTTGGTTTGCTTTCATTTGTTTTGATTATGTTTTGGCAATTTATTGAATGTTTCGATCACTTCTGACTGGTTTTCTAGTATTTTGGCATCTTTTCAGAATGTTTTGATCAGTTTTGGCAGGTTGTAAACTATTTTGTCAGGTTTTTTGAATGTTTTGGTTGGTTTTGATTTGTTTTTATGATGTTTTGCCAAGTTTTTTGAATGTTTTGATCAATTCTGGCTGGTTTTCTAATGTTTTGGCATTTTTTCAGAATGTTTTGATGAGTTTTGTGGGTCTAAATTATTTTGGCGGGTTTTCGGAATATTTTGGTTGGTTTTGATTTGTTTTTATGATGTTTTGTCGGGTTTTCGGGAATGTTTTGGTTGGGTTTTAGAATGTTTTGTATTCTCTTGAGTTGTTTTTATTGTGTTGGCATGTTTTGGAATGTTTGGATTCCTTTTGGCGGGGTTTAAAATATTTTGGCGGGTATTTGGAATGTTTTGGCGGGTATTCGGAATGTTTGGATTAGTTTTGACGGGTTTTGAAATATTTTGGCCGGTTTTTAGAAGGTTTTGATTCTGTTTAGCCCAGTTTTTGGTGTGTTTGGATTAGCTTTGGTGGGCTTTATCATGTTTTGTCAGGTTTTTTCGAATGTATTGATCACTTCTGTCTGGTTTTCTATTTTGGCGGGTTTGAAAATATTTTTGGATTAGTTTTGGCGGGTTTTCAAATATTTTGGCTCTTTGCGCAGAGACGACGGTGCCGGTTGCGGTGCGCTCCGGGGCGCTCCTTCTGCGGCAAGACGCCTGGCAGCGGCACTTGGGACAGCTCCGCGTCTCCGTATTCTGCGTTTCTTGCCTTCTGCATCTCAGCAAAATGCTTTCCCACTAGGTCTAGCAAGGAGAAACTGTGGCAGCTGAGTAGATGTAGCCCGGCCCGCCCTTTGAAGTTGACAAGTTCTTGGCATCTCAGAGCCTCAAGGGAAGAGCAAGGTTATCTATGGTAGGCTGGGGCAGAACTAGCAGCAAGCAGAGCAAAGTTGTCCAAGAATAGCTTCCATTGGAATGCTAATGGCAATTGAAGAGGCAGGCCAGTGGCAAGCCACTAGCTTCTAGCAGTTTGAAAGTTGCAGACACAGTGCAGGTGTTGTGCGGCTTCTTTCTTGGCCTCCTAGAAGGTGCCGCGCTCTCCGTCTCTTGCTTGCCAATATGTTGCCGTGTTCCTCCTATTGTTTGGTTTGTTTTGATTTGTTTTGATGATCTTTTGGCGGGTTTTCGGAATGTTTTGGTGGTGTTTTAGAATGTTTTGTTTTCTCTTGTGTTGTTTTTATTGTCTTGGCATGTTGTGGAACGTTTGGATTCGTTTTGGCGGGTTTTAAAATATTTTGGCGGGTATTTGGAATGTTTTGGTTTGCTTTCATTTGTTTTGATTATGTTTTGGCAAGTTATTGAAAGTTTTGATCACTTCTGACTGGTTTTCTAGTATTTTGGCATCTTTTCAGAATGTTTTGATCAGTTTTGGCAGGTTGTAAACTATTTTGTCGGGTTTTTGGAATGTTTTGGTTGGTTTTGATTTGTTTTTATGATGTTTTGCCAAGTTTTTTGAATGTTTTGATCAGTTCTGGCTGGTTTTCTAATGTTTTGGCATTTTTTCAGAATGTTTTGATGAGTTTTGTGGGTCTAAATTATTTTGGCGGGTTTTCGGAATATTTTGGTTGGTTTTGATTTGTTTTTATGATGTTTTGGCGGGTTTTCGGAATGTTTTGGTTGGGTTTTAGAATGTTTTGTATTCTCTTGAGTTGTTTTTATTGTGTTGGCAGGTTTTGGAATGTTTGGATTCCTTTTGGCGGGGTTTAAAATATTTTGGCGGGTATTTGGAATGTTTTGGCGGGTATTCGGAATGTTTTGATTAGTTTTGACGGGTTTTGAAATATTTTGGCCGGTTTTTAGAAGGTTTTGATTCTGTTTAGCCCAGTTTTTGGTGTGTTTGGATTAGCTTTGGTGGGCTTTATCATGTTTTGTCAGGTTTTTTCGAATGTATTGATCACTTCTGTCTGGTTTTCTATTTTGGCGGGTTTGAAAATATTTTTGGATTAGTTTTGGCGGGTTTTCAAATATTTTGGCTCTTTGCGCAGAGACGACGGTGCCGGTTGCGGTGCGCTCCGGGGCGCTCCTTCTGCGGCAAGACGCCTGGCAGCGGCACTTGGGACAGCTCCGCGTCTCCGTATTCTGCGTTTCTTGCCTTCTGCATCTCAGCAAAATGCTTTCCCACTAGGTCTAGCAAGGAGAAACTGTGGCAGCTGAGTAGATGTAGCCCGGCCCGCCCTTTGAAGTTGACAAGTTCTTGGCATCTCAGAGCCTCAAGGGAAGAGCAAGGTTATCTATGGTAGGCTGGGGCAGAACTAGCAGCAAGCAGAGCAAAGTTGTCCAAGAATAGCTTCCATTGGAATGCTAATGGCAATTGAAGAGGCAGGCCAGTGGCAAGCCACTAGCTTCTAGCAGTTTGAAAGTTGCAGACACAGTGCAGGTGTTGTGCGGCTTCTTTCTTGGCCTCCTAGAAGGTGCCGCGCTCTCCGTCTCTTGCTTGCCAATATGTTGCCGTGTTCCTCCTATTGTTTGGTTTGTTTTGATTTGTTTTGATGATCTTTTGGCGGGTTTTCGGAATGTTTTGGTGGTGTTTTAGAATGTTTTGTTTTCTCTTGTGTTGTTTTTATTGTCTTGGCATGTTGTGGAACGTTTGGATTCGTTTTGGCGGGTTTTAAAATATTTTGGCGGGTATTTGGAATGTTTTGGTTTGCTTTCATTTGTTTTGATTATGTTTTGGCAAGTTATTGAAAGTTTTGATCACTTCTGACTGGTTTTCTAGTATTTTGGCATCTTTTCAGAATGTTTTGATCAGTTTTGGCAGGTTGTAAACTATTTTGTCGGGTTTTTGGAATGTTTTGGTTGGTTTTGATTTGTTTTTATGATGTTTTGCCAAGTTTTTTGAATGTTTTGATCAGTTCTGGCTGGTTTTCTAATGTTTTGGCATTTTTTCAGAATGTTTTGATGAGTTTTGTGGGTCTAAATTATTTTGGCGGGTTTTCGGAATATTTTGGTTGGTTTTGATTTGTTTTTATGATGTTTTGGCGGGTTTTCGGAATGTTTTGGTTGGGTTTTAGAATGTTTTGTATTCTCTTGAGTTGTTTTTATTGTGTTGGCAGGTTTTGGAATGTTTGGATTCCTTTTGGCGGGGTTTAAAATATTTTGGCGGGTATTTGGAATGTTTTGGCGGGTATTCGGAATGTTTTGATTAGTTTTGACGGGTTTTGAAATATTTTGGCCGGTTTTTAGAAGGTTTTGATTCTGTTTAGCCCAGTTTTTGGTGTGTTTGGATTAGCTTTGGTGGGCTTTATCATGTTTTGTCAGGTTTTTTCGAATGTATTGATCACTTCTGTCTGGTTTTCTATTTTGGCGGGTTTGAAAATATTTTTGGATTAGTTTTGGCAGGTTTTCAAATATTTTGGCTCTTTGCGCAGAGATGACGGTGCCGGTTGCGGTGCGCTCCGGGGCGGTCCTTCTGCGGAAAGACGCCTGGCAGCGGCACTTGGGACAGCTCCGCGTCTCTGTATTCTGCGTTTCTTGCCTTCTGCATCTCAGCAAAATGCTTTCCCACTAGGTCTAGCAAGGAGAAACTGTGGCAGCTGAGTAGATGTAGCCCGGCCCGCCCTTTGAAGTTGACAAGTTCTTGGCATCTCAGAGCCTCAAGGGAAGAGCAAGGTTATCTATGGTAGGCTGGGGCAGAACTAGCAGCAAGCAGAGCAAAGTTGTCCAAGAATAGCTTCCATTGGAATGCTAATGGCAATTGAAGAGGCAGGCCAGTGGCAAGCCACTAGCTTCTAGCAGTTTGAAAGTTGCAGACACAGTGCAGGTGTTGTGCGGCTTCTTTCTTGGCCTCCTAGAAGGTGCCGCGCTCTCCGTCTCTTGCTTGCCAATATGTTGCCGTGTTCCTCCTATTGTTTGGTTTGTTTTGATTTGTTTTGATGATCTTTTGGTGGGTTTTCGGAATGTTTTGGTGGTGTTTTAGAATGTTTTGTTTTCTCTTGTGTTGTTTTTATTGTCTTGGCAGGTTGTGGAACGTTTGGATTCGTTTTGGCGGGTTTTAAAATATTTTGGCGGGTATTTGGAATGTTTTGGTTTGCTTTCATTTGTTTTGATTATGTTTTGGCAAGTTATTGAATGTTTCGATCACTTCTGACTGGTTTTCTAGTATTTTGGCATCTTTTCAGAATGTTTTGATCAGTTTTGGCAGGTTGTAAACTATTTTGTCAGGTTTTTGGAATGTTTTGGTTGGTTTTGATTTGTTTTTATGATGTTTTGCCAAGTTTTTTGAATGTTTTGATCAGTTCTGGCTGGTTTTCTAATGTTTTGGCATTTTTTCAGAATGTTTTGATGAGTTTTGTGGGTCTAAATTATTTTGGCGGGTTTTCGGAATATTTTGGTTGGTTTTGATTTGTTTTTATGATGTTTTGGCGGGTTTTCGGAATGTTTTGTTTGGGTTTTAGAATGTTTTGTATTCTCTTGAGTTGTTTTTATTGTGTTGGCAGGTTTTGGAATGTTTGGATTCCTTTTGGCGGGGTTTAAAATATTTTGGCGGGTATTTGGAATGTTTTGGCGGGTATTCGGAATGTTTTGATTAGTTTTGACGGGTTTTGAAATATTTTGGCCGGTTTTTAGAAGG
Source organism: Passer domesticus (assembly GCF_036417665.1). Taxonomy (NCBI): domain Eukaryota; kingdom Metazoa; phylum Chordata; class Aves; order Passeriformes; family Passeridae; genus Passer; species Passer domesticus. Next base: position 29,378,993 of record NC_087480.1, on the reverse strand, counting down.
TTTTGATTCTGTTTAGCCCAGTTTTTGGTGTGTTTGGATTAGCTTTGGTGGGCTTTATCATGTTTTGTCAGGTTTTTTCGAATGTATTGATCACTTCTGTCTGGTTTTCTATTTTGGCGGGTTTGAAAATATTTTTGGATGAGTTTTGGCGGGTTTTCAAAGATTTTGGCTCTTTGCGCAGAGATGACGGTGCCGGTTGCGGTGCGCTCCGGGGCGCTCCTTCTGCGGAAAGACGCCTGGCAGCGGCACTTGGGACAGCTCCGCGTCTCCGTATTCTGCGTTTCTTGCCTTCTGCATCTCAGCAAAATGCTTTCCCACTAGGTCTAGCAAGGAGAAACTGTGGCAGCTGAGTAGATGTAGCCCGGCCCGCCCTTTGAAGTTGACAAGTTCTTGGCATCTCAGAGCCTCAAGGGAAGAGCAAGGTTATCTATGGTAGGCTGGGGCAGAACTAGCAGCAAGCAGAGCAAAGTTGTCCAAGAATAGCTTCCATTGGAATGCTAATGGCAATTGAAGAGGCAGGCCAGTGGCAAGCCACTAGCTTCTAGCAGTTTGAAAGTTGCAGACACAGTGCAGGTGTTGTGCGGCTTCTTTCTTGGCCTCCTAGAAGGTGCCGCGCTCTCCGTCTCTTGCTTGCCAATATGTTGCCGTGTTCCTCCTATTGTTTGGTTTGTTTTGATTTGTTTTGATGATCTTTTGGTGGGTTTTCGGAATGTTTTGGTGGTGTTTTAGAATGTTTTGTTTTCTCTTGTGTTGTTTTTATTGTCTTGGCAGGTTGTGGAACGTTTGGATTCGTTTTGGCGGGTTTTAAAATATTTTGGCGGGTATTTGGAATGTTTTGGTTTGCTTTCATTTGTTTTGATTATGTTTTGGCAAGTTATTGAATGTTTCGATCACTTCTGACTGGTTTTCTAGTATTTTGGCATCTTTTCAGAATGTTTTGATCAGTTTTGGCAGGTTGTAAACTATTTTGTCAGGTTTTTGGAATGTTTTGGTTGGTTTTGATTTGTTTTTATGATGTTTTGCCAAGTTTTTTGAATGTTTTGATCAGTTCTGGCTGGTTTTCTAATGTTTTGGCATTTTTTCAGAATGTTTTGATGAGTTTTGTGGGTCTAAATTATTTTGGCGGGTTTTCGGAATATTTTGGTTGGTTTTGATTTGTTTTTATGATGTTTTGGCGGGTTTTCGGAATGTTTTGTTTGGGTTTTAGAATGTTTTGTATTCTCTTGAGTTGTTTTTATTGTGTTGGCAGGTTTTGGAATGTTTGGATTCCTTTTGGCGGGGTTTAAAATATTTTGGCGGGTATTTGGAATGTTTTGGCGGGTATTCGGAATGTTTTGATTAGTTTTGACGGGTTTTGAAATATTTTGGCCGGTTTTTAGAAGGTTTTGATTCTGTTTAGCCCAGTTTTTGGTGTGTTTGGATTAGCTTTGGTGGGCTTTATCATGTTTTGTCAGGTTTTTTCGAATGTATTGATCACTTCTGTCTGGTTTTCTATTTTGGCGGGTTTGAAAATATTTTTGGATGAGTTTTGGCGGGTTTTCAAAGATTTTGGCTCTTTGCGCAGAGATGACGGTGCCGGTTGCGGTGCGCTCCGGGGCGCTCCTTCTGCGGAAAGACGCCTGGCAGCGGCACTTGGGACAGCTCCGCGTCTCCGTATTCTGCGTTTCTTGCCTTCTGCATCTCAGCAAAATGCTTTCCCACTAGGTCTAGCAAGGAGAAACTGTGGCAGCTGAGTAGATGTAGCCCGGCCCGCCCTTTGAAGTTGACAAGTTCTTGGCATCTCAGAGCCTCAAGGGAAGAGCAAGGTTATCTATGGTAGGCTGGGGCAGAACTAGCAGCAAGCAGAGCAAAGTTGTCCAAGAATAGCTTCCATTGGAATGCTAATGGCAATTGAAGAGGCAGGCCAGTGGCAAGCCACTAGCTTCTAGCAGTTTGAAAGTTGCAGACACAGTGCAGGTGTTGTGCGGCTTCTTTCTTGGCCTCCTAGAAGGTGCCGTGGTGCCGCGCTCTCCGTCTCTTGCTTGCCAATATGTTGCCGTGTTCCTCCTATTGTTTGGTTTGTTTTGATTTGTTTGATGATCTTTTGGCGGGTTTTCGGAATGTTTTGGTGGTGTTTTAGAATGTTTTGTTTTCTCTTGTGTTGTTTTTATTGTCTTGGCAGGTTGTGGAACGTTTGGATTCGTTTTGGCGGGTTTTAAAATATTTTGGCGGGTATTTGGAATGTTTTGGTTTGCTTTCATTTGTTTTGATTATGTTTTGGCAAGTTATTGAAAGTTTTGATCACTTCTGACTGGTTTTCTAGTATTTTGGCATCTTTTCAGAATGTTTTGATCAGTTTTGGCAGGTTGTAAACTATTTTGTCGGGTTTTTGGAATGTTTTGGTTGGTTTTGATTTGTTTTTATGATGTTTTGCCAAGTTTTTGGAATGTTTTGATCAGTTCTGGCTGGTTTTCTAATGTTTTGGCATTTTTTCAGAATGTTTTGATGAGTTTTGTGGGTCTAAATTATTTTGGCGGGTTTTCGGAATATTTTGGTTGGTTTTGATTTGTTTTTATGATGTTTTGTCGGGTTTTCGGGAATGTTTTGGTTGGGTTTTAGAATGTTTTGTATTCTCTTGAGTTGTTTTTATTGTGTTGGCAGGTTTTGGAATGTTTGGATTCCTTTTGGCGGGGTTTAAAATATTTTGGCGGGTATTTGGAATGTTTTGGCGGGTATTCGGAATGTTTTGATTAGTTTTGACGGGTTTTGAAATATTTTGGCCGGTTTTTAGAAGGTTTTGATTCTGTTTAGCCCAGTTTTTGGTGTGTTTGGATTAGCTTTGGTGGGCTTTATCATGTTTTGTCAGGTTTTTTCGAATGTATTGATCACTTCTGTCTGGTTTTCTATTTTGGCGGGTTTGAAAATATTTTTGGATTAGTTTTGGCAGGTTTTCAAATATTTTGGCTCTTTGCGCAGAGATGACGGTGCCGGTTGCGGTGCGCTCCGGGGCGCTCCTTCTGCGGAAAAACGCCTGGCAGTGGCACTTGGGACAGCTCCGCGTCTCTGTATTCTGCGTTTCTTGCCTTCTGCATCTCAGCAAAATGCTTTCCCACTAGGTCTAGCAAGGAGAAACTGTGGCAGCTGAGTAGATGTAGCCCGGCCCGCCCTTTGAAGTTGACAAGTTCTTGGCATCTCAGAGCCTCAAGGGAAGAGCAAGGTTATCTATGGTAGGCTGGGGCAGAACTAGCAGCAAGCAGAGCAAAGTTGTCCAAGAATAGCTTCCATTGGAATGCTAATGGCAATTGAAGAGGCAGGCCAGTGGCAAGCCACTAGCTTCTAGCAGTTTGAAAGTTGCAGACACAGTGCAGGTGTTGTGCGGCTTCTTTCTTGGCCTCCTAGAAGGTGCCGCGCTCTCCGTCTCTTGCTTGCCAATATGTTGCCGTGTTCCTCCTATTGTTTGGTTTGTTTTGATTTGTTTTGATGATCTTTTGGCGGGTTTTCGGAATGTTTTGGTGGTGTTTTAGAATGTTTTGTTTTCTCTTGTGTTGTTTTTATTGTCTTGGCAGGTTGTGGAACGTTTGGATTCGTTTTGGCGGGTTTTAAAATATTTTGGCGGGTATTTGGAATGTTTTGGTTTGCTTTCATTTGTTTTGATTATGTTTTGGCAAGTTATTGAATGTTTCGATCACTTCTGACTGGTTTTCTAGTATTTTGGCATCTTTTCAGAATGTTTTGATCAGTTTTGGCAGGTTGTAAACTATTTTGTCAGGTTTTTTGAATGTTTTGGTTGGTTTTGATTTGTTTTTATGATGTTTTGCCAAGTTTTTTGAATGTTTTGATCAGTTCTGGCTGGTTTTCTAATGTTTTGGCATTTTTTCAGAATGTTTTGATGAGTTTTGTGGGTCTAAATTATTTTGGCGGGTTTTCGGAATATTTTGGTTGGTTTTGATTTGTTTTTATGATGTTTTGTCGGGTTTTCGGGAATGTTTTGGTTGGGTTTTAGAATGTTTTGTATTCTCTTGAGTTGTTTTTATTGTGTTGGCAGGTTTTGGAATGTTTGGATTCCTTTTGGCGGGGTTTAAAATATTTTGGCGGGTATTTGGAATGTTTTGGCGGGTATTCGGAATGTTTTGATTAGTTTTGACGGGTTTTGAAATATTTTGGCCGGTTTTTAGAAGGTTTTGATTCTGTTTAGCCCAGTTTTTGGTGTGTTTGGATTAGCTTTGGTGGGCTTTATCATGTTTTGTCAGGTTTTTTCGAATGTATTGATCACTTCTGTCTGGTTTTCTATTTTGGCGGGTTTGAAAATATTTTTGGATGAGTTTTGGCGGGTTTTCAAAGATTTTGGCTCTTTGCGCAGAGACGACGGTGCCGGTTGCGGTGCGCTCCGGGGCGCTCCTTCTGCGGCAAGACGCCTGGCAGCGGCACTTGGGACAGCTCCGCGTCTCCGTATTCTGCGTTTCTTGCCTTCTGCATCTCAGCAAAATGCTTTCCCACTAGGTCTAGCAAGGAGAAACTGTGGCAGCTGAGTAGATGTAGCCCGGCCCGCCCTTTGAAGTTGACAAGTTCTTGGCATCTCAGAGCCTCAAGGGAAGAGCAAGGTTATCTATGGTAGGCTGGGGCAGAACTAGCAGCAAGCAGAGCAAAGTTGTCCAAGAATAGCTTCCATTGGAATGCTAATGGCAATTGAAGAGGCAGGCCAGTGGCAAGCCACTAGCTTCTAGCAGTTTGAAAGTTGCAGACACAGTGCAGGTGTTGTGCGGCTTCTTTCTTGGCCTCCTAGAAGGTGCCGCGCTCTCCGTCTCTTGCTTGCCAATATGTTGCCGTGTTCCTCCTATTGTTTGGTTTGTTTTGATTTGTTTTGATGATCTTTTGGCGGGTTTTCGGAATGTTTTGGTGGTGTTTTAGAATGTTTTGTTTTCTCTTGTGTTGTTTTTATTGTCTTGGCATGTTGTGGAACGTTTGGATTCGTTTTGGCGGGTTTTAAAATATTTTGGCGGGTATTTGGAATGTTTTGGTTTGCTTTCATTTGTTTTGATTATGTTTTGGCAAGTTATTGAAAGTTTTGATCACTTCTGACTGGTTTTCTAGTATTTTGGCATCTTTTCAGAATGTTTTGATCAGTTTTGGCAGGTTGTAAACTATTTTGTCGGGTTTTTGGAATGTTTTGGTTGGTTTTGATTTGTTTTTATGATGTTTTGCCAAGTTTTTGGAATGTTTTGATCAGTTCTGGCTGGTTTTCTAATGTTTTGGCATTTTTTCAGAATGTTTTGATGAGTTTTGTGGGTCTAAATTATTTTGGCGGGTTTTCGGAATATTTTGGTTGGTTTTGATTTGTTTTTATGATGTTTTGGCGGGTTTTCGGAATGTTTTGGTTGGGTTTTAGAATGTTTTGTATTCTCTTGAGTTGTTTTTATTGTGTTGGCAGGTTTTGGAATGTTTGGATTCCTTTTGGCGGGGTTTAAAATATTTTGGCGGGTATTTGGAATGTTTTGGCGGGTATTCGGAATGTTTTGATTAGTTTTGACGGGTTTTGAAATATTTTGGCCGGTTTTTAGAAGGTTTTGATTCTGTTTAGCCCAGTTTTTGGTGTGTTTGGATTAGCTTTGGTGGGCTTTATCATGTTTTGTCAGGTTTTTTCGAATGTATTGATCACTTCTGTCTGGTTTTCTATTTTGGCGGGTTTGAAAATATTTTTGGATTAGTTTTGGCAGGTTTTCAAATATTTTGGCTCTTTGCGCAGAGATGACGGTGCCGGTTGCGGTGCGCTCCGGGGCGCTCCTTCTGCGGAAAAACGCCTGGCAGTGGCACTTGGGACAGCTCCGCGTCTCTGTATTCTGCGTTTCTTGCCTTCTGCATCTCAGCAAAATGCTTTCCCACTAGGTCTAGCAAGGAGAAACTGTGGCAGCTGAGTAGATGTAGCCCGGCCCGCCCTTTGAAGTTGACAAGTTCTTGGCATCTCAGAGCCTCAAGGGAAGAGCAAGGTTATCTATGGTAGGCTGGGGCAGAACTAGCAGCAAGCAGAGCAAAGTTGTCCAAGAATAGCTTCCATTGGAATGCTAATGGCAATTGAAGAGGCAGGCCAGTGGCAAGCCACTAGCTTCTAGCAGTTTGAAAGTTGCAGACACAGTGCAGGTGTTGTGCGGCTTCTTTCTTGGCCTCCTAGAAGGTGCCGCGCTCTCCGTCTCTTGCTTGCCAATATGTTGCCGTGTTCCTCCTATTGTTTGGTTTGTTTTGATTTGTTTTGATGATCTTTTGGCGGGTTTTCGGAATGTTTTGGTGGTGTTTTAGAATGTTTTGTTTTCTCTTGTGTTGTTTTTATTGTCTTGGCAGGTTGTGGAACGTTTGGATTCGTTTTGGCGGGTTTTAAAATATTTTGGCGGGTATTTGGAATGTTTTGGTTTGCTTTCATTTGTTTTGATTATGTTTTGGCAAGTTATTGAATGTTTCGATCACTTCTGACTGGTTTTCTAGTATTTTGGCATCTTTTCAGAATGTTTTGATCAGTTTTGGCAGGTTGTAAACTATTTTGTCAGGTTTTTGGAATGTTTTGGTTGGTTTTGATTTGTTTTTATGATGTTTTGCCAAGTTTTTTGAATGTTTTGATCAGTTCTGGCTGGTTTTCTAATGTTTTGGCATTTTTTCAGAATGTTTTGATGAGTTTTGTGGGTCTAAATTATTTTGGCGGGTTTTCGGAATATTTTGGTTGGTTTTGATTTGTTTTTATGATGTTTTGTCGGGTTTTCGGGAATGTTTTGGTTGGGTTTTAGAATGTTTTGTATTCTCTTGAGTTGTTTTTATTGTGTTGGCAGGTTTTGGAATGTTTGGATTCCTTTTGGCGGGGTTTAAAATATTTTGGCGGGTATTTGGAATGTTTTGGCGGGTATTCGGAATGTTTTGATTAGTTTTGACGGGTTTTGAAATATTTTGGCCGGTTTTTAGAAGGTTTTGATTCTGTTTAGCCCAGTTTTTGGTGTGTTTGGATTAGCTTTGGTGGGCTTTATCATGTTTTGTCAGGTTTTTTCGAATGTATTGATCACTTCTGTCTGGTTTTCTATTTTGGCGGGTTTGAAAATATTTTTGGATGAGTTTTGGCGGGTTTTCAAAGATTTTGGCTCTTTGCGCAGAGACGACGGTGCCGGTTGCGGTGCGCTCCGGGGCGCTCCTTCTGCGGCAAGACGCCTGGCAGCGGCACTTGGGACAGCTCCGCGTCTCCGTATTCTGCGTTTCTTGCCTTCTGCATCTCAGCAAAATGCTTTCCCACTAGGTCTAGCAAGGAGAAACTGTGGCAGCTGAGTAGATGTAGCCCGGCCCGCCCTTTGAAGTTGACAAGTTCTTGGCATCTCAGAGCCTCAAGGGAAGAGCAAGGTTATCTATGGTAGGCTGGGGCAGAACTAGCAGCAAGCAGAGCAAAGTTGTCCAAGAATAGCTTCCATTGGAATGCTAATGGCAATTGAAGAGGCAGGCCAGTGGCAAGCCACTAGCTTCTAGCAGTTTGAAAGTTGCAGACACAGTGCAGGTGTTGTGCGGCTTCTTTCTTGGCCTCCTAGAAGGTGCCGTGGTGCCGCGCTCTCCGTCTCTTGCTTGCCAATATGTTGCCGTGTTCCTCCTATTGTTTGGTTTGTTTTGATTTGTTTTGATGATCTTTTGGCGGGTTTTCGGAATGTTTTGGTGGTGTTTTAGAATGTTTTGTTTTCTCTTGTGTTGTTTTTATTGTGTTGGCAGGTTGTGGAACGTTTGGATTCGTTTTGGCGGGTTTTAAAATATTTTGGCGGGTATTTGGAATGTTTTGGTTTGCTTTCATTTGTTTTGATTATGTTTTGGCAAGTTATTGAAAGTTTTGATCACTTCTGACTGGTTTTCTAGTATTTTGGCATCTTTTCAGAATGTTTTGATCAGTTTTGGCAGGTTGTAAACTATTTTGTCGGGTTTTTGGAATGTTTTGGTTGGTTTTGATTTGTTTTTATGATGTTTTGCCAAGTTTTTTGAATGTTTTGATCAGTTCTGGCTGGTTTTCTAATGTTTTGGCATTTTTTCAGAATGTTTTGATGAGTTTTGTGGGTCTAAATTATTTTGGCGGGTTTTCGGAATATTTTGGTTGGTTTTGATTTGTTTTTATGATGTTTTGGCGGGTTTTCGGAATGTTTTGGTTGGGTTTTAGAATGTTTTGTATTCTCTTGAGTTGTTTTTATTGTGTTGGCAGGTTTTGGAATGTTTGGATTCCTTTTGGCGGGGTTTAAAATATTTTGGCGGGTATTTGGAATGTTTTGGCGGGTATTCGGAATGTTTTGATTAGTTTTGACGGGTTTTGAAATATTTTGGCCGGTTTTTAGAAGGTTTTGATTCTGTTTAGCCCAGTTTTTGGTGTGTTTGGATTAGCTTTGGTGGGCTTTATCATGTTTTGTCAGGTTTTTTCGAATGTATTGATCACTTCTGTCTGGTTTTCTATTTTGGCGGGTTTGAAAATATTTTTGGATTAGTTTTGGCAGGTTTTCAAATATTTTGGCTCTTTGCGCAGAGATGACGGTGCCGGTTGCGGTGCGCTCCGGGGCGCTCCTTCTGCGGAAAGACGCCTGGCAGCGGCACTTGGGACAGCTCCGCGTCTCCGTATTCTGCGTTTCTTGCCTTCTGCATCTCAGCAAAATGCTTTCCCACTAGGTCTAGCAAGGAGAAACTGTGGCAGCTGAGTAGATGTAGCCCGGCCCGCCCTTTGAAGTTGACAAGTTCTTGGCATCTCAGAGCCTCAAGGGAAGAGCAAGGTTATCTATGGTAGGCTGGGGCAGAACTAGCAGCAAGCAGAGCAAAGTTGTCCAAGAATAGCTTCCATTGGAATGCTAATGGCAATTGAAGAGGCAGGCCAGTGGCAAGCCACTAGCTTCTAGCAGTTTGAAAGTTGCAGACACAGTGCAGGTGTTGTGCGGCTTCTTTCTTGGCCTCCTAGAAGGTGCCGCGCTCTCCGTCTCTTGCTTGCCAATATGTTGCCGTGTTCCTCCTATTGTTTGGTTTGTTTTGATTTGTTTTGATGATCTTTTGGCGGGTTTTCGGAATGTTTTGGTGGTGTTTTAGAATGTTTTGTTTTCTCTTGTGTTGTTTTTATTGTGTTGGCAGGTTGTGGAACGTTTGGATTCGTTTTGGCGGGTTTTAAAATATTTTGGCGGGTATTTGGAATGTTTTGGTTTGCTTTCATTTGTTTTGATTATGTTTTGGCAAGTTATTGAATGTTTCGATCACTTCTGACTGGTTTTCTAGTATTTTGGCATCTTTTCAGAATGTTTTGATCAGTTTTGGCAGGTTGTAAACTATTTTGTCAGGTTTTTTGAATGTTTTGGTTGGTTTTGATTTGTTTTTATGATGTTTTGCCAAGTTTTTTGAATGTTTTGATCAGTTCTGGCTGGTTTTCTAATGTTTTGGCATTTTTTCAGAATGTTTTGATGAGTTTTGTGGGTCTAAATTATTTTGGCGGGTTTTCGGAATATTTTGGTTGGTTTTGATTTGTTTTTATGATGTTTTGTCGGGTTTTCGGGAATGTTTTGGTTGGGTTTTAGAATGTTTTGTATTCTCTTGAGTTGTTTTTATTGTGTTGGCAGGTTTTGGAATGTTTGGATTCCTTTTGGCGGGGTTTAAAATATTTTGGCGGGTATTTGGAATGTTTTGGCGGGTATTCGGAATGTTTTGATTAGTTTTGACGGGTTTTGAAATATTTTGGCCGGTTTTTAGAAGGTTTTGATTCTGTTTAGCCCAGTTTTTGGTGTGTTTGGATTAGCTTTGGTGGGCTTTATCATGTTTTGTCAGGTTTTTTCGAATGTATTGATCACTTCTGTCTGGTTTTCTATTTTGGCGGGTTTGAAAATATTTTTGGATGAGTTTTGGCGGGTTTTCAAAGATTTTGGCTCTTTGCGCAGAGACGACGGTGCCGGTTGCGGTGCGCTCCGGGGCGCTCCTTCTGCGGCAAGACGCCTGGCAGCGGCACTTGGGACAGCTCCGCGTCTCCGTATTCTGCGTTTCTTGCCTTCTGCATCTCAGCAAAATGCTTTCCCACTAGGTCTAGCAAGGAGAAACTGTGGCAGCTGAGTAGATGTAGCCCGGCCCGCCCTTTGAAGTTGACAAGTTCTTGGCATCTCAGAGCCTCAAGGGAAGAGCAAGGTTATCTATGGTAGGCTGGGGCAGAACTAGCAGCAAGCAGAGCAAAGTTGTCCAAGAATAGCTTCCATTGGAATGCTAATGGCAATTGAAGAGGCAGGCCAGTGGCAAGCCACTAGCTTCTAGCAGTTTGAAAGTTGCAGACACAGTGCAGGTGTTGTGCGGCTTCTTTCTTGGCCTCCTAGAAGGTGCCGCGCTCTCCGTCTCTTGCTTGCCAATATGTTGCCGTGTTCCTCCTATTGTTTGGTTTGTTTTGATTTGTTTTGATGATCTTTTGGCGGGTTTTCGGAATGTTTTGGTGGTGTTTTAGAATGTTTTGTTTTCTCTTGTGTTGTTTTTATTGTCTTGGCATGTTGTGGAACGTTTGGATTCGTTTTGGCGGGTTTTAAAATATTTTGGTGGGTATTTGGAATGTTTTGGTTTGCTTTCATTTGTTTTGATTATGTTTTGGCAAGTTATTGAAAGTTTTGATCACTTCTGACTGGTTTTCTAGTATTTTGGCATCTTTTCAGAATGTTTTGATCAGTTTTGGCAGGTTGTAAACTATTTTGTCAGGTTTTTGGAATGTTTTGGTTGGTTTTGATTTGTTTTTATGATGTTTTGCCAAGTTTTTTGAATGTTTTGATCAGTTCTGGCTGGTTTTCTAATGTTTTGGCATTTTTTCAGAATGTTTTGATGAGTTTTGTGGGTCTAAATTATTTTGGCGGGTTTTCGGAATATTTTGGTTGGTTTTGATTTGTTTTTATGATGTTTTGGCGGGTTTTCGGAATGTTTTGGTTGGGTTTTAGAATGTTTTGTATTCTCTTGAGTTGTTTTTATTGTGTTGGCAGGTTTTGGAATGTTTGGATTCCTTTTGGCGGGGTTTAAAATATTTTGGCGGGTATTTGGAATGTTTTGGCGGGTATTCGGAATGTTTTGATTAGTTTTGACGGGTTTTGAAATATTTTGGCCGGTTTTTAGAAGGTTTTGATTCTGTTTAGCCCAGTTTTTGGTGTGTTTGGATTAGCTTTGGTGGGCTTTATCATGTTTTGTCAGGTTTTTTCGAATGTATTGATCACTTCTGTCTGGTTTTCTATTTTGGCGGGTTTGAAAATATTTTTGGATTAGTTTTGGCAGGTTTTCAAATATTTTGGCTCTTTGCGCAGAGATGACGGTGCCGGTTGCGGTGCGCTCCGGGGCGCTCCTTCTGCGGAAAGACGCCTGGCAGCGGCACTTGGGACAGCTCCGCGTCTCCGTATTCTGCGTTTCTTGCCTTCTGCATCTCAGCAAAATGCTTTCCCACTAGGTCTAGCAAGGAGAAACTGTGGCAGCTGAGTAGATGTAGCCCGGCCCGCCCTTTGAAGTTGACAAGTTCTTGGCATCTCAGAGCCTCAAGGGAAGAGCAAGGTTATCTATGGTAGGCTGGGGCAGAACTAGCAGCAAGCAGAGCAAAGTTGTCCAAGAATAGCTTCCATTGGAATGCTAATGGCAATTGAAGAGGCAGGCCAGTGGCAAGCCACTAGCTTCTAGCAGTTTGAAAGTTGCAGACACAGTGCAGGTGTTGTGCGGCTTCTTTCTTGGCCTCCTAGAAGGTGCCGTGGTGCCGCGCTCTCCGTCTCTTGCTTGCCAATATGTTGCCGTGTTCCTCCTATTGTTTGGTTTGTTTTGATTTGTTTGATGATCTTTTGGCGGGTTTTCGGAATGTTTTGGTGGTGTTTTAGAATGTTTTGTTTTCTCTTGTGTTGTTTTTATTGTCTTGGCAGGTTGTGGAACGTTTGGATTCGTTTTGGCGGGTTTTAAAATATTTTGGCGGGTATTTGGAATGTTTTGGTTTGCTTTAATTTGTTTTGATTATGTTTTGGCAAGTTATTGAAAGTTTTGATCACTTCTGACTGGTTTTCTAGTATTTTGGCATCTTTTCAGAATGTTTTGATCAGTTTTGGCAGGTTGTAAACTATTTTGTCGGGTTTTTGGAATGTTTTGGTTGGTTTTGATTTGTTTTTATGATGTTTTGCCAAGTTTTTGGAATGTTTTGATCAGTTCTGGCTGGTTTTCTAATGTTTTGGCATTTTTTCAGAATGTTTTGATGAGTTTTGTGGGTCTAAATTATTTTGGCGGGTTTTCGGAATATTTTGGTTGGTTTTGATTTGTTTTTATGATGTTTTGTCGGGTTTTCGGGAATGTTTTGGTTGGGTTTTAGAATGTTTTGTATTCTCTTGAGTTGTTTTTATTGTGTTGGCAGGTTTTGGAATGTTTGGATTCCTTTTGGCGGGGTTTAAAATATTTTGGCGGGTATTTGGAATGTTTTGGCGGGTATTCGGAATGTTTTGATTAGTTTTGACGGGTTTTGAAATATTTTGGCCGGTTTTTAGAAGGTTTTGATTCTGTTTAGCCCAGTTTTTGGTGTGTTTGGATTAGCTTTGGTGGGCTTTATCATGTTTTGTCAGGTTTTTTCGAATGTATTGATCACTTCTGTCTGGTTTTCTATTTTGGCGGGTTTGAAAATATTTTTGGATGAGTTTTGGCGGGTTTTCAAAGATTTTGGCTCTTTGCGCAGAGACGACGGTGCCGGTTGCGGTGCGCTCCGGGGCGCTCCTTCTGCGGCAAGACGCCTGGCAGCGGCACTTGGGACAGCTCCGCGTCTCCGTATTCTGCGTTTCTTGCCTTCTGCATCTCAGCAAAATGCTTTCCCACTAGGTCTAGCAAGGAGAAACTGTGGCAGCTGAGTAGATGTAGCCCGGCCCGCCCTTTGAAGTTGACAAGTTCTTGGCATCTCAGAGCCTCAAGGGAAGAGCAAGGTTATCTATGGTAGGCTGGGGCAGAACTAGCAGCAAGCAGAGCAAAGTTGTCCAAGAATAGCTTCCATTGGAATGCTAATGGCAATTGAAGAGGCAGGCCAGTGGCAAGCCACTAGCTTCTAGCAGTTTGAAAGTTGCAGACACAGTGCAGGTGTTGTGCGGCTTCTTTCTTGGCCTCCTAGAAGGTGCCGCGCTCTCCGTCTCTTGCTTGCCAATATGTTGCCGTGTTCCTCCTATTGTTTGGTTTGTTTTGATTTGTTTTGATGATCTTTTGGCGGGTTTTCGGAATGTTTTGGTGGTGTTTTAGAATGTTTTGTTTTCTCTTGTGTTGTTTTTATTGTCTTGGCATGTTGTGGAACGTTTGGATTCGTTTTGGCGGGTTTTAAAATATTTTGGTGGGTATTTGGAATGTTTTGGTTTGCTTTCATTTGTTTTGATTATGTTTTGGCAAGTTATTGAAAGTTTTGATCACTTCTGACTGGTTTTCTAGTATTTTGGCATCTTTTCAGAATGTTTTGATCAGTTTTGGCAGGTTGTAAACTATTTTGTCAGGTTTTTGGAATGTTTTGGTTGGTTTTGATTTGTTTTTATGATGTTTTGCCAAGTTTTTTGAATGTTTTGATCAGTTCTGGCTGGTTTTCTAATGTTTTGGCATTTTTTCAGAATGTTTTGATGAGTTTTGTGGGTCTAAATTATTTTGGCGGGTTTTCGGAATATTTTGGTTGGTTTTGATTTGTTTTTATGATGTTTTGTCGGGTTTTCGGGAATGTTTTGGTTGGGTTTTAGAATGTTTTGTATTCTCTTGAGTTGTTTTTATTGTGTTGGCAGGTTTTGGAATGTTTGGATTCCTTTTGGCGGGGTTTAAAATATTTTGGCGGGTATTTGGAATGTTTTGGCGGGTATTCGGAATGTTTTGATTAGTTTTGACGGGTTTTGAAATATTTTGGCCGGTTTTTAGAAGGTTTTGATTCTGTTTAGCCCAGTTTTTGGTGTGTTTGGATTAGCTTTGGTGGGCTTTATCATGTTTTGTCAGGTTTTTTCGAATGTATTGATCACTTCTGTCTGGTTTTCTATTTTGGCGGGTTTGAAAATATTTTTGGATTAGTTTTGGCAGGTTTTCAAATATTTTGGCTCTTTGCGCAGAGATGACGGTGCCGGTTGCGGTGCGCTCCGGGGCGCTCCTTCTGCGGAAAGACGCCTGGCAGCGGCACTTGGGACAGCTCCGCGTCTCCGTATTCTGCGTTTCTTGCCTTCTGCATCTCAGCAAAATGCTTTCCCACTAGGTCTAGCAAGGAGAAACTGTGGCAGCTGAGTAGATGTAGCCCGGCCCGCCCTTTGAAGTTGACAAGTTCTTGGCATCTCAGAGCCTCAAGGGAAGAGCAAGGTTATCTATGGTAGGCTGGGGCAGAACTAGCAGCAAGCAGAGCAAAGTTGTCCAAGAATAGCTTCCATTGGAATGCTAATGGCAATTGAAGAGGCAGGCCAGTGGCAAGCTACTAGCTTCTAGCAGTTTGAAAGTTGCAGACACAGTGCAGGTGTTGTGCGGCTTCTTTCTTGGCCTCCTAGAAGGTGCCGCGCTCTCCGTCTCTTGCTTGCCAATATGTTGCCGTGTTCCTCCTATTGTTTGGTTTGTTTTGATTTGTTTTGATGATCTTTTGGCGGGTTTTCGGAATGTTTTGGTGGTGTTTTAGAATGTTTTGTTTTCTCTTGTGTTGTTTTTATTGTCTTGGCAGGTTGTGGAACGTTTGGATTCGTTTTGGCGGGTTTTAAAATATTTTGGCGGGTATTTGGAATGTTTTGGTTTGCTTTCATTTGTTTTGATTATGTTTTGGCAAGTTATTGAAAGTTTTGATCACTTCTGACTGGTTTTCTAGTATTTTGGCATCTTTTCAGAATGTTTTGATCAGTTTTGGCAGGTTGTAAACTATTTTGTCGGGTTTTTGGAATGTTTTGGTTGGTTTTGATTTGTTTTTATGATGTTTTGCCAAGTTTTTTGAATGTTTTGATCAGTTCTGGCTGGTTTTCTAATGTTTTGGCATTTTTTCAGAATGTTTTGATGAGTTTTGTGGGTCTAAATTATTTTGGCGGGTTTTCGGAATATTTTGGTTGGTTTTGATTTGTTTTTATGATGTTTTGGCGGGTTTTCGGAATGTTTTGGTTGGGTTTTAGAATGTTTTGTATTCTCTTGAGTTGTTTTTATTGTGTTGGCAGGTTTTGGAATGTTTGGATTCCTTTTGGCGGGGTTTAAAATATTTTGGCGGGTATTTGGAATGTTTTGGCGGGTATTCGGAATGTTTTGATTAGTTTTGACGGGTTTTGAAATATTTTGGCCGGTTTTTAGAAGGTTTTGATTCTGTTTAGCCCAGTTTTTGGTGTGTTTGGATTAGCTTTGGTGGGCTTTATCATGTTTTGTCAGGTTTTTTCGAATGTATTGATCACTTCTGTCTGGTTTTCTATTTTGGCGGGTTTGAAAATATTTTTGGATTAGTTTTGGCGGGTTTTCAAATATTTTGGCTCTTTGCGCAGAGACGACGGTGCCGGTTGCGGTGCGCTCCGGGGCGCTCCTTCTGCGGAAAGACGCCTGGCAGCGGCACTTGGGACAGCTCCGCGTCTCCGTATTCTACGTTTCTTGCCTTCTGCATCTCAGCAAAATGCTTTCCCACTAGGTCTAGCAAGGAGAAACTGTGGCAGCTGAGTAGATGTAGCCCGGCCCGCCCTTTGAAGTTGACAAGTTCTTGGCATCTCAGAACCTCAAGGGAAGAGCAAGGTTATCTATGGTAGGCTGGGGCAGAACTAGCTGCAAGCAGAGCAAAGTTGTCCAAGAATAGCTTCCATTGGAATGCTAATGGCAATTGAAGAGGCAGGCCAGTGGTAAGCCACTATCTTCTAGCAGTTTGAAAGTTGCAGACACAGTGCAGGTGTTGTGCGGCTTCCTTCTTGGCCTCCTAGAAGGTGCCGCACTCTCCGTCTCTTGCTTGCCAATATGTTGCCGTGTTCCTCCTATTGTTTGGTTTGTTTTGATTTGTTTTGATGATCTTTTGGCGGGTTTTCCGAATGTTTTGGTGGTGTTTTAGAATGTTTTGTTTTCTCTTGTGTTGTTTTTATTGTCTTGGCAGGTTGTGGAACGTTTGGATTCGTTTTGGCGGGTTTTAAAATATTTTGGCGGGTATTTGGAATGTTTTGGTTTGCTTTCATTTGTTTTGATTATGTTTTGGCAAGTTATTGAATGTTTCGATCACTTCTGACTGGTTTTCTAGTATTTTGGCATCTTTTCAGAATGTTTTGATCAGTTTTGGCAGGTTGTAAACTATTTTGTCAGGTTTTTTGAATGTTTTGGTTGGTTTTGATTTGTTTTTATGATGTTTTGCCAAGTTTTTTGAATGTTTTGATCAGTTCTGGCTGGTTTTCTAATGTTTTGGCATTTTTTCAGAATGTTTTGATGAGTTTTGTGGGTCTAAATTATTTTGGCGGGTTTTCGGAATATTTTGGTTGGTTTTGATTTGTTTTTATGATGTTTTGTCGGGTTTTCGGGAATGTTTTGCTTGGGTTTTAGAATGTTTTGTATTCTCTTGAGTTGTTTTTATTGTGTTGGCAGGTTTTGGAATGTTTGGATTCCTTTTGGCGGGGTTTAAAATATTTTGGCGGGTATTTGGAATGTTTTGGCGGGTATTCGGAATGTTTGGATTAGTTTTGACGGGTTTTGAAATATTTTGGCCGGTTTTTAGAAGGTTTTGATTCTGTTTAGCCCAGTTTTTGGTGTGTTTGGATTAGCTTTGGTGGGCTTTATCATGTTTTGTCAGGTTTTTTCGAATGTATTGATCACTTCTGTCTGGTTTTCTATTTTGGCGGGTTTGAAAATATTTTTGGATGAGTTTTGGCGGGTTTTCAAAGATTTTGGCTCTTTGCGCAGAGACGACGGTGCCGGTTGCGGTGCGCTCCGGGGCGCTCCTTCTGCGGCAAGACGCCTGGCAGCGGCACTTGGGACAGCTCCGCGTCTCCGTATTCTGCGTTTCTTGCCTTCTGCATCTCAGCAAAATGCTTTCCCACTAGGTCTAGCAAGGAGAAACTGTGGCAGCTGAGTAGATGTAGCCCGGCCCGCCCTTTGAAGTTGACAAGTTCTTGGCATCTCAGAGCCTCAAGGGAAGAGCAAGGTTATCTATGGTAGGCTGGGGCAGAACTAGCAGCAAGCAGAGCAAAGTTGTCCAAGAATAGCTTCCATTGGAATGCTAATGGCAATTGAAGAGGCAGGCCAGTGGCAAGCCACTAGCTTCTAGCAGTTTGAAAGTTGCAGACACAGTGCAGGTGTTGTGCGGCTTCTTTCTTGGCCTCCTAGAAGGTGCCGTGGTGCCGCGCTCTCCGTCTCTTGCTTGCCAATATGTTGCCGTGTTCCTCCTA
Source organism: Passer domesticus (assembly GCF_036417665.1). Classification (NCBI taxonomy): domain Eukaryota; kingdom Metazoa; phylum Chordata; class Aves; order Passeriformes; family Passeridae; genus Passer; species Passer domesticus. Next base: position 29,361,702 of record NC_087480.1, on the reverse strand, counting down.
TTGTTTGGTTTGTTTTGATTTGTTTTGATGATGTTTTGGCGGGTTTTCGGAATGTTTTGGTGGTGTTTTAGAATGTTTTGTTTTCTCTTGTGTTGTTTTTATTGTCTTGGCAGGTTGTGGAACGTTTGGATTCGTTTTGGCGGGTTTTAAAATATTTTGGCGGGTATTTGGAATGTTTTGGTTTGCTTTAATTTGTTTTGATTATGTTTTGGCAAGTTATTGAAAGTTTTGATCACTTCTGACTGGTTTTCTAGTATTTTGGCATCTTTTCAGAATGTTTTGATCAGTTTTGGCAGGTTGTAAAATATTTTGTCGGGTTTTTGGAATGTTTTGGTTGGTTTTGATTTGTTTTTATGGTGTTTTGCCAAGTTTTTTGCATGTTTTGATCAGTTCTGGCTGGTTTTCTAATGTTTTGGCATTTTTTCAGAATGTTTTGATGAGTTTTGTGGGTCTAAATTATTTTGGCGGGTTTTCGGAATATTTTGGTTGGTTTTGATTTGTTTTTATGATGTTTTGGCGGGTTTTCGGAATGTTTTGGTTGGGTTTTAGAATGTTTTGTATTCTCTTGAGTTGTTTTTATTGTGTTGGCAGGTTTTGGAATGTTTGGATTCCTTTTGGCGGGGTTTAAAATATTTTGGCGGGTATTTGGAATGTTTTGGCGGGTATTCGGAATGTTTGGATTAGTTTTGACGGGTTTTGAAATATTTTGGCCGGTTTTTAGAAGGTTTTGATTCTGTTTAGCCCAGTTTTTGGTGTGTTTGGATTAGCTTTGGTGGGCTTTATCATGTTTTGTCAGGTTTTTTCGAATGTATTGATCACTTCTGTCTGGTTTTCTATTTTGGCGGGTTTGAAAATATTTTTGGATGAGTTTTGGCGGGTTTTCAAATATTTTGGCTCTTTGCGCAGAGATGACGGTGCCGGTTGCGGTGCGCTCCGGGGCGCTCCTTCTGCGGCAAGACGCCTGGCAGCGGCACTTGGGACAGCTCCGCGTCTCCGTATTCTGCGTTTCTTGCCTTCTGCATCTCAGCAAAATGCTTTCCCACTAGGTCTAGCAAGGAGAAACTGTGGCAGCTGAGTAGATGTAGCCCGGCCCGCCCTTTGAAGTTGACAAGTTCTTGGCATCTCAGAACCTCAAGGGAAGAGCAAGGTTATCTATGGTAGGCTGGGGCAGAACTAGCTGCAAGCAGAGCAAAGTTGTCCAAGAATAGCTTCCATTGGAATGCTAATGGCAATTGAAGAGGCAGGCCAGTGGTAAGCCACTATCTTCTAGCAGTTTGAAAGTTGCAGACACAGTGCAGGTGTTGTGCGGCTTCCTTCTTGGCCTCCTAGAAGGTGCCGCACTCTCCGTCTCTTGCTTGCCAATATGTTGCCGTGTTCCTCCTATTGTTTGGTTTGTTTTGATTTGTTTTGATGATCTTTTGGCGGGTTTTCGGAATGTTTTGGTGGTGTTTTAGAATGTTTTGTTTTCTCTTGTGTTGTTTTTATTGTCTTGGCAGGTTGTGGAACGTTTGGATTCGTTTTGGCGGGTTTTAAAATATTTTGGCGGGTATTTGGAATGTTTTGGTTTGCTTTCATTTGTTTTGATTATGTTTTGGCAAGTTATTGAATGTTTCGATCACTTCTGACTGGTTTTCTAGTATTTTGGCATCTTTTCAGAATGTTTTGATCAGTTTTGGCAGGTTGTAAACTATTTTGTCAGGTTTTTGGAATGTTTTGGTTGGTTTTGATTTGTTTTTATGATGTTTTGCCAAGTTTTTTGAATGTTTTGATCAGTTCTGGCTGGTTTTCTAATGTTTTGGCATTTTTTCAGAATGTTTTGATGAGTTTTGTGGGTCTAAATTATTTTGGCGGGTTTTCGGAATATTTTGGTTGGTTTTGATTTGTTTTTATGATGTTTTGTCGGGTTTTCGGGAATGTTTTGTTTGGGTTTTAGAATGTTTTGTATTCTCTTGAGTTGTTTTTATTGTGTTGGCAGGTTTTGGAATGTTTGGATTCCTTTTGGCGGGGTTTAAAATATTTTGGCGGGTATTTGGAATGTTTTGGCGGGTATTCGGAATGTTTTGATTAGTTTTGACGGGTTTTGAAATATTTTGGCCGGTTTTTAGAAGGTTTTGATTCTGTTTAGCCCAGTTTTTGGTGTGTTTGGATTAGCTTTGGTGGGCTTTATCATGTTTTGTCAGGTTTTTTCGAATGTATTGATCACTTCTGTCTGGTTTTCTATTTTGGCGGGTTTGAAAATATTTTTGGATGAGTTTTGGCGGGTTTTCAAATATTTTGGCTCTTTGCGCAGAGATGACGGTGCCGGTTGCGGTGCGCTGCGGGGCGCTCCTTCTGCGGCAAGACGCCTGGCAGCGGCACTTGGGACAGCTCCGCGTCTCCGTATTCTGCGTTTCTTGCCTTCTGCATCTCAGCAAAATGCTTTCCCACTAGGTCTAGCAAGGAGAAACTGTGGCAGCTGAGTAGATGTAGCCCGGCCCGCCCTTTGAAGTTGACAAGTTCTTGGCATCTCAGAGCCTCAAGGGAAGAGCAAGGTTATCTATGGTAGGCTGGGGCAGAACTAGCAGCAAGCAGAGCAAAGTTGTCCAAGAATAGCTTCCATTGGAATGCTAATGGCAATTGAAGAGGCAGGCCAGTGGCAAGCCACTAGCTTCTAGCAGTTTGAAAGTTGCAGACACAGTGCAGGTGTTGTGCGGCTTCTTTCTTGGCCTCCTAGAAGGTGCCGTGGTGCCGCGCTCTCCGTCTCTTGCTTGCCAATATGTTGCCGTGTTCCTCCTATTGTTTGGTTTGTTTTGATTTGTTTTGATGATGTTTTGGCGGGTTTTCGGAATGTTTTGGTGGTGTTTTAGAATGTTTTGTTTTCTCTTGTGTTGTTTTTATTGTCTTGGCAGGTTGTGGAACGTTTGGATTCGTTTTGGCGGGTTTTAAAATATTTTGGCGGGTATTTGGAATGTTTTGGTTTGCTTTCATTTGTTTTGATTATGTTTTGGCAAGTTATTGAAAGTTTTGATCACTTCTGACTGGTTTTCTAGTATTTTGGCATCTTTTCAGAATGTTTTGATCAGTTTTGGCAGGTTGTAAAATATTTTGTCGGGTTTTTGGAATGTTTTGGTTGGTTTTGATTTGTTTTTATGGTGTTTTGCCAAGTTTTTTGCATGTTTTGATCAGTTCTGGCTGGTTTTCTAATGTTTTGGCATTTTTTCAGAATGTTTTGATGAGTTTTGTGGGTCTAAATTATTTTGGCGGGTTTTCGGAATATTTTGGTTGGTTTTGATTTGTTTTTATGATGTTTTGGCGGGTTTTCGGAATGTTTTGCTTGGGTTTTAGAATGTTTTGTATTCTCTTGAGTTGTTTTTATTGTGTTGGCAGGTTTTGGAATGTTTGGATTCCTTTTGGCGGGGTTTAAAATATTTTGGCGGGTATTTGGAATGTTTTGGCGGGTATTCGGAATGTTTGGATTAGTTTTGACGGGTTTTGAAATATTTTGGCCGGTTTTTAGAAGGTTTTGATTCTGTTTAGCCCAGTTTTTGGTGTGTTTGGATTAGCTTTGGTGGGCTTTATCATGTTTTGTCAGGTTTTTTCGAATGTATTGATCACTTCTGTCTGGTTTTCTATTTTGGCGGGTTTGAAAATATTTTTGGATGAGTTTTGGCGGGTTTTCAAATATTTTGGCTCTTTGCGCAGAGACGACGGTGCCGGTTGCGGTGCGCTCCAGGGCGCTCCTTCTGCGGAAAGACGCCTGGCAGCGGCACTTGGGACAGCTCCGCGTCTCCGTATTCTGCGTTTCTTGCCTTCTGCATCTCAGCAAAATGTTTTCCCACTAGGTCTAGCAAGGAGAAACTGTGGCAGCTGAGTAGATGTAGCCCGGCCCGCCCTTTGAAGTTGACAAGTTCTTGGCATCTCAGAGCCTCAAGGGAAGAGCAAGGTTATCTATGGTAGGCTGGGGCAGAACTAGCTGCAAGCAGAGCAAAGTTGTCCAAGAATAGCTTCCATTGGAATGCTAATGGCAATTGAAGAGGCAGGCCAGTGGTAAGCCACTATCTTCTAGCAGTTTGAAAGTTGCAGACACAGTGCAGGTGTTGTGCGGCTTCCTTCTTGGCCTCCTAGAAGGTGCCGCACTCTCCGTCTCTTGCTTGCCAATATGTTGCCGTGTTCCTCCTATTGTTTGGTTTGTTTTGATTTGTTTTGATGATCTTTTGGCGGGTTTTCGGAATGTTTTGGTGGTGTTTTAGAATGTTTTGTTTTCTCTTGTGTTGTTTTTATTGTCTTGGCAGGTTGTGGAACGTTTGGATTCGTTTTGGCGGGTTTTAAAATATTTTGGCGGGTATTTGGAATGTTTTGGTTTGCTTTCATTTGTTTTGATTATGTTTTGGCAAGTTATTGAATGTTTCGATCACTTCTGACTGGTTTTCTAGTATTTTGGCATCTTTTCAGAATGTTTTGATCAGTTTTGGCAGGTTGTAAACTATTTTGTCAGGTTTTTTGAATGTTTTGGTTGGTTTTGATTTGTTTTTATGATGTTTTGCCAAGTTTTTTGAATGTTTTGATCAGTTCTGGCTGGTTTTCTAATGTTTTGGCATTTTTTCAGAATGTTTTGATGAGTTTTGTGGGTCTAAATTATTTTGGCGGGTTTTCGGAATATTTTGGTTGGTTTTGATTTGTTTTTATGATGTTTTGTCGGGTTTTCGGGAATGTTTTGGTTGGGTTTTAGAATGTTTTGTATTCTCTTGAGTTGTTTTTATTGTGTTGGCAGGTTTTGGAATGTTTGGATTCCTTTTGGCGGGGTTTAAAATATTTTGGCGGGTATTTGGAATGTTTTGGCGGGTATTCGGAATGTTTGGATTAGTTTTGACGGGTTTTGAAATATTTTGGCCGGTTTTTAGAAGGTTTTGATTCTGTTTAGCCCAGTTTTTGGTGTGTTTGGATTAGCTTTGGTGGGCTTTATCATGTTTTGTCAGGTTTTTTCGAATGTATTGATCACTTCTGTCTGGTTTTCTATTTTGGCGGGTTTGAAAATATTTTTGGATGAGTTTTGGCGGGTTTTCAAATATTTTGGCTCTTTGCGCAGAGATGACGGTGCCGGTTGCGGTGCGCTGCGGGGCGCTCCTTCTGCGGCAAGACGCCTGGCAGCGGCACTTGGGACAGCTCCGCGTCTCCGTATTCTGTGTTTCTTGCCTTCTGCATCTCAGCAAAATGCTTTCCCACTAGGTCTAGCAAGGAGAAACTGTGGCAGCTGAGTAGATGTAGCCCGGCCCGCCCTTTGAAGTTGACAAGTTCTTGGCATCTCAGAGCCTCAAGGGAAGAGCAAGGTTATCTATGGTAGGCTGGGGCAGAACTAGCAGCAAGCAGAGCAAAGTTGTCCAAGAATAGCTTCCATTGGAATGCTAATGGCAATTGAAGAGGCAGGCCAGTGGCAAGCCACTAGCTTCTAGCAGTTTGAAAGTTGCAGACACAGTGCAGGTGTTGTGCGGCTTCTTTCTTGGCCTCCTAGAAGGTGCCGTGGTGCCGCGCTCTCCGTCTCTTGCTTGCCAATATGTTGCCGTGTTCCTCCTATTGTTTGGTTTGTTTTGATTTGTTTTGATGATGTTTTGGCGGGTTTTCGGAATGTTTTGGTGGTGTTTTAGAATGTTTTGTTTTCTCTTGTGTTGTTTTTATTGTCTTGGCAGGTTGTGGAACGTTTGGATTCGTTTTGGCGGGTTTTAAAATATTTTGGCGGGTATTTGGAATGTTTTGGTTTGCTTTCATTTGTTTTGATTATGTTTTGGCAAGTTATTGAAAGTTTTGATCACTTCTGACTGGTTTTCTAGTATTTTGGCATCTTTTCAGAATGTTTTGATCAGTTTTGGCAGGTTGTAAAATATTTTGTCGGGTTTTTGGAATGTTTTGGTTGGTTTTGATTTGTTTTTATGGTGTTTTGCCAAGTTTTTTGCATGTTTTGATCAGTTCTGGCTGGTTTTCTAATGTTTTGGCATTTTTTCAGAATGTTTTGATGAGTTTTGTGGGTCTAAATTATTTTGGCGGGTTTTCGGAATATTTTGGTTGGTTTTGATTTGTTTTTATGATGTTTTGGCGGGTTTTCGGAATGTTTTGGTTGGGTTTTAGAATGTTTTGTATTCTCTTGAGTTGTTTTTATTGTCTTGGCAGGTTTTGGAATGTTTGGATTCCTTTTGGCGGGGTTTAAAATATTTTGGCGGGTATTTGGAATGTTTTGGCGGGTATTCGGAATGTTTGGATTAGTTTTGACGGGTTTTGAAATATTTTGGCCGGTTTTTAGAAGGTTTTGATTCTGTTTAGCCCAGTTTTTGGTGTGTTTGGATTAGCTTTGGTGGGCTTTATCATGTTTTGTCAGGTTTTTTCGAATGTATTGATCACTTCTGTCTGGTTTTCTATTTTGGCGGGTTTGAAAATATTTTTGGATGAGTTTTGGCGGGTTTTCAAAGATTTTGGCTCTTTGCGCAGAGATGACGGTGCCGGTTGCGGTGCGCTCCGGGGCGCTCCTTCTGCGGAAAGACGCCTGGCAGCGGCACTTGGGACAGCTCCGCGTCTCCGTATTCTGCGTTTCTTGCCTTCTGCATCTCAGCAAAATGCTTTCCCACTAGGTCTAGCAAGGAGAAACTGTGGCAGCTGAGTAGATGTAGCCCGGCCCGCCCTTTGAAGTTGACAAGTTCTTGGCATCTCAGAACCTCAAGGGAAGAGCAAGGTTATCTATGGTAGGCTGGGGCAGAACTAGCTGCAAGCAGAGCAAAGTTGTCCAAGAATAGCTTCCATTGGAATGCTAATGGCAATTGAAGAGGCAGGCCAGTGGTAAGCCACTATCTTCTAGCAGTTTGAAAGTTGCAGACACAGTGCAGGTGTTGTGCGGCTTCCTTCTTGGCCTCCTAGAAGGTGCCGCACTCTCCGTCTCTTGCTTGCCAATATGTTGCCGTGTTCCTCCTATTGTTTGGTTTGTTTTGATTTGTTTTGATGATGTTTTGGCGGGTTTTCGGAATGTTTTGGTGGTGTTTTAGAATGTTTTGTTTTCTCTTGTGTTGTTTTTATTGTCTTGGCAGGTTGTGGAACGTTTGGATTCGTTTTGGCGGGTTTTAAAATATTTTGGCGGGTATTTGGAATGTTTTGGTTTGCTTTCATTTGTTTTGATTATGTTTTGGCAAGTTATTGAATGTTTCGATCACTTCTGACTGGTTTTCTAGTATTTTGGCATCTTTTCAGAATGTTTTGATCAGTTTTGGCAGGTTGTAAACTATTTTGTCAGGTTTTTTGAATGTTTTGGTTGGTTTTGATTTGTTTTTATGATGTTTTGCCAAGTTTTTTGAATGTTTTGATCAGTTCTGGCTGGTTTTCTAATGTTTTGGCATTTTTTCAGAATGTTTTGATGAGTTTTGTGGGTCTAAATTATTTTGGCGGGTTTTCGGAATATTTTGGTTGGTTTTGATTTGTTTTTATGATGTTTTGTCGGGTTTTCGGGAATGTTTTGGTTGGGTTTTAGAATGTTTTGTATTCTCTTGAGTTGTTTTTATTGTGTTGGCAGGTTTTGGAATGTTTGGATTCCTTTTGGCGGGGTTTAAAATATTTTGGCGGGTATTTGGAATGTTTTGGCGGGTATTCGGAATGTTTTGATTAGTTTTGACGGGTTTTGAAATATTTTGGCCGGTTTTTAGAAGGTTTTGATTCTGTTTAGCCCAGTTTTTGGTGTGTTTGGATTAGCTTTGGTGGGCTTTATCATGTTTTGTCAGGTTTTTTCGAATGTATTGATCACTTCTGTCTGGTTTTCTATTTTGGCGGGTTTGAAAATATTTTTGGATGAGTTTTGGCGGGTTTTCAAAGATTTTGGCTCTTTGCGCAGAGATGACGGTGCCGGTTGCGGTGCGCTGCGGGGCGCTCCTTCTGCGGCAAGACGCCTGGCAGCGGCACTTGGGACAGCTCCGCGTCTCCGTATTCTGCGTTTCTTGCCTTCTGCATCTCAGCAAAATGCTTTCCCACTAGGTCTAGCAAGGAGAAACTGTGGCAGCTGAGTAGATGTAGCCCGGCCCGCCCTTTGAAGTTGACAAGTTCTTGGCATCTCAGAGCCTCAAGGGAAGAGCAAGGTTATCTATGGTAGGCTGGGGCAGAACTAGCAGCAAGCAGAGCAAAGTTGTCCAAGAATAGCTTCCATTGGAATGCTAATGGCAATTGAAGAGGCAGGCCAGTGGCAAGCCACTAGCTTCTAGCAGTTTGAAAGTTGCAGACACAGTGCAGGTGTTGTGCGGCTTCTTTCTTGGCCTCCTAGAAGGTGCCGCGCTCTCCGTCTCTTGCTTGCCAATATGTTGCCGTGTTCCTCCTATTGTTTGGTTTGTTTTGATTTGTTTTGATGATCTTTTGGCGGGTTTTCGGAATGTTTTGGTGGTGTTTTAGAATGTTTTGTTTTCTCTTGTGTTGTTTTTATTGTCTTGGCAGGTTGTGGAACGTTTGGATTCGTTTTGGCGGGTTTTAAAATATTTTGGCGGGTATTTGGAATGTTTTGGTTTGCTTTCATTTGTTTTGATTATGTTTTGGCAAGTTATTGAATGTTTCGATCACTTCTGACTGGTTTTCTAGTATTTTGGCATCTTTTCAGAATGTTTTGATCAGTTTTGGCAGGTTGTAAACTATTTTGTCAGGTTTTTTGAATGTTTTGGTTGGTTTTGATTTGTTTTTATGATGTTTTGCCAAGTTTTTTGAATGTTTTGATCAGTTCTGGCTGGTTTTCTAATGTTTTGGCATTTTTTCAGAATGTTTTGATGAGTTTTGTGGGTCTAAATTATTTTGGCGGGTTTTCGGAATATTTTGGTTGGTTTTGATTTGTTTTTATGATGTTTTGTCGGGTTTTCGGGAATGTTTTGGTTGGGTTTTAGAATGTTTTGTATTCTCTTGAGTTGTTTTTATTGTGTTGGCAGGTTTTGGAATGTTTGGATTCCTTTTGGCGGGGTTTAAAATATTTTGGCGGGTATTTGGAATGTTTTGGCGGGTATTCGGAATGTTTTGATTAGTTTTGACGGGTTTTGAAATATTTTGGCCGGTTTTTAGAAGGTTTTGATTCTGTTTAGCCCAGTTTTTGGTGTGTTTGGATTAGCTTTGGTGGGCTTTATCATGTTTTGTCAGGTTTTTTCGAATGTATTGATCACTTCTGTCTGGTTTTCTATTTTGGCGGGTTTGAAAATATTTTTGGATGAGTTTTGGCGGGTTTTCAAAGATTTTGGCTCTTTGCGCAGAGACGACGGTGCCGGTTGCGGTGCGCTCCGGGGCGCTCCTTCTGCGGAAAGACGCCTGGCAGCGGCACTTGGGACAGCTCCGCGTCTCCGTATTCTGCGTTTCTTGCCTTCTGCATCTCAGCAAAATGCTTTCCCACTAGGTCTAGCAAGGAGAAACTGTGGCAGCTGAGTAGATGTAGCCCGGCCCGCCCTTTGAAGTTGACAAGTTCTTGGCATCTCAGAGCCTCAAGGGAAGAGCAAGGTTATCTATGGTAGGCTGGGGCAGAACTAGCAGCAAGCAGAGCAAAGTTGTCCAAGAATAGCTTCCATTGGAATGCTAATGGCAATTGAAGAGGCAGGCCAGTGGCAAGCCACTAGCTTCTAGCAGTTTGAAAGTTGCAGACACAGTGCAGGTGTTGTGCGGCTTCTTTCTTGGCCTCCTAGAAGGTGCCGCGCTCTCCGTCTCTTGCTTGCCAATATGTTGCCGTGTTCCTCCTATTGTTTGGTTTGTTTTGATTTGTTTTGATGATCTTTTGGCGGGTTTTCGGAATGTTTTGGTGGTGTTTTAGAATGTTTTGTTTTCTCTTGTGTTGTTTTTATTGTCTTGGCAGGTTGTGGAACGTTTGGATTCGTTTTGGCGGGTTTTAAAATATTTTGGCGGGTATTTGGAATGTTTTGGTTTGCTTTCATTTGTTTTGATTATGTTTTGGCAAGTTATTGAAAGTTTTGATCACTTCTGACTGGTTTTCTAGTATTTTGGCATCTTTTCAGAATGTTTTGATCAGTTTTGGCAGGTTGTAAACTATTTTGTCGGGTTTTTGGAATGTTTTGGTTGGTTTTGATTTGTTTTTATGGTGTTTTGCCAAGTTTTTTGCATGTTTTGATCAGTTCTGGCTGGTTTTCTAATGTTTTGGCATTTTTTCAGAATGTTTTGATGAGTTTTGTGGGTCTAAATTATTTTGGCGGGTTTTCGGAATATTTTGGTTGGTTTTGATTTGTTTTTATGATGTTTTGTCGGGTTTTCGGAATGTTTTGGTTGGGTTTTAGAATGTTTTGTATTCTCTTGAGTTGTTTTTATTGTGTTGGCAGGTTTTGGAATGTTTGGATTCCTTTTGGCGGGGTTTAAAATATTTTGGTGGGTATTTGGAATGTTTTGGCGGGTATTCGGAATGTTTGGATTAGTTTTGACGGGTTTTGAAATATTTTGGCAGGTTTTTAGAAGGTTTTGATTCTGTTTAGCCCAGTTTTTGGTGTGTTTGGATTAGCTTTGGTGGGCTTTATCATGTTTTGTCAGGTTTTTTCGAATGTATTGATCACTTCTGTCTGGTTTTCTATTTTGGCGGGTTTGAAAATATTTTTGGATTAGTTTTGGCGGGTTTTCAAATATTTTGGCTCTTTGCGCAGAGACGACGGTGCCGGTTGCGGTGCGCTCCAGGGCGCTCCTTCTGCGGAAAGACGCCTGGCAGCGGCACTTGGGACAGCTCCGCGTCTCCGTATTCTACGTTTCTTGCCTTCTGCATCTCAGCAAAATGCTTTCCCACTAGGTCTAGCAAGGAGAAACTGTGGCAGCTGAGTAGATGTAGCCCGGCCCGCCCTTTGAAGTTGACAAGTTCTTGGCATCTCAGAACCTCAAGGGAAGAGCAAGGTTATCTATGGTAGGCTGGGGCAGAACTAGCTGCAAGCAGAGCAAAGTTGTCCAAGAATAGCTTCCATTGGAATGCTAATGGCAATTGAAGAGGCAGGCCAGTGGTAAGCCACTATCTTCTAGCAGTTTGAAAGTTGCAGACACAGTGCAGGTGTTGTGCGGCTTCCTTCTTGGCCTCCTAGAAGGTGCCGCACTCTCCGTCTCTTGCTTGCCAATATGTTGCCGTGTTCCTCCTATTGTTTGGTTTGTTTTGATTTGTTTTGATGATCTTTTGGCGGGTTTTCCGAATGTTTTGGTGGTGTTTTAGAATGTTTTGTTTTCTCTTGTGTTGTTTTTATTGTCTTGGCAGGTTGTGGAACGTTTGGATTCGTTTTGGCGGGTTTTAAAATATTTTGGCGGGTATTTGGAATGTTTTGGTTTGCTTTCATTTGTTTTGATTATGTTTTGGCAAGTTATTGAATGTTTCGATCACTTCTGACTGGTTTTCTAGTATTTTGGCATCTTTTCAGAATGTTTTGATCAGTTTTGGCAGGTTGTAAACTATTTTGTCAGGTTTTTGGAATGTTTTGGTTGGTTTTGATTTGTTTTTATGATGTTTTGCCAAGTTTTTTGAATGTTTTGATCAGTTCTGGCTGGTTTTCTAATGTTTTGGCATTTTTTCAGAATGTTTTGATGAGTTTTGTGGGTCTAAATTATTTTGGCGGGTTTTCGGAATATTTTGGTTGGTTTTGATTTGTTTTTATGATGTTTTGTCGGGTTTTCGGGAATGTTTTGGTTGGGTTTTAGAATGTTTTGTATTCTCTTGAGTTGTTTTTATTGTGTTGGCAGGTTTTGGAATGTTTGGATTCCTTTTGGCGGGGTTTAAAATATTTTGGCGGGTATTTGGAATGTTTTGGCGGGTATTCGGAATGTTTTGATTAGTTTTGACGGGTTTTGAAATATTTTGGCCGGTTTTTAGAAGGTTTTGATTCTGTTTAGCCCAGTTTTTGGTGTGTTTGGATTAGCTTTGGTGGGCTTTATCATGTTTTGTCAGGTTTTTTCGAATGTATTGATCACTTCTGTCTGGTTTTCTATTTTGGCGGGTTTGAAAATATTTTTGGATGAGTTTTGGCGGGTTTTCAAATATTTTGGCTCTTTGCGCAGAGATGACGGTGCCGGTTGCGGTGCGCTGCGGGGCGCTCCTTCTGCGGCAAGACGCCTGGCAGCGGCACTTGGGACAGCTCCGCGTCTCCGTATTCTGCGTTTCTTGCCTTCTGCATCTCAGCAAAATGCTTTCCCACTAGGTCTAGCAAGGAGAAACTGTGGCAGCTGAGTAGATGTAGCCCGGCCCGCCCTTTGAAGTTGACAAGTTCTTGGCATCTCAGAGCCTCAAGGGAAGAGCAAGGTTATCTATGGTAGGCTGGGGCAGAACTAGCAGCAAGCAGAGCAAAGTTGTCCAAGAATAGCTTCCATTGGAATGCTAATGGCAATTGAAGAGGCAGGCCAGTGGCAAGCCACTAGCTTCTAGCAGTTTGAAAGTTGCAGACACAGTGCAGGTGTTGTGCGGCTTCTTTCTTGGCCTCCTAGAAGGTGCCGTGGTGCCGCGCTCTCCGTCTCTTGCTTGCCAATATGTTGCCGTGTTCCTCCTATTGTTTGGTTTGTTTTGATTTGTTTTGATGATCTTTTGGCGGGTTTTCGGAATGTTTTGGTGGTGTTTTAGAATGTTTTGTTTTCTCTTGTGTTGTTTTTATTGTCTTGGCAGGTTGTGGAACGTTTGGATTCGTTTTGGCGGGTTTTAAAATATTTTGGCGGGTATTTGGAATGTTTTGGTTTGCTTTCATTTGTTTTGATTATGTTTTGGCAAGTTATTGAAAGTTTTGATCACTTCTGACTGGTTTTCTAGTATTTTGGCATCTTTTCAGAATGTTTTGATCAGTTTTGGCAGGTTGTAAACTATTTTGTCGGGTTTTTGGAATGTTTTGGTTGGTTTTGATTTGTTTTTATGGTGTTTTGCCAAGTTTTTTGCATGTTTTGATCAGTTCTGGCTGGTTTTCTAATGTTTTGGCATTTTTTCAGAATGTTTTGATGAGTTTTGTGGGTCTAAATTATTTTGGCGGGTTTTCGGAATATTTTGGTTGGTTTTGATTTGTTTTTATGATGTTTTGTCGGGTTTTCGGAATGTTTTGGTTGGGTTTTAGAATGTTTTGTATTCTCTTGAGTTGTTTTTATTGTGTTGGCAGGTTTTGGAATGTTTGGATTCCTTTTGGCGGGGTTTAAAATATTTTGGTGGGTATTTGGAATGTTTTGGCGGGTATTCGGAATGTTTGGATTAGTTTTGACGGGTTTTGAAATATTTTGGCAGGTTTTTAGAAGGTTTTGATTCTGTTTAGCCCAGTTTTTGGTGTGTTTGGATTAGCTTTGGTGGGCTTTATCATGTTTTGTCAGGTTTTTTCGAATGTATTGATCACTTCTGTCTGGTTTTCTATTTTGGCGGGTTTGAAAATATTTTTGGATTAGTTTTGGCGGGTTTTCAAATATTTTGGCTCTTTGCGCAGAGACGACGGTGCCGGTTGCGGTGCGCTCCAGGGCGCTCCTTCTGCGGAAAGACGCCTGGCAGCGGCACTTGGGACAGCTCCGCGTCTCCGTATTCTACGTTTCTTGCCTTCTGCATCTCAGCAAAATGCTTTCCCACTAGGTCTAGCAAGGAGAAACTGTGGCAGCTGAGTAGATGTAGCCCGGCCCGCCCTTTGAAGTTGACAAGTTCTTGGCATCTCAGAACCTCAAGGGAAGAGCAAGGTTATCTATGGTAGGCTGGGGCAGAACTAGCTGCAAGCAGAGCAAAGTTGTCCAAGAATAGCTTCCATTGGAATGCTAATGGCAATTGAAGAGGCAGGCCAGTGGTAAGCCACTATCTTCTAGCAGTTTGAAAGTTGCAGACACAGTGCAGGTGTTGTGCGGCTTCCTTCTTGGCCTCCTAGAAGGTGCCGCACTCTCCGTCTCTTGCTTGCCAATATGTTGCCGTGTTCCTCCTATTGTTTGGTTTGTTTTGATTTGTTTTGATGATCTTTTGGCGGGTTTTCCGAATGTTTTGGTGGTGTTTTAGAATGTTTTGTTTTCTCTTGTGTTGTTTTTATTGTCTTGGCAGGTTGTGGAACGTTTGGATTCGTTTTGGCGGGTTTTAAAATATTTTGGCGGGTATTTGGAATGTTTTGGTTTGCTTTCATTTGTTTTGATTATGTTTTGGCAAGTTATTGAATGTTTCGATCACTTCTGACTGGTTTTCTAGTATTTTGGCATCTTTTCAGAATGTTTTGATCAGTTTTGGCAGGTTGTAAACTATTTTGTCAGGTTTTTGGAATGTTTTGGTTGGTTTTGATTTGTTTTTATGATGTTTTGCCAAGTTTTTTGAATGTTTTGATCAGTTCTGGCTGGTTTTCTAATGTTTTGGCATTTTTTCAGAATGTTTTGATGAGTTTTGTGGGTCTAAATTATTTTGGCGGGTTTTCGGAATATTTTGGTTGGTTTTGATTTGTTTTTATGATGTTTTGTCGGGTTTTCGGGAATGTTTTGGTTGGGTTTTAGAATGTTTTGTATTCTCTTGAGTTGTTTTTATTGTGTTGGCAGGTTTTGGAATGTTTGGATTCCTTTTGGCGGGGTTTAAAATATTTTGGCGGGTATTTGGAATGTTTTGGCGGGTATTCGGAATGTTTTGATTAGTTTTGACGGGTTTTGAAATATTTTGGCCGGTTTTTAGAAGGTTTTGATTCTGTTTAGCCCAGTTTTTGGTGTGTTTGGATTAGCTTTGGTGGGCTTTATCATGTTTTGTCAGGTTTTTTCGAATGTATTGATCACTTCTGTCTGGTTTTCTATTTTGGCGGGTTTGAAAATATTTTTGGATGAGTTTTGGCGGGTTTTCAAATATTTTGGCTCTTTGCGCAGAGATGACGGTGCCGGTTGCGGTGCGCTGCGGGGCGCTCCTTCTGCGGCAAGACGCCTGGCAGCGGCACTTGGGACAGCTCCGCGTCTCCGTATTCTGCGTTTCTTGCCTTCTGCATCTCAGCAAAATGCTTTCCCACTAGGTCTAGCAAGGAGAAACTGTGGCAGCTGAGTAGATGTAGCCCGGCCCGCCCTTTGAAGTTGACAAGTTCTTGGCATCTCAGAGCCTCAAGGGAAGAGCAAGGTTATCTATGGTAGGCTGGGGCAGAACTAGCAGCAAGCAGAGCAAAGTTGTCCAAGAATAGCTTCCATTGGAATGCTAATGGCAATTGAAGAGGCAGGCCAGTGGCAAGCCACTAGCTTCTAGCAGTTTGAAAGTTGCAGACACAGTGCAGGTGTTGTGCGGCTTCTTTCTTGGCCTCCTAGAAGGTGCCGTGGTGCCGCGCTCTCCGTCTCTTGCTTGCCAATATGTTGCCGTGTTCCTCCTATTGTTTGGTTTGTTTTGATTTGTTTTGATGATCTTTTGGCGGGTTTTCGGAATGTTTTGGTGGTGTTTTAGAATGTTTTGTTTTCTCTTGTGTTGTTTTTATTGTCTTGGCAGGTTGTGGAACGTTTGGATTCGTTTTGGCGGGTTTTAAAATATTTTGGCGGGTATTTGGAATGTTTTGGTTTGCTTTCATTTGTTTTGATTATGTTTTGGCAAGTTATTGAAAGTTTTGATCACTTCTGACTGGTTTTCTAGTATTTTGGCATCTTTTCAGAATGTTTTGATCAGTTTTGGCAGGTTGTAAAATATTTTGTCGGGTTTTTGGAATGTTTTGGTTGGTTTTGATTTGTTTTTATGGTGTTTTGCCAAGTTTTTTGCATGTTTTGATCAGTTCTGGCTGGTTTTCTAATGTTTTGGCATTTTTTCAGAATGTTTTGATGAGTTTTGTGGGTCTAAATTATTTTGGCGGGTTTTCGGAATATTTTGGTTGGTTTTGATTTGTTTTTATGATGTTTTGGCGGGTTTTCGGAATGTTTTGCTTGGGTTTTAGAATGTTTTGTATTCTCTTGAGTTGTTTTTATTGTGTTGGCAGGTTTTGGAATGTTTGGATTCCTTTTGGCGGGGTTTAAAATATTTTGGCGGGTATTTGGAATGTTTTGGCGGGTATTCGGAATGTTTGGATTAGTTTTGACGGGTTTTGAAATATTTTGGCCGGTTTTTAGAAGGTTTTGATTCTGTTTAGCCCAGTTTTTGGTGTGTTTGGATTAGCTTTGGTGGGCTTTATCATGTTTTGTCAGGTTTTTTCGAATGTATTGATCACTTCTGTCTGGTTTTCTATTTTGGTGGGTTTGAAAATATTTTTGGATGAGTTTTGGCGGGTTTTCAAATATTTTGGCTCTTTGCGCAGAGATGACGGTGCCGGTTGCGGTGCGCTCCGGGGCGCTCCTTCTGCGGAAAGACGCCTGGCAGCGGCACTTGGGACAGCTCCGCGTCTCCGTATTCTGCGTTTCTTGCCTTCTGCATCTCAGCAAAATGCTTTCCCACTAGGTCTAGCAAGGAGAAACTGTGGCAGCTGAGTAGATGTAGCCCGGCCCGCCCTTTGAAGTTGACAAGTTCTTGGCATCTCAGAACCTCAAGGGAAGAGCAAGGTTATCTATGGTAGGCTGGGGCAGAACTAGCTGCAAGCAGAGCAAAGTTGTCCAAGAATAGCTTCCATTGGAATGCTAATGGCAATTGAAGAGGCAGGCCAGTGGTAAGCCACTATCTTCTAGCAGTTTGAAAGTTGCAGACACAGTGCAGGTGTTGTGCGGCTTCCTTCTTGGCCTCCTAGAAGGTGCCGCACTCTCCGTCTCTTGCTTGCCAATATGTTGCCGTGTTCCTCCTATTGTTTGGTTTGTTTTGATTTGTTTTGATGATCTTTTGGCGGGTTTTCGGAATGTTTTGGTGGTGTTTTAGAATGTTTTGTTTTCTCTTGTGTTGTTTTTATTGTCTTGGCAGGTTGTGGAACGTTTGGATTCGTTTTGGCGGGTTTTAAAATATTTTGGCGGGTATTTGGAATGTTTTGGTTTGCTTTCATTTGTTTTGATTATGTTTTGGCAAGTTATTGAATGTTTCGATCACTTCTGACTGGTTTTCTAGTATTTTGGCATCTTTTCAGAATGTTTTGATCAGTTTTGGCAGGTTGTAAACTATTTTGTCAGGTTTTTTGAATGTTTTGGTTGGTTTTGATTTGTTTTTATGATGTTTTGCCAAGTTTTTTGAATGTTTTGATCAGTTCTGGCTGGTTTTCTAATGTTTTGGCATTTTTTCAGAATGTTTTGATGAGTTTTGTGGGTCTAAATTATTTTGGCGGGTTTTCGGAATATTTTGGTTGGTTTTGATTTGTTTTTATGATGTTTTGTCGGGTTTTCGGGAATGTTTTGGTTGGGTTTTAGAATGTTTTGTATTCTCTTGAGTTGTTTTTATTGTGTTGGCAGGTTTTGGAATGTTTGGATTCCTTTTGGCGGGGTTTAAAATATTTTGGCGGGTATTTGGAATGTTTTGGCGGGTATTCGGAATGTTTGGATTAGTTTTGACGGGTTTTGAAATATTTTGGCCGGTTTTTAGAAGGTTTTGATTCTGTTTAGCCCAGTTTTTGGTGTGTTTGGATTAGCTTTGGTGGGCTTTATCATGTTTTGTCAGGTTTTTTCGAATGTATTGATCACTTCTGTCTGGTTTTCTATTTTGGCGGGTTTGAAAATATTTTTGGATGAGTTTTGGCGGGTTTTCAAATATTTTGGCTCTTTGCGCAGAGATGACGGTGCCGGTTGCGGTGCGCTGCGGGGCGCTCCTTCTGCGGCAAGACGCCTGGCAGCGGCACTTGGGACAGCTCCGCGTCTCCGTATTCTGCGTTTCTTGCCTTCTGCATCTCAGCAAAATGCTTTCCCACTAGGTCTAGCAAGGAGAAACTGTGGCAGCTGAGTAGATGTAGCCCGGCCCGCCCTTTGAAGTTGACAAGTTCTTGGCATCTCAGAGCCTCAAGGGAAGAGCAAGGTTATCTATGGTAGGCTGGGGCAGAACTAGCAGCAAGCAGAGCAAAGTTGTCCAAGAATAGCTTCCATTGGAATGCTAATGGCAATTGAAGAGGCAGGCCAGTGGCAAGCCACTAGCTTCTAGCAGTTTGAAAGTTGCAGACACAGTGCAGGTGTTGTGCGGCTTCTTTCTTGGCCTCCTAGAAGGTGCCGTGGTGCCGCGCTCTCCGTCTCTTGCTTGCCAATATGTTGCCGTGTTCCTCCTATTGTTTGGTTTGTTTTGATTTGTTTTGATGATGTTTTGGCGGGTTTTCGGAATGTTTTGGTGGTGTTTTAGAATGTTTTGTTTTCTCTTGTGTTGTTTTTATTGTCTTGGCAGGTTGTGGAACGTTTGGATTCGTTTTGGCGGGTTTTAAAATATTTTGGCGGGTATTTGGAATGTTTTGGTTTGCTTTCATTTGTTTTGATTATGTTTTGGCAAGTTATTGAAAGTTTTGATCACTTCTGACTGGTTTTCTAGTATTTTGGCATCTTTTCAGAATGTTTTGATCAGTTTTGGCAGGTTGTAAAATATTTTGTCGGGTTTTTGGAATGTTTTGGTTGGTTTTGATTTGTTTTTATGGTGTTTTGCCAAGTTTTTTGCATGTTTTGATCAGTTCTGGCTGGTTTTCTAATGTTTTGGCATTTTTTCAGAATGTTTTGATGAGTTTTGTGGGTCTAAATTATTTTGGCGGGTTTTCGGAATATTTTGGTTGGTTTTGATTTGTTTTGATGATGTTTTGGCGGGTTTTCGGAATGTTTTGGTTGGGTTTTAGAATGTTTTGTATTCTCTTGAGTTGTTTTTATTGTCTTGGCAGGTTTTGGAATGTTTGGATTCCTTTTGGCGGGGTTTAAAATATTTTGGCGGGTATTTGGAATGTTTTGGCGGGTATTCGGAATGTTTTGATTAGTTTTGACGGGTTTTGAAATATTTTGGCAGGTTTTTAGAAGGTTTTGATTCTGTTTAGCCCAGTTTTTGGTGTGTTTGGATTAGCTTTGGTGGGCTTTATCATGTTTTGTCAGGTTTTTTCGAATGTATTGATCACTTCTGTCTGGTTTTCTATTTTGGCGGGTTTGAAAATATTTTTGGATGAGTTTTGGCGGGTTTTCAAAGATTTTGGCTCTTTGCGCAGAGATGACGGTGCCGGTTGCGGTGCGCTCCGGGGCGCTCCTTCTGCGGAAAGACGCCTGGCAGCGGCACTTGGGACAGCTCCGCGTCTCCGTATTCTGCGTTTCTTGCCTTCTGCATCTCAGCAAAATGCTTTCCCACTAGGTCTAGCAAGGAGAAACTGTGGCAGCTGAGTAGATGTAGCCCGGCCCGCCCTTTGAAGTTGACAAGTTCTTGGCATCTCAGAACCTCAAGGGAAGAGCAAGGTTATCTATGGTAGGCTGGGGCAGAACTAGCTGCAAGCAGAGCAAAGTTGTCCAAGAATAGCTTCCATTGGAATGCTAATGGCAATTGAAGAGGCAGGCCAGTGGTAAGCCACTATCTTCTAGCAGTTTGAAAGTTGCAGACACAGTGCAGGTGTTGTGCGGCTTCCTTCTTGGCCTCCTAGAAGGTGCCGCACTCTCCGTCTCTTGCTTGCCAATATGTTGCCGTGTTCCTCCTATTGTTTGGTTTGTTTTGATTTGTTTTGATGATCTTTTGGCGGGTTTTCGGAATGTTTTGGTGGTGTTTTAGAATGTTTTGTTTTCTCTTGTGTTGTTTTTATTGTCTTGGCAGGTTGTGGAACGTTTGGATTCGTTTTGGCGGGTTTTAAAATATTTTGGCGGGTATTTGGAATGTTTTGGTTTGCTTTCATTTGTTTTGATTATGTTTTGGCAAGTTATTGAATGTTTCGATCACTTCTGACTGGTTTTCTAGTATTTTGGCATCTTTTCAGAATGTTTTGATCAGTTTTGGCAGGTTGTAAACTATTTTGTCAGGTTTTTGGAATGTTTTGGTTGGTTTTGATTTGTTTTTATGATGTTTTGCCAAGTTTTTTGAATGTTTTGATCAGTTCTGGCTGGTTTTCTAATGTTTTGGCATTTTTTCAGAATGTTTTGATGAGTTTTGTGGGTCTAAATTATTTTGGCGGGTTTTCGGAATATTTTGGTTGGTTTTGATTTGTTTTTATGATGTTTTGTCGGGTTTTCGGGAATGTTTTGGTTGGGTTTTAGAATGTTTTGTATTCTCTTGAGTTGTTTTTATTGTGTTGGCAGGTTTTGGAATGTTTGGATTCCTTTTGGCGGGGTTTAAAATATTTTGGCGGGTATTTGGAATGTTTTGGCGGGTATTCGGAATGTTTGGATTAGTTTTGACGGGTTTTGAAATATTTTGGCCGGTTTTTAGAAGGTTTTGATTCTGTTTAGCCCAGTTTTTGGTGTGTTTGGATTAGCTTTGGTGGGCTTTATCATGTTTTGTCAGGTTTTTTCGAATGTATTGATCACTTCTGTCTGGTTTTCTATTTTGGCGGGTTTGAAAATATTTTTGGATGAGTTTTGGCGGGTTTTCAAATATTTTGGCTCTTTGCGCAGAGATGACGGTGCCGGTTGCGGTGCGCTGCGGGGCGCTCCTTCTGCGGCAAGACGCCTGGCAGCGGCACTTGGGACAGCTCCGCGTCTCCGTATTCTGCGTTTCTTGCCTTCTGCATCTCAGCAAAATGCTTTCCCACTAGGTCTAGCAAGGAGAAACTGTGGCAGCTGAGTAGATGTAGCCCGGCCCGCCCTTTGAAGTTGACAAGTTCTTGGCATCTCAGAGCCTCAAGGGAAGAGCAAGGTTATCTATGGTAGGCTGGGGCAGAACTAGCAGCAAGCAGAGCAAAGTTGTCCAAGAATAGCTTCCATTGGAATGCTAATGGCAATTGAAGAGGCAGGCCAGTGGCAAGCCACTAGCTTCTAGCAGTTTGAAAGTTGCAGACACAGTGCAGGTGTTGTGCGGCTTCTTTCTTGGCCTCCTAGAAGGTGCCGTGGTGCCGCGCTCTCCGTCTCTTGCTTGCCAATATGTTGCCGTGTTCCTCCTATTGTTTGGTTTGTTTTGATTTGTTTTGATGATCTTTTGGCGGGTTTTCGGAATGTTTTGGTGGTGTTTTAGAATGTTTTGTTTTCTCTTGTGTTGTTTTTATTGTCTTGGCAGGTTGTGGAACGTTTGGATTCGTTTTGGCGGGTTTTAAAATATTTTGGCGGGTATTTGGAATGTTTTGGTTTGCTTTCATTTGTTTTGATTATGTTTTGGCAAGTTATTGAAAGTTTTGATCACTTCTGACTGGTTTTCTAGTATTTTGGCATCTTTTCAGAATGTTTTGATCAGTTTTGGCAGGTTGTAAAATATTTTGTCGGGTTTTTGGAATGTTTTGGTTGGTTTTGATTTGTTTTTATGGTGTTTTGCCAAGTTTTTTGCATGTTTTGATCAGTTCTGGCTGGTTTTCTAATGTTTTGGCATTTTTTCAGAATGTTTTGATGAGTTTTGTGGGTCTAAATTATTTTGGCGGGTTTTCGGAATGTTTTGGTTGGGTTTTAGAATGTTTTGTATTCTCTTGAGTTGTTTTTATTGTGTTGGCAGGTTTTGGAATGTTTGGATTCCTTTTGGCGGGGTTTAAAATATTTTGGCGGGTATTTGGAATGTTTTGGCGGGTATTCGGAATGTTTTGATTAGTTTTGACGGGTTTTGAAATATTTTGGCCGGTTTTTAGAAGGTTTTGATTCTGTTTAGCCCAGTTTTTGGTGTGTTTGGATTAGCTTTGGTGGGCTTTATCATGTTTTGTCAGGTTTTTTCGAATGTATTGATCACTTCTGTCTGGTTTTCTATTTTGGCGGGTTTGAAAATATTTTTGGATGAGTTTTGGCGGGTTTTCAAATATTTTGGCTCTTTGCGCAGAGACGACGGTGCCGGTTGCGGTGCGCTCCGGGGCGCTCCTTCTGCGGAAAGACGCCTGGCAGCGGCACTTGGGACAGCTCCGCGTCTCCGTATTCTGCGTTTCTTGCCTTCTGCATCTCAGCAAAATGCTTTCCCACTAGGTCTAGCAAGGAGAAACTGTGGCAGCTGAGTAGATGTAGCCCGGCCCGCCCTTTGAAGTTGACAAGTTCTTGGCATCTCAGAGCCTCAAGGGAAGAGCAAGGTTATCTATGGTAGGCTGGGGCAGAACTAGCAGCAAGCAGAGCAAAGTTGTCCAAGAATAGCTTCCATTGGAATGCTAATGGCAATTGAAGAGGCAGGCCAGTGGCAAGCCACTAGCTTCTAGCAGTTTGAAAGTTGCAGACACAGTGCAGGTGTTGTGCGGCTTCTTTCTTGGCCTCCTAGAAGGTGCCGTGGTGCCGCGCTCTCCGTCTCTTGCTTGCCAATATGTTGCCGTGTTCCTCCTATTGTTTGGTTTGTTTTGATTTGTTTTGATGATCTTTTGGCGGGTTTTCGGAATGTTTTGGTGGTGTTTTAGAATGTTTTGTTTTCTCTTGTGTTGTTTTTATTGTCTTGGCAGGTTGTGGAACGTTTGGATTCGTTTTGGCGGGTTTTAAAATATTTTGGCGGGTATTTGGAATGTTTTGGTTTGCTTTCATTTGTTTTGATTATGTTTTGGCAAGTTATTGAAAGTTTTGATCACTTCTGACTGGTTTTCTAGTATTTTGGCATCTTTTCAGAATGTTTTGATCAGTTTTGGCAGGTTGTAAAATATTTTGTCGGGTTTTTGGAATGTTTTGGTTGGTTTTGATTTGTTTTTATGGTGTTTTGCCAAGTTTTTTGCATGTTTTGATCAGTTCTGGCTGGTTTTCTAATGTTTTGGCATTTTTTCAGAATGTTTTGATGAGTTTTGTGGGTCTAAATTATTTTGGCGGGTTTTCGGAATGTTTTGGTTGGGTTTTAGAATGTTTTGTATTCTCTTGAGTTGTTTTTATTGTGTTGGCAGGTTTTGGAATGTTTGGATTCCTTTTGGCGGGGTTTAAAATATTTTGGCGGGTATTTGGAATGTTTTGGCGGGTATTCGGAATGTTTTGATTAGTTTTGACGGGTTTTGAAATATTTTGGCCGGTTTTTAGAAGGTTTTGATTCTGTTTAGCCCAGTTTTTGGTGTGTTTGGATTAGCTTTGGTGGGCTTTATCATGTTTTGTCAGGTTTTTTCGAATGTATTGATCACTTCTGTCTGGTTTTCTATTTTGGCGGGTTTGAAAATATTTTTGGATGAGTTTTGGCGGGTTTTCAAATATTTTGGCTCTTTGCGCAGAGACGACGGTGCCGGTTGCGGTGCGCTCCGGGGCGCTCCTTCTGCGGAAAGACGCCTGGCAGCGGCACTTGGGACAGCTCCGCGTCTCCGTATTCTGCGTTTCTTGCCTTCTGCATCTCAGCAAAATGCTTTCCCACTAGGTCTAGCAAGGAGAAACTGTGGCAGCTGAGTAGATGTAGCCCGGCCCGCCCTTTGAAGTTGACAAGTTCTTGGCATCTCAGAGCCTCAAGGGAAGAGCAAGGTTATCTATGGTAGGCTGGGGCAGAACTAGCAGCAAGCAGAGCAAAGTTGTCCAAGAATAGCTTCCATTGGAATGCTAATGGCAATTGAAGAGGCAGGCCAGTGGCAAGCCACTAGCTTCTAGCAGTTTGAAAGTTGCAGACACAGTGCAGGTGTTGTGCGGCTTCTTTCTTGGCCTCCTAGAAGGTGCCGTGGTGCCGCGCTCTCCGTCTCTTGCTTGCCAATATGTTGCCGTGTTCCTCCTATTGTTTGGTTTGTTTTGATTTGTTTTGATGATCTTTTGGCGGGTTTTCGGAATGTTTTGGTGGTGTTTTAGAATGTTTTGTTTTCTCTTGTGTTGTTTTTATTGTCTTGGCAGGTTGTGGAACGTTTGGATTCGTTTTGGCGGGTTTTAAAATATTTTGGCGGGTATTTGGAATGTTTTGGTTTGCTTTCATTTGTTTTGATTATGTTTTGGCAAGTTATTGAAAGTTTTGATCACTTCTGACTGGTTTTCTAGTATTTTGGCATCTTTTCAGAATGTTTTGATCAGTTTTGGCAGGTTGTAAACTATTTTGTCGGGTTTTTGGAATGTTTTGGTTGGTTTTGATTTGTTTTTATGGTGTTTTGCCAAGTTTTTTGAATGTTTTGATCAGTTCTGGCTGGTTTTCTAATGTTTTGGCATTTTTTCAGAATGTTTTGATGAGTTTTGTGGGTCTAAATTATTTTGGCGGGTTTTCGGAATATTTTGGTTGGTTTTGATTTGTTTTGATGATGTTTTGGCGGGTTTTCGGAATGTTTTGGTTGGGTTTTAGAATGTTTTGTATTCTCTTGAGTTGTTTTTATTGTGTTGGCAGGTTTTGGAATGTTTGGATTCCTTTTGGCGGGGTTTAAAATATTTTGGTGGGTATTTGGAATGTTTTGGCGGGTATTCGGAATGTTTGGATTAGTTTTGACGGGTTTTGAAATATTTTGGCAGGTTTTTAGAAGGTTTTGATTCTGTTTAGCCCAGTTTTTGGTGTGTTTGGATTAGCTTTGGTGGGCTTTATCATGTTTTGTCAGGTTTTTTCGAATGTATTGATCACTTCTGTCTGGTTTTCTATTTTGGCGGGTTTGAAAATATTTTTGGATGAGTTTTGGCGGGTTTGAAAATATTTTGGCTCTTTGCGCAGAGACGACGGTGCCGGTTGCGGTGCGCTCCGGGGCGCTCCTTCTGCGGAAAGACGCCTGGCAGCGGCACTTGGGACAGCTCCGCGTCTCCGTATTCTGCGTTTCTTGCCTTCTGCATCTCAGCAAAATGTTTTCCCACTAGGTCTAGCAAGGAGAAACTGTGGCAGCTGAGTAGATGTAGCCCGGCCCGCCCTTTGAAGTTGACAAGTTCTTGGCATCTCAGAGCCTCAAGGGAAGAGCAAGGTTATCTATGGTAGGCTGGGGCAGAACTAGCTGCAAGCAGAGCAAAGTTGTCCAAGAATAGCTTCCATTGGAATGCTAATGGCAATTGAAGAGGCAGGCCAGTGGTAAGCCACTATCTTCTAGCAGTTTGAAAGTTGCAGACACAGTGCAGGTGTTGTGCGGCTTCCTTCTTGGCCTCCTAGAAGGTGCCGCACTCTCCGTCTCTTGCTTGCCAATATGTTGCCGTGTTCCTCCTATTGTTTGGTTTGTTTTGATTTGTTTTGATGATGTTTTGGCGGGTTTTCGGAATGTTTTGGTGGTGTTTTAGAATGTTTTGTTTTCTCTTGTGTTGTTTTTATTGTCTTGGCAGGTTGTGGAACGTTTGGATTCGTTTTGGCGGGTTTTAAAATATTTTGGCGGGTATTTGGAATGTTTTGGTTTGCTTTCATTTGTTTTGATTATGTTTTGGCAAGTTATTGAATGTTTCGATCACTTCTGACTGGTTTTCTAGTATTTTGGCATCTTTTCAGAATGTTTTGATCAGTTTTGGCAGGTTGTAAACTATTTTGTCAGGTTTTTTGAATGTTTTGGTTGGTTTTGATTTGTTTTTATGATGTTTTGCCAAGTTTTTGGAATGTTTTGATCAGTTCTGGCTGGTTTTCTAATGTTTTGGCATTTTTTCAGAATGTTTTGATGAGTTTTGTGGGTCTAAATTATTTTGGCGGGTTTTCGGAATATTTTGGTTGGTTTTGATTTGTTTTTATGATGTTTTGTCGGGTTTTCGGGAATGTTTTGGTTGGGTTTTAGAATGTTTTGTATTCTCTTGAGTTGTTTTTATTGTGTTGGCAGGTTTTGGAATGTTTGGATTCCTTTTGGCGGGGTTTAAAATATTTTGGCGGGTATTTGGAATGTTTTGGCGGGTATTCGGAATGTTTTGATTAGTTTTGACGGGTTTTGAAATATTTTGGCCGGTTTTTAGAAGGTTTTGATTCTGTTTAGCCCAGTTTTTGGTGTGTTTGGATTAGCTTTGGTGGGCTTTATCATGTTTTGTCAGGTTTTTTCGAATGTATTGATCACTTCTGTCTGGTTTTCTATTTTGGCGGGTTTGAAAATATTTTTGGATGAGTTTTGGCGGGTTTTCAAATATTTTGGCTCTTTGCGCAGAGATGACGGTGCCGGTTGCGGTGCGCTGCGGGGCGCTCCTTCTGCGGCAAGACGCCTGGCAGCGGCACTTGGGACAGCTCCGCGTCTCCGTATTCTGTGTTTCTTGCCTTCTGCATCTCAGCAAAATGCTTTCCCACTAGGTCTAGCAAGGAGAAACTGTGGCAGCTGAGTAGATGTAGCCCGGCCCGCCCTTTGAAGTTGACAAGTTCTTGGCATCTCAGAGCCTCAAGGGAAGAGCAAGGTTATCTATGGTAGGCTGGGGCAGAACTAGCAGCAAGCAGAGCAAAGTTGTCCAAGAATAGCTTCCATTGGAATGCTAATGGCAATTGAAGAGGCAGGCCAGTGGCAAGCCACTAGCTTCTAGCAGTTTGAAAGTTGCAGACACAGTGCAGGTGTTGTGCGGCTTCTTTCTTGGCCTCCTAGAAGGTGCCGTGGTGCCGCGCTCTCCGTCTCTTGCTTGCCAATATGTTGCCGTGTTCCTCCTATTGTTTGGTTTGTTTTGATTTGTTTTGATGATCTTTTGGCGGGTTTTCGGAATGTTTTGGTGGTGTTTTAGAATGTTTTGTTTTCTCTTGTGTTGTTTTTATTGTCTTGGCAGGTTGTGGAACGTTTGGATTCGTTTTGGCGGGTTTTAAAATATTTTGGCGGGTATTTGGAATGTTTTGGTTTGCTTTCATTTGTTTTGATTATGTTTTGGCAAGTTATTGAAAGTTTTGATCACTTCTGACTGGTTTTCTAGTATTTTGGCATCTTTTCAGAATGTTTTGATCAGTTTTGGCAGGTTGTAAAATATTTTGTCGGGTTTTTGGAATGTTTTGGTTGGTTTTGATTTGTTTTTATGGTGTTTTGCCAAGTTTTTTGCATGTTTTGATCAGTTCTGGCTGGTTTTCTAATGTTTTGGCATTTTTTCAGAATGTTTTGATGAGTTTTGTGGGTCTAAATTATTTTGGCGGGTTTTCGGAATATTTTGGTTGGTTTTGATTTGTTTTTATGATGTTTTGGCGGGTTTTCGGAATGTTTTGGTTGGGTTTTAGAATGTTTTGTATTCTCTTGAGTTGTTTTTATTGTGTTGGCAGGTTTTGGAATGTTTGGATTCCTTTTGGCGGGGTTTAAAATATTTTGGCGGGTATTTGGAATGTTTTGGCGGGTATTCGGAATGTTTGGATTAGTTTTGACGGGTTTTGAAATATTTTGGCCGGTTTTTAGAAGGTTTTGATTCTGTTTAGCCCAGTTTTTGGTGTGTTTGGATTAGCTTTGGTGGGCTTTATCATGTTTTGTCAGGTTTTTTCGAATGTATTGATCACTTCTGTCTGGTTTTCTATTTTGGCGGGTTTGAAAATATTTTTGGATGAGTTTTGGCGGGTTTTCAAATATTTTGGCTCTTTGCGCAGAGATGACGGTGCCGGTTGCGGTGCGCTCCGGGGCGCTCCTTCTGCGGAAAAACGCCTGGCAGCGGCACTTGGGACAGCTCCGCGTCTCCGTATTCTGCGTTTCTTGCCTTCTGCATCTCAGCAAAATGCTTTCCCACTAGGTCTAGCAAGGAGAAACTGTGGCAGCTGAGTAGATGTAGCCCGGCCCGCCCTTTGAAGTTGACAAGTTCTTGGCATCTCAGAACCTCAAGGGAAGAGCAAGGTTATCTATGGTAGGCTGGGGCAGAACTAGCTGCAAGCAGAGCAAAGTTGTCCAAGAATAGCTTCCATTGGAATGCTAATGGCAATTGAAGAGGCAGGCCAGTGGTAAGCCACTATCTTCTAGCAGTTTGAAAGTTGCAGACACAGTGCAGGTGTTGTGCGGCTTCCTTCTTGGCCTCCTAGAAGGTGCCGCGTTCTCCGTCTCTTGCTTGCCAATATGTTGCCGTGTTCCTCCTATTGTTTGGTTTGTTTTGATTTGTTTTGATGATCTTTTGGCGGGTTTTCGGAATGTTTTGGTGGTGTTTTAGAATGTTTTGTTTTCTCTTGTGTTGTTTTTATTGTCTTGGCAGGTTGTGGAACGTTTGGATTCGTTTTGGCGGGTTTTAAAATATTTTGGCGGGTATTTGGAATGTTTTGGTTTGCTTTCATTTGTTTTGATTATGTTTTGGCAAGTTATTGAATGTTTCGATCACTTCTGACTGGTTTTCTAGTATTTTGGCATCTTTTCAGAATGTTTTGATCAGTTTTGGCAGGTTGTAAGCTATTTTGTCAGGTTTTTTGAATGTTTTGGTTGGTTTTGATTTGTTTTTATGATGTTTTGCCAAGTTTTTTGAATGTTTTGATCAGTTCTGGCTGGTTTTCTAATGTTTTGGCATTTTTTCAGAATGTTTTGATGAGTTTTGTGGGTCTAAATTATTTTGGCGGGTTTTCGGAATATTTTGGTTGGTTTTGATTTGTTTTTATGATGTTTTGTCGAGTTTTCGGGAATGTTTTGGTTGGGTTTTAGAATGTTTTGTATTCTCTTGAGTTGTTTTTATTGTGTTGGCAGGTTTTGGAATGTTTGGATTCCTTTTGGCGGGGTTTAAAATATTTTGGCGGGTATTTGGAATGTTTTGGCGGGTATTCGGAATGTTTTGATTAGTTTTGACGGGTTTTGAAATATTTTGGCCGGTTTTTAGAAGGTTTTGATTCTGTTTAGCCCAGTTTTTGGTGTGTTTGGATTAGCTTTGGTGGGCTTTATCATGTTTTGTCAGGTTTTTTCGAATGTATTGATCACTTCTGTCTGGTTTTCTATTTTGGCGGGTTTGAAAATATTTTTGGATGAGTTTTGGCGGGTTTTCAAATATTTTGGCTCTTTGCGCAGAGATGACGGTGCCGGTTGCGGTGCGCTGCGGGGCGCTCCTTCTGCGGCAAGACGCCTGGCAGCGGCACTTGGGACAGCTCCGCGTCTCCGTATTCTGCGTTTCTTGCCTTCTGCATCTCAGCAAAATGCTTTCCCACTAGGTCTAGCAAGGAGAAACTGTGGCAGCTGAGTAGATGTAGCCCGGCCCGCCCTTTGAAGTTGACAAGTTCTTGGCATCTCAGAGCCTCAAGGGAAGAGCAAGGTTATCTATGGTAGGCTGGGGCAGAACTAGCAGCAAGCAGAGCAAAGTTGTCCAAGAATAGCTTCCATTGGAATGCTAATGGCAATTGAAGAGGCAGGCCAGTGGCAAGCCACTAGCTTCTAGCAGTTTGAAAGTTGCAGACACAGTGCAGGTGTTGTGCGGCTTCTTTCTTGGCCTCCTAGAAGGTGCCGTGGTGCCGCGCTCTCCGTCTCTTGCTTGCCAATATGTTGCCGTGTTCCTCCTATTGTTTGGTTTGTTTTGATTTGTTTTGATGATCTTTTGGCGGGTTTTCGGAATGTTTTGGTGGTGTTTTAGAATGTTTTGTTTTCTCTTGTGTTGTTTTTATTGTCTTGGCAGGTTGTGGAACGTTTGGATTCGTTTTGGCGGGTTTTAAAATATTTTGGCGGGTATTTGGAATGTTTTGGTTTGCTTTCATTTGTTTTGATTATGTTTTGGCAAGTTATTGAAAGTTTTGATCACTTCTGACTGGTTTTCTAGTATTTTGGCATCTTTTCAGAATGTTTTGATCAGTTTTGGCAGGTTGTAAACTATTTTGTCGGGTTTTTGGAATGTTTTGGTTGGTTTTGATTTGTTTTTATGGTGTTTTGCCAAGTTTTTTGAATGTTTTGATCAGTTCTGGCTGGTTTTCTAATGTTTTGGCATTTTTTCAGAATGTTTTGATGAGTTTTGTGGGTCTAAATTATTTTGGCGGGTTTTCGGAATATTTTGGTTGGTTTTGATTTGTTTTGATGATGTTTTGGCGGGTTTTCGGAATGTTTTGGTTGGGTTTTAGAATGTTTTGTATTCTCTTGAGTTGTTTTTATTGTGTTGGCAGGTTTTGGAATGTTTGGATTCCTTTTGGCGGGGTTTAAAATATTTTGGCGGGTATTTGGAATGTTTTGGCGGGTATTCGGAATGTTTGGATTAGTTTTGACGGGTTTTGAAATATTTTGGCAGGTTTTTAGAAGGTTTTGATTCTGTTTAGCCCAGTTTTTGGTGTGTTTGGATTAGCTTTGGTGGGCTTTATCATGTTTTGTCAGGTTTTTTCGAATGTATTGATCACTTCTGTCTGGTTTTCTATTTTGGCGGGTTTGAAAATATTTTTGGATGAGTTTTGGCGGGTTTGAAAATATTTTGGCTCTTTGCGCAGAGATGACGGTGCCGGTTGCGGTGCGCTGCGGGGCGCTCCTTCTGCGGAAAGACGCCTGGCAGCGGCACTTGGGACAGCTCCGCGTCTCCGTATTCTGCGTTTCTTGCCTTCTGCATCTCAGCAAAATGTTTTCCCACTAGGTCTAGCAAGGAGAAACTGTGGCAGCTGAGTAGATGTAGCCCGGCCCGCCCTTTGAAGTTGACAAGTTCTTGGCATCTCAGAGCCTCAAGGGAAGAGCAAGGTTATCTATGGTAGGCTGGGGCAGAACTAGCAGCAAGCAGAGCAAAGTTGTCCAAGAATAGCTTCCATTGGAATGCTAATGGCAATTGAAGAGGCAGGCCAGTGGCAAGCCACTAGCTTCTAGCAGTTTGAAAGTTGCAGACACAGTGCAGGTGTTGTGCGGCTTCTTTCTTGGCCTCCTAGAAGGTGCCGTGGTGCCGCGCTCTCCGTCTCTTGCTTGCCAATATGTTGCCGTGTTCCTCCTATTGTTTGGTTTGTTTTGATTTGTTTTGATGATCTTTTGGCGGGTTTTCGGAATGTTTTGGTGGTGTTTTAGAATGTTTTGTTTTCTCTTGTGTTGTTTTTATTGTCTTGGCAGGTTGTGGAACGTTTGGATTCGTTTTGGCGGGTTTTAAAATATTTTGGCGGGTATTTGGAATGTTTTGGTTTGCTTTCATTTGTTTTGATTATGTTTTGGCAAGTTATTGAAAGTTTTGATCACTTCTGACTGGTTTTCTAGTATTTTGGCATCTTTTCAGAATGTTTTGATCAGTTTTGGCAGGTTGTAAAATATTTTGTCGGGTTTTTGGAATGTTTTGGTTGGTTTTGATTTGTTTTTATGGTGTTTTGCCAAGTTTTTTGCATGTTTTGATCAGTTCTGGCTGGTTTTCTAATGTTTTGGCATTTTTTCAGAATGTTTTGATGAGTTTTGTGGGTCTAAATTATTTTGGCGGGTTTTCGGAATATTTTGGTTGGTTTTGATTTGTTTTTATGATGTTTTGTCGGGTTTTCGGAATGTTTTGGTTGGGTTTTAGAATGTTTTGTATTCTCTTGAGTTGTTTTTATTGTGTTGGCAGGTTTTGGAATGTTTGGATTCCTTTTGGCGGGGTTTAAAATATTTTGGCGGGTATTTGGAATGTTTTGGCGGGTATTCGGAATGTTTGGATTAGTTTTGACGGGTTTTGAAATATTTTGGCCGGTTTTTAGAAGGTTTTGATTCTGTTTAGCCCAGTGTTTGGTGTGTTTGGATTAGCTTTGGTGGGCTTTATCATGTTTTGTCAGGTTTTTTCGAATGTATTGATCACTTCTGTCTGGTTTTCTATTTTGGCGGGTTTGAAAATATTTTTGGATGAGTTTTGGCGGGTTTTCAAATATTTTGGCTCTTTGCGCAGAGATGACGGTGCCGGTTGCGGTGCGCTCCGGGGCGCTCCTTCTGCGGAAAAACGCCTGGCAGCGGCACTTGGGACAGCTCCGCGTCTCCGTATTCTGCGTTTCTTGCCTTCTGCATCTCAGCAAAATGCTTTCCCACTAGGTCTAGCAAGGAGAAACTGTGGCAGCTGAGTAGATGTAGCCCGGCCCGCCCTTTGAAGTTGACAAGTTCTTGGCATCTCAGAACCTCAAGGGAAGAGCAAGGTTATCTATGGTAGGCTGGGGCAGAACTAGCTGCAAGCAGAGCAAAGTTGTCCAAGAATAGCTTCCATTGGAATGCTAATGGCAATTGAAGAGGCAGGCCAGTGGTAAGCCACTATCTTCTAGCAGTTTGAAAGTTGCAGACACAGTGCAGGTGTTGTGCGGCTTCCTTCTTGGCCTCCTAGAAGGTGCCGCGTTCTCCGTCTCTTGCTTGCCAATATGTTGCCGTGTTCCTCCTATTGTTTGGTTTGTTTTGATTTGTTTTGATGATCTTTTGGCGGGTTTTCGGAATGTTTTGGTGGTGTTTTAGAATGTTTTGTTTTCTCTTGTGTTGTTTTTATTGTCTTGGCAGGTTGTGGAACGTTTGGATTCGTTTTGGCGGGTTTTAAAATATTTTGGCGGGTATTTGGAATGTTTTGGTTTGCTTTCATTTGTTTTGATTATGTTTTGGCAAGTTATTGAAAGTTTTGATCACTTCTGACTGGTTTTCTAGTATTTTGGCATCTTTTCAGAATGTTTTGATCAGTTTTGGCAGGTTGTAAAATATTTTGTCGGGTTTTTGGAATGTTTTGGTTGGTTTTGATTTGTTTTTATGGTGTTTTGCCAAGTTTTTTGCATGTTTTGATCAGTTCTGGCTGGTTTTCTAATGTTTTGGCATTTTTTCAGAATGTTTTGATGAGTTTTGTGGGTCTAAATTATTTTGGCGGGTTTTCGGAATATTTTGGTTGGTTTTGATTTGTTTTTATGATGTTTTGGCGGGTTTTCGGAATGTTTTGGTTGGGTTTTAGAATGTTTTGTATTCTCTTGAGTTGTTTTTATTGTGTTGGCAGGTTTTGGAATGTTTGGATTCCTTTTGGCGGGGTTTAAAATATTTTGGCGGGTATTTGGAATGTTTTGGCGGGTATTCGGAATGTTTGGATTAGTTTTGACGGGTTTTGAAATATTTTGGCCGGTTTTTAGAAGGTTTTGATTCTGTTTAGCCCAGTGTTTGGTGTGTTTGGATTAGCTTTGGTGGGCTTTATCATGTTTTGTCAGGTTTTTTCGAATGTATTGATCACTTCTGTCTGGTTTTCTATTTTGGCGGGTTTGAAAATATTTTTGGATGAGTTTTGGCGGGTTTTCAAATATTTTGGCTCTTTGCGCAGAGATGACGGTGCCGGTTGCGGTGCGCTCCGGGGCGCTCCTTCTGCGGAAAAACGCCTGGCAGCGGCACTTGGGACAGCTCCGCGTCTCCGTATTCTGCGTTTCTTGCCTTCTGCATCTCAGCAAAATGCTTTCCCACTAGGTCTAGCAAGGAGAAACTGTGGCAGCTGAGTAGATGTAGCCCGGCCCGCCCTTTGAAGTTGACAAGTTCTTGGCATCTCAGAACCTCAAGGGAAGAGCAAGGTTATCTATGGTAGGCTGGGGCAGAACTAGCTGCAAGCAGAGCAAAGTTGTCCAAGAATAGCTTCCATTGGAATGCTAATGGCAATTGAAGAGGCAGGCCAGTGGTAAGCCACTATCTTCTAGCAGTTTGAAAGTTGCAGACACAGTGCAGGTGTTGTGCGGCTTCCTTCTTGGCCTCCTAGAAGGTGCCGCGTTCTCCGTCTCTTGCTTGCCAATATGTTGCCGTGTTCCTCCTATTGTTTGGTTTGTTTTGATTTGTTTTGATGATCTTTTGGCGGGTTTTCGGAATGTTTTGGTGGTGTTTTAGAATGTTTTGTTTTCTCTTGTGTTGTTTTTATTGTCTTGGCAGGTTGTGGAACGTTTGGATTCGTTTTGGCGGGTTTTAAAATATTTTGGCGGGTATTTGGAATGTTTTGGTTTGCTTTCATTTGTTTTGATTATGTTTTGGCAAGTTATTGAAAGTTTTGATCACTTCTGACTGGTTTTCTAGTATTTTGGCATCTTTTCAGAATGTTTTGATCAGTTTTGGCAGGTTGTAAAATATTTTGTCGGGTTTTTGGAATGTTTTGGTTGGTTTTGATTTGTTTTTATGGTGTTTTGCCAAGTTTTTTGCATGTTTTGATCAGTTCTGGCTGGTTTTCTAATGTTTTGGCATTTTTTCAGAATGTTTTGATGAGTTTTGTGGGTCTAAATTATTTTGGCGGGTTTTCGGAATATTTTGGTTGGTTTTGATTTGTTTTTATGATGTTTTGGCGGGTTTTCGGAATGTTTTGGTTGGGTTTTAGAATGTTTTGTATTCTCTTGAGTTGTTTTTATTGTGTTGGCAGGTTTTGGAATGTTTGGATTCCTTTTGGCGGGGTTTAAAATATTTTGGCGGGTATTTGGAATGTTTTGGCGGGTATTCGGAATGTTTTGATTAGTTTTGACGGGTTTTGAAATATTTTGGCCGGTTTTTAGAAGGTTTTGATTCTGTTTAGCCCAGTTTTTGGTGTGTTTGGATTAGCTTTGGTGGGCTTTATCATGTTTTGTCAGGTTTTTTCGAATGTATTGATCACTTCTGTCTGGTTTTCTATTTTGGCGGGTTTGAAAATATTTTTGGATGAGTTTTGGCGGGTTTTCAAATATTTTGGCTCTTTGCGCAGAGATGACGGTGCCGGTTGCGGTGCGCTCCGGGGCGCTCCTTCTGCGGAAAGACGCCTGGCAGCGGCACTTGGGACAGCTCCGCGTCTCCGTATTCTGCGTTTCTTGCCTTCTGCATCTCAGCAAAATGCTTTCCCACTAGGTCTAGCAAGGAGAAACTGTGGCAGCTGAGTAGATGTAGCCCGGCCCGCCCTTTGAAGTTGACAAGTTCTTGGCATCTCAGAGCCTCAAGGGAAGAGCAAGGTTATCTATGGTAGGCTGGGGCAGAACTAGCAGCAAGCAGAGCAAAGTTGTCCAAGAATAGCTTCCATTGGAATGCTAATGGCAATTGAAGAGGCAGGCCAGTGGCAAGCCACTAGCTTCTAGCAGTTTGAAAGTTGCAGACACAGTGCAGGTGTTGTGCGGCTTCTTTCTTGGCCTCCTAGAAGGTGCCGTGGTGCCGCGCTCTCCGTCTCTTGCTTGCCAATATGTTGCCGTGTTCCTCCTATTGTTTGGTTTGTTTTGATTTGTTTTGATGATCTTTTGGCGGGTTTTCGGAATGTTTTGGTGGTGTTTTAGAATGTTTTGTTTTCTCTTGTGTTGTTTTTATTGTCTTGGCAGGTTGTGGAACGTTTGGATTCGTTTTGGCGGGTTTTAAAATATTTTGGCGGGTATTTGGAATGTTTTGGTTTGCTTTCATTTGTTTTGATTATGTTTTGGCAAGTTATTGAAAGTTTTGATCACTTCTGACTGGTTTTCTAGTATTTTGGCATCTTTTCAGAATGTTTTGATCAGTTTTGGCAGGTTGTAAAATATTTTGTCGGGTTTTTGGAATGTTTTGGTTGGTTTTGATTTGTTTTTATGGTGTTTTGCCAAGTTTTTTGCATGTTTTGATCAGTTCTGGCTGGTTTTCTAATGTTTTGGCATTTTTTCAGAATGTTTTGATGAGTTTTGTGGGTCTAAATTATTTTGGCGGGTTTTCGGAATATTTTGGTTGGTTTTGATTTGTTTTTATGATGTTTTGGCGGGTTTTCGGAATGTTTTGGTTGGGTTTTAGAATGTTTTGTATTCTCTTGAGTTGTTTTTATTGTGTTGGCAGGTTTTGGAATGTTTGGATTCCTTTTGGCGGGGTTTAAAATATTTTGGCGGGTATTTGGAATGTTTTGGCGGGTATTCGGAATGTTTGGATTAGTTTTGACGGGTTTTGAAATATTTTGGCCGGTTTTTAGAAGGTTTTGATTCTGTTTAGCCCAGTGTTTGGTGTGTTTGGATTAGCTTTGGTGGGCTTTATCATGTTTTGTCAGGTTTTTTCGAATGTATTGATCACTTCTGTCTGGTTTTCTATTTTGGCGGGTTTGAAAATATTTTTGGATGAGTTTTGGCGGGTTTTCAAATATTTTGGCTCTTTGCGCAGAGATGACGGTGCCGGTTGCGGTGCGCTCCGGGGCGCTCCTTCTGCGGAAAAACGCCTGGCAGCGGCACTTGGGACAGCTCCGCGTCTCCGTATTCTGCGTTTCTTGCCTTCTGCATCTCAGCAAAATGCTTTCCCACTAGGTCTAGCAAGGAGAAACTGTGGCAGCTGAGTAGATGTAGCCCGGCCCGCCCTTTGAAGTTGACAAGTTCTTGGCATCTCAGAACCTCAAGGGAAGAGCAAGGTTATCTATGGTAGGCT
The DNA here is from genome assembly GCF_036417665.1 of Passer domesticus. Taxonomy (NCBI): domain Eukaryota; kingdom Metazoa; phylum Chordata; class Aves; order Passeriformes; family Passeridae; genus Passer; species Passer domesticus. The sequence goes on along the minus strand of NC_087480.1, from coordinate 29,325,961 downwards.
GGGGCAGAACTAGCTGCAAGCAGAGCAAAGTTGTCCAAGAATAGCTTCCATTGGAATGCTAATGGCAATTGAAGAGGCAGGCCAGTGGTAAGCCACTATCTTCTAGCAGTTTGAAAGTTGCAGACACAGTGCAGGTGTTGTGCGGCTTCCTTCTTGGCCTCCTAGAAGGTGCCGCGTTCTCCGTCTCTTGCTTGCCAATATGTTGCCGTGTTCCTCCTATTGTTTGGTTTGTTTTGATTTGTTTTGATGATCTTTTGGCGGGTTTTCGGAATGTTTTGGTGGTGTTTTAGAATGTTTTGTTTTCTCTTGTGTTGTTTTTATTGTCTTGGCAGGTTGTGGAACGTTTGGATTCGTTTTGGCGGGTTTTAAAATATTTTGGCGGGTATTTGGAATGTTTTGGTTTGCTTTCATTTGTTTTGATTATGTTTTGGCAAGTTATTGAAAGTTTTGATCACTTCTGACTGGTTTTCTAGTATTTTGGCATCTTTTCAGAATGTTTTGATCAGTTTTGGCAGGTTGTAAAATATTTTGTCGGGTTTTTGGAATGTTTTGGTTGGTTTTGATTTGTTTTTATGGTGTTTTGCCAAGTTTTTTGCATGTTTTGATCAGTTCTGGCTGGTTTTCTAATGTTTTGGCATTTTTTCAGAATGTTTTGATGAGTTTTGTGGGTCTAAATTATTTTGGCGGGTTTTCGGAATATTTTGGTTGGTTTTGATTTGTTTTTATGATGTTTTGGCGGGTTTTCGGAATGTTTTGGTTGGGTTTTAGAATGTTTTGTATTCTCTTGAGTTGTTTTTATTGTGTTGGCAGGTTTTGGAATGTTTGGATTCCTTTTGGCGGGGTTTAAAATATTTTGGCGGGTATTTGGAATGTTTTGGCGGGTATTCGGAATGTTTTGATTAGTTTTGACGGGTTTTGAAATATTTTGGCCGGTTTTTAGAAGGTTTTGATTCTGTTTAGCCCAGTTTTTGGTGTGTTTGGATTAGCTTTGGTGGGCTTTATCATGTTTTGTCAGGTTTTTTCGAATGTATTGATCACTTCTGTCTGGTTTTCTATTTTGGCGGGTTTGAAAATATTTTTGGATGAGTTTTGGCGGGTTTTCAAATATTTTGGCTCTTTGCGCAGAGATGACGGTGCCGGTTGCGGTGCGCTCCGGGGCGCTCCTTCTGCGGAAAGACGCCTGGCAGCGGCACTTGGGACAGCTCCGCGTCTCCGTATTCTGCGTTTCTTGCCTTCTGCATCTCAGCAAAATGCTTTCCCACTAGGTCTAGCAAGGAGAAACTGTGGCAGCTGAGTAGATGTAGCCCGGCCCGCCCTTTGAAGTTGACAAGTTCTTGGCATCTCAGAGCCTCAAGGGAAGAGCAAGGTTATCTATGGTAGGCTGGGGCAGAACTAGCAGCAAGCAGAGCAAAGTTGTCCAAGAATAGCTTCCATTGGAATGCTAATGGCAATTGAAGAGGCAGGCCAGTGGCAAGCCACTAGCTTCTAGCAGTTTGAAAGTTGCAGACACAGTGCAGGTGTTGTGCGGCTTCTTTCTTGGCCTCCTAGAAGGTGCCGTGGTGCCGCGCTCTCCGTCTCTTGCTTGCCAATATGTTGCCGTGTTCCTCCTATTGTTTGGTTTGTTTTGATTTGTTTTGATGATCTTTTGGCGGGTTTTCGGAATGTTTTGGTGGTGTTTTAGAATGTTTTGTTTTCTCTTGTGTTGTTTTTATTGTCTTGGCAGGTTGTGGAACGTTTGGATTCGTTTTGGCGGGTTTTAAAATATTTTGGCGGGTATTTGGAATGTTTTGGTTTGCTTTCATTTGTTTTGATTATGTTTTGGCAAGTTATTGAAAGTTTTGATCACTTCTGACTGGTTTTCTAGTATTTTGGCATCTTTTCAGAATGTTTTGATCAGTTTTGGCAGGTTGTAAAATATTTTGTCGGGTTTTTGGAATGTTTTGGTTGGTTTTGATTTGTTTTTATGGTGTTTTGCCAAGTTTTTTGCATGTTTTGATCAGTTCTGGCTGGTTTTCTAATGTTTTGGCATTTTTTCAGAATGTTTTGATGAGTTTTGTGGGTCTAAATTATTTTGGCGGGTTTTCGGAATATTTTGGTTGGTTTTGATTTGTTTTTATGATGTTTTGGCGGGTTTTCGGAATGTTTTGGTTGGGTTTTAGAATGTTTTGTATTCTCTTGAGTTGTTTTTATTGTGTTGGCAGGTTTTGGAATGTTTGGATTCCTTTTGGCGGGGTTTAAAATATTTTGGCGGGTATTTGGAATGTTTTGGCGGGTATTCGGAATGTTTTGATTAGTTTTGACGGGTTTTGAAATATTTTGGCCGGTTTTTAGAAGGTTTTGATTCTGTTTAGCCCAGTTTTTGGTGTGTTTGGATTAGCTTTGGTGGGCTTTATCATGTTTTGTCAGGTTTTTTCGAATGTATTGATCACTTCTGTCTGGTTTTCTATTTTGGCGGGTTTGAAAATATTTTTGGATGAGTTTTGGCGGGTTTTCAAATATTTTGGCTCTTTGCACAGAGATGACGGTGCCGGTTGCGGTGCGCTGCGGGGCGCTCCTTCTGCGGCAAGACGCCTGGCAGCGGCACTTGGGACAGCTCCGCGTCTCCGTATTCTGCGTTTCTTGCCTTCTGCATCTCAGCAAAATGCTTTCCCACTAGGTCTAGCAAGGAGAAACTGTGGCAGCTGAGTAGATGTAGCCCGGCCCGCCCTTTGAAGTTGACAAGTTCTTGGCATCTCAGAGCCTCAAGGGAAGAGCAAGGTTATCTATGGTAGGCTGGGGCAGAACTAGCAGCAAGCAGAGCAAAGTTGTCCAAGAATAGCTTCCATTGGAATGCTAATGGCAATTGAAGAGGCAGGCCAGTGGCAAGCCACTAGCTTCTAGCAGTTTGAAAGTTGCAGACACAGTGCAGGTGTTGTGCGGCTTCTTTCTTGGCCTCCTAGAAGGTGCCGTGGTGCCGCGCTCTCCGTCTCTTGCTTGCCAATATGTTGCCGTGTTCCTCCTATTGTTTGGTTTGTTTTGATTTGTTTTGATGATCTTTTGGCGGGTTTTCGGAATGTTTTGGTGGTGTTTTAGAATGTTTTGTTTTCTCTTGTGTTGTTTTTATTGTCTTGGCAGGTTGTGGAACGTTTGGATTCGTTTTGGCGGGTTTTAAAATATTTTGGCGGGTATTTGGAATGTTTTGGTTTGCTTTCATTTGTTTTGATTATGTTTTGGCAAGTTATTGAAAGTTTTGATCACTTCTGACTGGTTTTCTAGTATTTTGGCATCTTTTCAGAATGTTTTGATCAGTTTTGGCAGGTTGTAAACTATTTTGTCGGGTTTTTGGAATGTTTTGGTTGGTTTTGATTTGTTTTTATGGTGTTTTGCCAAGTTTTTTGAATGTTTTGATCAGTTCTGGCTGGTTTTCTAATGTTTTGGCATTTTTTCAGAATGTTTTGATGAGTTTTGTGGGTCTAAATTATTTTGGCGGGTTTTCGGAATATTTTGGTTGGTTTTGATTTGTTTTGATGATGTTTTGGCGGGTTTTCGGAATGTTTTGGTTGGGTTTTAGAATGTTTTGTATTCTCTTGAGTTGTTTTTATTGTGTTGGCAGGTTTTGGAATGTTTGGATTCCTTTTGGCGGGGTTTAAAATATTTTGGTGGGTATTTGGAATGTTTTGGCGGGTATTCGGAATGTTTGGATTAGTTTTGACGGGTTTTGAAATATTTTGGCAGGTTTTTAGAAGGTTTTGATTCTGTTTAGCCCAGTTTTTGGTGTGTTTGGATTAGCTTTGGTGGGCTTTATCATGTTTTGTCAGGTTTTTTCGAATGTATTGATCACTTCTGTCTGGTTTTCTATTTTGGCGGGTTTGAAAATATTTTTGGATGAGTTTTGGCGGGTTTGAAAATATTTTGGCTCTTTGCGCAGAGACGACGGTGCCGGTTGCGGTGCGCTGCGGGGCGCTCCTTCTGCGGAAAGACGCCTGGCAGCGGCACTTGGGACAGCTCCGCGTCTCCGTATTCTGCGTTTCTTGCCTTCTGCATCTCAGCAAAATGTTTTCCCACTAGGTCTAGCAAGGAGAAACTGTGGCAGCTGAGTAGATGTAGCCCGGCCCGCCCTTTGAAGTTGACAAGTTCTTGGCATCTCAGAGCCTCAAGGGAAGAGCAAGGTTATCTATGGTAGGCTGGGGCAGAACTAGCTGCAAGCAGAGCAAAGTTGTCCAAGAATAGCTTCCATTGGAATGCTAATGGCAATTGAAGAGGCAGGCCAGTGGTAAGCCACTATCTTCTAGCAGTTTGAAAGTTGCAGACACAGTGCAGGTGTTGTGCGGCTTCCTTCTTGGCCTCCTAGAAGGTGCCGCACTCTCCGTCTCTTGCTTGCCAATATGTTGCCGTGTTCCTCCTATTGTTTGGTTTGTTTTGATTTGTTTTGATGATGTTTTGGCGGGTTTTCGGAATGTTTTGGTGGTGTTTTAGAATGTTTTGTTTTCTCTTGTGTTGTTTTTATTGTCTTGGCAGGTTGTGGAACGTTTGGATTCGTTTTGGCGGGTTTTAAAATATTTTGGCGGGTATTTGGAATGTTTTGGTTTGCTTTCATTTGTTTTGATTATGTTTTGGCAAGTTATTGAATGTTTCGATCACTTCTGACTGGTTTTCTAGTATTTTGGCATCTTTTCAGAATGTTTTGATCAGTTTTGGCAGGTTGTAAAATATTTTGTCGGGTTTTTGGAATGTTTTGGTTGGTTTTGATTTGTTTTTATGGTGTTTTGCCAAGTTTTTTGCATGTTTTGATCAGTTCTGGCTGGTTTTCTAATGTTTTGGCATTTTTTCAGAATGTTTTGATGAGTTTTGTGGGTCTAAATTATTTTGGCGGGTTTTCGGAATATTTTGGTTGGTTTTGATTTGTTTTTATGATGTTTTGGCGGGTTTTCGGAATGTTTTGGTTGGGTTTTAGAATGTTTTGTATTCTCTTGAGTTGTTTTTATTGTGTTGGCAGGTTTTGGAATGTTTGGATTCCTTTTGGCGGGGTTTAAAATATTTTGGCGGGTATTTGGAATGTTTTGGCGGGTATTCGGAATGTTTTGATTAGTTTTGACGGGTTTTGAAATATTTTGGCCGGTTTTTAGAAGGTTTTGATTCTGTTTAGCCCAGTGTTTGGTGTGTTTGGATTAGCTTTGGTGGGCTTTATCATGTTTTGTCAGGTTTTTTCGAATGTATTGATCACTTCTGTCTGGTTTTCTATTTTGGCGGGTTTGAAAATATTTTTGGATGAGTTTTGGCGGGTTTTCAAATATTTTGGCTCTTTGCGCAGAGATGACGGTGCCGGTTGCGGTGCGCTCCGGGGCGCTCCTTCTGCGGAAAAACGCCTGGCAGCGGCACTTGGGACAGCTCCGCGTCTCCGTATTCTGCGTTTCTTGCCTTCTGCATCTCAGCAAAATGCTTTCCCACTAGGTCTAGCAAGGAGAAACTGTGGCAGCTGAGTAGATGTAGCCCGGCCCGCCCTTTGAAGTTGACAAGTTCTTGGCATCTCAGAACCTCAAGGGAAGAGCAAGGTTATCTATGGTAGGCTGGGGCAGAACTAGCTGCAAGCAGAGCAAAGTTGTCCAAGAATAGCTTCCATTGGAATGCTAATGGCAATTGAAGAGGCAGGCCAGTGGTAAGCCACTATCTTCTAGCAGTTTGAAAGTTGCAGACACAGTGCAGGTGTTGTGCGGCTTCCTTCTTGGCCTCCTAGAAGGTGCCGCGTTCTCCGTCTCTTGCTTGCCAATATGTTGCCGTGTTCCTCCTATTGTTTGGTTTGTTTTGATTTGTTTTGATGATCTTTTGGCGGGTTTTCGGAATGTTTTGGTGGTGTTTTAGAATGTTTTGTTTTCTCTTGTGTTGTTTTTATTGTCTTGGCAGGTTGTGGAACGTTTGGATTCGTTTTGGCGGGTTTTAAAATATTTTGGCGGGTATTTGGAATGTTTTGGTTTGCTTTCATTTGTTTTGATTATGTTTTGGCAAGTTATTGAATGTTTCGATCACTTCTGACTGGTTTTCTAGTATTTTGGCATCTTTTCAGAATGTTTTGATCAGTTTTGGCAGGTTGTAAGCTATTTTGTCAGGTTTTTTGAATGTTTTGGTTGGTTTTGATTTGTTTTTATGATGTTTTGCCAAGTTTTTTGAATGTTTTGATCAGTTCTGGCTGGTTTTCTAATGTTTTGGCATTTTTTCAGAATGTTTTGATGAGTTTTGTGGGTCTAAATTATTTTGGCGGGTTTTCGGAATATTTTGGTTGGTTTTGATTTGTTTTTATGATGTTTTGTCGAGTTTTCGGGAATGTTTTGGTTGGGTTTTAGAATGTTTTGTATTCTCTTGAGTTGTTTTTATTGTCTTGGCAGGTTTTGGAATGTTTGGATTCCTTTTGGCGGGGTTTAAAATATTTTGGCGGGTATTTGGAATGTTTTGGCGGGTATTCGGAATGTTTTGATTAGTTTTGACGGGTTTTGAAATATTTTGGCCGGTTTTTAGAAGGTTTTGATTCTGTTTAGCCCAGTTTTTGGTGTGTTTGGATTAGCTTTGGTGGGCTTTATCATGTTTTGTCAGGTTTTTTCGAATGTATTGATCACTTCTGTCTGGTTTTCTATTTTGGCGGGTTTGAAAATATTTTTGGATGAGTTTTGGCGGGTTTTCAAATATTTTGGCTCTTTGCGCAGAGATGACGGTGCCGGTTGCGGTGCGCTGCGGGGCGCTCCTTCTGCGGCAAGACGCCTGGCAGCGGCACTTGGGACAGCTCCGCGTCTCCGTATTCTGCGTTTCTTGCCTTCTGCATCTCAGCAAAATGCTTTCCCACTAGGTCTAGCAAGGAGAAACTGTGGCAGCTGAGTAGATGTAGCCCGGCCCGCCCTTTGAAGTTGACAAGTTCTTGGCATCTCAGAGCCTCAAGGGAAGAGCAAGGTTATCTATGGTAGGCTGGGGCAGAACTAGCAGCAAGCAGAGCAAAGTTGTCCAAGAATAGCTTCCATTGGAATGCTAATGGCAATTGAAGAGGCAGGCCAGTGGCAAGCCACTAGCTTCTAGCAGTTTGAAAGTTGCAGACACAGTGCAGGTGTTGTGCGGCTTCTTTCTTGGCCTCCTAGAAGGTGCCGTGGTGCCGCGCTCTCCGTCTCTTGCTTGCCAATATGTTGCCGTGTTCCTCCTATTGTTTGGTTTGTTTTGATTTGTTTTGATGATCTTTTGGCGGGTTTTCGGAATGTTTTGGTGGTGTTTTAGAATGTTTTGTTTTCTCTTGTGTTGTTTTTATTGTCTTGGCAGGTTGTGGAACGTTTGGATTCGTTTTGGCGGGTTTTAAAATATTTTGGCGGGTATTTGGAATGTTTTGGTTTGCTTTCATTTGTTTTGATTATGTTTTGGCAAGTTATTGAAAGTTTTGATCACTTCTGACTGGTTTTCTAGTATTTTGGCATCTTTTCAGAATGTTTTGATCAGTTTTGGCAGGTTGTAAACTATTTTGTCGGGTTTTTGGAATGTTTTGGTTGGTTTTGATTTGTTTTTATGGTGTTTTGCCAAGTTTTTTGAATGTTTTGATCAGTTCTGGCTGGTTTTCTAATGTTTTGGCATTTTTTCAGAATGTTTTGATGAGTTTTGTGGGTCTAAATTATTTTGGCGGGTTTTCGGAATATTTTGGTTGGTTTTGATTTGTTTTGATGATGTTTTGGCGGGTTTTCGGAATGTTTTGGTTGGGTTTTAGAATGTTTTGTATTCTCTTGAGTTGTTTTTATTGTGTTGGCAGGTTTTGGAATGTTTGGATTCCTTTTGGCGGGGTTTAAAATATTTTGGCGGGTATTTGGAATGTTTTGGCGGGTATTCGGAATGTTTGGATTAGTTTTGACGGGTTTTGAAATATTTTGGCAGGTTTTTAGAAGGTTTTGATTCTGTTTAGCCCAGTTTTTGGTGTGTTTGGATTAGCTTTGGTGGGCTTTATCATGTTTTGTCAGGTTTTTTCGAATGTATTGATCACTTCTGTCTGGTTTTCTATTTTGGCGGGTTTGAAAATATTTTTGGATGAGTTTTGGCGGGTTTGAAAATATTTTGGCTCTTTGCGCAGAGACGACGGTGCCGGTTGCGGTGCGCTCCAGGGCGCTCCTTCTGCGGAAAGACGCCTGGCAGCGGCACTTGGGACAGCTCCGCGTCTCCGTATTCTGCGTTTCTTGCCTTCTGCATCTCAGCAAAATGTTTTCCCACTAGGTCTAGCAAGGAGAAACTGTGGCAGCTGAGTAGATGTAGCCCGGCCCGCCCTTTGAAGTTGACAAGTTCTTGGCATCTCAGAGCCTCAAGGGAAGAGCAAGGTTATCTATGGTAGGCTGGGGCAGAACTAGCTGCAAGCAGAGCAAAGTTGTCCAAGAATAGCTTCCATTGGAATGCTAATGGCAATTGAAGAGGCAGGCCAGTGGTAAGCCACTATCTTCTAGCAGTTTGAAAGTTGCAGACACAGTGCAGGTGTTGTGCGGCTTCCTTCTTGGCCTCCTAGAAGGTGCCGCACTCTCCGTCTCTTGCTTGCCAATATGTTGCCGTGTTCCTCCTATTGTTTGGTTTGTTTTGATTTGTTTTGATGATCTTTTGGCGGGTTTTCGGAATGTTTTGGTGGTGTTTTAGAATGTTTTGTTTTCTCTTGTGTTGTTTTTATTGTCTTGGCAGGTTGTGGAACGTTTGGATTCGTTTTGGCGGGTTTTAAAATATTTTGGCGGGTATTTGGAATGTTTTGGTTTGCTTTCATTTGTTTTGATTATGTTTTGGCAAGTTATTGAATGTTTCGATCACTTCTGACTGGTTTTCTAGTATTTTGGCATCTTTTCAGAATGTTTTGATCAGTTTTGGCAGGTTGTAAACTATTTTGTCAGGTTTTTTGAATGTTTTGGTTGGTTTTGATTTGTTTTTATGATGTTTTGCCAAGTTTTTTGAATGTTTTGATCAGTTCTGGCTGGTTTTCTAATGTTTTGGCATTTTTTCAGAATGTTTTGATGAGTTTTGTGGGTCTAAATTATTTTGGCGGGTTTTCGGAATATTTTGGTTGGTTTTGATTTGTTTTTATGATGTTTTGTCGGGTTTTCGGGAATGTTTTGGTTGGGTTTTAGAATGTTTTGTATTCTCTTGAGTTGTTTTTATTGTGTTGGCAGGTTTTGGAATGTTTGGATTCCTTTTGGCGGGGTTTAAAATATTTTGGCGGGTATTTGGAATGTTTTGGCGGGTATTCGGAATGTTTTGATTAGTTTTGACGGGTTTTGAAATATTTTGGCCGGTTTTTAGAAGGTTTTGATTCTGTTTAGCCCAGTTTTTGGTGTGTTTGGATTAGCTTTGGTGGGCTTTATCATGTTTTGTCAGGTTTTTTCGAATGTATTGATCACTTCTGTCTGGTTTTCTATTTTGGCGGGTTTGAAAATATTTTTGGATGAGTTTTGGCGGGTTTTCAAATATTTTGGCTCTTTGCGCAGAGATGACGGTGCCGGTTGCGGTGCGCTGCGGGGCGCTCCTTCTGCGGCAAGACGCCTGGCAGCGGCACTTGGGACAGCTCCGCGTCTCCGTATTCTGCGTTTCTTGCCTTCTGCATCTCAGCAAAATGCTTTCCCACTAGGTCTAGCAAGGAGAAACTGTGGCAGCTGAGTAGATGTAGCCCGGCCCGCCCTTTGAAGTTGACAAGTTCTTGGCATCTCAGAGCCTCAAGGGAAGAGCAAGGTTATCTATGGTAGGCTGGGGCAGAACTAGCAGCAAGCAGAGCAAAGTTGTCCAAGAATAGCTTCCATTGGAATGCTAATGGCAATTGAAGAGGCAGGCCAGTGGCAAGCCACTAGCTTCTAGCAGTTTGAAAGTTGCAGACACAGTGCAGGTGTTGTGCGGCTTCTTTCTTGGCCTCCTAGAAGGTGCCGTGGTGCCGCGCTCTCCGTCTCTTGCTTGCCAATATGTTGCCGTGTTCCTCCTATTGTTTGGTTTGTTTTGATTTGTTTTGATGATCTTTTGGCGGGTTTTCGGAATGTTTTGGTGGTGTTTTAGAATGTTTTGTTTTCTCTTGTGTTGTTTTTATTGTCTTGGCAGGTTGTGGAACGTTTGGATTCGTTTTGGCGGGTTTTAAAATATTTTGGCGGGTATTTGGAATGTTTTGGTTTGCTTTCATTTGTTTTGATTATGTTTTGGCAAGTTATTGAAAGTTTTGATCACTTCTGACTGGTTTTCTAGTATTTTGGCATCTTTTCAGAATGTTTTGATCAGTTTTGGCAGGTTGTAAACTATTTTGTCGGGTTTTTGGAATGTTTTGGTTGGTTTTGATTTGTTTTTATGGTGTTTTGCCAAGTTTTTTGAATGTTTTGATCAGTTCTGGCTGGTTTTCTAATGTTTTGGCATTTTTTCAGAATGTTTTGATGAGTTTTGTGGGTCTAAATTATTTTGGCGGGTTTTCGGAATATTTTGGTTGGTTTTGATTTGTTTTGATGATGTTTTGGCGGGTTTTCGGAATGTTTTGGTTGGGTTTTAGAATGTTTTGTATTCTCTTGAGTTGTTTTTATTGTGTTGGCAGGTTTTGGAATGTTTGGATTCCTTTTGGCGGGGTTTAAAATATTTTGGCGGGTATTTGGAATGTTTTGGCGGGTATTCGGAATGTTTGGATTAGTTTTGACGGGTTTTGAAATATTTTGGCCGGTTTTTAGAAGGTTTTGATTCTGTTTAGCCCAGTTTTTGGTGTGTTTGGATTAGCTTTGGTGGGCTTTATCATGTTTTGTCAGGTTTTTTCGAATGTATTGATCACTTCTGTCTGGTTTTCTATTTTGGCGGGTTTGAAAATATTTTTGGATGAGTTTTGGCGGGTTTGAAAATATTTTGGCTCTTTGCGCAGAGACGACGGTGCCGGTTGCGGTGCGCTCCAGGGCGCTCCTTCTGCGGAAAGACGCCTGGCAGCGGCACTTGGGACAGCTCCGCGTCTCCGTATTCTGCGTTTCTTGCCTTCTGCATCTCAGCAAAATGTTTTCCCACTAGGTCTAGCAAGGAGAAACTGTGGCAGCTGAGTAGATGTAGCCCGGCCCGCCCTTTGAAGTTGACAAGTTCTTGGCATCTCAGAGCCTCAAGGGAAGAGCAAGGTTATCTATGGTAGGCTGGGGCAGAACTAGCTGCAAGCAGAGCAAAGTTGTCCAAGAATAGCTTCCATTGGAATGCTAATGGCAATTGAAGAGGCAGGCCAGTGGTAAGCCACTATCTTCTAGCAGTTTGAAAGTTGCAGACACAGTGCAGGTGTTGTGCGGCTTCCTTCTTGGCCTCCTAGAAGGTGCCGCACTCTCCGTCTCTTGCTTGCCAATATGTTGCCGTGTTCCTCCTATTGTTTGGTTTGTTTTGATTTGTTTTGATGATCTTTTGGCGGGTTTTCGGAATGTTTTGGTGGTGTTTTAGAATGTTTTGTTTTCTCTTGTGTTGTTTTTATTGTCTTGGCAGGTTGTGGAACGTTTGGATTCGTTTTGGCGGGTTTTAAAATATTTTGGCGGGTATTTGGAATGTTTTGGTTTGCTTTCATTTGTTTTGATTATGTTTTGGCAAGTTATTGAATGTTTCGATCACTTCTGACTGGTTTTCTAGTATTTTGGCATCTTTTCAGAATGTTTTGATCAGTTTTGGCAGGTTGTAAACTATTTTGTCAGGTTTTTTGAATGTTTTGGTTGGTTTTGATTTGTTTTTATGATGTTTTGCCAAGTTTTTTGAATGTTTTGATCAGTTCTGGCTGGTTTTCTAATGTTTTGGCATTTTTTCAGAATGTTTTGATGAGTTTTGTGGGTCTAAATTATTTTGGCGGGTTTTCGGAATATTTTGGTTGGTTTTGATTTGTTTTTATGATGTTTTGTCGAGTTTTCGGGAATGTTTTGGTTGGGTTTTAGAATGTTTTGTATTCTCTTGAGTTGTTTTTATTGTGTTGGCAGGTTTTGGAATGTTTGGATTCCTTTTGGCGGGGTTTAAAATATTTTGGCGGGTATTTGGAATGTTTTGGCGGGTATTCGGAATGTTTTGATTAGTTTTGACGGGTTTTGAAATATTTTGGCCGGTTTTTAGAAGGTTTTGATTCTGTTTAGCCCAGTTTTTGGTGTGTTTGGATTAGCTTTGGTGGGCTTTATCATGTTTTGTCAGGTTTTTTCGAATGTATTGATCACTTCTGTCTGGTTTTCTATTTTGGCGGGTTTGAAAATATTTTTGGATGAGTTTTGGCGGGTTTTCAAATATTTTGGCTCTTTGCGCAGAGATGACGGTGCCGGTTGCGGTGCGCTGCGGGGCGCTCCTTCTGCGGCAAGACGCCTGGCAGCGGCACTTGGGACAGCTCCGCGTCTCCGTATTCTGCGTTTCTTGCCTTCTGCATCTCAGCAAAATGCTTTCCCACTAGGTCTAGCAAGGAGAAACTGTGGCAGCTGAGTAGATGTAGCCCGGCCCGCCCTTTGAAGTTGACAAGTTCTTGGCATCTCAGAGCCTCAAGGGAAGAGCAAGGTTATCTATGGTAGGCTGGGGCAGAACTAGCAGCAAGCAGAGCAAAGTTGTCCAAGAATAGCTTCCATTGGAATGCTAATGGCAATTGAAGAGGCAGGCCAGTGGCAAGCCACTAGCTTCTAGCAGTTTGAAAGTTGCAGACACAGTGCAGGTGTTGTGCGGCTTCTTTCTTGGCCTCCTAGAAGGTGCCGTGGTGCCGCGCTCTCCGTCTCTTGCTTGCCAATATGTTGCCGTGTTCCTCCTATTGTTTGGTTTGTTTTGATTTGTTTTGATGATCTTTTGGCGGGTTTTCGGAATGTTTTGGTGGTGTTTTAGAATGTTTTGTTTTCTCTTGTGTTGTTTTTATTGTCTTGGCAGGTTGTGGAACGTTTGGATTCGTTTTGGCGGGTTTTAAAATATTTTGGCGGGTATTTGGAATGTTTTGGTTTGCTTTCATTTGTTTTGATTATGTTTTGGCAAGTTATTGAAAGTTTTGATCACTTCTGACTGGTTTTCTAGTATTTTGGCATCTTTTCAGAATGTTTTGATCAGTTTTGGCAGGTTGTAAACTATTTTGTCGGGTTTTTGGAATGTTTTGGTTGGTTTTGATTTGTTTTTATGGTGTTTTGCCAAGTTTTTTGAATGTTTTGATCAGTTCTGGCTGGTTTTCTAATGTTTTGGCATTTTTTCAGAATGTTTTGATGAGTTTTGTGGGTCTAAATTATTTTGGCGGGTTTTCGGAATATTTTGGTTGGTTTTGATTTGTTTTGATGATGTTTTGTCGGGTTTTCGGAATGTTTTGGTTGGGTTTTAGAATGTTTTGTATTCTCTTGAGTTGTTTTTATTGTGTTGGCAGGTTTTGGAATGTTTGGATTCCTTTTGGCGGGGTTTAAAATATTTTGGCGGGTATTTGGAATGTTTTGGCGGGTATTCGGAATGTTTGGATTAGTTTTGACGGGTTTTGAAATATTTTGGCAGGTTTTTAGAAGGTTTTGATTCTGTTTAGCCCAGTTTTTGGTGTGTTTGGATTAGCTTTGGTGGGCTTTATCATGTTTTGTCAGGTTTTTTCGAATGTATTGATCACTTCTGTCTGGTTTTCTATTTTGGCGGGTTTGAAAATATTTTTGGATGAGTTTTGGCGGGTTTGAAAATATTTTGGCTCTTTGCGCAGAGACGACGGTGCCGGTTGCGGTGCGCTCCAGGGCGCTCCTTCTGCGGAAAGACGCCTGGCAGCGGCACTTGGGACAGCTCCGCGTCTCCGTATTCTGCGTTTCTTGCCTTCTGCATCTCAGCAAAATGTTTTCCCACTAGGTCTAGCAAGGAGAAACTGTGGCAGCTGAGTAGATGTAGCCCGGCCCGCCCTTTGAAGTTGACAAGTTCTTGGCATCTCAGAGCCTCAAGGGAAGAGCAAGGTTATCTATGGTAGGCTGGGGCAGAACTAGCTGCAAGCAGAGCAAAGTTGTCCAAGAATAGCTTCCATTGGAATGCTAATGGCAATTGAAGAGGCAGGCCAGTGGTAAGCCACTATCTTCTAGCAGTTTGAAAGTTGCAGACACAGTGCAGGTGTTGTGCGGCTTCCTTCTTGGCCTCCTAGAAGGTGCCGCACTCTCCGTCTCTTGCTTGCCAATATGTTGCCGTGTTCCTCCTATTGTTTGGTTTGTTTTGATTTGTTTTGATGATCTTTTGGCGGGTTTTCGGAATGTTTTGGTGGTGTTTTAGAATGTTTTGTTTTCTCTTGTGTTGTTTTTATTGTCTTGGCAGGTTGTGGAACGTTTGGATTCGTTTTGGCGGGTTTTAAAATATTTTGGCGGGTATTTGGAATGTTTTGGTTTGCTTTCATTTGTTTTGATTATGTTTTGGCAAGTTATTGAATGTTTCGATCACTTCTGACTGGTTTTCTAGTATTTTGGCATCTTTTCAGAATGTTTTGATCAGTTTTGGCAGGTTGTAAACTATTTTGTCAGGTTTTTTGAATGTTTTGGTTGGTTTTGATTTGTTTTTATGATGTTTTGCCAAGTTTTTTGAATGTTTTGATCAGTTCTGGCTGGTTTTCTAATGTTTTGGCATTTTTTCAGAATGTTTTGATGAGTTTTGTGGGTCTAAATTATTTTGGCGGGTTTTCGGAATATTTTGGTTGGTTTTGATTTGTTTTTATGATGTTTTGTCGGGTTTTCGGGAATGTTTTGGTTGGGTTTTAGAATGTTTTGTATTCTCTTGAGTTGTTTTTATTGTGTTGGCAGGTTTTGGAATGTTTGGATTCCTTTTGGCGGGGTTTAAAATATTTTGGCGGGTATTTGGAATGTTTTGGCGGGTATTCGGAATGTTTGGATTAGTTTTGACGGGTTTTGAAATATTTTGGCCGGTTTTTAGAAGGTTTTGATTCTGTTTAGCCCAGTTTTTGGTGTGTTTGGATTAGCTTTGGTGGGCTTTATCATGTTTTGTCAGGTTTTTTCGAATGTATTGATCACTTCTGTCTGGTTTTCTATTTTGGCGGGTTTGAAAATATTTTTGGATGAGTTTTGGCGGGTTTTCAAATATTTTGGCTCTTTGCGCAGAGATGACGGTGCCGGTTGCGGTGCGCTGCGGGGCGCTCCTTCTGCGGCAAGACGCCTGGCAGCGGCACTTGGGACAGCTCCGCGTCTCCGTATTCTGTGTTTCTTGCCTTCTGCATCTCAGCAAAATGCTTTCCCACTAGGTCTAGCAAGGAGAAACTGTGGCAGCTGAGTAGATGTAGCCCGGCCCGCCCTTTGAAGTTGACAAGTTCTTGGCATCTCAGAGCCTCAAGGGAAGAGCAAGGTTATCTATGGTAGGCTGGGGCAGAACTAGCAGCAAGCAGAGCAAAGTTGTCCAAGAATAGCTTCCATTGGAATGCTAATGGCAATTGAAGAGGCAGGCCAGTGGCAAGCCACTAGCTTCTAGCAGTTTGAAAGTTGCAGACACAGTGCAGGTGTTGTGCGGCTTCTTTCTTGGCCTCCTAGAAGGTGCCGTGGTGCCGCGCTCTCCGTCTCTTGCTTGCCAATATGTTGCCGTGTTCCTCCTATTGTTTGGTTTGTTTTGATTTGTTTTGATGATCTTTTGGCGGGTTTTCGGAATGTTTTGGTGGTGTTTTAGAATGTTTTGTTTTCTCTTGTGTTGTTTTTATTGTCTTGGCAGGTTGTGGAACGTTTGGATTCGTTTTGGCGGGTTTTAAAATATTTTGGCGGGTATTTGGAATGTTTTGGTTTGCTTTCATTTGTTTTGATTATGTTTTGGCAAGTTATTGAAAGTTTTGATCACTTCTGACTGGTTTTCTAGTATTTTGGCATCTTTTCAGAATGTTTTGATCAGTTTTGGCAGGTTGTAAAATATTTTGTCGGGTTTTTGGAATGTTTTGGTTGGTTTTGATTTGTTTTTATGGTGTTTTGCCAAGTTTTTTGCATGTTTTGATCAGTTCTGGCTGGTTTTCTAATGTTTTGGCATTTTTTCAGAATGTTTTGATGAGTTTTGTGGGTCTAAATTATTTTGGCGGGTTTTTGGAATATTTTGGTTGGTTTTGATTTGTTTTTATGATGTTTTGGCGGGTTTTCGGAATGTTTTGGTTGGGTTTTAGAATGTTTTGTATTCTCTTGAGTTGTTTTTATTGTGTTGGCAGGTTTTGGAATGTTTGGATTCCTTTTGGCGGGGTTTAAAATATTTTGGCGGGTATTTGGAATGTTTTGGCGGGTATTCGGAATGTTTGGATTAGTTTTGACGGGTTTTGAAATATTTTGGCCGGTTTTTAGAAGGTTTTGATTCTGTTTAGCCCAGTGTTTGGTGTGTTTGGATTAGCTTTGGTGGGCTTTATCATGTTTTGTCAGGTTTTTTCGAATGTATTGATCACTTCTGTCTGGTTTTCTATTTTGGCGGGTTTGAAAATATTTTTGGATGAGTTTTGGCGGGTTTTCAAATATTTTGGCTCTTTGCGCAGAGATGACGGTGCCGGTTGCGGTGCGCTCCGGGGCGCTCCTTCTGCGGAAAAACGCCTGGCAGCGGCACTTGGGACAGCTCCGCGTCTCCGTATTCTGCGTTTCTTGCCTTCTGCATCTCAGCAAAATGCTTTCCCACTAGGTCTAGCAAGGAGAAACTGTGGCAGCTGAGTAGATGTAGCCCGGCCCGCCCTTTGAAGTTGACAAGTTCTTGGCATCTCAGAACCTCAAGGGAAGAGCAAGGTTATCTATGGTAGGCTGGGGCAGAACTAGCTGCAAGCAGAGCAAAGTTGTCCAAGAATAGCTTCCATTGGAATGCTAATGGCAATTGAAGAGGCAGGCCAGTGGTAAGCCACTATCTTCTAGCAGTTTGAAAGTTGCAGACACAGTGCAGGTGTTGTGCGGCTTCCTTCTTGGCCTCCTAGAAGGTGCCGCGTTCTCCGTCTCTTGCTTGCCAATATGTTGCCGTGTTCCTCCTATTGTTTGGTTTGTTTTGATTTGTTTTGATGATCTTTTGGCGGGTTTTCGGAATGTTTTGGTGGTGTTTTAGAATGTTTTGTTTTCTCTTGTGTTGTTTTTATTGTCTTGGCAGGTTGTGGAACGTTTGGATTCGTTTTGGCGGGTTTTAAAATATTTTGGCGGGTATTTGGAATGTTTTGGTTTGCTTTCATTTGTTTTGATTATGTTTTGGCAAGTTATTGAAAGTTTTGATCACTTCTGACTGGTTTTCTAGTATTTTGGCATCTTTTCAGAATGTTTTGATCAGTTTTGGCAGGTTGTAAAATATTTTGTCGGGTTTTTGGAATGTTTTGGTTGGTTTTGATTTGTTTTTATGGTGTTTTGCCAAGTTTTTTGCATGTTTTGATCAGTTCTGGCTGGTTTTCTAATGTTTTGGCATTTTTTCAGAATGTTTTGATGAGTTTTGTGGGTCTAAATTATTTTGGCGGGTTTTCGGAATATTTTGGTTGGTTTTGATTTGTTTTTATGATGTTTTGGCGGGTTTTCGGAATGTTTTGGTTGGGTTTTAGAATGTTTTGTATTCTCTTGAGTTGTTTTTATTGTGTTGGCAGGTTTTGGAATGTTTGGATTCCTTTTGGCGGGGTTTAAAATATTTTGGCGGGTATTTGGAATGTTTTGGCGGGTATTCGGAATGTTTTGATTAGTTTTGACGGGTTTTGAAATATTTTGGCCGGTTTTTAGAAGGTTTTGATTCTGTTTAGCCCAGTTTTTGGTGTGTTTGGATTAGCTTTGGTGGGCTTTATCATGTTTTGTCAGGTTTTTTCGAATGTATTGATCACTTCTGTCTGGTTTTCTATTTTGGCGGGTTTGAAAATATTTTTGGATGAGTTTTGGCGGGTTTTCAAATATTTTGGCTCTTTGCGCAGAGACGACGGTGCCGGTTGCGGTGCGCTCCGGGGCGCTCCTTCTGCGGAAAGACGCCTGGCAGCGGCACTTGGGACAGCTCCGCGTCTCCGTATTCTGCGTTTCTTGCCTTCTGCATCTCAGCAAAATGCTTTCCCACTAGGTCTAGCAAGGAGAAACTGTGGCAGCTGAGTAGATGTAGCCCGGCCCGCCCTTTGAAGTTGACAAGTTCTTGGCATCTCAGAGCCTCAAGGGAAGAGCAAGGTTATCTATGGTAGGCTGGGGCAGAACTAGCAGCAAGCAGAGCAAAGTTGTCCAAGAATAGCTTCCATTGGAATGCTAATGGCAATTGAAGAGGCAGGCCAGTGGCAAGCCACTAGCTTCTAGCAGTTTGAAAGTTGCAGACACAGTGCAGGTGTTGTGCGGCTTCTTTCTTGGCCTCCTAGAAGGTGCCGTGGTGCCGCGCTCTCCGTCTCTTGCTTGCCAATATGTTGCCGTGTTCCTCCTATTGTTTGGTTTGTTTTGATTTGTTTTGATGATCTTTTGGCGGGTTTTCGGAATGTTTTGGTGGTGTTTTAGAATGTTTTGTTTTCTCTTGTGTTGTTTTTATTGTCTTGGCAGGTTGTGGAACGTTTGGATTCGTTTTGGCGGGTTTTAAAATATTTTGGCGGGTATTTGGAATGTTTTGGTTTGCTTTCATTTGTTTTGATTATGTTTTGGCAAGTTATTGAAAGTTTTGATCACTTCTGACTGGTTTTCTAGTATTTTGGCATCTTTTCAGAATGTTTTGATCAGTTTTGGCAGGTTGTAAACTATTTTGTCGGGTTTTTGGAATGTTTTGGTTGGTTTTGATTTGTTTTTATGGTGTTTTGCCAAGTTTTTTGAATGTTTTGATCAGTTCTGGCTGGTTTTCTAATGTTTTGGCATTTTTTCAGAATGTTTTGATGAGTTTTGTGGGTCTAAATTATTTTGGCGGGTTTTCGGAATATTTTGGTTGGTTTTGATTTGTTTTGATGATGTTTTGGCGGGTTTTCGGAATGTTTTGGTTGGGTTTTAGAATGTTTTGTATTCTCTTGAGTTGTTTTTATTGTGTTGGCAGGTTTTGGAATGTTTGGATTCCTTTTGGCGGGGTTTAAAATATTTTGGTGGGTATTTGGAATGTTTTGGCGGGTATTCGGAATGTTTGGATTAGTTTTGACGGGTTTTGAAATATTTTGGCAGGTTTTTAGAAGGTTTTGATTCTGTTTAGCCCAGTTTTTGGTGTGTTTGGATTAGCTTTGGTGGGCTTTATCATGTTTTGTCAGGTTTTTTCGAATGTATTGATCACTTCTGTCTGGTTTTCTATTTTGGCGGGTTTGAAAATATTTTTGGATGAGTTTTGGCGGGTTTGAAAATATTTTGGCTCTTTGCGCAGAGACGACGGTGCCGGTTGCGGTGCGCTCCAGGGCGCTCCTTCTGCGGAAAGACGCCTGGCAGCGGCACTTGGGACAGCTCCGCGTCTCCGTATTCTGCGTTTCTTGCCTTCTGCATCTCAGCAAAATGTTTTCCCACTAGGTCTAGCAAGGAGAAACTGTGGCAGCTGAGTAGATGTAGCCCGGCCCGCCCTTTGAAGTTGACAAGTTCTTGGCATCTCAGAGCCTCAAGGGAAGAGCAAGGTTATCTATGGTAGGCTGGGGCAGAACTAGCTGCAAGCAGAGCAAAGTTGTCCAAGAATAGCTTCCATTGGAATGCTAATGGCAATTGAAGAGGCAGGCCAGTGGTAAGCCACTATCTTCTAGCAGTTTGAAAGTTGCAGACACAGTGCAGGTGTTGTGCGGCTTCCTTCTTGGCCTCCTAGAAGGTGCCGCACTCTCCGTCTCTTGCTTGCCAATATGTTGCCGTGTTCCTCCTATTGTTTGGTTTGTTTTGATTTGTTTTGATGATCTTTTGGCGGGTTTTCGGAATGTTTTGGTGGTGTTTTAGAATGTTTTGTTTTCTCTTGTGTTGTTTTTATTGTCTTGGCAGGTTGTGGAACGTTTGGATTCGTTTTGGCGGGTTTTAAAATATTTTGGCGGGTATTTGGAATGTTTTGGTTTGCTTTCATTTGTTTTGATTATGTTTTGGCAAGTTATTGAATGTTTCGATCACTTCTGACTGGTTTTCTAGTATTTTGGCATCTTTTCAGAATGTTTTGATCAGTTTTGGCAGGTTGTAAACTATTTTGTCAGGTTTTTTGAATGTTTTGGTTGGTTTTGATTTGTTTTTATGATGTTTTGCCAAGTTTTTTGAATGTTTTGATCAGTTCTGGCTGGTTTTCTAATGTTTTGGCATTTTTTCAGAATGTTTTGATGAGTTTTGTGGGTCTAAATTATTTTGGCGGGTTTTCGGAATATTTTGGTTGGTTTTGATTTGTTTTTATGATGTTTTGTCGGGTTTTCGGGAATGTTTTGGTTGGGTTTTAGAATGTTTTGTATTCTCTTGAGTTGTTTTTATTGTGTTGGCAGGTTTTGGAATGTTTGGATTCCTTTTGGCGGGGTTTAAAATATTTTGGCGGGTATTTGGAATGTTTTGGCGGGTATTCGGAATGTTTGGATTAGTTTTGACGGGTTTTGAAATATTTTGGCCGGTTTTTAGAAGGTTTTGATTCTGTTTAGCCCAGTTTTTGGTGTGTTTGGATTAGCTTTGGTGGGCTTTATCATGTTTTGTCAGGTTTTTTCGAATGTATTGATCACTTCTGTCTGGTTTTCTATTTTGGCGGGTTTGAAAATATTTTTGGATGAGTTTTGGCGGGTTTTCAAATATTTTGGCTCTTTGCGCAGAGATGACGGTGCCGGTTGCGGTGCGCTGCGGGGCGCTCCTTCTGCGGCAAGACGCCTGGCAGCGGCACTTGGGACAGCTCCGCGTCTCCGTATTCTGTGTTTCTTGCCTTCTGCATCTCAGCAAAATGCTTTCCCACTAGGTCTAGCAAGGAGAAACTGTGGCAGCTGAGTAGATGTAGCCCGGCCCGCCCTTTGAAGTTGACAAGTTCTTGGCATCTCAGAGCCTCAAGGGAAGAGCAAGGTTATCTATGGTAGGCTGGGGCAGAACTAGCAGCAAGCAGAGCAAAGTTGTCCAAGAATAGCTTCCATTGGAATGCTAATGGCAATTGAAGAGGCAGGCCAGTGGCAAGCCACTAGCTTCTAGCAGTTTGAAAGTTGCAGACACAGTGCAGGTGTTGTGCGGCTTCTTTCTTGGCCTCCTAGAAGGTGCCGTGGTGCCGCGCTCTCCGTCTCTTGCTTGCCAATATGTTGCCGTGTTCCTCCTATTGTTTGGTTTGTTTTGATTTGTTTTGATGATCTTTTGGCGGGTTTTCGGAATGTTTTGGTGGTGTTTTAGAATGTTTTGTTTTCTCTTGTGTTGTTTTTATTGTCTTGGCAGGTTGTGGAACGTTTGGATTCGTTTTGGCGGGTTTTAAAATATTTTGGCGGGTATTTGGAATGTTTTGGTTTGCTTTCATTTGTTTTGATTATGTTTTGGCAAGTTATTGAAAGTTTTGATCACTTCTGACTGGTTTTCTAGTATTTTGGCATCTTTTCAGAATGTTTTGATCAGTTTTGGCAGGTTGTAAAATATTTTGTCGGGTTTTTGGAATGTTTTGGTTGGTTTTGATTTGTTTTTATGGTGTTTTGCCAAGTTTTTTGCATGTTTTGATCAGTTCTGGCTGGTTTTCTAATGTTTTGGCATTTTTTCAGAATGTTTTGATGAGTTTTGTGGGTCTAAATTATTTTGGCGGGTTTTTGGAATATTTTGGTTGGTTTTGATTTGTTTTTATGATGTTTTGGCGGGTTTTCGGAATGTTTTGGTTGGGTTTTAGAATGTTTTGTATTCTCTTGAGTTGTTTTTATTGTGTTGGCAGGTTTTGGAATGTTTGGATTCCTTTTGGCGGGGTTTAAAATATTTTGGCGGGTATTTGGAATGTTTTGGCGGGTATTCGGAATGTTTGGATTAGTTTTGACGGGTTTTGAAATATTTTGGCCGGTTTTTAGAAGGTTTTGATTCTGTTTAGCCCAGTGTTTGGTGTGTTTGGATTAGCTTTGGTGGGCTTTATCATGTTTTGTCAGGTTTTTTTCGAATGTATTGATCACTTCTGTCTGGTTTTCTATTTTGGCGGGTTTGAAAATATTTTTGGATGAGTTTTGGCGGGTTTTCAAATATTTTGGCTCTTTGCGCAGAGATGACGGTGCCGGTTGCGGTGCGCTCCGGGGCGCTCCTTCTGCGGAAAAACGCCTGGCAGCGGCACTTGGGACAGCTCCGCGTCTCCGTATTCTGCGTTTCTTGCCTTCTGCATCTCAGCAAAATGCTTTCCCACTAGGTCTAGCAAGGAGAAACTGTGGCAGCTGAGTAGATGTAGCCCGGCCCGCCCTTTGAAGTTGACAAGTTCTTGGCATCTCAGAACCTCAAGGGAAGAGCAAGGTTATCTATGGTAGGCTGGGGCAGAACTAGCTGCAAGCAGAGCAAAGTTGTCCAAGAATAGCTTCCATTGGAATGCTAATGGCAATTGAAGAGGCAGGCCAGTGGTAAGCCACTATCTTCTAGCAGTTTGAAAGTTGCAGACACAGTGCAGGTGTTGTGCGGCTTCCTTCTTGGCCTCCTAGAAGGTGCCGCGTTCTCCGTCTCTTGCTTGCCAATATGTTGCCGTGTTCCTCCTATTGTTTGGTTTGTTTTGATTTGTTTTGATGATCTTTTGGCGGGTTTTCGGAATGTTTTGGTGGTGTTTTAGAATGTTTTGTTTTCTCTTGTGTTGTTTTTATTGTCTTGGCAGGTTGTGGAACGTTTGGATTCGTTTTGGCGGGTTTTAAAATATTTTGGCGGGTATTTGGAATGTTTTGGTTTGCTTTCATTTGTTTTGATTATGTTTTGGCAAGTTATTGAAAGTTTTGATCACTTCTGACTGGTTTTCTAGTATTTTGGCATCTTTTCAGAATGTTTTGATCAGTTTTGGCAGGTTGTAAAATATTTTGTCGGGTTTTTGGAATGTTTTGGTTGGTTTTGATTTGTTTTTATGGTGTTTTGCCAAGTTTTTTGCATGTTTTGATCAGTTCTGGCTGGTTTTCTAATGTTTTGGCATTTTTTCAGAATGTTTTGATGAGTTTTGTGGGTCTAAATTATTTTGGCGGGTTTTCGGAATATTTTGGTTGGTTTTGATTTGTTTTTATGATGTTTTGGCGGGTTTTCGGAATGTTTTGGTTGGGTTTTAGAATGTTTTGTATTCTCTTGAGTTGTTTTTATTGTGTTGGCAGGTTTTGGAATGTTTGGATTCCTTTTGGCGGGGTTTAAAATATTTTGGCGGGTATTTGGAATGTTTTGGCGGGTATTCGGAATGTTTTGATTAGTTTTGACGGGTTTTGAAATATTTTGGCCGGTTTTTAGAAGGTTTTGATTCTGTTTAGCCCAGTTTTTGGTGTGTTTGGATTAGCTTTGGTGGGCTTTATCATGTTTTGTCAGGTTTTTTCGAATGTATTGATCACTTCTGTCTGGTTTTCTATTTTGGCGGGTTTGAAAATATTTTTGGATGAGTTTTGGCGGGTTTTCAAATATTTTGGCTCTTTGCGCAGAGACGACGGTGCCGGTTGCGGTGCGCTCCGGGGCGCTCCTTCTGCGGAAAGACGCCTGGCAGCGGCACTTGGGACAGCTCCGCGTCTCCGTATTCTGCGTTTCTTGCCTTCTGCATCTCAGCAAAATGCTTTCCCACTAGGTCTAGCAAGGAGAAACTGTGGCAGCTGAGTAGATGTAGCCCGGCCCGCCCTTTGAAGTTGACAAGTTCTTGGCATCTCAGAGCCTCAAGGGAAGAGCAAGGTTATCTATGGTAGGCTGGGGCAGAACTAGCAGCAAGCAGAGCAAAGTTGTCCAAGAATAGCTTCCATTGGAATGCTAATGGCAATTGAAGAGGCAGGCCAGTGGCAAGCCACTAGCTTCTAGCAGTTTGAAAGTTGCAGACACAGTGCAGGTGTTGTGCGGCTTCTTTCTTGGCCTCCTAGAAGGTGCCGTGGTGCCGCGCTCTCCGTCTCTTGCTTGCCAATATGTTGCCGTGTTCCTCCTATTGTTTGGTTTGTTTTGATTTGTTTTGATGATCTTTTGGCGGGTTTTCGGAATGTTTTGGTGGTGTTTTAGAATGTTTTGTTTTCTCTTGTGTTGTTTTTATTGTCTTGGCAGGTTGTGGAACGTTTGGATTCGTTTTGGCGGGTTTTAAAATATTTTGGCGGGTATTTGGAATGTTTTGGTTTGCTTTCATTTGTTTTGATTATGTTTTGGCAAGTTATTGAAAGTTTTGATCACTTCTGACTGGTTTTCTAGTATTTTGGCATCTTTTCAGAATGTTTTGATCAGTTTTGGCAGGTTGTAAACTATTTTGTCGGGTTTTTGGAATGTTTTGGTTGGTTTTGATTTGTTTTTATGGTGTTTTGCCAAGTTTTTTGAATGTTTTGATCAGTTCTGGCTGGTTTTCTAATGTTTTGGCATTTTTTCAGAATGTTTTGATGAGTTTTGTGGGTCTAAATTATTTTGGCGGGTTTTCGGAATATTTTGGTTGGTTTTGATTTGTTTTGATGATGTTTTGGCGGGTTTTCGGAATGTTTTGGTTGGGTTTTAGAATGTTTTGTATTCTCTTGAGTTGTTTTTATTGTGTTGGCAGGTTTTGGAATGTTTGGATTCCTTTTGGCGGGGTTTAAAATATTTTGGTGGGTATTTGGAATGTTTTGGCGGGTATTCGGAATGTTTGGATTAGTTTTGACGGGTTTTGAAATATTTTGGCAGGTTTTTAGAAGGTTTTGATTCTGTTTAGCCCAGTTTTTGGTGTGTTTGGATTAGCTTTGGTGGGCTTTATCATGTTTTGTCAGGTTTTTTCGAATGTATTGATCACTTCTGTCTGGTTTTCTATTTTGGCGGGTTTGAAAATATTTTTGGATGAGTTTTGGCGGGTTTGAAAATATTTTGGCTCTTTGCGCAGAGACGACGGTGCCGGTTGCGGTGCGCTCCAGGGCGCTCCTTCTGCGGAAAGACGCCTGGCAGCGGCACTTGGGACAGCTCCGCGTCTCCGTATTCTGCGTTTCTTGCCTTCTGCATCTCAGCAAAATGCTTTCCCACTAGGTCTAGCAAGGAGAAACTGTGGCAGCTGAGTAGATGTAGCCCGGCCCGCCCTTTGAAGTTGACAAGTTCTTGGCATCTCAGAGCCTCAAGGGAAGAGCAAGGTTATCTATGGTAGGCTGGGGCAGAACTAGCTGCAAGCAGAGCAAAGTTGTCCAAGAATAGCTTCCATTGGAATGCTAATGGCAATTGAAGAGGCAGGCCAGTGGTAAGCCACTATCTTCTAGCAGTTTGAAAGTTGCAGACACAGTGCAGGTGTTGTGCGGCTTCCTTCTTGGCCTCCTAGAAGGTGCCGCACTCTCCGTCTCTTGCTTGCCAATATGTTGCCGTGTTCCTCCTATTGTTTGGTTTGTTTTGATTTGTTTTGATGATGTTTTGGCGGGTTTTCGGAATGTTTTGGTGGTGTTTTAGAATGTTTTGTTTTCTCTTGTGTTGTTTTTATTGTCTTGGCAGGTTGTGGAACGTTTGGATTCGTTTTGGCGGGTTTTAAAATATTTTGGCGGGTATTTGGAATGTTTTGGTTTGCTTTCATTTGTTTTGATTATGTTTTGGCAAGTTATTGAATGTTTCGATCACTTCTGACTGGTTTTCTAGTATTTTGGCATCTTTTCAGAATGTTTTGATCAGTTTTGGCAGGTTGTAAACTATTTTGTCAGGTTTTTTGAATGTTTTGGTTGGTTTTGATTTGTTTTTATGATGTTTTGCCAAGTTTTTTGAATGTTTTGATCAGTTCTGGCTGGTTTTCTAATGTTTTGGCATTTTTTCAGAATGTTTTGATGAGTTTTGTGGGTCTAAATTATTTTGGCGGGTTTTCGGAATATTTTGGTTGGTTTTGATTTGTTTTTATGATGTTTTGTCGGGTTTTCGGGAATGTTTTGGTTGGGTTTTAGAATGTTTTGTATTCTCTTGAGTTGTTTTTATTGTGTTGGCAGGTTTTGGAATGTTTGGATTCCTTTTGGCGGGGTTTAAAATATTTTGGCGGGTATTTGGAATGTTTTGGCGGGTATTCGGAATGTTTTGATTAGTTTTGACGGGTTTTGAAATATTTTGGCCGGTTTTTAGAAGGTTTTGATTCTGTTTAGCCCAGTTTTTGGTGTGTTTGGATTAGCTTTGGTGGGCTTTATCATGTTTTGTCAGGTTTTTTCGAATGTATTGATCACTTCTGTCTGGTTTTCTATTTTGGCGGGTTTGAAAATATTTTTGGATGAGTTTTGGCGGGTTTTCAAATATTTTGGCTCTTTGCGCAGAGATGACGGTGCCGGTTGCGGTGCGCTGCGGGGCGCTCCTTCTGCGGCAAGACGCCTGGCAGCGGCACTTGGGACAGCTCCGCGTCTCCGTATTCTGTGTTTCTTGCCTTCTGCATCTCAGCAAAATGCTTTCCCACTAGGTCTAGCAAGGAGAAACTGTGGCAGCTGAGTAGATGTAGCCCGGCCCGCCCTTTGAAGTTGACAAGTTCTTGGCATCTCAGAGCCTCAAGGGAAGAGCAAGGTTATCTATGGTAGGCTGGGGCAGAACTAGCAGCAAGCAGAGCAAAGTTGTCCAAGAATAGCTTCCATTGGAATGCTAATGGCAATTGAAGAGGCAGGCCAGTGGCAAGCCACTAGCTTCTAGCAGTTTGAAAGTTGCAGACACAGTGCAGGTGTTGTGCGGCTTCTTTCTTGGCCTCCTAGAAGGTGCCGTGGTGCCGCGCTCTCCGTCTCTTGCTTGCCAATATGTTGCCGTGTTCCTCCTATTGTTTGGTTTGTTTTGATTTGTTTTGATGATCTTTTGGCGGGTTTTCGGAATGTTTTGGTGGTGTTTTAGAATGTTTTGTTTTCTCTTGTGTTGTTTTTATTGTCTTGGCAGGTTGTGGAACGTTTGGATTCGTTTTGGCGGGTTTTAAAATATTTTGGCGGGTATTTGGAATGTTTTGGTTTGCTTTCATTTGTTTTGATTATGTTTTGGCAAGTTATTGAATGTTTCGATCACTTCTGACTGGTTTTCTAGTATTTTGGCATCTTTTCAGAATGTTTTGATCAGTTTTGGCAGGTTGTAAAATATTTTGTCGGGTTTTTGGAATGTTTTGGTTGGTTTTGATTTGTTTTTATGGTGTTTTGCCAAGTTTTTTGCATGTTTTGATCAGTTCTGGCTGGTTTTCTAATGTTTTGGCATTTTTTCAGAATGTTTTGATGAGTTTTGTGGGTCTAAATTATTTTGGCGGGTTTTCGGAATATTTTGGTTGGTTTTGATTTGTTTTTATGATGTTTTGGCGGGTTTTCGGAATGTTTTGGTTGGGTTTTAGAATGTTTTGTATTCTCTTGAGTTGTTTTTATTGTCTTGGCAGGTTTTGGAATGTTTGGATTCCTTTTGGCGGGGTTTAAAATATTTTGGCGGGTATTTGGAATGTTTTGGCGGGTATTCGGAATGTTTGGATTAGTTTTGACGGGTTTTGAAATATTTTGGCCGGTTTTTAGAAGGTTTTGATTCTGTTTAGCCCAGTGTTTGGTGTGTTTGGATTAGCTTTGGTGGGCTTTATCATGTTTTGTCAGGTTTTTTCGAATGTATTGATCACTTCTGTCTGGTTTTCTATTTTGGCGGGTTTGAAAATATTTTTGGATGAGTTTTGGCGGGTTTTCAAATATTTTGGCTCTTTGCGCAGAGATGACGGTGCCGGTTGCGGTGCGCTCCGGGGCGCTCCTTCTGCGGAAAAACGCCTGGCAGCGGCACTTGGGACAGCTCCGCGTCTCCGTATTCTGCGTTTCTTGCCTTCTGCATCTCAGCAAAATGCTTTCCCACTAGGTCTAGCAAGGAGAAACTGTGGCAGCTGAGTAGATGTAGCCCGGCCCGCCCTTTGAAGTTGACAAGTTCTTGGCATCTCAGAACCTCAAGGGAAGAGCAAGGTTATCTATGGTAGGCTGGGGCAGAACTAGCTGCAAGCAGAGCAAAGTTGTCCAAGAATAGCTTCCATTGGAATGCTAATGGCAATTGAAGAGGCAGGCCAGTGGTAAGCCACTATCTTCTAGCAGTTTGAAAGTTGCAGACACAGTGCAGGTGTTGTGCGGCTTCCTTCTTGGCCTCCTAGAAGGTGCCGCGTTCTCCGTCTCTTGCTTGCCAATATGTTGCCGTGTTCCTCCTATTGTTTGGTTTGTTTTGATTTGTTTTGATGATCTTTTGGCGGGTTTTCGGAATGTTTTGGTGGTGTTTTAGAATGTTTTGTTTTCTCTTGTGTTGTTTTTATTGTCTTGGCAGGTTGTGGAACGTTTGGATTCGTTTTGGCGGGTTTTAAAATATTTTGGCGGGTATTTGGAATGTTTTGGTTTGCTTTCATTTGTTTTGATTATGTTTTGGCAAGTTATTGAATGTTTCGATCACTTCTGACTGGTTTTCTAGTATTTTGGCATCTTTTCAGAATGTTTTGATCAGTTTTGGCAGGTTGTAAACTATTTTGTCAGGTTTTTTGAATGTTTTGGTTGGTTTTGATTTGTTTTTATGATGTTTTGCCAAGTTTTTTGAATGTTTTGATCAGTTCTGGCTGGTTTTCTAATGTTTTGGCATTTTTTCAGAATGTTTTGATGAGTTTTGTGGGTCTAAATTATTTTGGCGGGTTTTCGGAATATTTTGGTTGGTTTTGATTTGTTTTTATGATGTTTTGTCGGGTTTTCGGGAATGTTTTGGTTGGGTTTTAGAATGTTTTGTATTCTCTTGAGTTGTTTTTATTGTGTTGGCAGGTTTTGGAATGTTTGGATTCCTTTTGGCGGGGTTTAAAATATTTTGGCGGGTATTTGGAATGTTTTGGCGGGTATTCGGAATGTTTTGATTAGTTTTGACGGGTTTTGAAATATTTTGGCCGGTTTTTAGAAGGTTTTGATTCTGTTTAGCCCAGTTTTTGGTGTGTTTGGATTAGCTTTGGTGGGCTTTATCATGTTTTGTCAGGTTTTTTCGAATGTATTGATCACTTCTGTCTGGTTTTCTATTTTGGCGGGTTTGAAAATATTTTTGGATGAGTTTTGGCGGGTTTTCAAATATTTTGGCTCTTTGCGCAGAGATGACGGTGCCGGTTGCGGTGCGCTGCGGGGCGCTCCTTCTGCGGCAAGACGCCTGGCAGCGGCACTTGGGACAGCTCCGCGTCTCCGTATTCTGCGTTTCTTGCCTTCTGCATCTCAGCAAAATGCTTTCCCACTAGGTCTAGCAAGGAGAAACTGTGGCAGCTGAGTAGATGTAGCCCGGCCCGCCCTTTGAAGTTGACAAGTTCTTGGCATCTCAGAGCCTCAAGGGAAGAGCAAGGTTATCTATGGTAGGCTGGGGCAGAACTAGCAGCAAGCAGAGCAAAGTTGTCCAAGAATAGCTTCCATTGGAATGCTAATGGCAATTGAAGAGGCAGGCCAGTGGCAAGCCACTAGCTTCTAGCAGTTTGAAAGTTGCAGACACAGTGCAGGTGTTGTGCGGCTTCTTTCTTGGCCTCCTAGAAGGTGCCGTGGTGCCGCGCTCTCCGTCTCTTGCTTGCCAATATGTTGCCGTGTTCCTCCTATTGTTTGGTTTGTTTTGATTTGTTTTGATGATCTTTTGGCGGGTTTTCGGAATGTTTTGGTGGTGTTTTAGAATGTTTTGTTTTCTCTTGTGTTGTTTTTATTGTCTTGGCAGGTTGTGGAACGTTTGGATTCGTTTTGGCGGGTTTTAAAATATTTTGGCGGGTATTTGGAATGTTTTGGTTTGCTTTCATTTGTTTTGATTATGTTTTGGCAAGTTATTGAAAGTTTTGATCACTTCTGACTGGTTTTCTAGTATTTTGGCATCTTTTCAGAATGTTTTGATCAGTTTTGGCAGGTTGTAAACTATTTTGTCGGGTTTTTGGAATGTTTTGGTTGGTTTTGATTTGTTTTTATGGTGTTTTGCCAAGTTTTTTGAATGTTTTGATCAGTTCTGGCTGGTTTTCTAATGTTTTGGCATTTTTTCAGAATGTTTTGATGAGTTTTGTGGGTCTAAATTATTTTGGCGGGTTTTCGGAATATTTTGGTTGGTTTTGATTTGTTTTGATGATGTTTTGGCGGGTTTTCGGAATGTTTTGGTTGGGTTTTAGAATGTTTTGTATTCTCTTGAGTTGTTTTTATTGTGTTGGCAGGTTTTGGAATGTTTGGATTCCTTTTGGCGGGGTTTAAAATATTTTGGTGGGTATTTGGAATGTTTTGGCGGGTATTCGGAATGTTTGGATTAGTTTTGACGGGTTTTGAAATATTTTGGCAGGTTTTTAGAAGGTTTTGATTCTGTTTAGCCCAGTTTTTGGTGTGTTTGGATTAGCTTTGGTGGGCTTTATCATGTTTTGTCAGGTTTTTTCGAATGTATTGATCACTTCTGTCTGGTTTTCTATTTTGGCGGGTTTGAAAATATTTTTGGATGAGTTTTGGCGGGTTTGAAAATATTTTGGCTCTTTGCGCAGAGACGACGGTGCCGGTTGCGGTGCGCTCCAGGGCGCTCCTTCTGCGGAAAGACGCCTGGCAGCGGCACTTGGGACAGCTCCGCGTCTCCGTATTCTGCGTTTCTTGCCTTCTGCATCTCAGCAAAATGTTTTCCCACTAGGTCTAGCAAGGAGAAACTGTGGCAGCTGAGTAGATGTAGCCCGGCCCGCCCTTTGAAGTTGACAAGTTCTTGGCATCTCAGAGCCTCAAGGGAAGAGCAAGGTTATCTATGGTAGGCTGGGGCAGAACTAGCTGCAAGCAGAGCAAAGTTGTCCAAGAATAGCTTCCATTGGAATGCTAATGGCAATTGAAGAGGCAGGCCAGTGGTAAGCCACTATCTTCTAGCAGTTTGAAAGTTGCAGACACAGTGCAGGTGTTGTGCGGCTTCCTTCTTGGCCTCCTAGAAGGTGCCGCACTCTCCGTCTCTTGCTTGCCAATATGTTGCCGTGTTCCTCCTATTGTTTGGTTTGTTTTGATTTGTTTTGATGATCTTTTGGCGGGTTTTCGGAATGTTTTGGTGGTGTTTTAGAATGTTTTGTTTTCTCTTGTGTTGTTTTTATTGTCTTGGCAGGTTGTGGAACGTTTGGATTCGTTTTGGCGGGTTTTAAAATATTTTGGCGGGTATTTGGAATGTTTTGGTTTGCTTTCATTTGTTTTGATTATGTTTTGGCAAGTTATTGAATGTTTCGATCACTTCTGACTGGTTTTCTAGTATTTTGGCATCTTTTCAGAATGTTTTGATCAGTTTTGGCAGGTTGTAAACTATTTTGTCAGGTTTTTTGAATGTTTTGGTTGGTTTTGATTTGTTTTTATGATGTTTTGCCAAGTTTTTTGAATGTTTTGATCAGTTCTGGCTGGTTTTCTAATGTTTTGGCATTTTTTCAGAATGTTTTGATGAGTTTTGTGGGTCTAAATTATTTTGGCGGGTTTTCGGAATATTTTGGTTGGTTTTGATTTGTTTTTATGATGTTTTGGCGGGTTTTCGGAATGTTTTGGTTGGGTTTTAGAATGTTTTGTATTCTCTTGAGTTGTTTTTATTGTGTTGGCAGGTTTTGGAATGTTTGGATTCCTTTTGGCGGGGTTTAAAATATTTTGGCGGGTATTTGGAATGTTTTGGCGGGTATTCGGAATGTTTTGATTAGTTTTGACGGGTTTTGAAATATTTTGGCCGGTTTTTAGAAGGTTTTGATTCTGTTTAGCCCAGTTTTTGGTGTGTTTGGATTAGCTTTGGTGGGCTTTATCATGTTTTGTCAGGTTTTTTCGAATGTATTGATCACTTCTGTCTGGTTTTCTATTTTGGCGGGTTTGAAAATATTTTTGGATGAGTTTTGGCGGGTTTTCAAATATTTTGGCTCTTTGCGCAGAGACGACGGTGCCGGTTGCGGTGCGCTCCGGGGCGCTCCTTCTGCGGAAAGACGCCTGGCAGCGGCACTTGGGACAGCTCCGCGTCTCCGTATTCTGCGTTTCTTGCCTTCTGCATCTCAGCAAAATGCTTTCCCACTAGGTCTAGCAAGGAGAAACTGTGGCAGCTGAGTAGATGTAGCCCGGCCCGCCCTTTGAAGTTGACAAGTTCTTGGCATCTCAGAGCCTCAAGGGAAGAGCAAGGTTATCTATGGTAGGCTGGGGCAGAACTAGCAGCAAGCAGAGCAAAGTTGTCCAAGAATAGCTTCCATTGGAATGCTAATGGCAATTGAAGAGGCAGGCCAGTGGCAAGCCACTAGCTTCTAGCAGTTTGAAAGTTGCAGACACAGTGCAGGTGTTGTGCGGCTTCTTTCTTGGCCTCCTAGAAGGTGCCGTGGTGCCGCGCTCTCCGTCTCTTGCTTGCCAATATGTTGCCGTGTTCCTCCTATTGTTTGGTTTGTTTTGATTTGTTTTGATGATCTTTTGGCGGGTTTTCGGAATGTTTTGGTGGTGTTTTAGAATGTTTTGTTTTCTCTTGTGTTGTTTTTATTGTCTTGGCAGGTTGTGGAACGTTTGGATTCGTTTTGGCGGGTTTTAAAATATTTTGGCGGGTATTTGGAATGTTTTGGTTTGCTTTCATTTGTTTTGATTATGTTTTGGCAAGTTATTGAAAGTTTTGATCACTTCTGACTGGTTTTCTAGTATTTTGGCATCTTTTCAGAATGTTTTGATCAGTTTTGGCAGGTTGTAAACTATTTTGTCGGGTTTTTGGAATGTTTTGGTTGGTTTTGATTTGTTTTTATGGTGTTTTGCCAAGTTTTTTGAATGTTTTGATCAGTTCTGGCTGGTTTTCTAATGTTTTGGCATTTTTTCAGAATGTTTTGATGAGTTTTGTGGGTCTAAATTATTTTGGCGGGTTTTCGGAATATTTTGGTTGGTTTTGATTTGTTTTGATGATGTTTTGGCGGGTTTTCGGAATGTTTTGGTTGGGTTTTAGAATGTTTTGTATTCTCTTGAGTTGTTTTTATTGTGTTGGCAGGTTTTGGAATGTTTGGATTCCTTTTGGCGGGGTTTAAAATATTTTGGTGGGTATTTGGAATGTTTTGGCGGGTATTCGGAATGTTTGGATTAGTTTTGACGGGTTTTGAAATATTTTGGCAGGTTTTTAGAAGGTTTTGATTCTGTTTAGCCCAGTTTTTGGTGTGTTTGGATTAGCTTTGGTGGGCTTTATCATGTTTTGTCAGGTTTTTTCGAATGTATTGATCACTTCTGTCTGGTTTTCTATTTTGGCGGGTTTGAAAATATTTTTGGATGAGTTTTGGCGGGTTTGAAAATATTTTGGCTCTTTGCGCAGAGACGACGGTGCCGGTTGCGGTGCGCTCCAGGGCGCTCCTTCTGCGGAAAGACGCCTGGCAGCGGCACTTGGGACAGCTCCGCGTCTCCGTATTCTGCGTTTCTTGCCTTCTGCATCTCAGCAAAATGTTTTCCCACTAGGTCTAGCAAGGAGAAACTGTGGCAGCTGAGTAGATGTAGCCCGGCCCGCCCTTTGAAGTTGACAAGTTCTTGGCATCTCAGAGCCTCAAGGGAAGAGCAAGGTTATCTATGGTAGGCTGGGGCAGAACTAGCTGCAAGCAGAGCAAAGTTGTCCAAGAATAGCTTCCATTGGAATGCTAATGGCAATTGAAGAGGCAGGCCAGTGGTAAGCCACTATCTTCTAGCAGTTTGAAAGTTGCAGACACAGTGCAGGTGTTGTGCGGCTTCCTTCTTGGCCTCCTAGAAGGTGCCGCACTCTCCGTCTCTTGCTTGCCAATATGTTGCCGTGTTCCTCCTATTGTTTGGTTTGTTTTGATTTGTTTTGATGATCTTTTGGCGGGTTTTCGGAATGTTTTGGTGGTGTTTTAGAATGTTTTGTTTTCTCTTGTGTTGTTTTTATTGTCTTGGCAGGTTGTGGAACGTTTGGATTCGTTTTGGCGGGTTTTAAAATATTTTGGCGGGTATTTGGAATGTTTTGGTTTGCTTTCATTTGTTTTGATTATGTTTTGGCAAGTTATTGAATGTTTCGATCACTTCTGACTGGTTTTCTAGTATTTTGGCATCTTTTCAGAATGTTTTGATCAGTTTTGGCAGGTTGTAAACTATTTTGTCAGGTTTTTTGAATGTTTTGGTTGGTTTTGATTTGTTTTTATGATGTTTTGCCAAGTTTTTTGAATGTTTTGATCAGTTCTGGCTGGTTTTCTAATGTTTTGGCATTTTTTCAGAATGTTTTGATGAGTTTTGTGGGTCTAAATTATTTTGGCGGGTTTTCGGAATATTTTGGTTGGTTTTGATTTGTTTTTATGATGTTTTGTCGGGTTTTCGGGAATGTTTTGGTTGGGTTTTAGAATGTTTTGTATTCTCTTGAGTTGTTTTTATTGTGTTGGCAGGTTTTGGAATGTTTGGATTCCTTTTGGCGGGGTTTAAAATATTTTGGCGGGTATTTGGAATGTTTTGGCGGGTATTCGGAATGTTTGGATTAGTTTTGACGGGTTTTGAAATATTTTGGCCGGTTTTTAGAAGGTTTTGATTCTGTTTAGCCCAGTTTTTGGTGTGTTTGGATTAGCTTTGGTGGGCTTTATCATGTTTTGTCAGGTTTTTTCGAATGTATTGATCACTTCTGTCTGGTTTTCTATTTTGGCGGGTTTGAAAATATTTTTGGATGAGTTTTGGCGGGTTTTCAAATATTTTGGCTCTTTGCGCAGAGATGACGGTGCCGGTTGCGGTGCGCTGCGGGGCGCTCCTTCTGCGGCAAGACGCCTGGCAGCGGCACTTGGGACAGCTCCGCGTCTCCGTATTCTGTGTTTCTTGCCTTCTGCATCTCAGCAAAATGCTTTCCCACTAGGTCTAGCAAGGAGAAACTGTGGCAGCTGAGTAGATGTAGCCCGGCCCGCCCTTTGAAGTTGACAAGTTCTTGGCATCTCAGAGCCTCAAGGGAAGAGCAAGGTTATCTATGGTAGGCTGGGGCAGAACTAGCAGCAAGCAGAGCAAAGTTGTCCAAGAATAGCTTCCATTGGAATGCTAATGGCAATTGAAGAGGCAGGCCAGTGGCAAGCCACTAGCTTCTAGCAGTTTGAAAGTTGCAGACACAGTGCAGGTGTTGTGCGGCTTCTTTCTTGGCCTCCTAGAAGGTGCCGTGGTGCCGCGCTCTCCGTCTCTTGCTTGCCAATATGTTGCCGTGTTCCTCCTATTGTTTGGTTTGTTTTGATTTGTTTTGATGATCTTTTGGCGGGTTTTCGGAATGTTTTGGTGGTGTTTTAGAATGTTTTGTTTTCTCTTGTGTTGTTTTTATTGTCTTGGCAGGTTGTGGAACGTTTGGATTCGTTTTGGCGGGTTTTAAAATATTTTGGCGGGTATTTGGAATGTTTTGGTTTGCTTTCATTTGTTTTGATTATGTTTTGGCAAGTTATTGAAAGTTTTGATCACTTCTGACTGGTTTTCTAGTATTTTGGCATCTTTTCAGAATGTTTTGATCAGTTTTGGCAGGTTGTAAAATATTTTGTCGGGTTTTTGGAATGTTTTGGTTGGTTTTGATTTGTTTTTATGGTGTTTTGCCAAGTTTTTTGCATGTTTTGATCAGTTCTGGCTGGTTTTCTAATGTTTTGGCATTTTTTCAGAATGTTTTGATGAGTTTTGTGGGTCTAAATTATTTTGGCGGGTTTTTGGAATATTTTGGTTGGTTTTGATTTGTTTTTATGATGTTTTGGCGGGTTTTCGGAATGTTTTGGTTGGGTTTTAGAATGTTTTGTATTCTCTTGAGTTGTTTTTATTGTGTTGGCAGGTTTTGGAATGTTTGGATTCCTTTTGGCGGGGTTTAAAATATTTTGGCGGGTATTTGGAATGTTTTGGCGGGTATTCGGAATGTTTGGATTAGTTTTGACGGGTTTTGAAATATTTTGGCCGGTTTTTAGAAGGTTTTGATTCTGTTTAGCCCAGTGTTTGGTGTGTTTGGATTAGCTTTGGTGGGCTTTATCATGTTTTGTCAGGTTTTTTCGAATGTATTGATCACTTCTGTCTGGTTTTCTATTTTGGCGGGTTTGAAAATATTTTTGGATGAGTTTTGGCGGGTTTTCAAATATTTTGGCTCTTTGCGCAGAGATGACGGTGCCGGTTGCGGTGCGCTCCGGGGCGCTCCTTCTGCGGAAAAACGCCTGGCAGCGGCACTTGGGACAGCTCCGCGTCTCCGTATTCTGCGTTTCTTGCCTTCTGCATCTCAGCAAAATGCTTTCCCACTAGGTCTAGCAAGGAGAAACTGTGGCAGCTGAGTAGATGTAGCCCGGCCCGCCCTTTGAAGTTGACAAGTTCT
This sequence comes from Passer domesticus, assembly GCF_036417665.1. Classification (NCBI taxonomy): domain Eukaryota; kingdom Metazoa; phylum Chordata; class Aves; order Passeriformes; family Passeridae; genus Passer; species Passer domesticus. The sequence goes on along the minus strand of NC_087480.1, from coordinate 29,289,938 downwards.
TGGCATCTCAGAACCTCAAGGGAAGAGCAAGGTTATCTATGGTAGGCTGGGGCAGAACTAGCTGCAAGCAGAGCAAAGTTGTCCAAGAATAGCTTCCATTGGAATGCTAATGGCAATTGAAGAGGCAGGCCAGTGGTAAGCCACTATCTTCTAGCAGTTTGAAAGTTGCAGACACAGTGCAGGTGTTGTGCGGCTTCCTTCTTGGCCTCCTAGAAGGTGCCGCGTTCTCCGTCTCTTGCTTGCCAATATGTTGCCGTGTTCCTCCTATTGTTTGGTTTGTTTTGATTTGTTTTGATGATCTTTTGGCGGGTTTTCGGAATGTTTTGGTGGTGTTTTAGAATGTTTTGTTTTCTCTTGTGTTGTTTTTATTGTCTTGGCAGGTTGTGGAACGTTTGGATTCGTTTTGGCGGGTTTTAAAATATTTTGGCGGGTATTTGGAATGTTTTGGTTTGCTTTCATTTGTTTTGATTATGTTTTGGCAAGTTATTGAAAGTTTTGATCACTTCTGACTGGTTTTCTAGTATTTTGGCATCTTTTCAGAATGTTTTGATCAGTTTTGGCAGGTTGTAAAATATTTTGTCGGGTTTTTGGAATGTTTTGGTTGGTTTTGATTTGTTTTTATGGTGTTTTGCCAAGTTTTTTGCATGTTTTGATCAGTTCTGGCTGGTTTTCTAATGTTTTGGCATTTTTTCAGAATGTTTTGATGAGTTTTGTGGGTCTAAATTATTTTGGCGGGTTTTCGGAATATTTTGGTTGGTTTTGATTTGTTTTTATGATGTTTTGGCGGGTTTTCGGAATGTTTTGGTTGGGTTTTAGAATGTTTTGTATTCTCTTGAGTTGTTTTTATTGTGTTGGCAGGTTTTGGAATGTTTGGATTCCTTTTGGCGGGGTTTAAAATATTTTGGCGGGTATTTGGAATGTTTTGGCGGGTATTCGGAATGTTTTGATTAGTTTTGACGGGTTTTGAAATATTTTGGCCGGTTTTTAGAAGGTTTTGATTCTGTTTAGCCCAGTTTTTGGTGTGTTTGGATTAGCTTTGGTGGGCTTTATCATGTTTTGTCAGGTTTTTTCGAATGTATTGATCACTTCTGTCTGGTTTTCTATTTTGGCGGGTTTGAAAATATTTTTGGATGAGTTTTGGCGGGTTTTCAAATATTTTGGCTCTTTGCGCAGAGACGACGGTGCCGGTTGCGGTGCGCTCCGGGGCGCTCCTTCTGCGGAAAGACGCCTGGCAGCGGCACTTGGGACAGCTCCGCGTCTCCGTATTCTGCGTTTCTTGCCTTCTGCATCTCAGCAAAATGCTTTCCCACTAGGTCTAGCAAGGAGAAACTGTGGCAGCTGAGTAGATGTAGCCCGGCCCGCCCTTTGAAGTTGACAAGTTCTTGGCATCTCAGAGCCTCAAGGGAAGAGCAAGGTTATCTATGGTAGGCTGGGGCAGAACTAGCAGCAAGCAGAGCAAAGTTGTCCAAGAATAGCTTCCATTGGAATGCTAATGGCAATTGAAGAGGCAGGCCAGTGGCAAGCCACTAGCTTCTAGCAGTTTGAAAGTTGCAGACACAGTGCAGGTGTTGTGCGGCTTCTTTCTTGGCCTCCTAGAAGGTGCCGTGGTGCCGCGCTCTCCGTCTCTTGCTTGCCAATATGTTGCCGTGTTCCTCCTATTGTTTGGTTTGTTTTGATTTGTTTTGATGATCTTTTGGCGGGTTTTCGGAATGTTTTGGTGGTGTTTTAGAATGTTTTGTTTTCTCTTGTGTTGTTTTTATTGTCTTGGCAGGTTGTGGAACGTTTGGATTCGTTTTGGCGGGTTTTAAAATATTTTGGCGGGTATTTGGAATGTTTTGGTTTGCTTTCATTTGTTTTGATTATGTTTTGGCAAGTTATTGAAAGTTTTGATCACTTCTGACTGGTTTTCTAGTATTTTGGCATCTTTTCAGAATGTTTTGATCAGTTTTGGCAGGTTGTAAACTATTTTGTCGGGTTTTTGGAATGTTTTGGTTGGTTTTGATTTGTTTTTATGGTGTTTTGCCAAGTTTTTTGAATGTTTTGATCAGTTCTGGCTGGTTTTCTAATGTTTTGGCATTTTTTCAGAATGTTTTGATGAGTTTTGTGGGTCTAAATTATTTTGGCGGGTTTTCGGAATATTTTGGTTGGTTTTGATTTGTTTTGATGATGTTTTGGCGGGTTTTCGGAATGTTTTGGTTGGGTTTTAGAATGTTTTGTATTCTCTTGAGTTGTTTTTATTGTGTTGGCAGGTTTTGGAATGTTTGGATTCCTTTTGGCGGGGTTTAAAATATTTTGGTGGGTATTTGGAATGTTTTGGCGGGTATTCGGAATGTTTGGATTAGTTTTGACGGGTTTTGAAATATTTTGGCAGGTTTTTAGAAGGTTTTGATTCTGTTTAGCCCAGTTTTTGGTGTGTTTGGATTAGCTTTGGTGGGCTTTATCATGTTTTGTCAGGTTTTTTCGAATGTATTGATCACTTCTGTCTGGTTTTCTATTTTGGCGGGTTTGAAAATATTTTTGGATGAGTTTTGGCGGGTTTGAAAATATTTTGGCTCTTTGCGCAGAGACGACGGTGCCGGTTGCGGTGCGCTCCAGGGCGCTCCTTCTGCGGAAAGACGCCTGGCAGCGGCACTTGGGACAGCTCCGCGTCTCCGTATTCTGCGTTTCTTGCCTTCTGCATCTCAGCAAAATGCTTTCCCACTAGGTCTAGCAAGGAGAAACTGTGGCAGCTGAGTAGATGTAGCCCGGCCCGCCCTTTGAAGTTGACAAGTTCTTGGCATCTCAGAGCCTCAAGGGAAGAGCAAGGTTATCTATGGTAGGCTGGGGCAGAACTAGCTGCAAGCAGAGCAAAGTTGTCCAAGAATAGCTTCCATTGGAATGCTAATGGCAATTGAAGAGGCAGGCCAGTGGTAAGCCACTATCTTCTAGCAGTTTGAAAGTTGCAGACACAGTGCAGGTGTTGTGCGGCTTCCTTCTTGGCCTCCTAGAAGGTGCCGCACTCTCCGTCTCTTGCTTGCCAATATGTTGCCGTGTTCCTCCTATTGTTTGGTTTGTTTTGATTTGTTTTGATGATGTTTTGGCGGGTTTTCGGAATGTTTTGGTGGTGTTTTAGAATGTTTTGTTTTCTCTTGTGTTGTTTTTATTGTCTTGGCAGGTTGTGGAACGTTTGGATTCGTTTTGGCGGGTTTTAAAATATTTTGGCGGGTATTTGGAATGTTTTGGTTTGCTTTCATTTGTTTTGATTATGTTTTGGCAAGTTATTGAATGTTTCGATCACTTCTGACTGGTTTTCTAGTATTTTGGCATCTTTTCAGAATGTTTTGATCAGTTTTGGCAGGTTGTAAACTATTTTGTCAGGTTTTTTGAATGTTTTGGTTGGTTTTGATTTGTTTTTATGATGTTTTGCCAAGTTTTTTGAATGTTTTGATCAGTTCTGGCTGGTTTTCTAATGTTTTGGCATTTTTTCAGAATGTTTTGATGAGTTTTGTGGGTCTAAATTATTTTGGCGGGTTTTCGGAATATTTTGGTTGGTTTTGATTTGTTTTTATGATGTTTTGTCGGGTTTTCGGGAATGTTTTGGTTGGGTTTTAGAATGTTTTGTATTCTCTTGAGTTGTTTTTATTGTGTTGGCAGGTTTTGGAATGTTTGGATTCCTTTTGGCGGGGTTTAAAATATTTTGGCGGGTATTTGGAATGTTTTGGCGGGTATTCGGAATGTTTTGATTAGTTTTGACGGGTTTTGAAATATTTTGGCCGGTTTTTAGAAGGTTTTGATTCTGTTTAGCCCAGTTTTTGGTGTGTTTGGATTAGCTTTGGTGGGCTTTATCATGTTTTGTCAGGTTTTTTCGAATGTATTGATCACTTCTGTCTGGTTTTCTATTTTGGCGGGTTTGAAAATATTTTTGGATGAGTTTTGGCGGGTTTTCAAATATTTTGGCTCTTTGCGCAGAGATGACGGTGCCGGTTGCGGTGCGCTGCGGGGCGCTCCTTCTGCGGCAAGACGCCTGGCAGCGGCACTTGGGACAGCTCCGCGTCTCCGTATTCTGTGTTTCTTGCCTTCTGCATCTCAGCAAAATGCTTTCCCACTAGGTCTAGCAAGGAGAAACTGTGGCAGCTGAGTAGATGTAGCCCGGCCCGCCCTTTGAAGTTGACAAGTTCTTGGCATCTCAGAGCCTCAAGGGAAGAGCAAGGTTATCTATGGTAGGCTGGGGCAGAACTAGCAGCAAGCAGAGCAAAGTTGTCCAAGAATAGCTTCCATTGGAATGCTAATGGCAATTGAAGAGGCAGGCCAGTGGCAAGCCACTAGCTTCTAGCAGTTTGAAAGTTGCAGACACAGTGCAGGTGTTGTGCGGCTTCTTTCTTGGCCTCCTAGAAGGTGCCGTGGTGCCGCGCTCTCCGTCTCTTGCTTGCCAATATGTTGCCGTGTTCCTCCTATTGTTTGGTTTGTTTTGATTTGTTTTGATGATCTTTTGGCGGGTTTTCGGAATGTTTTGGTGGTGTTTTAGAATGTTTTGTTTTCTCTTGTGTTGTTTTTATTGTCTTGGCAGGTTGTGGAACGTTTGGATTCGTTTTGGCGGGTTTTAAAATATTTTGGCGGGTATTTGGAATGTTTTGGTTTGCTTTCATTTGTTTTGATTATGTTTTGGCAAGTTATTGAATGTTTCGATCACTTCTGACTGGTTTTCTAGTATTTTGGCATCTTTTCAGAATGTTTTGATCAGTTTTGGCAGGTTGTAAAATATTTTGTCGGGTTTTTGGAATGTTTTGGTTGGTTTTGATTTGTTTTTATGGTGTTTTGCCAAGTTTTTTGCATGTTTTGATCAGTTCTGGCTGGTTTTCTAATGTTTTGGCATTTTTTCAGAATGTTTTGATGAGTTTTGTGGGTCTAAATTATTTTGGCGGGTTTTCGGAATATTTTGGTTGGTTTTGATTTGTTTTTATGATGTTTTGGCGGGTTTTCGGAATGTTTTGGTTGGGTTTTAGAATGTTTTGTATTCTCTTGAGTTGTTTTTATTGTCTTGGCAGGTTTTGGAATGTTTGGATTCCTTTTGGCGGGGTTTAAAATATTTTGGCGGGTATTTGGAATGTTTTGGCGGGTATTCGGAATGTTTGGATTAGTTTTGACGGGTTTTGAAATATTTTGGCCGGTTTTTAGAAGGTTTTGATTCTGTTTAGCCCAGTGTTTGGTGTGTTTGGATTAGCTTTGGTGGGCTTTATCATGTTTTGTCAGGTTTTTTCGAATGTATTGATCACTTCTGTCTGGTTTTCTATTTTGGCGGGTTTGAAAATATTTTTGGATGAGTTTTGGCGGGTTTTCAAATATTTTGGCTCTTTGCGCAGAGATGACGGTGCCGGTTGCGGTGCGCTCCGGGGCGCTCCTTCTGCGGAAAAACGCCTGGCAGCGGCACTTGGGACAGCTCCGCGTCTCCGTATTCTGCGTTTCTTGCCTTCTGCATCTCAGCAAAATGCTTTCCCACTAGGTCTAGCAAGGAGAAACTGTGGCAGCTGAGTAGATGTAGCCCGGCCCGCCCTTTGAAGTTGACAAGTTCTTGGCATCTCAGAACCTCAAGGGAAGAGCAAGGTTATCTATGGTAGGCTGGGGCAGAACTAGCTGCAAGCAGAGCAAAGTTGTCCAAGAATAGCTTCCATTGGAATGCTAATGGCAATTGAAGAGGCAGGCCAGTGGTAAGCCACTATCTTCTAGCAGTTTGAAAGTTGCAGACACAGTGCAGGTGTTGTGCGGCTTCCTTCTTGGCCTCCTAGAAGGTGCCGCGTTCTCCGTCTCTTGCTTGCCAATATGTTGCCGTGTTCCTCCTATTGTTTGGTTTGTTTTGATTTGTTTTGATGATCTTTTGGCGGGTTTTCGGAATGTTTTGGTGGTGTTTTAGAATGTTTTGTTTTCTCTTGTGTTGTTTTTATTGTCTTGGCAGGTTGTGGAACGTTTGGATTCGTTTTGGCGGGTTTTAAAATATTTTGGCGGGTATTTGGAATGTTTTGGTTTGCTTTCATTTGTTTTGATTATGTTTTGGCAAGTTATTGAATGTTTCGATCACTTCTGACTGGTTTTCTAGTATTTTGGCATCTTTTCAGAATGTTTTGATCAGTTTTGGCAGGTTGTAAACTATTTTGTCAGGTTTTTTGAATGTTTTGGTTGGTTTTGATTTGTTTTTATGATGTTTTGCCAAGTTTTTTGAATGTTTTGATCAGTTCTGGCTGGTTTTCTAATGTTTTGGCATTTTTTCAGAATGTTTTGATGAGTTTTGTGGGTCTAAATTATTTTGGCGGGTTTTCGGAATATTTTGGTTGGTTTTGATTTGTTTTTATGATGTTTTGTCGGGTTTTCGGGAATGTTTTGGTTGGGTTTTAGAATGTTTTGTATTCTCTTGAGTTGTTTTTATTGTGTTGGCAGGTTTTGGAATGTTTGGATTCCTTTTGGCGGGGTTTAAAATATTTTGGCGGGTATTTGGAATGTTTTGGCGGGTATTCGGAATGTTTTGATTAGTTTTGACGGGTTTTGAAATATTTTGGCCGGTTTTTAGAAGGTTTTGATTCTGTTTAGCCCAGTTTTTGGTGTGTTTGGATTAGCTTTGGTGGGCTTTATCATGTTTTGTCAGGTTTTTTCGAATGTATTGATCACTTCTGTCTGGTTTTCTATTTTGGCGGGTTTGAAAATATTTTTGGATGAGTTTTGGCGGGTTTTCAAATATTTTGGCTCTTTGCGCAGAGATGACGGTGCCGGTTGCGGTGCGCTGCGGGGCGCTCCTTCTGCGGCAAGACGCCTGGCAGCGGCACTTGGGACAGCTCCGCGTCTCCGTATTCTGCGTTTCTTGCCTTCTGCATCTCAGCAAAATGCTTTCCCACTAGGTCTAGCAAGGAGAAACTGTGGCAGCTGAGTAGATGTAGCCCGGCCCGCCCTTTGAAGTTGACAAGTTCTTGGCATCTCAGAGCCTCAAGGGAAGAGCAAGGTTATCTATGGTAGGCTGGGGCAGAACTAGCAGCAAGCAGAGCAAAGTTGTCCAAGAATAGCTTCCATTGGAATGCTAATGGCAATTGAAGAGGCAGGCCAGTGGCAAGCCACTAGCTTCTAGCAGTTTGAAAGTTGCAGACACAGTGCAGGTGTTGTGCGGCTTCTTTCTTGGCCTCCTAGAAGGTGCCGTGGTGCCGCGCTCTCCGTCTCTTGCTTGCCAATATGTTGCCGTGTTCCTCCTATTGTTTGGTTTGTTTTGATTTGTTTTGATGATCTTTTGGCGGGTTTTCGGAATGTTTTGGTGGTGTTTTAGAATGTTTTGTTTTCTCTTGTGTTGTTTTTATTGTCTTGGCAGGTTGTGGAACGTTTGGATTCGTTTTGGCGGGTTTTAAAATATTTTGGCGGGTATTTGGAATGTTTTGGTTTGCTTTCATTTGTTTTGATTATGTTTTGGCAAGTTATTGAAAGTTTTGATCACTTCTGACTGGTTTTCTAGTATTTTGGCATCTTTTCAGAATGTTTTGATCAGTTTTGGCAGGTTGTAAACTATTTTGTCGGGTTTTTGGAATGTTTTGGTTGGTTTTGATTTGTTTTTATGGTGTTTTGCCAAGTTTTTTGAATGTTTTGATCAGTTCTGGCTGGTTTTCTAATGTTTTGGCATTTTTTCAGAATGTTTTGATGAGTTTTGTGGGTCTAAATTATTTTGGCGGGTTTTCGGAATATTTTGGTTGGTTTTGATTTGTTTTGATGATGTTTTGGCGGGTTTTCGGAATGTTTTGGTTGGGTTTTAGAATGTTTTGTATTCTCTTGAGTTGTTTTTATTGTGTTGGCAGGTTTTGGAATGTTTGGATTCCTTTTGGCGGGGTTTAAAATATTTTGGTGGGTATTTGGAATGTTTTGGCGGGTATTCGGAATGTTTGGATTAGTTTTGACGGGTTTTGAAATATTTTGGCAGGTTTTTAGAAGGTTTTGATTCTGTTTAGCCCAGTTTTTGGTGTGTTTGGATTAGCTTTGGTGGGCTTTATCATGTTTTGTCAGGTTTTTTCGAATGTATTGATCACTTCTGTCTGGTTTTCTATTTTGGCGGGTTTGAAAATATTTTTGGATGAGTTTTGGCGGGTTTGAAAATATTTTGGCTCTTTGCGCAGAGACGACGGTGCCGGTTGCGGTGCGCTCCAGGGCGCTCCTTCTGCGGAAAGACGCCTGGCAGCGGCACTTGGGACAGCTCCGCGTCTCCGTATTCTGCGTTTCTTGCCTTCTGCATCTCAGCAAAATGTTTTCCCACTAGGTCTAGCAAGGAGAAACTGTGGCAGCTGAGTAGATGTAGCCCGGCCCGCCCTTTGAAGTTGACAAGTTCTTGGCATCTCAGAGCCTCAAGGGAAGAGCAAGGTTATCTATGGTAGGCTGGGGCAGAACTAGCTGCAAGCAGAGCAAAGTTGTCCAAGAATAGCTTCCATTGGAATGCTAATGGCAATTGAAGAGGCAGGCCAGTGGTAAGCCACTATCTTCTAGCAGTTTGAAAGTTGCAGACACAGTGCAGGTGTTGTGCGGCTTCCTTCTTGGCCTCCTAGAAGGTGCCGCACTCTCCGTCTCTTGCTTGCCAATATGTTGCCGTGTTCCTCCTATTGTTTGGTTTGTTTTGATTTGTTTTGATGATCTTTTGGCGGGTTTTCGGAATGTTTTGGTGGTGTTTTAGAATGTTTTGTTTTCTCTTGTGTTGTTTTTATTGTCTTGGCAGGTTGTGGAACGTTTGGATTCGTTTTGGCGGGTTTTAAAATATTTTGGCGGGTATTTGGAATGTTTTGGTTTGCTTTCATTTGTTTTGATTATGTTTTGGCAAGTTATTGAATGTTTCGATCACTTCTGACTGGTTTTCTAGTATTTTGGCATCTTTTCAGAATGTTTTGATCAGTTTTGGCAGGTTGTAAACTATTTTGTCAGGTTTTTTGAATGTTTTGGTTGGTTTTGATTTGTTTTTATGATGTTTTGCCAAGTTTTTTGAATGTTTTGATCAGTTCTGGCTGGTTTTCTAATGTTTTGGCATTTTTTCAGAATGTTTTGATGAGTTTTGTGGGTCTAAATTATTTTGGCGGGTTTTCGGAATATTTTGGTTGGTTTTGATTTGTTTTTATGATGTTTTGTCGGGTTTTCGGGAATGTTTTGGTTGGGTTTTAGAATGTTTTGTATTCTCTTGAGTTGTTTTTATTGTGTTGGCAGGTTTTGGAATGTTTGGATTCCTTTTGGCGGGGTTTAAAATATTTTGGCGGGTATTTGGAATGTTTTGGCGGGTATTCGGAATGTTTTGATTAGTTTTGACGGGTTTTGAAATATTTTGGCCGGTTTTTAGAAGGTTTTGATTCTGTTTAGCCCAGTTTTTGGTGTGTTTGGATTAGCTTTGGTGGGCTTTATCATGTTTTGTCAGGTTTTTTCGAATGTATTGATCACTTCTGTCTGGTTTTCTATTTTGGCGGGTTTGAAAATATTTTTGGATGAGTTTTGGCGGGTTTTCAAATATTTTGGCTCTTTGCGCAGAGATGACGGTGCCGGTTGCGGTGCGCTGCGGGGCGCTCCTTCTGCGGCAAGACGCCTGGCAGCGGCACTTGGGACAGCTCCGCGTCTCCGTATTCTGTGTTTCTTGCCTTCTGCATCTCAGCAAAATGCTTTCCCACTAGGTCTAGCAAGGAGAAACTGTGGCAGCTGAGTAGATGTAGCCCGGCCCGCCCTTTGAAGTTGACAAGTTCTTGGCATCTCAGAGCCTCAAGGGAAGAGCAAGGTTATCTATGGTAGGCTGGGGCAGAACTAGCAGCAAGCAGAGCAAAGTTGTCCAAGAATAGCTTCCATTGGAATGCTAATGGCAATTGAAGAGGCAGGCCAGTGGCAAGCCACTAGCTTCTAGCAGTTTGAAAGTTGCAGACACAGTGCAGGTGTTGTGCGGCTTCTTTCTTGGCCTCCTAGAAGGTGCCGTGGTGCCGCGCTCTCCGTCTCTTGCTTGCCAATATGTTGCCGTGTTCCTCCTATTGTTTGGTTTGTTTTGATTTGTTTTGATGATCTTTTGGTGGGTTTTCGGAATGTTTTGGTGGTGTTTTAGAATGTTTTGTTTTCTCTTGTGTTGTTTTTATTGTCTTGGCAGGTTGTGGAACGTTTGGATTCGTTTTGGCGGGTTTTAAAATATTTTGGCGGGTATTTGGAATGTTTTGGTTTGCTTTCATTTGTTTTGATTATGTTTTGGCAAGTTATTGAAAGTTTTGATCACTTCTGACTGGTTTTCTAGTATTTTGGCATCTTTTCAGAATGTTTTGATCAGTTTTGGCAGGTTGTAAAATATTTTGTCGGGTTTTTGGAATGTTTTGGTTGGTTTTGATTTGTTTTTATGGTGTTTTGCCAAGTTTTTTGCATGTTTTGATCAGTTCTGGCTGGTTTTCTAATGTTTTGGCATTTTTTCAGAATGTTTTGATGAGTTTTGTGGGTCTAAATTATTTTGGCGGGTTTTCGGAATATTTTGGTTGGTTTTGATTTGTTTTTATGATGTTTTGGCGGGTTTTCGGAATGTTTTGGTTGGGTTTTAGAATGTTTTGTATTCTCTTGAGTTGTTTTTATTGTGTTGGCAGGTTTTGGAATGTTTGGATTCCTTTTGGCGGGGTTTAAAATATTTTGGCGGGTATTTGGAATGTTTTGGCGGGTATTCGGAATGTTTGGATTAGTTTTGACGGGTTTTGAAATATTTTGGCCGGTTTTTAGAAGGTTTTGATTCTGTTTAGCCCAGTGTTTGGTGTGTTTGGATTAGCTTTGGTGGGCTTTATCATGTTTTGTCAGGTTTTTTCGAATGTATTGATCACTTCTGTCTGGTTTTCTATTTTGGCGGGTTTGAAAATATTTTTGGATGAGTTTTGGCGGGTTTTCAAATATTTTGGCTCTTTGCGCAGAGATGACGGTGCCGGTTGCGGTGCGCTCCGGGGCGCTCCTTCTGCGGAAAAACGCCTGGCAGCGGCACTTGGGACAGCTCCGCGTCTCCGTATTCTGCGTTTCTTGCCTTCTGCATCTCAGCAAAATGCTTTCCCACTAGGTCTAGCAAGGAGAAACTGTGGCAGCTGAGTAGATGTAGCCCGGCCCGCCCTTTGAAGTTGACAAGTTCTTGGCATCTCAGAACCTCAAGGGAAGAGCAAGGTTATCTATGGTAGGCTGGGGCAGAACTAGCTGCAAGCAGAGCAAAGTTGTCCAAGAATAGCTTCCATTGGAATGCTAATGGCAATTGAAGAGGCAGGCCAGTGGCAAGCCACTATCTTCTAGCAGTTTGAAAGTTGCAGACACAGTGCAGGTGTTGTGCGGCTTCCTTCTTGGCCTCCTAGAAGGTGCCGCGTTCTCCGTCTCTTGCTTGCCAATATGTTGCCGTGTTCCTCCTATTGTTTGGTTTGTTTTGATTTGTTTTGATGATCTTTTGGCGGGTTTTCGGAATGTTTTGGTGGTGTTTTAGAATGTTTTGTTTTCTCTTGTGTTGTTTTTATTGTCTTGGCAGGTTGTGGAACGTTTGGATTCGTTTTGGCGGGTTTTAAAATATTTTGGCGGGTATTTGGAATGTTTTGGTTTGCTTTCATTTGTTTTGATTATGTTTTGGCAAGTTATTGAATGTTTCGATCACTTCTGACTGGTTTTCTAGTATTTTGGCATCTTTTCAGAATGTTTTGATCAGTTTTGGCAGGTTGTAAACTATTTTGTCAGGTTTTTTGAATGTTTTGGTTGGTTTTGATTTGTTTTTATGATGTTTTGCCAAGTTTTTTGAATGTTTTGATCAGTTCTGGCTGGTTTTCTAATGTTTTGGCATTTTTTCAGAATGTTTTGATGAGTTTTGTGGGTCTAAATTATTTTGGCGGGTTTTCGGAATATTTTGGTTGGTTTTGATTTGTTTTTATGATGTTTTGTCGGGTTTTCGGGAATGTTTTGGTTGGGTTTTAGAATGTTTTGTATTCTCTTGAGTTGTTTTTATTGTGTTGGCAGGTTTTGGAATGTTTGGATTCCTTTTGGCGGGGTTTAAAATATTTTGGCGGGTATTTGGAATGTTTTGGCGGGTATTCGGAATGTTTTGATTAGTTTTGACGGGTTTTGAAATATTTTGGCCGGTTTTTAGAAGGTTTTGATTCTGTTTAGCCCAGTTTTTGGTGTGTTTGGATTAGCTTTGGTGGGCTTTATCATGTTTTGTCAGGTTTTTTCGAATGTATTGATCACTTCTGTCTGGTTTTCTATTTTGGCGGGTTTGAAAATATTTTTGGATGAGTTTTGGCGGGTTTTCAAATATTTTGGCTCTTTGCGCAGAGATGACGGTGCCGGTTGCGGTGCGCTGCGGGGCGCTCCTTCTGCGGCAAGACGCCTGGCAGCGGCACTTGGGACAGCTCCGCGTCTCCGTATTCTGCGTTTCTTGCCTTCTGCATCTCAGCAAAATGCTTTCCCACTAGGTCTAGCAAGGAGAAACTGTGGCAGCTGAGTAGATGTAGCCCGGCCCGCCCTTTGAAGTTGACAAGTTCTTGGCATCTCAGAGCCTCAAGGGAAGAGCAAGGTTATCTATGGTAGGCTGGGGCAGAACTAGCAGCAAGCAGAGCAAAGTTGTCCAAGAATAGCTTCCATTGGAATGCTAATGGCAATTGAAGAGGCAGGCCAGTGGCAAGCCACTAGCTTCTAGCAGTTTGAAAGTTGCAGACACAGTGCAGGTGTTGTGCGGCTTCTTTCTTGGCCTCCTAGAAGGTGCCGTGGTGCCGCGCTCTCCGTCTCTTGCTTGCCAATATGTTGCCGTGTTCCTCCTATTGTTTGGTTTGTTTTGATTTGTTTTGATGATCTTTTGGCGGGTTTTTGGAATGTTTTGGTGGTGTTTTAGAATGTTTTGTTTTCTCTTGTGTTGTTTTTATTGTCTTGGCAGGTTGTGGAACGTTTGGATTCGTTTTGGCGGGTTTTAAAATATTTTGGCGGGTATTTGGAATGTTTTGGTTTGCTTTCATTTGTTTTGATTATGTTTTGGCAAGTTATTGAATGTTTCGATCACTTCTGACTGGTTTTCTAGTATTTTGGCATCTTTTCAGAATGTTTTGATCAGTTTTGGCAGGTTGTAAACTATTTTGTCACGTTTTTTGAATGTTTTGGTTGGTTTTGATTTGTTTTTATGATGTTTTGCCAAGTTTTTTGAATGTTTTGATCAGTTCTGGCTGGTTTTCTAATGTTTTGGCATTTTTTCAGAATGTTTTGATGAGTTTTGTGGGTCTAAATTATTTTGGCGGGTTTTCGGAATATTTTGGTTGGTTTTGATTTGTTTTTATGATGTTTTGTCGGGTTTTCGGGAATGTTTTGGTTGGGTTTTAGAATGTTTTGTATTCTCTTGAGTTGTTTTTATTGTGTTGGCAGGTTTTGGAATGTTTGGATTCCTTTTGGCGGGGTTTAAAATATTTTGGCGGGTATTTGGAATGTTTTGGCGGGTATTCGGAATGTTTTGATTAGTTTTGACGGGTTTTGAAATATTTTGGCCGGTTTTTAGAAGGTTTTGATTCTGTTTAGCCCAGTTTTTGGTGTGTTTGGATTAGCTTTGGTGGGCTTTATCATGTTTTGTCAGGTTTTTTCGAATGTATTGATCACTTCTGTCTGGTTTTCTATTTTGGCGGGTTTGAAAATATTTTTGGATGAGTTTTGGCGGGTTTTCAAATATTTTGGCTCTTTGCGCAGAGATGACGGTGCCGGTTGCGGTGCGCTGCGGGGCGCTCCTTCTGCGGCAAGACGCCTGGCAGCGGCACTTGGGACAGCTCCGCGTCTCCGTATTCTGCGTTTCTTGCCTTCTGCATCTCAGCAAAATGCTTTCCCACTAGGTCTAGCAAGGAGAAACTGTGGCAGCTGAGTAGATGTAGCCCGGCCCGCCCTTTGAAGTTGACAAGTTCTTGGCATCTCAGAGCCTCAAGGGAAGAGCAAGGTTATCTATGGTAGGCTGGGGCAGAACTAGCAGCAAGCAGAGCAAAGTTGTCCAAGAATAGCTTCCATTGGAATGCTAATGGCAATTGAAGAGGCAGGCCAGTGGCAAGCCACTAGCTTCTAGCAGTTTGAAAGTTGCAGACACAGTGCAGGTGTTGTGCGGCTTCTTTCTTGGCCTCCTAGAAGGTGCCGCGCTCTCCGTCTCTTGCTTGCCAATATGTTGCCGTGTTCCTCCTATTGTTTGGTTTGTTTTGATTTGTTTTGATGATCTTTTGGCGGGTTTTCGGAATGTTTTGGTGGTGTTTTAGAATGTTTTGTTTTCTCTTGTGTTGTTTTTATTGTCTTGGCAGGTTGTGGAACGTTTGGATTCGTTTTGGCGGGTTTTAAAATATTTTGGCGGGTATTTGGAATGTTTTGGTTTGCTTTCATTTGTTTTGATTATGTTTTGGCAAGTTATTGAAAGTTTTGATCACTTCTGACTGGTTTTCTAGTATTTTGGCATCTTTTCAGAATGTTTTGATCAGTTTTGGCAGGTTGTAAACTATTTTGTCAGGTTTTTGGAATGTTTTGGTTGGTTTTGATTTGTTTTTATGGTGTTTTGCCAAGTTTTTTGCATGTTTTGATCAGTTCTGGCTGGTATTCTAATATTTTGGCATTTTTTCAGAATGTTTTGATGAGTTTTGTGGGTCTAAATTATTTTGGCGGGTTTTCGGAATATTTTGGTTGGGTTTTAGAATGTTTTGTATTCTCTTGAGTTGTTTTTATTGTGTTGGCAGGTTTTGGAATGTTTGGATTCCTTTTGGCGGGGTTTAAAATATTTTGGCGGGTATTTGGAATGTTTTGGCGGGTATTCGGAATGTTTTGATTAGTTTTGACGGGTTTTGAAATATTTTGGCCGGTTTTTAGAAGGTTTTGATTCTGTTTAGCCCAGTTTTTGGTGTGTTTGGATTAGCTTTGGTGGGCTTTATCATGTTTTGTCAGGTTTTTTCGAATGTATTGATCACTTCTGTCTGGTTTTCTATTTTGGCGGGTTTGAAAATATTTTTGGATGAGTTTTGGCGGGTTTTCAAAGATTTTGGCTCTTTGCGCAGAGATGACGGTGCCGGTTGCGGTGCGCTGCGGGGCGCTCCTTCTGCGGAAAGACGCCTGGCAGCGGCACTTGGGACAGCTCCGCGTCTCCGTATTCTGCGTTTCTTGCCTTCTGCATCTCAGCAAAATGCTTTCCCACTAGGTCTAGCAAGGAGAAACTGTGGCAGCTGAGTAGATGTAGCCCGGCCCGCCCTTTGAAGTTGACAAGTTCTTGGCATCTCAGAGCCTCAAGGGAAGAGCAAGGTTATCTATGGTAGGCTGGGGCAGAACTAGCAGCAAGCAGAGCAAAGTTGTCCAAGAATAGCTTCCATTGGAATGCTAATGGCAATTGAAGAGGCAGGCCAGTGGCAAGCCACTAGCTTCTAGCAGTTTGAAAGTTGCAGACACAGTGCAGGTGTTGTGCGGCTTCTTTCTTGGCCTCCTAGAAGGTGCCGTGGTGCCGCGCTCTCCGTCTCTTGCTTGCCAATATGTTGCCGTGTTCCTCCTATTGTTTGGTTTGTTTTGATTTGTTTTGATGATCTTTTGGCGGGTTTTCGGAATGTTTTGGTGGTGTTTTAGAATGTTTTGTTTTCTCTTGTGTTGTTTTTATTGTCTTGGCAGGTTGTGGAACGTTTGGATTCGTTTTGGCGGGTTTTAAAATATTTTGGCGGGTATTTGGAATGTTTTGGTTTGCTTTCATTTGTTTTGATTATGTTTTGGCAAGTTATTGAAAGTTTTGATCACTTCTGACTGGTTTTCTAGTATTTTGGCATCTTTTCAGAATGTTTTGATCAGTTTTGGCAGGTTGTAAAATATTTTGTCGGGTTTTTGGAATGTTTTGGTTGGTTTTGATTTGTTTTTATGGTGTTTTGCCAAGTTTTTTGCATGTTTTGATCAGTTCTGGCTGGTTTTCTAATGTTTTGGCATTTTTTCAGAATGTTTTGATGAGTTTTGTGGGTCTAAATTATTTTGGCGGGTTTTCGGAATATTTTGGTTGGTTTTGATTTGTTTTTATGATGTTTTGGCGGGTTTTTGGAATGTTTTGGTTGGGTTTTAGAATGTTTTGTATTCTCTTGAGTTGTTTTTATTGTGTTGGCAGGTTTTGGAATGTTTGGATTCCTTTTGGCGGGGTTTAAAATATTTTGGCGGGTATTTGGAATGTTTTGGCGGGTATTCGGAATGTTTGGATTAGTTTTGACGGGTTTTGAAATATTTTGGCCGGTTTTTAGAAGGTTTTGATTCTGTTTAGCCCAGTTTTTGGTGTGTTTGGATTAGCTTTGGTGGGCTTTATCATGTTTTGTCAGGTTTTTTCGAATGTATTGATCACTTCTGTCTGGTTTTCTATTTTGGCGGGTTTGAAAATATTTTTGGATGAGTTTTGGCGGGTTTTCAAAGATTTTGGCTCTTTGCGCAGAGATGACGGTGCCGGTTGCGGTGCGCTGCGGGGCGCTCCTTCTGCGGAAAGACGCCTGGCAGCGGCACTTGGGACAGCTCCGCGTCTCCGTATTGTGCGTTTCTTGCCTTCTGCATCTCAGCAAAATGCTTTCCCACTAGGTCTAGCAAGGAGAAACTGTGGCAGCTGAGTAGATGTAGCCCGGCCCGCCCTTTGAAGTTGACAAGTTCTTGGCATCTCAGAACCTCAAGGGAAGAGCAAGGTTATCTATGGTAGGCTGGGGCAGAACTAGCTGCAAGCAGAGCAAAGTTGTCCAAGAATAGCTTCCATTGGAATGCTAATGGCAATTGAAGAGGCAGGCCAGTGGTAAGCCACTATCTTCTAGCAGTTTGAAAGTTGCAGACACAGTGCAGGTGTTGTGTGGCTTCCTTCTTGGCCTCCTAGAAGGTGCCGCACTCTCCGTCTCTTGCTTGCCAATATGTTGCCGTGTTCCTCCTATTGTTTGGTTTGTTTTGATTTGTTTTGATGATCTTTTGGCGGGTTTTCGGAATGTTTTGGTGGTGTTTTAGAATGTTTTGTTTTCTCTTGTGTTGTTTTTATTGTCTTGGCAGGTTGTGGAACGTTTGGATTCGTTTTGGCGGGTTTTAAAATATTTTGGCGGGTATTTGGAATGTTTTGGTTTGCTTTCATTTGTTTTGATTATGTTTTGGCAAGTTATTGAAAGTTTTGATCACTTCTGACTGGTTTTCTAGTATTTTGGCATCTTTTCAGAATGTTTTGATCAGTTTTGGCAGGTTGTAAACTATTTTGTCAGGTTTTTTGAATGTTTTGGTTGGTTTTGATTTGTTTTTATGATGTTTTGCCAAGTTTTTTGCATGTTTTGATCAGTTCTGGCTGGTTTTCTAATGTTTTGGCATTTTTTCAGAATGTTTTGATGAGTTTTGTGGGTCTAAATTATTTTGGCGGGTTTTCGGAATATTTTGGTTGGTTTTGATTTGTTTTGATGATGTTTTGGCGGGTTTTCGGAATGTTTTGGTTGGGTTTTAGAATGTTTTGTATTCTCTTGAGTTGTTTTTATTGTGTTGGCAGGTTTTGGAATGTTTGGATTCCTTTTGGCGGGGTTTAAAATATTTTGGCGGGTATTTGGAATGTTTTGGCGGGTATTCGGAATGTTTTGATTAGTTTTGACGGGTTTTGAAATATTTTGGCCGGTTTTTAGAAGGTTTTGATTCTGTTTAGCCCAGTTTTTGGTGTGTTTGGATTAGCTTTGGTGGGCTTTATCATGTTTTGTCAGGTTTTTTCGAATGTATTGATCACTTCTGTCTGGTTTTCTATTTTGGCGGGTTTGAAAATATTTTTGGATGAGTTTTGGCGGGTTTTCAAATATTTTGGCTCTTTGCGCAGAGATGACGGTGCCGGTTGCGGTGCGCTCCGGGGCGCTCCTTCTGCGGAAAGACGCCTGGCAGCGGCACTTGGGACAGCTCCGCGTCTCTGTATTCTGCGTTTCTTGCCTTCTGCATCTCAGCAAAATGCTTTCCCACTAGGTCTAGCAAGGAGAAACTGTGGCAGCTGAGTAGATGTAGCCCGGCCCGCCCTTTGAAGTTGACAAGTTCTTGGCATCTCAGAGCCTCAAGGGAAGAGCAAGGTTATCTATGGTAGGCTGGGGCAGAACTAGCAGCAAGCAGAGCAAAGTTGTCCAAGAATAGCTTCCATTGGAATGCTAATGGCAATTGAAGAGGCAGGCCAGTGGCAAGCCACTAGCTTCTAGCAGTTTGAAAGTTGCAGACACAGTGCAGGTGTTGTGCGGCTTCTTTCTTGGCCTCCTAGAAGGTGCCGCGCTCTCCGTCTCTTGCTTGCCAATATGTTGCCGTGTTCCTCCTATTGTTTGGTTTGTTTTGATTTGTTTTGATGATCTTTTGGTGGGTTTTCGGAATGTTTTGGTGGTGTTTTAGAATGTTTTGTTTTCTCTTGTGTTGTTTTTATTGTCTTGGCAGGTTGTGGAACGTTTGGATTCGTTTTGGCGGGTTTTAAAATATTTTGGCGGGTATTTGGAATGTTTTGGTTTGCTTTCATTTGTTTTGATTATGTTTTGGCAAGTTATTGAATGTTTCGATCACTTCTGACTGGTTTTCTAGTATTTTGGCATCTTTTCAGAATGTTTTGATCAGTTTTGGCAGGTTGTAAACTATTTTGTCAGGTTTTTTGAATGTTTTGGTTGGTTTTGATTTGTTTTTATGATGTTTTGCCAAGTTTTTTGAATGTTTTGATCAGTTCTGGCTGGTTTTCTAATGTTTTGGCATTTTTTCAGAATGTTTTGATGAGTTTTGTGGGTCTAAATTATTTTGGCGGGTTTTCGGAATATTTTGGTTGGTTTTGATTTGTTTTTATGATGTTTTGTCGGGTTTTCGGGAATGTTTTGGTTGGGTTTTAGAATGTTTTGTATTCTCTTGAGTTGTTTTTATTGTGTTGGCAGGTTTTGGAATGTTTGGATTCCTTTTGGCGGGGTTTAAAATATTTTGGCGGGTATTTGGAATGTTTTGGCGGGTATTCGGAATGTTTTGATTAGTTTTGACGGGTTTTGAAATATTTTGGCCGGTTTTTAGAAGGTTTTGATTCTGTTTAGCCCAGTTTTTGGTGTGTTTGGATTAGCTTTGGTGGGCTTTATCATGTTTTGTCAGGTTTTTTCGAATGTATTGATCACTTCTGTCTGGTTTTCTATTTTGGCGGGTTTGAAAATATTTTTGGATGAGTTTTGGCGGGTTTTCAAAGATTTTGGCTCTTTGCGCAGAGATGACGGTGCCGGTTGCGGTGCGGTGCGGGGCGCTCCTTCTGCGGCAAGACGCCTGGCAGCGGCACTTGGGACAGCTCCGCGTCTCCGTATTCTGCGTTTCTTGCCTTCTGCATCTCAGCAAAATGCTTTCCCACTAGGTCTAGCAAGGAGAAACTGTGGCAGCTGAGTAGATGTAGCCCGGCCCGCCCTTTGAAGTTGACATGTTCTTGGCATCTCAGAGCCTCAAGGGAAGAGCAAGGTTATCTATGGTAGGCTGGGGCAGAACTAGCAGCAAGCAGAGCAAAGTTGTCCAAGAATAGCTTCCATTGGAATGCTAATGGCAATTGAAGAGGCAGGCCAGTGGCAAGCCACTAGCTTCTAGCAGTTTGAAAGTTGCAGACACAGTGCAGGTGTTGTGCGGCTTCTTTCTTGGCCTCCTAGAAGGTGCCGCGCTCTCCGTCTCTTGCTTGCCAATATGTTGCCGTGTTCCTCCTATTGTTTGGTTTGTTTTGATTTGTTTTGATGATCTTTTGGTGGGTTTTCGGAATGTTTTGGTGGTGTTTTAGAATGTTTTGTTTTCTCTTGTGTTGTTTTTATTGTCTTGGCAGGTTGTGGAACGTTTGGATTCGTTTTGGCGGGTTTTAAAATATTTTGGCGGGTATTTGGAATGTTTTGGTTTGCTTTCATTTGTTTTGATTATGTTTTGGCAAGTTATTGAAAGTTTTGATCACTTCTGACTGGTTTTCTAGTATTTTGGCATCTTTTCAGAATGTTTTGATCAGTTTTGGCAGGTTGTAAACTATTTTGTCGGGTTTTTGGAATGTTTTGGTTGGTTTTGATTTGTTTTTATGATGTTTTGCCAAGTTTTTGGAATGTTTTGATCAGTTCTGGCTGGTTTTCTAATGTTTTGGCATTTTTTCAGAATGTTTTGATGAGTTTTGTGGGTCTAAATTATTTTGGCGGGTTTTCGGAATATTTTGGTTGGTTTTGATTTGTTTTTATGATGTTTTGGCGGGTTTTCGGAATGTTTTGGTTGGGTTTTAGAATGTTTTGTATTCTCTTGAGTTGTTTTTATTGTCTTGGCAGGTTTTGGAATGTTTGGATTCCTTTTGGCGGGGTTTAAAATATTTTGGCGGGTATTTGGAATGTTTTGGCGGGTATTCGGAATGTTTGGATTAGTTTTGACGGGTTTTGAAATATTTTGGCCGGTTTTTAGAAGGTTTTGATTCTGTTTAGCCCAGTTTTTGGTGTGTTTGGATTAGCTTTGGTGGGCTTTATCATGTTTTGTCAGGTTTTTTCGAATGTATTGATCACTTCTGTCTGGTTTTCTATTTTGGCGGGTCTGAAAATATTTTTGGATTAGTTTTGGCAGGTTTTCAAAGATTTTGGCTCTTTGCGCAGAGATGACGGTGCCGGTTGCGGTGCGCTGCGGGGCGCTCCTTCTGCGGAAAGACGCCTGGCAGCGGCACTTGGGACAGCTCCGCGTCTCTGTATTCTGCGTTTCTTGCCTTCTGCATCTCAGCAAAATGCTTTCCCACTAGGTCTAGCAAGGAGAAACTGTGGCAGCTGAGTAGATGTAGCCCGGCCCGCCCTTTGAAGTTGACAAGTTCTTGGCATCTCAGAGCCTCAAGGGAAGAGCAAGGTTATCTATGGTAGGCTGGGGCAGAACTAGCAGCAAGCAGAGCAAAGTTGTCCAAGAATAGCTTCCATTGGAATGCTAATGGCAATTGAAGAGGCAGGCCAGTGGCAAGCCACTAGCTTCTAGCAGTTTGAAAGTTGCAGACACAGTGCAGGTGTTGTGCGGCTTCTTTCTTGGCCTCCTAGAAGGTGCCGCGCTCTCCGTCTCTTGCTTGCCAATATGTTGCCGTGTTCCTCCTATTGTTTGGTTTGTTTTGATTTGTTTTGATGATCTTTTGGTGGGTTTTCGGAATGTTTTGGTGGTGTTTTAGAATGTTTTGTTTTCTCTTGTGTTGTTTTTATTGTCTTGGCAGGTTGTGGAACGTTTGGATTCGTTTTGGCGGATTTTAAAATATTTTGGCGGGTATTTGGAATGTTTTGGTTTGCTTTCATTTGTTTTGATTATGTTTTGGCAAGTTATTGAATGTTTCGATCACTTCTGACTGGTTTTCTAGTATTTTGGCATCTTTTCAGAATGTTTTGATCAGTTTTGGCAGGTTGTAAACTATTTTGTCAGGTTTTTTGAATGTTTTGGTTGGTTTTGATTTGTTTTTATGATGTTTTGCCAAGTTTTTTGAATGTTTTGATCAGTTCTGGCTGGTTTTCTAATGTTTTGGCATTTTTTCAGAATGTTTTGATGAGTTTTGTGGGTCTAAATTATTTTGGCGGGTTTTCGGAATATTTTGGTTGGTTTTGATTTGTTTTTATGATGTTTTGGCGGGTTTTCGGAATGTTTTGGTTGGGTTTTAGAATGTTTTGTATTCTCTTGAGTTGTTTTTATTGTGTTGGCAGGTTTTGGAATGTTTGGATTCCTTTTGGCGGGGTTTAAAATATTTTGGCGGGTATTTGGAATGTTTTGGCGGGTATTCGGAATGTTTGGATTAGTTTTGACGGGTTTTGAAATATTTTGGCCGGTTTTTAGAAGGTTTTGATTCTGTTTAGCCCAGTTTTTGGTGTGTTTGGATTAGCTTTGGTGGGCTTTATCATGTTTTGTCAGGTTTTTTCGAATGTATTGATCACTTCTGTCTGGTTTTCTATTTTGGCGGGTTTGAAAATATTTTTGGATGAGTTTTGGCGGGTTTTCAAATATTTTGGCTCTTTGCGCAGAGATGACGGTGCCGGTTGCGGTGCGCTCCGGGGCGCTCCTTCTGCGGAAAGACGCCTGGCAGCGGCACTTGGGACAGCTCCGCGTCTCTGTATTCTGCGTTTCTTGCCTTCTGCATCTCAGCAAAATGCTTTCCCACTAGGTCTAGCAAGGAGAAACTGTGGCAGCTGAGTAGATGTAGCCCGGCCCGCCCTTTGAAGTTGACAAGTTCTTGGCATCTCAGAGCCTCAAGGGAAGAGCAAGGTTATCTATGGTAGGCTGGGGCAGAACTAGCAGCAAGCAGAGCAAAGTTGTCCAAGAATAGCTTCCATTGGAATGCTAATGGCAATTGAAGAGGCAGGCCAGTGGCAAGCCACTAGCTTCTAGCAGTTTGAAAGTTGCAGACACAGTGCAGGTGTTGTGCGGCTTCTTTCTTGGCCTCCTAGAAGGTGCCGCGCTCTCCGTCTCTTGCTTGCCAATATGTTGCCGTGTTCCTCCTATTGTTTGGTTTGTTTTGATTTGTTTTGATGATCTTTTGGTGGGTTTTCGGAATGTTTTGGTGGTGTTTTAGAATGTTTTGTTTTCTCTTGTGTTGTTTTTATTGTCTTGGCAGGTTGTGGAACGTTTGGATTCGTTTTGGCGGGTTTTAAAATATTTTGGCGGGTATTTGGAATGTTTTGGTTTGCTTTCATTTGTTTTGATTATGTTTTGGCAATTTATTGAATGTTTCGATCACTTCTGACTGGTTTTCTAGTATTTTGGCATCTTTTCAGAATGTTTTGATCAGTTTTGGCAGGTTGTAAACTATTTTGTCAGGTTTTTTGAATGTTTTGGTTGGTTTTGATTTGTTTTTATGATGTTTTGCCAAGTTTTTTGAATGTTTTGATCAGTTCTGGCTGGTTTTCTAATGTTTTGGCATTTTTTCAGAATGTTTTGATGAGTTTTGTGGGTCTAAATTATTTTGGCGGGTTTTCGGAATATTTTGGTTGGTTTTGATTTGTTTTTATGATGTTTTGTCGGGTTTTCGGGAATGTTTTGGTTGGGTTTTAGAATGTTTTGTATTCTCTTGAGTTGTTTTTATTGTGTTGGCAGGTTTTGGAATGTTTGGATTCCTTTTGGCGGGGTTTAAAATATTTTGGCGGGTATTTGGAATGTTTTGGCGGGTATTCGGAATGTTTGGATTAGTTTTGACGGGTTTTGAAATATTTTGGCCGGTTTTTAGAAGGTTTTGATTCTGTTTAGCCCAGTTTTTGGTGTGTTTGGATTAGCTTTGGTGGGCTTTATCATGTTTTGTCAGGTTTTTTCGAATGTATTGATCACTTCTGTCTGGTTTTCTATTTTGGCGGGTTTGAAAATATTTTTGGATGAGTTTTGGCGGGTTTGAAAATATTTTGGCTCTTTGCGCAGAGATGACGGTGCCGGTTGCGGTGCGCTGCGGGGCGCTCCTTCTGCGGCAAGACGCCTGGCAGCGGCACTTGGGACAGCTCCGCGTCTCCGTATTCTGCGTTTCTTGCCTTCTGCATCTCAGCAAAATGCTTTCCCACTAGGTCTAGCAAGGAGAAACTGTGGCAGCTGAGTAGATGTAGCCCGGCCCGCCCTTTGAAGTTGACAAGTTCTTGGCATCTCAGAGCCTCAAGGGAAGAGCAAGGTTATCTATGGTAGGCTGGGGCAGAACTAGCAGCAAGCAGAGCAAAGTTGTCCAAGAATAGCTTCCATTGGAATGCTAATGGCAATTGAAGAGGCAGGCCAGTGGCAAGCCACTAGCTTCTAGCAGTTTGAAAGTTGCAGACACAGTGCAGGTGTTGTGCGGCTTCTTTCTTGGCCTCCTAGAAGGTGCCGTGGTGCCGCGCTCTCCGTCTCTTGCTTGCCAATATGTTGCCGTGTTCCTCCTATTGTTTGGTTTGTTTTGATTTGTTTTGATGATCTTTTGGCGGGTTTTCGGAATGTTTTGGTGGTGTTTTAGAATGTTTTGTTTTCTCTTGTGTTGTTTTTATTGTCTTGGCAGGTTGTGGAACGTTTGGATTCGTTTTGGCGGGTTTTAAAATATTTTGGCGGGTATTTGGAATGTTTTGGTTTGCTTTCATTTGTTTTGATTATGTTTTGGCAAGTTATTGAAAGTTTTGATCACTTCTGACTGGTTTTCTAGTATTTTGGCATCTTTTCAGAATGTTTTGATCAGTTTTGGCAGGTTGTAAAATATTTTGTCGGGTTTTTGGAATGTTTTGGTTGGTTTTGATTTGTTTTTATGGTGTTTTGCCAAGTTTTTTGAATGTTTTGATCAGTTCTGGCTGGTTTTCTAATGTTTTGGCATTTTTTCAGAATGTTTTGATGAGTTTTGTGGGTCTAAATTATTTTGGCGGGTTTTCGGAATATTTTGGTTGGTTTTGATTTGTTTTTATGATGTTTTGGCGGGTTTTCGGAATGTTTTGGTTGGGTTTTAGAATGTTTTGTATTCTCTTGAGTTGTTTTTATTGTGTTGGCAGGTTTTGGAATGTTTGGATTCCTTTTGGCGGGGTTTAAAATATTTTGGCGGGTATTTGGAATGTTTTGGCGGGTATTCGGAATGTTTTGATTAGTTTTGACGGGTTTTGAAATATTTTGGCAGGTTTTTAGAAGGTTTTGATTCTGTTTAGCCCAGTTTTTGGTGTGTTTGGATTAGCTTTGGTGGGCTTTATCATGTTTTGTCAGGTTTTTTCGAATGTATTGATCACTTCTGTCTGGTTTTCTATTTTGGCGGGTTTGAAAATATTTTTGGATTAGTTTTGGCGGGTTTGAAAATATTTTGGCTCTTTGCGCAGAGACGACGGTGCCGGTTGCGGTGCGCTCCAGGGCGCTCCTTCTGCGGAAAGACGCCTGGCAGCGGCACTTGGGACAGCTCCGCGTCTCCGTATTCTGCGTTTCTTGCCTTCTGCATCTCAGCAAAATGCTTTCCCACTAGGTCTAGCAAGGAGAAACTGTGGCAGCTGAGTAGATGTAGCCCGGCCCGCCCTTTGAAGTTGACAAGTTCTTGGCATCTCAGA